>NC_091015.1:27461419-28692669 GCF_041296385.1 Aphelocoma coerulescens
ACTTCTGTCAATATCTTTTCACAATCAGGATCTCACCCCTGTTTTTAGGATAGTTATGTAGATAGGGATTCCCACTGATGCCAGTCAGAACTGTCTGTATCAGGACAGAAAAAGGGGATGGAGATGTATTTATTTTCTGTGTATATACAATGCCAGACATAATAGGATCACAAGTAACTACTAGGTAAGAAAATAGATGAAATAAAGTTGGTTAACAAATACTTTGAATTTAATTTCTTAAAGGTGTGAGAATCTTAGACCATTTCTGATCAACAATTCTAATTTTATATAAACAAAAAAAATAGCAAATACACAAAGCTCAAGCCCACTGGATTGCATAACTTATAAATCAGTTCAAGAGAGATAAGTGTGAAAGGTGATATGAAAGTGCAAGTTGTTAACCACCGTTGCAGCTGACTGAGTGTTTTGTTTATTCTCTAACCAGATTCTGCTTCAGGAGTCTGTGCCACAACTAATTAACCATAATGCTTTATAATTGTATAAACAGAATATATAACAGATCTTTATGATATATAATTAATTCTGCCCTTAAGGAAAGCTTTTATAACTCAAACCATGTGCTGTTTGAGAACTGCCTCTTTATGTTCTCCTTTAGAAGGCAGGTATATGTCCCTACCAGCAGAGCTCTGGGAACATTCTAGAAAATAATGTTCGTTAAGGCCAGCCAGGTGTTTTCTTGCAGACTGACTACTGGGAGCCCCATCTCTGAAGCTGAGGTGGCTGCAGCTGCCTCTGCTCCTTCCTTTATGCAGACTGCAGTGAGGAAAGGCACTTTGGTACAGAAAATTTTCTGGTTTTAAAGATCAAAGTCACTTGCTGTTGTCATGCAGTAGTTATTTGTTTAATCCTGAGTTTTGTCAGCCTTACTTTTCTGTATTTTTTTGTGTATTAAATTCCAAGCTGAACTTGATCATTGCTGCAAGACCAGAACAAGAACCCAGACAAACACAAGTAATTTGTTTCTGGATTATGACCCATGAATAAGCACCACTCAATATGGTTAGAAGATGGCCATTCTCCCATCTGCTGTTTGATGCGCTTGTCCTCCCTGTGGAAAAAAAAAAAAGAAAAAACAACAACAAATGGACGCACATGAGTTCAGGAGACCTGGGAGGTCAGACACCTGATGTCACTGCATGAAGACCTTCTTTCTTGAAGTGACAGAACAGACAACATCCATTCCTAAGACTTGTTCAGTCAAAGGTGTGAGTCACCCTTACATTGGGCCTGGAGCTTTGTGTCCCCCAGGCCAGAGCTGGTAGCAAAATCTTGAAATACCATGCTTAGCAGAGCTGAAAAGTACAGTGAAAGACTCCAGTAGACTGTTTGCAGAGAAACCCTATCTTTGTAAAGTGCTGATCAGAGCCAGCAAATTTCCAAGCATCCCAAGGTGAGAAACTCTCATCCACCTAGTACTCTGCTGATGGTCTTGTAGGAGATCCAATTCTAAGGACCACTGTGCCTTGGGACATTGGCTCACTCTTTGGACATCCTAAATGTACATAATAAAAGAAGGTAATATGAAGATAAGTTGTTTGCTGAAAAAAAAAAAGGAAAGAAGGAGAAGAAACAAAATAAAGAGTGAGCAAAGAGCAGAAGCCTTCTTGATCTAGCCATCACTTGGCTGAATGGGAGGCACAGGTTCACATTACACTCCTCTGGAATGATAATCACACCCTTCTTTGAGCCTGACACACCACTGGGAGGATTATCTTTGCAGGGCAGCCCAGATCCTTCTCGCTGATAAAGCTGCTGTATCTGAAGAGTATTTGGCAGAACTGTCACCATACTCACAAACAGAGGAGCTGACTCTCCTAACCTCAGAGGCTTGGTAGAGGGAGTAGTCTGCATCAGCTCCTGTGCCCTCCAGATCAACTCTACAGATCACCTATGTAACTTGGAGAAGAAAACATTGTTTCCTTGGGGAGCTTTGAGGTGATTTTATTAATGGATTTCCACACCTTTTGAGGTAACATTTTTAAGGTAACGAGCTTTTTTTTCCCCCCATTGCTTTCCCACCCACATCCACTTCTGAATACACAGCTTTCTTCTGTCTCCTTGTGAGCTAAGAACTCAACAAAAAAGATCTTCTTTTTTTCTTTTCTTTTCTTTTCAAAATTAAGAAATACTTCTTCTTCTACCTTTGCATGATCAGCTGCACTTCTTATTCCCTTTCTCTAGACTTCTAACAATGTCACACATCATTGTTTTTCCAGACACATCTTCTGTTTAACACTCCTTCTCATGTAACAGAGATACACTGTGTATTGGTAGAGCCAAAGCCTTAACTCAGTACTATAGAGGAAGGTCTTCCCCTTGAGACCTTTCATCATGGGCTTATAAAAACTGAGCAATTACATCAAAGAGTTCAGTTTCTGCATGATGACACTGATTCCCACTGTTTATTGGAATGCTCTATTTCCACCGGTAGTGGTTACATTATATCTTGAGCATCAGGGAAATAATGCATGTCTACATCTACTTGGCTGGCAAGTACAAGTTTGAATTTCTTCAAGTAATGTGTGTGTTTTTTGTCATTTAGGACTAAAAAGAATATGAAGACATTATCCAAAAGATGTGCTTCATTGGAACTGCTCTGATCTCTCAGAGAAAGAACTCTCTTTATGGCCAAATAATGCTTACAGATAGATTTCCCAAACAATGCTTTTCTTTCCAAGGCCCAATAAATCTCAGATTACTTTTGAGAGTAATAAATGTTGCAATAATGCTGTTCCTGATTACAGGCAAGACTATAACAGCTCTGACTGGTAGTGATTCCATAATTATGTTTGATTACAGACAGGCTCTGTGCGATGCAAGGGGGTTATTTGTTGCCTTCTATAAGTCCTGGATTCCACTGGATTCCACTGGAGACCAAAAGCATGCCATGCCAGCATACACAGCTTACTCAGCTGCCTTCCTCAGAGCTTTGTCACTAAAGCACAGCATTTAATAGCAGGACCTGTGATAGTTGGGTGTGCAGAACCTTTTATGGAACTGTAATTAAGCCACTACGCAACTATGTCAGTGATGGCCACTACCTAAGAGGATCCTGAATTTCAGCAGCTCTTGAGGGCTTGATCTTGTATACTTTATAGTGTGCAGGGGCTAAAGTTACTCATGGCTTTACTCTATTCCAATGACAGTAAGAACCAAAATGACAATGAGAAATAAACTATATCCGTAACATTGTCCACGCTTTCTATTATCAAAGAATTTTTAGAAAGGAAAAGCTCCATTAAGTCAAGTAGCCCTCCCTGTGTCAATGAACAACAAAAAAAATCACACCTTACAATTTATTCTCCAGTGCTTTGTTTATTTGGTATTAAATGACTCATGGAATAAGGTTTCCACCTCTCCCTGTGGGAGATTATTCCAGCTGCTGAGACCTACTAGCAGCTCCCTTTCTTTCTTTTCTCTTTTAATGATGCTGAAGTTTTGCATTCTATTTTAGTTTAGGATGTAAAAGAGTCAAAGGAAATTCACATCCCCAAACTTTCTTTAAAATGCTAGTAAAGCTTTGACATGGACTCAGAAATCCAAGGAAACATGCAGTTAAAACAGAAATGCATCATGTATTTCACTTAAATACCTCAATAGGACACTTTTAAGCTAACTGCACACTTCCTTGTTTTTACAGGTTTGTTCCTTACTGTTATGTAAATACACTTTTATTGTATGTAAATTAGCATTAGACAAACTCTTAAAGCCTGTTTTGTAGCTGTCACACCAACAAACCACATTTACAAATAAATATTTGTTTCTACAGGCAAATATATTACCTACCTGGAAATAATAATTATTTCCAGCGTTTTGACTCAGTGCTGGGACTCTGCTCTGGCCCCACAACCTGTTGTATGCACAGAATGGAACATTCTAAGAATACTCTGCTTATAGAGTAGCATACCTTAAAATTCATTAAATGTGGCTCTCTAATGCATTTTATTGTTATTATTCTTACCAGGCTGCAAAATCTATTTAAAAAGAGAATATTCTCCTGCTTTGAAGATTCAGAGATGGAGTGTTTACTTCCCAGTAGTAGTTGTGGAGTCCACCATGTCACTCAACAGCATCCCATTTGGCTGGTAAAGGAAGAGTGATGATAAGTTCCAAATAAAGTTTAGTGCTGTTTGTTGTACCTAGAAAGAAAGGTCATGATGAACAAGGCTTTATTTGTCAGAAACAGTGAAGTAGGATAACTGGAGGGGTAGAAGCAACCCAGGAAAGGACTCTCTGAAATGAAGGTTGAAGTTCCCTAACCCTCAGATTTGCCTTTTAAATCAGTGTTGTCAAAATGTACCCTTATTAACACGAGCACAAATCTGACAGTTAGGGCGCTGGTGTGGTAAGAGCATTCATGCTTAATGCAGCTCAAAAAAAACCAGCACAAAACCAGATACAGACCAAATCAAGAAATCTTAATAGAAAGATGTCAGGGACTCTACTATCAGACACTTATTACTCTTTTAATGGATCATAATGGCTTCAAATCTACCTCGTTA
This sequence comes from Aphelocoma coerulescens, assembly GCF_041296385.1. NCBI lineage: Eukaryota > Metazoa > Chordata > Aves > Passeriformes > Corvidae > Aphelocoma > Aphelocoma coerulescens. The sequence goes on from NC_091015.1 coordinate 27,465,943, forward strand.
AGGGGATGCTGCTCATTTAAAAAGTTAAATGTCATATAAATCTAAGTACTATACAGTACATTTGTGCTTTCCTAATAGCAAGGTAACTGCTCACATGAAATGGTGCTTCTCCTTTCTTTTATTATATTGGTGTGATTGGTAATAGATATAACAATATCATTATATTCGAATTGCTACTGCTATTTGCTTACTGTTTCTACCTTTTCCATTAAAGATATGATTGCTGTACATAATATACAGTACCTAAGCACTCTGCAAACATTTTTTTCCTCACATATAATTCTATGATGAGCATGAAACTATTTTAAGGAATAATTATTTTCATTATGTTAACATGTTGTGTTGCATTGCTTTGCTATTATTATTGGTATATTTTAGATAAGAGACTGGCAAGATAAATTGTAGTAAAGAACCACTAGAAGTGCCCATTACATTTGGCAGGTTATCAGAATACCAACCATTTTACCATGTTTCAATCAGCTTCACTTTGGAGAATAGCAACCACACATACTTGTCCAAAAGTGTCCTCATAACGAATGCCTAAAGCGGAAAAAAGGGAAAATAAACCTGCAAAATCCCTCAGCTCTTCTTTTGAAAGAACTTGGGCTTAGTCCCAGCTGTGCAAATCAGACTTTTTTCCAGATGATGAACTAGGGAAGGGAGATGGAGATGGTGGTTGAGTCAAGTAACCAAACTCAGAATAGTAATGTAGGGCAGGACTGCTGCCTGGAGAAAACTCAGCTTCCCATGGGATACTGTCTGACATGGTTAACTTGCTAGCTAAAGGAAAGTGTTGAATGGAATTACCTGTACCAATGAATAGAAAGAAGAACTTCAGACTGAAAGCGGAGCTGGAAGGAAGTTTTGGTGATTTTAGCTGTGTGTTGAATGTTCGCCTTTATGTAAAAGCAGATGCCTAAGGAATACATAATTCAAAAGTCCCAAGTGGTTGGCCTATTTTCCTGAAGAAGAGAAGAGAATGTAGCAGTAGGTCTGATTCCAGATGAGATAAGACTTTGTTATAACAAAGGTAATGTTAATGGGCAGGTTCTGGTTTAAGTGAGTTATTCAGTATCACAAAAAGGCTTCTGACAGATAGGAAAAAAAAGACAATTATCCAAAATGGTATTCAGTTTTCTTAAGGGGAAATCTTACAGCTGGCTCTTATTCTGTAGTTTCCTGGCTTGTTCATTATGCAGTCCTCACTCCTAGTGACAATCCTTTACACTGAATGAAATAAAGTTAACAATAGCATTTGACTAAAAAGAAAGTACTATAATACCTTCTGGCTGAAATTCAGCTGTAAACTTGATTCTGAAATTTTCCAGTTTGTGAGTATTCATAAATACTGAGTGTGACCTAATGTAAATACTGTTGGACCATAGGTCTAACAGCCCTTTACTTAATGCATTTTCCCCATATCTAGGAAAACAAAGACATGAGAAAAGGAAATCTAACACTTGACTACATGCCTGACCCTAAATTGGATGATCAGCAATGTTAAGGTAAGTCCTCAGTAGTGGGTTTCCTTTTGTTATTGGAAGACAACTTGAGCATGTAGAGACTTGAAAGTGATCATGAGTTGGAATTCTCTTCCCTGGTGAGTGTCAACAAAGCCAGCAGTGGGGATAATGATGTATCAGCAGCCCTGGAGAATTCAAGGGCTCGAATGCAAGGTGAGTCCCGAGAGACTTGGGGATAGAGAGTGCTTGGCTGATCTGAGGAAATCATATCTGTACCACTGAACATTTGGGAGCTGTGAGAAGATGGAGTGTGGTTGATGAAGGCAGTATCTGTCTGTCAAAAAACCTTGTAGTAAAAATAATTCCATATATATTTTTTTGCCATTACCATCATACTCTAGCTAGAACTTTGTTTAAAGGCAAAACAGGCCAAAAACTAAAACAACACCTCCACAGTTTGAGACAGATATTTTCTAGGAAAATGGGCCACTGCTGCTTCAGCAGAGCTGCTCAGCTCCAGATAGCAGTTGCATTTCACGTGGAGACCCTTACTACAGGGAATGTTCCCATTCCTGCCTAGGGATGCTCCAAGTCCACAGAGGCAAGCCTGTTTTAGTCTCAGTTTTGTAATTTGAGAGCTGCAGTTTGGGTCATTAGGGGTTGTTCTAGTCTTCACCCACATATAATGCTTTCTGGTCATCATCTCTTTCAGAATATTACTGTAAGTACTTCTTGTTATTTCTCTCTTCCCAAATGTAATATTCCTAACTGTATATTCATTATATTCATTACAAATAAGTGAAACACAGGGAATGGACCTGAACATACATGAAGATAAATGCAACCATTACTATTTTGTGTTAGATGCTGTGTGAATACCTCAGAATCCAGTCCTTTGTGACTGTCTCTAAGTGGAATGGGCAAAGGGCAGCCAAGAAAAAACATAGAGGGAGATAAGAGAGACATAACAATAATGAAACAAGCAGGCAGATACACTGGGAGCAGAGTATTGATGGCCTTACAACCTGGTAAGAGCCTAGAAACAAAAGGTATGTCCAGATTTGAAGAGTTTGCCCTCTCTAAAACCTTCAAGTAGGAACAAACTAAGGATTAGGATTGCACAGTGTCTAGTGACTGCTTAAAACTTCTCAGTTTCCATGGCTCACGTAAATCTGTTTCTGACCTCTAGAGATGAACCCATTATCAACTGATAATAGTAAGAGAGATGTGAGTAACTTTGCCTGTCACTGCCCCACTCCTTGAGTTCACTCCCTTGCTGTCATGCTCTTGCTGTGATGCGTAATGTCCACTGCTCTCAGGATGCCTCTCCCAAAAGCTGTGTTAAGGATGTCCTTGTCTCCCAGAAGGATTGAAGATTCAGAAATACCTGTTACCTCCAGTATAAACTCCCTTAAGCACATGCCAGCTGACAAGGTAGCTCCTTAAAGTGGAAAAGAGAAGCACGAAATGCCTTTTACGTGGCTTTTGAAAAGCTGAAAAGGGTATTTCAGGCAAAGATGGGTTTCTGAAAGATATTAAGATTCTGATAGGAGCCCAGTTTTTACTTCACTTTCCCTGTAATATCTTCTTAATATTACAGAGCAATGGTACTCCCTGAGGGAAGTACTCTGAAACCTAGATGAAAAACACTGAAAAATTCAACAGTTGGTATCCCACTTTAAAATACAGAAGAATTCCTTCTTCATCTCTTCTGACATCACTGTTTCCTAGGGATGTGGCATGGTGTTGTACTATGTATACTAACTCTAGTTTAGAAAGAATTAGGATGGAAATAACTTTTGGGGAGCGAAGTCTCCCCAGTACAGCTGTTGATGTGCCTGGTAACAGTTTGGCTGGAAACAGTCCCAGTGGATCTTTCCTTCTCTGGTTGTGGTGAAGGCAAGTGAAGTGGTGGTTCAGTTTGGACGATAAGGCTGTGGCATGGTCCTCAGCTTGTTCGGAAAGGAAGACTTGCTACTGATATTTTACACTGACATGCCTTGTGGTTTGGGGTGGGCTCTTGTTTTGGGGCTTCTGGGATTTTCTTTGTCAGACATTTACCTTGTCTTTATGCATCTATTCTTCCTATCTGAATACCTTGCTTGTTTGATGTGCAAGAACATGGAAATTGTAAAATTTAGCCATTGTAAAATAGTATCTAAACAGACAAATTCAAGAGTTATACTAGTTCATCCTTATTTTAGTCTGACGTAACCCTGAGCATTGGCAATAGCTGGAATGTATCAGCTATTGTCTCAGTCAAAGGTGTACTTTCTTTCTCAGCTGACACTAGATGATTTTTGGTCTGTAAGACACTACTGTATCAGCAATGTTACCTGACAAAGTTACATATATAGGAAAATGTGCTTACTGTTTAAAACTCTACTGATATTACTGTGGGCAGATGGCTACTACAGGTGAATGCTTTTGAGTCATTTTGAGCCCAGTGCAGCGAAGCAGAAAAAAATAAACTAGATGGACTTCATAGCTGTGATTAAGCACAGTGCAAAATCCTTGGGGGAAAAAGTCTCTACAGCCCAGTTTTACAAACAAATTTGGCTCATGCTAGCAGAAAACAAAAAGACCGGACTAATGGAGAAATACATGGTTGCTGATTTTTCTTAAAATGAATTTATAGGAGTGGCTTTGTTGACTGAGCACGTGTTCACATGGGTGTGCGGTGTATTATTCCAACCCTTTCTGTAACATAACCGCAGTGACTGCGTCACATGGTGCTAGTGCAAACAAAGTCTCACTAACAGCCCATGAACAGAAGCATTTCCGGAGAATACAGTTTCTCATTGGGACTATCAATTGATTCCTGTGCTACCAAGTGATAAGGATAGCTATGGACAGCGTTGGAAGTATAGAGTAAGTGTAGTAATCTGAAGTGTGCAAGAAGTGTTTGTTATATAATCAAAAAGGATACAAGGGATATAGTCCATTCTGTCTCACTTTTAATTGATTACTGATTGGAAGGCAGCATCTAATATAGGAGAGTATATCTTGTTAAATATTGTACTTCTATCTATATTCCATATCCTTTTTGTTCTCCTAATGTCTGAATCTGAAAGGCCATCACTGAGCTGACTTCCTCCACACAGCAAGACTCCCTGCATTTTCCCTTCTCCTCCATTACCATCCTGTTTGCATCAGATCCAAAATAAGCACTGTTTTCTTGATGGACCCAGCTCAACTTATCTTTCTGATCTTTCAGCCATTTATTTTCTTAGCTATTAAACTACTCATCCTAATCTTCATTTTGTTTCTCATTGTCTCAGGTTATCAATTCATCTAATGGGATTTCTTTTTCCTAGAACAAAAGCACTTTTTAAAAATATAACTGTAAAAAACTTTTTATTTTCCTCTTGTCATTTTCTGAGAGGTGCTTTTGAATGTACATCAGGAAAAAAAAATAATGTTCTATATACACTTATAGGAAAACACCTTGATTTTTTTAACGAAAGTAAAAATACTGTCAAGGTTTGATGGACGTGAACAGACTTTGTTGCAGGAAATTCTGGCTGTTTCTCAGCCTTTCCTGCATGGGAGTGGAGTAAGAGGGAAGACGCAGACAGTCCTCTGGGAATAGGGATAGCGCAAGATTTGGTCCAGATGAATGGCTCTCTTAAGCCAGCGTTAAGTCGGCACCCCTGTAAAGTCCACTTTGAATTCAGCAGCACATCTTTGCACCTCACCCAGCGTTCCCCGGGGCTGTTCTCCCCGCGTTCCGCCTACGGGCGCCGCATCCCAGCGCTCCGGAGCCGGGCCGGGCCCGCGCCCGCCCCTCCCGCCGCCGCCACATCCCACTTCCCCGGCCCGCCTCCCCGCCGCCGGCCACGCCCCCGCCGCGCCGCCCGCTCCCATTGGCTGGCAGTGAAGAACGGCAGGGCCCCTGGCCAATGGAACCCGCGCTGGTGCCGCGGTGGCAGCCAATGGGCTCGTGCGCCCCCCGCCCCTGCCCGTCGCGGCCGGGCGCCGGGGCTGCGCGGTGCCATTCGGAGGGCGGGCGGCGTGGGGAGCGGATGGTGCTGGCAGCGCCTCCTGGGCGCCGGCGGGGGCAGGAGCTGGAGCAAGAGCTGGCTGCGAGCATCTCCCTCCCTCCCCATCCTTCCCCCTCCGGCTTCGTGTCCCCTCGTCGTGCGCTGCCGCCGACCGCGCTGAGCCGGCAGCGCTGTACGATGTGAGCGGCCGCTGGGCTCCGCAGCGCCCCCGGTGCTCTCGACGCTGGGGCGGGCAGCGATGGCCAGAGCCTGGCGTGGAAGCAGCAGCCGCCGTCGCCGATAGGAAGCGCCGGGGGCAGCTGGGCAGGCGGCGCGGAGACTCCCTCGGGCCGTGCAGCGCTTGTCCCGCCCCGCCCCCTCCCTCCTTCCCTCCCCTCCTCCTCCTCCTCTCCCCGCGGCCGGTGCATGCGGGGCGCTGGGGGCCGAGCTCGGGTGCCCCGCAGCCGCCGGAGCGAGTGACGCGCGGGGTCTTCCGCATCCCCGCCATGTCCTCGTCCAGCACCTCGCAAACCCCCCCGTCCCACCACCAGCCCCCGCCGCAGAGGATGAGGCGCGGCGCCGCCGGGTCCCCCACCGCCGGCACGGCCGGGGGCCCCGGTAACGGCGCCGGGGGAGGCGCGGCGGGGACCAGCCGACTGCTCCAGCCCATCCGAGCTACCGTCCCGTATCAGCTCCTGCGGGGCAACCAGCACAGCCCGACTCGGTCCCCCTCCGCCTCGGTGGGCAGCAACACGGGGCCGGGGGGCGGCGGCGGGGGTCGCGGCGGAGGCAGCCCCCCACCGCCGCCCAGCGCGACGCCGCCGCTGGCGGCGGGCGGCGGCGGAGCGGAGCCGGGCAGGGTGAAGGGCAGGCAGCGGCGCTCGCCGGAGAGCGGCGGCAGCAGGAGGAGCAGCTCACCTGAGAGACGGAGCCCCAGCTCCCCAGTGTACAGAGGTAAAGCACCGGGAGAAAGCCGGTCCTGCTTCCCTGCCCCGCGGGGGTGCTGGCCGGGCTGGGGCCGCCCAGCCTCTGGGCACCCTGGGATCTGCTTTCCGCTGTCGGGGTGCGCCCTGCCTTCCCCCCGGGCCAGCGGGGGTGGGACACCGGCGGACTCCCGTCCCGACGGGAGGAGTCCCCGCTGGAGCCTTAGGGAGCGGGTCGGGGGGCGGGGGTGAGCCCTAAACCCCCCATCCCTGGGGCAGGTGTCGTGCCCGGGTTCGCTCTGCCAGGAAGCGATGGGGGGGGGGGGGGCGGGACACTTCATCCCGCCGCCCTCTCCCGGGATGGGGGGAGGCGACCCCTGAAATGTCATCCTCCTTCTTGGGCAAGGTGAGAATCCTTCTCAGGAAAAATGCCCCAGTGACCCCACCCGCGCCAGCCTCGGGAGGAGCGGAGGGGGGCGAGCCCAGGGGCCGCCGGCAGCCCCCCTCCCTGGGGGAGAAGCAGTCGGGGGCTCTGACGGCGGTGCTCCTGCCGCTTCTACCCTTGCGCTCGGGCTCTGTCAGCGGAGGTGTGTAATAGGGAAACGAGCCTAAAATTAACCCGCTTCCCTGTCTCCAGCTGTAACTATTTAGTAGGGGTGATAATGGGTTAGATTTATATCTGGGGTATCACAACCCAGCTCTGAAGTGTGTGTTAAAACCAAGCATCAAATGCTCTTCCTTTCTGTAGAACTCAATTTCTTAAAAGACTTGCATTTTTATAAGATCATAGGATAAAAAATGAGATGTTTTCAAGCAGAGGTTTCAAAACAAGGAAATTCCCGTATTGAGGTGCTTAAAAACAAGTCTTCTTGTGAATGCTTGAGACTGTAAAAAACGCAAGCAAACAAAACCCACTACAAACCAACCCAAATAACCAAAATAGGCCTGTAAAGTTTAAAATGTGAATTGATTCCCAGCAAGTCCAACTTAACCTGCATCAGGTTGTCTGTTAAATTATTGAATGTGTTAAAGTGGCAGTGGCCATCTTACCTCCCCCACTCCTTTCTGCCTTCCCCCATCACTTGAGCAGTTGAATGAATGTGACTAAACGCACTTTTTATGTTGTCCTGCTGTAGCTATCAGGTATCGCACAGCATCTCTTTCTGGGAATGCTTTCTGTGGTTCAATACCCCTTGCTTTTTCTGTCCCTTCCATAAGTCTTACTGTGTGTGATTTCTGTGGCAAATTGTGGTCTGCGTTGGGTGCCAGTATGTGTTGTAGCAGTGGAATCTTACCTTCTCCCTTTTTTAGTTTTTATGTGTAGTAAACCCTTGCTATCTGTAGTATTTGTTACTTGGGCAGATCTGTCATCAGAATCATCCTAGGTCAGGGACAGCATTTTACAAATGAGCAAAATGTCACTGCCAGTTACAAATGGAGTTAATTTGCCCTATGCATCTGCTTATGCAGATGACCTAATTGATTGTGTTATAATCAGAACAGAGATACTTCATAATGTATTTTTCAAAAAGACAGTCTGTTTCTGCAGAGCGTTTTGCATGCTTGAAAATGGAACTGAGCTTCTGTGGTTTTGATTCATTCAAGCTCTATTTAAAATTTTAAAGATCATATTTTTCCCACTGTATGGAGCACTAAATGTAGATTTCCTCTTTGCCTCTTAAACCTTTGGAAAATGCTAATGGGAAATGAGGAAAAACCAAAATATATGTGCGTACGAGTAGTGGTGGTGCTGATGATGAGCAGTAAATTATTTAATTATGGGAACCCAGAGGAAAACATTGTAGTGGTGCAGTGTATAAAGGCTACGCTTAAGGTGTATTGAAGAGGGAGGAATGTGGGCAGTTACCTGCAAGCAAGAAAAATACTGCAAAGCTGTGAAGTACTTCATTAATGTGTATGAATTTTTTGTTGGAGGGGAAATTTTAATTTTGGAAAGTGGTTTCAGTCTTCTTCATCTGTGGGCTATTTTAGCCTTAATAAATCAGACTATAAATTAGTACTGAATGACTTTTCTGTCATTAAACTTGTTTGAGCTTGCCTCCTGGTGAACCGCGTCAGCAGCACACAGAGCTTGATTTGGTTTAATGAGTGCAGTGTATAAAATCATAAACGGTCCGTCGAGAAATGCACCCTGTAATCTGTATGCACTGCAAAGAATTCCTTCCCCCTCCTCCAGGTCAAGCCAGCTGCTGCTGCAGAAGCTGACATCCTCTAGCAAATCCTGAATGAATGAATGAAAACAACGTGATCGCCCTAATAATGACCACAATTGCACACGTCAACAGCTTTATTTTACCGAAATACAGGCACCATTTTCTAGCGGGCGAGAGCAATAAGATACTCTATTTCTTCAGTCTTGCAAATGAAAAAAGGTTACCAAAGCTCCCCTTCGTCTGCCCTCCACCCTTCCCCCCAAACCTAGAGCTGCTTTTACACAATTTGGAATATAGTTCCATGCCATGGGGCAGTATTTTGTCTTTGTTTCCCTGCTTGTTCTCAGCATTTTAGTACATGATATGTGGACACTAAAAATGTGTTTGCAGTCTATATGGTGATAATAGTAGATAGAAAATTGATTGCTGAACTGGAGGACTACTGCAGTAATAATGGAGGACTTGAAAAAAAAATTTAAATATGTTCCATTTTCAGACATGGACCATTTTGCTGTGGCTTGTTAAACAATGCTACTCCAGCTATTTATAGTTGTTATCAGTATGCAAGTCTTGGGGAAGTGGCTTGATTAAGTTTTTTTGTCAGTTTTTCAAAGCCATTTCCCACTGCTGTAAAATATGAGCTTAGGCTCTAGGTTTAATCCTGTTGTTTTTCTCACCAGTGCAGGAGATGTGTTTGTCTTTGGCTCTGCAGTCTGACTTGGATTGTTTCACGAATGTGCTTGTTCTGGAGACTGCTTCTGATTCTGATGGATAGATGTTACTCTCTTAAGACACCTGTCCCCTCCCCACCTCCTTTCAGCCTTTTTCAATATAGATTCCTTGATCTGGCTATTCTACTAAGCCATTTTGTGTGGATATTTTAGTGATTTGCTAGAGGTTCTTTTATAAAGGAGATTTCTGTGAAAGCACTCCAGCTTTGAGCTTCTACAGGTCAGAGCAACTACCACTGCAGGCACTGACATCACTACTACATGAATGAAAACAGCATGATCTGTTTTTTCTCCCATCATCATGTTTTCTACACCTTCTTTCTAGTTTACTGTAAATGTTTTTGTTCTGTAGCAACACCTTGTGTTTTTAGGACTGAAACTTTCAATAATATAATATTTTCTTCTAAGCAAATTTGGGGATTTTTAGTTGTTAGGAAACCATCAATGCCAGTAGCAGTATTTGGTTAGTACTGTTACTGAATGGGTGAGAAATTGTGAATGTTATATGTATTTTTTTAAGGTGCTAAAAAAAAAAGGGAAAAAGAGGGGAAAAACCTTCTGATCTCATAGGATAAATCTGCAACGTGCAAGTGTACACCTTTCCTCTTTCTTGAAATGTATTTATTCCTTACTAGTAGATATTTTTTATGGTGTGTGCTCATGTTTTGGAGAGCTGGCAGTGGAAAAAGTGTCTGGTTGAATGTAACAACGCATGGTTTTCTTAGAGGGAATATATCTGTTAGATCTCTGAGTGCGTAAAAGTAATGTCAACAGAATCTGAAGCTATGTGGTTTATGACAAAGGGTGTTCCGGTAATAGTCCAAAGAAACCAAACCCTTGGACATGTCAAATAAAACTTGCTACTTGCTCATGGACACATCTTCTAAAGAAAAAAGCAAGTTTACTTTCTTGCCTTACCTGGATAAAATCAGAAGTTTCTGCTGTTATGTAAAGTAGCTTGTATAAATATGAGAGCGAGTTTCCTGTTTAGTTTCTTTTTTTCACAATAGGTGAATATTTTGTATACAAGGAGGGTATAAATGACTTCTGTATGATTCAGACTTAACACTGGTCTCACCAAATGCTTTGATTTGTTTAGTGTTAATTCTGGTGGTACTGCAGTATTATGCTTCATATTTTTCTAACTTTCACTTACACATTTTATAGCACAAACTTTTTTCCATATAAAATTTTAAAGACAAATGTTAGTTTTAAGGACATATGAAAAATATTGTAATCAGTTTGGCTGTGAAAGGTTCCCAATGTCTTGTACTTCCCAAAATAACTCCTGAAGCGATGCCAGCATTGGTGAGAGAAAGCAATTACAAAAGATGCAAAACAACTGCATAACCCCGTTCTGCTGTAAGAAGTATATATATCTGTTTTTAGGCTAGTGGAGGGAGGAGTGGAGTAAAACAAACAGTATTGTTGATCTCTAGACTTGTAAGGGTTATCAATATTATAAAAACACTCAAAATCTGGGCTTCAAAAAGTGGAACTATTATAGTATCCTGGATTCAAGCCATCCAATATCGTGGCATCATAAGCATTTATACCAGAAACCAAGATGATCTTTCCTTTATTTCTAACAAATGTAGGTAAGGAAGTAATTCTTGTGATGCTTCCTATTTCCTGATCCCTGAATAATAGCAGTATTCCCATAATTGTATGGCCAAAACAGTTTTGCTCCAGCTTTGTCCCTCTCTCTTCCCAAAATAGCTTTCATTGGAATATAATATGATGAAATAAAAGACCCTGGCTAAATTTAATCCAGTTGTGCTGAACTCAGAGGCTTTTTAGTTATATGTTTTAACATGACTGTAAATGAGAATGGTGTATTAGATGTCTTTAATAAATATGCTTTCTAAAACAAATAAACTGAGCTTCTTTCTGGTGTTAAACTACAGGAAAGTAAAATAGGAAAGTACTTTCTCCATTAAACTTGAATAGTACTGTAGCAAGGCATTAGCTATGAAAAAAGAACCTCCGTACCCCATGGAAAAAACCTAACTTAAAGATGTATATGTATATACCTGTTTTAAATTGCTGCTTGACCTTTAATTCTTATTCTTTGGAAATAAGCAAGTAGTTACTTGCCAACATCTGTGCATAGTAAAACAGAGGCAAATACTGAAATTTGGTTTCTGAAATTCATGGTTCCTGTGTTTTGTTGTTTTCTTTCCCATGGTGGTGGGGTGAATGGAGGTTCTTAAAATGTATTTTAAAATGCAGGGATGGTAGATCAAGGGAGTGTATCTTATAATCTTACAAAAAAAGTCACTGTTCACCAAGCCTAGACTGCTACATTGCAAAAATTCACAGTGAAAAGCCAGTTATTTTCAAAATGGGTTTGTGCTACTACTCTGTCATTATGAAAAAAATAATAAAAATAACTGATGCTGTAATTCTGAAGTTTCAGTTCAGTCTAGACTTGAAAGCTGTAGTTGTAACAATGCAAAATGTGTTGGAAATGGAGTATATGCTCCTCAGTGTTTCAGTTTAAGTGAGTATCTGAAATACATTTTCAGTGGGCCTTCACTGGTTGATTAATTATCTTCATCTGAAGAATATAATAATTATTTTTAACCTGCAGTGAAAAACGAAAGTTCCTGTTTAAATCAGTTGGCAGTTACTTCAGTAGAGAAAAGCATTGCCAACACTTGACAAAATAGGTAGTTCTTCATGGATTTCACATATGTTCACGGGAAGTTGTTAAAATAGTAGGGTTTAAGCATCAACTAGCATTTTTTAATAAGTATCTTTTATTGATGAAAAAGTGACCGTGTATTAAAGATGACTGGAAAATTTTGCTCAAGAATTTAACTGTTAATGATCATCATCTTGGTTTACTGTTAGTATTTAAATGAATGTTTATGTTAGTCTTTCAGTGCTGCCTCCCATGTAAATCTGTAGTGCTTAAACAATGGCTTAAGGCATTTTCAGGCAAGTAAAATAATATTTACGTCTCATCATTAGAAAGGATGCATCACAGCAACTTGTCAGCCTGAGATTGTGCCCTTTTCCTTTGTGTCACTGTTTTTAAGATTTGGGTTATTGCAAAATGAAGAGCATTGGAGATAACAGTGAAGGAAAATGGGTACTTAATAATCTAATTTGGAATAATTTTGAATCTGTATTTACTTCCCCAAAATTAGATAGTCCTTCAGTTATGCTTTATTTTTTTCCCATCTGATTTGACTCTGAAGTTCATCACAACTATACAACTAGTTTTGAATTGGGAATTAAATGCTAAAGTGTAGAGATAGCATTGAAGGGGATCAGAGGCTTTTGCAGTGTGGATGCCACCCTGTATCATGATACAGTGTGTAATAGCAATCCTTTGGAAGGGCAAGGCTCTCTGGTTCTTACTTTTCTGAAGCTGACATCGCATCCATGGAAGCCCTCATCCACAGCTGAAACTGAAAAACATGCACTCTCAGGAACTCTTCCCTACTGTCCCAGCTGTGTGAGTCTAGGCTTAGGACCAGAGCTGTACGGTTACGTGGCCCCCTTGGATTGTCTGGTGATAACTTTGCTCAGACAGTGTGTCCTGGTAGTAGGACAGAGGAAGGCATGTAGCACCTGGAAGTCTGTCTTGGAAGGAAACACAGCCAGGCCAAGTGGGGCTTGTTGGGGAGTGCCCTCAGTCTGCTGTCTCTGGCCTTGTAATACTTGTAATGTCTCTGCCCTGGGTGTGTTCATTCCACTTCTCCTTTGGTTTGTGCACTTCCTAGCTGCTGCTGCTGATTCCTGCCAAACTATTCTCTGAAGAAAAAACACCCAGAAAGTGTGTCTACACTCAAGCAATAACAGTTTTTTGCACAAAAAAATTGTAAATGGGGGATTAACCTAAACAGTTGATGTTAGGTCAGTGAAGATGATTGTGATGGGAAGTTTTCATTTTTTGTAGTAGCAGATCTCTTAGCCTTCCATATTAGATATTGTTGCTTTGGAGATTGTGTACACTTCCCAGTAGGTCATAAAATGTTATGAGCTTGAGTTTTGAAACCTTAATACAAGGTACTGTATTGGTTAGACCGCCTCATTTAGTGTAGCATATGTGCTGATGATAAATGATGCCACTGATGCTGGTGTTCATAAGGACTTAACTTTCCCTGTTGCTGGTGTCAAATTGAGGAGTAGCTGTTTGCAATGGATATTGTTCTCTGAATCAAATACAAATGTGCTATTAACAGCATTGGTTCTTACATGCCATTTATTTTGCACAACCTGAAACTAGTTTTACTAGTAGTACCCAAACTACGCATTCTATTTCCTCTTTAGGAAGAAAGTGTCTCATATTTGGCTCATAAGAGCAGTAGATAGTAGTTCTGTCATGGTTTTTGAATAATCTAAAATCCACTGTAGAGTATTTTCTTCTCAGTCTGCTGTGAGATAGTCTAAACAAGAATAATAATTTAAGTGTCATATTCCTTGAACAGTGCAAGTCACCTGTTTGAAGAAGGATAGCTTCAGCCTCCTTTCCTGTGCACTTAACCGCCAGGCATTTAGCACTATTGTAGACATGCTTCTGAATTTCAGGAATTAACACTTACTTCTGACTGATAGGTCATTGCAAGATGACTGGTGTTCATACTTGATTTTGAAACTAATTTCTGTAGCTAAATGAATTTTAATATTATATAGTAAGTATAAATCTGTCTTTTAGAAATGTAATTACTCAGTTGTGAACCGATTAAATGTATGACAGTGTGGGTCTTGTTATAATATGTGCCTTTTAATCTCAGGTGTTTTTGTGTTGAGCGCCTATTCTGGAGTTCTGAAAGAAATAATTAGTAAAGGTTGGCTAGCTGGATTACCTGGGTATCTACATTTTTTAAAAGTCTTCATAGTTAGAAAAAAAACCCCAAACATTTTAATATAGGTGCTTAGGCTGCAGTACCAAAAAAATTTCAAAACTGTAATAATTGCTTGACATTTTTCAGCGTTTGGAGACCAAGCTATCATTGGAAATAACGTGTTCTTACCAGGAAACAAGTTTTGGTTATTCAGTGTTCAGTTACTAGCTAATTCAATTAATTGTAGTCTGCAGAAATTACCCTGTAAATACAAACCTTATTTCAAATTATGTCATGCAGTCAGCAGTTGGCTATTAGGGAGCAGATTACTTAAGTGCAAATATAAATTCCCAGGTTTATGAACATGTAGCTCTCAGGGATAACAGTGCAGTTGCTCTTCTTAGATGAAGTGCTGTACCCGTGCTGGATCAGAAATGTTGCTGGTTAAACCTTGAAAATTTTGCACTGTGTTCCCATAACTCAGGCCACAGAGACACAGCATGGAGGAGCCAGCTCTACAAGAACTGTGGGTTTCTGTGGGTATTTAACAGGATCTCAGTACCACCCCTTCTGCACGTCACGGCAGAGCTCCCTAGCCCAGTAGGACTAAAGGTGTTGGTGATTATAGCAGGTATCAGAGTGGTGCTGTCTGTACTCTGGAAAGGTTTGGTGAGTCCAGTTCTCACACATGGAGTCAAATTCAGTCCTGAGTGTCAGCTAGTTGGTCTTTCTGGAATCTGGAGCCCTGGAAAGTACACTATGAAAACTAAGTGGTTTTGTAGTGTTGACTCTGTGAGTTAGGTGTTACACCTCCATATTCAGCGTACATTATTCTAAATCTTTGTTATATGTGATATCTTAACTTTCTCCTTTTCCAAGCAGTGAAGAGTTGAGTTGCTCACAGAAAGTTAAATCCAGATTTACGCTGAGTGCCCCGGAACAGACTTTGACCGGAGTGACTCTAAAAATACCAGCTAACTGCTGAAGAATGCAGAATGAGACTTAGGTTTACACAGTAGTTGGGAGGCTGCCAGGTTAAAGGAGAAGCTATCTTCACAGAAGTAAATTTCTGTTCAAGGTCTTAAAATCTTTATTGTTAACTGATAGCTGTGTTTGCTTAATTGTGGTGATTGATAGTGGAATACCACACTTCCTTTCTCTCATACTCTGATTCCTTTGGTATTTCACCTTCAGTGGCTCCTTTGTTATACCTGATACCCTGCCCAGAATAATCATCTTCGCAATGTTTTCTTCACCCACAAAGAAACTATAAAATACATTTTAAATACTTGCTGTTCTTTTCAAAGGAAACAAGGAAAAGTCCTAATCTGGAAGGGAAAAATTTCTCATGGGCAAAAATGTAATTAACTCATGCATGTTTAAAAGTAATGTGTATTTGAGAAGTGTCCATACAAGGAAGTGACTGGAGACACATACTCTGTGTAGGTTATTCTCCATGTGGAAGATCCAAATACACTTCAGGTGTTGTTGTAGAAAGAGAAGCTCGTTCTTTCAAAACAAGTGTGCAGTCCATACATATATTATTTAAAATATTCAGTAAAACTTGTACAGACTCACCTTCCAAAGAAGGGACTAGGCTATTCAGATGATTTGAGACTCATGGTTTTATTTAGTGGTGTGGATAGCCTTTAATATGAAGTCGAAGGATGCAGGGAGATCTTTTCATTGCAAGATTTATGGTAGAAACAGACTGGCCACATTGAAGATAGGAATTGCCAACTGTAACAACTCAAAATTTGGGAGAAGTGGAAGAAATGGGTGTGCTGACACTGTACGTAGAATGTTAGATCTTGTCTTTGTTTAGTCATGCAAGTTTGCATGCATATACAGCAAAAGAAGAAAATCCTACATAGAGGTATGTTCAAAATTCATAAATCTGGAGTAAAGCTTTGGATTTCTGAAGGAAGTAGTTTGAAAATTCGTCTAAACAGGGTTGCTCTGCCTTCAATACAAAGATAATCTGTTTTAATGAAAAATGTTAACACTATTGGAGTCTTTCAGACATCAGAAAAGTTCAAGAGTGTGATCTGATTGCATGGACACTTACCTTGAAAAGGCTGCTGGGAATAAGCAGAGAACCTGCAAGAAACAGCAGGAGGAACTGAGGAAAGAATGTCATGTTACCAATCAAAAGGTGAACCTTAGCTGGGAATTGTTAAAACACGAACAGGCTTGGACTTCGTGTTCTTTAAGACAGAAAATAAAAACAGGCAGATGGAAAAATGAGGAAAAAGTTGTAGCGTTTGGTACAAAGAAGAAAAGATCTGAGAATGATCTGAGACTGATTTGCTAGCATGTATGGTTTCAAAGTCAGCTCCAAGGAATAGTAGCTACAGTCTCAGAGGAAATAGCCCAAATACTTGGTCAATGCTTTGTGCTCACCAGAACAAAGTCTAAGAAATCGCTTTCCATAAGGACAGTGATTTTTAACTCTGAAAGATAAACCCCAAAATTGTAAATACTATAAGGATAATTTGGAATTAGGAATTACCAAGACTGTGATAAATACAGATTGCATATTTCAGTAAAGTCAGTTCAGAGATCTCCATTGCAGGATTCTGGAACAGCCTACTCAGAAACTGACACTTACATTCAAATTTCTGAGGCAGTCTTGCTAATAGGAGTGACATCATTTGAGAATAGATACCTGAGTATAGAATATACAATGCTGATGTTTTAAAAATGTGAAAAACATGTCTAGTGCTAGAGTATAGAGAACTGTCAGTGAAACTTCAGAAGACATTTGAAGGGATGGTGGAAACCAGGAAGAAATGTTAAAAAATGTTAAAATGAGCTTTCCAAAGGGTGTCATGCTAACCTGGTGGTTTTGATAAGAAAACTGATCTCCTAAACGGGAAGTAGATCTTATCTGTTTAGGCAAATTTTGAAATTAGGGTGATGAAACTGTTGATGAATATTGAGAGGTTTAATTAGTATGTAGGAAGCTTATGCAAGAAGAGTTTAAGAACCATGGGAATTGAAATAATAAGTTTAAAAAATAAGATTTAAAAGTAAAAAGTGGAAGTTTATGTATGTGAGGTTGTACTTGAGGAGAATATATTTTCCGTAAAGGAGGAGCATCTAATTTGAAAATTCTGGAGGGTGGAGTTGGGTGATGGTGGGATCTCTAAACTGCCAACATGAAGTGACTGAAAAACTGCTGGGCACAGGTCTGGTCTTGCATGAAGTGTAGCCGGCCACACAGGGTCTGCTGAGGCATTATATGGGGTACTGCCCACCATTTTGGTGCTCCACAGGTCAATAAAGGTAAAGTCAAACTGGAGCTGACTCAGAGAAGGACTCCCAGATTAGGAGTTTAACTGTGTGATGTTAAAAAAAAGTCACCTCTGAACAAAACCACAGTTGCTTTGTCAGAATCCGGGTGAACAAGGAAGGGAATGAGTGGGATTGGTTTGACAGTGTAAATATTTATATATTAAACTATAAGAAGGCCTGAAACCATCAGGAGAAAAATTTTCCTGGGTCGTTTTTCCAGTAGGAATTGTGACAAAATAGCTGCTGTAAGACTGACTGTACTCTGTTTTGAAGTGATTATGTGTTTTCAGTGCTAGCTGCGAAGTGGGCTCCAGATTTAGGAAGTTGTTCCTAGTCCTTTGTTTCTGTGTCTTAACTGATAATGAAAAAATAATTTATTTAATTGTTGAAGTTGAGCACTCTCATTTAGGCAATCATTTTTAATCTGGTTTTACATTTCTATTTTTCAATTTTTTTTTCAGAAAAATATATTATTGTTAGTGTAATTTTCTCTGGCTAGGAGAATGCTTTCTTTCTCTAATAATTGGTGAACATTATGATGGCATTGTATAGCCTATGTGCATTGATTACAGTTCTTTGTATATTTTGATTATGAAAGTAGTGAGTTGTGCCTTCTGATTTGTTTTATTCATTATTATGTCCAGCTGCATTTTGATGGAAAGAAGAATTAGATTAAAGGTTTACAAAACCCTCACTTTCTACATCTGGTTAAATTTTAAGTGTTGTTGTTATAACAAGAAAAAAAAATCCTTTCAGAGTCATGAAGTTTATTCTAAAAAAAGTGGCAGTTTCTTCAGTTGCTGGATCAACTGGGTGTGTTTATAATGACCTTCTGTATTTTAATTATTAATATCCTGGAAGGAAAAATAACACCCCAATCTTTAGTGCTGTTCTTGGTTCCCAGTTTGGTTCTCAATATTCTAGACATAGAATAGATGATTTAGCAGATCTAAATTAATGAACTAAAAGAAGGGAAATTCTCTATATCTGCTGAAGTGCCCAACAGTTAATGGGTAGTTGTTTCAGTGTGCTTTTTCCCAAGTACTTAGCTGCTGAGCTCAAATCAAATTTGTCTTAACTTTATAGTATGAGCCTTTTTTAGTTACTTTATTAAATTATACTATTTGTGTAGTATTTATATTTGAAGTAATACCCTTACAAAGAAAAACATACTCTAAAAATGTGAAATACATAAAAATTGGAAAGGTCTGGAATTAGTGTTTTTTACCTACATGGCATCCTGTTAGAAGAGTGCAAGTGTGTAGGTTACATTGGTTGAACAAAGCAGGCTTTTGTGACATGAAAAGCTACAGGTCCTATACATGCCAGCAGTAATCCTTGTTAGAAGAATAATTTAGCTTTAGTGGGCTGAAACTTTCTGCCATATGGTTTGTTTACTTTTCTTGCAGAGATTAGAGCGTTCTTTCTGTATTTGATCTCTAAGGATAATGTTGATTTTAAACAGGGGAGTTTTGCTATGAAGAAAATCTGACTTCTGAAAGACATTCATAGTCACATTTTACTTGACCGCTGGTTGGGGGGAATAAGGGACACGAGGCAGAGACCTTGCTTCAATGTACATGCATAGGCAACCAGGATTTTGAGTCATCTGCAGGTCCAGTGAAATATGCCTACAACTTCATCCATGTGTTCTGTTTCCTCTGGTATTGCCTTCCTATGTGATTGGGTGAGCAGAGCTGTACGTCCTTGAAGAGTTGTGCATGAAACCTCTGTTATGGAAGGAAATGCCTTAACCTATGGGTTGGATTCAGTGACTAATCAGAAGCCCTCTTCCCTTTCTAGATGACTTAGTCATAGCTGTAAAAGATAACTCAGTATAGTGGATTCCTAAATCCTGTACTGTGGGTCAGTGTGTGTACGATTTTCCTTTGAAGGAACAAGCTGGTTTTGTTTTATGTTGTTTTCCCAGGATAGGTTACGTCCTGTCTTGATAGACTTCTGTTTCTTGCAGTTCAGTCTGAATTGTCATAAGCCTGGTCAGGTACAAAACCAAATCTGCCCTGACTACCAGATTGTAAAATGATCTGTGTGGAAGACTGGTTTCCCTCTTCATTTTTTTTTTTTTTTTAATCCCTGAAGAATTCTGTATGTAGAAAGCATATCATTCATGGACCTGGATTTCTGAAAAAGATCTTTGCTCTCATGAAGTAGCCTGCTTTCTGCTTGTTCGGTTTTGGTTGTTGGAGCCTTGGTTAGATTTTGGTGCTGTTCTGTGCTGCCTTTTTTTTTTTCTTCAGTTAGGATGATGAGAGGAAATTAGAGTGGATTGTGTCAGTCTCTTAGTAACTTAGAATGTCATCCCTCTTCATTTTTAGTCATTCTCTCGCTTGATTTCTAAAGATAGAAACTGGGGAATAATTTCTGAAGTTGATAGAACTGAACCAAAAGCAATGTGGTGCACATAATGAAGACAGACGTTTTAAGTGGCTGAATGTAAAGTATTTTAGAGACGTATTGGAAGGTAACTTGAAAAGACTGTCTCTTCTTATATTCTCTTAGAATTATAATTTTGGTAGCAAAACACTGTACTGCCTTTTAAATGTTTGAAAAAGCTAGTATTCTTTATTTTAAGATATTAAAAAGATTAAGCAATTTAATTTGAAATTATGAAGGAAGAGTGCAGTAATTTCACATTTTTTCCTTTCAATTGCATAAAAGGGTGTTGTGGGTTTTTTTAAGATGCTATTTAAAATCCTATTTTTTATTATTTTGTATGAACAGTACATGGCAAACAGTGTGCTCTTTGTTGCTCTGCACCTTTCTGAACTGTTAATGCAGTCATGCAGCCAGTTAGCAGATTGGGTCAGAAACAAGTCTGTCAGTCACTGGCAACTGGGAAATGTCTTTGAGCCAATAGATCTCTTTACTCCTCTGGAGTAAAACTTCAGGGGACCCCAAATCCCTTGTTAATCTTTTTCATGAGAGATTTTGGCTCCAATTACAAGAGAAAAGCCTTCTTGAGAATGAAGGTTGAAATATTTTTTAGAGTGGCCTCTAAATCCTCCTTATTCTATCTTTTTCCTGGCAAAGTCATAGAGACAAGTTCTGCAAGTTAAATACGTACTAGTTGGACCATCTACCTATATAATCAGAGCAGGAAAGACCAATCAGATACACATTTAGATATCAGCACAGTGGGGTTTTTTTTTACTTGCTTAAAAAGCAAACAAACAAACAAAACACCTCCCTTGACCAGACTCTTCAGAGACAGAGTCCTTTTGAATCCAAAAATCTACTTTTGTGCTACTCAGGGAATCACTGTCCAAAGTAAGCAAGAGCAAAGATAACCCTTCTTCATGCTTGTACGGGTGTAACAGGAGGGGGGGCTTTTAACTAGGTGTAGGACAGTCATCAGTAGCTGCTGTGGGAAAGGTGACCTAAGTGATGTCAGGCCATCGTTCTTATGGGTCACTGTGGGTCACCATTCTTTAATATTCAACTTTCTATTTCTAGTTTTTGATTTCCTAGGCTGCATTCCCACATAAGTCATTATTTAAGAAGCATTCACACATGCACTTCTTCAGCTCATTGGGTTAGTAGATTTTTATAAATTTGTTGTCATATCTGGTAGGAATGTCCTAGAAATACCTGATACTATTTAATGGTGCTATACCCAGTCTCTGAACATTCTTTGAGCCAGACTGCTTGAACTCTGACTCCATGGCTCTTGAAAAGAGTCTTAAGCTGCCTAGGAAATCCATCATAGTGAGTCCTCCTAAGAGTATTTTTGGAGAAAATTCTTTTGAAGTTAATATTAATTTCCTAGGTGAAATCTGAAATTCTTAAGGAATGGATGAGTCCTAAGCTTGGACTCATTTCATTAGTAACTTGTGACCAAAAGGTTGTGCAGGGTGCTAGCAGCTAAACTGAAGAGAAACAACATCTCATGAAAATGTATTGTGGGATTTAGTACTGATAGTTCATGGTGTCTTGGGTTAATACTTAAAGAACTTTTGAGAAAAGAAACTAAGAAATTACAAGAATATTGTCTAACCTTTTGTCAGGACAGTGTCACGATTATCTGACATCAGTAGTGAGATGACAATACTCCTAGTTTGGGAGAAGAATTAATCTTATTTTTATTTTACATTTTTCACTCAGTTTGAGATGAGTCTGTGTTATCTGAGACATTCTTAGGATCATTTTAGTCTTTGAAAATCAGTTACATCTATGCGAGTGCAGGAGTGGAGGAGTTTTGGCTGAATTTGAACTGGATTTGCTAACTGTTGAAAGAACATAGGAAGAAAGGATGCTGACAGATGAACTCTGGTGGATTGAGCTGAATCAGTTTTTTTAATGCTACCAGTGCTTACTGTCAGTATTGCTCTTCTACTGCAGGTGATTCTCCTCATTGCACATGTGGCACAAAGCTTTATTTAAGCTGAAAATGGACTGTGAACATGGCTTTCAGATTATGTGCAGGTTAGCTGCCTATCCTAGATGGGAAGGCAAGCTCTTCATTTTAGAGCTCTAGCAGATGGTTTTATTTGAGCCCCATGTCCTTTTCAAAAGAGCTGTCATGTTAGCCTCTTACTGAATTACATTTTGCTGTCAGAGAAATGGAAACCTTTTTTCAGTCAGTCTAGGTGGTATAACTAGAATTCTCTTTGCTCTCAACACAGCATGCAGAATCATGATTTCATGCAGTTTATTTTAGTTGATTCCTGCTGGGAGGTAGGATCATGCTGAATTTTGCCAGCTGTAGTATTCAGGTGGACCCATGTGTCATTTTGTATAACATTAACATTCATAACTAGAATTGTGTAGCAATTTGTCCTAAATACATGCCATTAAAACTTTTGGCATATTTTAAATGACACATAGCATCACAGGATATTCTGAGTTGAAAAGGACTCACAGGGATCGAGTCCCACTCTTAAGAGAACAGCCAATACAGGGATCAAACCCACAGCCTGGGCATTATTATCATCATGGTCTAATCCACCAAGCTAATCTCAGTGGTCATGAGGTATTTTGCCTTGCTGCAAGCATATGTCTTGCTTTTTTAATTTCTGGCTAACTTCCTCAGGTAATGTTATGCTGCTTAAGTGCTGTGATCTTAAGTTTGCTTATTCTGGAGGTAGAATTGGTTTTCATATGAGATGTCTCACTTTTCACTGAGGAAGACAACAGAATCCTTTGACTTACCACTGCAGTAAAATCCATTCATATGCTTGAGATGTTGTCAGATGAGTATTAGTCTGAAACTTGGATAAAATCAAGTCTGTAATTTTAGAGATTTCTTAGTTTTGTTGAAGCCTTTCTGAATGCTGAAGTCTGTTGGCTATCTTCAGGAGCTGTTGAAGCACTTCAGCTATTTCGATTCTCTGAGAAAACTGGAACATGAGGTTTCCAACCAGAGAAAGTGATTTGGGCTGGAGAAGGATATTCATGACAGCATCAGTATTCCATTGATAATGAAAATTTGGGGAGAAGTGTTATATAGTAGCTTCCTAGAGTAGTGGGAAGCCAGACTTATGAGGTGAGAAAAGCAAGATTAAGAAATAAACTCTGAGAGCAGTTCTAGTATTTAGAAAACAATTTAAGCTAACCTGATCTGCCACTGTTGGGGTCCAGTACAGTGATGCTCTCCAGGGCATCCCATCATCTCTGAATACATTACTGTACAGGACACCTTGTCAGATAGTAATTTGCAAAAGTTCCTTCAAATGTCATGCTTATAGATCCCTTCTCCTTTATTTTTTATGATCTAATGATCTATCATAAAAGATGAGGAGCCAAAACTGTTACTGAACAGACCACAGTGCTGCTGCTGTTCTAGTGCTCCTGGCGGTTTCTGCCCATTATGTTGTGGCAACTTTGCTGTAATGGGGAAAACCATGTGTTTATGACTTTGGGGGGATGCACTTTAGTTTTCTTTATGTTTAACTCAGTGAATTGCTTTCACACATCTGTGCATGCCATCTCAAAGGAGATGGAAGGAGTGCAGACAACGATGGAATAGGGATGACATTAAATTTTTGTTAACTTGAATTGATTTATGCAGTTGATAAGTGGTTTGTTTCCTGTAATTCAGAGTAATATTGATGAATATTAGGGACTTTAAAAACCACATCTTGAACATTTTCTTCTCTTGGCTTCAGGGCTTGACAATGTTTTGCAGTCCACTTCCAAAATGACCATGGAGAAATAAAACTAGTAATTTTTGGTGGTGTTGTTTCTCTTCAGTTATAATGGCATTAGTTTAGTTATTAATGTTGGATTTGTTGTCTTTCTTCTGGGTGTAGAACAAGTCACAGACCGTAGCTAATTCTCTGGTTGTATATATTTTGTTGTGTCTTTTGGGCTTGTGTTTTCTTGGGTTTAGTCCTTATTTCCTCATCTTCAAACATAATTTTATGCATTGTCTTTGACTTGTTTTAAAAGGTGTTTTTTGAGAAACTTTCAGAACTTGGGCTACCTGAAAGAGTAGCATAGTGCCATAGCATGACAGGGAAGGTTGGAAGAATTCTTTTTAGCTGGGTACCCATTAGGTACACTTGTGTTTCAGCACAAATGTAAACACTCGTTTCATTTTTAAAATTTGTCATCTTTATTTTGGATTTCAGACTTCTTTACTTTTAATAGTTCAGGGATCTTTCTTAAAATGCAGATTTGTCACAATGGGAATCCTATAAGAATAGATCTGTTTGAAATGTTAGGGGTTTGATTTATAGATGAGGCAGTCAAAACAATTGTAGTGTGAGAGGCAGTATGATGTATTACATCATGTCAAATTCACAGCATTATTTAGAAGTCTTCACCTAAAATGAGTAGCTAATGCAGTGTTTCAGCAGATCTATATTTGTATAAAATGGTCTGTTTTAACATTATTGTCTTCATATATGATGCTGTAACCATGCTGTATTAGTGCAAGCTACACCCTAATTGTGCTGAATGCTATATATCACATTGATGGTGGACCCTGCCTTTTGAGATCCATCAGTTCTAGGTGCTACACAAATAGAAAAGGCTTGTGAAGGCCAGTGGCCTTGTTTGGAGTCAGAAGTGTGCCAGCAGATCTGCTCTCACATTCTGAGCAGTGAGTAGGCTTTTGGTGGGTCAGATCAGTGCATACCACGTGACTAACTTGGAAGGTATCTCACCTGTGAATTTCTTTTAGTAGGGGTGAGCAAAACAGACAGTAGTTGCCACGTAGGGCTTAGGTTGGCTGAGGTGGAGTCTAGACGATGAGTATAAAGTAATTTTGCCTAAAGGACAAAGCAAGACAATCTAGAGAGTGTGCTGTAAAACTCTTGTTCTTTCCCACATCAATCTCATGAATCACCCTGCACTTTGCTCTCCAAATGAAATACAAGAAAAAGTGTTCCATGATCTGGGTGTATGGAGAGAGAAGTACAGGGAGGAGTCAAGGATTGCAGGCAAAATGAAGAGTGAAAACAAGCAAGGCAGCTGCTCTGACCTGAGCTCTTTCAGAGGGAAAGACACAGACACACTCTCGGCTTGCTAAGGCCTGTAGCAGGATCTTGTAAATAATACAGAATTGATTTAAATTATGAAATAATAGAGAAAAGAGAATAAATTGGAGAGGCATTTTCTTAATAACCACAATTTTTCTCATTATTTGTATTATAGTATCTAGAAAGCTAAGCAAGCTGACTTAAAAAGTGCTATACTGTGCTATAGTTTCTGCGTGTCTGGCTTTCCTGAGTTGCATCATCACTGTATTTCAATTTGCTTGATGTTTCTTGCTGATGAAAATACATAGTATAAGTAGCCCAGTTCTTTGCAGATATGAACATCTGAAGCATTGTGGGGTTTTTGTAACTGTTAAATTTTCCCTTTTCTATTTGTTTTTGTCCTTTGTCTGATGTTATTTGCTTTGATGTGATGGCATTCTTTTCAGCTTGGCATTTAGACAAAGGTTTCTGATATGTTTTTGCCATTGTGTGTCATAGCTAGCTTTTAACATTTCACATCAAATTTAGCCTGACTTTTTTGTTGGTTTTGTTCTGGTTTTCTACAGTGGACAGGCCAAAATCCCAGCAAATCAGAACTTCTGGTACCATAAGGCGAACTTCTTCTTTGGACACAATAACAGGACCTTACCTCACAGGACAGTGGCCACGTGATCCCCATGTACACTACCCTTCATGTATGAAAGATAAATCTACTCAGGTAAAAGCTGTAAAACAAGACAACAGAGATGTTTCGTGTAACTGTCTACTCAATTTAATTCTGAAGAAATGTGGATTCACTTAATTTTATTATAAATATGAAACCCTAAAATAGGTTGCAGTAGTCTTTTTTTAATCGGTGCTGATGCAGTAACGTGGTATGCGACGATAATATTTTTATGCTTTTAGAAAACAGTTTGTTAAAAATAATTTTCTCAATGTGGGCAGATCTGTTGAGGCTGATCAATCTCAGCCTTGTATCTGGTTTATTTTGAAGCTTCTATATGCAAAATTGTGCTGAGTGTTATTTAAGAAAGAGTCCCTATAGCAGTGGCTGACAAACTAAAGATTTTACTAAGTCATGGTAATAAATCTGTTGGTCTCAAAGTGTGTTTGTGTGTATGCATGGGGGTGAGGGAAGGCTACTGAGGTTATTGATGGCCTGATACTCTTGTCATAGCTTTGGATTCTCTTCAGAGCTGTGTCTTTGGTAGGAGCCTATGGCAGGTAGGCTGCCTGGGGCATTCTGCTGCTCCAGTGCTCTTTGGCTAGAAAGGTGAATGTTCTTTCTTGCCTGCTTCCTCCTCCTGCTGGAGCTTGTTGCCCCCAAAGATGATTAAAAATACATAATTCTAACCAGCCCACAATTGTTATCAAAGGAGCTGCATTCTTGTTTTTTCAGTAGTGCTTTTGGGGTTTGGAATAAGCCATTTGAGTTTGACTTCCAAACTAAATTGGAAACTAGAAGAAACTAGCTCTCTTAGTTATGTTTTCAATCTAACAGGCAATGTAGGTGTAGTTGTTAAATCAGTTGCTTATCTCTTGTGCCATGATTCTGATCCATAGTTATTATGGGTCTTGAAATAGATTCTATGGTTCTAGTCTTTTGTGTAATACTGAGTTTCTCAGGACAAGTTCGAATGTATGTAGAAGTTTCCTCATCTCTAAAATATGCTGTCTTGCAATGCAGGAAGCTCTTTGATGGGGTAAAGATAAGCATAGAACGCTTAGAAAAGAAAAAAAAATGGGTCTGTATGTTTCAGAAATCTCATTTAATGAATTTGAGAAACTGATGATTAAAATGTTCCAAGAAAAATTTTAGAAACTGTAGTGAGGACCCTTTGGAAAAACCTGTCTTCATGTCCTGCTTATTTTGGAACCAGACAGTTAGTTTTAGCAAAAAGGCAGCAGTCACATTTACTGTCACAAAAGGATCTACCTAAAAAGCCCTTAATCCTGGATTTATTGTGAAAGGTGCCTTCCTTTCACAATACTATGCCTTTAAAGTCTTTCTGTTTTGAAAATAAAATTTCCATTCAGGAGATTTTCAGTAGCATGCTTTGTACTTACTTTATTTCTCAACCCCTCTCTTAAAATATATATCCATATCAATCTTCACAAATACTCTTATGAATAGAAAATTTAGAATATTTAAACATTCACAAACAAACCTTTTCACTAGTTACGGAAAAGATAAACAAAGTGTTCTATAAATATTTGAGCTCCAAGTATTTGGCAGTAAAATTGCTTTCCTAGTGAGCTCAAGTAAGTGTTCAGGTTATGTGAACTGTTGGCTGCCTCCTTTTGCCTCATTCAGAAACTAAAAATGAAGTTTTACCTTTTCAGCATAATCAGGTATAACAGAGAGGAAAAGCATACTGCTGTCATTACAAAATTAAGTATTATTTCAAAGGGGTAGGAACACTGGGATTGCAAGGTTTGGATTTGTGGATATCTCCTAGTAAGGAATTACATTAGCTGTCTTTTTTTCCAAGTTATGCCAAACTCAAGCGTTTATCAGTGCTTAAGATGAGTCACTCCTTGGGATTATGAATATGTAAAATGTAACAAGCATATTGATTTGCTCAGTGATTTCCAGTTTGAGGGGTTTTTTTTTGTTTGGTGGGGGTTTTTTTCCCAAATAAAATGCTCACTAGGAAGGCTTTAAGATGATCATAAAACATTGTCTCATGTTTTAGTGTGTGTCTGGGTTTTTGTTGTTTGAGCTCTGTGTAGTTTGAAGTATATCTAATTTCAAGAACTAAGGATGAGTTCCAAGTTGTTGATAGGGTGCATGCATCGCAAATTAGGTTAAATAAAAGGAAGATAATGAAAATCAATAAACCATTCTTCTGTATGAGCATGTTTCATTGAAGAATAAATTATCTCTTGTTTTACTTCTAAATTCATGAACAATGCTGTCAGTATAACTTACATGGTAGGTGGAATAATTATTTCTCTTTCAAGGGTATGTTTTGTTCCTAATTAAACATAGTCTAAAATCCAGATTTTGTGGAGTTTTGTTAAGGTTGTAATTATGGCTGTTCCAAATTTCTTAGCCTTTTTGTTTTTAAAGAAAGAGAGACAGTTTCTGGTCTTCATGGTGATCAGATGAATGTTTAATGAATTTTATTCCAAGTTCTTGTTTCCACTTAAATTCTTTCAACCTGTATAATGCTCATGAGTAAAATGTTTCTTCATAAGAATAGATGGGAGGGAGCAGAATTTTGTTTGGTTTAGTTTCTGTCATGTCTTGGAGAATGGGACTATGGTTCATATTTCTGTGTCCCTCTTACTTGCCCCAAGTGATTTGACTGAAAATACAGAAGAGAAGTGAGGTGGTTATGTTTGCTTTTGGAAAAATACCCTATAACACTGCATTGTGGTATTTGCACAAATCAGTATTTCTCAGAATTCTATGTGTATGTTCATGCGTATATGTGTGCATCTGCATACAACTAGCTGATCTTTAAGGAGCAGCACGTTTTGGATAATCAGAGGTTTGCAATTTTATTTAGTCATGTTTTAGTATTTCAGAAATGCAGGTAAACTTCCTGTTGTAGGAAGTTACCTTTGTTGATGTACTTCGTGATTCCCTTTCCTGAGTTCCTTCATTGTCCTACCTCCTCTCCTTTTTTAAAATCTGAACTTTTCATTAAGGCCATTTAAAACTCAGTATAACTTCTTTCCCCGTTTTTTCTGTCTCTTTTGGAGCACTGATGGAACAATTTTGTACACCACTTCTTTATGCTTCATCTTTTAAGTATTTCCCCCTTAATAGTGTAAAGAACAACTAGATATAGAAATGGCTGTGTATAACCTTGGAATCTTCAGAAACCTTTGGATAATTGTCAGAGTTGATAAATATAATTATTTGGCAGTAGCTAAGTAATTAAAAAGATATTTATAAAATTAGAAAAGAGAGATTAAAAAGAAACATGGTGTTAATGTCATAACAAAAATATTGCCAGTTAATCTGTGTAATCTTTCTCAGTCTAAATAATACAAAGAAACAAGCAAATGGCCAAGTGGCATATTTATTATCCAGTGATTTCCAATTGATGACTGAGGCATATCCAGCAATCCAACTGGAATCCAGTTTTTCTCATTGTATATGGCAATTAGGTATTGCACAAATGAAATGAAAGTAAGTTTGTAAAACACCTTTGAGAATTTTTACTTCTCTCTAACCTAAAGAATAGTGCAGAGTTACTAGGCTGGAATGCTTGGCTAAAATACGGTTTTCTTATGGATAGGTCAAGGCTTTAATGTAGTTAGCTCTCGTTAGGCACGTTTTGTTTTCTTCTGGGTAGATTTTTTTTTTTTTTTGCTCTAAAGTTAACAGTCATAAATGAAGAGGATCAATTCCATGAAGCTTTTTTATTGGTGTGTTAGTTGTCATTGATTTTATGGGATATTTTAATGATGTACACTGGCAGAAAGAACAGGGAATAAGATGTGTCATAGAACTATGAGTTTATCCTTCTAACCTTACTTAACCTGGTAACATGTGTATAAGAGTCACAATTTGATGTTTAAGAGTCATCATCTATAGTCAAATTGACTTCTAATTGCTTTGGCAATTTCTTTTGTAAAGTTTCTAGATGGCCTTTGAATGCTTTAGAAATACCTGAAAACCCATCAATTCTTATGTTCTAGTGCTGCTGTTGGGTTTCTTTTGAATGTGGAAGTTCTTCAAAAACACATTGCTTCCCCTGTAAAGCGTGGACATATGTAGGTATTCCAGAATGCAGGCTGTATGTAGTAATTGGAGTGAAGGGCTGGCAATAAATGTGAGATACTTAAAGTAATACAGTCTTATTTTAGGTTTAGGTAGGTTGGTATGCTATGCAGTCATTCTGATATAAGTGGAAAGAATGTAGGTGTATGTCCCTGGCATGGGTGGAAAAGCAAGGCAGGATTACCAAACGTGTTGGAAAAAGCGCTGATCTCCACAAGGTTGGTGAGTAAGAACAATGGTGGTTATGGTTTACATGAAGACTGAAGAGGGCAAACAGATGTGGCATTCTGAGCATGTCCTATCCCATGTGTCAACTGAAATGGCACATAAACCTTCACATCTTGAAAACAAAGGACCCATGTTTTGTAGGTGCAGCATGTGTTATCTAATGTTTTCAAGGTTCTTCCCCTAAGATCTTAGCAGGACTAATCCTTCTTGATGAAGTTCGGTACATCACTTCTGTGATGCTCTAAATTTCTTTCTGCTCTGGAATGTTACCAGTTTCACATTTGGTGCCTGACCTCTCTTACTGTAAGAGGTACTCTTTCTCTCTGACTTGAGGTGCAGCTACTGTGATTTTGTTTATTGTGATTCAGAAATTTTTCTTCTGATACAATTCTGAATTATGGTTTGATTTTAATTTTTTTCATATGTTTAACATTTGAGAAGTACACTTGCAGCTTCCATTGATAAGCCTCTTTTGTGGAAGTCGTAAATAATTTTCATGAAATGTGACAGATTGTGGATGCTACGTATCCATCAATATTTGTGGTCTAAATGACAGCATTTAAGGCAGATATGAGGTGGTCATACATAAGCTAAACTTAGAAAAGCAGAATTTCTGTTTGACTGCAACAAGTCTGGGGTGTTCCTGTTTGTTTTTTAAAAGCTTTTGCTTGAATACAAGAATTTGATGTTACAAACCCAAAACTACTCTTCATATAATGTGGATTACAATATATTATAAGCAGCAATTTCTGTGGTTTGAAGAAGACTACCTTGCTATAATATTCTAGTAACTGCTTATGTTGTATAATTTTTGTAAAGCTTTTTCTTTTTTAAATCTGCCTCTAAATAGCACATTAATATAATGTAGTCCAACTTCAGTATTGTGCTAGAAACATCATACAGTGCTTGTAATCTAATACTGTAGGTAAAATTTGGGGTCACAGGTAGTCTGCCCCCTGTATACTGTGTATATTTTGAAGGGTTGTGTCTTGACTCAGTTCACCAGGGGCTGAAAGCACCCATGTAGTCCTTGTCTCCAGGGAGATGCTATTTGAGTGGAAGAGAATGTCAAAGCATACTTGAACAAGTACAAAATTTAGTATTCAGTGAATAGATGTCTTCTGATTTTTATTTTTGATTTCTGAATAAATCCTCTGCAATACAAGGATTCCCATCTCTCTCTCCTAACAGTCAGTGTTGTTGATGAACTTCAGGGGTTGATTTTAGTTTGCTTTTTGTCCTTGCTATCTGTATCAGTATCTGTGTTTACTAAAAATACTGTCAAGCTCATGTATTCTATATATTTGTTTTGTTTTTTAACAGTGTACTTCTCTTTATTGAGAAAGTCACTTGGCTTTTTAGATTCTTGGTATCTTTTCAGTTTTTTAAGCTGTAGTTGAAAGGGTATGAGCTTATAGTGATCCCTGCTACACCCTTCTGCACTACCAGTAAGTATTTAAGCTGCCAAACTGCCTGCTTCTGCATCATCCTGGTGTTCCCCAAATTGTGGAGCAGTGCTGTATTCAGAAAACACACTTAAAAGATAAATTTTCTGGGAATTCCCTTTGCGATGCTGTTGTTGTGTCAGGGTGTGGTACTATATCCCAGCTGTACTTGGGATATAGTAAAATACTGTAAGAGCAATTTAAATTGGAAAGTAAATTGTAACAGATTGTGAAAGCCCATGATTTTGAAAAAGTAAAAAATTTCCTCATTTTCTCTAGTTCAGTAGAAATCTGCAAGCCACTTCAGTGTTTTAAAAAAAACATCATTTAAACCCAACAGAATGTCTTTCACACAAATTCCAGAGAAGATGGTAAGTACCTGATCTGCAAAAACAAGTAATTATTTAGAACATGGCTCTGTTAAAATGCAGAGCAAGCAGATGCACACACAGGTGGCACATGCATGTTGGCAGAGGCTCTGCTTTGGGTCAGGAGAGTTAAGCATTGCTTGGCTGAGGGGCTGCCTTGTCTTTCACATAGTTTTAAGTAGCTGTTTTAACTTTTCACATTTGATTTTATTCTTTTTTTCATAACCGCATTATCTTCTGGTTTCTTCCCCAGACCCAAAGTCAAGTAATAAATACACAGAACTCTTAATTTTTTATATAAGAACTTGTTTTTTCTTTTCTGGGAGCATGCAGGAAAAACTTCAGGACTGATTTTTTTCTGTTTTGCTTTCTAGTCGCCCACACGGCTTGCTGGGCCTTTGGCTGAAGTATTACTGGTGGTGTAAAAATAGCAGAGAAAAAGCCCCACCAAAACCATGGAAAGTGCAGGGCTGGCAGAAAACACAAGGGGGTTGAGTAGGCCTGTGCACACAGAGACTGAGTACATTAAATATTAGCACTGATGAGTTAGGTGCTGGGCTGTAGGGCTGTATAATGCTGTGGCAGTGTGGTGGTTCTGAAGGTGCAGGCCACACTCTGAAATTGCAGTTCTGTGCTTGATGGTACCATGCCTGGCCTGGTTTAGCTGGAGGGGCCTGGCCTGGGGGCTGCTCTCAACTCCCTTTGCAGGACAGTGAGGAGCTGTTGGTTTTATGGTGTTCTCCAAGGTGGTGCCCAGGCTCCTTCCTCAGCCAAACAGAATCGCTGTTATCCATGTGGGTACTATGGAAGTTTCTAGATCCTAGATAGGAAGCAAGAGTAAGGAAAGCTGTGGAGGATTAGGGTTTCCATGCATGAGAACAAGTCCCACAGGGATGTGGATCCCAGATCCTATTTGTCCTGCCGTCTGGGGTTCTGTCTCCCTAGAAGTGTCAGCAGTAGCCCCCTCCCTTAAAAACCCCATGGACAAATTGTTGTTTTCTGTGGTATGGTTTTATTTATTTTGGACTTACTCTGAAAGAGTCAGCTGATACTAGTAGAAATTGTTGGGGGAAAAAGCCCCCAGTGTAAACAGATTTATATTTATGTGCCTATAGCCCTGAGTTTTATATAGTTGATATCCCAAACTCTTCCTGAATTTTAGATGTTTCCATTGTTCCTGTGACTCTCTTGGTCAGGAATTCTGGTGGATAACCTCAATTTTCATAATAGCCTTGTGGCGAATAAGCATAGTAGTTAAGAGTTTGGGCTTTCAGATGCTTCTCAGTCTTTGGGGTTTAACTTTAGCTCCTGCATCTTGAGGACAGTCCCCAAACTTCATGGCTTTGAGATATGGCTGAAAAAGGTCTGCGTGTCATGGTACTGCTCATGTAAGTTGGTGCCAAAAATAATAAAAGGTGTATCAAACTCTCTGTCAAGTCAGAGTTAGCAAGAAGGGATTGATTATGTGGTCCAGTGGTTGAGGAAGACAGGTGAGAGAAGTGAGTCCTGGCTTGAGTTTGTTGTACAGTTTTTTTAATCTTGTGCTTTTCTAAACTGTCTGCTGAGTGAAACATAGACATGGATGCCAAAGCACCGGGTGGGAGCAGCCAGGTGAGGTTTTTTGTCAGGCCTCTGATTCCTTCTTCAGTAGTGTGCATTGTTCTCATGCTTTGTAAATGCAAGTTTACAAAGCTTTGGTTTTCTGTATTGCTTTTTATTTGTTGAGACTGTTAGTGCTGCATATCAGATTCTGAGATTTATTCATGTGACTCTGACACTGCCTAAAGAGTAAAGCAGTAATTTGTGCCAAAAGTTCGTCTTACCTGGAGAATTCAGTACAGTGCATTTTTTTTTCCCCCCCTTCTAGACACCCAGTTGTTGGGCTGAAGAGGGAGCAGAAAAGAGATCACATCAGCGCTCAGCATCGTGGGGAAGTGCTGATCAGCTGAAAGAGGTGAGAAGTTTTGCACAGTGGAGCCTTTCAAATTTTGATAAGCCCAAGATATTTTTTAAACTCTCGCTGTAGTCATGGAATCTGCACCCTTTCCCTCTCCTCTTTTGCTTTTGAAACAGGTTTTACCTCCAATCTAAGAGTTGTTTGAAGAGTGATTGTTATTTTATGCTTGTTGGACTTCCTCCCTGCATACTATGAAGCATTGGCTGTGAGAGACTGGCCAGAGTGAGCATTGAGGAACCAGCTTCTTGTTACTTGCTTTCTGTTCAGTGTTACCTTAGTTAGCTCTCTGACCTTTAATGCTGCTGTCCTGAAAGAGGCAAAGTGTCAGGTGGTGTGTTAACATATTCTTGTTTAGAAATTTTGTTCAGATTTTAGGTTGGAGATCGAGAGGACACCACTTTCACAAAAAAGTGTTGATACAGTAATGGTATGAGTACTTGAAATGCTCTTTAGTCAAAAATATTTTGCTGTAGACTATAATTGCAACTAGAAAGAACCTACCAAAAGTGAAGTGGATTTGCATCATGAGAAAGTAGAGTAAAATGGTCTCCAGCTCAGCTGAAATGACAGTATCTCAGTTTTTGTCCCAGTAACCTCCATTTTGTCCAGAGTTTGAGTAACTAAATCCGTCCAGAACCTAATAACGGGCTACGTTCAGCCTCATGCCGCTGTCAGGAAGGGTGTAGCCTCTCTTCTTCTTCTGCACTTTCTTAAAAAAAAAAAAAAAAATCCTGCAGCATGTTCCCATGAGGTGTAACTTTCCCTCATACTCGGGGCTTTTTGCATGTTCTTTCCTGACTCTCTGTTGAATAAGGCATTCAAAAATGAGAAGAAATGTATAGGTTATCTTAGGAGAAACAGTTAGAGGCAGTATATATTCCTCTTCTGGACAGACATTGATAGAAAGAGTAATTATCAAAAGGAGTGAGACATTGATAGAAAGAGTAATTATCAAAAGGAGTGATGCAAGTTTAATTACTCAAATTTTAAAATCACATTTGACAAATATGGAATAATCTTGCAATCCACTGGTGGCAATAGCCTCATTTTTAAAGATGAGGACCTGGGCCAAAGGGAGGTTGATCCAAAGAGGTTTTTCTGTTCCCATCTCACTCAGTACCTCTTATGAAACCTTGATGTGTTGGAACATGGGCCTTCAGTTGCCTGGATGACTTCATCTGCAGCTGTGAGGAAGCATTCAGAATCACAGATTAAGTGATCAGAAATTAGTGCAGAAGGAGTTTTGTGTCAGAGAAGTTTTGGCTTAAACCTTACCTACCAGCACAAAGAAATTATAATACAGACAGGAGGAGCATCTGTTTTTCTAGGATAATGTTTCCTTGCTTTTACTGAGAGAATATCCTTCGTATTCTGGCAGTTCCCTATCAACTTGTGCAACAAGCAGCTCTACTTCACCACAGGCCTGTGGCTGTCAGTGATAGTGAAACCTTCAGCATGTGAGCAAGTCTCTTGTTATTTGATAACAGTGATCCATTGTACTGGGTTTCCACCCTCTTGGTGTACTGACCACACGAGAAAGATAAGAAATGTGTGGCCAATGTGTTTCACAGTTCCTTTTTCGATAGAATGCATTAGTGGACAAAATAGGTTCTGTGGAAGGGAGTTGTTTCTATCCAAACTTTGCAATGGTTGTTCACCCCAAAACCACCCTTGTCTTCTTCAGCTTACAGTTCTTCCCCTTCCTCTGTTTTCCTTTCTCAAGCTACTCAGGGCAGTTTTCTTACCTTTTCTAGTTCCTTGGATTCATAACCCAGTGTCATTCTGCATGCATCATCCAGCACTCGTCATCTAACCTATTAGAGCTCTTACTCTGTTACCTTTCAGCTCCTTGTCAGTTCTGGCTCTCCATTGTTTGGCTTCTATTTTATCCCTATCTTTTCCTTTCCCTCACGTGTCAGCCTGTATGTGGTGGGTGTTAAGTGTTTGTTCAATACCAAGAGTATCTGTGCACTCACTTTCTTTGTGCCACAGTAATCTGCAGTTCCTGGAAGGAGAAATTCTCTGGGGTGGTTCTATTCAAAGTGTGAAGCCCACGAGAGGCAGAATTGTTAACAAATGCAGCTGCCAGTTCCAGATATCTTTCTTGAACATGTGCAAACTGAAATTTTTGCCAAAGCTTCACCAAATGTAAAGATTCTTCCAAGGGACTAAAAGAGCACATTTACAGCATAAAGGACCCCCAGGCAAATGTTTGGCTTTTTCATCCAAAACAGTGGAAAACAGAACTGTACAGGTAAAAAGCTAAAGTAAGGTGTTTTGGCACATAAAATGGTAAAATCTCTTCCATCCCCCTTTCATTTTAAATCACATTCTTAAACAACTTTAACACTTGTACTGAAGTCTCTGATGGGGAGGAGATAGAAGATCAGAATGTTGCATGGTAGATATTTGACAAAACTATGGGCAGCTGAAAGCAAGAGCTTAAGTAATAGAAATAAAAATACCACCTTCTCCTGGGCAATTGCTTTTGTTATGTGTGGTGTAGGTAACATTGTTCTGCTTAGAATTTTGAATTGTTTCCCATAGCGTTTGACAGTAAACAAGTAGATAGCTGTTTGCAGTTTCCTTGGGTTGTTTTTGCAGTTTGGATTCATGTTTTCTTGCTTCAGAAATTAATGGGATGGTTTCTAGCATGGTTTTTTTTTTTTAATATGTTGGTTCTGTAAACTAGCTAAACACTTGTGTGATAGTTACTGGTTTTGATAAAATAAGATTGAATGTGCATTTAAGTTTAAAAAAATTTTTTTCTTGGTTAAATTTGAGTACTATTAAAATGAGATACATTTGTTTAATACAACTGGTAGCTCTTTTTAAAAGATCTTTATCATAAAAACTAAAAGTGAGTGTATAGGTTTAAGATCCCAAGCAAGCAAATGAATTCAGAATTACCACTTTTAAAAAGGATTTCACTTTGGGTAGTGAAACTTACTTTGCCCTTAATTGGAATAGGTATGCGTCAGGATTAAATGTCTAGCGCTGAAATAGATATATTTGCTTTCTTGTAGTGAGTCTGTCAGAAATTTAAAAGTCCCCAGCTCTCAATATAAACTTTCCTTTAATAATTTCATAACGAAATCTGCTTTTAAAGAATTGTTTATTCTGAAGGGCTCTACTACTTGATTTTAAGAAGTCTTAAGTGTAACTTGTCTAAGATGATGCCGCACTGCTTTAACATTATTTCAGTAGGTACATGTCTTGACTGGGAGATGAAGATTGCTATCAGTCTTTATACTGAATACAAACCAAGTAATGGCTAAAAACACTGGTATTTTTTCCCTTTTCAACCTGAATAATTAGTTTGAAATTCTGTTGACGTTGTTCAGGGACAATTTTAGTTATAGCTTACCCTGAACTGGAATTTACCCAGAACTGGGAAAAACCCTCTATTTAAAGCAAGTAGTTTTCGCTTTGTATAGGTTTTTAAAGACATATTTCAGACAGCTGATTTTTCACTTCCCTTAAGCAGCTCTCTGTGCTATATCTGTTACACAGACAGCAACAGCCCCCCATTGGAAGGTCCCTTTTGCTCTTACAGAGTACTTGAAAAGGACTTGGGAATAAAAGAGAATTGAATATTAGAGCTTGCATGCCTAATGGGCTTTCATATACCAATTGAAAGATTGTATTCAAAGGTTTAGGGTGAATTTTAATGCTTGTTTTGCTCTTTGACCTACTGGTTAACTTGTTTATTAACAAACATTTCATGATTGAGGTGGAGCTCACTCATTAATTACCAAGGAGTTTGTGGTTTGTTCAGCAGTAGGAAGTTACCATGTTGTGTAGCCTGAGCTGTAAAAATACAGCCTATTGACCAGTAAATATTAGTGAGCATTTGGAGAGGTACAGTGGGATGTGTCAGGTTCCTTCGTATTCATCTGCATCTAGGTCCCTTCAAAAGGGAGAAATTACCAGGATATTCAGATTATCCCAGTGTTGTAAAGCACTGACCTAATTTGGTTATTTCTCAGTTTAGTGTCATTAGTTATATTAGACTGCATGCATATTACAAGTGGCATAGACAAAATTAATATTCATTGTACAGCTTCAAGCTGGAGAAATACTTAGGAAGCAGAAAATATATTTGTAGGGGGTTTTCCTGACTTGTTTAATAATCCTGGATGGTCATTTTATCTTTGACTGACAGCAAATCATTAAGACCAAACTGAAACTTTGTGCCCTGAATGACTTTGTGTAGGTTTCTGATGCACTGATCTTTGTGTTTCCTTGGTGTTCATTGTTGGTGGGGTTTTTTTATAAATTACTTTAAAATAGGGGAAGAAAAGAGTCTTTCCGCTGCATCAGCAACATTGCAGAGAACAGTCACTGGAAGTGCAAAGGCTGAAAATTCTTTTAATTTTTTCTGAAATGTGCACAGATTTATGCTGTGTTTTCCCCCTCCATGCAGTCACATGAGAGTACTTGCCAAATTGTGAATTAAAAGATGTACTTTGAAATTCACTACATATATGTTTACCCATCGAAATGTAGCAAAACAGTTTTCAATAACAAAGGGCATTCGAACATTGGAAGTAGCATTCAAATTGAGTTCACTCCTTTATAAATTCCTTGATTCTTGTTTTAAAATTTGTTTTACTTTCAGCTGTATCCTCTAAGAAAATAGCTGTATTTTCTAAAGGGAATATTCTGCATGTCTTCAAGTTAGGTAGGCAGGGAGAGCATTTGAATTTGTTTACTTATATAATTCACGTTATGGATCTAAGTGCACATATGCGCAAGGCTAACGCTTAAATGTCTTCGACAAGTGGATGCTTTAGGATACACGTGAGATCTTTTTGTGATGATTTACATGTGTTCCTTAATATGACTGTGTATGCCCCACTCATGTTCGTGCTCAGAACTTGGGCGTGTGAGGGAAGTGGTGTCCCAAACCTTTTCTGTTCTTAGCTGCTCAGTGAAAATGGAGTGTTTTGTTACTGCCCTTTGGTTTCCCCAGCATAGCACATGGTTCCTTTCCTGCCACTTCATTGGCACTATTTCCTTTGAATAGATCTGGTCTAATGGTGGATCTTCAAGTGCCTGTTTTCCTGATACCACTCACTTGGCACCATTTTCTTTGCACAGCAGGCTCCCTAGCTCATATTAGCTGCATCAGTTGAGTGCCCAAGAGAAAGGATCTGCTGCTTCTTTGAGATAATTGGTAGAACAGGTGCCATCAAGGCATATGTTTCAGATCCTTTTTTACTCCATAAATTATATTTGTTTTGTAAGAATTAGGGTACCTCATACTTGTCTGTAGATCATTTTGCTTATGTTTGATGCTCTGATGACGCTTCTCTGCTACCTGAGAAGAAGGTGTAGATAAACTTCAAGGAAGCTAGCACAGCTGTCTATTCCTGTTAATAGTAGTGACTTTACTTCAGTTTGAGATAGAGAATAATTGGTAATTAAAAGACAATCTTGTAGAATAAAAAGAGCTATTGCAATGTCAGAATTAGCTTGAGCAAGTGGTAGAACACTGGGGACTCCCCTTGGTGAAGAGCTGGAGCATCATTTAGTTCAGCGAATTTCATGTACTCATTGACACTGCCAGCTTGCTGGTTGTCTGTGCCAGCAAGCCTCTGTCTCCCAGGTCTGCTGGATAAATAAGAAATGGCGAATTCCTTTTTATATGCCCATTGTTACTTTCTCATTTTCTTGTCCAAAGGTAACTACCACATCATGGACAGTTAGGGTCCTGCAAGTTCAGGGCTAAGGACGTATGATCTAAGAAGGCACATCTGTTTCTTCACTGCATTGCTTGTTTGGCTTAAGTGATCGTATCAGCTCCAGATACACAGTCAAATCAACTGTTTTCCCTCTTCCGTTTCTCCTCAGTGACCCAAGAAGTCTTTTCTTTATGTTAGTGTCAAGAGCCTATTGACTGCCAAAATACACATACTCTTGAGGTGGCTGAGAGAACCGTAAATTCCAGGGATCCATTGATTCCTTTCACAGTATCAGAGCTTCAAGGTTTTTGGCTAGCCTAGAGACATACCAGCCTATCAACACTCTCCCATTTAGAGCTTTCACTATCCAAATTTTACGGTGAGTGTCTATGTCCTCAAAGATTTGCAAGCTTACTTGTGACAGAAATCAGTCAGCCAGACCTCTGAGGTGGTATTGTGTAGTTATTTTTTTTCATAGTGTGCTCCTGAGGAGAACTCAGAAACCATATTTCATTTAAATTAAACAAAATAGTGTATTTAACTTTTTGATTTAGGAGGAAGTGCGCAGCATCAAGGAGAGGCAGTAGAAATGAAGGATTTATATACAGCACTCTCCTTGCTTTCTGATTATTCTTGTAGCCAGCCATCTCTGTCCACAGCTGTCTTCTGATCTGGGCATCATTTTTCTCCTCTGTTTTTAAAAGGGAAGATGAAGATTATTTCCCAGTTCTCCCCATTCTTCAGCATTCCAATGTAAGACAGATATTTGTAATGTGTGTATATTTACCAGAGTAGTTACCTGCATTTTTTTTCATCTATGGAGTTGGGTTTCCCAATTGCTGTTACTCCTACAGGAAGAAGGGAAAAGTTCCAGACAAACGTATGTATTTTTTTTAGAGGTGAAATATCTCTTCATACTCCAAAGTTTCTTGCAGCATGGTGCTTGAGTTGCACCTTTTATCAAGAGCTCACTGTCCCAGTTCTCTAAATGTAGCTCATCTGTGTAAGTAATGCAGCTGTATTAGGGCTCTGTTTTTCTGGATGTATTGAACACACAGACCCTTTTGGAAGTCTTGAACTGTTTGTCTGTTGCTTAAAGATCAAAGCATTCAGCCATTTCTGAGTAGCAGTTCTCTAAATATGGGTAACGAGCTGTGGCAAGACTTGATATGAAGCCCTAAAGGTAGATTGTTCTTCTGTGAGTGCTACCAGAAACAGCACAAAGAAAAGTTCACAGCCCGCAGCAAAGCTCCATCCAAACCTCTTCACCAAGCACATCTCTGACACTGTGAAGAGTGATGTGAAGTGATTCTCTGCCACAGAGTTGCTTTGCAAGAGTACCAGTGATATATTTAACTACTTGGAAATAACCACAGAGTGCATGTACTTGTAAGTTGTCACTCAGAAAGAGAGGTTAGTTTCCAGCTGATGTATGAATTCCATGTGCATTCATTCTCCTTACTTGCCCTCAGGTTTTTAAAAATTCTGTCTCTAGCTGAGTTAAAAATGAAATGGGGCCATGCATGGCCTTATATACCAGTGAGCTGAGCATGGGGAACAGTAGGATTTGCGCCTAAGGGAACAAATTATCCAGTTTTAAGGAAGTGTCTGTACCTGTTGTGTGAATTTGCACATAGTCTAAACTTCTGAGACAATGTTTATAGAGGTAAGTACTCTCTTTCATGTAGAAGTTTCCCAGGAGGGATAAATAAGTAGAGCAATCCCCAAATGAAGTTCTTAGGTTTCTTGTTAAGGAGCAGGTCAAATGGATAATGGCTTTAGTTGCATTTGACATTTAAAATATGTAACTTTTGATTAGACATCTTTGCAGCAGACAGTAGGAAAGATAATTCCATATGCCTGAAGGAATTTGTGATAATTTTGCCTGCAGGGAAGTGCTATTGAATGTATTAAATAAGTACTCAAAGATGAGCAGTGCATTTTGATTGCCAGTTGTTTGTGAAGGCTCTTTACTTTTATGATGAATTACTACTAAAAAATTATGGTTTGGTTTAAGATCAAACAAATTAAACTATAGGCTTCAAAGTCCCCAGTTTAAACCAGTTAGAGGTTAGAAAATGCTACAAATTGTCATTCTGACTACTTTTATTTGCATCAGATATTACAGTGCTTGTGTGTAAATGAGGAAATTCACTAAATAAACGAAGCCTGTTGTATTTAGGTTGGTGAATAGGGCAGATACTTTGGAGTATCTGATAAGCAAAAAGAAGCTTTAATGCTCATACTTTAAGGAAAGGCAATCCCATATGCCTGTAAAATCCTCCAAAGAGGATTTAAAATGTCCATGGTTCACTTGATATGTGAAGGTTTGAGCAGTTACCCATTCGATAACTCATTCTCACTTGACCTGAACTTCTCTCCAGCAGATTGCCAAACTGAGGCAGCAGCTTCAGCGCAGTAAGCAGAGCAGTCGTCACAACAAAGAGAAGGAACGTCAGTCCCCTCTCCATGGCAACCATATAGCAATCAGTCAGACTCAGGTAAGTGGTTAGTTGCTTGTATTAACAGCCTCCCACCTTACCAGGGTTGGCTGAACAGCCTGCTGAGCCTTCCCATCTGTCTTGTGTTTGTTCTCTTGTGTGGTACGCTGAAATGCTTAACAGTCTGATACACTGTACCTTCACTGGAATTTATCTGATGGTAATCATATAATAAAAGAAGGGTTGCACCAGGATAGCAAGTGAAATACATAATGATGTAAAAGTTTTGGGCATGGCCAGATAAGCCTGTGCTTCCAGGGATACATACTTGCTTCAAAGACTAATTTTTTGTGGTAAACTTTCAAAGCTCCTATGGAGGGTATTTGCTTATAAGTTTTGCAGCCTAATTTTATCTGGGCTAGTTAAAAAATAAAAATAGAAAATAAAGAAAAAGAAAGTACCAAAGCAGGGTGCAGTGGAGGATGCCCAAAGCAGTCATGATCTAGTCCTTACAACGTGTCAGCAAAATTGCAACCCACGTTACAGTTCTGAAGCTCAGGTGAGGTTCAGTCAATGCCTTCATGGACCTTAAGCCACTTGTAGAAAGCATTTAATCATGGCTTATTTGGGAGTGCAGATATTTGAGTCCTGATTAAATTTCACCTATAGTAGTCGATCCTTAGCTTGGAGTCCCTGTTACTAACAGGCCACTCTTTGAACATCTGAAATGTTGGTTCAATCATGGCATTTCCTGAGTACCTTTTTAGCTACCTGGTGTTCTATAAAACAGTTAGTTACAGCAGCTGGTTGAGCTGTAATGGCTGATTCCTTACATTCCTTCTGTGGGGGTAAAATCTTGTGGTCAAAACCTAATGCAGTGAAGACAATAGGAATTTCATACTTTTCCTGAACCTGTTAAGCCTTTATAACAAAGGGTCCTGGAACATTTTGCATAGAAGAGGATTTTGCTTTACATCTCAGAGCAAGCTGTTGCAAGTACCTGTGCCATTATAGTCACATAGCAAACAGTCTTTGACACAGATTGAAACCCACCTAGGACATATGCTGTGAAGAAACATTCTTTAGTACTTGGAGCTCACTTTGTCATTGCTCATGTGACATTTAGATTTCTTAGGAAGGTGTTCTCTGATAGAGCCGTTCTGCAGGCATTGTGTTTTGGCAGTCAGAAAATGGCTTGCAAATGACTTGCACCTTGGGAGCTGCACATTGTGCAAGATTCACTTGATAAGAACTCAGAAAAAATGTTTACATTTTGTCTTAAGCATCCTGTGATTCTGTGAGTAGGAGGAGAACACATTGATTGACATGTGAACACGGTTCATGGCTGTCAGTGTAGCTGCTGCCAAGGTGAAGCTTTTAAGGTTGACTGTGCAAGACGTGTGTGCATTCTTGTGAGTGTTTCCTGTTGGTAACAGAGCTCCACTCAACAGGCTTTTCTGAAAGCCATATTTTTACTTACTTACATGCTTTTTATCTTAAACTCAAGATGATTTCTCTTAAGACTTTTGACATAAAGTTCTGAAAAGCTATAAGCTAATGAAATTAAAGGTTCAGAATGAATGTTTTAATTTTCATTTGCGAAAGCCAGCCAAAAGAGAGTAAAAGTGCATTAAGTGAATATTTCAGTTGAGTCATTAAGCTGTAGGAATGTTATGAAATGCCTTTTGGATCCCAGTTAAAACATTAGCATCAGGGCCCCACACGCTCCCCGTCCCCCTCCAGTGTAAACTGTAGTCTGGTGCCTCTGGAAAGTACATACACCTGTCTACTTACTACCAAGTGAAGTCATAGAATGCTTTGATTATACAACTCTTCTT
The DNA here is from genome assembly GCF_041296385.1 of Aphelocoma coerulescens. Taxonomy (NCBI): domain Eukaryota; kingdom Metazoa; phylum Chordata; class Aves; order Passeriformes; family Corvidae; genus Aphelocoma; species Aphelocoma coerulescens. The sequence goes on from NC_091015.1 coordinate 27,509,457, forward strand.
TGAGTTAAGTAGAGATGATACATTGGGTTTTTATTTATGCAGGCATTTGTTTTTATTTAAATTCACTAAGTAAAGATGATCTTCTGGATGGCAAAACTAATACACAGCTTCTTACTTAGTAATGTTTTTAGTTTTGGTCTCAGACTTGTGCCTTTATTCTGTTTTCCATCTTTAAGTCATGTTACTGTCTACCTTCTAGGCTTGTATTTCCAGATCAGTCCCTATGCCACTGTCAAACATTTCAGTGCCAAAATCAACTGCTTCACGTGTGCCGTGTAATGTAGAAGGAATAAGCCCTGAACTGGAAAAAGTATTCATTAAGGACAACAGTGGAAAAGAAGAAGTATCCAAGGTAAGCGTATAGTAACATGTTTATGGTTGTTATCTCTTTGTAATCTATAAACACCGGGAAAACCTTCCTCTTGAGGAACCTTCCTTGTGGCTGGAATTACAAATAATTTTCTTCAAAGAACTGTTTGAAAACTTTGTTTCAGTGTTTTAGCATGGTGGGGTTTTTTTTGTTGTTGTTTTTCTTTTTTATTTTTAAAGGGCTTTTGGCCAGACCTACTTTGTTTAGAATGCCCTTTCTGTAGAGAACATGAAAGTTTTTGTGACGAATACAAGTGTTTGAACATTCAGACACTTCAGGCTGCAGTAATAAGTAATAAGAGATCAGGAGGTTGCTATATTTTCTTCATTTTGCTTTTTCTTGAGCAAGATGTGAGTTTCCGGTGCTATGCTCTCTTTTTTGGTTTTAATGCTTTTTTTTCTCCATAAACTGAATGTGGACCATTTTAATTCCATGAAACCTCTGTAGTCTGCCCTGGAAGATCTCTGTGTGGGAAATAGTGACAAATGGGGCAGCTTTGCTTTGGAGCCATTGGACTTGTCATTGAGGAGTTTAGTGCTTGGATGACACTTAAAATGTGGAATTCTTGCTTTACAGCCACTGTTTCCTAAATACCCAATGAAAATTTTCTGCTGTGGAGTAAAGTACTCCACTGTTTTTTCTAATCTTCTGCAAGGTGTAGGTGCTTTTCTCATGAATGGTCATGTAATAGCAATTCAGTGTACAAGTTAAGCTATAAAACTTCAATCAGAGGTTTAAGATTCTGAAACCTTGTATTTGCAGTTCTTCGTGTCATTAATAAACTTTAAACGTTTGGTAGTAGTCTTGGCTTCTCCAGACACCTAGTTGTGTGGAAAAAGCAGTCTTAAGAATGAAATACTGTAGTAGTTAGTTGTACACTAAGTTTTCTTTCCTAAGGCTGTCTTATCCCTTTAGAAGAGGTGTGTATTGTAATGGGAATAAGGAAAAAAAAAAATCAAACATGCAAACTGAAAGCCCAGCTTAATAAGCCTTGTTGCAGCATCTCCAAAGCGAGTACAAAAAGGTGTGTTTTGTAGTGCCACCATTGATGTTGCTATGGCTAGGGTTTTAATCTCCTATAGTTGGAGGATATTTCATTTATCTGTCAGACAAATCATCCTTGTAAATGTTGTCCTTGGGTTTTAACAGCTTATTGCTTGGGATGCAGAGCTCTCCTGCATATGTTACTGAATGTACTGACTCTGATCCAGCAAAACAGTTAAGCACATACTTAAGTGCATTGTTGGATTTGGGCCAGAGGTGCTCAGCAGTTTATGCAACCAAGGCAATAGTGAACCCTTCCTCCAAACATTCAGCTGGCGAGAGCTTCAGACACAAAAGAAAGTCATAAATCAGACATTGCCCTTGAAGTCAAGTCCATCTTTGTGGGCAGAGGGTTGTTTCCTGCTATGTAACTGTTAATTTCTGTGAAGTCTGGTCTTGTGGGACCTGTAGTGGGACTCCTAGCACTGTCTTTGAGATTACTAGATCTCAGTTTGCTCATGGGAAGATCATAACAAGATCATAATTTACTCAATCTTACTGCTGGTGAACTTTCTCCTAATAAACAACTTAGCTGTGTTTTAGCCTGGGGGAGTTGGGGCAGCTAGGTTAAGTGTTAGGAATTACTGAACAAAAGATAAATCGTAGGAAACCAAACTTCACTGGTTTCACTGCTAGTGAACCTGTTTGTTTTTCTTTGAATTTTCTGCCATTCTTTCTTGCTGTAACATTTTCTATTTTTAGAAACTGTTTTAAAAGCACAGTCAAAGATAGTTTGTTGCTTTGGAATATGTCTTCTGTCTTTACTTGTGCTGACTTAATTCTGTTGGTTCTTTGAAACCTTTTTTTTTTGTTTTAACATCTTAATGATGATTCAAATTGCAGTTATAAAAGTAAAAAAAACCGCACCACTATTGTGCTGTCTTGTTATTTTTGTGTTTCATAAAGATAATTGATGATTAGTAATGTCTTTGTGTCGTTACCTTTTAAAAATCCAATTGACTATAAAGTTTAGAGGGATTGCAGAGTGGTCAAAATATTAAAAAAATTCATTCTTTGCAGTTTAGCTATAGATGTATTTTTTCACATAATTCATCTTGCTTAGTTAGCTGAAGGTGTTTTCTTTTTGCTCTCATAAAAATAAGTTGTCCTTATTGAGTCACTTCAATCACCTCTTTCTCCTCAAATTATTAATAAACTTTTAATTCATGTTCTAATGCTTAAATTATAAATGTTTAATTTATTCAAAATTCTTGGATATATTTTGCTTCCTTTTTTTATAACCTGCTGATTAACTCTGACAAGGTGTGATGGTGTGTCTCTGTTCTCACCATAACTTTTAAGATGGAATCAGCTTTTTTTGAAGTTGTTGCAGGCTTTTGTCCTTGTCCCATTGTGACTCCACAACACGAATGTTGGAGACTGAGGTACAATAAGATGATGGACTTTTTGTAGGGATTAAGGGGTAAGAGGTGTTCCCACTTACGGAATACAAGAGTGAAAATCATGAAAAGTGCCCGGTAGCAGAACATGGAAGCAAGCGTTCATAGGCCTCCTGTTAGGAAAAACAGTCTTCTGGAACTATCAAGTATACAGAAGTAATTAGAAATAAAGACATTTTGATGGACTATCACACAATGTAAGTAAACTGATTACTGTGTTCCTTGTTTGATTTTTAATGCTGCTGGAAGGAGATGGCAAGGTGGTTTTGTGTACCCATCTGGAAACTTAATCCTGTAATAAAAGGACTTTTTATTTTGCACAGATGCAGAGGATCCTCACTTAAATCTTCATAGCCTTCATCTGAAAACTGTGTTTTTCCCAAGTGTTCCTTCCTAGGATACATTATGGTTTTTGCACTTGCACCTTATCTAATGCACTGATGCCAGCAGGAAGAAGCACTTACCTATGTTGGCCTTTGTGTTCCAGTCTAGAGGAAAGTTTTTAAATCAATAGCATTGAATGCTTTGCTCTCAAGGAGTTGCCTCCCAGATAGATATACAGCTTGTGAGGAGACTCCCATCAGTAGTATTTTTATAGACTGGTAGCATTCCTGATTCTCCTAAATAGAACATTGTTGGTGTTTTTTCCAGCAAAAAGATCAATACTGAAAACAGATAGGTGAATGTTAACAGTGTGTTGAGAAATGCATGCTTGCTGTCAAATGGAGCATTTTCATACCTTTGCAGGGAGATGAGAGCAGTATGTAACTGTGTCCAAGAACACGCATCCCATAGGGATGGACAGGTGTCCTGTCAGAATGCATTTGGCATAAGGGAGATAAATGACTGGACATACTTGCAAAAAACCCCTCAAGAAATAGTGTATAGAATGCAGTAATTTCTTGTTGTTTTCCATGCATTGGGCATTATGGAAACTAATAGCAGCTGTACCAAATTAGTTACCCTCTTTCTTATGTTGTAAGGTTGTGAGAACTTCAGTTTTAGAATAGTTTGGGCATGACTTATGAAAAGTAACTTCAGAAGTGGTTTTTTATGTTGATCAGGTTTTATACATAAAGTTTTTGACAAGCAAAATACTTTTAGTTGGTATTTTCATGGAGATTTTTGCACTTGTCAGCATTAAGGGAAAGATAAATACAAAAGCACAGTAATCTGAGATATTAACTGGCATTTTCTATGCCTTAAAAGTTACTGCACTTGGAAAGTATGATAAATATTTAGCTTTTTCTGCTTTTGTGTATCTTTAGATATGTGTGTAAAAATATGGATTATTTTTGTACCTCAGGCTTTATTTCAGAGGAGATTGAAATATGTGATTTGGGATATACTTCCTGACTAGCTGAGACTACATTGTTCATCCAGGTGTGGAAGAACATCTATGTTATCCTGAAGTCTTTAATTATGTGATCACTTACTGTTTTTTTCCCCTCGCTGGAATCCTTGTTTTACTTGTTATATAGACCATAGTGTATGCCCTTAATTAGCAGCTGTTTGGTGTTTTTCTTTTCTCCTCCTTAGCTTTGTGTCCTCATGCTTACTGTTACACCTTGCTTTGAAGTCAGAAATCTGAATTTTTTCCTGAGATTTTGCTTCTTTTTAATAGGAGTATGTCTGAAATTTTGTTCACTTTACATCACAGTTATGTGAGAAGAAAGATAGTATTTACACTTTATGGATGGGGAAACACAAATCCATCAGGGTTCTGTAGTGTCGTTCTTCAGGTAACTCAGGATGTTGTATTCCATTTTAGGAGTTCAGGGTGTAGTCTCCTTCTGGATCTCTTAATGCAGAATACTTTTACAGATCACACCTGTATAAACTGGGCATCCAGAAGAGATACTGTAAAAGATAGAGGTTGGTTCAGTTGATTCCCTGACATCCCACAGAATTTTTGCGGCAGAGAGAGAAATAAAAATGCTGTTTTGCATCACAGTTTTTTTGTTGGTTTTTGGTTTTTTATGTGTTTCTTTTTTCTTTGTTGGTTTGGTTATGATAATTATGAGACTGTTTTCTTTCTACAGCTTCAGTCTTGTTTTCTCTCTCTTCTTTGTGTGTAACAAACTACAGAGCTGCAGGTCTGTGTTGTGCATTGAATGAGTCAGGGCCTGTTGGGGGTGGTGGGAATAGAACGTGCAGTCGTGTTGTAACGCATATGCAATGTGAACTGAGCTGTTGGAACAGACCACACAGCTGTGCCCAAACCTTACAGCATTTGATGGAGCAACTGTAATGTTCTCTTTATAGTGTGTTTCTTTGCTCTTACTTGAAATATGAAATGGTATTAACTGGAAGGCTCATAAGAAGAAAATTATCTTCCTGCTCTGCTATGTCTGCCTCTCTGTGTAATATGTGGTGGTTTTCTGGATAGACTGTTGCTGAAAAGGGGAAAATGTGATACTCAGCCAATAGGTGTCATGTCCTCATTGCTAGCAAAAGTGTTGGGTTGAATTTTAGGCTCTGGAACAAGCTGTTACAGTTTTGGAATATATGGGGAAGAGAGGTAATAAAATAAAAATGTTCACTTGAAGTGAGAAGGAAAAAGACATTAATTTTTTGTAGCTAGAACGTTTAAGCTGTTCTATGGTTTGGACACAGTTCTCCCTGAAGTGAGAATAAAAATTGTTTAAATCTTGCAGGCGATTTTCCCTCTTCGCTTCTAAGCAAGACACTAATTCCCATTTGATTTCTTACATTTAAAGCAGCACTGTCTCTATTAAAAAGCTAATTTTCCACTGGGAAGGACAAGTAAGTAGAGCGTGCCAATCTACTGCTGTGAACATGTCTATGCAGTATGTTGCAGAATGGGATGCAGGATCTCTCTGGCCAGTGCCAGCTAGGCTGATACGGGCAGGCAGAGCTTACTAGCTTTGGTTCAAGACAAAGCTTGTGAGCCTTGTTACAAGCCTGTGTGTGCATCTTCTCTAGAGGGATGGAATGTAGGGGTGTGCTAAAGAATTACAACTTAGTAGCAAAACTTGGATGGTTTCCTTTTATAATTGGTTGTTATGGCAATAGCATGCCATTGTATTTGACATTTTCTAGTTTCTCTTTTATCCAAATGTAATCTCTGTCAGGGTACTTGTTTTTCTTTTATAATAACGGTGACCTTTATTGAAAACTGTAGTACTAAGTATGATTAGAGAGGGAGGTTTGCTTTTTTAAACTGTCATAAAAACCATAAAAACATAACACTGGCATGTGTTGAAATGTGGATGTTAACCATGTGCACATTGCCCCAGTACTCAGCGTAATTAATCTATGTTGTGTCCATTGTACACTGCATTATTTTCTTGTGTGAGATCTTCTTTCAAAAATGCCTTGTTTGTTCTTCTTAAGGCCTTCACTTCTGACTGCTACAGGCTGACCTTGCTTGTGAGTTTGATCTTTTCTCTGTAACATGAGTTGCTTGTTTCTCTTGCAGCCTTTGGATATCCCTGACGGTCGAAGGGCCCCGTTACCTGCTCACTATCGTAGTAGTAGTACCCGAAGCATTGACACTCAGACTCCGTCTGTCCAGGAGCGCAGCAGCAGCTGCAGCAGTCACTCACCATGTGTCTCTCCCTTTTGCCCTCCTGAATCTCAGGATGGGAGTCCCTGTTCAACAGAAGATTTACTCTATGACCGTGATAAAGGTGAGAGTAGAATGGCCTGCCTTTACCTATGGGAGGCATGTGATGTCCTGCTTTTACAACTACCTTCATTTTACTCATTACATCAGTTTTTGTTTTTGTTTGATGGCTGTGGAGGGATTGAGGTTTTATCTGAAAATTGGTTTTGTTTGTTTACATATCTTTTTCCCTCTTGTTTGTGAAACTTCACAAACATCTTCCATAAATACGTCAGAGGAGCACAGCAAACAGTTAATTATTTATGAAGATTCTAATGTGAAGAATTCAGACTGTAACATGTTGACATTTAAGAAAGGTTTCAGGAAGGTTTGTGGTAGACTGTATATTTATCGTAGGTGAGTTGCTTGCTGTTCAAAATGGTGATGAAGTTTTGGACTGCTTTTTAAAGTATTCTGCTTCTGAGCTCTTACATTCCACCTGAAGGTATTTGGTGAGAAGTTCAGATACCTGTTTGAACAACCTGATGGAGAGTAATTACTTCTCTGTGTATGCTGCATAGCAGCTCAAAAGTTCTGAATAATTTATGTGTTTATCAATATCCTGCTTTTTTTTTTTGAAGTCTGTAAATGTTTGGTTCTATAGTGGGAGTACAACTGGAATTTCAGTAATTAAGAGTTACTGACAGACTATGGAGTATGGGAATGTAGGCACCAGTGTGAAAAAGACTGCGGCTTTTTTTTGACAACAGTTTGCTAATAAAATTACCCTTGTGCTTCTGGTCAGCTAACTGAAACCTGGACTTCAGTATGGAGGATGTAGGATTTGAGTAAATCATGCAAACTAAGAGGAGTAAGTTTCACAGAGGAAATGAAAACTTCTAAGATTTAGCATATATTTACTAATAAGCTAAAGATAGTATTTTGAGGTTATAAGTAAGGTTAAGCTTTTTTCTGTAAATACTATCTGTTTGTTAATTGTTGAGGTAATTTGGGAATAGGATTGGGGAAGTCAGCAGGAGAAATACTAGCTTTTCTTGATTTCTGAAAAGTATTTTTTTCCCCATCTTGGATTTAAAAGGAAGTAGTGGAAAACAAATCCATCTGCCCAAATCCTGAACTGGGGGTGGGTTAAGTTAACCACATTAAAGTAAAAGTCTTAGGTCAACATGATAGTTGGCTGTGCTCCAATAATAACAGTGGTATTAGCTTACCCACACCATATTCCTCTTAGACTATGCATGTGAATTTTAATATGTTGTCAAGACTGATTCACTATCGAAACATCCACTAAAGTATTAGCACACAAAAAGCCATCTTGACAGGTAAATTGGTTCATATATGTCTTGATAACAAATATAAGTTAAAAAGCAAGGAAATGAATAATTCCTTTTGCAGTTAGTACTTTGTTATCACAGTAATGGGAATTTTCAGCAGTACATTTATTGGCAGTAGCGAGTGAAGACCGTTTGAAATAGTGCATCTATCCTTTTTAATGCTTTTCAAGGCTTTTATCTCCTGCCTTGTATTTTTTGAACAGCTGACTGGAGTGAAATTTATGAGTAGATACTTATTTGTGGATTTTGGTTTTAAGACTGGCTTTAATGCTAGGCTTGTATCAAAAGTCTTCTCCAGTAGTAGTGTGTAGGTGATGGTGATAAACAGCCAGTTTAAGTCATTGTGATGGCATTTTAAAATCAGTTTAAGTAAGGAATGTTATACTGTGCATATGAAGGATGAAAGTTTGAACTGCTCATCACAATTCTTTAAGGGCAAGATTAAAAACTAGGAAAATATGTAGCAGTTTTCCAAAAGAAGGTAATTTGTTCAGAGGTTATTAAAACATAGTCAGAAAGGTGCTTTTTACTTCTAGATCATCCAGATACTACAGGCCAGTTGTTCTGAATGTTACTCAAAATCATTAAATTATAGATAAATGAGCAGTATAGGTAGAAATACCAGAGAACAACAAGTTATGAGGGACAGTTTATTACATTTGTTGTGGATGTTACCTGCTCTGTACAACAAAAACTTGGGAAGGTTTCCACACCTTCATTTTAAAGGCTTTTGTGATGCTAGAGGAAAACCATCATCAGTTTTCTGTGAGACCTGTTAAGTTCGGAAAAATGTATTGTGTAACCAAATGTAGATGTTTTAACTATGTTTTCTTGTTACTTTTCTCAATGCTTGATTTTCCTCTTGATGGGAATAACTTGGGTTTACCATTAGAAAGTGGAATTACCAGCATTATTAATGGTTCTGGGGTGTGTTGCTGAATAAGAAAGGAAGGTTAGTTTGACTGAGAGACATAAGCAGTGAGAGGAGCCAATGATCCGTCTCACAGCACTGCTTTACATTCCTAAAGCATCTTTTACTTTTTGTGCAAAGCTGTGCTTTGGCCTGAGGCCCTCACAGCTGTCCTTTGGACTCTGTCAGCTGTTGGGTTTATCTTTTTGCAAGAAGCTGTTAAATAATTGAATTTTTCAAAAGCAAGTGAAAGCTAATTTTCAGGAAAGGCCCACAATATTGCTCTGAACACAGTATTGATTAGAGCAGACAAGGAAGGGTTGGGAAAGAAGGTATTTTCATGGCACCTGGCTTTATGATTTTATATTAAAACCACTGGTTTCACTAGATCTGTTTTGTGATGCTCTGGTCCATGAAACTGTAATTCAGAGCCCTACATAGCATTCTCAGCAGCTGTGACAGAGGTGAAATTCAAAGGCATCCGAATGTATAAGCAGATGAATTTTGGAGGGTGTTTTTTGGACAAATAGAGATGGTATACCCTGTTTTTCAGGGATTTTGATTTATGTGCCTTTACATAGCATTTAGTAGTCCCACTGTTGCTAGCAGGCTCTTACAAGTAACATGTTCATGAAGATGAACTGAAGATACTTGTTAAATTCTGGGCATCTGATTCGTAGTATTTTAAAGGGAGGTTGTTAGCGAAGTCTTTGGATAGTCTTATTTTGTGTTTTTGAACCTATCAAAACAAATCCCAAGGCTCACTGGCAAATTTTTGTTTCATTTAAGTATTGTCACTGAAAAAACTGTTCTACGGATTCTTTTTTAGTTAGCCTCTTTAGTTGTTCTAATATGTGCCAGCTGTAATTTCTGGTATTGAGGTTAAAAAGGTATTTTTAGTGTTTTAATGACAATCTTAAAATGTCTTCTAGATAACAGAATATATCTGTTTTAAGTATGTATCCAGAAATTCCGTGTGATAAGGCTTCGTATTGTTTGCTGTGCGTTTGTGGCAGCAAAACTCCCCAAAGGTTCCATGGTCGCTGTGAGCGGGATGGAATGGGGTGGAATGGGATGGGTGGGCTGGGACACGCTGGCAGGGCGCCCCCTGCTGGTGGGACATGAGGGCTCGGCCTTGGGGCCTCAGAGAGCAACAAGGGCACAAATCAAACACTCGGACAACGCTCAAGGTTTGCTGCGTCTGTGTCGTCGGGGATTAGTGATGGGATAGATGAGCACTGCAGAGCTTACAGGATACACAGGTGGAGACTGTCTTAAGCTGTGAATTCCACTTCTTGCCACTTGTGGCCTGTGTTCCCAGCCCCTTCTGCTCTCGCCCAACACCCGGCCTGTATGTGCAGGTCTGATCACAGTCACACATGTTCTTCAAATAGTGCGTGCTGTGTGTTTGGTCAAAACGAAAATCTTACAACTCATAGGCTTTAAAAGCAGGGAGGGTAAAGAGAGATACTTGTTTAGCAGCTGCCCTACATAGAAAGTTTCAGCCAGACAGGGCTAACTAAACCAAAACCTTGTCTGAAAGCTGAACTGGCTAGTAGACAAGATTTAGAATCTTCCAAGAACTGACTTAACTTTGAATTCTGTTTGATTCTTCCCTTGAATGTACTGCCATGGTTTTCCACTGTTTGGTGAAATGAACAGTAGTACATTTTATGTCTCTAATTTTTTAAATAGAAACTTGGATCTTCAATTTTAAATATTAGAAGGAGGAAACAAACTGTCTGAGTTCTGTTAATGATTTCTGTGTTTGGAATGAGCGGTGTGGGCCAACAGTGGAAAGCTGCCAACAGGACCATCATGCTCCCAACTTGGCAAATATCTGTATCGTTTCTAAGCATTTTCTGCCTTAGTAGTTAACACCAAAAATTCTGTAAATAGAAGTTCTGTATTCACTCCACAGCAGGAAAGAGCTGAATAATCAATATGCTACTGAGGTTCACTTCAACTTACTTTTTTCCTCATATCTTTCATAAGTCTTCAAAGGGAAATGTGACATTCGAGTTGATTTGTTTCTTGTTGTAAGAGGAAGCAGAAATGCTTCAAAACAGCTAATATTAGCCTTTGTATTGGAGTCATGGTAATGTAAAAGTTTGTGTAGTTACTCTTTGCAAGCTGTTAAAGACAAATCTGTCCACTTTGGTGAGGTTAGATCATAGTGCTTGAAGCTTGGGTAGCTGAAAGGCGACACACATGCACAACAGCAAAGTAAACAAAGGTTATAAACTTGAGTTAAAAATAAGGTACCCCACATTAGTGGAAAGATTCCAAAAGAGCTAAAGCAAGAGCAGCTGTTTCTCTCCAATTAAGGTGTAATTTTAATATTTCATTTTTTAATTGTAATCCTAAGCAGGGCATAGGGAACCACTAATACAACCCTGGGAGAGATGTTGCTCTTTGAAAAGGTAGAAGCCACTGCAGAAAGCTAATTTTCTGTGGATACCTATTTCTGTACCTACTTCATTTCCTTAATGCATTCACTATGATGTTGTCAGCATGACTGCTTAAAGGGAACCCTTTCATAGACTTAATATTTCAAACTTTTGTGCTGCTGTCATTACTGGACTTGAGCCTTCTCTCATACTTTCTGAGAAGTACCAACAAACCCGCCCATTGCCTTTTGTCTTAGATCTTCACACCTTTAATTCTAAGTGTGCCTGGTTAAAATACACACATACAGCTGGAGTTTTGAAGAATACCTGTATCATATAGCCAGTAGTGATGAGAGAATTAAACTGCAGAAGTTTTATTCTGGATACTAAAACAACTTCACAACTGTGAAGCAAGTAAGATAAGACATTGTAATGATGAGGTAGCAGTACCTGTGTCACAAACTTGTTTTATTACAGCTTCTGAGCTGTTCATGAGACTAATAAGGTCAACATTCCAGTGAAGAATTATGTTTTAAAGTAAGATACAAGGTGTATATGCACATTTTTAATAACACTGTTTATACAGTGAGAAGGCATTTTATCATTACCACTCATAATTCTCCTGCATGTATTAGGCATATTGCCTTGTTCATTTATGGTTTTTGAACTACGTAATAAAGAATGTATTTGTTTCCAGGATCACAGCTCTGCTTTGTTCCGATTGCAGTGTTCTGGATAAAAATATCCTCCTGTTACGTGTTGTTATGCGATAGATTGCTGCTGCACCGAAGCTGTTATTCAGAAGAAATGTGCTGTACAAGGGTGTTAGAAGTAGCCTGCAATAAAGGAAACGTTGTGGTAGAAGCAAACCAGCGTAGTGGCTAAATTGTGAAAAAGGCATCTTGTTTGGAAATCGAATTTAATTAAAAAGCACTCTCAATCTCTAGTAATATAACTGCTTTAAATTTTCAGACAGTGGGAGTAGCTCACCGTTGCCCAAGTATGCTTCATCTCCCAAACCAAACAACAGCTACATGTTCAAACGAGAGCCCCCAGAGGGATGTGAGCGAGTGAAGGTCTTTGAGGAAATGTCGTAAGTAATGCCTTTTATATCAGCTGGTATCTGCAAAGCAGTAAACCTGTTTACTGAGCCTATTCAACTGCAGATGAATAAACTATTCCAGCTGATGGGTTTTTCAGGAGCAAACTATTCTTATAGTTTGTGCAGAAGAGAAGTTGAAGTGTTTACATTGGTGTGAAGAGAAAATGGAGTCTTTTACCTCTTTTTGTGCATTTATAAAAGGCAACAAAAATCCAAGCAGGAAAGATAAGGTACATTAATTTCCTAAGCATTTATTTAAACCTCTTTCCATGTATTTTTTATAACATTTTAAATTTTCATGCCTTAAACAAAAACTCTCCTTGTCATAATTACCAGTTTCAAGCATAGGTTGCATTTTGATGTGTATTAAACATATAAAATGGAATGAAAGATATGTAAAACATTTGTAGATGGTAGTATGCTTATGGCATAGACTTGGCTCAATATTTTTGCTGAGCAAGAAATTGGAAGTTAAACTCTTGGACATCATGTCTTTTTTCCCTAGACCCAGCAGTATTTGAGCACAGCACATGCTGTTGAGGTTGCATGCTAAGCTCCTGTGGATGAAAGAATTAAGGAGGGGACGTTTCTTGCTCTAACAGCATCCATTGCCTGCTGGGTGGTGAAGGGAGCAATGTTGGGTTGTGGAAAAAGCCTCCAGACAAATTATGGAATATGGGAAAGGAGAGGTCTTTTTATGGAGGTCCTCAAAGGGATTTAAAATGACTGAATATGTTGTTGCTGCATTGCCTATCAAAGAAGAATTTGTGCCATTCGAAATTGACTGCGGCATTTTTCGTGTGCATATGTAGTGCAGATTTTCTGTGCTGGAAGTTGCATGTTTGTCCAGTAATTACCAAGTCATTTTTTGTGATGGTACTATTTTTAATGCTGTGGATCAGTTAGCTGACTACCAATATGGAAGATGTTTGCCCCTCTGTCCAATTAATCCCATTCCTTGTCATTCACATTTTAGCAATGTGTAGAACCACAAAGTTCATGATGTGAAAAACATCTCAGCTGGCCAGATATATAATCTTTTTTCTCGTTGTAGGTCTCGTCAGCCTGTCTCAGCCCCTCTCTTTTCATGTCCTGACAAAAACAAGGTTAATTTCATCCCAACCGGATCAGCTTTCTGTCCTGTAAAACTTCTGGGCCCCCTCCTTCCCGCTTCAGACCTGACACTGAAGAACTCTCCAAACTCTGGTCAAAGCACAGGTTTGAGCACCCTGACTGTTGAGCAGCTTTCGTCCCGGGTCTCTATCTCATCTCTGTCAGATGACACCAGCACAATGGACTCCCCAGAGATCCCGGTACAGCAACCGTCCCAGCAGCAGCAGCCGCTTTTGCAAGAAATTCAGACTGAAGACCATTCCTCTCCTCAGAGCTACATGCTAATCTAGAGCAAGGTGGAGCAGGCCTCTGCCCCGAGACAAGGAGTGAGGAGATCCTAGTTCAGATACATCTGCATGAGGTGGCAACCTTTCAGAACACCACGGAATACTTAGCAGCATTCAAAAAAATATCTCAACACTGTTCTTGGCAGGGACGGAATCCATATTCAGCATTTTTTGGTGAGAAAGCAGTAATGCCTGCAGAATTCGTATATCATTAAGCGTTTTAAGTGGAGACTATGCATTTCATAGTACATTTGACCAGATTAGTACTGTGTCCTGTGTTCTGTTTCAAATTCTACAGTATAAATAAGCTCTCTCTATATATAAAAAAATGTTGCCTGTCTGAATAGAAAATGTCTTGCTGTGTTGTGTCCTATGGAAAATACTGTACTTCAGAATTATGTTTACAATTGATCCAGGTGTTTATGTTTCTAACTTCTGTAATACACACAATGCAAAAAAAAAAAAAAAAAAAATGGCCACAGCAGTTGCACAGTGCCCACCCTATGGCCTAGCTTCAGGTACTTCTCTTGAAGTGTAAACTCAGGTAACTTGGAATGTATGTCATATTGGAATATAAAATATTTTACAGCTACAAAGCTAAAGAGGGAACATCACTCTTTTGCCTTTCCTTGTTTTATGCATTAATATTTCCTCATTACATTCCACTTTCTTGGAATAAGTGCATTCAGATCCAGGTGAATGATGACCCTGGACATGGGTGAACATGAGGAGAACCAGCAAATCTGTGATGTATATCACTTTGTCATGTGCTTACAAGTAAAACAACTGTTGCATTTACTGTCATTTCAATAGATGTAAAATTGTGGCATTTAAAGGTTTCAGGTGTTGCTCAGTTAATGACTGTTAAACTGTTGCAAATAAAGTGTTCAGTACTAGGCTGTACATGAGAAACATTCCACATTGTGTGTGAGAGGATTTTGAAAGACAAGAATGTTTTTGTTAAAGGACAGAAATTCTTTCAGGTTTCACAGGGGGCGATTGGGGATTTCCTCTCATGGTTTTTGTTGGCAGTTAAGGATGTGAAATGCTACTGTTACCGTCTAAAAGTCAAATTAATGTTTAGTTTCTCTTTTGGAAATGTTCGTTCATTTGCTGGTTGGAAGTAGGTTTTCAGATTTTGTTGAGCAGTGTTAGAAGAGCAGCGTTTTATTTATGTAGTGAGTAATTGTGTTTGGGTGAAAGTCCAGAAGTAGCAAGTGGGTGTTCTAAGAGGGGTGGGGAAAACAATAGTTTTAAGTTCATGGTACTTAAAGCTTCTCCCATAACTTTCAGTTACTTGTGTGTGTAAAAGTGTGCTTTCCCCCCTCCTTAAGTGTGAATAAAAGAAAAATCCATGTAAAATAATCCTGGTTTTGCAGGCTGGACACTTTCTCAAAATAGTACATGGCAAGATGGGATTTGTGGTGCTCTTCTATTATACTGGAAAAAGAGGAGCATTGCTTTCAGAGATAATTTTCTGTGATACAAAGAGGACCCCAAAGGCAAAATAAACTTGGTGTTCTTGCTCCATTGCTTTCAGCTCATTGGAACTCTGTTTATGCTGTCTACTCCTAAGAGAATAAGGTTCACCTTTTCCAGGAATTGAAGAGATTAGTAGCCTGCAGCTACTAGGAGCATTTAAACTTGCTCTTTTTTTTTCTGCTTTTGGAGATGAAATTGGAGGGGGGTGAGAGTGAGCCACCCCTCACCACTAGTGAGGTGAGAGGGGGGTGAGAGTGAGCCACTACTCACTAGATATGTGCTTTTTATGGAAATAAAGCATTGCTTCCTTTTTATTACTGAGTTTTTGTTAACGCTGTCTTACAAGGTGGAATTTGCAGCCTATAAAACATCCACTGTTTTTTGACTCCCCTTGCAGAAAATGTAGAAGGAGAGAGGTCTGTCTCTAACCATTTTCATGTGAAAAAGCTTCGTGAAACACAACAGCCATCTTTAACCCTACTAATCTCAGGCCTAGGTGAAAACACTATATATTTTATAGACTGAAGATAAAGGGCAGAAAATACTCATGATGTAAGTATCAATTCCTTTTAATATTTTTCTTTTTAGACTAACATTGCAGTACGATGACGTTTTTATGCTCTGGTTATGTCCAGATAAGAAATTGTAGTCTCAGTTATTGGTGTTAGGTTACCAGGGGATATGATGAGTGGTTTTTAGATCAGTGCTGAACTCTGTACAATATTTGCAATGCCATTACATGTTCTTTATATTTTTTCCATGAGAAACTAAATATTAATTAAAATGCACATTTGTTCTTAGCAGAATTGAAGGTTTTGAACCAAATGTGTTAAAGCTAATGCTTTGCCATGTAAATTTCCCAGCAGTTGTTTATCTCAATTGTATTCTACATCCAGCTGTAGAAATTTGTCAAATATTGTTTAAAGTTTTGTACATAGTTGTACTGTTATTTCTAGCCACTGTGCTGAACAGTATTCAAGTTATCACACAATATTGCTTTACACAAGGAAATGTGTGGCTTTTGTTTTGTATTTTTTTCGGTATAGAAGTTCCTGTGTCTTATTTAAATAAAACTTATAGTTAAAAAAAAGTGGTGGGGACAACACACAAAAGCAGCGGTTCATTCATTTGTTTTGGAAACTCTGCATGAAACACCATAGGAGGAGATTAAATTTTAATATTGTTCCAAATTTACATCTAGAATAATGCCAACCATGTATGACTAGTGTGCTATGTCTTCTACAACAAGATAATCTCTTATCTATTGATTTTTGCATAATGCTGTACTCAGAAGCAGGGAAAAACCCTAAAAATAGCTGAATGCCTTAATATGCTTTAAATAGCATACTCTGTTTCTGCCTAGCACAGGAAAAATACCAGTTAAGAGTTATTTGAAACGATGTATCTGCTGTTGTGTATGTGGTATGGCTAATTTCAAATTATCTGTTGAAAATGATGAAAGCCATTAGATGTTTCACTATGTGAAACTAAGCTAAACCCCTAAAGGATGTGGTATAAATCTACTGACAGTCTTGGTTTCATGTTGTTTTGTATGACTCAAATGATTGTCATTTGACTTGTGGAATAATTCTTTCCAGATGGGGGTGAGGGGGAAGGAGGAAGAAAGAAGGATAATATTTAAATCCATGTAAATCCTCCAAAGTCAGTGTTTACTGAAGAGCACTATGGCAATAACCATCAAGAATTAATGTTTATGGTCGTCAGTCAGTGGAAATGTTAAGTTTTCAGCATCCCAAAGATTGCAAGGTTTCTATGTTCTATGTGACTATGTTAAAAAAACATCAACTGGAACTTAACTAAAACTCCTGTGCAGGGCCAGGAGTTGGACTTCAATGACCCTCGTTGGGTCCCTTCCAGCTTAGGATATTCTGTGGTTCTGTGATCACACCCTGCTACGAGAGTGCTTGGTGTCCTTCAGTGAGAAGTGGCGTCATTTCAGCCATTTCATCCTCAGCTTGAAGGGGTTCCTAGGATTAGCTTTGTGGCCATCCTGTCCCCTGAATGGATTTGGCTGCAGCAGTTTCGGGCTGTCCTTGAGTGGGAGTTTTCTCAGGAAGTACTTTGACAAAGGTGTGTAGCTTGCTGTGCAGAGATGAGCTGCAGTTTGTGTCACAGGGAACTCGTAAGTATCCTCATGAACCTAGGCCTTGCCTGCTTAGTCACATTTTGGTTTTTTTCCCCACATGAGCCACACTTGGTGTTCTCTGTTTAACTCACTGCCTTTGTCTTCCCCAAAGCCAAAACAAGGAGTTTGAAAAGCACTGAGAGTAGAGAGCTAATGAAATAATTTTGCCTTGCGTCTCTCTTTGGTGAATAAAAGGTCTTGACTTGAACATACATACATTTTCTAGTAATTCATGGCTCTGGAAGTGAACACATCAGAGACTGGAGGACTCTCTAAGGGGAGCCCTTGGCTGTGTATGCTGGGGTAGGGGACAAAAGATAGTGACCTGCTTCTTAGAGGAAACAGGGTGCTGTCAGGGAAGTGATTTCTGGCTTCCTGACAAATTAGCTCTTGGGAAGGGCCAGATACTAGCACAAGGATAGAGTCTCAGTATCTTCACAGTATAAGCATAAGGAGTAACACAAATGAGAAATTGTGATTTCAGCCAACATCTCTAATCCATTCAGTTGCAAGGAAACACCATTGAGGCTTAGCAAACCAGCTCCTGGCCTTGCTCCAGGGTAACGGATTGGGACCTTCAGACATTACTTGAGGTACAACCCAAGCAGTTTGGAGATAACAGATAACTAGTAGAAGTTTGTCAATTAACTGTTGAAAAACAGCCTGCCTTGCTATGTAAAATACAGCCATGAAAACACAGATTTGAAGCGACTCAGTTGGGAGGAAATAACCGAAGTCCACGCTATGTATGTCCAGAACCTAAATGCAAGGAAAAAGTGAATTAAAGCTGGGAAAGTACACGCATTACACATACAGTCATCCAAACTTGGTACTTGGCTGAAGGAAGTTGTTTGATCAAAGACTGACATGCAGTTAAAATGTGTGTATCTTGTTTCTGTTTTCATTAGTGTAACCAGTCCTGGAAAACTCTAGTTTGGGAGAGACTGTAAAAGGCTCAGGGAAGAGCTATAGGAATAAAGTACTGGAAAAACTAGAAGGCGGCTGTGTGGGAGCTCAACATGATTAACTTGATGGTTGAAGAGTGACTTAATTTCAGTTAGTAAATACCTACACATGGGAAATAATTACTAATGAGCTTTAAATTTAACAGACATGGAATACTAAAGCAGTAAGAAAATGAAGGTAGATAAATTCACATTAAAAATGTGCATTTGTTTTAGCACTAAGTGTAATTAATTACTGGGCCAACATGCAAGGAAGAATTTTTGCCAAGTATTGATATGTTTAAAGTGAGATGATTTTACAAAGAAAGTGCTCAAATAAGGTTTTTATAAGCCTTACTAACTTGGGATTATTTGGGGCATTTTATATTTCAGTTGATAGTAAAGAGGTGGAATTTTTAAACTACCTTAAGCATTCCTGCCTCACTAAAGAAGCAGGTGCTGCAATATTTTCAACTAGTGTGTTAACACATCTTTTAAACTGTCTGGAATTAGGTCTCTGGAAATTTTTGGTTTGTCAAACATGAATGAAGTCTCCAGTAAAGCAGAGGTAGTTGAGTAGCTTTATTAGTTATTTTGATTCTGGCACCTCCCCTATAGCACCATATTTATGGAGAGGTGGTAAGAAACTGGAGAGTAGATGTTGTCTTTCTGTAGTGCAGCAGGTCACAGAAATAATGTGTTATCAAGTGGGGCTGAGAGGAAAACACTAATTGAGGAGGTAGGGAGTTTCCTCAGTAAAGGCTGCATTGGAAGTGAGTGAACATGTAAGTAAAAACTGCAAATTCAATTGGTAACAAGAAAGAAGAGCAATTAGATGAAGCTGGATAGAGAGGTGACCCCATTTTTAAGAAAAAGTTGAAATTTTATCTCAGGTTGTAAGAAGTTCTGATGGGAAATTTTTAGGCTGCCATGATGTGTAGCCTGGAAAGCTCAAAGGCAGAGGAGCTGGAAGCTTGTGAGAAGAGAAGGTCGTGTAATCTCTTTCCCCTGAATTAGAGACTGAGCTTCATAACAAAGCACAGTTAGGTTAATAACTGTGCCTGTAGAAAAGTAAGGGGGTGTGTGTGTGAGCTTTATTTTTGTATGGTTAAACTTCTCAGTGATTTGTGCAGCTGTTGGTTGAAAATAGGGTTTGCTCAGGGTAATAGTAATACTCATGGTTATCTATTTCTTGTACCTTTGTTCAACTTCTCCAAATAAGTAGTAAGTAAATAGCATCATGTAAATCTCAGACTGCCAGGCATAAGTCATGATAACTAAAACCAGGTGTCCACCTGCTTTCCACAGGTGAGATCTGAGTGCTCTTGAGATCTTTATGGACAGAGGTTCTTTCTCCAAAGAGGAGAAAGCTGAAAGAAACTAGACTCCCTGTTAAGGTTTGGTGCCAAAAGGCTGGGTGATGCAATTACTCCCTTTCTGAGTTTTATTTGGGTAAGAATTTCTAGTCATGCCTTATCTCTGTGATAGAGGTTCCTCAGAGGGTCAGAGGGGCAGCAGCCTCCCTTTCCATAAAGTTGGTGCTATCCTTGGGCTTCTTACATAGGAAAGTAAGAACTCATTCTTACGAAAGATTTTAAAAGGGTGTTGCCTTTGGAAAGTAAATACTGTTTTTAGGAAATGGGAAGGGGTGGGGGGGACGCGCTTAAATCTGCTTTTGTGATTCCTTTGGATTCTAATTCATTGTACATCCTGAGAATGCTGAGAATCATTCATTTTGATGTCAATTGCTGAAAACACAGGAGGCTTTAGATGTAGCTTTCCATCTCTACGACAGTACAGAGATAGTATCATACTACAGACTTTCACTGCATGGTTATATTTTGGGTTGGGCATGTAGGTGTATTTTAAGGATTGTCACTTCATTCAGGGGCTCTTGTTCATGAAATGAGTTTGGGTACAATGGTGGGTCTGGTTTTGATTCTAGTGAAGAATTTCAAGGAGATCGTTTAGACACCTTCTGAACTGAGTACCTAAGAAATCTGTTCTCATCTAGGGAGGATTTTCTGGTTTTTCTCTTCTGCAGGGGAGTACTAAACCTTTGGGGTAGGGGAGTGATGAAGATGGGAGCGGTAGGTCTTGCACTTTCTAAACAATGGGAAAGCAAAGGCAGCCTAGGCCCCTGATTTGGAGGGTAACCTTGTATGTCTGTATTTGTACGTACAGGATGTTCCTGAGGTTAGGAAGACAGTGGATGCCTTAATACTCCAGAGGAGTATTAGCCTGGATAAATGTCATTTGTTCTCTAAATCAGGCCATCTGTAGATTGCAGTCTGTCCCTTTGGTGGCATCCTGGCTGAAAGGCTGTTGAATTCTGCTCTGTATCATGACTTGATTTTGTATTCAGTGAGAAAATATACCTCCAGACTGGACAACAAACTGGTGCCTCTGTCTGGCCCAGGGGCTTCATGGCACTGGCTCTGTCCTGTGGGTGCAGGTCTGCCAGAGCAGGAGCTCTTGTCCATCTCTCAGCCTTCACTGTTGTGGAAGTTTCCATTTTCCAACATGGTCTGCACAGGCTCTGCTGGTCCCTCCTGTATGGGAGTCTCCTTTCCACCATCTCTGATGACGGGGATCCGCTGTCTCCTTGTTGCAAACCAACAGGAAAAATCTGCAACCCTGGACTCCTGCAGCTGTTGGGAGTTACGGCAGCACTGTGGTGTACACGTTTGTACACTGGGGACAGAACATCATTACCTCACTCACGGTAAGACTGGCCCCAAGCTGTTTGATGTTGTGGGTCAGGTGTTTTTTGTGGGTTTTTTTGTGGGTTTTTTTTTTTTTTTTTTTTTTTTCTTATATGCCCTGGTGCACAAACTTAAGCACCTTGATAGAGATTTTGACATTGCTAATGGTGTATATATTGGATTAATCTTCCCTGGAGAAAGGCACTTGTTTCACTTTGGCAGTTGGCCCTTGCAGAAAGGAACTTGGTTTGTCCTGGTGATGCTACACAACAGGACTTATAAAAGCATCTTCTTGTATCTTAAAACACTTTCCTTTTTTCACTTGGATAACAGCCATTAAAGAAAACAATATTATGTACCTCAACCTCAATTAAGCCCTGCATTAAATACTTCACGTGTTTGTGGGGAACAGAGATGGAACCCAAACCACTTGCAGACACACTGCACTGTTCATTAAAAACCACCCCAGGACAGACAGTTCAATCTGCTCCTCCAAATCTCAAATAGGAAAATGGCCATTATGGATTTTTAGTGTTTTTTCAATTTAATTTAATATTTGCTAACAGGATGGGCTGATAAAATGGATGGGGGCAAGAGGAGGGTCTGTAAAGCAGTGTCAGTGCAGCCTTTCTTCCTGAATGCCTCTGTTTGCTTTTTAATCTTATTTCCTTTTATGTTTTGTTTTGGCAACATTCCCATGGCTTAAACTGCAAGCAGTGAGATGGACCTGCACACTCTGAGGTCTAGCCAAGCTTTGAAGCACAGCGGTAGTAACTTAGGAAGGTTGCAAAGGCTGGTGAAGCCTAGAGGTCTCCTGCTTCCAAGGAGACCTGGGTCACTTCCCTTAAAAATGAAAGCAAAAGTTGCAAAGTGCTCAGTGTTGGAGGGGGAGGGAAGGTTAAGAATTAACAAAAAAGGAAGATTTTGTTCAAGTAAGGCTTCTTGTAATCATTTCCCTACATGAAGAGCAGCAGTGGCTGTGAGTATCTTGCATGCGAGCTTGGCTGTGGTTTGGTGACAAGCAGAGGTGACCACAGGTCTTGCCTGAGGGCTGTCGCAGTGCTGCTGGTGTCTCGCCGCTGTGCAGCCTCACGCCCATCTGTGGCCTCTGCTGCCTCAAACGTGTTATTTTTTTTATCTTTTGCGGGGGAGGGTGGAAAGTTTTCAGCCAGATCAGTACCACTGCAGGCTCTTTTCCAGCTGGAAACGACCTGCTATGACAGTGGTGGCCCATGTTTAGATGGGTTTGGGATGCTCACAACCCTGGGCTGTGGGCAGGCTGCTGTGACTTTGGAGCCCAGACTGGCCTTTTGGGAGAAGAGCCTTGAATCGCTCCAGTGCATCTGGCTCTTGCAACCATGGCTGCTGTCTCCAAAACCAGGGAAAACTTTGCAGGAAGGGCTGGATCAGCCCAAGATCCAGCTGAACCATAGATCAGAAAAGTCCCCCACAGGGCTTGTCTCATTCTTTGTGTTGTCTTCTAAAAATCTTTCTGACAATCAAGCTGTTACCTGCCACAGTGAGGCAGCTCTCTGGTGTCAGGCTTTGGTGTTCTGTTCTGAAGCTCTGGTACTTAAGTTCAAGGTAGAGGTGATCATGGGAGGACCACACAGAATGCCAAACCAGTCCAGAAAAAGAAGCAGCTGTAACAGCAAAGTGGCCCGTGATTTCAATTCCTGTGTTTTAAGGGTTTCTTCTGAGGATTGTACCTGGAATAATAGGAGTTTGGATTTTTTTCCTTGTTGCATCCTGCTCGTTACATTCAGCATGTTTGTTTCCTGCAGGCACCTGTTATCCACCCATCTAGATGGAGAGAAGGTTGGATGATTTAGTTGTGTAGCACTTTTAAAGTTGTTTTTCACCTCGCTCCAGCCTGTTGATGAAGCAAGCGTGTGGCTTCCAGCACCTGTCCTGGGGCCTTTCCTACTGCCATAATAGCTGTGGAAGTCCAAAATAAAAGAAACACTCTGCAGAGTAAGTTTCTGGGACAGAGGAAAGACTGTTTAAAGAGAAGACTGGCTGTAACTTCCTTAACAGCTTAGGTAGGTCTGCTCTCTCTTCTAAAATTGCTTATCTACTTTTTTTCCTCATTTTTGAGTATTCCTTATCCCATTAAGATTCTAACAGCAACCAGTGTAAATAGCTGGCAGGTAGTATCAGCCAGGCTTCCACCTCCAAGCTACAGCATGCTTCTCTCAATTTAAATTTTGTAATTTTTTGCAAGCAGCCAAAACTTCAAGCACACTATGGATTAATTACAAGGCTGGGCACATCAAGCTTTGGCTACGGTAGAACAGAGTTAAAAGCTGATGCAGCTGCTGGGAGCTGAACACTGCTGCCTGGCAAACAGCAGCCTCCTCACTTGGTCACGGACTCACAGAATGGTTTGGGTTGGCAGGGACCTCTAAAGGTCTTCTAGTCCAACCCCTCTGCCATGGACTTTTTTTTTTTGAGATCAGGTTCTTTGTAGTCCCATTGAACATTTCCAGGGATGGGGCATCTCTCACTTCCCTGGCCAAACAGTTCCAATGTCTCACTACAAAAAATTTCTTTCTTATGTGCAATCTAAACCTTACACTCTTTCTGCTAAAAAACTGCCTCTTGTCCTTAGGCCCCAATAAAGTCTCTCTCAGTCTTTCTTACAAATGGTATATATGGAAAAGAAAGCCCCACAATAAAGTCTCCCCCCACAGACTTCTGGACCACAGGCTGAACAACCCCAGCTCTCTCAGCCTTTCTTCATAGGAGAGGTGCTCCAGCCTTCTTGACTGGTTTAGTGGCCCTCCTCTGGGCCCACTCCAGCAGGGAGAGCTCCTGTGCTGGAAAGTACCTTGTCTGACTTAAGGAGAGGGCTATACTGGTTTGTAATTAGTCAGTGAGGGGAAAAGCCAATTTTATGCTTGGGAGAGCACTGTTAATGAATAGCCAGGTAATGGTCTGATTGACTGCAAGGCCAGTCCACCTTGGCGCTGGAGGCTGGATGGTTACCCAAGGCCAGACTTGCTGGACCTGCAGGGCCTGTTTGGCCATGGTGCCCTTGTTTACTGTCGCAGGAGAGGCTCTGTGTGTGTGCACTCTGTGTGTGTGCACTGTGCTGGGCTGAGCACACGCAGAGGAAGGATGGCAGCTCCAACAGCTCCGTTGTGCTTGGTTGGCCAATGAGGTGCTAGACCATCTCAGCATTTCTGCTCCTCAGCTGAGGCAACACCTCTGCTGCTTGGCTGTTGGCAAGCCTGCTGGTTGCTCTGCTTCCTGCCTCCCCCATATGGTGGCTTGTTTAAAAATAAGACATTTACAAGGAGCAGAAGTCATAAAAGTAGGCTAACCAGAGGGGAATTTGCAATAACTGCTTTGAAGGGAGCTTGAAGAAGTGAGGAGAGACCCAATACCAGCAGTGGCACATTTACCATGTTAATTCTTGCTGCTGCTCTGGGATCTGATCATCTTAGCATGATGAGATCCAAGCATCTTGAGCACTGAGAGAAGACAGGAGTGCCCTTCCTCTGCTCTGGGGCTATTCCACCCCACATACTCTGAACAGCAAAACTGGACAGTACACCCACCATTCATTGGCTGGCGGTGCTCATTCAGTATACCCTGGCACTCACAGTGGGATGTGATGGAAGGTGGCAGATAGCAGTTGATGGAGGCCCCAGGAAAAGGCATGATGGCAGTACCTGGGTTGCTGTGTCCTCACATCAATCTCATACCCTGCTGAGCCTTTCCAGGCTTAGATCCTGTCAGGGCTTGTAGGCCATGACATTTCTTGTATTCCCACTTGCAGCAAAGCTGCTTGCTGGTCACCTTGTTGCTCAGGTGGTCCCATTTTTTCCTAGCATGTGCAGCCCCTAATGTTTGCAGGGAATTTAAAAGGATGTTGGGAGGAGGCAGGTGGCTGCTTGTGGCCAATTGGTTCTGCTTCAAAGTACATCAGTGTCATGCCCATGCAATGCTGGATAGGGAAACAGCAGAAGGGAACGAGGTGAGTCCTATTCTACTCTGTTGGAATAAATCATGGTCATGTAAGAAAGCCAGAAAAGTTACTTTATAAAGTTACTTGTTAGTTTTCTCTATGAGCTGTTCAATTGCCAAGGCTCAGAGTCCCAATCCCTCTGAAGCAGCTGCTCTGAGATTTGTAGAAACCTTGAATCACCAGAATCAATTACATCAAATTTAATAAACTTCACAATAAAGACAGTTAATCAATTGCCACTGTTTTCATCTGCCATAGGGGTTCTGCAGCTGTTCTTATTTTAAAACAATCCACTACTCAACCAGAATATGCAACTGGAATGAAGCATGTTAAATCAAGATGAAGGTTATGTGTGTAGAAAAATCAATCTGTAATTTTCCCAGGATGATGAACTGCCCCATTGTCCCAAGCACTGAAAGCACAGCACAGCCAATCCTCTCAGTGGCGCTGGCCCGGGAGGGACTCCACAGCCCAGGCTGCCGAGGAGCACGTGCCAGACACTTCCTTAGTAGTAGGGAGGAATTGTTTGTAACTCTGTATGTAAGATTTTTTGCCTTAACAATGTCTATTTGCAGGATGGTAGCTTTCCTGCTCTAGTTTTCAAATTCAATAAATCTTTATGAAGACAGTGCATTGTACACAGGGAAATCAACTGCTTTTCTTTAAGCAAAATCAATTATATTTTAAATAACTCCGACTTTTTTTTTTTTTTTTCATTTGAAAGTGTGAAAAAAATTGCATTGTAAGTGATTCAAAGCTTAATTTCAAAAATTACATATTACAAGAAAGCAATGCTTAATATGAACTACTTGGTAGGGCAGTTTGTGGGAGGAGAAGGGAAAAGAAAAAACCCTGCAGCTGTGGTTTGCCTTGTGTAAAAGGGATGATCATTCTGATGCTTTTCTACCTAAAAACAGGATGAGGATTCAGAAAATCTTTAGTTGAACCTCTGCAATGCTCTTAATTGTCCCAGCCAAGACAGGAGTTTGGTTTTTTGTGCCTTGTTTTGGCTTTTTTTTTAATAGTGGAAGTCTATAATCTGTGAACTAAAAAACAAACATTTTTTGAGCCTTACGGAACAGTTAATTGTCTGTTTTGAAGTCAATACAGCCTCCTCTCTGCTTTTCACCTAACTGCTTCAGCTACTAAAAAATGCTGGAGTGGATTGTCCACAAGTGTTTTAGAAACTATCCAGACAAATGTAATCCACAGCAAGTTTAGCAACCACAGACTTGCTTAAAGTTGCAAAAATCTGTTTAATGATTTTGTGGTAACCCAGCTGGGCTGAAGAGCAGCCTGGCTCTCCCTTGAGCGCCTAACTAACATTTTTGGCATTGCAGATAATTACAGCTTGGGATGAAGAAGATTTAGGGCAAACAGTCTCTGTTATGAGTACAAAATAGCACTCCTACGTGTAAGTGCACCCCAGTGTAAACCTTAGGTACTTCCCAGTTAATCCCCTTAGTAGATGTCTTATTTACTGCCAGAACTGCAGCCCAAAGTTGTGAGTTCAGTCCCCTCTTAATGCTCAAGAAAGTTGCAGAGTGCAGAACAAGGCAGCTCACTGAGCAAGGAGCTGCCAGTGCCAAAGAGTAGCAAATAGTGTGGAAAGAACCAAGTTTTATCTTTAGAAAGAGTAAGGCACTGACATCAGATTCCATGTCTTATGTGCCGCCTCAGGGCCCCGGCTGGGCTGGGTACTGTGCAAAGAGAAGATCAGGCCCTCCTTCCCCACTACACACGAAAATCCACTGCTTAGCACCTGAAGAACTTCTCTGGCAACAACTGAAGTACTTTGACACTTCCAGGTTATGGGATGGGATAATGAACATGACAGTTTTGAACAGGGGTGTTTAAAACTTGCTGAGGGTTGAGCCTGATGAACTCTCGTCAGTCTAACCTCACATCCACTGCTAGCACATGGCTTTTTAGATAGGAGGCACCAAATGCACATTACTGCTGCTTAGTGCAGCCATCCAGCCATGTTCTGCTGCATTCAAGAAGTTGGCCAATTCAGTGAACTTGTACATTTATACAGTTGTTTTCAGATACTTAGTTACCTAATAGACCATGAGGCAGGGATTCACTGAGTGGACAGATAACTGGTTGTGAAACACTTCACCAACTAAAAGGAAAATCAAGCAAATTAAAAATGGCTGAATATAAATAAATAATATAAATGCCTCTACTCAGCACTGGTGAGGCCACATCTTGAGTACTGTGTCCAGGTCTGGGCCCCTCAGTTTAGGAAGGATGTTGAGATGCTTGAGTGTGTCCAGAGGAGGGCAACAAGGTTGGTGAGGGGCATGGAACACAAGCCCTATGAGGAACGACTGAGGGAACTGGGATTGTTTAGCCTGGAGAAAAGGAGACTCAGAGGTGACCTTATCACTCTCTACAACTCCCTGAAAGGAGGTCGTAGACAGGAGGGGGTTGGTCTCTTCCACCAGGCCGCAGCTGATAGAACAAGAGGACACTGTCTCAAGCTGCGTCAAGGAAGGTAGAGGTTGGATATTAGGAAAAAGTTTTTCACTGAAAGAATAATAAAGTACTGGAATGGTCTGCCCAGGGAGGTGGTAGAATCACCATCTCTGGATGTGTTTAAAAAAAGACTGGACATGGCACTTGGTGCCATAGTCTAGTTGAGGTGTTAGGGCATGGGTTGGACTCGATGATCTTGGAGGTCTCTTCCAACCTCGCTGGCATACATGAAATCCCTATTTGTGCTTGGTCTTTGCATATTAAGTGCTTTAATTAATTTGAGCTTAATATTTTTAAATTGAATGTTAAAACTAACCCATCAGTCCAGGTACACTAATCAAGTTTTTATGGTCTTCCTGTGTTTACTGTATACTTTTACAAGTGTTTTAAGATGTGTTGGATGTATTTTTTTGTTTTACTTGTATCTTGGTTTCAAGGCAGATTTTAAAAACCCCAGTTGCAACAAACAGCCCAGCCCCCATAAGCACATGACCCTTATCTCAACTAATATCACTCCTCTGACCAGGAGGAGCCATTGGTGGACGGAGATGGTCTGTCAAGGGGAAAACACCAATCGCCTTGAACCAGGGGGGTGGGCTGTGGGCGGACTGTGGGCGGAGCAAAAGCTATAAAAGGGAGCCAAAAGACACGCCCACTCTCAGTCTCCCTTCCTCTCCAGCTTGCTAAGGCAGTGCTGGAGAAACCTACCCCTTTCTAGGGGCTTTTAGAAATAGATTTCTTTTTGACCAGCCTAGACTGCAAGTTTGTTTTTTTTTCTCTACCTGAGGTTCAGAGCTGTCTTAAGCCAAAGCTCCTGAATCCCTGCGCTCCTGGGGCATACCTCTCGAGCCATCAGGATCCCAAATTTTTATATTTTGTTAGTTTTTTTTGCAATTTTTCAATTTTTCTGTTTTAATAAATTGTTTTAATTTCTACAAAGAGTTGTCTCATTCCTCACATCGCTATTCTGTGATTCTGTAATAAATTGTAAAGCAGGTCCTATACAGAGCTTGTGCTCTTAACTGGCTACTGACACAGTCGCAGGGTGCACCAGGGGTTGTCCAGGTTGGACATCTGGAAGAATTTCTTCACTGAAGGGGTAGTCAGGCATTGGAAGGGGCTGTCTAGGAAGGTGGTGGGGTCATGATGCCTGAAAGTGTTCAAAAGACAACCAGACATGGCACTGAGTGCTGTTGTTTAGTTGGCAGGGAAACTGTTCCAAGGTTGGACTCAATGGTCTTGGAGGCCGTTGCCAACCTTTATGAGTCTATGAGCCTTTTCCCCTTCTGTTGCAGGGAAGCAAAGGGACATCACATTGAGTTCAAATTTTCTCACTGTCCTACTGGATTACTATTCAGACACAAAGGGTTTGGTACTGTCTAAAAACTGGTCATGTTTATCTGCAGATGCTTGTTATGTATCAAGTCAACAGCACAACAGCATTCCAGCGGGAATAAAGTTGTGGTTTTTGTCAAAATCATTTTATTAAAGAGTTAATGTCACAACAAGCTCAAAATAACACATGCTTCAGAAATAAACTGGATGAGAATTTCTCAGAACAGAAACAGAAATGGATTGAAGGCATGGTAAAGCATCAGTTCCAAGAAACTTTTGCAAACAGGTGCAAATTCTGTTGGTGCAATGGAGAAAAAACTCAGAAAAGAAGCCTCCTGGGCATGACTTCTCTTTATGTAGTGCAGTTTGTCATGTAAGTTAGATTGGAAAGGGCACAATTTCGATGGCTGCACAGACCCAAATTTACGTCTTCGATAATTAGCTCCAGCACAGGTTTTTCAACTGTGAGTACTAACAAAACAAATTAGTTGACATTTTAACATAGCAGTAGTAGATATATTATATACATGATAGATGTTTGACTCATGCAGCCTCTTCAGTTACATGATTTTTTTTTTAAATTTACTCAAGAAACATTATAAAAAAATAGGTTTGCAATTTGTATTTCTCTCTGGTGTTACCTCCACATCACCCCAGGCAAAGACAGTGTTTCAGCAGATAATCTAATTTGGCAAGAAATCTGCCCTAGTTCTTAACCTCATTTTTCTAAGTCCACGTAGAAAATAAATGCGAACTCTTTATACAAAACAAGAGCAAATAACTGTACCTATAGAAAAGGGGATTCATTCCCTTTAGTTTTATTATCATGGCACATACTTTATAGTTTCACAACAGCATACTAATTTTCATTTAGTATTTTTAAACTCCAAAAAAGTGTGGATGAAGGGAAGAATGTGAGTTACCAGAGGCAGCTGACTCATGCATTAAGCAATTCATGTTCTTTATCAGTTCTCCCAACAGCATCAGGATTGGATAATGGGTCAAGGTCAGCAAAGAGACTGAACCAAGCAGTCAAGTCTTTAGGATTCTTTGTAGATTCTGGAAAAAAAAAAAGAGAAAAGAAATGTACAGACTTGTCAGCTATTTTAAAACAAAACTGACTGAATGTTTGACTGAGGTCAAACAAATGCCATGCTATTGTTTAATTTATTACCAAGGGCACTTCTGACAAGAAAATCGGAATGAGTGATTTTAAAATGAGCATTTTAAAACACTATCAGAATATAGAACTTCAGTAAGAATGAGCGTTTTACACATCTGCTATGTATTTTATATGGCTCCTGCCATGATAAGTACAGGAACACCTTAACTAGAAACAATCTCACACTGTCTAGCTTTGTTTCATAGAAGGTATTTGAGTGTGCCCCTGCATGCCTGCAAACAAGCAAAAGGAAAGTGAAGGAAAATTTTACTTTCAACCTCTCTTACAGGACTAAATTCCTTTGCCTAAATCCAATTCATATGACTGTTCTGTCTCCCCTGTATACAACCAACAAGGTCATTACTCATCTGGAATGAAGTTTTAATGGGAATGCACTGGCTGGAGAGAGAGAGAGAGGGGTTATGTTTGATAGCCAGTCCCCAGTACAGCTTCTACTATTGTTTTGATGGATATAGAAAAAATATGAATAGGGAATATACCAACAGCAGGTGGACTATTTAACCTCTGTGTCCACATTGACATGTATTTCACAGAAGTCTCCTGCCTGTTCTTATTCCAACTAGGCAGATGTTCAGGTTAAAGCAGTAACAATTTTGGCTGCTGTGAAGAAGGTACATCTCCACTAGCTTTGTTTTTGTGGCCCTATGCCATATTACACTGATCGTGGAATAAGATGTGCTCTTCACTCAGAGACATAATGGCACACGACAGCTTTCTTTGTGACACAAAGAATTTGCAGACCAAATAGGCTCTGCCTGGCATGACACGCCTCTTGGTATTTGCCACTTTCAGAACCCCAGACTTCCAAATAGTTGAAGGCTGTTCCTTCTGCTGGTGCCAGTCCTGTGGCTGTGTAATGACTGATTTCCAAAATAGTTTCCAAAACACCTTAACCCTCTTTTCTTTTCTTCTGCTGAGCTGAAAAATGTCAGGGGAAGGAATACATGTCACCCCTTTCTTCTGCACTGAGCATTTCTGACTTTGCTTCTGATCAAATGTGAATGCACAAAATTGGCTACTAACTGGAAAAGGAATTCAACATAATCCTGGTTCACTTATCCAGAAAATAGTAGTCAAAAATCAGCAGGGCTTTGTCTCGGTATATGGCAGGACTGCACTCTTGGCTCAGTTGCAACAACTGAACTAAGTTTTAAACAGATGATTGCTGATATATGTTTATCAACAAAATTTGCAATTAGGGCTCTTCTGCCTTATCAGTAGCCTGTATTTTAGACTCAATGCTAAACCCTAGAGCTACAAAACATTGTTTAGCTCAGACAAAGTGCATGCAGATGCTATTCTGTTACTCAAAATTAAAGCAGGTAAGAGAAACTGTAGCTTTAGCTCCTTTGTTATATAGTAAATTACTCTTTTGACATGCTATTAGCACTAAGCCTACCACAAATATACATACACACACATATCGTACACCTAATTAAGGTGAAACAAAGTAATCAGGGAGCACAAGACTGAGCTGTCGTTACAACAAAAATAAGTTTTGTTATGACAGTAACTGAGGAGACAAGAGACACTATACAAGATACAAGAGCTAAAAAGGAAAAGCAAAGTCACATGAATATCACCTTTCACAGGCATCTTGTCATCATTCACATTCAGGCTGTGTGGTTTCTGTGCTGGCTGTGGTATTGACGGTGGGCTCACACTGCTGGCTGCCCATCCTAAAATTCAGGAATACAGCAGCATTAGCATGAGGAGTGACTTTATTAACTCCAGCACCCCAGAGTCTGGCAGCATCAGACAGCGGAGCAGAGTATTAGGTTTATGGCCATTCATATCTGTCCTTGTACACACAAAGTCAGCAGTCAGACTGCAGAGGAGCAACATCCTTCACAAGAGAGTATCTACACATCACTTTCATCATCTCCACATTCAGGCAACTATACTCTTTTCAAACCTTTAACCTGGCTAAAAAGGATTTTTGTTTCTTGTATTGAAACACAGTTAATACTCATTCACAGAAAGGCCAGTTCAGTAATCAAGTCAAACACAGCTGTAGGGAGAAGAATCACTTACATTTGGGTGGAAATACCACATATAACAGACATTTTTTTCCACCTTTCTTTACTTCTAAAGTTCCAAAGACTTCCATGTCATCCACTGTTCAAGACAAAACCTTATTTAGAGACCTTAGATTTTTTTAGTTAATTTTGAAGTAATTCTGAAAAAAAGATAATTTATTGCAAAACACTGAAGAATTAAATTCAAGATTAATTACTTCAAGTTAACTTAAAATTACATTTTAATGGAGTATTTCTTTTCGTTCTTTATTTGAAAGGATCTTCTCAGCAAGGAGAGAGCAACTATGCAGGAAAAAGAGAAACAATTTTTACATGCATATTCTATATCCACAAAAGAGTAATGATAAATAGAGTTAATAAGGCCAGACGAACAGGCTGGTAAAGTGAACTAGGAGTAGTATACTGCAGAAACATATTAGGAAAAGACCAAAACAATTTTTGTCCCTGACTTAAGGTATTTAAATTCATATCCTTTATTACATTTAGAGGACAGGAGATAGTATTTCTAATTTAATTAATATCTCCTTTAAGTTTGGCCTGGTCAATTATCCATCTAATTTGGCAGTATCACAAACAGGACTGCTCATCTATGCACCTAGTTACCATTTCTTTATTCAGTCTCCTTTTTCTACAAGTTCATGCTTTCCCATCCTTTTTTACTCTTTTTGTCCTTCCTCCCCTTACTTTCTGCACTTTGGGGAGCCCTGTCAGATACTGGCACCCAGCATCCTGACAGGTAATGCAACAACCACATCAGTCACATCAACCCTTCCTCTCTCGGCAGATTATTCTCATCACTTTCTGATCTTACCTTGCCTATAAAAGGTCTAAAGCCCAAGCTGTGTCATAAAAAGAGGCAAGGAGAGTTTTTCTGTAAAATACATGAATTAGGAAGGAAATTTAAAGCCACAAACATCCTCTGTATCTTTAAGGAAACTAACCAAAAACTTCTTCAAAATCTGGATGCAGACTGCTCACATGTATTTGCTCTAGATGAAGGTGGTAAAGGCTTGTGAGCCAGCCTGTGCACTCTGAAAGTGAGGTTTTAGAATTTAATCTTTCAAATAAGCAAATCTGAATGATAAATAATGGAAAGCATGGTATTACCTCTTCAGAATGACATACTTTTCCAGGCATTTTCTCTGCTTGTGTTACAAATGAGAATGGCAGAGGACATTATACACAGCTACAGTAGACTGCAATGCTTTTGTGTGCTTGGAGATGCACTGTGAGAAAGTGTTTGATAAGGCAATGAATGACAACAGGTAAAGTCAGCTGCTTAAACAAGTAGAGCCAAATCCTAATCTGATAGAAATGAATGGGAGCTCTGCCAGAAACTTTCTGTGCAAGTCCCAGTGACTTCAGTGAGATCAGGAATTGGCTCCCTGAGACATCACTGATGTTCCTTTACACTGGTGTGCTCAGCAGGTCAGAGAGCAAAACACTTCAGACCAGTGAACTCCTTTGTCCTCCTTTTGAGTCCCTGGACTAAGGCCTGGGAGGCAGCACATCTGTGAGAGATGCTGTGGCCTGGCTGTCTGTTTAATGAAACGCAGGTAGCTCAAGAGCCACTTAGAAAAACAAAAAGAACATAACAATAGCAACAAAAAAATCCAAACAACTACATTCCAGAAAATATGGGATGTTTTCATAATGAAATTACTGATCTATGAAGGTACTGGGAAAGACTGACACAGAACTTTTATTAAATACTTTCATGAATTATGTTTTTAGTGAGCTACAGAGAACAACTTTGCCTTTCAAAAACAAACCACAGCCTATCAGTTTGAATGCAGTTGTTGGCCCTACGCCTGTTTTGGTTTGCCTGTTCACAGGATGGCTTTGTTACATGAGCAGACAAAAAGGTTATTGCCAAGACAGCAATAAAGGAAACCAAACAGCTTGCTGTTCAGCGAGCATCTTCACAAACATTGCAAACATTAAATTTAGAAATGGAAATGGTGAGCTGTGCATTTTCTTACCAACTAGAATATATGCACATGTAGGGAGATAAAGAGGAGCCCTTAATGGTATAAATGAGTATGTAAATGAGGCCCATAAACATCATGAAAAGAGAAAGCCAATGCTCCCTCTGAAAACGTAGAAAGGCAACTGAACTACAGAGCTGTATCTGGAGGAGAATCTAAAAGGTATGTTGGGAGCATGCTTTGTTTCTATTATATACACACACACACACACACACACACACACACACACACATTTATATGTATTTTAAACCAGCACCTGGTAGCCCCATAGCAATTCAGAGTCCCATTGTGCTGGATCCTGCCTATAAATACAGCCAGAGAAAACTGAGCTGGGAATTCCTGACCCTAACAGTTTATAACCTGCATAGCATTGTGCCTGTTTTACAGATTAAGATCTGAGGCAGAGAGAAAACAAAGCCCCAAAGATTTATGAGCATGCTTAACATAAAATAAGTAAGTAATCCCACTGAAGTTAATAGAAAAGTTAATGTGCTTAAAGTTAAGCATGTGAGTTTTAAAAATCTTTATGGTCTTAAGGCCAAATTCACACAGGAAGTATGCAACATTGAGGCTACAGTGTAGCACCTCACACTGAATAATTATTTCGCAGTCCTACCAGTTAGGGGGGAAAAAAAGTGTAGGAGGTATGTCACAAGTCCTCAGCAAAAATATAATTCATATATTCTAATATTTCCAACTTGAATGTCTAGATACGCTTATACTCCAGTTAATATTTTTTTAAAAAAAAGTCTCTCTTCTCATATTCAATGATAAGGTCAGATTATGAAAGAAAAGCTGTTAAGTGAAATGAAATGTAGTTTAAGGTTAAAGCTGAGTTTTCACAAGATATAAAATGGACCAAATTTAATCTTCTGTTAAAAAACAAGAAACAAAAAACTTAGAAAGATTATTTTCAGATACAATCACTCAGCTGATTAGCCCTGACTTTTTGAATACTAGTACCTCAATTACCACAATCTTCTGCCAAAGCCTTGGAAACCCATTTGAAAACATCCACATATTCTACCCTTTCAGTATGGATTTATTATTTTTTTTACTCAAAAAGATTTTGGGATACCATGTTGACTGGAATGGATTTTCCATTTCTAGTGTTCCTTGAATGCAACATATCTGAATTCTGATTCTGAAGTCTCTAACACTGCACCCAATGCCAGTGCAAATGAGAGCTAACAGCCACCTCAGAAAGGGTACCCAACCCCGCTTGCTGTTTATACCTAAAAAATATTTTTCCTTCAAAAATATATTTACATTTAAAAATTTAAATTACACAGAAATGTAAAATATATTTAACAGTACGTAAAGCTGTGGGAGAAAAAAAAATCAACTCATAATATTTCTGTTGCTATTTTTAGTAATTTGCCTAAAAATCACGTACATTATAAAAATATATCTAAACCTGTGCATCATTACAAATGTCATTCCCCCATTTTTCATTTAAGTGCTGAAGCCAATGAACCCAGATACCTTGCTCTAGGGGTGCTGGTACTAACTGTATTAATTATAAAGTAAATCAAATTTTCTTATTCCTGCCAAAATGTCACAGGTCATTTTACATCATGCATGACTCTTCCAGTTGCATGGTTTCCAAGAAATAGTCTCCAGGACAGAATCAGCCTGCTACTCTTTTCTGTATTGCTCTTCCCCAAATGGGATTTAAACGACTTGGGACAGAGCCCAAAAAGGCAAAGTCCCCTCCAGCTTGCAAAGCCCTATGAAAAATCCAGCCAGACTGTGAGGAGGACAAAGGTAGGTGCTGCTGGCTGTTTATCACCAGCCTGCTTTCCTCCCTTCCTCCCTTCCTCCCTCAAGGCCAAAGCAGCAGCAGGAAAGTTCTGCCCTAGTTCCCCCCTTTTCTTTCCCCCAGCAGTAGCTTGGAAAAGCCAAGAGATTTAACTGCACAGAAGAAAGAGGAGAGAAAGAGCTGCATTAGCAACCAGCCTGCAAGAGAAACCCACCTATATGGTTGCTAGGATGAGACAACCCATTCTACCTGACCCATATCCCTGCGTATAATGGTATAGGATGCTTGGAGGGAAAAAAAAAAAAAAAGGCAACTGATTTTCACTACAATGTTTAAAAATAATATCCCCAGACAAAATACAGAACTTATTTTTGGTTCCTTGGCCTCTTAACAGAGACAGCAGTTATGATTAAATCAGTAAAACCCACTCAAACATATTTTCTGTTTCAGGAAAAAAAATTATTTCAAAGGTCCACAGAACATTTAAAGAAGCTCAATGAAAACATTCAAGACAGTAATCTTGACTTTAGGTTTTGGGTACATCATTCTCAAACACTGAATGAGAAGGGCTGGAAAAACAAATTAAGTTACTTGCATGTTTTTTCTCCAGGCCATACTCTGCTTTAATTTCAGGGCTTCTGCAGCCATGGCATAATATAAACTTTCACCACACTTCTACATTCCAGAAAACCATACTCTAAACCCTAACCCCAACATACTGACAGAACAAGATGAGCCCTCACCATGTAAGGATGACTGCAAGTCATTCATGTTTTGGTCTAGCAGCTGTGAGGGCAAGTAGCCTGATGGTGCTGGTACTGCAGATGATGAAGTGTTCTCCCCATCTCTAGCAGAAGAGTTCATGGTGAGATCAGCAGCCTGTCCAAAAACAGCTGTCCACTCTTTGCTGAATTCCCCCTCATCCAGGGAGGAAGCGTTGAGGATCTCATTCAGTAATACCATGTCATCCTTATCACCAGGTTCTGGCTCCAAGGATCTCACAAACTTTTCCTTTGAAGCTGTCTCAGAACAAGAGAGTCAAGATAAATAATTTTTTTTTACACAAAGTAAAGAAGGAACATTTTAAAAATAGCCAATCTAGGTTTTGTATTTTAAGTGAGATGGAATATTTTAGCATGAATATTTATTTTCTCTTTTAGACTCAATTCTCTTGGACATCTAGGTTTATGCCTTATGCAACAAATAATTCCTTGATTATCTTAGATAACCTCACTGCTGTTAAGACTCACTTCTCATTAAAAATAAAACTAAAAGTATGCTTAAAAATCTATTAAACACACCGAAATCATTACACAGTCTAATATTTAGATCATTGGAAAAGACTACTTTTATGTTGCTCCTTGAAACATTATATGAAACTCAAAAAAAGCAGATTGGTATAAACTGTAAAAAGTAAGACTTGGGGATTATTCCAGAATCTTGTGAGAACTTAAGATCACCCTTATGACCTTCTGATCAATGCTTGAATTACTAGGGTATTTCCCCATGACAAAAGGTTAGTCTACCACACAGAGTTAGACTTTTACACTGATTGATTCTGTAGTATTTTTTTCTTCTCATAAGCTGCTGAGAAATAATTGGGGCTCACTTTCCTTCTGATTCCCTGTGCTAGTTTTTCCAGCAGCAGAACTGCAGCTGAAGAAGCTCTTAGATCACTTGAGCCATTGCTCCTTAAAAACATTTTTTTCCTATTTTAGAATTGTTAAATAGTTATATAAAATATATGAAACTGGAAACCAGGATCCTAATCCCTTTCCAAAATATTTTGAGAGTTAAAGGAGTATCATGGACCCCCAAGTGTTATTTTACTTGGAAACATTTGGAGCTCCACTGTGGAAGTCTGCAGATCACAAAAATGGTGGTTAACAAGGCTGATAATGTTACATTACTGAAATCCAGATCATTTTATCTTGATTATGATTGTTTCAAACTACATGTGGTAAGGCACAGAAGCAACTTCAGTTTTCCAAAGTTTGGGTAGATGAGCCGAACTCTCCAATTTGCATTCAACTTACAAAGATGCTTTTAACCCTTTTGGGGTGGGACAAAAGATTGAGAGTAGCAAAGTGGTTGCAACAGGCCATTTTACTGAAACTCAACAGCCTCCTCAGCAGTTTCCTGGTAATAGCTGTAATAATTTATAATGAAATGGTTGAAGTTGAGTCAGACGAGGAAAAAAAGCACAAAACTGTGTTTTAAAATAGGCTCATGCGTCAGCACACACACCTACGTACTAAGAAACAAATAAACCGACACACAATAAAATTATTTTATTCATTACTGAAGTCAGCTGTGAGATTCAGCTCCTTTCTAACTCACATTTTGATATACCTCTGTATTCCCTGACAGGGCCTAAAAATTAGAAATAGAAACATTAGAAACACGTCAATTCTCCTGATGTTCCCACTAGACTGTAACTAAAATACCACAGGAAACAATTTGTTCTTACGAATTTTCAGGCTGTTTTCCCATCTTCAGATAAAGAGCAAAGATTACTAACATTGCCCAAGTACCTCCAATTCCCCCATGTTACTCAGCAGGTAAGACAGAGGGTTAATCTTCCCTCCCTGCTATTTCAAAGGCCCTTCAGAACTCTATGGGGCATCACCATCTCAAAGCTGTTTTCAGGAAGCCCCTTCATGAACTTGCAGGGGGAGATGCAAAGGGAGCAGCATTTGTAGCAGATCTGCTACGACACAGCACCAACACCACACGTAACCACAAGTGCCCCAAACAGAAAAAATGCAGCAGCACAGCTCAGAGCAAAGCTCTGCTTTTTCTGGGGAATCACTGCAGGAGCCCCATCTTGACTTCAGGAGCAAGTACAAGATAAAGCTTTACATGTGAAGAGCAGTCAGGTCTTGCTGCAGGGTGTATGACCACCAGAAATCTGAGGAGTGACACATTTTGTGGCTCAGCAATCTTCCTGACCTTCCTGTGGGCACCATGCACCCGTGGCAGGGCAGGATAGTGTTCAGGCTCAGGCTGCTCTGAGTAAGCAGCAGCAGCAGCAGCAGCAGCAAGTTTTACTCTTGTTTGCAATAAAGGTTATCTAGAAACCAATCTTGCTTACCGAGATATTACTCATGTGGTATCTCTGCTAGATTACTAGAATGATATGGACTTTCTCACTTTACCTGTAAATCTTCTATTACTTCTTTTCCTGTTTCTGTTTTCACTGCCCCTTTTCAGTCAAAATCCTTTTTTCTGTCTGCACATGCTGCCCCAACCTTATAAATGCCCACGAAAAAAGTCCAAACCTTCCAATAAAACACTGAAAGAACAATGTGACTATATTCTTTTTGTAATTGTTTGAACAAGCCTCTAGCAATGCTCATAATTCCTCTGTAAACATATCTCATTTTGCTGCTATTAAAAAAAAGGGGAAGAGAAACTAAAAATATTTACAACAGTACATGATCAGCAACACATGATAAAGACTTCCTTCTGAAACACACAAGAAAGTGTACCTCTCACTATACTGCTTCACTGAAAATAATACAATATTCATTAGCCTAAAGCTAGCTAGTGTGCAAAATTAGGTCAAATGGCTGATATTTTAATAGTGCCATAGCCATCCTTAGCTGATGCAGGCATCCCCCAGCAGTTTTTGTATCAATTTAACTGTTTAGGTAAAGAAAAAAAAAGTGTTCTGAGTGACACAGCTAAGGCTGTATGAGCAATAATTGTATGTATTATCTGTATCTCCACTAGGAAGGCCCAACAAGGAATGGAATTGAGTAAGAAGAAAACCAGAAGAAAAAAAATGCCACTACCAGACATGCACCGACCTTTTCTATTAACCACAGAAAAGAAGTCATTGTTACCTTATCTATCCACAGATTAGGGCTGCTTCTGCAGACAGCTGAGAAACTTCCCTGGTGCCTGCCCTCATGGCTGACTCCCCACATGGATAATATCCCCCCAGTGCAAGATACTACCCGTGGCAAATACAAAGTCAAGGTGTTTGCAAATGTCCTTGAAGGCAGTGTTTTAAATAACCCAAATGCTCTTGGTCTGACTGACTAAACCACACAAAGGCATTTTTTTCTTTGCTTCATTTGCTTTTTAAGTTGCCACAGTTGTTTTTGTTGTTGAAGGTTATTTTTACTCATTCTTCTGAGATATATGAGTGAAAATCAATTGAAAAATTATACACAACACTCTGACTTCTTATGAAAACTTAAAAAACTTCAACCCAATATTTCACGTTATCTGGTAAAACAGCACATCCTCTTGAGCTGCCATGGATCTCACGTAAGTGTAAGGACAGTGGATTTAATTAACTCTCTGTCTGAAAGAAGTCACCAGTTCTTACATGGTTTTAAGAAGACTAGATCATTTGTTTCTGATATGTACATTTCAAACACAAAATCTTGTGGTTACTAGTGTATTGCCAAGGGTTGTAGCACAACAACTAAAGAACCAAACTGAAAAATTTGTGATATGTTATAGGAGGGGTAAGGTTTACAGTGGAACCTACTTCAGTTGGGCAAAAGGATATAGCGCAGTCTACCTAATCTTGAATTACCTGGTATAAACATTTTATCCCCATTAAGGTTTACTTCGTATTGTAACATCAAGAATAGTGCTTCTGCTAAGTCTCCTTTAGCACTGTTTAAGTACTACAGCTGAATAATTTCATTCAACCTTTCAGATTGTGAAAGAAATTAAAATCTAAGATTAAAAGTATACTTGGAGATTATGATTGAAAAGCAAATGAAAAAGATGAAACAGACATGCACAATCATATCATACCATTTTCTTCAGGCTGCAGGTCTAATAACTCATCTATAGCACCTAAAAAAAAAAAGAACAAATAAAGAAAAACTAAAAGCAACGAAGGAAGATCTGCAGTACACTGACAATTACTATGTACACATGTAAAGATAGTTTTCTTAAGTGTCTTCACCTGAGTTCTGCTCGTGGTTACAATGTCCTTGTAACGTGGAGATGACATCCTTGCCATCATCAGCTGTAATCAAGATCCATAAACATGTCAAATTGCACTTGGCAGGAGACCATGCTTATAAACAATGTCACTCTAAGATCAACATGCAACGGTTGTTGGGATTCATGTTTTAAATGAGTCATGTTTAAAATGAGCCTGGTTACAATGAATGAAAGATCCAAGGTACAAGCATTTCAAAGTGAGGCAAATTTCTGAATAACAACCTTAGGGAGATCTTTGAGTCCCTGTCTGCTACACTACCCTCTCCAGGCTGAGTGCACCCAACTGAGGCAACTGCAACAATCAGACAGGTCTCTCCCGTCCTCCGGAAGCAGAGAAATTTCTTTTAGAAGCTTGTACCTAGGCCAGGAGAGTGCACAAAAGTGCCAGGACCATGTCGCTCTCTAAACTGCCTTCCTTACAATGTGTTCTTCCTCATGACACCAACTCTGGGAACAGGGAGAAGGAGTCTTCACCCAAGCCAGGCAGTAAGTAACAGCACCTCCTCCACAGGGAAATAAATGGACTAAGACCAATAGGTAGAAAAATGTAGAGCTGAGAGTTATAGGCTATTAGGTGACAAAACACCACTTAAAATTCTCAACAACCTTCTTAGACATGGAGTCAAAACAATCACTTAGATTCTGTTTATCAATGAAGAGAAAGATACCCCCGTCAGATGATTAATCCCATTGAAGACATGTAGCAAAACAAGAGGGATGAGTTACTGCTGAATATGCCTTTCTCTCCCTTATTAACTGTTAAAGTAATCTAGCTCCTAGACAACTAAGTCTGTAGCTCTAAAGGCAAAGGGAGGGCTTGGCCACAGTACTGCCAGAACTGGAAGGCCCATCTGCTGGAAGCCTCACACAAGAGGCTGGAAAGGTGAAATAGAACTCTCTATTGGGAAGTAAAAATTGAACCCCAAACTCTTTCAAGAGAATTGCCAATCTCTTCCAAGGGAAACTTCAAGGTGTGTTCAGAACTAAATGAAACAGAACAGTTTGCTGCTGTTCGTATCATATTCTCTTCATAAGGCTTTGCTAGGACAGAAATGTGCTCCCAGCACTGCAATCAGCAGGTCATTTAAGAGCCTGTAAGCACATCTGATCACACTCTACGTGGATATAGACAGAAGAGGGATAAACACACATGAACAAATAGACATGATGCTTTCATAAAAACAATGCACAAAGCTAAAGGGGAAAACCCCAAGCCTAAATTGTCTGGCAGAGGGGAAAAGAAAATCAGAAAAAGAAGTTCATGACAGGTGGGATACGGATGGCCACAATTCTGTAATGAAGCCTGCCTTAGCTGAGTGGTAAACATGACGAAGCCAATCTTA
This sequence comes from Aphelocoma coerulescens, assembly GCF_041296385.1. Lineage (NCBI taxonomy): Eukaryota > Metazoa > Chordata > Aves > Passeriformes > Corvidae > Aphelocoma > Aphelocoma coerulescens. Next base: position 27,551,351 of record NC_091015.1, read on the forward strand.
AAGGGATCTGTAGCATAGTAAGTGAAAATGCAGAGCAAATGATAAAAAAAATGGAAGTTATGAAGCAGAAGTAGTTGGTGAGGAAAACTAAGAAGCAACACAGCTCCCTCACTAGAAGCACTGTATCTGTATGACTTTAGAGCATATGGGGTAGTTTAAGAAAAAAAATCTTAGCAATGGCACAGACCTGCTAGTGTATGAAGATGGAAAAATTTAGAAGACCAGTTAGAAGTTTTTCAAAACACTTCAGTTCCTTTTAGGGGTGATGGAGAAAGAGACAGAACAAGGTATTTATATTATGGTGAAATATTTTACAGTCTGTAAGTAACTGAGATTCTAGAAAACATCTGCTAAGAAAATGTAAGTCAGAGTTTGTATCCATGAATATTAAAATATCTTGTCAAAGATACAGCTGATTTAACTAACTGCAAAATGGGTGAAACTTTGAAACACTGGTAAAGTCCTAATATTGTGTCTTTATTACAAAAAACCATCCAAACAACAACCATAATTAAACAGGGTGACTCAAGTAACTGCGAGTTACTACAGGCTGGTAGATCACCATTACTCCCAGTTAAAACATTACCCCAATGCCATTCAGTATGGGATTCAGCAAAAGAACGTGAGCATAATAAATGCTCCTATAATAATTTACTGTTGCTTTTATGGAAAGCAGACCTAGTTGAAAAAAACCAGCTAATTTAATTCTTCAATATAACTAAGAGCTTTTTTCAGTAAAGATATTTGTTTAGAAACAACATGACTTGCACTGCGCAGCCTTCCAGCTAAAAAGTTAGCACTGCGTTAACATCTATAATGAACATATTGAATGGATTAGGAATGTGAAAACTAACAGATGTCAAAAACACATTGTTGGAGAAATAATTGCAAAGTAGAAGTGTTTCTAGTTTAGATCTGCAAGGCTTACTGTTTTATCCATTGCTAGTCAATGGCTTTAGCAGTCATCTGGAAGTAAACACAAAATCACTCTTGAAAAAAATGTGCCAACAACTAACAGACTATTAGAGCTGGTCAGTCAGTCCAGCCATTCCGTTTCTGTAGCCAGAGCTGGGAGAATTTAATACCACCAAGTCATAAGTTATATCTCTAGGAATACAAGGCATGCTGTAGAAAGGACAAATGAATCCTGGAAAGCTGTGACTAAAAGGAACTGAGTCTTGGTAAATAATGCATTCAGATATGAGCTTCGAATTTGATGTTGCAGCAAAATGGGATGTCCTTCTTGGATACAGAAACAGGAATGTGATTTTACCTTCTAGAAACATGACAGATGAGAACAACATCAGAAATGTCTTGTCCAGTTATGTATTTCATATTTAAAAAGGGATGTTGTACAGTGGAATGGAAACAAAAACTTCAAAAGTAAAGATTAGATGATGACTTCAAGACATCAATACAATTAACCCATTGAAATAAAGATTTCAGAGTAGTCTTGACTTTCATGTAGTACCTTTAAAGTATCTTAATGAAGGATAAAATATAATATATTAAAATTATTCTCCATTAATTCAGTAGAAAAAGTTAGATCGTCTTGAAGAATTCCACAGATGAAGATTCCACTTTTTCCAGCACTTCACCACCCTCACTGCAAGCACTTGTTTCTTAGTGCGTACTCAGAATTTCCCTTTCTGTCACTTGTGCCCATTCCCTCCTTTCTTTCACAGCGCACATCCATTCGGAGCCCCCTGGGTGATAACAACCCATAAGGCCATTGGCAGCAGCTGAGTATGATCTTGCCTGGCTTTTGGGCAGAAGTTCCACTGAATTCATCACGTTTTTCACAGAGAACAGTTTAATCACTGGAACAAACTAGTGAGTAAAGTGGCACACTTTCCTCGTCTCACCTATTAACCTGCAGGTCCCTTTCTTGAAGGGTACTTGCCCCATGTAAGAATTAGGTTTTGTAACACAAGCTATTTGACCTATCTGAGAATGACTGAATGAAATGCAGTGGGATGAAATATGTAAGAGATGGGTTTTAACAGGTTCTCCTGGCCTTAGGTTTCATGCATTTGTAGGGATTTGCTGGGTGAAGCTTATAGAGGAAATAAACCAAACCAAACAAAAAAATCCAAGTGTTACAGCACTTACGGAGTTATGATAACATGAAATAAAATACCTGAATAGTTTGATTCCTTGGTATGGCTCTCCTCATCTAATGAAATCAACCTTAATTTGAAAGAATAAGAAAAAAAATGGAAAAATAATTCTAAGGCGCTAAAATAACAATACATTTTCCTCTTTTTGGTCAAATCATTACAGACTCTTATCAGTAACAAATAAACAGATGGACTCCTGCATTTGCTGGTCTGTTTGTTGTTTCATTGGCAGAAGTTTGTTAAAAATGAAAATCAGATTTAACTAGCAGAACCTACCAGCTTCCATTTTTAGTCTGACTCCACCTCTGATGAAAAGCGTCATGTATTCTGCTTTTCCACATTTGGTCTTTCATGACTATCATGAAGGAGCTACGACTGTTCCCCAGCCCCCTCCCTGCTTCTCCCCCAAAATGACAACCAACCGCTTTGCGCTTCTCTTTTTAACAGCAACTAATTAAAACTCAACAGTCAGGAGCATTTTGCCCCATGTCAGCAGATTTCTTAAGTAACAGATCAGCAGCATTGATGAAAAAAGCTCTCAACAGGAGAAAAAAAAGGTGTGGTTTACATGCAATTCTTATACAAAGGTGATCTCTCCAATGAAGAATACATCCTTTCTAACTGCTATGACTTTGTGTAAAGCCTGTCAAGGAGCAGGGAATGAAGCAGCCACAAGGCTGTGGTGGTGAAAAGGGCTGTGTGGGCACATTCCTCCTATCCTCTAGTGACAGGACAGAAAGAGACACCTCCCTTGCTCTTGGGGGTAAGGCCTGTGGTAAAGGAAAATTACATTCAGGCCAAATTCTAGAATAATGAATGTTTACTGTGAATGAAGAGCTCATGAGGATTTAACAAGCTTTGTTTTGTGTAATTCTTCTCGAATCTTAGATGTTTGTTTATGGTTTTAGACAGCAAAAGGGTGACATATTTTTTCCCTCAGTTTTATGCCAGACAAGGACAAAGATAATCCATAAATAAACACAAGTACAACCATGACATGGCATCTGATGCATTTCCTGGTAGGTGCCAACGCACACATCTTGCATAAATCACACATTCATTCTAGAACTTTATATTCAACACTGAGGAAAAGAGCTATTTATTAAACTCTTTATTACTGTCACATGAGATGCAACAGATGGAAGTAAGTGCTGTGAAGACAACCACCTGCCAAATGGTACTTGGTCAAGTCCTTTCTAATGTCAACAGCACCAAATCTGACCAACTTATAAAGTGGTATTGGTCAGTGGTTTTGAATCTAAACCAGAAAAAGGATAGAAAACCTGAACTCTTTAAAAATCCATTATTATAAATAGCCAAGCAAAATCCACGAATCAGTCAAGCTGTTCTCTGCTTTTTGACAACTGATCCTTTGCTGGGTGCTTTATTTAAGCAGGGATAGTCAAAACAACAGGTGGCAGCAGGATTATATCAACATTGCATCTCCTGGCAACCAAATCCTGATGGTCAGGTAGGGGAGGGATCGCATCTCTTTCTCCTGTTCTCCTCTCCCCATAGCAGTCCATTCATAAGTCTCTCTAAGCTCAGAGCTACAGGTAATTCAAAACTTGACAGCATCAGCTCACTTAGATGTACCTTATACTAAGTACCTCCTGCTTCATTGGATTACTAACTGATGTATACATTACAAAAACTAATCGCTGCCCGGAGCAATCAGTAATCTATATCCTATTCCCAGGTGAAAGGAGATGCTGCTGAAAGGAGAAATACAATGCTCATATATCTTTCTCCCCTGTATAGCTGTTTACCATTTCTTTTAATAAAGAAAAAATGAACAAAAGCTGAAAAAAATTAAAAAGAGGACTAAGAAAGATGAAAATCACATAAGGGCCTTTTTAAAGCTCTTAATTTCACCATCAAGTTTATTAGTCTTCATGTACACGTGACAACATTTCAGGAATTTTTCTGTTGAGGTAACCAGTAGAATTAGACTACCTGTGTCTGTATCTCTACTTATGTTTGGTGACTTTAGCAACCAGAAAGCAGATTATAGACAAAAATAGTTATTATTTTGATATATAGGACGTGTGACTTACTGACTCTGCTGATCTTCCACTGAATTGGTGCTCTCACTCTGCAGTTCCTCCTTTTCCGCTTTTTCTGTTAGTTTATTCATAGGATCTTGCAAGCTCTAGATCATAACCATAATATAAATGTAAAGAAGAAAACAAATTAGAATCAGGGAAGCTAAAGTGTGTCATTTAAGACCAAACCTCATTCTAGAACCAACAGAAATCAAGCAAGAACAGTTTTGCACTATATCAAAATTGTATCTGACTCAAGCAGAATTACAAGTGTTAGAAGACACTCATTCAAATTGAGTCTATGAACATACTTTATATAAGAAGGTGACACTTGGCAACTTCTATACTCATGTTCTGTTTCTAATATTTCTAAATGAATATTTCTAAGTAAATATTTCCAATATTTCTAAGTAAATCTATCTATACCATGTGCAAAGCAGGCACAGGTGGCGTATTTCTTTGCTGTTTTGGGGGTTTGCTTATTTTTTTCCTTCCTCTTTTCCTTTTTTGTTTTAAGATGAGAAAAGATCTTTAGATTCTTTACATCTGTTTGTTCACCATATACTGCTTCTTTCCTTATTTATTCTCTTTTTCTCCCTCCACAACTATTCACACAAACTTGGCAACTGCAGTGGTAGTGGGAAGATACTGCTTGTATCCTGAATCTGAAAACAAGGGTTAAAATCTTGGATGATAGTTTGACAAAGGCCAGGTGTGGTATTATGAAACCCTACTGTCCCTTTGCAATCTGAAAGGCTGTGCTACAGGATAATGATGTGCAGTTTCATGGTCAGCATTTTTATAACCAAAATTTGGAGATAGGAAGAAGCCAACACAAGCATTATAGACTGACTCTTTGAAGTGATAAATATACTATTGGTTGTCATTGTTATGCATCAATTAGGAATTCTGTCTGAAAAATGAAATAAAGGAACACAGTAATTAAGTAATAGCAGATATTAGCAATGTAAGTATTTCTATTTCTGTCAAATGGTTTTGCTGTGAAGGTGAAAAAAATTTCCTCTTTCTAAAGTCCAACGTGGTTTCTGAAAAATAAAACCATGTTACATGAGAACAGTCTTGACCATTTGTAATTAAGTTTATTAATATTGCTCTCATAGTCATAGTAGTGCATCTCACCCCAGCTTCTCTTCATGCTCCCCCGAAAAGATAAGGGTAAAACAGAGAAGTCCCCTTTTGCACCACATCTAAAAACCACAAAAATGTAGTGGCTTTGCATCTGGAATGTGAACAAAACATTAACGTGTTTCATGAGAAAAGTAAAACAAAAAACCACGGCCTAATCGACTGAATGAAAGTTAAGAGTGCCCAGCTCATCTGTCACAAGAAAAGCATTCCAAGACATGTTGCAGGTCTTGTTTGCACTGCTTGTTAACCAGGACAGAGGAGTCCCCAGAAGGAGCATTCCAGTTTCTGCTTGGTTCAGTACTTGTCTGTATGAGGAATCTACACTTCAGTATTTTAGAAACTAAACTTACAGATCTGTCATGTACTGCAGTTGTTTTTTTTTCCCCTCTCAATAAGTTAATTCTACCTAGAACTGCTGATTAATTTGTCATAAGCACCCTCAGCACTACAGATGTGGTCAAAAGATGAAGGTCACAAAAGCAGCAATAATAAAGGCCCTAAAGAAATTAACCTTATTCTGTGGTTGCCACTTTTTTTTTGACACTGCAACAGTGTTAACCAGAACCCCATGTAAGTATACTTCTTGGATGGTGAATAACAACACTAGCCAGCTCAGCTAGGTAACCTATGAATGAATGTCACCCTGCATTGGTACTGGGTATTCATTAGACTGAACTTCTCATGCTATTAAAATTGATTGAAATTATTTCATTGACTCTAAGAAGACCTGGACTACAGTTCAAGAACATACAAATATCCATTATACTTGCACAAAAGTGCAGTGTAGAGAAAGAAAGCAGCTTTGCATTATAGGGACTGTGCTGCTTTGGGCACTTGAACCACCACGGACATCTTCACAACAGGACACACAGTCCACTGAATCAGGAGGTGATGGTGAAACAGTTTGTGGTGCTTTGCCTGCTACCAAGTATAGCACCTCAGAGCCTGCTCCAAAAGGGTTGTAAAGGTTTTGGACAAAAACCAGAACTACTTTAACCACTGCCTAATTATACAAGTTAAAGAAAATTATTAGAAGTAAAATCTTCTGTATATTCACCAAAAATATACAGGGAAATAAGCATCCTTCTTTAAGGACCTATATTTTATGAAGTTTCCTTCATCAATGTTTCAGGAAATCCATATTTAAAGGACTGTGATCAAACCACGGAAACAGCATATAGAAATGGAGTTCACAAGTACCTTGGGAAGGAAGCAGCATGATAATAATGGCAGTTACTATTTCCTGTATTAGAAAAATAAACATAGCTCTGAAATACAGCTTTGGTTTTAATGGTGATTATGATAAAAATTGTTAAAAAAAGCAGTTTTATTTTGATGCAATAATTCCATGCAATAATTTTATTCAGACAATATTCTTTCAAAATCAGATAGCAAATAATGAAATTATTTTCCTCACCCCTGCCTCCCTCTACTCCGCATCCTGAGGTGCACTACAAACTGAGGTATCTTTTCAAAAAGATTTTTAAAAGCTAGACAATGTGTATGAAATGAAACAGAATGTTAAAAAGCCAATGTCAACTGTTTTCTAAACATGAACCCACAGCAATGTGATCACTACTCTCAGCAGGCACAGAAATGAAACCATGATCTTCTCTTGTTTCAGGTTACATTAGAAAAAAAGGGAAGAAGTCCCATCATTTAGAAAGTGTAGTGAATTAACAGAGTTATGACAACCCAGACTGAGATCAGAGCAAGCACATCTCAGCTGGATGCACCCCTGCCTTGGCTGCTCAGAGCACACAGATGTGTAACTTCACAGCACTCTTCTGGCTGCTCACAGGGACCAGCACAGATTTTGTTGTGAGCTACACCAGGTATGTGGCTTAAAGTAGGATCCTTGCATATTTAGAAACCTATCTTCCTAGCTTCTTTAATCTTTTACTACAAAAATCTTTAATCTTTTACTACAAAATAAGACCATACACACTACCAGAGCAAGTTCAGAGTCATTCATTCTGCCTGATGTGTCCATCTCTAACACCAGAAGTCACCAGCGGTATTTCACCTGCTCCCAGTACTCAGAGTAAGTATCCAAGCCAAGGGATTCCTCCACTGCAGGTTTAACTCTGGTTCCAGCTCAGGCTCCATTTCTGACTGCTACTCACTCACTAAATTCCTTCACCTGCATCTAGGCTGCTTTCAAGTCACGCCAAGATCATCTGGACTGCACATAAAACCTGCCCTCTGCAGTTAAATCATCAGTGTTGACATTGCACTCAGCTCACCCACAGCTCCTCCCAAGTGCCTTGGACACCTAATGCACTTCTTGACTGAGAAAGAATCAAAGCAACACAGCTAAGGGCAGTTTCAGGAGCCAGGCATACATCCCAAGATGTCACAACATTTATGATGAAGTGCAGCATCACTGAGGAGACAAAAACTTGAATGTTTCATTTGGGGGGAGAGCTGAAGAGGAAGAGGAAAAGCAGGTTGTCTCAGAATTTCCTCCCAGACATTCATCAAGAAAAGAAATATCACACCTCCCCAAAACTCTTAGAGATAAAAAATCATAGGTAATCTTGTCTATGAGTAAAGTCATGGTGTGACAAACAGAAGCAAGAGAGGATACCAAACTACAGCAGAGGTCAGCAGAAGGCAACCGTGTTGTAGCATCTGTTTGGACAGAGTACTCCAAAGGAGTACTCCATGTAAGGAGCTCAGGCAGCAGTATTCCACTTCACACAATAAATAAAAAAACAGTACTCCACTTTACAGAAATAAATAGATGCATTGAGATTTATGCCTTTTGACTCCCTTACCAAGCCTATTTCTAGGCTAATATGAACTCCTCAGGAAGTTTGGTATCCTAGCATTTAAATGTAAAAAATGCAACTATTCTTTAAGTAACTAAGGCAAATAAATGGTAACAGAAACTAGAAAGAGGTATTATTCATTAAAAGTAGCCCCTGAAATAAACTTGAATTCATTTGATATATGTTTATTTCAAGACAATGAAACCTTAAAGGCTTTACCAAAACAGCAGCCCATCATATGTAATATTAAAGTGATAGATACAGTAACTTTTTACATCACTACACACAGAGTTGTTAGCACATTAATAATCATCTTTCATCAAGCATAAAACTCAGAGTTAGGAAATACAGCTGCAATAGCACAATTATACTGCTCTCTGCATATACCCTGAAGCAAAGAAAACAAATGGGCTGCTTTTCATTAAGGGAGTTTGGCAACCATCTCTAAAGACAGTGTTTTCTTTCCAGAAACAATCCCAAGAGGCGTTTCAGAGTCTCTTTCCTGAGGTAAACCTGGTACATGAATATATATTTATACTACAAAATACAACTAGCAATTTTTCTAGTACATAGCACCTCTTAATTTTTCAGTAAGAAAATCTACATCTAAATCAAATATTAACTTGTAATAATTTCTTGTTTTAAAGCAAAACAGTAACTCTACATTCACGTATGCTTAGTTTAATTCAGTTTAATTTGTATGAGCAAGATTTTGTCTTTTATGGAATCATAAAAGACAAAAATTATTTACAAGCATCAAATTCAAAATTTTAATTTAAGAAAGACCCCTTTTACAGTATAAGGCAGGGAAAAATAGTCTAAGAGAAATAACTCCCAATTAAATGTAGAAATGGGCACACTGAAATATTTTACGTGTATTTTAAGCCATTAGGTATTCTGATAGTATATTTTAATGCATAAAGTCAACAACAGACATGGCATCTTCATTAGGTACAGTTTTCAACCAAAAGTTTCTCCATCAGAAACTACACTACCTTAGATCAGCTACAGCTGTTTACTACATTAAAAAAAATACCACGTAATCTCAATGTAAAATTAGTTTCCAGCTCCTTTTTAATATATAGCCACTCTGGCACGAATATATGATATGAATGGTAGGGATCAGTTCCCTAACCATAATCACCTATTTTTATTCCACACCCAGGTTTAGCAGAGGTGAGCGGGGACTCACCACACCCTTCAGAAGTGACAATCAGAGCTCACTTAGCCTAGTAATGCATCTGAAGTAGCAGCAGACATCTATTCTCTTAGGCAACACAACCTCACCTGATGCAATCACCAGATTTTGATTTAATCATCTTAGTAAACATTTAATGTTCAGAAACTAATAGCTGGGGGACAAGAGATCATGGAGAAAACTTTGGTATAGAAAATAACTCTAGAAACTGAAAGAAAAAAACCCTGATACTAAAAGCCAGTAACACAGTCTTACTCCCAAGCAGCTGTTTTCTGAAATCACAGAATTACATGAAATCCTATAGTTTTAAACTATCTCCTGATTGGCATCATTTATCAGTATACATATCAGTGCAAAAACAGGAAATCACATCTTGTCAGTGTAAGAGGTGAGCAATATAATTGTTTAAGATTCTCATAACAAAGTTAGGCTGCATCCTAAACACACTACAATATTCACAACCATTTTTACATTTACTTTTTGCTTCAAGGGAGTACTTGTTAAAGTGTGGGTTCAATATATAGATGGTATTTCTTTATCATAGATTCCCAATCTAATTTCAAACTTAAATCATAGTGAAATGTTTCACAGAAGGAAGTTCAAAAAGTACAAAGCATCCCCAAATATCTCTCATCTTCCATCACAAGGGTACACCAAAACAGGTGCATTTTCTCTCCAAGGTGTCCAAATGTTACTATGTGTCTTGAAACATCCTCTGTGTTGTTCAAATTTTTAGATACAAAAGAGCATGAAGAATAACTACCTAGAAACAATACAGGCTACCTACACAAATTAGACTGAAATTGTTTTGGATCAAAGCAAAGATAAAAACAGCCTCAGAAACCTTTTAACATCAGGAAGGTAAGCAAAGAACCCACAAGCATGGTGCCCAGCTCCTGAGCAGAGCTCTGGCCAAGCTAAGCCCAAGGGGGGGAAGTAAAGGGGACTTTCTTCCCTGGTTTGGAGTTTAACTGGTGAATCTCAAGACAATTACTAGCAATGTCAAGATAGCTATGCCCAACTGTCTCCTGCTGAAATCTGACTGTAATCTCTGACTAGAACCCATCTTCCGTGATGCAGACTATGAAAGAAAGAGGCTTAAAGCTACGTTAACTTCATAGAAAATGAGGATTTCTCCTGCAAGACTGGATTCTTCAGAGGCTGGGTAAGATGAAACAGTTTATAAACCTCTTCAGTCACAAAAAGATTGAGCCTGAAATTTGTTTGTTTGATCTGCTGTGATGTTTCAAGCTGCAGAAGTAACAGTCTCCACAAGCTCTTTATGTACAGTTTAGAAACTGCTCTGTCCCATCCCACATTCTAGAAAACATCTTTAAATATGGCATAGTCATGTACAGACAAGTTGGTAGTCTGGGGTGAATTACACCTTATACCCTCAGGTGCTTCTTTTCCAGGAGCTCAGGGGGAGCCATAGGCTCTAAGGCATAGTGCAGCCCAACTTCCACTTGACATATGCACAAGGATTTCATGGATTGAGGCTGTGACTTGAAATTATTTTCAAACTGGGTTGTCTCTCCAATCAAAGAGTGGCTTTGCGCATGCTGTTCATTCCTCACTCTCCTACCCGTGGCAACCCTTCTATCAGACCTCTGTCACACACATTATTTTTCTCCCATGAATATAGTAGCCAATCAAGTAGTTATTGCACTGCCCAAAATAACTGCAGGACAAAAAGGCCTATGAGGATAACTGGTAGGTTCATGAAGTTTTTCACTGTTCTCCCATTCCTCTACTGAGTCTCAAATTGCAACAAATAGAGCAGCTTCATATGCAAGGAAAACATGACCAGGAAAACACACAAAGCTTAGTGATTATTTTTAGATACTTGGCAAAACTCTGAACTCAGGCTTCAGTCAGATATTGCACATATGCCATACTGAAAGTTTACAAAGGATCAGCAAATACCACTAGTCTACAAAACAGTAATTCCCAGTAAAGCGTTAAAAAGTGAGTACCCTGAGCATCCACTTACTCATATTCAGTCCAAAAAAGGTCTTCTTAAAGAGTGTGAAAAACAAATGCAAAGGCAACATAGTTAGTATTAATTCACTCCTGAGATTTTGGAGAGCAACATAAATCCCTAATTCTACTAGATGAATAATCCAACACAATCCCACAGCCTTTAATATGTCTTCCTTTGAAATATTCCTTAGTCACTGCACTAGACATACAGTTTTTGATCCTACTAGTCAGAAGGACATTAAACAGAAAACTTGAAAGTGTCAGAAAATATATGGGAAAAATATCAACATGTGCTTTCTACATCCTTGTATGATCTCTTACTGGTTATCACTGGGCAAACACATATATAGATATATTTCTTACCTTTAACATAGTGAATTCATATGGCTGATAACCTTTGAAACTTTCATGGATGGCTGCCATTGTGTGTGAAGTTTTTTCCCAAAAATGAAGCAGTGTTGTCTGTAAGGCAGGATAAAATTTCAGCGCCAATGTTAAAACAAATCTGTTTTCAGTGCAAATTTCACATCTTCCCTCCAATGCTAGTTACATATTCTTACAGTTGAATATTGCCATGGTAACCTCTTAAAAAACCACATTAGCAGGAAAACATTCTTTCAGAGGTCAACATTTTCCTTGGATACCTGATATGTTGTTAACACATGAGAAAGGAGGTTGCATCTGCTCGCTCCCAAAAGATCCACTTTTTGACAGACATCAGTCTTCAGTTTGTCAAAGTTGAGTTTTGCATGTCGCACTTGTGCTTGAACCTTCAAACAAAGGGACAATTGTTTATGTAGTGGTTTTTTCCTCCATTTTTAATGAAAGAGCAAACTAATACAACATCTAGGAAAATCGGACAACTGAACAGACTCAATTGCAATTTATATTTTCATCAATCACACTGAAATTAAGATAAAACAGGCTGATAAATGGTACTCTTCCTATTGTCTCTGTTACTGCTTTTTGTAGTATATTCAGTGAAGAATTTTTGTTTTCTAACCCCTGTTTGTATGATGGATATTAGTATAAAATATATATGAAAACAATTGGAAAACATACTTATATTGGTATCTCTTTCAAGAAAGACAAGTTCAAAGGCCAACCAACAAATTTGTAGCTAAAATTACTACATAATATACAGGTGCACTGTCAGAGACATTTCCATGTACCTATAGTAAGAGACAAATCATGCTGACAAACTTTAAAGTCTATCTGCAATGATATAGCACTTCAATATCTTTGATCTGTTACAAAAATTTCACTCATTAAAGTTTTCCTTCTAAAATGGGAACGCCTTTCCTGTTTATTGCTATGAGAAAAATATCAAGTCCCTTTTTCCTACCAATTAACAATTTCAGTTTCAAAAAGTTTTTGTTTTCCAAACTATTTTTCTACCACCTGTTACGTACATAAAAATGTACCTTAAGTACATGTATAACACCCTGTTCCACCAACTGTATATGCTTGACAACAACATTGGCATGATTTTGTATCACGGTAGGAGGTTGATGTGGGCATTTCATACCCAGGAGTTCCCATTTTTGTGACAGCTTTGCACACTACCCAAATACTATATTAATGAAAGAAATTTGTTTAAATTCTGTAAACACGTTTTGTTATAGTTTTCTTCCAATGAAATGGGAAACACTCCAACCACAAAACATCATGGATGTCCTATTACTCTTTCACAGTTAAAATATTTACCCAAAAAATGAAATGTTTCACTGTGAAAACAAACTACTGTAGTAAATTATACATTTCTTTCCTTTTGTGGCCTAATTCCAAGAGTAAACTCATTTTGCCCAGAATACGCAAACTCAATCAGAGATTTGACAAACGTGTATGCTCCTGATCTTCAGAAGGGAACCTGGAACTTTGCAGCAAGCTCCTTGTGCAGTAAGAACAAATACATACATCTCATAATGCAATCTGAAACGTTATGGTTACTGTACTTCTGATGTTATTTTCCCAAACCCAGAGTATACAAGACCTCCAACCAGGCAGGAAAACAGCCAAAGATCTGCATCACAAATTCCCCAGATGACCTAGTCATACAAATGGTGGGACTCTTGGATTGCTGGACACATGGCAACTTTATTTCACTGATCAGATAAGCTCTGCATAAGCAATACTGCACATCAGCCTAATCTGTTCATAAGGAAGAAACTACCACAACTCAAAATCTCTCATAAATGCAGAATCTTACATGAGATTTTAATAACAGAAAAGGATGATGCCAAAGAAAGAAACCTGAACACTTTGTCTTATCGTAGTGAAGAGCAGAGCTACTCTACCTTTACAAAATAGCTTTGTGTTTACTGCATTCATCCAGAAGAGGAAGTCTTCCAGGACAACTCCACATAATTACACCAAGCTATCAATGAACAAATCTTGAGTTCTGGCAATAATAACTACAACTGAAACTTCTGACTGGATCCAGTGCTCTGACCACGAGTAAAACATCTCACTGATGTTGCCTTGCTCGTTATCTTTGCATGTTGAAGAGTTCAAAACCAAAAAGGGGTCTTCAAGAAGATGGAAGACTTCTTAGATAGTTAGGAGATGTTTTAGTGAGGTAGAGACAGATTTGAATTTCCTCAGGAAAGAGGAAATTGCCCCAATGGCTTCCACTTCTTAGGCATTTGGCAAGCATGACAAATGCTAAGCTATGATATAAAAAGCAAGGAATAGCTACTGCCCATATATCTACTATGAAGTACAGTACTTTGTGAAAAGCACAGCTGCCTAGTCAAAACAGCACATGGGTAAAGAGCTTATGAACCTCCAAAATTGAGCAGCAATGGAGGAAGATAGGAGCAGCGGCAGGAGGAATGTAGAAACTTTATCCAGTGCTGGATAAAGACATTTGTCCTGTTTTAGGTCCTCAAGTCCTCTGTTCGCTTTAGCTTTAAGTGCCTGAGAGCACAGTTACAACTTCAGTGTGAAAAGGAGAGTTGTGAAGAAAATCATGGGCCTGTACAAAAAGGAACTTCTAACTGAAATCCAAATATGGGATTACGCACATCTTTTGCCATAAAGAATTGCTGCAATAGGTAGGGAATTAAGTAAGAGATGTTGGAGGGCTTTGAAAAAACTAATTTCAGTTACAGCCATGAAAATCCAGAGAAATTCTAGTGATGTAAATGGAAATGTGTCACATACATAACTATATTTTACAATGGTACAGCTGAGATCAGAATCCCTTTCCTACTCGTTATATCACAGCACTGGTGAAAGCACAGTAAGAACAGCTGTGGCTTTGTAGACTGAAAGTCCAAGTGAGCAAAGAATGTTAGGTCTGAGGAATATAAATACTCTGTCAGAGATGGTGAGCCACAAGTTGAAAGAAGAAAAGTACTACTAAATATAATGATGAACTACTCCAACTCTTTAAGAAAGGAGAAAAAAATCGATAGGACAAAAGCACCTGTAAAGTTTGAGTTGCAGTCTTCCTGCATACATTCTTCAGGGACATTTAGCAAAGAACAAGGTTGGCATTTATCTTCACTGAACATGTAACTAGTGTCTGTTTTAAAAGCTAAAACATTCATAAAAAGAAAGAGGTGATCCACAACACAATGTGGAACACAAACCCTTATTTTTATCATGTTCCTATAGATGATTCAAGATACTTAATGCTGCGTTATCAAATGCTACACATTTCTCTTGCCAACCAGGAAAGATGTGATACTATGAAAACTATTAAATTAAGGATGCTTTTAGGTTTTTTGATATATTGAAAGTTTATTGAGCAGAAGCATTCTCCTTTTTTCAGCAGCAGTGCAGGATAACCAAGAAAGAACACCACACGCTACATCAGCATGACCTTTTGCTTTTTATCTGTGCCAATAAATGAATTTTCAATTGAAATTATTATTAGACATCTTTTAAGATTACTTGTTGGCTTCAGGAATTAGGTATAAAAGCTTACTGCTTACAAAGTGCTTACACAATCTACTTAATATCACACAAGTTATCAGAATGAACATTTGGTTTTCTACTCTAGGGAAAGCTCATATAATACATACTAATCTTCTCCTCCTTTCTCTGCAATTACTCTTTAAGACATGAGAAACAGGACCTCACTGTGGTCTCAGTCCTGCAAATTTTTATTCATATCTTTAAGTTTATTAAAGCTGAACATACAAAAGTTCTCGAAAATCCTGGTCTGAAAACTGTCAGGATTTTCGTGACCCTAGAAGAACTGCCCTGATCCAAACACAACTTGAATTACTTGATGACGAACAAGCTTCTAAGCATCTGAAACTATAGGTGCTAGATGTGAGATTTACACTATACAAGAAAATCTTGTACCCTTGACCTAAAAAAGATTATTACTCTGTCTTTTTATAAGCAGCAACCTGGAACAACTGGTTTTTAATTTCCCAATGCAAACACCTAAGTACAATATTCACAGAGAGCACACAGGAAACATAAATTTGGAAAGCAGTATCTTATTCAATCAACAGCTTGATAAACTACAAGATGCCCGATAAACCTGAAATAATTTCAAAGGACTGAAATATATAAGTAAATAAAGAAATGCTACAATCCTAAATCCTGGGGGCTCAAAAGTCAGATTCTAGAATGCTTGACTCTAAGGGCAAATATTTGCTAACAGAGTTTCTTCAACTATCACAAAATGGATCAGGTTGGAAGGCATCACAATGGGTCCTCTGGTTCAACATCTCTGCTCAAGCAGGGCCATCCCAGAGCACATGGTACAGGAGTGTGTCCAGACACTTCTTAATATCTCCAGGGATGGAGACTCCACAGCCTCTCTGGACAATCTGTTCCATAGCGTGGTCACCTGCACAGTTCTTCCTCATGTTCAGGTGGAACTTCCTGTGCATGAGTTTCTGCCTGTTGCCTTTTGTCCTGTTGCTTGGCACCACTGAGAAGAGCCTGGTCCATCCTTTTGGCACTCTCCCTTCAGATACTTAAAGACATTGACAAGGTCCTTTCTCACTCTTCTCTTCCAGAATCTGAATAGGCCCAGATCCCTCAGCCTTTCCCCGTAAGAGATGCTCCAGTCCCTAAATCATCCTTGTCACCCTCCACTGGACCCAGTCCAGCAGCTCCTTGTCTCTTTTTCACCGAGGAGCCCAGAATTGGACACAGCACTCCAGGTTTGGCCTCACTAGGGAAGAGTAGAGAGGCAGGATCATCTCCCTCGACCTGCTGGCAATGCTCATCTTAGTGAATGCCAGGATACCATTGGCCTTCTTGGCCACAAGGGCATTGCTGGCTGGTGGACAGCTTGTTGTCCACCAGTACCCCCAGGTCCTTCTCCACAGAGCTACTTTTCAGCAGGTATGCTAGAAATCCTTATTTGAACAGAAAAACTCTAATCTTCAAGCATGCTAACATTAAAAAAAAAAAAAAAAAAAGCTCAGACCCAGTTCAAAAACTATTCAATATGTTCAGTTACTAAACTACAGATTTGTCATGTGCTTTCAAGGAGTCTTTATATCTTGTCTACAGTACATCTGTGTTACTACTTTCTTTTAGTCTCCTATAAAATGCAATATTTGTTTTCAGTAGTAGACTAATTCCATGGACAATTCAGCTAGTGAAGCATCATCTCCAAAATTATGTCAGATAAATGCACTAACTCACTTTATATACAGTATATTTTTGTCTCAGCATTTCCAGCATAGAAGGAGAAACAGATGCTTCTAGTCTAATTTGTCACCCAATCTCTCACTTACTCGATCTGAAAAGCATGCACGGTGTGTGTATAGGCTGGAAGGAGGGGGGTAAGTAAATCAAGAGGGAAAAATGCCTGGAATATAGCAAACCTTCCTGTTTGGGGCTTTTGGTAAACTCTACCAGCAGATGGAATCAGCACAAATCTTTGTGTTAAATAAGTACAGCACCTTCTGGCATACCTGATCGCTGTAAAGACTACATGAAATCAAACTGTAGTTTGAGGACCAAGTATTTACCATAGAGCACAACTTACAGCATTTCTGCATATGGCACAGAAAACACAAGGAACTAGATCCTCAGTTCCCACAAACTCTAGTAATTTCATAGCTTGAGTGGTGTTTTGATAAGGAGCACCCTTTACACTTTCACATGAGCATAACTAAGTACTTACCGGTTTATGTTTTCTTTTAAATTCAAGATTGATAATGTGCAGTCAGAGAACAGAAAAGGTAATGTTTTATGCAAAATAATGCCTGTAACTAAACTTTTCCACGTACAGTGTAAGGAATTCCAATGCCTTGCGCAGTATGACACCTGGTTTCCATGTGCTTTGATATATTCTGCATTTAGCAGACTATACTTTGACTCAACTGTTCCCTTGGGTTGGAATAGTATTTACTGCATTCATTAATCTCTGCTCCATCATTTTTTAAGAATAACACATAAAAACGATGGTTCAAGAAGAGTGGGCATACTTCTGTTTGTCTGCTTCTATCCTGGTTATTAAAATGTTCATTTATGATCTGATGAGAAGCACTGGTAGAAATTAATTTTAGGAGATGGAATTTTTTAAGTGAGCCATGTCTAGCTAAAAGGGAAAACTACTTGGACAGTATAAACAGATCCAAATGATATCTTTAAGTCTGAAGCTGAGCAGATGTACATCACATTTGTTCAAGAAATTAAACTATTCTTGAAATTTGAATTAAGATAATTTTAGAGCAGAACAAGTTCCAGTAATACATTTCTTAAATTTGCCATTTTGGACTTAATGATAATTTTCTGTGCTTGTGCAAAAGCCTTATGCACCTCATTCTATTAAGCTTGATGAAGGAAATTTGCAGTCATGTTGCAAATCATATAAAGGACTTAATTACCATTGCATGCCTATCAGTCTCACTCTGGAAACAACCAAACACCTTCTATGGTAGGTGTCCCTGCCCATGACAAAGGGGTTGGAACTAGATGATCTTTAAGATCCCTTCCAACCCAAACCATTCTATGATTCTATGGAAAGTACTGTCTGCCTTTCTGCCATAAAAGAACTGGTAGGTCAGCTTTGAAAAAGCAGTTATGCCTGTGTGAGGAGAGGAAAGGAAAAACTGCAGGCACACCTGCTGTACAGACTCCTGCCTTCTTTTCCTATGCAAAACCAGTGGAGTGGAGCCGCTGCCTATGACTCAGATACCCAGTTGCTACAGCAGTACAAGCAAATAACACTGAAACAGCTGTCAAAAATGTTATGTCCTGCTTTGAGGTAGCTTAAATATATTGGCAAATTCATGTGGAAAGACAGCAGGTAAGTGAAAGCTGAATTAAAGATGTATTAGGTCAGTTGCACTGCAAGAGAGAAAGATTATGGAAAGGAAGATGATACAACTTTCTGATGTCCTGAAGTGGTAGAAATCTCTCATTATATACAGACTTGAACAAGGCAAGTCTATCACAAGATAAAAGGCAACACAAATACTCTTAAGCCACAAAAGACCACTTTTTTCTAATGGCTGAAGCATTCATGGTGAGAAAAAAATAAAATATTCCACTAAAACACTGCGATATCCAACATAATCCAATGAAATCAATGCCAACTGAAATAATTGCAAATACCTACTAGAAAATTACCTTCCATAATTACTCAGAGATTATAGATTTAATTGCTCATGACAGTTCTGGAATTCAGTGTAAGCAACAGAAGAAGAGTGCTAAAGAAAATTAAGGAAAAAAAAGGAAAAAGGCAGAAGCAATGCTATATTTCTCCATAACAGCATATAGACAAATTCAGCTTAACATGGATGAGTGTAACAGTAGCTGCATTTCACTGTATTTACTGGGACCAGATCATGTTTCTCTGCCTGGCAACTCAATATGAAACATAAACTATCAACAAACAGAATGACCATAAAGTCAGTGTAAGTTGATTAAAAGGTTCTTTCATTTAATACGGACATTTTGACTGATTCTAGTCAGAACCATCAAATTGCCATGAGTTAAACATGTATTTTGCTCTCCTTATGCTACAATGAAGAAAAATAGAGATAAAAAATACTAAAAAAGTCACATTATAACCAAAATGTTATTCTTCCAAACCCAGAAGCCTTCATGCAAACTTTGTCATTCAAACATTTTTTACAATTTATATTAATTTACTTTTTTTTAGTATGTTAAAAACATTTCATTAGAGAAATTTGGTATCGGTGGATGACAAAATGTTAAACTCCAGGAAGCACCAAAAAGTGTATCATATTTTCTCCAATTTTGTGATTTTCAAATGTCCTAATAGGACATGGTCCATGGCAGTTCTTGAGGAGAGCCATTATGACTCTTCAAAATTGTCATTACTATTTTTGCTCAGTATTTACCAGAATTTGTCCCTGAGTACACACCTATCCCCTTGGTCATTCATACCTAATACAGCTCTGGGAAGCTCCACAGGTTTTCCAGAAAAGCCTTGCTAGCCAGTTGCTATGTATTTCACCAGAGATGTTAAAGGCAGTACAAATCAGCAGATGAACATCACAAAATACTACTCCTGCCTTACCCTCAGGCATGCCTTCCACAAAGGTATGCTAGGTGTGCCTAGCTCAGGCCTTGACATTCACCTTGTTACCTTGTGGCCTGTGTTAGTGGATGGAGATCTAGCAAACACAAACAATTGACACCTAGAGTTCACTTCATATTACCCTGTTTCTCTCCACTCTAAAGGAAATTCTTGTTGATCAATTTAGGTGTAGACATCTACATAGCACATGTCTGAAGCTACGTTTGCTAAACCCTGACCTAAATGATGTCCAGAAAAATATTTCCTTTATTGCTAATAATTGTGTTTGAATGTGTGCTTATTTACCCTTTAAATTCATTCAGTATAAGCTTCCACACCGTGATTCTTGATAAACCCTTATGAACAGACTGAGGAGTCTCAGCAGCTTATGTATGTACCGTGGTCCAGCCACTTTTTCATCTTGTCCTTGTTAAATGAGACAGATTGATTTAGAAACACCTCATCTAAGTAGCTTCCCCTAGTCCCTGTATTACATCTTACACTTTTTGATTCTCTCCTCTCCAGGTTTTCAATCCAGAGATGTGGAATGTGATCTGTGCTTGCTCTCACTGCACCAAGAGACACCACTGGCTTACAGCTAAGCTACATCTTTACATAAGACCTTCACAAAAACTCTTGCAGCAAAAAGCTTTCAACTGTAGTTGTAAAGCTGCAATTAGCACTTTGCTGCTGGAGAGAAGAAACAAATATATAAAAGAGATGAAACTGTGATTAAATACACAAAAGAACTCTTTAATCTAGAACTTCAAACATACAAACAACAAAACAGTGTATCTCCAGTCACTGAAGGTGAGACCATTGTGCTCAGGGTACAAATGTATCACAGATGAAGTACAACTACCATTCTCTGTTCTCTTCTTTGACCACAGAGCCTTGTGCTTTTATTTTCTCCTGCCTATATAACTTTGCCCTAATTTCTAGCTCTGTTATATTATCCTCTCACTGCTTTGGGTTAGAGGCATGTGTTTTTCTTCCTGTTTGAAATCCATGTCTATGGTCTGGGTCAAGGAGAATGCCATGTTAAAGAGCAATGTGCTTAATGAGCTTTGCTGCATTTTTTTACTTTAACAGCAGTAGAAAAATCTAAGGTAAGAAAATATGTTGTTAGGTACACTGAATTAACTACTATTATTTTTAAATCCCAACAAAGGATTTTTTTCTAGAAGATATACAAATACCTAGCAAAACGTCAGGCCATGGATATGCACCATGACTTCTCTGTGGAATTTTTTTTTTTGGCAGTATATGAAATTTGGTCTGTGTCACATTTATGCCACATTTCCCTCTTCAGTTTTTCAGTATTTAGCCTGTAAAAATTTTAATGCCTTCAGCCTGTTGGCTCACACACCATGCAACTCCAGCCTGGTAGTAATGAGTAAGCCATGGCCAGAACTGCTTACTTCACAACCACAGACAGCGAGCAGATGTGAGCAATTCTCCGAACCCTGTGAGGATATAAGGTTATGGCTGGCTTGAATATTCTTCCTTTTTTCCGCTCCAAAAAACAAAGGTTGGTTGTGCCATCTTCTGACATATTCAGTGATGGCTATCACAGAAATTGAATAGCTCTCCCTCTCTCCTTTATGTAAACACATAGACATTTATCTTACTCCTTTCTCTCCTTTTTTTCCCTACTGTCTCACTTCCTTTCCAGCCTTGTGTTTATTCCTGCTGTTTTATAATGTACCTTTTTCAACTCTCTTGTGTCTCTTCAAGGATGGGGAAAAATGAGAACCTCCTCACACTTTATGCATGTGATTCCATAAATATTATACAGGGACATGACTTTTCACTCTGTATTTTACTTCAAACCAAAGGTACGTTTATCTGCAAACACAGTCAGTTCAGGCTTAGCAATGGGGGAAAAAAGGCAGGCAACAACAAAATACCTGACCAAATATGTAAATTAGTTTCTGTAAAAAGAATAATAGATTAGGGTTTTCCAGGCCAGAAAAAAAATGAGTAAGGAGGAGTATGATGGAAGGTCATCATACCACACATACAAAACTTGTAAAAGATGAGACTTCAGCCAACACGGGAACCAGAGGGCATTATACTGAACCAGCCATTTGAACACAACACAAGGCAAGGGGCTCTTTACACAACATCTGTCTCTGCAGGGTAGGTCTTCGATCACAGCCATGCACTGGGGATGGCCAGAATTTATATTGGTTCAAAAGGCAACTGGACAATTTTACAGGAGAACAAACCCTAAGTCCTGTGATGTCTCCACTGGTCACAATACTCAGAGAAACCACCACTGTAAATTTGCTTTATGCAGCTCCCTAGTTGCTACCATTGGACACCAACAAAGAAAGATGATGCACAGACAGTGCATTTTTGTCTGAAGAATAATGCAACCCTGAGGGACATTCACAGGTTAAGGGGAGTTGGAGAGTTTGCTCTGCTGGATTCAGACCAGTGCAGCACCTTTTTATGCCAGAAAGACTCTCTGTTCTGTGGTCTAAGGCAGCACAGATACTTCAAATGAGCTCTTCCAATGTAACACCTATGTAACTGCAGATTTTTTACTACAAAAATTCAAAATCATGAGTTACATAATTTTGTAACTGTTAGAGGTGCCAGAGTGCATTCAAGTACTGCCTATGCCCAAACATGCTTAATTAATAGAAATCACATGGAAATGCTTCACATATAATAACTGTATGACAGAATGTAAGCTTTACATTCACAGAGATTCACCTGGAGAAGGGGTGGAGGCAATTTTGAGATGCTCCAACATTTCTACAATTATGACTGCAGTATAGAGAGAAGATCAGATCTCAGTCCTTCAAAAAAATTTTGTACCCCCCTGTAGAAGTCTACATATACCAGGATTCACCTGGACAGTCCAAGCTTATTTTTCAGCATCCACCACAAATCTCCTCTTTTCAGTCAAGTCCCAGAGTGCTGTCTGCCAAGTGAAACATTTACGCATGGTATTTAGGTGGGGGCTGGAATATTAAACAGTGCTATTGTCTATGTGAAACCTGTAGGAAAATCTATATCTAACTAATTTTTTTCCTCTACTTTTTAGAGGGTAGTTTGCTAAAAATAAATATTGTTGAAATAGCTGTGCTTCTGGGTTAGTTATTTCATCAGAACAGGACCAACTACATGTACTCTAAATTCATATTTAAAAAGTTGTCCTGCTATTCAATTAACAGGATGTTCTAATTTTAGATGTCTCAAGAGAATGTGTTTTATTCCTTGCCTCTTTAACCTTTTTTGATGCAAATTTGACATATTTTCTTCCCTACTGTCAATACTATAGTAGTGCAAAGACATGGATCCAAACACCTCTTTGCAGCAGCAAAGTTTTGTTACATCCAAATTAGATTTCCCTGAGACATGAAAACTATTTGTGGCAAGTAATACAGTGCTCTGTACTAAATAACAACATTCTGAACAGCTGCCCTGAAGCAATAGAAATATACTTCCTTCTCCATTATTAAAAAGTAATTTAGTCCCCTCATAGGAAAAAAACCCCAAACACCACAGGTTGAAAGGTACAGCCCAACAGCAACAGAAAACCTCTGAAGTTTTTTTCTAAGGAATTACCAGGAATTAAGGCGGTATTTTCCTCATCCTTCCTGATTTTTACCCCTCTAGCATGGCCAAGTGGAGGCAGACAAAGTGTGTCATTTGGGGAGAGCAACGCCTCTGCAGAGTCCTTTCCACTTATCCAGCAGCTGGACACAGCCCTCATCAAAATTACATCCACAATCCAGCAAGTTCATCCAGTCAAAAACCAGACAACAAAGTCTTTAGCTTGAAGCCTCACAACAGTTTTCACAAACAGAGCACACAATGCAGACCCAGAATGTGAATCCAATTGCTTAAAATAAAACAATTACAACAAAATATAAAAAAGAAATAGTCACAGAAAATAAAATACATCAGCTTAATAAAAACTTCTATAAAATACAGCATGGAACTGATTCTCAAATACACGATGTGGACCACTTCTGTAATTCCAACCACTATTTACTGTAAAATGAAGGAAAGTCTGTCAAATTGAAGAAGATGAAAGCAAAAACACTCTTCAATTTTTCAGAACCGCACTCAAGAGTCATTATTGAAATTATGATCACATCACAACATAAAAATTCAGGCAAAGCAAAAAACCATTCCTGAGTCACCCCATTTTAAAACATTCAAGAGCTTTTGAGCTCACCGCTCCAGAAATTGAGGAGATATGTTAGTTTTCTGCAGGTTAACTAAGCTGTTTTAACAACAATTTTGAATTAAACAGATGCTAAGCATGTTTACACAAGATTTATTTCAAATTAAGAGAGGTTTACTTGAATTTAAGTTTGGGAAAATGCATTTTTAAGCTAAATAGATAGATGCTATGCTCAAAACGCAGGGAGTGTTTACACAGAGTTCTGCACAGAGTTCAGCTTCATCTAGGCATCCCCTTTCAGAAAAGCAGCATCTCTGCGTAGCCATACATCTTTCCCAGAAAACAGGTCATACATACTCCTGGCTTTTCCTTTCCAAAAATCTTCCCCCACTCTTCAAATACATAGCCCCCTACTCCTTACATGCTGCCAAGCAACTTCTCTATCTCCTGCTTGAGCAGAAATAAATCAACTTCAAAAGAATGTGTCCACACTTTATGCAGGATAGAACCTGGCCTCAGCAGCTTTGATCCAAAAAGCTGTAGCTTGCGTTCCCAAGAAAGGTTCAGGGGGAAATAAAGGGATACAGCCAGCAGCAGCATCCCAGCCGACACTACTGCTGGCTGCACGAGGCCTCTCCTCCTATTTTATCCAGTAGAAATGCAAACTACTTATGGTCAATATGTTTAACTTCAAACTGTATCAAAGGAGGGAGTTTTAATGCAGTGAGATATGTGACAGCTGAGAGCTGGAGTGCACACAGCCTCTCCTCCCAACTCATTCACACAGGGTCATTACAGGAATAAACTGTATGAAAGCAGCTCCACTTCTCAGAGCTTTCATCTCCTGGCTACTCTCAGATTATCCTGAGCAGAGAACACACCATAGCTCCTGAAGCTATTAATATGGATGGCTTCCTCACAGCCATTGTATTAATTTTTACAGCTTGGATCAGTATGCAAATTATTTCTAAAAGGGAACAAACATGAAATGACAATTTAAATGAAAGGAAGGCAATAAATACATAGCTTCTAGCCTTGTTAAAACACCTGCTTTTTTCTTTTAAGAAGCCTTTTAAATACATGCCTCAGCTTTCTGTTGGTAACAAGTTTCAGTATTAGTCCAACCCACAACGAGTGGTTTACTAGGCTGAAAGGAAAAAAGACCAAAAAACACTCGTTGACGCTAACAGGGACCTTGAAGCAAGGACATACAAAGAAAATATTCATGATCAGCAGACTCTTAAATTGAATACAGAATGACATTCATCTAGACAGCATTATTTCAGAGTTTGGGGATGGACTTTTACATTATGAAGCCCAAATGTAGTTGTAGTAGGGAGCATGCATCTGTCAGTCTGCAGACATGAGTCACCACCACCACAGTGTAATCCCTTCCCAATCTGCAAACAGGTGCATATTTTCATGCATGGACACACATCCTCTTTAGGGAAGAATTTGGTCCTGAAAACTTAGAACTCCTGAACTCTCCTCTCCTGAAATGACTAAAAGAGAGTTGATAAAAATCCAACAGTTCTTTGCATAGGTGCAAATAACTATATGTAGTCTGAAAACAAAGAGCCACATTTTACTAGTATGATCAAAGTCTATGAGTCGATAAAAATTATTGCAAAGATTTGTAGCAAGAAGCAGGCCAACCAAGATAAATGGCAAAACCAGAAATAACATGATCTTTCAGGTTTGAAAGGCCACATATAGCTCTAAAGCAGGCATAACCTGGATTTAGTGTTAAAAGTGCTGAGAATTGCTGAGTTATCGTAACTCAATTGTGTTAATCATGCTAGAGAACCTGAGAGCAAAGGATGGTTGCCACACATAGTACAGGGGGGAATGCCAGCAAGTGGGCAGCAATTAGTCAGCCCCTGCAAGAAACTGAGATGGGTAATTACTGCTTTTGAACACTGAAAGACCAGAGAGGTGATGTAAAGAAAATTGTAATATAGCATAAAGCTAACATGTCTACTATGCCCATGACTGTGTTCATCTGTAATTATACAGTCCACTTTAGCTCAGATAATGCAGGTAATTTGGAGCTCTTCTTGACTCCTCTAGGTACAGCGTCCTCATAGTGAAAAAATATAATTCAGATTTTAAATTTCTTTGCATCCCAGTGAAATTCTTCAAGGCCTGAGAAAGATTGTTATTGAATCTGTGTCCCCTCTGAGCAGGTGGAAGGAGTGAATAAGCTGGAATTAGGTAAAGGGACTTGAAAAGCTCAAATTCAGGTGCAGTAACAATATCTCCATTGAAAGCACTGAAAACAGTGAGCTGGCCTGCATGATCCCCTTAGCCACTGCAAAGGGAAGTGGGATGAACAGATGTACAAACTGCCAGGGAATGGCACTGACAGACGTTGCAAATCCTAGCTAGATGTGACACCAGCACTTTAAGAAAGATACCTTTAACAAAATCAACATGATTACCCAGTTCCTTTAATATTCAGTCCCCAGATGCTCTCACTGTCCTGAGTGCAAAGCCACTGTGTTCACGGGGCTAATGCAGGAGTAGAAGTCCTGTAAGTTGAGGATTTGTGTTTCATTTTCTATTTAACCTTTCAGCGTGAAATACAAAATGGCACCCACTAATAATCATTATTCATTTGTAACACAAAGTCTGTTGTACATAATCCCATGCATTGTTATTGCTATTCCTGGTTGGCATTTAATATATCAATAAGCATTCATTGTTTCCCTCAAAACAATGTAATTACATTTTGTCAAGATACAAACTCTGAAAGAGTACAAATTTATAAAAAAAACCCAAATCTTTTTGTGGTGCTCTTCAGACTTCACAGTGTGCTATTACAGACAAAACATTTGAAATCTAAGCAGGGTTCAAGGCAGAACCCTAAATCAGAGATGGTGGTATATTTGCCATTTTTTTGGTTAGAACAGTACCTTTTGTTTGCTGTTTTTTTTTTAATCCTATCTAATTCAATTTCATTATGTGAAGGAGAGAAATCAAACATAGCATCTTTTTAATCATTCAGAGCCTATGCAACATACAACTGAACAGCAAAGGCCTTATGAAGTAAAGCAGATGGACTACATTATGCATGTGCCCAAGCATTTTAGGAAAGTGTAAGAAGAATTCCTGGGCAGTGGTGACCATAGAAAAACTTGGTTCTCTTGTGTAAACAGTGTTTTCCCCAACAGCTGTATTCCCCTTCCTGTTTATTCTTCGCTTCTGCAGAATTCTCTTAGTTCAGTCACATCTGTATTTCATTTATTTTTAAAAAATATTCCTTTAGCTATCCTCCTAGACTTTTCAGATTATTAAGGCTGAGGGAATTTTCCAAATCTCATTTCTCTTTTCACAACCTACTCTGGTCATATTTTTTACACTTCATTTAGGTTCTGATTTCACAAAATGATCCTCATGGGTAACAGGCTTTGCCCACATAGACCAACTTGCAGGGTCTGAGTTTTCATGTGAGCAACAGAAACTGTCTAGGCAATCATCTTTTCTTTCCCATTTTCAGCATAATATTTCAGAAAATAGTGTTCAGTTGTTTCTAGATTTTTTTTTAAATCCAATATTAAATTTAATATTTACACATTTCTATAATTATTAGACATGAGAAAATTCTTGGAGCTTAATTTTTATCCCACCATGTTTGAGAGAGACTTTTTAATACTGGGACCAAACCCAATTATTAAGTAGAAGTTAAGACTATTCATTTAAATCACCAATTTTTTTTTAGAATAGTCACTGTACTCTGTGGAAACATTTTATATTCTGCTCTTTAAGTGAACAGAAATTTTTAGGATGTGTCTGATGTGTCTGCCTACCTTTTCGCAAAAAAAATACAAGTCTGAAAATGTACAAATAACCCAAATCTACCTTTTTGGATTTCAGCAAGGTTACATGAAACAAAGTTGTTAAAAAACTACATTGTATCTGTAGTCTAGCACTTAATTTTATTGTACTTTACAGCCATTTTTCTGACTCTCACCTCAAACTCCTCTTTCTTAAAAATAACTGAACAGATGATAAACCATTTCTCAAGGGCAAGCATTAATGTCTGGAAGCAACCATATTCTACAAGCAATACCTCTAAAGATGATGTAATCTGTTTCAATAAGTCTGTTTCTATTTTTAAGTGGCATACTCTTATGTTTTTAAAAGGGCATCTCCATCACACATTGTTGCTTTGCTTTTAACCCAGTAACAATCATCAGTGATATTTAATATACATGAAATGGCTTCAGAAAATAATTGATTTTTGTATCATTATGTACTCTGAGTCTTACAAATGGTACTTGAAATGGTAATTTAAAGTTATAAGACTATAAAATGCTTTTACTGTGAAGAACATTTTTGCTAAAGGTCATGTTTTCAAAAGAGGTTCATCTTTCCTAACTGCCTTAAAGTGCTTGAGCATTTTGTATGTGAAATATCTTGCAATGTTTTGGTTTTTCCACTTAATGTTACTAAATACAAGACTGGAGAACCTGGAAAGAATATTATAACAGAAACTCCTCAATGAAAACATGCTCAGCACTGGAACTCCATCTGCTTTTTCAAGGACAGAAAATAATGACAAAGCAATAACTACAATTTTGATTGAAGAGCACTTTTTAGTGTGCTTTGTTTTTCGCTACCCTGATTTCTAGGTAAATCATGAAATTTAGCATTTCCAACACCATATACTTCCATACTAAAACAAAAAAATGACTTCAAAACCCATAGTCTAGCTGCTATGCCCTACCACAATGAAACCAAACCTAGTCTTGATGGCACAGGCATGTCACAAGAAGTGATATGTGCAGGTGTTGCTTATCAACATATCGTAAGAGCAGGCTGTTATCTCTATCTCTGCTATCACATTGCTACACTAAGATGTGGATCTCAGAGTGCATTTTGACACCATCTTACTAATTTTAGGGCACACAGCTACCTTGCAGACAGCTCGCCTATCCTAGAGAGCAGAAGGAGGAATCCAAATCAGTGAAGAGAAGGGGTGGGGGCTTTTTTTTTAAACTAAGATTTTGAACCAAAAGTGATAAAAGTCATATCTATAAATGTGATAGGTTTTACTATCTCAGATTCCTAACAGGTATTACGAAAGCCACCATTCTTTTTTCACATTACAGTGCCATACATCTCATATCCAGTGTACGGTCTACTAAAGCAACTCAGATCTTTCTGACACCTCCAGAGCACAAACACCAACATG
This sequence comes from Aphelocoma coerulescens, assembly GCF_041296385.1. NCBI lineage: Eukaryota > Metazoa > Chordata > Aves > Passeriformes > Corvidae > Aphelocoma > Aphelocoma coerulescens. The sequence continues at coordinate 27,580,437 of NC_091015.1, forward strand.
TGCCCTCTCACATGCAGGGGCCTGTATTATCATCACCTCAAGATAAATGTGCTTTAAGTTTTTCACATGAAGTTGAAATTTACTGGGGAAGTATCAACTAAAATGAAACAGAGATGACTACTGTTTGAAATTTTTTTTTTTAATTATTTTTGTTAATTTTTAAAACCTAAGGTTGGTCAACAGTGACTACCCTAGCTGGCTCTAAACATCCATCAGTTACACTGCTATTTGTAACTATGACAACTTAGAGTCTATTATTTACACGATTGTGACTGCCATGGCCAAAGACATTTTTCTTTAAGATGCTGGTGTACTTTGCTGCTTGGAAAATCAAAAGACTTTCCAGCTCAATGTCATCTGCAGATGCAAATAGCATTAGCACATTTTTTCTTGGTTGGCTTTTAATAATTGAACTAGAACATGACCAACAAACACCACCACAAATTTCTAAGAGGGTCACCCTCAAATGAATTATATTTATTAGATATAGAAGAACACTTGGAAAATATATTACAGACGCACAATTTTGTCCTGGCAGAAAGAGAGTTTAGTTGATCTCTAAGTTACTTTCCATCTTTAAATTCTATGATCCTCTGAAACTTTGTTTAGTGTTCCTTGGCCAATATTCTCAACTCTCACCTCCTGAGAGCTCTTATTTTTCTAGTAAAGTTAAATTTGCTTTTCCAGTAATCACTCATAGGGAAATGCAACAATCTAGATTTGCAATTTGTTTTCCATTAAATGAACAGTTTGACTAAAAAGGCAAAAATATAAAAAATCCCAACATGTAATGTTATTTATAAACCTGTGTTTTTACTTGCTCTTCAGTTTGCTAGCTTCTAAATGCCTACAGATTTCCTTTTCACTTTATTTTTACCAGAAACTAAAATTTACTTTCCAAGGATGGCAACTGCCAAGTCTGTTCTTATTTCAAAGATCAGCATCATATTTGTTTTTTCTCCTTTCCTAGGCTTTTTGCATTTTCTCAACTCTCCAAGAGTTTTCAAAAGTAACAGAGAATTAAAAAAAATTAAAACAATACTCCAGCACATTTCCACAGTGCCTTTAGGCTTGCTGGGGTGTTTGCAGCTGATGGACAGGGGAGTAGCAGATGGTGCTATAACATGGTACAGCACCTTCATCATCACACAAGCTAAAATGCCCTCGTGCCAGGCAGTGTAACAGGCAAAGGGACAGCAGGGGAACAGAGATGTAGGTCCTGAGTCTTCCTGAAAGGCTGCAGCAGAGGTATCTTATCTATACTTGCTGCAACCTTTACAATGAATACTTATACTTCAGTGTTTCCCTTCTGGCCTTTTATTTAACAGATTTACCCATATCTTCATTATTTCCCGGCTGTCCACACAAGTTCTAACTTTTAAGAAATAAAAGATATGCAAGGAAAGCTTTCACAGATCAGCTACTCCCTATATTGGTACATTTATAACAACAACAGTTTAAGTTATCGTTATGTCATTATGAGTTCTTCTTGTTGAACTTTCCTTCTTCTCTTGTCAGATTTATCTTTAAATGCTGTTTAAGGGCATTTATTTTGTTTCAAGTATATAAAGGGCTACAACTAAAAAGAACTGGAGATAAACTGTATCCAAACAACTCAGCTGCAAGCTTGCAAGTTTCTCAACAGCTGCATGCAAAGCAACAGGTGACTAAGGTGACTGGGCACTAAGATGCAGTGCAGCCTGTCACAGGGAGCCCAGCACAGCCACTGGGTATTTACAAAGATATTCCAGCTTTGGTTCAAGCCTCAGAATGAAGGGGACGCAGAGGAGTACAAGAACGATGGAAGCGAAAAACAAATATAGAAAGCATTAACCTGCTTTATCAGTGTAGCATGATAAACAACCTATCATGCCACAGATGTAATTTTCTTATAGTTAGCCTAAAGGTCAGCATGACAATTTTTTTCAGCTCTCACTTTTTACTTGTTAGGGATGGCACTGAAATGTACAGAAGATGAGAAAGTGTATATTGAATTGTATATGCATCTGAGATAGCACAGGCAAGTAGAATTAAAGAGCAGTCCCTCCTGTGCTCCTGTGGGCGGCACATGGAAGGCTGCTGCCTGGCATCATAGCTTACCACTACACACTGTGGCATTCCTGCTCAGAAAATGCATGGAAAAGCTTAACCTTTTCAGAGCTGGAAGAAGGACACCAGCACTGGGATCATTTGGTCTACACTTTTACAACATCACAGCACAGTTCATGTTATAGTGTACAGTCTCCAGACGGATAAAAGAGACTAGATTTAAGAACCTTAAAAACGTGATCAGTGTGGAGAATTTGGTAAACGGATATTAGCTCATTAAAATTCTTCTAAATATCACAGCACTGTTTAGATGCTCTCAAGGAACACTTCAAACTCTGAACTTGAGATGGAAGACCTCTGTAACCAGAACAGCACTGGACTGTTCCTAAAAACTGCTAATAGGAAAAAAAAAAAGAAGTTACATAGCATTTGTAGAACTCTGCAGGGAAAAGTAAATACCTATTTCCTTAGTTTGACTCAAGTAGCTACAATTACATAGATATCTTCAAACAACAATGTAAAAAGGCTGCTCTGCAGTGTTCTGAGACACTCTGAAAGGGGTAGTGTTGCTAGGTCTTGCATACTTAGACTGACGCCTTAAGAACAGCATTAGAAAATTCTTTCAAGTACCTCATTGTTTTGAAAGAGAGCTACAAAAATGTCAATGTTTTAACTCAGATTTTATCAGCTCTGAAAATACTGACTCAACTATTGATCTTTTAGCCTGAGCTATTCTGAGGGAAGGTATGAAAACCCATCTGGATTGATTTAACTTTGGTCTCCAAAAACAAGTACCATATCTGTATACATAATGATACATTAAGGATTACATTATAAAAGGCTACAGACTTGAAAAACAGTCCTTTAACTAAATGATATAAATACTGCTGATGCACTAGGTGCATTAAAGATTGTTAAACCAGCACTGTTTACTTGGAAAAAAAACCCCTGTTTACTAAAGTAATATTTGGATTTTTACAATCTGAAGTCTAAAGAAAACTTTCTTTCAAGTGCTCTGACGAGATCAGCTTCAATAACTACTTGGTGGTGTATCACTCAATATGCAGCTCCAGCTCAAAACACTTCTCTCTGGCAATGGCATATTTAAGAATCAAAAACCTTACACAAATAATTATAACATCTTTCTCAACACAAAACTAGCACGACTTCTTAAATTGTTGTTACAGAACCAAAATAAGTCCTAAAACCTCAGCATTACACTGCCACACTATGGCACAATTAAGATCTGCAAGCAAAAATAGAAAAAAAAAAGACAATAAAAACTTGTCTACTTTAATTATTTAGGACTACAGTATCCACCACTAATTTTTGTAATGCACTAAAAAAAACTTAGATCTTGCTCAGCAACAGCTATCTAGGAACATTATGCTCGAGGATTTTATTTCAGTATTTTTTTTCCAGATTCAAAAAGGAAAAGTGTACTTTCTTCAAGTATTAAATCTTCAAAGACTAGTTTGATATGCCTGTTGCACAGATGGGATATGTAGGGAAGTGGATACCAGGGGCATTTCTTTACTTTGTTGGCTACAAAAAGTAGAGCTTTTTGTTCTCTGCATTACAATGTGAACTGAAAGGTTTTCAGTTGACAGCCAGTTGGAGAAATGTTCAAAAGACTTTCAAGTTTGTTTTTTTTAACTATTTGAGGTCATGCTACAGAATTTTAGAATCTACTTTTATTTTTTTAGATAAGTTTATATAAGTTAGAATGTAACTTATTTCAGGCCTAGAAATATTTAAAATACTTAGTATTTCTACATTTTTGCTACTAAATTTTGTAAGAACTTAAAAAAAAACCCCAAACAACTTTTTTTTTGCTGACCTTGAAGCACAGCAACCCAAGATGGCTGAAATTTCACATCTAAGTTTTTACCTACAGCAGCTCACTGTACAAAACACGTTATTTTAATTACTTTTCCATTTATGTAATTTATGCTTTCCATAGCATTTGTTTTGCAAGAAAGCTATAAATCAGTCTTCTATGACCATTACCAGTATTGCTTTATTCATTCTAACATTCCATTTTTAAGTGTTTTCCTAATAAATCAAATATTATACATAAGCCATCAGCTGAGGCCAAGACCATACCAATTATTTTACCTGCAAGAACTTGCCATTACAAACATTTGCCATAGGGCATAATAAAATATATGTCTGGTGCCACAAGACTTACAGGAATACCCTGTACTGAGGCATTAAGTAAAGATGAGACGACCAGCTGGGGTACTATTTGTTCCATCCCTTTCTTAATTACTATTGCCACCACTTTGGTTTACAAAAAATGGCATAGTTAGATGCATGCCAGTCCTTTCCTTTAGGATAGTTTATTCAAGCTTTTAACATCCCCAATTATATATCTTTTATCTTCCAACCCTTTCAGTTACAGACTGCTTAAGCCATCAATCAACAGGGTTTTCTCTTTTATACATTACCCATCTCTAAGCCATATGCATATATACATGTACACTTTAATACAATTTCTGTTATTAGACCCCTGCTTGCAATTATGACACAATTTCTGTAAATTTTTTTACTGCCTTTACTCAAAGCATGTGCCACTAGGTTATACCTATGATCCTAAGTCTTATAGCCAGCATGTATGAACAGCCAACTGTGAACATTACAGGCTTTTAACAAACTCTACTCTAGGGTCTCAATGGAAAATATGAAGGTCTCATGAGCATTCCTGAACTGTCACAGGATCAGCCCAAATAAATGCTATACTCTCATCTGGTGGGAAAACTGCAGACTACCACTTAGGACTTGTGATTTTGCAAGTCTTTTGGGAGGGGAGGAGTTTAGCAAACTTGAGTGACACTGAACCAAGATTATTTATGCAGAGTACCTCCTTAGCAGTTTTAGTGTTTAGCAAAACTGCATAAGGAACCTAAAAATAAATTCCAGATTTGCAACTCCTCCCCAAAATCCAACAATAGCGAATTTTGCAAATGTTGGTCTTTAACTTCCCTCAAAACTTAGCAACAGATAGTAGGGCACTTCTGTTATTCTTTTTTTAGTTGTAAAAATCAATGTTCCCTTCCCCCTCTGACAGCAGACATCTTCTTCCATTAGTCATTCAGGCACCACCACTAAGTATTCAAAATTAGACAATCTTCTTCAAAAATAGGTATTATCTAAATTATAAAAATGTATGCTGAAGTTGAATATACTACTAAAAAATGCCTTTCCTTACAGCCCACACAGAACAGATTAGTTAGGATAAATGGCATCCCTACTGCTTCTCAGTTATGCCCTCCTTGGAAGAATCAAACCCATGCTTCATTGTCATTCATTAGGCAACCCCTTCTAGAAAACTAGAGGAAACTTCATACCTTCCTGAACTTTTCCATCTGCTTATAAAGATCTGGATCCAGCTCTTGAGACACATCTTTCATCCAGAGTAGAGCTCCTCTGTATTCAGTCCGATACTGTTCCATTCTGTTCACTGTCAGCCACGTGTCTGAGATGGCCCTGTATCTGAAAGTCTCCACTTCTTGATATAATCTACTGAGAGGAGTACGGAGTGCTAATCTGGGGGGAAGGCACGAGGGAAAGAGAAGAAGGAGAGGAATATGTTAAACATATATCCAACTCCTGACAGTTCACTAGCACTCAAAAAAACACACACAGCCAACACAGTTCACTTAAGTGATAGTGTATGTCCAGACAATTTTTCAACATGGTTGGAGGTACACATGAAACAGAGTAATTTTGCATGAATATTGTGTTTGCAACTGTTCTGTTCAAATAGCGACTTTTCAATTACACATGAGTGGAAAAGAAACCTCTTCTACTGAACCTACGTATTTTATTCTGACAAGCCACTTGTATGTTATTACCATTCCTCTTCACAAGTTTCATTTAACAACTATAAAAATATACCCAAGGTATTTATTACTGGAAAACTATCACAGATGTATCAGGATTGTTATGCTAAACATCACAAAAAGCACTTCCATTAAGTGGAAGTCATCTTCCAGATATCTGAGTTTTTTCCCTTTTTTTTTTTTTTTTTTTTTTTTTTTTTTTTCGGAATTGCAACAATTCCTTTGAAGGACATTTACCTTTTGAAAGGATTTAGATGTTTTCCTAGATGCTTCTTCTGGCAACCACACTTTGGAAAGGCAGCAGGGGACACTGTCGTCCTCACTATGCCATCACTTAAGCTACTAATGGGATCTCAAAACTAGACAGGATTACTCCTTTTGCTTTGCTTCCTCCTGCTGCTTCTGCTTTCCTCCTGGTTTCTAGCAGCACCTCACTGGAGGGTTCAATCAGTTCCACACCAGCACAGTTAGTTTAATGTGGTAGGAAGTCCCTTGGCATAAGAGAATTCCTAATTTCAGCTCCAGTAACCCAAGAAAGGTCTTCTTGATCTCCAGCTATGGAGCTAGCTATGAGCATGAAACATAAATAAAAGCAGTCCCAACTTCAACAAGAGTTTGAGGATAGCTCAAGAGAAGAAACACAAATGGTTTTATTTTTATGTGAACTTATTGTAAAAGATGCCTTAAAAATGCATTGAGCAAGAGCTATAATAATATGTGAATTTATTGTGACTTGTTCTTTTCCACTACATTTTTTCTCATTCCACAGATTCTTACCTGGATATCCAAAAGAAAATTTAGTTTATGTAGATATGCACTGAAATTTCTATTAACAGTTAAGCTTCATAAAGAAGCAAGTCATCAGCACTTTTGCTCAAACGTGTTTTACATGTGTCCTAAAGATCCCAGTCATGGCTGTTACTGGAGGTGCTAATGACCAAACTCTAGCCCAAAGTAAACATAGGAAATTCTCAGTGCTCTGTATGCTGTGCTTTATTTTGAGCCAAACAACTGCATTGTTAAGCTAAAGCCAGAAAATATCACAGCAGTTAAAAGCATACTCCCCCCCCCCCAAACCCATAAAATGTAATGGAATAGAACTTTGTTTTGTCAGTGATAGTGAACTTCATGTTTTCATAGTCCTAATGCTGTTAAAAAGAGCATCACAATACTTATAATGCTATCAGGTACTCCTACTTTTAAACTCCTAGAGCAAACACTGGGTGAGTGAGACATCAAGGGCTCTGGTTAACAGCAGGTGTTAGTAAGCATGTCCCCCTGGATTCCTTACCTTTTACTAGCTCCTACACAAGCTGCATGAGCTCTGTAGAGATCTAGGATCTTCTCTTAGAGGGACTTTAGTGTAAAGTTCAAACAGGAGATGGCATTCACACTTCTCCTTTCTCCTCTGTCTAGTCAAGGTATGAGACTCAATGGCTCAGAAAAAAGTATTCCCTTACTCATTTCCTCCCTTGCAGGACCCAGATACCTCCACAGTGAGCCTGCTGTGGCATTTCTCTGCAGAGTAACAACTGCCACCAAGCAGGAGAGGGACCTGACATCAGCTCCTTTACAACCCTACTGCTGGAGAGGCCATGGAGATGCTCCAGTACAGCTTTAGAACTACTGAGCTGAACAGGCACAGGCAGGGGATCTGAGATACAGACACAGCAGGTCTGACAAAAAGCAGTATCAGGCAAAATTCAAGAAGCCACTAATATTGCCAATGCTACAGAAGATTCTGTCAATAATTCTCCTATCAATTGGTTCCTGAAATATTTCAAATGGACAAATGAATTATGCCAATGGTGAATCAACTACCACTATCACAAGTACTTTGTAAATCAGACAGCAATGTACCTTTGCTGAGAAGAAAAGCAGAGGGCCTTTCCTGTAGCTTGCATCATTTTTCCTGCTCTTGTTTTATCCTGAGAACCCTGTGATCGAAGAAATTTTCCCAATTCATTTTCTTCCTGAGACAGAACTAACAAAAAATAAATGAGTTGTCAAATATGTTATTTAATTGTCTCCTAACAGCTTTAAAACTGGCCTAACATCAAACAGCTTAAGTCACTCGAAGTCCAAGCAGCAAAGCAAAAATAAATAATTTCACAGCATTCCCGCATTTAGTAAATAGAAGATCTGGTTCATTTGAGACATTTGCTGATACACTTAACAAGAATCACAAAATTCCATCAGCACCAAAAGAGAACAGGAAAAATGTGCTATTTCTTTCTTAAAAAAAAAAAATATAGGTTGGTTATATTACAAAAACGGCTGTCTTGATTGCAGTATCTTTCAGTGTTGGGTTTTTTGGGATGTCTGGTTTGGTAGGCTGGTTTTTAATTCTTTTTTACCACTTGGACTGCCTCAGCTATCTTTGGCAGCATACTTTTATTGAAGCTAATTCCAAGTTGTACTAACCAAAATTCATTCACTTGCTTTTTTCTTGTTCACCATTTTTCATGCTTGACTACATAAAATTTCACATGAAAAATACAGTACTTCATTTTAAAGAACATTTACTTTCAAATTACTTGGCAAGATTACTTGGCAACTTTACCATTCTATACAATTCAAACAATGTATTTCAACTATGTGAAATACATCTACCTCAAAGTAACTGATCATTTTTTAAAAAAGAAGATGAAGTGATTTTACACTGATTTGTTGAATACTTCTAAACTGGGACCCTAGATCTAGAAGAACCTTACAAAAACATTTCATGATGCCCTTATCTCTTTGTCTTCTAAAGTGGCTATCTCCTATAGTACCAATTTCAACCCACTATCGAGAGGGAGAATGGCCTAAACCAACGAAAGAACATCTCTTGAATCCTCTTGGCATTTTTCAAAATGTTGACAGTCAACTCCAATGCAGACTCAGCAGACTTTGGTAGAAGATGCGCATCTGCATCTGATGCAAATCTTTGCATCACAGATTTCACCTGCTACTTCTTGAACTCTATACACTACTATTCTGTATTTCATTTTACCTCCTGATTCTGAAACATTCTCTCTGACTTTCTTTGGATAAAGAAAAATGAAAGGCTTAACAAAATATGGGTAACATTCAACAAAAGACAGTAAATTGGAAGATGACTTCAGAGCTGGAGTCTCTTCTTCAGGCCAGAAATCAAATAATAGTGACTGCAGAGAACCTTTAGAGGACATTTAATACAACTTGCTGTTTGAAACTTCCCAAATTCGGTCCCCCTCATCTCTAACTAATGACTGTCACTAATTACTGAACGCTTGTTACAATCAAGTCAGCATTATCAAATTCACAATAATAGCGTGCATTACTTAATTATAAAACAGTAGTAAGCCAAAAATTCTTCATCAGCAATCCTGATTAACAAAAAAGACAAAACACTAAAACAGTTTAGAAAGGAGTTATGATTTCTAGACAACGTATTTCTGAATTTACAAAAGCCAACCAAGTAAGGGGAAAAAAAAACTAAAGAAGTTAAAGAATGCTTTCTCCAGCCATTATTGCTATCACTGCATTATATCAACATATAAAACTTCAGAACTGGGAAATCTTCAAAAAAATAAGCAAATCTGCATTCAGCTGCCTGTAAGGAACATTATCTTTACATTTGAATAGTATGAAATTACTAATTCCCCACTTTCATTTTTACCTTTTCACTTGTTAAATGATTCCATAATGCAGACCTTCTTATCATTTTAACTACTGTGTTTGAGCATACTTACAACAAATCCTTTTTTGATACAGTTCAATTGCTTTCAGCAACTCCATACATGTTCTCTGAATAGAGTGGAACAGCTGATATATAAACAAAATACACAAAAGTTTGTCAAGTGTATGCAAGAAACACTGAGGAATAAAATATAAGAAAGAATTTTTTGTAGAAATTATTAGAGATCATTATTCTCTTCTTGAACAATGAGCAATATTTCTAGTATTTTTCTTATCAATGGTGCTCTTATTTCAATTAAGTCATTCACTGAAACTACAGACTGATCAACCATAAATTTACAGAAAGAAAATAAAGAAAAAATAACTTTGGAAACAGATCTATAATAAACAGTTGATAGTTAACCAAACTACTTCTGTTGGGGAGGGTTTTTAGGTAATATCTTTGTATAGACATGAAGATGTACAAATCTGTTTCTAAAAACCTCACGGTAGAGCAGATTTATCAAAATATCTATCAACCAATCATTCTCATGTGTGGAAATAAGCATACTGAATTTTTCATAGACACTGTGAAGTCTAGTGGAACAAACTTGCATAGGTACAGCCAACACAGAAAGCTGTTGATTTAAACAAAGTTTTATTGGCATAAGCAAATTTCTAAAGCAGCAGCTTCCAAAGGAAGCAGAGGTAAAAGAAAAAAGTCAGTCACAACTACATTTGATGATTGTTTCTAGGCAATAGAAAAATTACTACTCTTTCTGTCTGGCCATCTACAACCTCCAGCCTGCAACTTAAACCTAAACTCTACCATATCAGGCATTAGACAGCTAGAAGTAAAATGGACCACTGGCACAGTAAGTGCCTTCTTTCAGTGCTGCTTGACTGCAAATGTTCACAGATCTTGTCTTTTAAACACGGAGTATGACTTGCAGGTGAGGAGTTGTCCAAAACATGCTTATTTCACTGGTACGAACACAGGTTTCCCTATTTCCTATCTCACCTGAGCTAACAAAGCATCCTTCCTGATGACTCTGCAACACAGTAGACATGGTAAAAACTCAGGTATTTATTTAAAAATACTGTTCCATACTTCCAGCTTGTTTTACATGAATACTCTTGATTTATAACCCACTGTGAAGACTACATAGGTGATAAAGTATCACTGTTCTTGTGTTCGTTGTAATACAGCTTCCTGTATTTCAGCTAAAACCTAAATAAACTGAGAATCCTAAGTCAATATTGTTTTTAAGAAACTGCAAGAAAGCCAGTAAGGCAAAACATTTACCCTCACATAAGAAAACAACACAAACAAAACTTACATGCACATTAACTGGGTTATTACACTTCTGTAGTACATCCTCAATTTTTTGCTTTGTCTCAAAGACATTTGAGGTCTTCAATTTGTAGAACCTTTAACTATTTTTTTTTTCCTCAGTGGGGTTGAGGATACTGACAGTAGGACTGTATTTGTCACACAGCAGATTCCTTCTCTTGGTTTTATTTTACAGACTTTCAGAAGCTTCTTTGGCCATGTCAGAACCCACTAATCTGCTCGAAACCTCCACAGCAGAGTGCACTGTGCACCTTGCTCCTTGGCATATTGCATGTTTTTCTGGTATATGTGGTATTTTACACTTGTATAAAGAATGTCATTTGTACACTCTATAAAATATATACTATTAAAAACAAAACCTCAACTACCTTAAACTGACATAGGCAAAGGATAAAGATGATCTCCTGATCCCCCCACTAACAAAAGGAGAAAATCTGTCCCTAAAACATTAAAATAAATATGAAATATGTTAAGTTCCAAATAAAGTTAGAGGGACATGGGGTTTTGTGTTACAAAATTCCAACACATTCCCTGAATTTACATAGGTACTTCTGTCAGAATTTGGAAGAGATATTACATGGAAAGGAAAACACCTTAAAAATTGACAAAGAGAGAACACCCATTATGTAAACATTACAAACCTCTAGTTTTGCATCCAGATCTGCATCTGAAGCCACAACATGTTCATCTTCCTTTTTTCCTGTAACTTTTATAAGGGTTTGTTTTGTTTTCCAGTATTTCTGTTGCATTTTATTGACCACAGATTTTTCTTGGCTTTGAGCATATTGATCATAAAATTCTCTTGGATAGTTGCTAGAATATTAACAAACAAAATTAAAAACTTCAATTGGATGCTTTAAAAATAAGTCTAACACACTCAATTAATACATTTCCATTAAGAATATTGCATTTGCATGCCATATATTCTAACATGAGGTTCCTCATTGTGCATGAATAAAAAAGCAATTAAATTAGTACTATATTTCCCACCCTACTCTGAAAAATACACTGACTTCAATTTGAATGTCTTAACCATGCAGTACTGCCTAATAAACAGCTGCAAAGAATTCTTCCCAATGCATTATGAAATTATTTATAGCCCATGGAATTCACTTTTTATTTTGTATAATTAATAGGAGAGTTTCAAGCGAACTAGCAGAGTTTAAGCAGGTAGCAATTTTCATGACATTTCAGCACTGTTGGGATTTCACGAATCTCATTTTATGAATAGGATTAGACTACTTCTTGCCCTCCTTTTTTTGTAATTGAATAAAAAAAGCATTAGAAGAACACTCATCTCTTTTGAGCATGCCATGTAAAAGACTGATATCTCACATGTCTCTTTATACAATTGACTACATGACAACTGCAGGTATGTAGGGTATGTAACTTCTTTAAAGGATTAGTTTTCCCTGACAAATAATTCTGCATTCCTGAAGCAGACCTAATAAAAAGTGCAATATATAAATTCCATACTCCACAATATTTAAACCATACCAACACAGTTGAATAGAAAATACAGCTTTACAATGAAATCTTGTGTTAAGATCTGGTTTAAACCCATAAAAGCAAAGAAAGCTAAGTCTCTGTGCATAAACTGGAAAGAGCTTAGAAGGTTCAAAATATTCCCAGAAATGAGATTAAAACCAAATGAGATTAAATGTTGATGCCAAAAAATGGATGTATTTTATTTAATAGTAGAGAGGGGAAGGGAAGGGAAGGGAAGGGAAGGGAAGGGAAGGGAAGGGAAGGGAAGGGAAGGGAAGGGAAGGGAAGGGAAATAGAGAAAGAAGTGTGCATGGGGGGTTGGGGGGACAGGGAGAGGTGACAGGGATTAGGTGGAAGCATATCACCCATCCAAGGGTCCCAACAACATCTCATTGCTCCCCTCCACCTATTCTTCTGGTGGTGAGGGTCCCCTGTCACCACCACAGCCACGCCACCAGACCAGATGCCAAAGAGTACAGAATCCCGTGGATTAATACTCACTTTGGGCCAGGTAGGAATGCCCATGTGTCTCATCTTGCAGGGGCCAGCTTGACACTGTCCCTTGCAACACTGAGGGTTTGTTGCATCATCTCTGGTGCTCTGGTGCAGGGTCTGCAGACCCCTTTGAGGGGGGCCCCTGTGATGGGCCATGTCACCCCCTTCTGCTGTGGATAAGCCCCACCCCCCTGCCATGAGGACCCCTCAGCTGGGCTCCTCTGCACAGTGGAGGATGGGCAGCCACTGCCCCTCTGACCACAAGCATTTTCAAGATACCCAAAGCCTCTCCTCCCTCCACCCTTTGGCACAAGGGTCTGTGCCACCCTGGCAGCTGATAGCCCTGGGGCTGTGGTCTCGACTATGGAGGCATTAAGCTTGTGCTCCGTGAATGTCCCCAGCCCTGAGCTGTCACTTTATCTTATCTTCATCAGCGAGCAGTGTCAGGCCTCAGTCAGGGCCCCATTCAGGGTGCAGTAATCTTCTCTGCAGCTTTTGTAATACAGTTTTAGAAGTCCTTTAAGAAAATGTTTAAGTCATAAACTGTAATATTTCAGTCTCTGACACCTTGGTGTCTTTCAGGAAGTGTTATTCCATTATTAATTTGTACAGAAGTACATGCATCTTCCCTATGTCCATATATAAAAAGCTGCAGTACTTTTTAGAAGTACGTGGTTGCTAAAAATTGCTATATTGAGTACTCCATGAAACTTAAATAGGTCGAGTTTATTTTGAAAAGATACCTTCCACCTGTGGAGTGACAAACTGTGGTTCATTAGTGAGATATTGACCCCTAGCTCTGTTCACAACACACATACTGCTCAGAGATGCTACCCCAAGAGATCTTCAGACCCAACATTAACATCAGGTGATGTACTGAGACACTTGTTCCTCCACATGGCAGGGGGGTTAGAACCAGATCACCTGTAAGGTCCCTTCCAATCCAGGTCATTCAATCATTCTATGATCCTCTGATTATATGTATCTATATCTATATATTTGCTGTGAAGTAATACAGCCATTCTGAAAAAACAAGCAATTGGTACACATGTTCCCCAAAAGGGTAGCACATCTACCCTACACAGTTACTAGTGACACAGTTTAACCTGAAAAGGAAATTTTTTTCATGGGGGTATATTACTTGCTTTAGTTACTTTTAATCAGCAAGTTAGGTGACAGTGCCTTAATCACCAAAGAGATGGTAGGAAATTGAACTGGAAGTGAGCAAGGACATAATTTAAAAAAAGCACTTATACACAGCATTTCTTACCTTCTTCATCTAACTTGAAAAGCAAAGATATTTACCCATTTAATTCTACACAAACACTAGTTCCAAGAGTTTAATTTATGAATTAAAATTAAAATAAAGGTCTTTTGGTGCTACAGCAGAAAATAAAAAAACGTACAAAACATACCACGTTTTATTTGGAATTCTGTACAAACAAGCCGTTACACACACTGACAACACACAACCTATCAAGTTAGGTGAAGACTATATTGACCAGATACATGCTGCACCTTGAAAATACAAACTTTACAGCCTCTAATAAAAAAAAAAATCCTCCTGCATGATAAGAAAACAGAATATGAGACTTTAATAAAAAAAGTGTTGCATTATGAATAATTTTTAAAAACCCATCAAACTTCCCACAAGGTATTATAAGGGCCCTAGCTGCCTGGCTAGTTGTGTGCTTTCACTTCTGCTACAGCTGTGCAAGTAACTGACACCTCATTTCAGTAGACAAGTGAAGAAAACACCATAATTCATCTGATGTTAACCAGCCTTGAGAGCTACCTCAACTGAGGTCACCAGAAATTCTGGGGGCATAGTGCAAGGAATAAAAATGAGCTAATATAAGGTCACAAAAAGATTTTTAAAAGTGCTGGGATTAATATAGATTCCTGAATTACGAGACTGATAAACCAGCTGAACAAATCCACATACAAAACACTGTTAGCTCTTTAGAACAAACAAAAAAAAAATTACCAAGATACTTACTACTTATGACCTTCCATGATTCTTGTTTTCTTCAGACACCTAAATAAGAAATTATCAGTTAATGCAAGTATCTTTAATTTTTAAATTAAACACTAGAAATTCTGTATCTTTTCTCTCAGAAAATTACTATGCTGCAGCATCTACTTTACCATGTTATAAAAGGAAACTTTTCAATCTGTGAGCCAAATGCCCTCCTTGTGTAACACAAAATTATTGCAAAAATCCATTACAAATGGATATAAGTGCTGCTATCAGTGATGCCAACCCTTCTGTGTTAGCAAGTTTTTCAAGCAAAAGAAAATTTACCAGTCATAAATTCAGTGACTTCTGAGGAGGCATGCCAAAATTGTCCATGCTGGGTATCACTCTCAGTCAAGTTTTTTTTCCTCCAAGTTTTAGTCACAACAAAATTCAGTTACTTTTTATCTTTTTTTTTTGCCTATACTGCAGTGATCTATTTTTTAAAAACACTAGTTACATCACGTCTTGAGTCACAGATGTGAAATTTAATGATCAGACGGTTTTTCTATGAGGGACACCCCAGTTCCTAAGGATAGAATATGATTTGTATGCATTAGGACTTCAGATTTTATAAATTACTATCCCCAGTTTGGATACTCAAGTCTCCCAGGATACTTTGAGCTGGCCATATGGCATACACATCACTTCCCACCAGTACCTAAGCACACTCCTCCCAGGCCAAATTTAACAGCCAAGCCAGAGGCTTCTCCTCTGCTGCTTTCAGAGAGGACTGTTTTTCAGCATACGGTTAACATGGGAACGGAGGCACTGCAGCAGGGTCTGGATGAGACCAAAATTAAACTGGTGAGATGGATGGTGCTGCTCGGGAATGGCCTTTGACAAGAAGAGGCACAGAATAAACATACCAACAGGCACCACTAAGGTATGAAGCTAACTAAGAAAAGAGTAATGGAAAAAGCAGCTAGGGAGGTAATGGTGCTGAAACTAAACTTTGGCACTAATCCAAGTGAGAAAGAAAAGGAGCTACAAAGGGGAGCCATGATGGTGGAAACGTACCTAGCACAGTACTGCATACAGACAGTGTGGTTAGCACTGGAGAGGCAAAAGGACTGGAACAGATTGCAGGAACCCAAACAAGGGAATGCAAACAACCTGAATGCTTCCTGCAAGCGTGAAGCACATGCACTTCCATTTGGAGCTGAATGGAGCCAAATCCCAGATTTCTGAGTCTAACCTCTCTGCTGTCAGTACCTGTGAAACTTCCTGGCAAAGTTCCATGACATACTGCAAGATTATATCAGAGCAGGAATTTTGCCTGAATTGCAATTTTTGTGAAATGCTCTTAACCACTGCAGGAGAGATCATGAGAAAATTCCTAACTCTGCCTTCAGACCAGAGCTTAAATGTAAGGGTCAACAGCTAAAGAAAGAGGAAGAAATAATTGTTTCAGATTGTTGTTTGTGTTACAGAACCATTGAGTCAGACAAGATACAGAATGGACTGCTTTGCTCTTGTTTCTAGAGCCATAGGCACAGGCGCTATGAACTCATTTTCTAAAACCTTTTTATTCTTGACTTCACTGTTTTCACACTGGTCCTCCTTAAGTCAACTGTGGGGGTGTGTGAGTGAGATAAGACCAGAGGATTGAGCTTGTATACACATCCATGACTCAGTTATTCAGCAGCACACTTGGCTTGACAGGAAGTAAAGAACAGTCTATCTAGGTGGAATAACATGTATATTACTTGGAACAAAGTATAAGTGACCAATACGGGGAAAAGGTGTAAGGCACTGACCTTACTCACTGTACACGTCCACCTGCTTCTCCTGGAAACCAATGTCCCTACAAAAAAATAAATAGGGTCATGGTGAAACAGTTCTCATTTGCAAGTATAGCTCATGCTCTTTCTTCCTAAACATCTGACCTTACCTTTAGACTCTCAGATCTTCTTAGTTACACTCTTCCAGGTCCTACATAGCATCCATATGCCCTGAAAATATTCTTTGTGGGAATTTTTATGTTCAAAGTGGACAATATTTTCATGGTATGAAAATGAGGGCATGTATTCTCTGTTCTGCTGTGTGACAGGATGGCATTTGAGGTGTTTGAGGCTACAAGACCTGCTGTGATGGTGTCCTATGGTCAACCAGGGTGGAAGGAAACAGAAATGGAGTCTTACCTATGCTGCCTGCTGGAAATGGCCCCTGGCATGGGATATCACCCAAAACATGCCAGGAGGGAAAAAAGTCCCTGAGCGCTCTAGGTAGTATAGATAAAAACATGCCAGGGTGATTGCTATAATTAAGCAGTGGGAACAAGCAGCAGCCCAGGACACAAGCTCAGTCCTTGGGCCCACTTATTACTAGGATGGAGCTAACTTTTGGTCCTAAATGAGAATTCAGTTTGCAAAGACAGCTTAGTGAGCACTAGCATTGAGTGAACAGAAGTGTAGTTGCTGAAAAATAATGTGCAGTATAAATTGTCTCTGCAGTAATTTAACAGGGCCCTGATTTACATGTGTTGTTACTGTCTGTTCCAAGTCCACGAACCAAAGAGGGTTAAGATACTGGTTCAGCTCTAACAAAGGACATTATTAAAAGCATATGGCTTAGCTGAAAGCAGTGAGATTTTTTTAAAAGAAATACCAAAATCTAAGTCTAGTCTCAAAAAGTGAGAGATACTAATAAAAGTGGACTGGAAATAGCCCAGGGACATATCTAAGAATTAAAAGGAACATTTCACAGCCATGTAATGAAGAATCCCTACAGTCACAAAATGCTGGCCTGAGGCTGCAGAGAGAGACCAAGAATGAGCACATAACCTCTCACTACTTTAGGTTTTGAACTGTGTTATGCTTTCGAAGAACACGACAAATGTCCCGAACAGAACTAACAAGCCAGTTGGTCTTTGCCAAAGCTGACTACAATAGAAGCACAACACTAACTTGAACCCAACACTCTCCCAAAAAGATGCAGTCAAATTTAAAATTCACTTATGTTATCATATAGTTTTAGATATAAAAACAAGCTTAATTTGCCACAACAAGTTGATGTAAGGGACTTTTTTGTTTGTTTTCTTCCCAGTGTATTAAAACAAACAAACAAAAAGTTTCAATAAATAGCATTATACTGACGATGATTAACAAAAGAAAAAAAAAAATCACTACTCTATAGAAAAGCATTTGTATTGAGAAGTTTCCAAGATCTTTGACAATAAAGAGTAACCCAACACTTGCGATCTCCACGACAGACTTTATTTTGACAAACAAAAGGGAGGGATACTCTAGATGAGGGCGTGGGTGTCGGAAGCAAGCATAGCTGGTTTTATCATGCCAGAGAAAGCAGTGCCACACTACAGATGACTGTACACAAACCCACATTTAGTACTGCATAGTGATGGATCTGAGGCTTCCTGAAGAAGTCCACTCATGGCTCCAGTAATTCTGCAAGTGCTTCTCAGTGTTTTGAGAGAGATTAATGCTACCTCACTTTAAGCATTAAACCTGAGCTGGCCCTATTCATAACAAGTCTGCTTGGAACACAAGGGACCACAGCACTGTAAGACCCATTCCAGTACAGAACCAGGTGGGGTCACAAGCCCTACCAAAACCTTGAAAACCCCTAACAGGTTTTTTTGAGGAGCCACCAAGAAGCCTCAGCACCACTTTCCACAAACCATCCAGTCTGCAGACTGATGCCAGAGAAGACAGGCACAGCCTGGACACTGAAATACATCAAAACTGTTTCTAGACTCAGCCTGGCTTCAGGAGTAATGGAGCTGAATTCAGGCAGCGCTCTGCCACAGGTAACAAGAAACGCTGAAACCAAAATGGTCCTGCAAACAGCCAACTATGGTAGAATTCCTCTGGGTGGTAGACTAATCACCCACAAATTATTTCCACAGGAAGCCAAAATACCTGAAATGCACACAGAACTTCATGTTATTTCTCCCATACTCATCATCCTACAGAGAAATTTTATTACCTATGACACTGGAACAAAACTTGATGGAGGACATTTGTCAGCAAGTGGCATTTCTATTCCTATGGAAAATCCTCTGATTCTCTATATTCTCCAAGACCACTTGAATAAACATGTAAATTTTTCTGTGCAGACAGGAAAATGCTTTCATGGTGTTTTGTGTGATTTGAACTGCAGTATACCCTAGGCTTACCCTCCAGCTCATGCTCTGCACAGCATTTGTACAAGCTTGCTTCTCTTTAGCTTTATCATATTTTGATGCAGCATAAGTTGTTTCCCAAGAGCTGAACAACTTTATGAATAATCTTTAGATTCTACTTGTATAAGGAAAAGATTGTAGGAGTGCCTTCTCTCCAACAGCTACATTGATAATAAGTCTGTATACCAGTGTCAGCCACCTTACTTCCCTTTTTCAATGAGCCTAAGAAGTGCCACATGGCATGGTAACGTTCAGATCTTAATACTCTCCAAGGTTATGAGGAAATCAGTTTAAAAACCAAACCAATAAACAAAAGCTTTACCCCTAATTCAAGTATCTCTTCTTGTCTAAGCATCGGTTACATGGCTCTTACTGTGCTCTTAGCTCAGACAACAGATCACATGGAAAAAAATAAGGATGCAACCAGAGACATCAAACAGGAATCTTTTAAACTCTGAAGACTGTATATAAAACAAACTGTTGATCTAATCACAGCTTCTCAGAACAAAGAGATGAGTTGAAATCCTTGTAAAAACATTGTAAATGCTGATGTACAGAGCAAATCTAACACCCAAAGATGACCCAGCAGTAATGCAGGAAGGCAGTAGATTGAACAACACATCCTTTTGAGATACATCCAGAAACAATGAAAGGGAACTGAACAAGCAGCACAGCAGAATTCAGCAACCCTTATATGAACGCAATATGCTCATCAAAACACACAGATGAGTCTGCACTCTCACTGCCAGAACTGTCCTCTGAGTCTGCTGTTCTTTCAAAGCAGATAATATGTTCTGTGGCTCCTCAAATCCCAACAGACTTCCATAACCAAAAATCCTTGCAAACCTATAACTTCAAATACGGCAGAATCACCCATTGCAGTTGACTTACTTTTGTCAACAGTTTTATTAAAATGAATAATCTTCCAAGAAACTTTTAATACTGTAATAGTACAGTGATACTAAGTAACAACAAAAAATTTTCTATATATAAAAGAGTGATAGTTTCATTTATGTAAAATACTTTGAAGGGAAGAAAATGTGGTTAGGTGAGGGAATCTAGGCCATCTGTGCCTCCAACACCTCTTGGCTGACAACCTATCTCCTCCACTCTGCTCCCTGGAAGCTGTGACCAAACTGAACCAAGTAAATGGGTCTGCAAAACAAGAAGCAGTCTCACTGCAAGATGAAGACTAGACAGGGTACAGTTTTATCTTCTCTGGTGTGTCTACAAACACACAGACCAGGAGCTTCAAATGGCACTGGACTTTGCCTTTCCCAAGTAAAAGAGAATTTAACAGCCTGTAGATCTGAATTATCCATGTTGTCAATGCAGGAAAAGACATGAATGCTGAAGTCTGGGACTTTCACCATCAAGGTTAGACACAGACTTAGAAGTATTCCTACTCTTAACTACAAGAATAGCTACTACTGTAATTCAGCTAAAATGAATCTAGAGTTCAAGCTATATCTGTGACAAACGACAAGATTTAATTTTTCCTCTAAAGCTCTTCATTCTCAATATTGATGCTCTAATCCTGCAGAATCATCCATGCTTAGCTTTAAATCCAGGAGTCTGTTTATTCTGTTCAACTACTCACTGATGCACTTGTTTAATAATTCAAAAAGTTTGCAAATTGGTCTGTAAGTGCTGCATTAGCAGTTCCTTCCATCCATTACAACTTTTTGTCTAATCCTTTGTTTCAGACTGATCCTGAGCTTTACTACTTATCCTGGAAAGTGTCTATCTTGGAGATTACCCACAAGTTCTCAGGAGAAGAAATAAAAGATTGCAGTATCAACAGAATTACTCTTTCAATCTATTTCAGAAGTTGACACCTAGAAAGAAATTTCATACATTCTTAAAAGAAGCACAGGTTAAATGGCATCTGTT
Source organism: Aphelocoma coerulescens (assembly GCF_041296385.1). Lineage (NCBI taxonomy): Eukaryota > Metazoa > Chordata > Aves > Passeriformes > Corvidae > Aphelocoma > Aphelocoma coerulescens. Next base: position 27,601,364 of record NC_091015.1, read on the forward strand.
ACACAGTGAAGGCTCCTGCTATATTCATACACCTGGGAGGTTCTGGGAGGGGGAAAAAAATCATCCTGTTTGACTGCAATTATCTAACTGTAGTGCCTAAATTACCATACAAGCCCTTCAAGACTAAGTTCCTGTACAGATAGTGAATAGAACCTTCAAAGAGCAACACGGAGCACCTCAAGCAGAGCCTCACCACTGTGCTCTGTGCACACAGAAATTATGCTTTTTGCATTAAGCATCTGAAAAACACAGCTAAGCCATGCTGTGAGAGCACTGCTCTATTCCACTTCTCTTAGAACTCCGATTTCACGGTGGTCTACTGAATTACTGGGGAAAAAAAAAAAAAAAGAGTCAGCAGCATACTGAGTAACACTGTCCTTGGGCCATGGCCAAATCCCATAAGTCCCCTGGAACCAACTTTCTCTGCCACTGCAAACACTTCTGGAACTAACATTTCTATACACAACTTTTGCCATTTCCTTCTCCTCTATACCAAGGCCTATGAGACATCCCAGCAAACTGTTAATTTATTCCATTACATTTATTCATTTGTCTTGATCCTTCAAAGAATTTAAAAAAACCTCAAAGAATTAACCTACTCTGCCCACCCCCCCTAGCCAAAAAATCCCAAGCACGTACTCAGAACAACAGAAGTATCAAAGAAATTGGAGTCTGTTCTCCAAGGAGGTTGTTTGACCCAATACAACAATCCCTTCTTTTTCAAGCTAGTAAACTGTGTGGAGAACAAACCACAGTAATACCAGCAGGTATCTTAAATGTCTAAGATTGCATGATTAGAGACTTGCACCATAAGAAACCATGTACAAGGTATGAAGAAATCTGAATGATTTGGGTCTTCTTTCTGTCACTTTATAGCACTACCTAGGCACCTGTCTGCAAACAGTACACCCAACCAAATGAACAGCAGTACTATTGACACCTGTCTTTCACTCAATTCTACATTGACTCTATTTAATACTCTGTGTAGGGTATATATGGGTCACATCTATCGCAGAGAGTACTGTCAAGAGTTACTTTCTTCCAAAACACAACTGTCATACTTCTAATTTCAGAATACACAATTAATGTAGGAAATTATTCTACTTAATTTTCTGGTGTAGTCTAAAAAAAAGGATGATATCTGGGGCCATGTTTCTTATGCTATCATTTAGTCTTTATTTTTCTATTCCAAACTCTGATGCATAGAAGTTAATAGAAGTGGCAGACAAACTGCAAATTTACACTTTGACAGTTCATTGCTCACTTATACCAAGAACTAAAGAGTGTCAATCCATCTGAACCACTCTGGTTTTCAGTACCTGAGTGGGTTACAGGTAAGTTTTAACCAACATGAAAAAGCAGAAAATTGGCACTATGTCACCACGTTTTTTAAAACCTGGCTTTGCCCCCAGTTAGTGCAAGGAGCCACTCAACAGTTAGCATTCCTCTCTAAAAAAATAATTTTGTGTCTATTTGGTCCTGTATATCTGTCATATTATTCCAAAAACTATCAGACCAAACTTGTAGGCATAAGTGATCTCCTTTCTAGAGCATAAAATGCATTGAAATAATACTTGGAGTTGGGCTGGGGGTATTTTTGGTTGTTTTTTTAAACAGTTGAATGAAAAACTCCTAAACACAGTGGATTATCTCGAAAAACACTGATAAGAATGGTACATGAAGTCACAACACAGTATATGCAGTCTCAGAACAAAATATTTCAAATAAATACTGGTAGACTCACAGTTCCAAGACTAATGAGTGAACAATAGCACTTTCTAGGTAAGCTCATCTGCACACAGAACTTTATCATTTACACAGATATATTTAATCACACAAAAAATTAATTTAAAATTCCTTTTTCAGATAATACTTATTTTTCATCTGCTTATTGTGAAATAATGCAGGGACAGTACACAGTAGCAGTTTTCCCTCACATAACATCTTTCATTTCACTAGTAAAGTATTCCTTACATTTGTGGAGAACAGTGAGACAACCAGGTAAGCATTGCAAGTACTACATGCATTTTATGGAAGAATAATTTGAGTATAAGTCATTGAGTGGCAGGTTTAAGCTCACTGCAAATGAGAAACCTGGTGATATGAATTATCAAGGATTTAATTTTTTTCTAAATGCAGACTTGCTTTGTTTCTTCAAAATGACTATCAAATTGTTTTGTAATACGCATTTGATCTCTTAGTTTAAGAACCAGTATTTGTAAACTTAATAGCTGAATATTATTAAAGAAAATACCATATGGAACATGCACTGTACACAGATTATAAGAGACAAGACTGTTTTTCTGACACATTATATCTGTAATCAGTCTAGAGTCTTAATATTGGGAAACTTTCCCTTTGTAGAAACTATGGGAAAAGTAGTGAATGAACAAAAAAAAAAATCATGGAACTCTTTCTGCATGTATAGTATATTACATACAAACATATAAGGTTTTAGAACTTCAAAGTAATGGCTCTCTTATTTAGATACCCTATTTGTTGGCACAGTCAACCCTCTCATGTTTCTGTCTCCCTCCTGCCTTTTCATCCATTCAGAAGCTAGGAAGCAATGCCATTTACACCCAAGGGGAAACAATGGCGGGGGAGGGAACACGAAAAATAATTTTCTCCAGATTCTCTTAGAGATTATTTCACATCTGTGGATAAGAGATTCAATTAACAAAACAGCCTTAGCATGCACAGCAACAACAATACACAGTGAGCTCCTTGCACTGCCCTTTGAGTAAACACCATCAGTACAGGCTACGCATTCTCAACAGATGCACAGTCCACTCAACTTTTATATTACCGCTCTCAGTAATATCCTGGCACACCAGCTGACTGTTCCTAGAGCAGAGGTGATCCCTACGAAGCTACTTGCAAGAGGGACCCAAGTACTGTTTCAGTGACTTGGTACAGACAGTTCTCAAGGTTGACGTAAGCAATTGCATAACCGGTCAAAATGCCCCTCAGTTTGCTGTGGCTAACAATAGTCACAGGAAAAACTACTGTGACACTGTTATTACTAGCAACACTTAAAAGGTCAAATGTTTCTACTGTTCTTGACTGCTTAGTTTTTCTCTAACAAACTTCACTCTCTGGGCTTTTGTATTTTTAATGCTTCTGCATCACGTGGCATAATTTTGTCTGTAGAGTGATTTTATGGTTGAGAGGCAGCAAAACACCTTGAAGAATAAACTACAGAGCAGTACTCTTCGAGGAGATTTTGAATAAAAAGTATTAAAAAGTCTTTGAGAGTATTTTTTGTCTTCTAATTCAGATGAGATATTAGCACATTTTTTTTCCGCCAACTTGTACCAACAGCATTCAACACTAGCTGAAGACTGAAAAGAGCTGTTATTATTCATTTCTTCAAGAAAAGGTTACGTGGGAAATCATCAGAACAATTTAATAACCATGTGAAGTACAGATAACAGAGAAGTACTGGCAAGATGGCTGGGCTTGAAACTCTACTAAGGTGGGAAAAAAAACCCTAACCCTGCAGTAGCGTTCAACAGGAATTTTGACTTTGCACTATGTGATCCCTTTCACTGCCCAATAATATAAACTTCTGAAAGAAAAATGTTAAAGAAATCTTGCCCTTCCACAAAGTCATAGCTCATCTTCTTGAATCTGCAAATCTCCAGCAACATTTATATTTTAATCTCAACTCCAACAAACACAGTAGAAGAAAGCACCATTCTCTAAAAACCACTTAATTTTTTTTTTTTCTCAACTGAAAATAAAGCAAATTCCAATGACCAGCATCTAAACTCTTGAGTAAAGTGCTGGAACCTTTCTGGAAACAATGATGTTTCACCCATGAAGTTCTGACAGAAAAGAAACTTTAGAAACTCATTTAGACTGAGGTTTGGCAGCATTTAACTGCCACATTATCCTCCAGTAGAGTTTGTCATGTGCAAAACGTGACTGGTTATACCAGTTATGGCAGCTCACTACGCAAAAGATCTCTGTGGCTTGACACTAAATTCCTCCTTCAGTGGTATTAACATTAACCTTAAACCATTACATTACTCAGTTTAAACCAATAGGCTGTTCAAATAGCAGTTAAAAAAACTGGTAAAATCTAAATGAGGTGCTGCTGGTCTTCATGCTAAGTACCAGTAAGAACTGCAACTCCTAGATCTGTGACAGATAGATAGCACAGCCAAGGGGTCTTCCACTCCTTTTTTGAGAACCCTAGACAGACCAAGTGGAAAAAGAGTGGATTATCAGAAAAAACAGATAAAAGACCATAACCAAATGCCACCTGCACCACAGATGCCAAAATCCAGCCCAACATTTTCTCTGTCCAACACTTTGGAAAAGTGATAAAACACAGTTTTGTCCTTACTAGAGTCTTGCTAGAGCAAAACAGAAGAACAGTTTATTTCCAAGAAGTCTACTCTGAAACAAGAGTCACAGCTGCTTTCTGAGACCCAAATTAAATGAAATCTATCCCAAAACTGAAAGAAAGAGGGTAACAAGCAAACATGGGGAGAACCAAAGCCAACAAACAGGTGCTTCATGAAAATAAAAGGTCATCTTGGTTTAATGAAAGGCTTGTAGACAGGGGAAAAGTATTACAAACAACCGAACAGAAGAGTAACTCCAATGCCAAGCTTCCAAAATACTACCACAATGTAACGTGGGGCTAGGGACTTAAAGGATGTAACCCTGAGATTACGAGAATCAGTTTCACATTTACACCTTTGAACTAAGGAAAGCCTGAATTACTGCTTTAAGAGGGGTCATGAAGATCCTTGAGGTTATCAGCTTTATACAAAACTGTGGAACAGGAGGCTTATTTACATATGGCACTGAACATACACATAATGATATCGACAAAAAAGAGCACAGTGCCCTTCACCTTCTGTTACTAAAAACTGACCTGATGTTTCAAGTAATATCCGATTTTCCTTTTTTCTTCTAAAGACTAGAGCAGCTTTCATCGGTCAGGTGGATGGATGCAAAATAAATCTGATTACCAAGATGAACCTTTCACAAATTATAAGCTTTAAATCGTAAATGTGGCGTTCTTGAATTGCCATTTCACCAGCTGTTACTGCCTCGGTGCTGGGTCGAGATGTGACATTACCTGATCAGAGGATGCCCTGATCTCTCACCCGTCTCCACCCGGCCGGCCCCAGGAGGGTTCGGAGCGCAGCCGGGCAACCTGCGCCTCAGCCCAGCAGCCAAGCCGGAAACCGCCGAGGAGAACCGGCCGTTTCCCTCCCCGCTTCCAGCGGGCAGAGAGCCAGGGAGGATGTACGGGAGGCACAAACGGATAAATGCAATAATCATGGCGAGACAACCGCACGGCGGGAGGGGAACACAAGGCAAAAGGAGGGACAGATGCCATCTTGTGTCTCGGAAATTTCACCCTGACCAGATCCGGCCGTGGCTACAGCGCTGACGGGCACCAGCTAGGCAGGCCCAGCGGCCGCGCCACCTCCCTCGCCCAGACCGGGCAGCCCGCGGGGGAGGCGGCGCCCACCCGGAGCTGCTCGGCACCAGTGGCACCAGCTCTCCCCGCCCAGCCCCGGCACGGAGACAAGCGAGTCCCCCCTTCCCGCACTCACCTTGCGGAGGGGAGGGAAGGGAAGGGCCGAGCCGCAGGCGCCGCCGCCCCGCCAGGTGTTCCAGCGCCGCCGGCGTCAGCGCGCCGAGCGGAGCCGCCTGTGCCGCGCGGGCGCCCCCGCAGCGGGGCGGAGCCGCCGCCCGGCCCGGCCCAGCCCGGCCCAGCCCGGCCCCGAGCCGGGAGGGCGCGGCCGGCGGGTCCACGGCGCTCGGGCTGGCCGCTGCCCGGTCTTGGCTAGGGCCGGTGCGCGTTTCCTCCTGCTTTCCCGGCAGCGCTGCGAGGGAATCGGAGGGAGGGTCACCCGGCTTGGGGCCCTTCTGGGACTGATCACCGCCTCGACCAAAGCCCCAAGCCCCGTGCCTCCAGCCCCAGCCTGTTGGGGACCGCAGGTGCCCGGCTAGGAGCAGCAAGGAAATACTAAAATGTTTTGGCTGCCATAAATAGTTGCTGTCGAGATAGTGGAAACTTGGAGGAAAAGGCCCTTTAGCGTAGTAGGCAGGTGGCAGTGCCGGGGGGGAGCGGGTCAGGAGAGAGTTGGTTTTGAACTCATGTCAGAATTGGGTCATTGGGGTTTTGTGAGAGCTTTTTGAGTAAAGGAGGGGGATTTGAAGCTGATTTCAGAGCTTGAAATGAGGAGAGGAGTTCACAGGTGGCATTTGAAAATGAAGTAAAAGGAGAAAAGGGAAGCAGCAAGATAGGGTGAAAAATGATCCCAGTTAAATGGGGCAGTGTTAACTTACCGGTGTGGCATGTGAAAGGAGCAGAGGTGAAAGCACAACGAAGGGCATGAAAGCAGGAATGGAGAAGAAGAGACAGGGCCTCAGAAAAGGGTTGAAGAAGAGAAAACAAGAGTGGTAATGAGGCATCATTTTCTGAACCTTACAGACGTCCTAAGTGCTCGTGTCAATGTCTCCACGTTTCTGTGAGGCAGAGCTGAGCTTGAAGAAATAAGGAGGGATAATTTAACACTGTATAATGTGAGGAATTTCAGGTATCATTTGGTTTACTTTCCCCATTTGGCATTGGTGTGACCACCAATGTCCAAGCATGGTGTACGTAGCACAGACGGTGCATTGACAAACAAGAATGATTTATGGCAAGAAATACAGGATTGTTTCCCAGAACTGCAGAAACCCTAATAGGATAGTTTTTGTGTTAAAATATAGTAACAGCGAGAAAATATTTTCATGGGAGATAACTCTCTTAATGGGGTCCTCAGTCCTGCAGAAAAAGGTGTAACACAGCAGCTGAAAGCTTGGAATGCAGGAAACCTGGTGTGAAATATCTCATTTACCTTTGAATGTTATACTGTAAACACCCTCAAGCTGTTTTGGTATTCTAGAACTCTCTTTAGAACAAATATAAAAAGATGCATTTGAGGGTGTGGTTATCTGGTTTATTTTCGTTTTCATTGAGGTTAATCATTCTCTGGAGGTGGGTTCCTATGACTGAAAGAGTAACAGGCTGAAGTGTAAATACTTGCATTAGACATACTGCCCCATTAGTCAAATAAATTCCAGGTATTATTGGTTTTGAGAAAAAAAAAAAAACATTCATGGAGTTCTTACCTTGCCAAAGGGAAGTGGTGCTAATAAGTGACAAAAAATTTCTCTACAGTGGATGAGGATCTGGGATCTCTTCAGCCATGCCTAGCATTGGGTTTTGGTACCTTTTAATTTCTAAGTGAACATGAAGAATCCATTGTGTCTTAATGGCATTTATATGTGCAAATCTCCTAGAGGAAGGTGTAAAAAGAAAATCTCACAGGATATAAGGAATTACTTTAGCCATTGCAGGAGCAGAACCAAGACAAAAAGAATGATTTTTTTTTTTTTTTGGTAAATTTGCAAGTATTGTTTTTGTTAGTTGCTCCACGATAAGGTAGGAGGGGAAATAGTCCTGAATAAACCTTGATTCTGCAAAACACTGTACTTTTGTAATGATGGAATTATTTTTATATGCCAATATTTATGTATGTGTGTGAATATACCTAAAATCAGGACTTAGGCTAGCTTGTTTCTCATGTATTTAGGGCTACATCTTGCAAATTGCAGACAACTTTTTGCATTGTCCATCTTACTGTCGCAAACCATTACTTGAGGTTACCATATAACATCAAAAATTAGTTTTAAAACTTTATTCCTCACTGAAGTGCAGGAATTTCTTATTCTTTTATCATGTTTCGTGTAGTTTATCACCAGACGTAATCGTTATAAATATAAGCAAGTGCCATCTGGTTGTTCTAGCACCTCTCTTATCTCCCATGGAGATATTTTTAGGGCAGCAGAAACACAGAAATGTAACTAAAGCAGTTATTGCAAGTGATATTTGAAGCAAGGTGTACTTATTACTTTTCACAAGCTTAGTTCCTCAATAAAGCTGACTGGATGCATGAAACACCTTGAAGCACGGTGCTATGTACATCCTGCTACTAACAATTTTTCCCTGTTTGAGCATCAAAGTATTCCAGTTACTTAAATTAACTAAGCAGTTGGTTCCCTGACCTCAAAAAAGTTTATTTCTGCTGTTCCATAGAACACCCCATCCTCTTGCAAACTGAGATTGTTTGGATGACATCATTAAAATTGCCGTAAGATGCAAGTAAAGATAAAAGTACAGCCCTCTGAGGTAGAACTACTGACCATGCCACAGTTGAAAACATCACTTTTTATGGTAGAGAAATGACTTTCCAAGCCCTCAATCACACAAACCTAGAGCTTTTGAAAGACTGAGCCAGCGATTAGTCTTAGCCCTCATCTTGTAAGCTCTTTTCTGCATCTGGGCTTTGTGTTGCACTTTGCTCCAGCTGCATTAAATTTTTAAAAATAAATAAAGATTGGAATCCCATGTTGACTCAGTGAGACTCACCACACAGTTGTGTTTACTGTACCACAAGGCTACTATAGCATACTATGGGATATGCTGCCCTTATCACTTAAACTGATACAGTCTCCTATGTTCTGTGCTATCTCTATAAAATACTCCTAAAAAATGTGTGTGATGGTTTTCAGTTTATTATATTTCTTTAAGTAATAAGATTGAAGGTCAAAATAGAAAATGGAAACCATCAGGGGCAAGAGAGAGTAAATTAGTAATTCAGTTTTTTTGGAAGCCCAGTAATAGTGCCCTGTTTTTCAGTTGAAGCAGTAGGAATTATATTTTTCCCATTTGTATATATTATTTTCTTAAGGTTTCTTAATGTGCTGTTACTGTAACCCCCATTTGTATGTACCTGGGAATTAGTAACTTCAGAGACTTGCGTAGCATTAGGTATCCTAGAAACAGCATTGAAGGTTTCTCATCTTCGCTGGACAGTATCTATTATTATTATAATTATTATTATTTAAACTTTCACACATTAAGATGTCTTTTAATCCTCCCATAACATGTCACTTGCCCTCTGTTTCTTATCTACATAAGGAAGTACAAACATTTCATGCTTTGTTTTATAAACACAGTCACTGCCTGCTTGAGTTTCTGCTCAAAATTTAGAAATCAAGGTGAGGGAAATGACACTTCCTTAAACTTCCTCAAGTCCTTCATATGAATGCCTTCAGTCTTTTTTGTCATCTCTGATCTAACTGCTGTTCTTTTAATTTTCCTGCCACACTGTTCTTTGTTTTCAAATTTCTTAACAAAATTATCTGTCTAGTTTGAAGGTGTTTGTGTTCTGCTGTTTTGCACTTATTTTTATCATTTCTATAATATAGCTCTATAAGGCATGTAGTTTGTGTGACTATCCCAGCTTGGTGATCTGCTGAAAACCTTTAGCCTATTGTCAGCTTCAGAGATTTACTTAATTAGTCATTTATTTCTCCTTTCGTAAGCTGGAAAATACAGAATTGTGGGATGATTTGGGTTGGGATTGGAAGGGATCTCTGAGATCACCTAGTCCAACCCCCCCTGCTAAAGCAGACACGCCTAGAGCATGTTGTGCAGGATTGTGTCCAGGTGAATTTTGAGTATCTCCAGAGAGGGAGATTCCAGAACTTCTCCATGCAGCCTGTTTCAGTGCTCAGTCACCCTCAAAGTGAAGTTTTACCTCATATTCAGATGGAACTTCCTGTGTTTCAGTTTGTGCTTGTTACCCCTGATATCTTCTAGGATAGGGGAGCCCCTGAAATGACAGCCAAGTGTAGAATTAGAGGGCTCCAGGTTGAAGTGGTGCCAGCACATCTGACCAGCAAGGTAGGACCAAAACTGCTAAATAGGACTCAGCCTGTGATTGTGGCTTTTGTGATGTTCAGTCACCAGTACTTTCCTATGATTCTTAAGACTTTAAATGAAACAGTTGTGAGCACAAGGGCTTGCCTGGATTTTTCTTCATGGAGATTTGTGTTCACTTTTAGGTACTATCTAAAGTCCAAACTTTTAATATTGCTGTCCAAGTGCAGGTTCATATACTCTTTCTGGCAATTCATGATCAGTGAGCTGGGAAATACTCTTCTTTCCTCGTCTGATTTGCACTGAACATTGTTGTATATTCTTCCACTATCCTCCACTATTTGTCTCCTTTGTTGTCATTATCCAGCTCCCTGGATACTCTTGCAAACAGCACACAAGACACTCTTTCCTAATACTTTTCATTTGAATGACAGGGATGGAGCATGTGGAGTGACCATCTATTTTTAATACCTGGCATTTTGAATCAAAAGAACTGTGTTAGTTAATCTGTTGTTTAGATGAAGCTGCTATTTGCAGAATTCACCAGAGAATTAGCGAGGCATTCAAGAACCCGGTTTATCCTTAATAAAGACAAGTAGACAGTAGGGAGACAAGAATGGTCATGGTGGCAATTTGCACTGATTTTCATCTGAGAAGAATAATATTAAAAAAAAAATCTTCTTTTAAAGTATTTACTTGAAAATATGAATTTGAGCAAACACAACCTGCAGTCATTGGTTGTATTCTGAAATGCATATATACTTGAACTGAGGTTATCTTCATCTGCCGTGGACTTGGGTGAGCAATCTGATCCCTTCAGTAAACTATGAATTTGTTTTATTATAGTCTGCAACATTATTATTGAATAATCCCCAAACTTCTTTCCCAAAGAGGCTTACAGTCTGAAAGAAAATGCAAAATGGGAGAGAGACTGCAAGAACCATTGTTTTTGCTTTGTAAATGAGAAATCGAGACACAAACAGATAAAATGATTTGTCAAGAAAAGCCTATGACAGAACTGGCTGAGGGTTCTTATATTGATTTACCACTGCCTTTAGCCATCCAATCTTCCAATGTTTTCGAACGCTAGAGATAAATGAGATGGGCTTGTTTTTTCCACAGGTTTGGGAATGAGGAGGGAGCAGGGTACTGGACAAAAACCGTGTTTAATAAATACAACTTCTTTGAAGGATGGTATATCAATAAAATAGCACTTCATTGAATAGATTTTCATAGTGGCAATATGAACACATTTTCTATTAAGTTCATTTCTATAGAAGACAATAATATAGTAAATATGGGCTGAGGCTCCCAGATGTTACCATGTTCTCTTTGATGTATTCATGAGAGTTGTTGATATAAAACCAAACATTTTGAAACTGTTATTAAAATATTCTGGCCCATTAAGAATACGAGTCACGTAATTTTTAAAGCTCTCCTGGAGATGTTTCGTATGTTAGGAGTGTAAGTCTACTAAAAAAGAATCTGGCAGCTGTTGTGCTGTGATACTGTAAATACTGCTAATTCTCAAATGTGTGAGAATAATTCTACTACAGCAGAAAATAAATTTACAGCACAATAACTATTGCAAGCAACTACAGAGTTTGATTTTTCAACCCCTCATCATATAAACACTTTTATGATAAAATGTATACTTACTGAATTTTCTGAAGGTATGACTTTTAATACTTAGCAAGCAATACTATGGCTTGGTATCTCTGGTTCCTGTTGAATACTCTGAACAGTCCATCTGCAGATAGTTTAAAATACTTGATTTTTTTCCCCCAAAACATGTTAGTATTTGGGTTTGTAAAATTTTTTGACTTTTGCTTGAAAAGAAACTCTAATGAAGCCACTGTGCTCAATAAACCTTTCTAACATGTGCCAGAGTTCTCAGTGATAAACTGGACCTAAAATTTGGCATAAAAATTTAAATAATCTCTGAGATTTCAACAGTTTGAATCAGATCCTCCAGTGCTAAATAATCTCTTTGCCCTCTAAAGCAGTATGAACCGGCTGTCCCAAGATAATAGTTTTGAGATAGAAGATACTTTTCAGTTCCTTATGACACATGGACTTTATGTTATTTTTGCAGTTGAATAGAAAAAAAGTGTGGCATTGCTTGAGAAACAGAATATTGGTGAAGTTTCATCTTTTAATATCCAGAGCTCTCTTATCTGACAAAAATACCTTTACCAATCATTTTCTGTTTTCTTTTTTTTTTTCAGTTGCACAAACAGGAGTCATGAAGGCAGCTATTCTGAAAATACGGCTTAGTCCAACCTCAGTACATCTTTGCATTTGAAAAACAAGCCACTTAATTTTTTAAAGTGCACTTTTTTAAGTGACAGAAAATATAAATTGTTACTGAAAATTTGATTTTCCAACCCTTTTCATACTATGCATTTGAAAAAGCACTTCACCATAAATTAAATTATTGACCTGAACAGGGAAAGAAATTATAGAAGTATTGTTTTAAATAGAGAAAGTATTCATCAAAATATTGCTGCATCTCTCATTCAGCAATGACTTGTTTCCTTCCTCTTTTGTGAATGGATCATTTGTCCCAGGAGAAAAGCTATACTCTCATGGAGATTCAATGTTTTCTGTTTCTGCTGTTCTTTTTTTCCCATCCCATATGTGTATATTCCACAGGACTAAAAAGGTGCGTATACTTCCTACGTGTTGCTGTGAGATTGTTTTCAGTCTGGTTCTGCAAGAGGTGTTCTGATACCTACAGAACATTTAACAAAGGTGAAACTGTTGTGGACAATTGAACCAGTTTGCTCACTAGGTTGATGTGCTCAGCTCATTACTACTGAAGAGAGATAAACATTTACTTGGAATACACATTAAAGTCTTGAGGTTCAGCTTCTCTCTAAGGCAGGGTTTGAAAAAGGCTTTCAAACTCCACAGATACCGTTAGTATGACTACTTAAAATATTCTGTAATTTTTGAGAAATCATATTTTGTTTATTGTGAAGCACTGTAGATTGATAACATGTCATTTTGAGTTATTGACAACATGGGTCATCTTAATACTTTTAGAGATAAAGCCTGCTAAAATTTGCTGTTTTATCATGATCAGCTCAGTGATTTGTATGACAGTAGATTTCTGTCCTGAGCTGCTTTAGTGAAAGATCTGTCAGCTTTTCCATTATCATATACTTTTTTTGGAGAGAATCCTAATTCATTCATTTCAATTCTCACCAGGATAAAATTTGGCTTATAATATTATTGGTAGTTTTTGATGCGTTAGCATTTGTAAATGCAAAATATGTTGTTTTCTCGCAGCTCTATTTCTAATCTGTTGCCTCTACAGCCAAAGAATTCATTAGACTGAATTCTGGAAAATAAAATATTCAGGGCTAGACTGTTCCTTTCAGCACAGCCTTGTTCCATGAATGGTGTGCAATCTGTGCAGCTTGAAGACATTGTGCCTTTGAGACGCTCTCCTCTGGTGTAGCAGAGTCTTGCTTCCTGCTGGTCTACATCAGCTCATTTTAACTTTCTTTATAAGAGGTGGTTCCTATGCAGTGTAAAGAAAAGAAAACTCAATCTATTCCCCTTCCCAATGAACCTGTATGGTGAAAAGTACGGTATTGACTATTTCTGCATGCTGGAATACGGAATTTAAGTAACTTGTTCATTAGTACAAAGGCAAGCCTTTTACACACCTAGCTGCTCTAATAGAGGGACACAATGTTATCTTTCCTTTTTGAAAATGCAATTAAAAAGTTTTTGGCTCGCTAGCTATCTTTTTATGTTTGATGATACGTTTTATAGGGATGAACAAGTAATAACAGTGCAAAGTTTCACTGAATGTATTCATTATGGCTAAGAAAAAAATTAGCATTTGGGTCCCTTAAACCACGAGTTCAATCTAAAGTCTCAATGACTTCAATGACTGCTGGTTCAAGCTCTTGAATTCCTTCTGTTTATGTAGTATTAGAATTTCAGGTCCATTGAGTTCAGTTCTGTTCTTGACCTGTTTTTTTTTCCTGAGCTCCTTAAAACTGAAATAAATGCAATATAAACAGTCTAAAACAAACAGTAATATTCTAACTTTGACCAAATCAGGATGCATTTATGACGTCCGTAGCGTCATCTCCCAGGTTTACATGTCTCTTTTGAACCAGGAAAAACAGTGTATAACCAAATATTTAATTTGAGTAAAGCTGAATACATTGAGCTATTCAGCCATAGCAAACACTCACTACAAAATATGGCCAATTGAAAAAAAAAAACAAAGATGCAATTAAAAATCTCCTCCTTTCCTTTTGGTTTTGTATCTACCTTTATAAAGCTTTTTTTGTGACCTACAGAAGAATGTGTAAAATCATAAGTATCTCTTGGTATTTGTTGGCAAGTTCTGTTTGCAGGCCTCCCAAGTACCTGTTCTTTGTGGCAGAATCATAGGGAAGGAAGTGCTACCCATGCTAGAGAAAAGCTGGCTTAAGGACCATTTAGGCATGCTGAATATACACCAGTTCGTTGGACAGGCTGGGATACTGGCTGGTATCATGGAGGGGGTGCTATCTGCTGTCCTGGAGAGGCTGTGATGACTAGGGGATATTTCTGATGGCTGAAAAAAAAGGCAAACATTACGCCTGTGTTTAGGAAGGGCCATCCATAAAGTTGACCAGGGAGGTGTAGCCTGCTCTGCCTGGCCTTGTCTCTAGGATGATTTTGGAGCAAATCCTGGCCTGGAGGCCATTTCCATGCTCTTGAACACAAATAACATAATTAGGAACAACCACTATGGATTTGCCAGGGATAAGTCATCCCTGAGCAATTTGCTAGTTCTCTGTGATTAAGTAGCTGGCACTGTTAGTAAGTGAGATAGAACAGTGGATGTTGTATGCTTTTACTTTAATAGGCTTATCTTAAAGTCTGCCGTAGCATCTTTATAAGCCAAATTTGATACGGATGGATTACAAGGTGGCTGGAAAACTGGCTTAATCACTAGGCTCAAAGAGTCACTGGTTTGAAGTTCAGGTAGCCACTAGTGTACCTCTTCTGCAGTTGATCCTGGGCTAACTTGTTTAATGTCTTCATTGATAACCTGGATGATGTGATGAAACACTCTCAGCAAGTTCATGGCTGCCACTAAATTGGAGAAAGCAGCTGATACATTTGAGGGCAAAGCTGCTGCATAGGGGTATCTTGAAAAACTGGAGAAGGAGGTTAATGTGCATCTTATTAATATGTGTGTCTTAAGTAGTAGATGCATATACCTGGACTTACCTCAGGACATATATTATACAGCAAAGGTCTATTATCTCTTCTGCAGTATGACTTAATTATGATTAAGTACGTTAAGTATAGGAACATTATTCCTGTTTAATAGAACTATTAATCAGTGACATGGTTCAAATCTCTGAACAACAGTATGTCCTGTCTGGCACTCAAGATATGAAGCAGAACACCTACCACATAATGCATCCTAAAATGAAAAAGCACAGAACAGGCTTTAGCATATAATTACATATATTTACAAGTGTGTAAACACTGCTACTTGCTCCCTCTTTCATCACATCAATGCCAAATTCTTCTATTACGTTACTACAAATGTGAAGTGAATGGACTTAATTGTTTCAGGTGTATGTTTCTAACTGAAGTCAGAATTTGACCTATGAAGCTATAATAATCAAACACCAAAATAATTGAAAAACATTCACTGATCTTTAGTCTATCAAACAAGTGTTACTGTTTTGTGGAGAATCACAATAAGAGCAGTAGGTCTTTCTTTTATAAAGCTTATTCTCAAGTTCAGTAGGAATTGATTAAAAGAAGTCCTGATACTTGGCATGGATGGGAGTCAAGATTAGGCATTCTGTTGTGGCAATACAACATGCATACCCTTGTAACATGAATTTTATTTTTTTTAAAAATTAGCTTCTGTGACTGAGGAAGGGCCTTGTCACCAAGAAGAAATAGTACTGTTTTGTGATGAGGAAATAATTTTGTATGTCTAGTTCTCTCCATCTCTTCTGAAAAAAAGAAATGGCTTATTTAATTGCAGCCTATACAAGTGCTCTTTTCTATTTCAGCATAGAAATATGAGCTTAGTGTTATCACCATTTTTAACTTATCTTGTATATTTTTCCAGAAAGATACCATTCTTTAGACCTATCCCTAGAAAGCAGTAATATATCAGTGTGGAAGAATTACTCAATTTTCTGCATATTGTCTCTGAACAAAACTAGGCTCTGAGTATTTTGCAGTAACATAGACTTACATTGTAGTAAACCTTTATCTATAATGACAAACATCTCATCTTAGGTGTTTTCAACTAAGATTTAATCAATTAGAGCCATTTTTTCCCTGAGGTTGGTATTCATTAGTGGAGCTCATAATTTCTAAACTTTGTCTGCTGAAAATAATGAAATTAGATCAATAGAGTTGTGTTTAATGGCTTGTGTTACACAGCTTATCTGCAAGGGCTCTAAACGTACATTTTCATAAGGTCTGCATTACTCAACTCATTGACCAGAGTGTGATGAGCTAATGCTGTTATTTTTAGTTCCTGCACGTTTTATCCAAGGCATTTTGGAGATAAAGAACTGGAAGGAATGACTGCACTGAACAGGGAAGCAAGGATGCATTATGAATGATTTTTAAGTTCTGTTTTTCAGGAATGAAAGTTAGTCAGACTTGAGTAGTGTTCTAACTGCAATTTCCTTATTTTAATGCCTCCAGTTTATAGCACTGGGAATATGCCCATTTTCATGTTTTCCTGGACTGTGTCCACTGGATAAAGGAGCAAAAAAATTGCTCTATTGTATGAGACCTGTGTCCTGTGCTGTGTCTAACCACAGCCAGCACTAGGGGAAGATGCAGAAAGCTATACAGGAGCTAGTTGCAGGTCACATATAGATCTCAGCCCAGTCCCTAATCCCTGAATTTAAGATCATAACCATGAAGTTTTCTTACTTCTGCCTGTTTGTTACTCATATTGACCATTACAACCCTGATATCAGTAGTAGATAGACCTGGCAAGGATCACTAAGAGGTAGGATTGAAGTGCATTTGCTATATCTAATTTCTTTTCTAAGAAAAGCAGTATCAATATTTTAAGTCTCCCTTTGTAAAACTCCTTCTCCCTTTTATTTCTTTCATTCTTCTCTGAAGCCCCTGTAATTTTGCAGGAAACTCCTTGAGAGGCTGTGTGTGAGCAGATGCACACCCAGTGCAGAGAGAGGGCTATTTCTGTGGCTTGTATAACAGCCTCCTGATGTTTGGTGATTTTCCCTAGCCCTTTCCTCACACCACCTGCCAATTTGTCTGGTTTTTGGGAGAAGAGGTGCGCATTAGGGTTGTAAAATTAATTATCTTTGTTCCATTTCTGGTTGGATTTTTTTAATTCAGAGGAGATTGTGACTAATCCAAAGGAAACCTTGTTTCTTAACACTGTCTTGCTGGCCACGTGTTTATAAAGATGTTAGAAATTTACATGAGGAACCTGGTTGAGTGCCTCTTAATGAACCTTATTGGCTCAGATCCAAACTGTTTTAAATAATTAGAAAAGTAAATATGGGGCCCCACAGGATATTTTCAAAGGCACAAAAGGACAGTTAGGTAACCAGCTCATAGGACAGATCTAAGGCTTTCTCCATCTAAGCCACTGAAAAAGCCCTCTGCCTCTAACTTTACACAAGCTGGAAAACATAGTCTGTAGATACTGGCATATTTCTGCAAAATAAATCTCAAAAAAATTCTAATTAAAAAGGAAAAACAGAATGATAAGAGATCTGGAACAGTATATTGTGTTGAGATACATGATTCATAATTGCAGACAGGAAATGGCAGCAGATTATAAAAGATCTTTGGCCTGAAATGATGTAGCAAGAAATCTGTGAGGAGCTGCTTAAAGAGGCCTATCAGCAAGTGCCTGAATTTCACCACTTATGTTGAACATTTTCAGCTGATAAGAACTAACAAGATGATTTTGCTTTTGATAAACAGTAGGAAGTGCTACTAATTGTCAGTTTGTATTGGTTAAGCTGATACTCGGTTGCATCAACTCAGAAAAGCCATTTTCTTTGAATAAGTCTAGCAAACAGAATGGAGCTTACTAAAAACGCCCAGGTTTGTGCTGGCCTGTGTTTCTGTGCAATGTTTATATATTTGGTGATGTCTGACTGTGCTGTCATGCTGTAGGCAATGGCCTTGCTTCCAACCTAATAAAAGAAGACAAGACAGAGGAAGCATCTTGATACTGTTCAGATTCTCTTGAACTTAGCTGTGCTTCTGCCTTTGTGTTCACAGTCTTCAGACTGTAGGTGTAAATATACCCAATGAGCAATTAGAATTTGTACATTCATCCTCTAATTCATTGGTATGGATGCCAACATGAACGAAAAGTACTTTATCTTCACCAAAATTGCTTATTTGATTTGATTCAACTTTCTTTTATTCTGATCTTATATCATGTAAAAATCCAAATCAGGTTACATATGTTTGTAATAACCCACATAATAAAAAATGCACATATGTTTTATTATCATTGAACTCAATATCTTTCACAATTTAGATGTGATGAAACTGCATTGATGTTAAAATATGCCAATTAATTAACTCATTTATTTAATTTTAATGTGCAGATAGGAATTACCTGCATGAAATTCCATTATGATTAGATTTTGAAATTATTGCTTTACAAATTAAACACATTTTATACCAGATTCTTTCAGTACACAAAAGGAACTGAAAAGGAAACTAGGACAAAAGTCTGATTTCGGGAATGTTTAATGTAACATTGTAAAAATAAAATAAATAAAATCAACAAAGCATATGATGGATGGCCTTGCTTATGTGACCAGAATTGTAAAGCTATTTTCAAGTGAATTGACATTTGCCATGGTATCTATGATTTATTAATAGTGTTGCAGGATAACTGCATTCCTTGAGCACTCAGACATCCTGACAATATGTGGTCTCTGCTATGTAATCACTGTAATCTCTGCTATGTAAATAAAATGGAAAGCAATCTTTGTCTCTAAATAATCCTAACAGGGAAAACAGAAAAAGGATAGCAGAAAGAAAAGTTATAGTGAGAGGAAGTGGCTTATCTGTGGTCCCATCATACATAAGTGAAAAGGCTGAAAGCAAGTCTTCTGAGCTTCAGACAGCTAAGTCTCCATCCAGGGGCTTGCTTATTAGTCTAATCTGTCTCTCACCTACCTTTGGATCTCACCTAACTGAAATTTCACAGATCAGTTTTAAAGGTTATTTTTAATACTCATGGTTGCACAGAAAACCTTCCAAATTCAGAGAACTGGGGTAATAAGGAGGCACTGATACAAAGCCTCGAAGAAAACCACATTTTTCAGAGGTCATATGCTGACACATTTACTCATGAGAGTATCAAACTTCATGTTAAGTATATGCTTATTATGAACTTCCACTTCGATGGTATCCCGTGTGACACAGGGTTTTGCTCTGCTTGATGGTGCTGGTTGGCTGACCTTAGAAGTATTGTGTGGTATATATTACTACATTATCTCTGCTTTATTCTAAATGAGGAAGCTGTGGAATTTCCCTCATTCTAATAATAAACATAGCAGTAGAAGCTTGTGTTATGCTGGACAAGGCCCAAGGGGATCTTTATCTGGACAGCTGAAAGGACTTGCCTCAAAATTGACCACAAATTCAGGGGCTGATGCATCAGTTTGGTGTCTGCCTAAAGATAAATAGGAATTGGAAAGTAAAAATAACTAGAGAACAAGGGGAACTGTGAATGTAGTCCTGGGTGGAAGTCCTATGAGGTGGAGGGAAGATTATTTTGAGCATATGATCAGGTGGAAATCCAGACTTGAAATTTATGAGTGGGAAAACCTTCATGTCAGCTTCTGAGAAATTTGTGCATGTTCTTTGTATGTGTGTTTTATAAAAAAGTATGAGACTTTGGAAATAATCGATGTAATGTGTTACATTTCTTTTGCAAATGGAAACAAGATGTCTTGAGTATCAACTAACATTTGAGGGTTTTTGTGGTTGAAGCAGATTAAAGTGTTTTAAAGTATGAGACCCAAAGGGCACTTTCACATGAGTGTACACCAAAAAAAAGATTTGGGAATTTCAGAAGAAATGACTACAAGTCCCTACATCAAATTATGGCATAACTTAAAGCAGATAAGAAAAATGAAGTGTTAGGAGTCTTCCACAGACATATTTTTGCACTGTTCATTAGAGGTGCTTCCTGCAGGTTACACTGTACTGCGGTGGGGGGAGTGGGTTTAAAAGATCATCAGAAACAAACAGCGTTGGGTGCTGCACCCATCAGAGTGACTGACAGCATCCCTGGGAATTCAGACTGCTGTGGAAATTGCAGTGTAGTGGGAGATAAGGAGCCTTTCAAAATCTGAATTGCACAAGGCCTGAGCTTTTTTTGCCCTTAGCCTACAGAGTGTGTTACAGCACTTTGTCTTTATAAAATTTTCGGTTAAAAGTGCTACTATTTGCATTTATTGATAAAGGAAACACTATTTTGTTTGCTTGTCGTTACAAAGCAGAGTGATCACTGACATTACGAAACACTGCCTGTGCGATGTGTGTGCAGAGTGAAAGCCCGTACATCATTTCAGCAGTTAGAATTTTGTATAAAGGAAATAAATGTGTTTTATGCCTTGAAAACAGGCATACATATGTGTGAAGGAAGCATAAAGGTATTATGGTCATCATTTCCCTTGTGGAGAAAAGCATCACAAGTGAAATGTGACTGCCAAGTCAGACAAATTGCTGTTTAGCTTCTGCATACAAACACTGATATATTAATTGAATTTCTCATCAGGAAGTTGTTCCAGTCTCCTTGTTCACCTGGTTATAATCCATCTGATGCAGCAGTTGCTATGGTAGCAGCTGTTTCAACATTTGAACCTATATAAATATTGCTCGATATAGACTTCTTTGATAACACAGTTAACTTGTGTAACTATTACTCCTCAGAACAAAATTACAGTCAAAAATCAGAACCAACAAATTTGCAAGAATTTACTACCGAGCCAGGGAGAGGCTGGTTGGATAAAGCAAGGCTGACACCTGCCGGCTCTTTTGCTCAGACACAAATGCATTTGCCACGTAAAGCTGACACGTCCAGCTTTTTTTAAAATAGCCTTTTTAATTCCTTCTGCATGAGGGGAGTTTTGGTTTTCTAGTATTGTCCCCTATCTTTTATTTTATCCTTTTCTTTCTGAATGTTGTGAACAATTTTTATAAAGAGCTTGCAGCTCATATTACAGACACTAAGCATGTCCTTAATAAAAACAAGCTTCCAGTTCTTATTACCCAGGTTTCTTATTCATAAAGTTTGACATTTAAGACAAATCCAGTCGTACTAATTGGCTAGTTAGGCATGCTGATGGACTTGGTGTTTTGAGAGTGAACAAGGTTTTTTATATACCTTTTAAAATACTCTGTGATTTTTTTGAGGCAGAGAATGAAGAAATATGTAACAAATAATCTCTTCCAGGCAGAGCTAATGTCTTACTAAGCATCATGCATATGTCCAGTGCTTAAAAATCCATGAATAAATTCAGGAGTAGGACATGCATAAATACTGTATGATGTCTATTCTCCTGACACTACCAAGGGCACAGCAAAATCATGAGGGAACTGCAGGTGCACTGCAGTGCTGGTAATTCCTGAAAGCGTCGCGCCTGTCAGCTCTCAAGGGCAGGCAGAAAGTCTCAGTGTCATGGAAAGGATTTCTTCAATGACAAGTAGTTTGTACGTCTCCTTTGTGGGGGTATAGCATAAACTCCCTCTGTTTAGTTTGGTAGCTAATGTGAGAGAAAGAGAGCAGAGCTTTAACTGCCCTCCCTTCTGCTCCACTTTCCTTTGAAAAGTGTTCTGCTGCTGGCATTATTAACTCTGAAACTCCCTATACAGCTGTGGACTGCAAGGACTGGCTCTCCTATGCAACTGTGGAAGAGGCACAAAGGTTTCCTTGTGACCACTCATTCTTTTTGTGTCCCCACAAAAGGCCAGTCACAATGTAGTATGCTGTTAATAGCTGAAGCACAAGATGTGGTAATGTTAATGAAGCCTGAGCAGCTGACGCTAAGATTTGGGGGAAACTGGGGCCTAAATGACTGTGCTTTATCTTTCTTATTGAGTCACTGCCACATGACTCTTTTGGCTTAATCCCTTCACAGCATTTTATGCAGAGGCACTCCATTCAGATGTTTAAACACAAATTCATTATATCCCATATATGCTCTGATGTCCTTGCATGTGAATATGACTTTGTTATTCCTCTGTCCTCGAGTGTATTTTTCACCTGCCCATGTGAATACTGAGGTATTTTGGCAAAGTGCTTCATTGTGGAGCTGTACTTCCCACTCCTTGGACTAACATTATGCTCTTCTCATTAGCATGTATGAAAACGCACTTTTTGGTTTTATAAGGGGTCATTAAGAATCTGTGAAATATCAATGTGGAAGCAAAGAAACTGAGCATCATTGAAACTAGAGATGCAGTAGAGATGCAAAGAGCTCTGGCTTTTCAAAGAGAGGAAAGGCAGGAGGGGGGAGGCTAAGGGTGTGCATGCCATGAATGTCCCTTCTGTTTGTTAGCTCTACAGCAGAGTCAAAGAAGCCCCTATCTGTGAGAGACAGACCTGACAGACATTGTTTTTCTGTTTTTATTCCTGCCTCATCTTCTATTTGACTTTCTTAGATCCCAGTGTTAGGATAACGTGGTACTTAGTAAGGGGTCTCATTTGTCCGGCTCTTCTAGGGCTCAGAAATCCATGATGTGCCTACTACAGGTAATCCATATTTTCCTGTCAGGGACTCCGAGATGAAAGTGAAAGGTGAGATTATTTGTTAGGATTCAGACAAGCCGATGTGAATATTTGAACGTATTTCTAGATGTGAAATATGTGGCCCTTCATAGAGTTCCTAATTTGTGTATTTTTCTGTGACAGCTTGCAAAGTTGAGGGACTGGTAGTGGTACTGATTGATGCTATAGATACTGTGAAAAAAGGTAAGGAGAAAGTCAGCTCTTTTGGTGCTGTGCAAAATCCCAATAGGTTAATCATCTGACATTGCAGAACTGTATGATTTTAGGAAACCCGAAAACCTGACCATGTTGGTTATTTTTTTCTGGCAAAGAATTCCTGTCTGCTACCTGATACACGCTGTGAGCCTCTATGTCTGTGTCTCTTGAAGTGGAGAGCTACTTGAAAGCATCTGGAGTGACAAAAACCACAGCAGATTATTGTTGTTACAGGATTGTGTAGCCTATGAGGCTAATGTGGTGTCACATCACTGAAGTTGTAGTTCTCATTGCAAGGAGTCATACGCAGCAAAGAATAAATATGATGGGAAACAGGTTCATCACCAGCCAAAGAAAAGGATGTCCCAATTCTCGCTTTCTAGTGTAAGTAGGTTTCCTAAATCCCTCAGATGCCATTGAAAACCTCATCCCCAAGTCATGCCCACCCCACTCACACCTCAGTGAAAAGCGTGTCTTGAGGCCAATTTCCTGAGAAAGTCTGTGTATAAGTAAGCGTAAAACTGGGGCATCACTGAAGACAGACGAGCATATGGAAGTTCTCTAGTTCCAAGTTTCGGCAGCATTTCTTCCACTCAGGGACCCTTGAGAATCAGCTAGAGCAGACAGAAATACTAACTTGGAAGAAATTCATCCAGCACTGTATTCTGCATTTGCTATCCATGTTAGCACATTCTGCCTTCTTTCACAGAAGGAAAATGTTTTGAAGCAAGCATTACGGATGCTGATAACTTTCAGTTACTTGCAGTGAAGTAGGCATCAAGTTATTGTCTAGAAGGGTTCCTGACCTCAGAATAGCTGAATTTGTGGGGAATCCCTGTCTTGTCCAAGTCACTGATCAGAGCAGGGTCAGCTAGAGCAGGTTGTTAAGGCTGTGTCCAGTTGGGTTTTGAGTATCTCCAAGGATGGAGACTTCACAACCTCTCTATTCCAATGTTTGACAATTCTTACCATTAAAAAAAAAAGGTTTTGCTTGTGTTAAAAGTGCAATTGTATTTCAGTTTGTGCCCCATTTCCTCTTGCCCTGTCACTGGGTACTACAGAGAGGAGTCTTCTTTACTCATTCCTATCAGGTATTTATGCACAGTGATAACATCCCAGTGAGCTGTCTCTTCTCCAGGCTAAAGAAGGCAGACTGAGAGCTCACAACATCTGAAATAGTTCTGGAACTGACAACTTTGAGCAAGTCTGAGTGAAATTCTGTGTCCTGTCCCTAGAGTAGAAGCACAGAAATCATGACCCAGTAGGAAGAGAGGTGAAAGTAGCTTCAAGATACTTCTGAGCTCCTTTAACCTTGAATTGCCCTGGGGTCTGGTGAAAGCTCTAGTGTAATCTGTTCTTTTCGAACTGTGGTTCCTCTTCAGTGTCCTATGGGAATGTGAAATAGGATTGCATGAAATAGAAATGTCATGGCTGGAATATCCGTAATACTGTTTCTTTTGTCCCTGCTCCAAGCTGTAGCATGCTCCTTTCACCAGACATTGAGAAAGGATGTTAGGAACAAAGCTTAATGGGTTCTTTCATAGTGCCTCTTCTAAAGAAACCTTACTCAGTGTGAAGGGTTTTTAGGGCCCCTTGAGGCCTCCACGTTGCTTTTGCAGGAATAAGGGTGATGATGAGAATTTTCTGTTTAATCTCTCTGGGTCTTAGGCATAAGATGCTTGGGACTTGTCCCTAAATTGTAAACTCTTTGTGTCGGGCTTGGATTTTGAGTTGGGTTTGGACTTTATTCCATGCTTTTGGCCTAGCAGAAAGGGTGCAATTTTTTCCCCTGTGGTTTCCCACAGTGCTGGAGAATAAATAATTAGGACAAGTAATTCAAAACCACAATATATGGCTCTGTAATAGGTCATCTAACTTCTTGGGAGTGGAAAGGGCAGGGGGCCAGCAGATGACTCCTATTTACTATGGTGACTTTTAGTTCTGAGAACACCTTCCAGGAATGTTACCAGAATGACAATGGAAGTCCAGACTTCTGGAAAATTCTCTTTAGGAGCTCTTGACAGGGTGGTAATGCTTCCCTCCTCACACTCCTCATATCAAGCTGGATTTGCATCTCATCGACCTGTTAATTTTGATGCAGGTCATCTTGGCAGCTGCTGAGTTAAAAGAGTGGTAAGAGGTAGCGTCCTATCAGTGTGAGACTTTTTGGTTTTTTTACCAACTGACTATTCCTTAAGTTGGCTTATTTTAAACAGAACAGCCCAATATCAAAGCTCTTTAAAACTCTTATAAAGTGATATGCTTTAGCGCCTGAAGTTTGCTTGTAAGAGAACTAATTACAGGTCAGTATACAGGTAGTGTGAAAATTGAGCTTTTTCTTTGACCTGGTGACATGTCTGTTCCCCTTTACTTTTTGACAGTGATACATCTACCTCACTAAGTGTTATGCTTTCACACAGCTACTCAATATTTGTCAATATTCCCATTGTTATTCAAATCATATGTCCTACTCGTATTCATGCAGCAGTTAAAATTGTGATTGCTGGATTATAGCAGCCTTTATAGCAGCCTTTATTGTCATAAATGAATTTTTTACCTTTGCTTAATTCAAAAACTTGAATGCTCCATTAATGTATGGTACATTGGATATAAGATAGATGATGAGATTTGAGTGAGATTGTGTCTCTTGATCTTTTCATCTCTGTGCATATGGATGGGATAAAAATATGGTCTTGCACCAACAAAAATTGGAAAGATAATGGAGAGTAAAAGAATTTTTGGAACTATTGATTTGAATATTTTATAAGGAAAATTTTATAAACAAAAAGTATCAGGGAAATCCAGTGTTGTCAAAACAACAATAAACATTGCTAAGCAAAGGAAAAATGATGGGTAATTCATATTTTCGGAGTTGAGATAGTGATTTTACAACAAAAAATTTCCTTAATTTTCAGTTAAATCAGAAGAAATAACTTTCTCAAATGACATTGCAGACAGGTGTTGGTTCTCCATCTATGAATGAATTCTCTGTTTTTCCATAGGAAAGGAGAAAAATCAAGAGTTAATTTAGTATCTATGTGAACTATGACAATTTTGGATTTCATTTTCTATTTAAGCTTAAAAAATCCTGTTCAGAACGGGAGAATCTGTAAATACAGGGAGAAGTATTTCAGCTCTGCAAATCAGAGATGACAAGTGCTGTCTCATTTCTCCATGATGATTATAAGCTACACTTAAAATTATTAAACTGCAATTATGTTACCTGTCTGAAAAATTACCAGAATTATCATACAGGAAAATAGAATTATTTTGCATGTTTCCTCACTAAAAATTTTCACCAGACTGTAATGATTTGGAAGACAAGCTTTATTCATGTTATCTCTCCTTTATCAGATTTCATGTTTTAGCTTTTTTACCTTTGACTCTTGGTGTGAAATCAAGATACCCTTCTGTGGACCCTTCTTTGACAAAGTCCTTGTCTCCACTGGACAGTGACTAGCCCGAGTTTAGTGACTAGATCACTTCTAATCCAAGGTAATATAGGAGTTAGATAAAAAGGTTTTAAAACAAGTCACTTAGTATCCCTGAAATAATGCTTTGTTTTCCTAAAAGCAGGCAGGCCAACCTTCTTCAACCCCACCCACCAGTGTATTTGCTTAAACATACCTACACATTTCTATCTGCCTTTTCCTCTCCTTGCTTTATCTCCTACATTCATGGAAGAAAATGTGTGGGCTCACTGGCAGTCTGAGAGAGTCTGCCTATGGCTAGAGAACCTCCTGTCACCCAAGTGTTTCCCAAGAGGTGCCTTGTCCTCTCACTGACTGTCTGCCTTGCTCATTGTTGCGTATTGTTGCAGTGGAAGTGCACAGTAGAAGTGTCTTGTGTCTAACGCCAAATTAAATGTGTACAGATCAGGGCAGTTTTAATGGTTTATTGCAGTGCATTGTCAATTTGATAAACACAAGTCATTCAGCTTAACCAGATTTTTCTAAGAGATCAGGCTTACCCACCTCCACAGTCCACTGATTTTTTTTCAGGTCATACCCTAAGAATCTATTTTAAAATTCACAGAGTGAAGATGACTCCTCATTTAATTTGTCCTCTCCCAGTGAGCTGGTGTATAGCAGACAGCTGGCAGACCTGTAAGGAATTGCTTCAGTGCTCTCGTCCTGATTTTTTCAGGCTCTTCTCAGAGATACTAGGACAGTCTTGGTTTCCAGTTTATTCTTTTGGGATTTTGTATTGAGCTCATGACCAAAGCACCAGAGTGACATGCAGGAGAGCACAGAGCAGCATGAGGAACAGCTGGCATATGTTTGTGCTCTCACCCTCTCCTCAGGGGGACAAGTGTGCCCAGCTGAATATTTTCCTTTGGAATTACTTTAAATACTGTGCTAATAAGAGAGAATTGAGGGGGAAATAAATGTGCATGTTGTTTAGTGTATAAATAGTGAGACTTGTTATGTCCCTATTTCCTTTCTTAGCCCAAGCACTGAGCAAGCTTCCAGAACCTGTCTGCTTCACAGACAGGCTTTACTCTTTGTAGAGATTGTATTATGGATATTCTCTTTCTGCTGCTTTAGGGAGAAAAAGCTGTTGTTTTTTGGGGGGTTTGTTTTACTGGAGTAATATGAAGGAAAGCTCAAAAAAAAATTGAATTTCTCTGTCTCCAGATCTATAGAGGTCTATTTTTCCGAGGAAAGTGGATGCTCCTAAATACAGAGAAATAGCACTGCTATTGCAGTGAAGCCAATGACAATTAGGCTTATCTATAGTACAACCTCTGTGTCTGGAACAAGATGAAAATTTGACAGGTGGCACCAGTGAGAATTATCCTTTTGGAAATGAATGTTGGAGCCATTATGTATTGTCTATGGCATCCTGTTTGGAGCAATAGAAATGAACCAGAATGACATTACTTTCATTTTATTCTCAGATACTTCTTTCTGTCAAAGGATACTTTCTTTCTAAGCTAAACCTTTTCTTTAATCAGGGAAAATTTTATTCTGTTTTCCTTATATTGTATTGCTATGGCAACACAACATGACATGGCATTCTGAGCTGGCTATCATAAACCTGCTTCCCCCATTGTGTCCAGTGACCAGCCTCCGTTAAGGGCTGTGCACTCCCCTGAGTGCAGGGTCTGGTGCCTCCTGTTCCCTCTAGCAGTGCTAGCTTAGCTCTGTGGAGGAGAGTCAGAATAACATGGTGGACATTTTGACATGTTTATACTTCCACAGGTACTGGGGCACATCACGGCCCTGTTAGTCTACAGCAGCAGTGTGCAACGCAGACCAAGTCATCTCCAGGAGTGGTGTCACTCCTCACACATGAAGGCTCCTGGCTCATGAGTACTCCTGGCCGGGTATTACACTGGCCAGTTTGAGTACAAGCAACAATCCCCCTGGAACAGCTGAGGCTTCACAGCTCAGCACTTACCTACAGTTTTAGGCAAGACACTGCGGTCTGGTGGAAGCTGTGCTGCTGCAGACATGCTCCTGTCATTGCCAGTGATGGGCAGGTTATGCCTGCCTGAGCTGCAGTCGTGCCTCTGTGGTGACTTACGCCTCAAGACTTTGGTTTTTCCAGTGTCCCCTCTTTCCAGAGGAGGCCTGTCGTGCAGCACTGAGCCAACACAGCCTGGCCTAATTTTACTTACTCCTCAACGAATATGCTAGTAACCTGATATTTCTATTCTAGAAGGGTAATAATGATTCTTTCTGGAGTGAAACTTAAGCCGTAGCAGAATAATTATAGTGAATTATCTGGGGGTACGATTCCAAGGCAGCAGTTCCCAGGCACTTCCTTTGAAGAATGTACCTCTGCAAATGTGAGAAGGACGTTTTCTGACAATCTGCTATTGATTACAGAAAATTGTTTAGTTCTAGTTTCACCCTCAAACAGTTGTCTCTCTGCTGCCTTGTTTTGGAAGATGAAGCTTCACAGAAACTGAACAGTAGGTCTTATTCATATCAACTCTATTTTACCTAACAGCTCATTTACCCCTTTCCTCTCTGTCTGCCTCCCTCCCTTTCCTTTCCTTGCTGCTGCTGGCAAGCTAATTAGGCTTCTCCCTCAAGAAAAATTCATCCAAGGCCATAATAGCCATATCAGATGGAAGCTAGGATAAAACTCTCCGTAGTATAGCTTGTAAGTGCCTCTCAGTTTCTCACAATGTTTCCCTGCCTGCTTTTGCTTTGTAGGGAGAATTCTCTCATCATGTGTTCTATGGAAGTATTAAATAAATTAATTAAAAGAAATTATGATGTGTGTTTCCTGAAATATCCTCCTTGATTTCCTTTTATCCCACTTATTTATACATTTTAGGTGCTGGATCTCAAGCTTTGTCCAAAAAGCCTACATTGTATATTTCACTATCTTTCCTTTTGTAAATCCTTAACATTCTGTTAGACTAATATATTAAAATTCTTCAGACATGGAGTAGCAATGTTCATAATCTCCAGTTCATTATCTTAATTAGATCTGTCTTATATTATCCCACAGTTTATTCTCATTACTTTAAAGGTGATCAGCCTTAGAAGGGAATGTGAGCAGAATTTAGTGAATTCTATTGTGGCAACATTTCTCTGATCTGGCTTTGGGTCTTTCAGGTGTAATAATGATAATGCTGCTGGTGCTGTTAATTAAAAATTGCATTTGAATGGTATGAATATTCATTTTGGGGAATGAACACAGAATTAACTCAGGGGGTAAAATGTCTATAATGGCCCAAGGATGTGAAGTGAACCTGGCTCCCCATTAAAACACAAATGAATCATTAAAAATGATGGAAATTCAAAATCCTCCCACCCTGCAAACTATTAATAAAGTATTGTCCAGGTCGAGCCTGTCTTCTAAGGTGGCAACAGACATTAATGTTCATCCTTCGGTAACAAATTATATGACATATACTTGACATACAGCTCTGTCCAGGAGCTAATACCCGATCCTAAATCTTTATTAAATAATTTAGAAGGGCTATTGCTTATTTAAAATTCTCAGGTTAAAGTGCTGTATCTGTAAGATCCAGGTTACTTTTAATAGCTTTCTGTGATTAAAATTGCTTTCCCAGAAAGTGATCGTGGCATCCAAGATGCTGTTGGGGAAGATACAGACAAGAAGAAGTGCTGAGACCTTTGATAATGAAGCTCTCTGTACCCAAATTCTCTCTCTGGCAAAATACAGGACTTTAATATTCTGGGCAGGAATGTTAAAAATGTGTCTTTTCTTCGTCATGTGAATAGCACCCCTGAAAATATGAAAGTGATGTCTGTTGGTTTCTTTTTTTCTGAATTTATTTGTTGTCATTTTTTTCTGAACAAAAGAAACATCAAATAATGAATACCTTTTTTAAAAGCTTATCTGGTACTGCAGGATGCTTAAAAAAATGAGACCACAAACTAGAGATAAAGCCTCTTTGGTGTAGGAACGTTATGTGAAGTTTAATGGGCATTTGGCAGGGAATATTTTGCTGGCTGTTAGCTAGTTGCCAAGGGGATTCACAGGATGCATGTTCTAGAATAAAATGCTCTGTGGATAAACTGGGGTCAGTTAAGGTAATTTGCATGGTGCTTTTGACTGGAGCACTGGGGCCTGGGCTTGCTGTGCACTCAGAGATAAGTGCACTGATGTGTGTCCTCTCCCTGTTTGCCCTGCCTGTAAGTCCTTCGTATGTGAGACACTTCTCAGTTCATGTCTGCACTGGATATCTGCTTGGAAAAGCCCAAATCAGCTCTTCATGTATCCTGTGCAACACAGAATTTGGCCTTCCCTTGTGCAAGAGAGAAACAGAAATGTTGTGTCTTAGGGATCCAAACTGTATCACGAAATAAAAGGAAGGAGGTTTCACAGTGAGAACCCCTTCCTCCTACGCTTCTAACGAGGACAGATAAAAGCAAAAGGATTCTGCTGATTCCTGTGTTTTCTTGCTTGTGGTGAAGAGAAGATACAGCAAGCTTTTCTCTGGGGAGGATGTAACAGGGACGTGGACAGTATGTATGAAGATTCTTTGTACAGTGGGGATTTCCCTATTAATTTCCCTTCGACCCAGTGGTAGTAGAAGGGAAGTCTGTCCTTGGCCTTGCAGCTGTTCATGGTCAAGAGGGCATATTTTTGCTAGTCCTGTGTGGGCCCTTTGGAACTGAACTGTAATTTGCAAATAAAATCATGGGAGTAAATAAAGGAAATATTAAAAAGTAACAAAAATTTAGTATTTAATCTGATTTTTATTAGCAGTATTATTTTCTGTATATTAGGCTGAAGAAATATGATGAATAATTTAGGGTCATTATGTCTGGAC
This sequence comes from Aphelocoma coerulescens, assembly GCF_041296385.1. Classification (NCBI taxonomy): domain Eukaryota; kingdom Metazoa; phylum Chordata; class Aves; order Passeriformes; family Corvidae; genus Aphelocoma; species Aphelocoma coerulescens. The sequence continues at coordinate 27,632,375 of NC_091015.1, forward strand.
AAAGCACACATAAAAGCCAAAAATCTCCTTGTTTGGCTGGTGGGGCACATTTAGGGTTCTTAATTATTAATGTCTTGTATCACTGAAGATGCTGTAGGGTATGTGTGCTTGGTAGGCCTGATATGGGGACCACAGCAGATCTACCACCTCCAGACCTGCAGCTAGTTGGATTCACTCTGGATTGTCTTTGACATTTTAGTCCTTATACAGAGAATCTATTGGTGTGTCAGGACACTCAGCCCTTTCTGAAATCAGATTCCTCAACATCTAAATAGTAGCAGAGAGTCACTTAAGAAAATCTCTACCATAGCACATTAGTGCAAATGTATGCCACATGCAAACTCTATTGAACAGAGCAACATGAAGGCTTAATTTGGGCTGCTAATTAGGCTTGAGAAACAGACTGCGGCTGGACAGCAGCTGTGAGAGGAAAGAATGAACAAACGCAGAGTTTTGTTTCATCTGATCATGTTTTTTACCCTTATTTAACTATCTGGCAATTACTGTGCATATGCTTGTGTTGTTCTTTAAAATTTATCCTGCAAGTGAGAAACCGCAGACAGTGAGCAACTGATGTTTGTTTCTTCCCCTATGGTTTCATCCCACTGTGTAGGCCAGGCTTAAGGTGATGGGGTACCTGGCCTTGCATTAGTGCCAGCTGTTTTCCTTGGTATTTCTTTGGAAGCGTAATTACATTAGTTTATTCATGGAATGTCATAGTACTCCGTTTTGAGGCAGAACTTGAGCTTGCCTTTTGTACCCTGCTTCTGCTTTGTATATTTTTATGGAGTCCATGTGTCTAGTGCCTGATAGCTAATCCCATGGATAGTGTGATTTAATAAGAGGAAAGAATGGTATGGCTGCATCCTGCCCATTATGCCCTTAGGAAAGAGATTTTTATTTGCTGTCAGATGTCACTGATGGAGCAATTGGCTTCCTTTCATCAAGTGACAATTGCAGTTTTAAGAGTACAGTACAGAGAGCCACTTTAAAGCCAAACATCTCAATTCACAAGTAAGGGAAGGAAAAAAAGTTGTGCAGCTGGAGGATGCTATTTCTTGTCGGCAGCTGTCGTTGAAAAGGCATGTGGATGCTCTAGATGTCAGGTGTCAAAAATGCTCCATCCAGAGTTTATCACGTGCCTGGAAGTATCATATGAAGTGTTGGAAAGAAGTTTCTGAACACATTAGAAATCTCTAGACAAGCTTGCCTTGAAATTTGCTATACTGAAATTTTAGGGAATGAGGAATTAATATAATTGAGATCTGCAGCAAAATCTCCATGTTTTACCTTAGTCACAGAGCCTTTTCTATGTTACTCTGATCAAAATGTGTGACTTTGGCAGGAAAATTGTTCATGACAAATTCTCTACCCTTCCCTTGGCTCTCCAAATCCTTAGATGTACCTACAAGGGGACATCTGCACATTTTAAGGACAGATGCATGCATGCAGTGGTGGTCATGGAGAAAAAGCACTATTCCAATTTAAGAAGAGACTTGACATTAGGAAAATATTGTTATACAGTGTGCCCGCTGTATACTCTACTAGCAGCTCTCAAACTTTTTCCTTTTATGCCGTTCTCTTTTCTTCCCCTTCTTCAGTGGGAGCAGGTATCATCACTGGGATAGAAGAAAAGAAGAACAGCTGAAGCCATAAGAGTATCTGGGTCTTTCACTTGGTTCACACTCCTGTCATCTGCTAACAGGTCCTTGTTTGGAGAAGTGCAGTGCTTGAGAAAGTTGATGTGTGTAGGTTGGCTGGGAGCTCTGGCTCTATGCAGAATCCCAAGTTCCCATTGTGTGGTACATCAGGTACCCCAGATTGCCTCTGGAGTTGTTCCCAAGTTTGCATATAGTTGGGTCTCCAGAAAGTGCATGGGTGCTGAGCTGTAGCCATGTTGCCCCTCTAGACAATGTTCAATGTGATCTGTGCTTGACAGCTGCTGCACTACCTGTGTATAGGGGCACTTAGTATGAATCTCTATAAAAACTGTGAACTTGGGAATTGTTTAGGTCTGATGCCTGGTGACAGCTGGGGCAAGGAAGGGGTGAGATTTGAATCTTCTCTCTTTGGCCTTGGACTCTGGTGTTAACATGCAGGTTTTCTGTAACGTCCTGTTCCTTTTCAGTTGTCACTGGCTGGTTTTGTCTGTGTATCATTTCTGTCAACTATTGAAATCAGAGCGTCTCTTCCTATTCCAGCTGGCAGTTGCCAAAGCTATGTGAAACAGAACTGGATATACAGAAGAACACTTTCATTATGTTGTTATGTCAGGTGAAGATGTAACACTAGAAACCTAGGGGTGTTTATTGATGCAGGGGACACAAGGCACTGAGTGCTGGAATTCTGCTCAAAGGAAGCAAGACAGATGGGAAGAGAAAAAAAATCTGCACCTGTCAAGTGTCACATCATAGCAGGTGAGTCTAAAGAATAAAAGTAGCAATCTTCTTCCAGTATATTAGTGCCTCTGCACAAGAAATCCTTTGATAACACACACCCGTTGTTCATTTAATAGATTTTTCAATGAAGATTAGGGAAAAGTTACATATAATGTGCCTCACTGCATTAAGTTAATACCAGATTTTATGAGGTAAGGAGTACTGGACCCCACGACCCCGGTCTCTCTTCTGTACTTATGGCCATAGGAGATTGAAAGAGTTGAGATCAAGGCCACCAAGGAGAGTGGAAATACTCACAACATCTTATTCATTTTGTGTTGCAGTTATCAAGTAAGTCCATGAATATTGTGGATTACTGGAGTAATCATCTGCACAACAGCCTCCTAAGGAAAACCCATGGTTTCACATCATGTCTCACCAGGTGATTACTGGTTCATGATTGCACATAGAGATTTCCTTTCGATGTTTCCAAGGGCTGTTCTACACCCCATAAATCTCAATATATTTGTAATGATTGATAAATACTGATTGTAATGATTGATAAATACTGCATATAGATCCGAGCATAAGATTTGTTTCCCCATTTGTATGAACTGCAAAAAAATACTCTGACCACTTGACTGCATGTCTGGTCTTAAAATTTTCTGTTACACATTAGCATAGTATGTTAAGCAAAATGTGACTTTTAAGATGAAAGCATGGTTTGATTATTAAAAGAGTAACAATGATAGGAAGAAAGGGATACAGTGTTGTCTATCTTTAGAACATAATGAGAACAGGCTACATTTGTATTATTCCCTGTGCTTAAGTTTTGTTACAGTAATTTTCCCAATGAATACATTGCATAAAATGCTATTTCCTCTTTTCATTACCATCTTCTTTTGCATCAGAGGCAGCTATAGAATCTTAATGATTATGTTATTCAAACCTTTTTGATAATCTCAGTATTTTGAATGACCTCTCTTTCACCTCTTCCCTAAGGTTACTGAAGTTGAGAATAGGAGTTTTTTCAAATCAGATTACTCACCAAAGAAAAGGGCAAGGTAGTTCAGATAGTTATTGTCACAATTACAGATATTATAACAAGGATGAGGAAAAAAAAGAAAAAGAAGTCTGAAACTTTACTAGTTTTCCACCACAAAGCAGGGAAAATAAAAATAATTATTGTAGGTGAGTCTGATTCAAAATTCACTGAAAATCACAGATCCCGACATATGAGATTATTTGGGTTTCAGACACTATCAAATCAGGGGTAGTTCTGTATTTGGGGTAAAAAATCACTGTCTAAACCATTGGTAATCATTGACAATGTGCTCTTCAAAAGTTTTGCCATCTTGAAAAATGCATAAATGTGGTTGGCCATGTGCATTTGAAATATTTCAGGAATGTTTATTTATAAGACTTCTTTGTATTTAAATGAGAGGAGAAGAAGAGATCCCCCACATTAGGACTCAAGGTGCTGGCTGGTGATACAGATTGAAATGGGCTAAATACTGCTTGAGATCCATAGTCCCTGTTGGAAAATTGGTATGTGAAAAGTACTTATTAAAACCCAAATATTTGTGTCCAGAAGCAAAGTATGTCAGCACACAGTGTAACTGAATGGACTCTGCCAGCCAAGCAACTCTTATCGTTTATAGACATGACTGAGTAGTCTGTAATGCTTCACAGACATCTGAGATAGTCAACCAAGAACCCTAAATGTTAAAAGCCAAGATTAAGGATTCAGTACTTTCAGTATCATTAAGACTTGTATGTGTGCACTGACCATTCTAAATGGTAAATACACTTCCTTCACATGCCCTGTACTTTCTAGAAAGGTTGTTTTCCTACAGTGGGCAGGGAGATCACATGAGAGACTTATGGGAAGTGCACAAAGAACAAATACAGGCACAGGATTTACCTGCAAAGAGATTGTAGAGAGCAGGGTTGCTGTATTTACTCACACTCTCCAATCTTCGTGTGAATAAAGCAGTGTCACGGGGCATGCTGCAATACTGATAATGAGTTTTATATTCATTCAGCCTAGGAAGCTTCAACAGATACAGTTTGCCTGTCAAATGGATTTAAAATTGTATTGTCTCTGCCTTGCTTTCTGCACTGATTGCTTTCGTATTGCAGCTCCATGCCTCGATAGACACTTTGATTGTCTGTATCTGTCACTTTGTTCACATGAGCCTCCCTGTAATGTGTAATACCAAACTGTTTTAATACGAAAACTCAACATGTGCTTCTACAAAGATTATTAACTTAGGGAGATGGCAGCCAAAATTATATTTTGCTTTCTATCCTTGGTTTTGTTTTTTTTTTCCTGTGTACACTGCATGATAGGCAACAATCCACTTAGTTCAAGATCTCAGCTTAGTGAAGGAACCATTTCAGAAGGGATGTTGTGGATACAGCTGCAGACATTTCCACAGGTTTCATTACCATGCTGCACACAGCTATAATAATAAACCTTGGCTACCCTTGGCTTAGCTTTTATTTTAAATTCATAAGATCTGAATCCTAACTTTCAGCACAGAGTATGACTGCAATTTAACAAGTCTTTTAAGCATGTATTCCATCTCAAATACATTGCATTAAGAATGAATGATTTAATCCTGACACAACGATTGGGTATATAGTCTATACCCAAGCACTGTGTATTGTTAAAAAACCCTCATGTCTTCAGAGAACATTGCTCTGAAGAAGCCTGCTTGGGTACCAAAGGTGTCACAAAATGGTCTTTTAAAGTTTAAATTACCTTCAGCAAGTGAGTTGAAGCTGTTTTAAATATTATAGATATATTCTCCGTCAGGATGAGGATTATCAGTCTGACTCCAGTATTTATACCTTAGGCGTCACTCTGGACTTTTGCCATTTCTTTAAAAGAAGAACAAATTTCACTTTTATTGTATCAGAATATGCTGGTTTGTGTAGTGCTAGGCCCTGGATATGGGCTTTTAAATATATACAATGTAAGAAACATAACACAACCCTAATCACTTCTTTAAAGAAAGGTGATATGTAAATAAAGAATCCCATATACTGAAATGGAAACATAAATGAGAACCATATATTTCACATTTTAATCATTTTTTCAGATATGCTAACACTGCAATAACCTAACACAAACCTTTAAAACTTATTAGAGTATATTGTTTATTTGTAGGCAGAGAATAACAACTCATGTTTCTCGCTGATGTCACTAGGTCTTCTGATTTCCATATGCTTCTGAGCATCTAGTGAAAGACCAGAAAATGAAATTAGTATCAGGCAAACATATTAATGGCCAGTAAAGCAAAATTGTACACACTAGATGTCTTTATCTAAAATGGGAGCTTTAAAATGGGAGCTTTAAAAATTACTAACAAGAAAATGATAAAACAAGAATGATATAAAAAAATAATTTAGAAGAAAGATTTTCTTTTCCAAATCATGTAAAGGAGTAACATTTATAACTGTTAATCCTTTATTTTCCTTCCCCCTAATTAAATTTAGTCATCAATTTAACTCAAATTTTAGGATTTGCATTTGAGCTTGATGCCAATAATAATAAGTGAGATAAATCAAATTAATATCCTTGCAGATACAGTTACTTTAATAACTTTGCCATTTCCATTCCCTTTTTATCTGCATTATCACAATTCGATAACATACTACAGTAAACCAATGCCTCAATGAACTTCTTTCTGTGCCCAGCATGGAGAGATTAGAATTTCTAATTTTATTGCACAGATTGTCATATCTTGTCTTATACAGAACCTTTTATTGCAAAAGGAAGCCAGATGCTATGATGTAAAGAGGAACAAAGTTTTTCAGAGTTTGTATGTATGTACTTCTGGGGTGAAACAGAAACCTTTTTCAAAGCAACCAGCAATATCGCACAACCATTAAAACAGAATGCCCAGAGAAACTGGATGAGAGGGCAATAGTTTTCCTGGGCTCTTGGAGCTTCCAGGACAGATAGGACATGTACTCAAATACAGAGACATCAGTACTTGTCTATATTCAGGGGGTTTTGATACTTAAACACCCTCACGGAGAGTGCTGCTGTGCTTTTATAATCTCAGTAATTGGGCTTTAGGAGGATGGAATATGAATGGTCTGCAGAGGACAAACCTGCTTTTTAACCTAGGGCCACTGAGCAGGGCTGTGAAGCTCCTATTGCAGGCATTGCCAAAAAACTGCAGCCTCTCTGCATTCTCTGTGCTGGAATTATTGGTTTCACATAAGGAAATGTCGCACACTTGTCAAGATGGTCTTCTCTGTTCAGTGTCGTGAAGAGCCTTTCCGTGATATTTTTTATATCTCTCAGTGTGGACCAAATGCCATTTTATACATATGTATATACAGAAACACTCCCAACGAGGATGTCCTTCTCAGCATAAAGGACAGATATCTGGGGGAGTTGTGGAGTAGTAATTGTGCGGGGTCAGCAATCTCTTAACACCAGCTGTTTAAGCCACCGTGTCCATAATTGTCCTCTGCGTGTTTACACAAAAGATTAATATACACACGTACAAACCTTTCAAGCCCATGTGTGGGCTGGCTAATAGTTTACCAAGTGTTATCATCTGCCTTGGTCCTCCCACTTATGCTTGTTCCTGCTGCCAAGTGTGCCTGGAGCAATTTTTAGTGGAAGGGTTACTCATTATATGAATAGCTAGTGCTTTTGTCTTCAGTGCTGTTCCAGGTGCACTAGAAGGGAACAAACCATTTGAAGGAAAGAATTTAAATCCCTCACTTCATCCAGGCTTCACATGACCTTGGTAAATCTTTGATACTTAGCTTTGCATGTATGGTTGGGTTCAGTTCTGAAACTGAATTGGCTCTGGGAGTGGAGTTGACAAATCTGAGTTAGATGCCTAATGGATGGGGAAATTTAAGACCTTGAGAAAGGGATTCCTTTTGTTTATGCCTCCCTGTCAACTCATTAGAACAGATAATTACATCCTTTTCTTCTTCGAAGGTACAGAGGAAGGATAGGGAGAATAATAGTGCCCATTTTTTACATAGTGGTTGAGAGACGAAAGTGTTCCATCAGGGAGCAGAAGACCTGGGTAAACAGATTATTATAAGTGTTTATAAATTTTTGTCTGGATAAAGCAGAGCAAAGACACAAAATAAGTCAGAAAGTAAAATTCATATAGAAGACTCAAACGCTGTAGCTTTTTTGTCATTAATTTCAGTAGTTTTTTCTATGAATCCAATGTCACAATTTATTACTTTTGGTGTAAATAGGCTTTTTTATTCAGCAGTTAAGAGGGAGGTGGCATACAAAACTTAGGCAGAAAAACAATACTTTTTATACTAATATGAGTCCAGAAACATTAGAATGTTACTGTGCTCACGTACACTCAGCTGAAATAGTTTTGGTTTCATCAAGGCCCTCCTGAGGTAGCTCTGACAGGCTATTTAACTCTGCAGAGCTCTGTGACAGCTGAAGCTAAACACATTCAGCCTTTGTAAAAGAGTTTAAGCAACCAATAATGGAAGAAATGGAAAACAAAGAATTGCAGATGTAGAAACAACAAAAAACCACCCTTTAGGATTTTCTAAAGGATTGTTAATATCATGGTTAAGATTTCTTAGGACTTTTGGGTCTTTTTCTGCCATACCTTCTTTCCTGTTTTAGGATTTGGGGGGTTTTTGCCACTTGTATTAGAATGTTGCTTGTAAAATCCATTCTTCAATAACTTCTCCTTCTGCCTTTCTTCTGTGTTGCTTCTATTCTCCATCCCTTCTCTAATCTAAGACTTAAAATATTTAAGAGTTAATGTCTCAGGCAGTGACTTCCATTGTTTTCCAGGGAGAAGCCATACAAGGCTCATTTCTGTCTCACATGCAAGGTCTCTTTTCCATAAATTTATTCCATGTTGAAAGTAAGTCAGAAATGGAGTTCATAAATTAATGAGAATTCATAAGGCTACTTATAAACATTCTCCAGGCCATCACACAAGATCAAAAAATAAAATATGAAGATGTTTCAAAACTCTATGTATTTTGGTGGTTGACCCTAGAACAAACACCAGGAAACTATTCCCTTCATGACCAAATACCACACTTGCTAAAGTAAGTTCTGTGAATATATCTTGACTTTGCATGTGTTTCAAAACTTTAAGAACTAAAAATATTTGAGCTTGAGAGAAAAAGTAACAGAACACAATTACATTTAACACTGAATTTCTCTTATCCTAGCAATGTGCGGCTTAGGTGAGCTACTGTGTCCCCAAAAGGTAATAACTTAGGAGATATCCACTGCTTCACAATTTGTGATCAGTCAAGGTAATACAAGTTCACAGAATGAGGAATGGCTTGATTGGTAGCTCAAATTTTTCCTGAAGAGATTGAAAACCACTTGCTCCTCTTGTCTGACCCCATATGAACCCATTGATTTATATAAATCCTTCTCAGAGCCTCATTGGTCTGAGAGCACCAAGAGAGTTAATATGAAATGTATTTTGATTTGGATGATGCTCTTTAGGGACTTCGCTAAATGAACTTCCTATGTATTTGATATGGCCTGAAAGGATGGATATTTAGACACTTATTGTGGATTATCTAGAGTTAGGTAACTGCTTATATGTTGTAACTTGATTGTAGACCTGAGCTTTTGGATTTGGAAACAATCAGAGATCTCGCTGAAATTCCTGGGCATGACAATCACTCTGTTTTAAGGTAAATGAGAACAGTGGAGAGATAGTAGGTGCTAAGCAGCAACTGACACAGTGGAATTACTACTATGAACACTGACAGCAGATCCCAACAGCCCCAAATTTCTGCAAAGCAGTCTCAGAGCCTAGGGATCTAATAAATAGAGCAGAGAATCAGCAGCCATGAAAAAAAACAGGTAACAGAGAAATATGTGTGGCATGACTGAAGGAAAGCCAAAGGGGATAAAAACAGCTTTTGGGGCAGAGTGATTGTTAAAAAGACAGATTTAGAATGCTTAAAAAGAAAAAAAAGAAAACATTCTATTGCTTTGCCTGCCATATCAGGGATTTATGCTTGCTCCTGGTAAAGAAAATAGGTTGTACCAGAGCAATCACAGGCTATCTCATCAATTTATCCCCCTAACGAAACAATTGAGAAAACCCCAAATATCTGCTTAGCTACTTGGATAAGAAGAATAAGGATATAAGAGAGAGAACAATATTTCCAGCTGTGGAATTTGCTAGATATGCAGTGAAGTGTGTTGTTCAGCTGAGTTTTGCATAAGAAATACATTTATGTTGCATTTCTAATGCAAATTGCACGTATTTTACATGGACAAAATGAATTCTTGCTGGCTGGATCTTCAGCTTTTCAAATCAATAGAAAGACTCTAATGTATTTTCAATAGACTTTGGAGCAGGCCCTTCCTCCCATGCACTCAAAATGATTTACAATCAATTTATGGCAAGAATCCACTTCAGAAAGCCTGAAAACTACGAATATGCAGTTTCATGGGGAAGCTAGCATCAGTGGCCTAAAAATAGACTCAATTTCAATATACTGATCCAGATGCCCGCGTGTGAAGAATTTAGTCCCTGTGCATATGTTATCTAGCTTTTAGTGGTTTGAACAAAAGAGGCATAAGACTATGTTTAAGGAAGTGATGACAAGTGCCTCTTTTTATCAAATGTTCTGTGCACCAAAATGGAAATACTCAAGGAGCTTATTTTGATGGCATATTATTTCTGACCCCCCAGTAACTTGTCACGTGACTGACACCAGAATTGGTGTGGATAAATGGAGAAACCACTCACATTTTTACAGATAGGTCGGTAAAGAACCTTTTTTATATGGCCTCTTCTAAATGCAGTGGCACTTTTCTTTTCCCCTGGCTACATCTGTACCTTATGATTTGGGATTTTGCAGCTTCTGGCTATGGAGGCACACACCAGCAGTGTCCCATCTTGCTGAGGTAAAACTGAGGAGCAAGACTTCCCTTCCTTTATGCCAAAAAATACACTGGCTGGAAGGGAGGGACACAGTTTACACCAAAAGGTCCACCAGTCTGAACAGCTGGGGAATGAGTAATACAAATATAGACTCACAGCACTATACTGGGGAATATGTATATAGCATATATGCTACAACCCTCAGTGTTTCTGATATTTACAAAGAAGGGAGGACCGAAAGAGTCAGTGAGCAGGAAAAAGATGGACTAGCAAATCCCCAAAGGCACAGAATATTTTGACATTAAAAAGTAGGGTAAGGAAAGATAATTAGGAAAGGAGATGATGTACTGCTCTGAGCAGGCAGATGGAGGAGTAGAGAAAGAACAATGGGCAGTTCAGAGTAGAAAACTACCTGGAGCAGTTTGTGAGTGGAAGAGGAGGAAATGGGTGAGGATGACAGATTGGTATTCTGGTTTAGGGGCTGATAACTTACTGTTGTGCGTCTGACTCCTTGCAATGTGAAATAAGGGACTTTGGAGAGTCTTAACTGGGATTGACAGAGGTTGTGGGAGTCTTATGTTCCAAAAATGTTTTTCTTTGCTGTATCAGCTAAAGCATGTCGTAGCAAATCCATACTATGAACAGCCAGATGGGACAGCAGGAAAGCTGGTAGAGATACTGTTTAAAAGGTCCTTGGCAGATTTAGCTATTCCATAATTATCATTGTAAGAAAATAGCAATCAATCTCATAACACTTTGCAAAGATCACAGCTCAGGGATGAACAGAAAAAAAGAACAAAGTCTTGGTACACAGCTAACAAGATGTGTTAATCAGACAGTTGATTCTAAATCAGTCATGAGACGGAGCAATGCTGGGAATCCTAACCCTGCCAAAACAAACAGCAAAAGGCAGGTCAGAGTCACCATTCCCCATGACTGTTAAGAGAGAATGGTGAATCCATTGTGAAATGCCTGCCACCAGAACTTGGCATCCCAAGTACTTTACCAGATTTCTTAGGATCAGATCTCTAGGAAGCAACTTTGTTCAGCAAGAAGCATGTCCAGAATGATAATGAGAGAACTGTGAATGTACCATACACTCACTTGGATATCTGACACTGCAGCCAAAGAGAAAACTGCACTCTGATGCAGAAACTGCTTTATCCCTTACAAGTTACAGGAAGACACTTTTTTGCTCCTTTTGTTTCGTTGTTAGAAACCAAGATTTCTTAAAAGTGTCAACCCAACAAAAATAAAGGTGAAATATACCCAGATATGTCTATACCACTGCAAAAACTGCCAGTGTCCTGCTGCTATAATCAGTGGAGAACAGAGCCAGCACCTGGTGTGAACGCACCTGCCAGCAAGGGCTGCCTAGGATGACTTCCGTCCTTTCTCACCCTCTGCCTCTGTTTTTAAAACACTCCCCTTTATCTCCACCAAGTGTTGCTGAATAATTTTCCCTGTTTACATCATCATCCCTCCGGACTGTAGGAGAGGTCCACAAGGCAATTGCTCCCAACTCACAGATGGGCTTCTTGGCATTTGTAACTCCTGCTGTAGAATTTCAAAGAAAGGATAGAAAATGCTGCACTGAGCTGGGGTTTTAGTGGGATTGCATCAAACTGTCAGCTTAGTCTGTGAAAGACATAGAGACAGATAGAATAAAAAAAAAAAAAGTTGAGGAAATAACTGTGCATTTACACAAATGAGGGGTATTCTGAGTATCCTTTCTTATATCACAGTAGAAGAGTTTAATAGTGCTGGTCATCAAGAATATAGTTCCTATAAAAGAAATACATTGAACAAGTGTAGGGGGTTCGGTTTGTAACTGGGCAGAAACACCAATTTAGTGTAGTGGTTTGGTCCAAAATACTCATTACTGTTTATCTTCTGTGAGATAAGAATTAGGAGAAATGCAAAGCAGGCACCAAACTTGAAAGAATGTAAAGAAGTTTATTAACAGACCTAAAAGAGGAAAAAAAATTATACCATACCTTCAGAACTCTCCTCCTCCCCACACCTTCCTCCTGTCTCCCACTGACAATGGAAAAAGAAAACCCTTAAGATGTTCAGTCTGTTTACCACTTCCATAATAACCTTGTTCAGTCCATTTAGAAAGAGAAGTCTCTTCTTGCTCATGCTATAAACACATTATCACAACGAGACAGCTGCCCAGGTTGGTTCTCTGCTCGCATGTGAGTCCCTTCCCCCGACTCGCAGCTTTTCCCGCAACTGCTTTTGAGAGTCCACTCTTGAAGTTTTTTGGGGTACAATTTTAAGGTTGAGCCATTCAGAAACAAAAACAGAGGCCCTTCTCCTTCCCTGGGAGCAAAGGGTCTTCCTCATCTTCATCGTTAGGACTATCTCTGGGAGCATCTCTAGGAACTGAGGTTTCTCCTTTCCCGTTTGGAGCAAAAGTCCTCATTGCTTCCATCTCTCCCTGTTCAAACTTCTCATGAAATTACAGCTGCGTCAGCATCTGCCTATCTCAGCACAGGTGCTTTTGCTGACGAGTTGAACACTCCACCCCCCATATCTTCATGAAATTACAACAGGATACTCTGATATATCATAGCTTCACAACAGACTTTCAGCTTTAAGCATCTCCTCTCTCTTCCCTCAGGTTTTCAGCTCTTCACAGCAATAAAAGGGTTAATCTCACCTTGGCCTTGCAGCTGGAATTTTTCTTATCACAGTGGAGGGGGGGAGGAGCCGAGCCGATCTGGCTGCCCACGGCAAAGCAGTGGGGGGGGTTCCACGGCTGGAACAGGCCCATGGCTCCAGGATGGCCGTGGCCCGGCCCGGCCTGGCCCAAGCAGGGCCTGGCCGGGCCCGCTGGCCCCCGCACGGGGCCCGCAGCCGCCTGTCCCAGCACTGGAAATGGGAGAGAGCTTGGGGGGGGAGTTTGTCTATTCTTAAGTGTGGATCACAGAGGCAGTCACAACTTTAAGTGGCTTAAAGAATTGTCCATATTCAAACTGGCCAGCTGATAGGTTCTGTCAGGTCCCAGAGGAAGCTGTAAGCACCCCTTAGCAAGGACATCCCTTCCGGGACTATGCTTGCTAATCTGTGACAACAAGGAGTTTTTTTCCTGTTGTTTTTACTATTAGTTTTGCATCCCTTTTCATCCCCAAATCTGTTGCTTCTAGGTGATGAGTCCTGGCATACACTTCCCCACCAATGCATGCTTTGATACTGATAGTTCAGCTCTGGACTCCTCTTCTCCTCCAGACCAGATGTTTGACTTCTCCCTGCTAATAGTTAACATGGAGCTACCTCATTATACACCTCTCTCTGGAAATTATGCCAGTGCTGCTTCAACGTCAGCCAAGAGCCAGGCAGAATCAATGGGACAGCTGGCGTCCTCCATGGGGATGGACTACTTTACCTTTTGGATCCAGGCAGTCACTGTGAGCTGAGATCCAGGATGCTGTGAATGATTTTTCATAGGCAGGTGAGAACAAAAGAGCTTTGAAAACCTACTTCAATAGATTTTGGAGACATGGAGCTCTCTTAAAAAAAGAAAGAAAAATTACACATGCACAGTCCAGTTGCATTTTCATCTTAATTGATTTTTGTATGAGATGGAAAAGTGAATTTTGTCAAACAAAAGAACTCATAGAAATCATTTCTTTACATACCATCAAGTAGATTTTTTCATGCACAACAGCTGTGTTGTGTTTGCAAAAATCAAATCATTCCCTTATAAAGCTCACAAACTATAAATTGATTCCTTTGATCTTGTCCACAACATATGCACATATGCTAATCCTCAAATATCCAGAGAAGAAGGGGACACGATAATGCAAACAAAATAAGCATCTGATTAAGATAAAACATTTGTTGAGTTTGAAGCCAACACGTAGTTAGTGTATTTGCTGTTGGAAAAAAAGTAAAAAAAAATTAAAAATTAAGACTTTAAAAGGAGGGCTTAAACAGGAAGAATTCAGGGTTGTTTTGTGAAGTCTCATTAAATTGCAAGTTGGAGAATTCTCCTGAAAATAAATGATAATAGACTCCTCTTAATTTTCTTCCTACAGTGTGTATGCCTACTTTCACAGAAGGTACTTGACAAAACTCATCAAGAATGAAGCAGTCAGTTTCTACAATCACTGTATGACTAAAATAGACCGGAGGATTCTCAAGGTCATCCCTACTTATGAGACTGCCTGGCTGATTTAGAGTGTCTAGTTCAGACCATCCAAAGGAGCACTCTGTACATGGTACTATTTCCTCTTTACCTCTGACACTGAATTTAGTTTCAGACTATAAGGTTAAGGACTGATCTTTGTCAGCACTTGAAAGTCTCTCAGTCATGCTGGATGCTGCCGAAAACAAGGATTAATAATAGCTGTTATCCTTCCAAGGCGAATGATCCTCCAGTGTAATAACTAAAGGTGTTTCTGATGTCTCCCTCTGCCAGGACTGCATGGAATAACATCTAACCATGCCCTGTATTTGCCAATTTGTTGAAAACAGTTTTAACACCCAATTTTAATCACATCTACTTGTTTCACCTCAAAGGGTTAATTTTTCTTGGATGTCAAATCTCCAAATCTGCAAAACTCAGTGAAAGAGGAATGAAAGTGCAAAGTACCAATGTAACCTAGGCATCTGCCATCATTTTCATCAGGAATTGCACTGACTGTGTGAGTGCTGACAGAGATTTCTCTGTGTTCCTTTTTTCCTGATCCTTTGGTATTCAAAGCAAGCACTAGTTTTGCCGAATAGAGAGAAACACAGCTGAGTCACATGTCTTCAAAGTGGCTGCAGGAAAAGACCTGAAAATGCATTAATATGACAGCCGTCCTTCACAATAGTTTTAATACATCCTGTAGAGATCATGCCTGGCAGAGAGATCTATTTCCTTATAGAAAAGCACTGTGGTTGGTTTTTCTTTCCTGTCTGGATTACCTTTCAATTGGTTTTATTTTGATTTCTCCTCTCAAAAAATGATGAAGGAAACTGAAATCTCAGAAAATTATTATCTTAATTGCATTCAAAATTTGTCAATTCCTTGTAAATATGTGGGTCATTTGTATATTTGTGGCATTTTTTATCTCAATCCTCTTCCAAAAAAAAAAAAAATAGAACAGGCTTAAACTTCAAAACATTCCTGTGAGGCAGGTAAATCTTTTCATAAAAGATTATTTCACCTTTTACTGAGATACAGGCACCTCCAGGGTGAAACACTGTGGTTTTTTAACTGCCTGTAGCCACACAACACAAGAAGTGAGGGGACAGGAAATGAAAACCATCCTATCCAATTTAATTTTAAGAAAAGAGATAGGAGGTTCACAGCTGGGGTTTCACTAGAGTAGAGGAAATAATACACCTTAAACAAAAGTGTCACAGTGTCTTTAGTGACTGCAAGTAGCACTCTCGCTTTATGTCTTATCTGGAAGACAAAACCCTCTTTACATGGTCCTGCAATAATAATCTGAGAATTCATGTTAAAGGGTAAAATACAAGTTGCCAAATTAACATTTACTCTTCCTGAGGAAGCTAGATATTCCTTAGAGTTTTTGCAATGCAAATACAACCTGGCCATCACTGATAAGTTATGACAGTATCGCAGTAAAAGGTGGAAGGATACAGCAGGTATTTGAAAGTGTCAGTGCAGAAAAACACCAGAGGAAAGGTTATCTTCCAAAAATGTTTATTCCTGTTCCCTAGAGTATCTCAACCCATATCTGCTTGTTTATCCATAGTTCTGTAGTGACTGGAAATGTTTAGATGTCTTAGGATAATTTGGACAATTTTCTCTCTCTGGGAATGAGCTCTTGTACTCGAGGTACCAGCTGAGGATGAAGAAATGGGAATTGCACTTTACAGCTCTGAAGTGGCCTGAGGGTGTAAGCAAAAGTAAAAACACCAGCAATGGGGACCAAAATGCACAGTGGTGACTAACATGGAAGAAACGGGAAGGAAGGAAGGAAGGAAGGAAGGAAGGAAGGAAGGAAGGAAGGAAGGAAGGAAGGAAGGAAGGAAGGAAGGAAGGAAGGAAGGAAGGAAGGAAGGAAGGAAGGAAGGAAGGAAGGAAGGAAGGAAGGAAGGAAGGAAGGAAGGAAGGAAGGAAGGAAGGAAGGAAGGAAGGGAGGGAGGAAGGAAGATGAGGACAAAGAGTAAACACTTGCTGTATTTGTGCTGTGCGTGTCTTTTTGAGAGCCCCTGTGAAGCTGTGGCCACTGAGCAAATACTTGGTGTGGTTAAAGAGAGAAATAGCTGCAGCCATGAGCAGAGCCTTTCTGAGGAGGAGGGCCAGAGTGGTTGCAATGGGATGTGACCCAAAGAAACCGTGCCCCTCTAACTTCCACATGTGTTTGATTGCAAGAAGGTTAGGATTGCACTCTAGATGTATTTTTGTGAAGGGAAAAAGAGGAGCTAGGATATTTTATTCTAACTTCTATAGTTGTATCCTTTTCTTCCACTGGATTTGTAAGTGGCTTCTTTAGCTTTGGATAGTGTAGTCCTTCAGTAAGTGGTTAAAGCTATGTTTTGAATGCATAAAAAGAAGGACAAAAACCATTTGTGGAAACTCTCTTTTGTACCTTTTCTTTACATTTGAAAGAAAACCAAGTGTGTTTTCTGTAAGTGATTCATCAGGAACCACAACAGCCATGTTCAGAGCTTGAACAACCTCTTCTTCTGCACACTTCTTCCATAAATCCTGCATTTATTTCTGACTTCCCTGGGTAAACCTGAGCAATGTGCTGTGCTTTTTACAGGTGACCTTCATGCCTCCCATGTCAAGTTATAGCTCCCAAGCTATTTCCAAGCCTCCCTAGGATGTTTGTCATAGGTTAGGAAGTCTGTGGGGCTGCTGAGAACTGTGGTGATAAAGCGTGTGTTATATCACAAGTGGTTTCTACATTCCCAGCAAGAGGAAATTATTTAGAACAGCATACTCTGCCTTGCTTTGTGTTGCTAGGGCATAAAGCTGTCAAATGTTCTGCAGTTTAAAGAGGACAACAACACCGACAACCACAGGGATTTCAAATACCTACTGATTTCTGAGTTATGTAGAGAAGAGCCAATATTACTTATTTCCTGGTCAAAAAGAGTGAGAACTGAAATATCCATTGGCTGGTTAAAACTGTTGGGATCCAGGCATAAAAGTGTTGACCAAGTCAGTCTCTGTGCTGTGGAGAAACACTCATTCAGCTGGAAGCTATAGCAGCAGCAGCCATAGGTGTACTGTCCACTGCCCTAACCCACGGTCAGTCCTGCAGCAACAGAAAGTGAGGAGGGCTAGATCCGACCCCATTTCAGCAAAGCAAGTAGAGCTAGGAGAAGCAATGGCCAACTTGCCTTTCAGTGATCAGCAATGAAGGCCTTCTCCTTACCTACAAAGGGAGAAGCAGATGGGGATGTTCCAGGAGGGAAAGAAAAAGAATGGTTCTGGCAATCTCTGCAAAGATTCTGCACCTGGGACAGGGCAACCCTGTTTGTGTGTATAAACTAGGAAACGAGAGGCTGGAGCTGGAGGAAGTGACCTGGGGGTCCTGGTTGATGGTGTGTTGAGCATGACAGCAGTGCCCTGGCACCCAGGAAATCCAACCATGTCCTGGGGGGCATCAGGCACAGCATCGCCAGCTGGGCAAGGGAGGGGATTGTCCTGCTCTGCTCTGCACTGGGGCAGCCTCACCTCGAGTGCTGGGGGTATTTTTGGGTGCCACAATAGAAAAAAGACATTAAACTATTAGTGTCCAAAAGAGAGCTACAAAAGTGGTGAAGGGTCTAGAGGGGAAGCCATATGAGGAGTGGCTGAGGTCGCTTGGTCTGTTCAGCCTGGAGAAGAGGAGCCTGAGGGGAGACCTCATTGCAGTTACAACTTCCTCATGAGGGGAAGAGGAGGGGCAGGCACTGATCTCTTCCCTGTGGTGACCAGTGACAAGATTCCAGGAAACGGCCTGAAGCTGAGTTGGGGCAGGGTGGAGGATGGGGGTGTGTGTTTAGGTTAAATATCAAGAAAAGGTTCTTCATCCAGAGGATGGTTGGGCTCTGGAACAGGCTCCCCAGGAAAGTGATCACAGCACCAAGCCTGACAGAGTTCAAGAGGCATTTAGACAACACTCTCAGGCACATGGTGTGACTCTTGGGATGTCCTGTGCTGGATCAGGAGTTGTACTTGATGATCCTGATGGGTCCCTTCCTCCTCAGCATATTCTATGATCCTCTGAAGGGAAGGAACAGAGATGTGTCCTTGAAGCAGAGACATTACCACATTTAAAATGGTGGACAGTCCAAGATGTGCAGTTTTCTCGGGACGACCAATAGCTGGAAGCTTAAGATGTGGAAGATGATGGGTTATCCTTAATTCAATTTCAGTATTATATACTGGAAATTAGTGATGATACCATAGCCATGGGAAGGTCACCAGCAACAGGAAGTGTAAGAAAAAGCCAACAAAACTTGACTGTCTTTCCTTTTATTTCATAAATGTCTATCATACAATTCTCTAATATTTGTTTTGAGTCAATGTTCAAATACTCAGGGGGAACACTTGAAATCCAGCAGCTGAGACACAGGGAAAGGGATCAGATAGCATGAGAAAGCTAAAATTATTTCAATGGAGTTTTGCAGAAGAGACCAAGCTCGTGTCTCTTACAGATCAGTCAAGTGATGCCTGGACCCAGTGTGAATCAAATCTACTGACGATTTCTTTGATGTATAGTCCCATCTCCTTCTCTGCTTTCCTACTATGTGAGCTTTTTTATCTCCTCCTCCGTCTGGCACTTTGCTTTCCCTTTAGAGAGAGAGAGGAAAATGGTCTGAGGACTTATTACTATATCCCCAAGGTAACATTGGAATGAAGACAAGGGACATCATTGTTGAAAGACAGTAAAGTGATGAGATGTAATGAGAAATACACTCAGGAAATGCCAGCTAATGCTCAGAACCCTCTCAAGGTAGTTTTAGCACAGAAAATCTTGAATTTGTCACAATCAATCATCCTGAAATAATTATGATACTTAACAAATGAAGAGTTTATAGCCATCTGTATTTTGTTATATTCTCAACAAAAAATGAAGAAAGGAATACTGCAAAGGCAAAATAAATTTCTGCTTAAGATCAATAAAAAGTTAATAAAGTTAAAATAAGACTATAGATTACCTGAGATGACATTTCAAATGAGTGCCATCTACTTGCTAGGACTCGCTTCTAAAACAGGTCTTTGGAAGCATATTGACCAAATATTAGCTTATTTAGGAGTTTTGTAGGTCACTTGTTGCTACTTTGTTGTTCTCAGACAATCACACACCTACTCAGGGAAGCCAAATGGATGCCATTATCAGAAGGTGTAATACGGAGAGATGCTGTGATGTGGTAGCCTGGGCCCAAAGGGAAAAGACTCAGCAGAGGCACAGCCAGTGTGTTCAGGACAGAACATCTTACCTCCGTGCCAAGATAACGAAGGGTATTTCAGATAATTTCCGGATTGGAGGTGCTGTGGTAAGCTAAATGTTCTCACCACCCTTTCAGTACAGCACAGAAGTAGCTGGATGACACAATTAATACACTTTCTATAAGGTGCAAATACTCGTGACACTTCTGTGTTTTCTTCCTATTATTATTCACAGCCACACTACCCAGCAGCTGCAGCTTCCAGAGAGTCCAGCTGAGACTCAGCATTGTGAACTAATCTCTCTGTACCTTCAGGCACTCTTTTGGCTCGTATGTCTCATTCTTGTAGCTTAGCTAAGACAGAAGACGGTCATTGAAGTCTGACTCCTCTGTTTTATGTGAGCAGGCAAACTTAGACTCAGGAGGAACTACAAGACCAAGTGACAGGACCAACAGGACCTGCGTGTATTGAAACACTTGCTGTTCTAGTAGCCCCTCCTGTGGAATGAAAAAGGAGAGGGGGTTGTTTCAGTCAGACTTTGCAGGTCTGTTGTATGAGTAGAGGGAGGCAAGAGGGCAATCTGCAGACCTCCCTAGACAGTCTGGGTATTCTCCCCCAGTCAGCATTTTGCTGGCTGCCAGTTCCTCTCCTGTGTTCCTTCCTCACTCATCTGCTCACGCTGCTGTTTGATTGAGCTTACCCACCAATGCTTCATGCTTTTGCCACAGAGCTATTTAGGAGGCAATACTGCCATTTGCACAGCTCTGCTTATTCTGAAGGTATTTACAGTCTTTTTCTCTTACCATGCACTACTCTTTTCTATTATTTCTTACTTTCTTACTCTTACTCTCCTACTGCTCACTACTCTTTCTCTTCTCTTTTTTTTTAGAATTGAAGTGGCATTCAGGCAGACACTTGAGTAGAAACCCCTGTAAAAAGATTTTGGATTACATCTGCTACCTGCAAGTTCCATGAGTCTTTCTTCAGTAGCCTGGAGTACTGTCTTTCTGTGGATTTGCAGGATGACCAACCCCAAACCAATCTCTCTTCTCACTACCTGCATCTCTGGGGACATTCTGCACACTCAGCCACATCTTTTGTTAAGCCACAAACATCCTCACAGGCTGGCCTGTTAGTAGTGGTAGGAACATTGTACAAACATTTACCTTTTGTTTTCTGTCAGTTCTTGATTTCCTGCAGCACTTTCTTGATGGCTGCTTTTGCAGTGTGATCTGATGAACAGATGTAAACTTTGAGAAGGACATACAGTCACAAATACTTTCCTACCACTCCCTAGTTCTTTCAGCAGTTTAGCAGCAATTCCATACATTCTCTAATATTTTCATTCACTCTTTTTTTCTGTTTCTCCTTGAGTAGCATCACTTTCATGCAATCACCAGCAGCCCATCTAGCATCAGGAGATACCCTCTATTTCCATTTTCAATAACCTATTTCTATAAATAACAGGAATCCTTTAATCACACAACATTATCTTTCATCTTTGTCAGTCACTGATTCCAGTCCAGTGACCTTTTCACTTCCCTTTATAGTGAGCCTATTTACAAGCATAAACCATTTCTTGCTTTCATCTCACTTGCCTTATCCATCTCCGTTCTCTTCCCTTGCAAGGACAGTGTCACATCTCACTGCTGTGTTATCTCTTTATTTGGACCTGGGCTTATGTCTTTTTTTTTTCTCTTCCTTTCACCCCTTCACAGAGGTGCCTAGAGTAGGATCACAGAAATACAGAATCATAGAATGGTTTGGGTTACAAGGAACCTTAAAGTTCATCTAGTTCCAACTCTCCTGCCATGAGCAAGAATACTTTCCTCTAGATCAGGTTGCTCAGAGCACTATCCAGCCTGGCCTTGAACAATTCCATGGATGGGGCATCCACAGCTTCTCTGGGCAACCTGTTCCGGTGCCTCACCACCCTCGCAGTAAAGAATTTCTTTCTCATATCTAATCTAAACCTTTCCTCTTTCAGTTTACAGCCATGAGCCCTTATCCTGTCACTACTTTTCCTTGTTAAAAGTCCTTCTCCATCTCTCTTGTAGCCCCCTCTATGTTCTGGAGGGTGCTCTAGTGTCTTCCCAGATCTTTCTCTTCTCCAGGCTGAACAACCCCAGCTTTCTCACCCTAGAGAGGTGCTCCAGTCCTGTGATCACCTTTGTGGGTCTTCCCTGGACTCTCTCCAACAAATCCATATCCTTCTTGTGTTGGGTACTCCAGAGCTGGATGCAGCACTGCAGGTGGGATCTCAGCAGAGCAGAGCAGAGGAGCAGAATCCCCTCCCTCCCCCCGCTGGCCACGCTGCTCTGGATGCAGCCCAGGACACGTTTGGCTCTCTGGGCTGTGAGTGCACATGGCTGGGTCATGTCCAGCCTCTCATCCACCAGCACAACCAAGTCCTTCTCAGCAGGGCTGCTCTCACTCCATTCTCTGCTCAATTTGTATTCATGCTTGGGATTGTCCCAACCCAGTTGCAGGACCTTGAACTTGACCTTTTATACTTCATAAGGTTTTCATGGACCCACCTCTCAAGCCTGTCATTCCTTCCCTCCAGCATGTTAACCGCCCCACACAGCTTTGTGTTGTTGGCAGACTTGCTAACTGGGAAATTCAGAATTTTGACATTTCTCCCTGTGGAAGAAAGCACAAAGTTAGGACAAGTGAACCTCAGCCAACATCATGCGACTGCTACAGATTATAGTTATGTTATTTGATCCTGTGAGATTCTTTAAAATTCTTTTGCAATGGTTTCTGAAACATCAAGTTCAATTTCATTTAAGTGTTAAATACAGCTGTGACTTCTTTTCCTTTGTTGTAAGCAGTATGCTACACATTCTTGTGTAGAAAAAGGGAGATTTCTGATTGAAGAGTAGCTCAGCATGTTCCTGTAATTAATACAAGAGAAAACTCAAATCTTAGTTCAGAAATGCTCGAATACCTTCAAACACAGAGATGTTCTGACAGCTGAACATCCAGTGGGAATTCTGGATAAGAAATAGATACAAATGAAGTAATTTTTCTTCAGGCCTTTGCTAATGAGTACAATGGACGAGTGAAGCAGGCAGCATATAACTCAGCCAAATGGTACACAGGTCACAGGGTCACACAGCTTGCTCACTGGCAGCAGTAAAATAATAGAATCACAGAATATCCTGAGTTAAAAGCGACCCACAAGGATCACTGAGTCCAATTCTTAGCCCTGCACAGGACCATCCCCAAGAGTCACACCATGTGCCTGAGAGCATGGTCCAAATACTTCTTGAACTTTGTCAGTGCTGTGACCACTTTGAGGAGCCTGTTCCAGTGCCCAGCCTCCCTCCAGATGAAAAACTTTTCCTGATATCAGACCTAAACCTCCCCTGACTCAGCTTCATGCCATTTTCTCGAGTCCTGTCATGACTTATGAGAGTGAAGAGATCAGTGCCTGATCCTCCTCTTCCTCAAGTGAGGATGCTGACTTGGAAGAAAGATTGCCAGAACTACATAGGGCTTAATCTATTAATCTATTAATCTATTCCTCTTCTGGAAGAGGCCAAATGCTACATAAATTTGAGTTGCTGCTCCACCACACTGATTTTTGCCATATTCAGACTGCTTGTCATGACATCTATCTATTTTCATGTCTTTTAGGGCATCTCAGTCTAAGAGAGAGATATATGACCCAAGACAGAAATCCCAAAGTTGGGACTTGCAGGTGCTGGTTTGGGGCACAGTCCAAGGTGGCATCTAGAGCAGGTAAATAACTAGACTATTCATCCACTTAAATCTGTTGTGTTCAACACTGAATGGGAAATCGTTTTGCCTGTAATTAGGATGGCAAAGGTGCCCCTGAAGTCTTTGTGCATTATATTATTCATTTATTTTTAACTGGGTGGCTGAGGTGGACTTCTCAGCAGAATAGATAACTAGGGAATTTATAAAAAACTGTTTGCATAAAGCAGCATGTGAGTAATTTCCTTGGTGAAAGCACCTTGGCTGTGTTTGAAAATAGCTGCTTGTCCCTGACAGTCAATGTTCTTGGCTAGTTCTGTATCTGTATGTGGTGAGATGACATAGAGGCCTGTGTCTAAGCAAGAGCTTTACATTATCCCTTAATTGACCACTGCTTAACATTTGTATTGGACAAAAATAAAAGGCTTTGTAGTGTGACCTTAGAAGTAATTTCAAATTGGTATCAGGCTTTTATTTTTTTTTTTTTTTTAATAAGACAGCTTCTGATTTTGACCATCAAGTAATTTGGACTTTAAAGTTAGGATTTTAGTGTCTGGATGATGTGTCTGGAAGTGGTCAGGCAAGGGGTTGCCTACATACTGTAGTTTAAAATGCACAATTAATGATTCCAGCAAGTTAGAAGACACAGGAAATGGATTTCATTCTCTCTAGATTTAGTTGTCTGAAAGTCAGGATCTAATATATTTTGTCCCCACTTTTTCAGCCAATGAAGAAATATGGCCTCTTGAAAACACAATATACTCTGACTAAAGCAGGTGTCTAATTGGTGTCAAAATGATGAATCAAATGTCAAAGTGCTCCGAAGCTTCGTGTTTGAGTTATGCAAGATGAATTGCCTTCTGGAATTTCCTGCCTTGGTCCTCTGACAGTGAAACTTAGACAGCTATCTAAGTGTGCTGATGGTTGCACTTAATGTGTTGAATTGCTATCAGAAATGATAACTATGAAAATACTGCCCAAACTACATCCGTTTGGTATGTTTGGCCCTCTGTACTGCTAACACTGTTTAAGAATGAGGGATCAACTCAACAGTCCTTCTGGGAGTAAATGTTCCTGGTTTCTGCTCACAGGGATGTAAGGAATGTAAAGCCTTTTTCTTTGCATCACAAGCTCAACAAATTGGAATTTTCACCCACAGCAGCATCTGTTGGCATAATGGTGCACCAGGTTAGTTTTTTTCAACAAGTATAAACAACAGTTTAACTTTAAAGCTAGAGCCAGGTATATCTTTATGTTGAGTAAACCACAGTTTGTCTTTCTATTGAGATTAGAATTAGATTTAAGCACTTAAATTTTCCAATTTGCAATTCCCTTGCATAGGCAAACTTCTCTACTTCAGCTATTGTTGTGACAATGAATTTTTAAATATTTTTTAATCTCTTTGAGTGGTAATTGAAATGTATGAATGCATCACACAGTAGGACGAAGCACTGTGCATTGTATGGGTGTGTATTTAAGGTCTGTTAAAGTACTGTCAGCAGATATAAATACACTGAAAACTGTTGTGCATATAGCTACATTCTGAAGGAGGATGTTTTTTAGCAAATTGTTTCTGCAGAGGATTTAATGTTTTCCATAAATAGGTAAATAAATTTAAAAAACATGAAAACCCCCAGATGATACTATATATAATCCAAAATGTAGATAGGCTTTTGTTCATAGCACATTTCTTGAGTCAGCAGGGTTCTAGAAGGATGCCCAGCCTCCTTTGGTGAGAAGACACCAGAAGCAATCTGAGATGTGAAAGATTCCCACTTGGGCTTACAGAATGGTCTGTACAGTGTCATGAAGAGGTGAAAACATTCACCACAGAAACTACCTCACCAGGCTGGAGAAAACAGTGTGGAATCAATTTCAATTTGGAATCTTATGTTTTACAGTGCCTCAGGAAAAGAAGCTGTAATGGAAGCACATGGGCTTTTTGTAATGAAGACCTCTGCAAGTACACATTTTCATTTGCCACTCATCTTACATACTTGTACATGACTATACCTGCCAGACACAGCTGGTCACATATCTGCAGGTATACAAGCTATAACTCTGAAAACATTTAAATGTGTGCCTAATATATATAGTGCTAATAGTGCCATTGATGCATGCTACTGCTTAAGTAGGCAGAATTAGAGTAGGTGCCTAAAGGCCATAGATTACACAGGATCTTAAAAACTTACCTCTTCACACAGAGTTGCACTGGAGAATTACATGTCCTGAGTGAGTCTGCAGAAACACCCCAGAACTGCGCACCATGCCCCAGAAGTGCAAAAAGGTCACAAAAACACCACAGGGACAGCAAGCTACTTTTAGCTAGAAATCATTAAAACCAAAGTACTACTATCAGACTGTCTCCTCAGGTAAATTATCACTAAATTTAAAATAAATCATATAACTTTTCCAGCTCTCCATAAAATGGACTGATACAGTTTTAATTCTGTGGAGCTGAGGTGTTTTTCAGCTGCATGCATAACTGAAGACTAAATACTGCACACAAATTATTAACCCAATTAAACTTTGAATGTAGTAGTAAAATGATTAGTTTGAGTTCTTTTTTTTTTCTGTTTCGGAATGCTATTTAATTTTCATAGTGCTCTCCTCTCCTCACATATTTCTTCTTTTTTTCTTTGCAAGAGTGGCTTTTGGGGTGAAGCTTGAATCCTGCTGTAGTGGATCTTCTCTTATACACTTTGCATTAGCAATTTCCTGCTTCACTGCTCCTCCACTATGAGACAAGCTTTAAGATTTAGTGATCTTATAGCTGAGTTGAATAACAGCACTTCCATTTCCTTTTACAAAAATTGGCATCTCTCTTGCCCTAGTCACTCAGATGCACCTAAACAAGAATTGCAACAGAGAAAGGAAAAAGTAGCATCAGACTTTTTAACACTGGCTCTTAAGCATCTGTGTTTTTTGGAATATAAGTACAAACAAGTTGATGCATTTGAAGGGGATTTTTTTCCTTCTTCACGTCATTTTATTCCTTTGCCATTGGTTTTACTAGCAGAGAATGTGGTTTGTAGAGGCTTTCCTTATGTAGAAGCTGTAACACAGTGGTGATCTTATCTTTCTCTGCAGCTTTTCTACTTCTGTTAAAGCCATTTGCTGATAGAGGAGTAGACCTGTGCACAGTCAATGATGGGGATGCAGTAACCATTTGTGAGCAATGTAATTCTTGTACTCCTGTTTTCTGACTTCTTTGCTCCTTTTTTTTTTTTTTTTGTTTTAAATGCTTAAGATCTGTTTGTCTTCATGATTCCCACAGACTATTAAGTTGAACTTTCCACACATCTCTTTCCTGAGTGGAAAAAATTTGTTTAGAACACATGTTAAAAGGTTCTACCTTTTAATTTACTGATATTGAACTTCACTTTACATTTTGTTGCCAGTCTACCTACCAGCCACTCGTAAATGGGGTCCCTTTGCAACTTTTCACTGCCATCTTAATTTTTTACAGCCCTGAATAATTTGATATCATCATGATGTGCCAATCTTGGCACATCAGGATAATGTTCCTTCCAGACCATTTGAAAATCTGCTGAGCACCAAAAATGCCTACCTGGATCCCTGTGAGCCCCTGGCTCAATCTCCCCGTTGTGAAAAATTTTAATTCATAACAAGAACTCTACCTTCCTCCAGGCAAGCAGACAGTTTTTAAAGCCCTCATGAAGAGAATTTAACCTAACTTTTAAAGAAATTCTCACATTTCTACTGCACTGCAGTATCCTTGTTTACATCTTAATTGACTCTTCAAAGAAGTGTGAAAAGATTCAAAGATTTATGAAGCATGACTTTTCACCATGAAAGTCATACTGACCCTTCCCAACATATCATGTTTATTTCTGAGTCTATATATTCCCTTCTTTAATGTAGTTTCTACAAATTTACCCAAGATGGAAAACAGATTTACTAGGTTCATATCAACTACTTAAAAAATTGGCATCAAATTTAACATCTCTGGTACCAATACCGGTGTATGTTTTCAGATGTGAAATGGAGTTGGCTCTTCAGCAATTTCATACATGAATTCCTTTAGGTGTCCTGAGTGAATATTTTTTCAGTTTTGGAACCTGATTTTTTACAACTTATTTTGTAATTTTTTTCTGTACTATTTTCTTCTAACATTTCAGTTTGAGACAGATCATCATATTCTTATCCCATATGAAGTGCTCTGTTGCCTGAGCCTCCCTCAGATCCTCCACCATGAACAGTAGTGGAAAAATTCATTAAACATTTTCAACCTTATCTTCCATGAGCATTCCTTTTGCATCTTGATCATATATCTGCCTGACTAACTAGCTGGCAGCCTTCCTAGTTCTGAGGTGTTTAAAAGGAGGATTTTTTTTATGAAATATTTTTATACCTTCAGCAAATTGCTTCTAAATAATATTTTGTTCTTCCTTGTGGTTTTCTGTAAACTTTCCAGTTTTTATGATCTCTTTTCCTCACTCGGATGAAACTTCTTTTCTTTCCTTTTTTTTTGTTTACTTTTAAAATCTTTCTTCACCCTGTTGTTCAATCTGACTTGTGATTTTGTTCCTTTTAAAGCTTTGTGATAGTAATTACTGTCTTTTTTAGAACCAGCCTCTAACAGGACATCTTAAAACAATTTCCACACCATGCAAAAATTTTTGCCCTTTTGCCTCTTTCCTAGCTTTCTCTTTTTTAGGGAGTTCTCTCTTTTGAAATCAAATACCTTTCACATTAATTCTTTCAACGGATTTGCTCCTGTGGGCATAGTCACTGTGTCTGTAATATAAGGCTGTATTACATCCCTTTTGCAGCCAGTTTGAAGTAGGCCACTGCTTGGACCTGAGTCAATAATGGCTTTTTCTGGTGGGGGCTCTCCAAGCTGTTAGGTCATGTAATCATAAGTGGGCAATGTCTACAGTGTTTTCTAAGGCAGTCCTGAGAAGAGGACACAGGAGGTACCTCTGACACCGTTCTGCACAACAGCAGTTCCTGGGAATCTTGAACCTCTAGGAAGGTTTCTCCAGACTGTTAATAGCTCACTGACCTGCTTTGTCGCACGTGTTATATGATCCCATCCTGCCACTGTGATGAAATGGTCCTGCTTAGTTTATCCACTAGTATCTTGCAGCAGAAGAAGGGAAAGTCTGAAGTAAATGAAAATTCAGAAACAGAAGTCTTTCCCTGGGGTATTTAGTCCAAGGAGGAGGAAGTTGTTATCTAGTACCAAACATTTATTCCTTGTGACTCCTTGCTAAGAAGGAATCCTTGTTTTTCATTTCCCTAGCTATGACTGTGAACAAAGAACAGATTCTCTCAGTTAGTCCTCAAAATCATGGTGCTTTCAGACTGTATTTGTCAAGAGTGTCCAAAATCTCTGAATGCTCCAGCATCCAGCCTATCCCAGGGTACTTTCTCAGGAAACCAGGTACTGTTTGTTCTCAGCTGTCAGTTCTGGAGCTGGGTCTCACGTCATGAACGGGGGTATCTGCTGCCTGTAAAAGGACTGGGAAATTACAGGTACTCTTGGTGTTTGAATCACCTTGGATCATCACCATGGAGGTGAGGCAGCTCTGCTTCCAGGGGCTGTCATGCATATAGTCCTTTCTTAATAAGAATTTATGAGTCCTCTGAGGGACCGAGTAGAGAGAGCCTCCCTTCAAACAGCATGGAAGTCAGATACCACACACAGTCATTAGCTCTGGAGCCTTGACAGAGCTGTGGACTTGGTGAAGAGGAGTGCCATTTGTTTGGATAGAAAGAGAAAGAGGTGTAACACTACAGAGTTTGAAAGAGTATGTGCTTTTTTTATAGGTATTGACTTTTATTTATTTAAAAAAAAAATAGAACTTTTCTGTAACTGTTTCAATTAATCAATTAATTGGTTCTAGTTTGGTTTTTTCTTCCTTCTTACACAGATTTCATCTATTCCAAAGAGTTCCAAAAATTACCCTTTCTGTCTTTTCTGCTTTCTTAACCTTGCTTTTCAAATGTATCTTTTCTCTGTCTCTATGGAAGTTTCAGAGTACACTTCCTAGCCAAAAAGTTTACGTTTTCTCCCTTTGATATTGATACTATCATGGTCCAGAGCTACCACATCTTCTTTGATGTTGTATAAGAAACTATCTAGAAGCCTTCAGAGGTCCTGTGCTATTACATGTGGCATACAAAACACTGTCCGGGTTTCCATGGCTTTGGAAACTAGATTATCTGTGTACTTGACAACTGAATCTTTCTGTAGTGTAACTCTTTTACAATGAAAACTAGATTCCTTGACCACTGAGTGATATCCTTGGTGAAAAAGAATACATGGACACCCTAGGGTTAAGGATGTCCATCTCCCTGTGCTGGAGAAATGTGCTCCTTTTCAGATGAGTGGAGCCCTGATGTAGGACTGCTCAGTAGCACAGGTGCTGTAGCCCGCAGCTGGGACTGTGCTGTCTCCACGTGTGTTGGTGGTGCTCTCCTGTCTCCCTGAGATCTTGCCATTTGTCACGTTTGCCAGGGCCAGGAGCTCGGATGCTGTGAGCACACCCCATCTGCTCAGAGGGCAGATAATTGTACAGATGATACCTGTGCATTAAGTGAATCAAGTAGCTTCAGCTCTCCTTCTGGTCTCATTAGATAGTTTGCTCCAAGCTTCTACAAAGGAGATAGTTAATTAAGGGTAATTAATCTACCGTTGCAGTGCCCAGCACTCAAATGGAAACCAAACAGCAACCTATTTATCACTCTTTCAGACCAGCTTTATACTGAATCCAGTTAAATATTGTTAAAGCTGTGGATTTGATTCAAACTAGGAATTTGAACTACCATGCTCAAGGATTTGCTCAATTTTAATCAGTGATGCTTAAACTGAACAAATTCTAAAACTGTATGTCTGTTTTGTCTAAGTACACTGTACCATGGTGGCAAAGTTTTAAATTAGCTGAACTTAAAACCTAGTTGAATTACGCAATTCCCAGCCTGTCTCAAATTTAAATGTAATTCCCCCATAAGACTAGCTGATCTGTAGAATTCAAATTTACTGAATTTATTTTACTGCAGTGTTTGAAACTTGTCAGCTCAGGAAAGCAGATTTTATCCTGGACAGTCTGTTCTTATTGTGGAATATATATTTTATACTATATATCTAAAAGTGCAAACAACCTGAACTTGAAAAACATAGTACATTCATGTTCTGATGCGTACATAGAAGCCAATGTAGTTAGTATGTGCTTGTCTTAGAAGAGTATTGTCCTTCATCTTAAAACTGTCCTCCTCTGAAAAGACAAAAATGAGATCTGCAAGTTTCAATTTACCTGGGGAGCTGGAGTGATCGTGGCCACCTTGCTAGATTTAAACACCATTGCTGTTTAAATCAGGCTTCTGTCAGCTTCTGATAGTCTCCTTAAATCTATGTGTAGAAATAAAACCATGGACACATCTTATGTCCTCAAGAGGAAGATGAATCTTCTGAAAATGTGCTTCTTACAATTATATTTTATGATCCTATTACCTTATGAGTGGTACACTACATAAGCTCAGCACCTTTGAAAATAACATAATATATACTATCGACAGATGACAAGAAACAAAAGATTTGTCAGCACAGATCTGTGAGAAGTATAGGATGAAAAGTAAAAGATGGATCTGTCTGTAGAGTAATTGGTTGACTCTCCAAAACAGGAATCCCATTTTAAAGCCTGCTGTATGATGCTTGCCTGGCACTGCATGACCATCTGAGACATAATTATCCAGGACTGATTTTGATCTTATTAGTACATGCTGCCTTAGCATCCTGCAGATTATTTTAATTCATGCGTCATTTGTAGGTTTCATGGATTTTCACACTCATGGAAATTGAGCCACTTGGTTCCCCTTGGTTTAATTTTTTTATATCCTCCAAATGTCCTTGCTGTCACTGCAAGCCTTGTACAGCTGAGATGGGCAGTTTCACAGTAGGATGTGAGGTTAACCAGCCTGGGGAACTGGACTGTCCATCCCCAAATCACAGCTCACAGGACCAGTCTGAGTATGCTGCAGCTCTTGCCAGTGTCACTGCCACTATTGCTGGCATCCTTGTGCCTTGGACCCTTTTCCTTTCCAAAGATACGCCTTCCCTGTTTAAAGCTATTATGCTCTGGGATATGTGTCAATGAAATCAGCCAGTTTTATTTTGGGTGATGTATATCTCTTAACTTCCAGCTTTAAGAACTCCACTTATCTGTTGGTGGAAAGCACTTACCACCAAGGTACTCTGTGTGTGTGCAAGGAGTCCTCATGGCAGCATGGAAGGGCTCTGCTCAGGAGCCGTGGTCCTACTGCTGTGAGTGTGATGTGATAACACAGAGTCAGGCTGCAGCAAGGCAAATCCCCGTGGGCTTAGGGAAATCTTCACAGGGAGAGTAGTCAAGACTGGAACAGATGCCCACGTTTGGTGATGTTTGCCTATGTTGATGGATCCAATTACATTGTAAAATAAGAATGGTGGTTTAAAAAAAAAAAATCTCCTTGGTGCTAAATTATGTGGTGTAACATAGAGCAATGCTTATGTGCTTCGACATGGCCTTTTGCAAAGCCTCCCTGGGAGTCTTTCTGCACACTGCTTTGGGGGACACCCTTAGAGTAACACCCAAATAGCATTAGGTGTGATGGGTGCTACTGTCTACCAGCAAAAGCTGACATTTTCTTGTGGCAGGGGCAGAAGTTAGTGTAATATCTAAGACGAAAACACGCTTCCACCTCTCAGCTTATTATGTTTATGGACTGCTGCATGGATAACTCGGATGCTTTTGCTTGGCGAGGGTAGTGTTGGACGCCTTTTGCGGTATTATACTGCGCCACAAGGTGGCACTGGAAGATTGCTATAATCCAGCGTAATTAACACCATCACCCCGCAGTCTCCGACAGAGAAAGCACAACTTTTTGTATTAAATCATGTAAACCATGGGAATTGATTATTTTTCTTTCTTCTGATTTTTGAATTCACTAAAAATTTTTTGGGAAGTTTTCTGAAGAGTGAAAGGGAAATGTGTCTGTATGCAGTGTAGCTACTGCGAAGGTACAACAACTAACTCGACAAATAGACATCCCTTTGTTTTTCAACGTTTTCTTTACTACTGGCGATCCTAACATCTGTCTCTGTTTTTGTAACGAAGTGTTCATACCTCAGCAGCCACTGCAATTCAAAAGAGGGAATTTAATTTCCTCTGTAATTTCTTTCATATGTTGTCTGAAGTTTTCTCTTCCCTTATAAAGTTGAAAATCTATTTCAGGTTTTTCTCAAAGGTGAAAGTTCTTCCAAGGTTTGTCCACTTCTAATAGATTTCACAATATCTAGTTCAAATATCTCACTTGGTTTTAATACCAGATGTAGGCTTGGGTAAAGAAAAACAGTTAATTACTGTATTACTATTAGAGGTGAAATGTGACAAATTTTTGCATGGCTTTACAAAGTATATAGCTCCTTCCCATATAGCCACATTTCCTTCTGATCTTCTAAATATTGAAAATATCGAAGCTGGTTCGTAGCTGAGTAAAGGAACCAGATGTCGCTCATTTGAGCGGGCTATTGTCCAATTACGGACTGTCTTTTTACACCTATGCCTAAGAGACTGCCCTCTAGCTAACAAAGAAAATAAAACACGTGCTTTTTTAGTCCTAATTACTGTAGCTGCGATGTAAAATCTTGATAATGAAGTGTAAACAGCCTTGAATGGTTTAAAAAATATTCCTTGCTGGTCTTAAGACCTGACCACATGAAATAATGTACTTGATCAGGGACTTAGAAAAAATTTGTCTTTAAAAATTCCTGTTGCTGCAAGACATATCCAGAGGAGACTTCTCACAAAATCTCAACTCCACCTTGTTCAAAGGAAATCTCAATAATTTGGTTTATCTGCTGATGAACAGACTGGTCACCCAAATTTACAGGTCTAAAACATGAAAGGCAGAGTTTTTCTGCATAGTTTCCTGATAGTTCATTTTGCCTGGTAGGTAAAACAATATTAAGTTATTCTTTATGAAAGGTAAAAAATCTCCCTCAGGTTCTGCTACTCACTGAACTCGAGGCAAAATCAGTGTGGTTGGTAATTTACAAACTCACCATGAAGCAAAAGCAATGTGAAAGGGTGCAGAGCTCCACAAAACACACTGAACACTCACTCAGAAACTGGTTTCTTGCTAGCTACACCCAGTGGCAGCTGTATTTGGCATGAAGGGTCCAGTGTCTGAACTCTTCTATCCGAGATCATTTATCCTTTTATCAGCTGCTTTCTCGAAAGAGAATAAGGCTCCTTTTGGGCACAGCAATTCCAGTCATTTACCACCTGTACTTCCCTTCCTGAGGTCAACAGAGCTCTTTATTGCAGCGTGTAAAAGCTGTAGCCCCAACCTGGCTCCCCATGAGTAGATGAGCGTGGAGCAGCAGACCCAGCACCTGCTGCCTCTCAGCCTGGCACCAATGTGCTTGCCACAAACCCCAAGGGGTGGAAGGGTGGGTGGCAGGAGCTGCCCCCAGAGCCTTCAGTGTGATGGCTCCAACATCAAGAGCCCGACTGAGTATACAGCCTAATGTCCTGCCCTGCCTGGCTGCTGCTGCAGCCATCCCGTAAGAGTGACAAGTAAATTCTGGCTTCAGGACAGCCTTGCTGTTGGGTGTATGCAGTCAATACAGGATGAAGGAGAAAAAAAAGAGGCAGAGGGAAAGATACTAAGCAGATCTGCCTTCAGTGGCCTTAACACTGCATCAGAGAGTTTGTTCCTGCTTATAATACAGTGAATGGAGAATAGTTGATTGCTGCTTCACAGGGCGTGACTCCACAGGGTCTTTTTGGCACATACTATTTAGAGTCGGGATGTCCTACCCTGGCAGGCTTTTTAGGGTGAAGTTTTGCCATTCTTCCTCATTCTCTGTGGAGTGTCCTTCTGCCCTGAATGCTCAAGGTTTATGCAGCTCTCTGACTCAAGCCCTGAAAAGCAAACTGCTCCCAGGAGCCAAGGGGAGGTGCTTCGACAGTGCCCTGGGCTGCAAACATCCCTCCTTCCTTTGGCTCAGGAGGCAGCCCAAGAAGCCTTCAGGGACTTCCCTGCTCTCTTCCTCGCCATCACACTGAAAGAAAGAAAACTGGCTTTGCAGACTCTCCCCCACATCAGTTTCTACTTCAAGACAATTTAACTCTCCTATTTTAGCTCTTTTGTATAAAGCCTTCCCAGCTGACATGATATACATTGTGTTATTTTGCAGTTAAAACCCAGACTCATAGACATAAAAAATTTAATAAAACTTTTGTTACCAAGTTTTATTTTTCCAACAAGTATTGCTGTCAGCTAACAATCCCTAGAGTAGTCATCATGAAATATTCTAATAATTGGATTTTAATTAACCAATTCACTTAGTCCTTCACTATTTTTGAAATCTAATTATGTCTTCAGGAAACTCACCCAAGTTGTGATATTTTCTGGACAATATACAGACTTAGTACAGACTCCTTTCTTACTTTAAATTCTTTTTCTCCACTTCTTATAGCTATTATTAAAACTCTTCTATTTCCTGTTCTTGTGGTTTGATGACACCTGTATTGTCACTGTAGAACTTTTTCTAGATCTAATGGATGAAATAAAAGTGAAATGCAAATAAAAATCTCTACTATAAATATTATGTTAGGAAAGAAGTTCCCTATGCAATGAAAGTTAGAAAGATTTCTTACTTATTATATTCATGATTCCCCCCCTCCTTGAATTTAAAAGCATTATTAATGAGAAAATCCTGTAGATAAACTTGGCTGTAAATTTTATTCATATAGGTTACAATTTATGTCTTACCTCATCTCAAATATTTTTTTGTAAAATCCTGAGTATATATATGCACACTGAGTGTCACCTGGAATGTCTCGTGAAGCCTGTAGGCTTGCTCATGTTTATATCACAGAAGTGCTGAGTGGTCCAGACACAGCTGTTTGTACATTACCTTTTAGTCTTCTTTGATACTGAACGTCACATCTCACTCCAGCGAGGTGTGAATCCTCATGACATAGCATCAGGAGAAATAGTTAAGAACACCATGAATACAAGGTACTTCTCTTGAAGTGGTTGGAGTATTCCTGTATTTTTCCACATGGGATACAGAGAAACACCACTTTGTGGTATGCCTTTGATGGTAAGTAGGCAGAAATCAATGTAATAAAAATAAAAGTCTCACAGAGATATTTTTATATTTAGAAAAGGGATGGTACATACAGTCATATTCTGACCTTGAAAAATGGAAATAAAATGTGACAAGGGACTCTGTAGTATTTATACCAACCATAAAAATACTCTGTTCAAACATGAAGATTTCCTTGAAACAAAAGAAGTCTATTTAAAATGTGAAGAGGGGAAGGGATAAGAAGAGAAGGTCTGATGAGTTAATGGCTGGCAATATGAAGAACATTTCAATAAGATTATTTACATGAGTGATATGAGGCATCTGGCCCATGCACTGTATAGTACAAATATAGAAAAGCTGTGGAGGCCATAATCTGTCATTGTAGTGCATATGCAACTCCAGCTGAATTCAATAGTACTTCAGCTTGCATATAGATAAGATACTGGAGTTGCACATGCACTACATATGTACTATACAGTTACAGGCTGGACACTTCATATCACTCATGTAAATAATCTTACTGAAATATTCTTCATATTGACAAACACTGATTCATCAGACTTTCTCTTCTTATTCCTTCACCTCTTCACATTTTAAATAGATTTCTTTGTTCTCTGGCCCACCTTTCCCTTCTTTGCTTTGCTTTCTTTTTTTTTCTCAAGCAGTTTATTTCCAAAATAAGAAACGTGGCCTCTGTGAATAGGATTCCATGGGATTCAGTTCTATTTACTATTTCATAAATAACTGTCCATGTTTAGACTGGTTAGCTACATTGTGCAGTAAGTTTAGAACAATCATTTGATATTTATCGTTACAGCATTCTTCTAGTGCCTCAAGCAATTAAACCGTGTGCCCATCTTCCATTGGAACCTGTAGCAGTTATTAATCACTTGCCATTGTCTTTGAATTTTCTGCTTCTGACCCTTTCAGTTCTGCAACCCAGGACGCTATCTTTGCAGAACCAGGGAAGATATCTAAAGGTTAGAATGCATTTCCAAGCTTTAAAAATAGTCCCGTTGCGTTCTAAAGTCTAATTGGTCTTTTTCAAAGTCCATTACTAAGCCCAGAATTTGTGATTCTTTAAAACCTCACTAGCTGATACTGCTTTGAAGAGGACTTTATTGTTAAGATTGCAAACAGTACCCAAATGGTTGAAATTAAAATTCACTTATTCACTTTAAAAAATCTAATATTCCACTTAAGCTGCCGCAGCAATATTACAGAATCAAATGAAATTCAAATGACTATCCAAAAATCTTAAATGTCAGATTTTCATATGCATTTTATCATTTTATTCCCTTTGAAAAAGTATCACATGTTCACAGCTGGAATACTTTGGAGTCTGCTTATTTTTTTCTTTAATAGTAAAAAGCTTAATCCAGACTCCTATATATTCCTTACTCCTTCTGGAGTGGCAATGGAGAGAAGGAGCAATTAAAGCAGCATTTCTGAAGGAAATCTCAGTTCCATTGTAGTTAGAAAGTTAGTCCCAGTGGCCTCTGGCTAAGGAGGTCAGCTGAAGGGCAAAGAAAGAAGCCCTCAGTTAAGCCAATGAGACCTTGGATCAGTCTGAACCTTCAGAAAACAGATCCATCCATCCCTAAGAACTTTGCCTTGAGAGCCTGTCTAACAATTCAAATAGATGCCACACAGACCAGGCCGTTTATAGGAGACCTTGCTGAATTTACAGGATGAAGACATTTCAATGGGATGAAGTAAAGAGGAGCCCATGCTTGTGATTCCAGTGGAACCAGGAGCTCCTCCACAATGGTCCCCTAGAGAAGTTAAGGATCTGGATGAGAAAGACTGGGAGGACCTTCTTCTATTTGACCAGCTGAAGGAAAAATTATTCTCCAAGGACTACTTCCTTGTCACTCTAATATGAAAGCAGTGATCAGAACTTGGGTAAACTGAATCGAGTTGTACACAGAGCTGAATTGCTCCTTCCTGAAGATATTATGTCTTCTCCAGAAACATGACCTATCAAAATCCAGCAGACTTCGCATTTGCTTTTTCTGCTCCATACTATCCTGGCAATTTCATATCTAAGATAAGAGTAATTGTGCTGGATCTAAACAGCACCTTATTGCAATGATCAGCACAGTTTATGGTAAGTTTGTTCTATGCAAAGACAGCAATATCTGAGTAGTACTCTCTCTCTCACATCCCTCTCTAGATTGTTTACTATGTGTGGTTCTAGCCCCAGACTTACAGAGAAGTGAGAGTAGGAGAGGTAGGAAGGAAGGAGTTGCAAGGGAAAAGTCAGCTGTAATTTTTTGTTATTCTTTTGAAACAAGAAGTCCCTAGGCAGCTTTAGCCTGCACTGTAATGCAGAGGCTGTCTGGAGGGGCAGGATGACAGTACGAATCCTCGCAGGCTGCACACTTCTGTTCAAAGCTGTGACATGAGCATTCCACATGTCTAGCAGAGTGATGGTGCTGGAAGCATATGGAGGTGTCCATCTTCCAGGTGTTTCGAGCAGAAATGGCTGTGGGGGAGGGCTCTGGTGCAGCTCTTTCAAAGAGTACTCATTACCTTCCCCATTCTTTCCCTGCTCCCCTCTTATTACAATGTTCCAAACTCAGACCCCCAAATTAAAACAGTATTTTACAGCTTGATACTGAAGCCTCAGATCGCAGGTATTAGTTACCCCTACATGCTCTGAGAGAAGCAAGGATTTGACAGAACTGAAGTCTTCCTTTTCTTTCTCATTTCCTTCTCTGTACAGCTTACTGGCTTGCTTCTTGCTTTGGCTTTTGGAAGTGATGAATATGAGGTTTGCTATTGAGTTTGGGCATCTGGTAAGGCTGCTCTATGCTGCTGGTATCCTCCCCTTCACCCTGTCCCAATGTCACACTAGTAATGATACCGTCTGGGGGGTGGAAGAGTGTATGAAAAAATCCACAGAACTCTTTGTAAAGAAGAAGTAAAAAAAGGTCGGTGAGACCTTTCCATTTGTGTGACAGCTGGCAGAATAAGCCACAGCACCCGACAGGGGTGAGCTTTCCAGCTTCACTCCGAGAGGCTGTCCAGCTACAGGTTCCTGCTAGCGAGGGAGAAGCAACCCTTCCATCCCGGAGCCTGGCTCCCGCAGCCGTCGCCCAACTGGGCTCCGCGATCCTGCCACCTCCGTGCCTGACTGGCGGGCGCCCGCTGCCTTCCCAGGCGGAGCAGCACTGCCGGTGCACGGGACACCGCTGAGGGAGGTGGAAAAACTGAAATGAAAGGGAAGAAAGCGAAAGAAGGTGCTCTCCCATGCTCCTTTCAGGCAGACAGCCGGCTCCCGCGGGCAGGCAGAGAGGGAACGGGCTGTGCCCAGGCAGCAGCGTGGGCAGCAGGGAGGGCAGGGAGGGCATCGCCCGCTCCCGGGTAAAGGCAGGCAGCAGGACCGATAAGTCAGGCAGCACGGACAGGGCGGGCAGCAGGGACAGTGCAGGACACACGGCAGGCAGCAGGGCGGATAGGAGAGGCAGCACGGACAGGGCGGGCAGCAGGGACAGTGCAGGACACACGGCAGGCAGCAGGGCGGATAGGAGAGGCAGCACGGACAGGGCGGGCAGCAGGGACAGTGCAGGACACACGGCAGGCAGCAGGGCGGGCAGGGCGGGCAGGGCAGGCAGCGCAAGGCAGCTCGCGCCGCCCGGGGAGGGCTCTAATTCATCACCCCGTTCAGCAGAGAGGATGGGACGCCGCTAAACTCCCCTTCCTCCCTCCTCCCTTCTCCCCTCGCCAAGCAAGCCCCCCCCTCCTCCCCCCTCCACTGCTCTTTCTCTCTCCCCAAGCAGTGAGGCTCGGACAGTGCTCGGCTCCACCGCTTTATTTTAAGATGATCGGCCAAGGTCTTTGCAGATAGATTTTATCTGAAGTTAAATAGCAGGCGCTCGCCGCTCCCTCGCCAATAAGTCATTTTTAATAGAGACAAATCGCCCTGGACGCCCCGGAGCGCCGGTGCCGCCGCTCCTGCCCGTGCCACCCGCCGGAGGCGAGCGGGCAGCCCGGGCAGCTCCCTCCTCCCGTAAGTGTCCTGCTCGGCGGACCCAGAGCGCGGCCGTGTGCGGAGAAGGGGAGGCGAGGGGGGGAGAGCCTGCCAGCCGCCCCGCCGCCCTGACAGTGCCTGCGCTGGATGCACAGCGGCCGCGGGACAGCTCGGCGCGGAGCGCGGCGAGGAGATGCGCAGGGGCGGTGGGCTGCGCCGCGGCACTCAGCCCCTCTAGGCTCGCCCATGGAGCATCCCGCGGAGCCCCGTCCGCCGTCGGATCCCCCACGCCGTACGTATCCCCACCGCGGCCCCCCCGCGGCGGCGGGGCTGTCCGCGGGCCGCGGGGGCGGAGAAGGGCTGGGGCCGGGGATGGGGGTCCTCGCCCGTCGGGGCGCCCCGGGGCGCGGTCGCGGCCCGGGGCAAGGCACGGCGCGCCTTTAGGAGCGGCAGCGGGAGGTGGGCGCTTGCAGGGGTAAGCAGAGCCTGCTCGGGCGTCCCGAAGGCAAAGCTCTCTGCCTCGGCTTTAAGCGCCCAGAAGCACCCGGAGCCCCGATCCCAGCATCTGCTGTCGCCTTCTCCCCGCTCCGGCGCCACTCGGCTGCCCAGCTCGCTGCCGGGGCTCCGCGGCCAACTGGCGGGCGGCTGCAGCCCGGTTCCCACCGAGGGCACACAGACAGGCAGGGCTGGCAGTGGCATCCTCGGGCCGTCCCAGCTCACACCACGGGGCTCTCCTGCCCAGTAAAAGGACTGAGCGCCGGGGAGCGCTGCCTATAGGCGGTGTGTCGCCAGCTCGGACCGTGCGATCACTTTGCACTGCTGCTGGATTAACTCGATTTTAATCGTTTTTTGTTTCCCCCACACCCATTCACACACCCCATCTCCTCCTTCTCTCCCGCCTCCCCCCCCACCCCCCTTCTCTACACACCTCTCTTCCCCCCTTGTGCTAAGGCTAACCTTGTCTTGTGGTCATGGGATCTATAATTTCATTTTTGTCTAGGCTGGTGAGAGCTCTGCTTGTTCTGTAAAGTGGATGTCAGGTGGATCTATGTTCTGGAAGGAACAAAGAGGCAGCGAAAGCAGCGCGGGGGAAGTTTGAGCGGCGAGGATGCAGGCTGTGTACTGGTACGCGGTCCTTCTGCTGCAGCCCACTCTCTACCTGGTGAGTGTCCCCGGCCTCTCTCACGGGCCGGACATGGGGGAGCTCGTCGGGGAGGAGGGCACCAGCCTGGTGGAGAACGAACAAACTCACGGCAACTACTTGCACCCCGCAGCCAGCCCTGCCCCGTCCTGCCGGGGCTGGGCCGGGGCCGGGCCGGGGAGCTGCTGGTCCCGGCCGGGAAATGTCGGCGGGGCGCGAGCAGTGGGGGCGCAGGCCAGTAACATCTCCGCGGGGGAGGGATACTCCGCTGAGCCAGGGCAGGGTCGGGGTCTCCCGGGCTGCGTCCCCCGGTGCCACCTCCCGGGCCGGGTCCCCGGGTGTCTGCGTGGGCACCAGAGCGCCGCCACGGGGGCGCCCGGCCAGGCTGTGGGATGGAGGCAACTTCTTGCCCTCTGCTCCCTCCTGAGGGTAGGAGCCCCTCCGGAAGGGAACCCCCGCGGTGTGCCACTACGGGCGGCGCGGCACAGGCAGGCGGGCACTCGGCGGCGAGCACAGCTAGTATTTTCCGCGTGAAGTGTCATTGACTTTCGTAGCAAATCTCCTTTAAGATTACCGCGGGAACACGAGTAAACATCGGCGTTATCTCCTTTCACACACACACACACGCTTTATTCCCTCTACGATTGCAAGGAACAAAAACCAGGCAGACTGCTCCTTTGCAGTCCGCATCCTCTCTCGCCTGTGATGCGTTAAGCAGGCAAACGCTTGGCGGCAGCTCATCCCCATGTCTACGGGGGAGGGAAAAGACCTTTTTCCAGGAGCGTTGCCGAGAGAAGAACACCGGCGCCCTTGCTGGGGGTGGTGACGGCGACGGCCCGGCTCCGGCTCCGGCTCCGGCTCCGGCCCCGGCTCAGGCTCGGGCTCCGGCTCGGGCTCCGGCTCCGGCTCCGGCTCGGGCTCCGGCTCGGGCTCCGGCTCGGGCTCCTCGGGCTCCGGGCGCTGCCCGCGCCGCCGCTCCCTGCGCTGTGGCGGCCGCGCCACCCGGGGGCGCTGCGGGGCAGCGCGCGCGGCCCCGCGCGGGGCAGCCAATGGGGCGCGGGCCCGGCGCGGGCGGGGGGGGCAGGCGGGGCCGCGCGCGCTCCTCCCGCGCCCGCGCAGCCCCCGCCGCGCCCGGCCCGGCCCGACCCATCCCGACCCATCCCGGCCCGGCCCGGCCCGACCCTTCCCGTGCCCGCCCG
This sequence comes from Aphelocoma coerulescens, assembly GCF_041296385.1. Lineage (NCBI taxonomy): Eukaryota > Metazoa > Chordata > Aves > Passeriformes > Corvidae > Aphelocoma > Aphelocoma coerulescens. The sequence goes on from NC_091015.1 coordinate 27,674,142, forward strand.
ACGTGCTTCCCTCATCAGGGGTCCTGCCCTCGCCGGGCGGTACCACGTCTGCCGCGGGCGTCTCTCCTCCCCGCGAATTTTATAGCCGGGGTGGGGGTGGAGGGGTGGAGGAAAATGGGGAGAAAAGTGCGTGGCAAATAATCCATCAAAAAGCCGGAGCGAGATCGATACGTCGTGTTAAATTTTAAATGTGTTTGCTGGCACTTAAACTGCTCTCGACTCATTACAACAACAGTGCTGGATTTATTCTAATGCGCTGCAGTCTGAACAACAAGCGCATTAATTCTCCTTTAATTGTAAACTGGGAGCATTTGAAAACCATTCAGTGTGCAAATTATGCTGATTCAATTACCGTTTAGTTACAGACTTCATTACCTGAACACTTTTTTTTTTTTCCGAGGGCTTGGCATTGCAGAGTGAAGGAGACGATTTTCAAGTTTCCCTCGAAACAATGCGAAATATGATACCAAAAAAAAAAAAAAAAAAAAAAAAAAAAAAAAAAAGGCAAAAAAAAAAGGTCGGGAAATGAAAGACAAGCTAGGGGGAGGGAATGTGCCCTTCGGCTGGTCTGTGTCTTCTGCCAAAGCTCTCGGGGAGGATCCAAAGGATTTCCCTAGCTCGATTCTTTTTTCTGACTCGATAATTCCACGTTTATGCCAATCTCTCCCTATCCTCTGTATTTCAGGAGTGAGTCTGAAAGTTTGCATTAGGCCGTCGCATGATAATAAACAGTTTATTAGCACTGAAGCATGAAGTTTGATTAAAGCTTTAATGCGGTGCCACAAAGCAGCAAGGTGCAGCACTTTGTTGTGCCTATCCGTATGTGCACGTCGCTCCGCGTGGACAAAAGCAGTTTCAATTAGGAATTAAATTTTCAGTGCTCAAACTGTTAGGAAGGGTAAATAAAATGGCAGCACAAACAGCTTCCTATCGAGTTTGTTAAAAAAAACCCAATCCTTTTTGAGAGGGGCTAATAATATAGGTGAGAGGGAAAATAGCCTGTTACCCCTTTGCCTGAACTAGGAGGTGTTCATGGAGAGTGAACAGCTGCGGCGAGGCTGGGCTGCCTCGAAGTCACTCATTTACAGACACTGTCTGCCTTGTAATTCCTCTTCACTCAGCAAACCGCTGCTCTTTTTCCTTTTTTTGTTCCCCCCCCCCCACGCCCCCCCGTTAAACCTCTTCGTAATGGAATCTTGAGGGGAAAAAAAAAATAGTGCTTCTGCTTTTCTTCCCTTTTTAATAGAGCCATATGCTATCCAGCCTTATTGCCTGAAATTTATAGAGGTCATGGCCGATCTGAATGAGTAGGAATTTTACTGGGGTAGAGATGGTTCACCGTATTATGTTTATTGAAAACAACATTAGTTGTGCATTGTGAGGTGTGCATTTTCTCCTTGTTTTGAGCTGTGCAGTGTATTGAAAATGTTATATTTGATTTGCAGTGGAAGTGCATTTCCTTTGGCCTAAACGGGTAACTGAGTACTTATTTGGCAAAATTGGGAGTTAACCTTTAAAGTCTTGCAGTTGTTTTCTTTCTTTACTTTTAGAAAGCTGCAGAAAGTGTTCAAACACCTACACTCGGTCTTATTTACCACGACACTCCATATCACCTCTGTTGTTTCAAAAGCATCTTAGTCTGATTCTAATGGATAATGTTTTCTTAACTAACAGTGCTGTGCTGAGCTCAAAATTGTCAGTAAGGAAGCACGTAAAGAATAAAGAAATAACCAAAATAACACCCGGAAATTGCAGACTCTTATAGAACTGGGTTCTGTTTATAAGGACGCCGGGATTTTACACCATTCCCTTAACGGAAACCTTCTCGTTGTACCTCCTGCCTAGTTGCCAGTGGACTTTCAGTCTGACACCACACGACAATAAAAGGCCAGGCTGTTTCTTTTCCTCTCTTCTTCCCCCTCCCTCTCCTCCCCCCCCCCCCCCCCCCCCCCGCCAAATGTGGAAGCAGCATGCTGTAGAAGCGACTACAGAACGCGTGGGCTTTTAGGAAGGACAGCAAGGATCCTAAGTATTGTTTCTCAGAGGGACAGGTCAAGCAGGGCCTCGGAGGAAGAGGCAGATCGTTTCCGTGCCGGCAGCTGCGGAGGCGCTCCGTGCGGCGGGGCCCGGCGGGCTGTGGCAGCCAGCTCCCGGCGGCGACGGGCTCCCTCCCCGGCCCGTCCTGCCCCGGCCCGTCCTGCCCCGGCCCGTCCTGCCCCGGCCCGGCCCGGCCCGGCCCGGCCCGGCCGCCCCCGGGCCCTGCGCACCCCCGGCAATAGCGGGCGCCGGGCGGCAAAGGGCTCGCACACGGCAGGATTTCACCCCCCGTCACGGTCACAGGCTTTACTCCCCCGCCCGCTCCGGGAAGACCTTCCCGCACCGCACAACCACGGAGTGGTAACATGAGCCTCTTCTGCTGGCATCATCCGGGCTCGAAGAGACTTCGGCTCATGACTTAGGTGCTCCTCACCCGGAGTAGCGGGTACGGAACTAAAAGCAGTTGGAATTTTGCGTGGCATGCTGCTAGGCTAAGGATCCCTCCCCCCCTCATCCTCCCGCTCGGCTTGTCGTCTTCTCCCAGCGAAGTGTTTATTCAGCGGTGGGTTTGTTAATTAGGATACGCACAGGAGCCGGGTAGCAGAGCGTTTCAACTCTGCAAAACTTAAGCAGCGCAGGAGCAAAAGGAGGGGTGATTTTTCAGCCCGCCACGAAGGCTGTTTCGCGGGGGGGAGCTTCCCTGCGCGGCGCTTTGCCACAGGAGTAGAACTACGGGGCTCAAGGGGCACCTTGTTAAACAGGGCGATGGGTTTGGCCGAGGGGCTTTGGAAACAGCCTGCTAACCTTCTCCCTGTGCCGGGCTGGGATTTTAAGGTCTGTTTCACTCCGCCACTGTAGCTCGGAGGCCTTCTGACAACCGAGAGGAGCTTTCCTGCAAAATTGTTGTGAATAATAGAAGTTTAAAATTGTCCTCAGCGGTGGCACACTTGGTACAGTATTTGCTGAGGGGGTAAACAGGGGGTCAGCGGCTCCAGAGTTTGTGTACATTTAATTTCGCTGTGTGTCGCACTGTTTGCGGTCATTTCACCCCGGTTAATGAAAGCCGTGGTGAACGTGAGGAAATATCACGTGCCGGCGAAGATAAATTGATTTTTTTTCTTCTTTCTTTTTTAAGATTGTTGCTGATTGTGTCCTACTTTATCATGGAAGAAAAAAACCCAACAAACAAACCCGCACCTCTATAGGCAGAAAACAAAAGAGAGAGAAGGCATTGTCCTATCGTAATCACCACCCACAGTATTTTCTCAGAGGCATTTGGTGCTGAATGCATTTGGGTATTGCTTTTTTCTCCCCAAATAAGCGATTTCTTTCAATTTTCAAATTGACGTCGAAGGCAGGGAGGGCGGGGGAGAGCGCTTGGCGAGCAGGGACAGAAGTGGCTTTTTGTGCGGGGGAGTTTGCGTAGCCTTGAGATGCTCCTGCTCCCTCTTGCTAAAGGAGTTTGAGAGACGCTGTAGCGGTGGTGTAAGGGAAAAGGTAAGGCACGGGAATAACAACGGGACCCCGATCTTGTGTAGGTGAAACAAACTTATCTGCGCTCTTGAATTTTTTTTTTTTTTTTCGAGCGGAGGATAGTGTATTCTTTCCCAGGCTTCCTTACTTCCTAACCACCAGGGACCTGTGCTAGTTTAAAAAGGGGTTTCCCCGCACTGAAATTTGTTTTACCTGATGCTTAGTACACACTATTTTATTTTAGTACATCGCTGGAGAAAGCAATCTGGAACAGATTTCACCTTTTAGGGAGGCACCTGAATATAATCCAATATCCCTGCCTCTTTTCGACTAGCCAAATCTTCCACGTTGGTACGGTACCTAGAGGTACCCATTTTAACCTCTTTAATATTTCCCTGCATCTCTAAACCGCCATTTTAATTAACAAAAAGCCAATTTCCTAATCGTCTTGGAAGGTGCGGTGAAGCAGGTTACGAAACCAATTACTTGGAATAGCCAGCACTTGGAGAAAATGAATGTGTGAGCCATCCTTCCCTCCCTAGGTCTGGCTTCTGTTCTGACTGGGTTTGGATGAAGTTTTGCTGTGATTTAGCAGATAGTTTAACACCCAGCTCGCTCTTCTTGTAAGTCAGCATTAAACCACCTCCTGGGTGCTTTGTAAATACAGCTTTAGCATTTTTTTCATGCAGCAGATTGACATGTTGACGATTCTGCTTTAAGGAATGTGACAATAAAGTGGAAAACCAAAGGCTGGCAAGCACTTCATCAGGGATAAAAAGGTTCTGCTGTAAGGATGTCACTCAATTTATTGTGAAAGTCGAATGAATTACGTTTAATGAAAGTGCTCCCCAGATGAATATTACCAGCAATTTCCTGAGTTGGCTCTGTCAGATTGATATGAGGAAATGCCAACCCATATCAAAAAAGATCTCCAATCTCAATTACTATGCAAGCTTTCGAAGAGCTCCTTTTTATTGATATGATATATATTGGCGGGTTCTCAATGCTGTGCAAACTACTCTCTCTTCCCAGGACAGCACATTTCCCAGTTTATTGCTGAACCCTACGTTTTTCTGGCTGTTGTTTAAACTTCTGCGAGTGCCCCTCTTTCGGAGGGGAAAATTCCTCCCATCCTCTTTCCCTTTCCGTGACCCAGAGAGATCAAAGTTGTGTGACTGGGAGACAGCGGGGGCGACGCTCATTGCAGGAAGTTTGTTCAGCCTGGATGGACAAAGCCGAAGGTCAAGACAAATAGCTCGGCTGAGACAATGGCATTGGATCCCCTCATTTTCAGTGTATTTCTAGGCAACAATCCAGATCACGGTGATATTTGTTATGACTAGCAATACCAATATTCCCGCCCTTTCTTTCTCATTCCTCTAGGGCTTCTATGGGCAAATTAGGAATTCACTAAGCCCTCGAAGGGAGAGAAAAGCTCTTATGTCACCTCATCTACATAAGAATTGACTTTGCGAGAGGCTTTTCTGTTCTATATTAACTACTGTGACGCCAGTCGTTACTCAGGAATACAGCTTCTTTTCCCATAATCCGTCTTGCTGGGCTTGCTTGTGATTGATGCAGTCAGATTTCTTCTATCGCTTCCCAATACTCTCAGTTTTTGTATCAAAGCAGAGAGACGGTATTGAAGGACAACAGGGAGGTTCTCGAAACTCTGCAGCAGGACGGGGACATGGTTACTTTCACATGTGGGGCTGCACTCCTTGCATGAAGCATTAATGAGGAAGCAGAAAGAGCTTGTCCTTAGCACATATGGGGTCAGTCTGGCTTCTTCGTATTTTCCTGTTCGTTGCTGGATCCGCGTCTAAAACTTTCTTCCGTGCACGATTGGTCTACATGTTATTTATTGATTGATTGATTTGTTTATTTATTTTTTTAAAGCGTGTTCCCCCCTCCCCCCCCCATCCCCCCCGTCGGAGATGCTGAGTGTTTCGAGCCGCGGACGGCGAGTGCAAGCACTGAGAGCGGGGAGAGCGGGCAAGCTCTGGCAATCGGGCCGAGAGAGGGCTGGCTTTGGGTGTCCCGCCCGGCGCCGGGCCGGGGCTGTCGCTGACCATTGTCCGGGGCGGCGGCGCCGTGCAGCAGCACCCTGGAGAGCGCCCGGGGCAGCACCGCGGACAGCGCCCGGCCCCGGCCCGCGCCGCCGACTGCGCGTTCGCAGGCGCCCCGTCCCGGGCTGGTCAATGTTCCGGGCTGCTGCTGCTTAGACCTCACCCGCAACCCGCTCTGGACTTGGGGCTTGGCGCTCTGCGTCAGTTTTCCTGAAGGAAGAAGCAGACAGGTGGACCAGCAGATAGATGTATTTATTTACTCTTGGTGCTGACTGGCTTTCTCTCAATGGCGAAATAGCAGCTTTATTTTGTGAGGAAAAACTGGTCAGAGGGACAATACACGAGCATGGAGTGGAACTGGGATGGTAGAATGAATCTAGGGATAGGAAAGCTGCTCTGAGATGCTCAGGTTTGTCTCATTTCATCCCAGGACCACGGCATCGACTTCTTTTGGAGAGAAACCAGAGATATCCAAGAGCATTGGAGTAAAAAATGAGCTCTGAGACAGGGCTGACACTGAGACATGAGAACAGGGAGTTATTAATTAACAATGACACTTTCTATCCCATGGGTCGGGTCAGGAGCATCTCTCAGACACAGTTGATGTCATTTTTGGGGTCGTGGCTCTCTGAGGCATCTGTGAGGGGCAGCCAGATCTTGCTGCCTTCACTTGCCTGTGTCCTGGCAGAGAGTGCTCAGGGTATCTCCCAGATCTCTCCTTGTTTTCAGGAGAAGATAATCGCAGGCAAGCACCTCCACCCCTGTAAATCCCCACTCACTATCGACAGAGCTGTCCTCTACAGCTCTGCTGCCTGAAAAGCACTTGTCAATGAAACAGTGACTTTTGGCAAGGCAGGTGTAAGTGAATGACTGATGAAGAGTCCTTCAATAAAGGAATGTGATAGGAATTGACTTGACTGAGAGGTAAAATAACCTACAATCTCCACCAGCCTTCCAGACAAAACCATAAGCCATTTAGTCCTGATCCATATTCTCCCACGAATATCAGTAGTGATCGTGATGCTTTTGCTAGATGTGAACATTGTCCAGTCCCTTTTGATTACAACTTATCCCTGTGTGTGGTGGCTCAAAACTGCATTGTCTGCTGCAGATACTGCTTTTATCTTCCAAATACCACCCTCATTAATGTCAAAGTCTCACCATCCAGCTAGTGACAAATGTCTCCAGGATGTTCGTCTGCCTTGCACACTGCGCCATCTCTCCCTCCTTGTCTTTTTTTCTCCAAGGAGAGGTTTAGTAATATTTTCTTCCTTGCCCCCTGCATCTGCTCAAAAAAGATTTGTCCACTAGTTGGTCTCTGTCCTGTCCATTCACTAGTTAGGTTTGCAAGTGCCTCTGGGTTATCACCTTTCCTGTCAATCTGTTTGATCACTTTGATGACAGGTTGACCAGCGTATGGAAAGATAGTCTGCTCTTTCCAAATCTGCAGGTTGTTGAAGGGGGAGAAATTAGGCCTACCAAATGATTATATTAGTGCCCTATTTTCCTCAAACTTCATCTTCTAACTCAGACTTGACACAAAAACCAAAGGAACAAAGAGCCTGGTTGTTTCTTTGTGTGTGTAACCTGATTATTGTGTGCACAAGAGCACTTGTGAATGCTCTTTTTTTTGCTGGACATTTGAAAAACTGATAAGTAAAATATGTCTATGTTGTTCCTTCGTATATTTAGTTGAAATTTGGTGATAGCAGCAGACTCATTTTAGAAGCAGAGCTGACAGCCAAAATAATACTAGGAAAAAAGTGATCTAATAACCTTAGTTTCTGGAAAGGCATGGAATTAAATTATAATATGTATTATATAAAATATATATTAATTATTAATCTTATATTAATATATGGTACATTAATAAAATTTTAATATTTATTTAGAAAGAGAAGTGTAGAGTCACTTAAATCTAACCAGTACATTATCCTCAGCTGAAAAACCAAAGATGCTACTTACCTTCCTAGTTGGAACATGCTTTGAAGTAACAGAAGTAAAATTACTGATGATTAGCGACCAGTGTGTTTTATGATCCTCTTTCCCCTTCCCCTGCCCTATGTCAGCCTTGCATTATGTGTGAGTTAACTTTCAGCTGGTACAATATTTCCTGCACTTATTTTAGAGGTGCATGTGAGCTACTGGGTAAAATTGAAAATAGAAAAGGAGAAACATTCTGGCCATAAATTAAGAACACTATGGAAAAGCAAAGACTCCTCTGCAGCAGATCCTATGCCTTGATCCTGCAGTGTAATACAAGACAGGATTCCCTGTAAATCGATGGTTTGTATTCTTGTGTGAGAAGGACAGATTCTGTTTATATTGAAGATTAAGTAGACCATTCCTATTTCTGAGAATTGCTTGTCACTATTCAGAAACCACTTCAAACTGGAAGTGTAATTGGCAGCTCTTAAAAAATTTTAGCTAATGGAACTTCTGTTATGGGTAGTTCAGACCACCTGTACCATAATATTTATCTGCACAGTCATTTTTATAAGCTATTTTTGATTGAACTTTATAAAAACAGTTCTTCTGCTAGGCTATTTTGTCAAGAAATGTTGTCATAGGCCTTCAGGTGTATAAAACTGCTTATATAAAATTAATGGACTGCTTTTTATATTTACAATCTCATCCATAGCATTTGAGGTCTTGCAAAAGAAGAGATAGAGATAAAATAGAATAAGGTTAAAATTGTGTCCTCATACTTGTTGCACTGTCCATAGCAGTATTGTAAAATATTAGTGTGCTTAAAATCAGAATGTGAGTTTGTAATTTGACTCTAATTTAGAGTAACTTCTGTTGTCACTTACTGCAACTACTCTGTGTTACATACAGAGATTTTTCTTAATGTTTATTTGGGGAATGCTTTGCACCTTGAGAAGATTTTGTGAGCAATATTGATAGGTAAAACAGCAATAATACTGTAGCTCTGTGGAGGACAATTACTGAGCAAACAGGTCTTTAAGGATCAGGAAAATAAGGAAGACTACAGAGATATGACAGAAAAGATGTGCATAATAAATAGTACATGAAAGCTTTCACCATTAAAAAAGATGCGCTCCATCCTGCTGCCTTTGTCTGCAATGGATATTACCTTAACAATGTCCACATACTATATTCCACGTGTTTCTTCTCCCTGCTTCCACCAACCATCATATTTGCTTAGCTGACTTGCTTGTAGCAGGTGGCAGTGTAGTACTTGTTGCAAACAGAGGGTAGTGCATCGATACCTTCAGTGGAATCACGTCTGTGAGTGGTCACTTGGAGTGGATAAGAAACGGCATTGTCTGGTCCTTCATAAGGCTGTGGTCTGTGTGAGTCATCTTCTATATCTTTAGCTTCTGTCTGCTGACTCAGTGGGACCTCTTGCTGTGTGTCTCTTTCCTCTGTGAGCAGCTCTGCTCTCTCTGCTAGCACAAGTCATTGCTATAAGGTACTATCCCCCAGAATTATAAATATATTGGAATACAGCTTGTGTTTGCATCGTAAATGCACCGAATATTTGCTAGCTAGAGCAGAGTGTGAGTCTTGGAAAAGTTATTGTGTGGATTAGCAGATTGTAATGATATGGTTCAGTCTTCCAGTGTAATGCAACCCAAATGAATATGGAAATGTGTGACTAAGTACATTAGAGGAGGTGCTGTTTTTGTTCTCCACAATTTATAGAATATCCTGAAATTGTGGTGTTGTAGCAGACACTTCAGAGTAAAAGTCGGTAGCTTGCGACTACTTTTTAGAAGCAAAACACAAGCTCAGCTGAAGACAGGACACTTGCTCACGTATGCTTCAGTGCTTTACTGAGCTAGCAGAAAGTGAATCCAGTATGGTTTTTGCATTTCTTTTTTTGGGATATAAAATTTTCTTCTTCCATGATGGAAAAGATAACACATCCATGTCTTCAAAAATATTATTGAGTAATATTTTTGGCAATAATCTGCTGAACTTACCTCTAGACTACTTAGAATCTATTACAGTATTTGTATAGAACCAAGCACATACTTTTTACTATCCTTTATCCTAAAAATATTGTTTATTGTTATTGGATAATAATGAATTAAATTATTAAAAATCCTATAATTATGGGTTAATAATTATATTTTTTGATTAATTTTGAATTTTTTGAGTCATGATTTGTGACTCATTCTGACTACTGCTCCAGCTTCTGAAGAAACAGTCTACAAAAATATCTTTATCTATGAAATTAAACTGAAGTTGTGGTTCTCAAATAGGTAATTCATGTGTCCTTTTTTTTTTTCTGTAAATGTGTTTTTGAAGCATTCAGACACCACCCTTACTATTGTCTAGAATTACAAAGAGCTGCAAATGGTGGCATATCTCGGAAAGCCATGTGTGGCCTTTTTCCAATACTATATTTGTGGTCTAAAGCTGAAGTCTAACTGCATTATTGATGTACATTTTTTGCAGACCACTGCAGATTCTTTTTTTCCTTTCAGAAGAAAAATTCTCTGGAACAATGACCATGTAAAGCAAAAAATGTAGCCTTATTTATTCTTCCACAAGAAACTTGCATGTTGATTCAAGACCACTCAGGCTCGTGAGAACTTTTTCATTGATTTCTTTGGCTGTAAAATGGGGTCTTTAGCTTGATAAATATTTCCATTTTTATAAGGTTGTTGGAAATGATATTTCACTACATTTTAGCTTGATTTGCTTTGTATGAACTGGCTATTTATAGGTAACACAGGAAAGAAGTAGTAAGAATTTCTAATGAACCTGAAAGAATATGTATGTATGGCTATGTGGTATTCATAGCCTCTGGTCTGAGCAACTTAGTCTTCTGTGAAGTCAAAAAGAGCTGAGCACGCTCTATAGACTTTTATTTCTAGCATTGTTTCTGTCACTGTTTTATTCTTTAGTAAATTTACTGAGAAGAATATCACCCTGTCTTTGGTCTGCCATGAGATCCTTCCTGTAGATCTGAGTCCTTTTGTTCTCTGGCAGAATGGTTCCATGGCTACAGTACTCCTTCACCCAGAGTAATGACTGCATGGTTTGTCCCTAAACTTTGATGTTTTACTTTATCCAAGCAGCACAGTGTTAGTCATCTATGTCTGGCACAAAACCAAACCTGTGCTGCCAACTGCTACAGGTGGATGATTTGCTTTAGCTCAACAGGTGGAGCTGTGACTTCGTTAGCCTCTTGATTCAGGCTAAAATCCGTCTCCCTGGGCAGGTCCCTGACTCAATTTTGCTCAGGTATTTTACACTCCCTAAATTTGTACCTACATTTCCATTGCTGACTGAAAGTTTTTAACCTCTTGACCTATAAAATGTTTCACGTAATGAGAGGCATATATGCTTATGTATTCATCAAGAACAGTTGTTAATTTGTGGGAATGTGGTGATTCTAGGGAGCTCCTATGGGAGGTTTTTTTACCTCAGCTTTGTGCATTAATGGGTAAATTAGATGGAGTCTAAGATGGTATTTCTACTTAGCCCTCTTTGAGCAAAATCCACCTTGCATGACTGATTTTTTGTGACCTGTCTTTTTGTTAGGTTCTCAAAGACTGTAGAGATGTTTGGAATAATTCTCTCTTCAGCATGTTTAGGTGAAACTAATTCTAGTGGATTTATACTAATAACATTTATAAAGCCAGCAAACTCATTGATCATACATCCTATAATTCTCATTTCATAGGCTACTTACAACTCCTATGGGCCCTTTGTTGCCTTGATTTAGCTGGAGCTGATCAATTGGTGGTTGGAATGAACGATGGATCATTCTGTGTTGGGAAAATATATTACAGGACAACAGGCTTGAAATGAGTTGGAATAATAGTGTGAGGATCCATCTATAAAAGTTCTTGCTTCTCCAAAGATTTCAATTTTTCTGTATTCTCACATTTTTTTATTAATTTTTCAACATACCCCTGTGTAAACTTGTTTTGTCTGATGACTGTTTAGAGAAAGATTGTTTTCCTATGGATTTGTGCATCCCTTGGTAAGTCAGTGCTTCAAATGTGGCACTAGATGTTCACTGTTCATGTCAGAAGTGTTCCAGATACTGCACTTACAGTGGCAAAGTCAATTAGGGGAACAGAGACAATACTAACTGAAGATTTCAAGTTACAGCATCTCCAGTAAAGAAATAATAATTTTGATTAGATGAAGCAAAGAGCTTCCAAACAAACTCCAGACTAAAATATGCTGACAACATTCACTGAATGTTGTCAGCATATTCACTGAATGAACTCCAGACTAAAATAAGCAGAAATCAAAATGGGAGAGGATTTTTAATGAACAGAACTATAGGGTAAAATAATCAAATAAATTGTTTGCTATTAATAATGTGACCAGCTACAGTAAGATTCCAATAAATATGCCCAGTGGCGATGGAAAAATCTACACAACTGAAATCACATTGATGAATTTATCCTAGTTTCCAATGCCTTCTGAGTATGTATTTAGGAAACAGAAGCTGCCATAAAGATAGCCTGACAGAAAATGGACTCAACTATTTTTTTTTTTTTTTTAATTGAGACACTTCTCTTTGACAATGGAAGTAATTTCAAGTTACTTATGGATGTTAAATGTATCACTGCTTAGGCAGAGAATTCTTAGCAGAAATATCAGCATAAAAGTGACCTCCAATGGTTAGAAAATATACTCGACTCTATGACCTTTTTTCTGTTTTCATGATAAGTAAACATGATATGGGAGCTATAATTTTTAAAAAGCATATGATTTGACCTATTTAATACCTAAGCAATTTTGTTATGGTCACCTCTACTTTTGCTAGAAGACTCACTGGGAATGGTAGGGAATGCATGTTATTACCTGTCATGCCTGAAGAAACAGGAGGTTAGTCTTTAATGGAATACTGTTGGTTCTAAAACATGAATGAGTCACTGTAGTTGCATAGACACAAGTACAGTAATCAAAAGGCAATCACAACACAAATTCCTTCTTAGAAATCAAAACAAAATCTCAGAAAACCCAGAATCTGAGTAAAGATTCATCCTGTCCCAATTGCTTAGCTTTGATGTCTGTTTTTACAAGAGTCTGTCTCCATCTCTGAGCGTGGACCTCTGTTTCATTCTTGACTACTTAAGGATCGTTTACATCTTGCATTGTTGGTGTCTGAGTCAGTGTTACCCACAAACCTGAAACTCTGAGTTCAGTCACAGGCTTGGTTCAAGGCTGAAATCCTCATCTAGGGATTTTTTTTTCTCCTACAATTTTACTGCCATTGATCACAGCAAAAACACATTGCAAATGTTCAACAAAATGACTGTGCAGAAAGTTACTCTTACATGCAATATTCTTTTTCATCTCTTGTATCACAACTTCTAGCTTTAATTGTTTAACTACTTTATATTACTCCATAATTAATTCACATCAACCATGTACTCAAGCTCTGTCTCATGACAGTCTGAACATATTCTTTGGATGTTTTTCAGTGTGCATGTCCTCACTGAACAGTACCTTTTCCATGGCTGATATGTCAGACCTGACCTCCTGGGCTCAGCTGTCAACTGCATTCACACTTTCAAGCATCCTATTAGTCAGTTGTAAGAAACTAACAATAGCAAAGCTTTGCTCACAAATAAATGACTGCACCTCACATTCAGCTATCATAACAGAATTAGTGTCAGATATGATAGTTAGACTTCTGAGTTATTTTTCAACTTAAATGCCACCACTTCAGCCTAAAATACCATAACTTCTCTGGTATTCATTCTGTTGACTCACCTCGGAACATGAAAACAAAACAAAAAAACAACCAAGCAACAAACCAAGCAACCAAAAAAAAAACAACAAAAAAGAAAAAACACCAAACCAACGAAAAAAAACCCCAAACCCCAAACAACAACAACAAAGAAACAACCGAAAAAACCAAAAAAGGGAGTGCTGACCATCAGGAAGCAGTTCTAGCTGGGTGTGTAACACCCTAGACTTACAAAAGATTTGATAGGGTCACAGCACTTTTCCACTCCCCATTTTCTCTCTCTCTCGTTCATATTTTTCTCATCAGTCCAGTGACTGAAGCTTCTGTTAGGGATTTAAGAGATTCAATTTCTTTACTTCTTGAGGAAATGTGAACCCAATCATCACAATTTGAGGTAATTGCTTTAACCACTGCCTGTTGGAATAATCTGTGGAATTTTCTTGATTTTGCTTGTTCATTTTATTCTGCTTGGTTTAATATAGTCAGGGACTCCTTTAATCTGGAAACAGGATCTCACTGTAGGTAAATTCTAAGACATTTGTGTTATTAAATCTCTCTCTCTTGCTCTTTGACCTCACGCATTTGAGTTCCCTCATAATCGAAACACTTCAGATTTTGAGAGCTCTATATCAGAAAAAGGCTTTACTATCATGTGTAAGAAATTCTTGAACCAGAAAGTTGAAAATATGTTGCCTTGTCAATTCTATTAATTGGACATATGAGCAACAGCAGAATAAGGTTCCTAATTCTAGGGGCATTTATGCTTCAGAAATGTCAGAAAGTGTTTAAGTTAATTTATTTTCTTTCTCTGGTTGCTTAGTTTGGACAGTTTAGTAGCTTTTGTGAATTATTACTTCAGGAAACACTTCCCAACAAAAGTATATAGGTAGCTAATTCCAGTTTATGAACTTTAACAGGTCCCTTGGACACAGAGAGTAAGCCTTTCACCATAGTAATTATAGGCACCTTCTGGATCTAGCCTGAATAATCTTCCAAGGTAGCTAACAGTAAACATAAGCAGTCCTGATTTTAATCTGCTTGCTGAAACTCCGTTATCCTCACAGCTACATACATGTCCAATGCTTGTCTTAAATTTTGAGAAACCCTGTCAGTCTGCCATGGCACAGTAACTAATTAGTAACTAATTGCTTCTAGAAAGCTGTTTATGTGCCCAAGATCCTGAAAGCTTTATTTTTTCTCCTGAAGAGGAATACTCATGGTTAACTGTGGGTGCGCATTGTGAGATGTAAAAAGTTACCAGTTTGCAGGCCACTACCCTCATTCCCCATCCATTATTTTTAAGCTTATAATTTCCTTTGTTTAATGATTTTTATCTCTCATCCATAAAAACCTGAAACAAAGTACTGCATTACATGCTCTCTCTATGTCTACCTACCTCTTCATTCTCAGTGCACCTGCAGGAACTGTCAGGAAAGGTTAGGAGAAGTTGGTTCCACCACCTTATTTTGTTGGTCTATGATATCCAGAGCAAGGATTGAAGGGGTGTTCTTGATTGGTGCATCTAGTTCTGTGGGCTGAAGAAAGCAAACTCTGCTTTGAAACATGAAACATGAATAGGTCATTCCATGAAAGCAGCCCTGAGTGTTAAAACATGGAAAGAACACTAATGATTTTTAGCTGTGGAAACTAAAGTGATTCTGGGAAGTAGTTAAGGTTTGATATTGAAAACCCCCAACAAACTAGCCTCCTTTTCAATGGGCATTCCAGGAATCATAAAAATTATATGCTTGACAAAAAGGCCCTGCCCTAACACATTTTAAAGGTTTTTCCATTTCCAAAAATGCAACACTAGGACTTCTCAAAGAAAAACTGGTTTTGTTTTTTTTTCCAAAGCCAGGGATATTTTCCTGTAGTCTTGTTCTCTAAACCACTTTGTGTTAATCTTTCCACAAAGACTAAAGAAATACTCAGGTAGATACCTTGCAGGGAAAAATTTTTCTCCTAGTAGTTAAGAGTTCAGCAAACTTATAAGCAACTGAAAAAAAGGTCTTCTTACATGAAGTTTCAGGACACCTTAATCATAGCCACTGCTACCAGAACCACCTAGGGTTTATAAACCTATGTATCCTTCTAGGTGCTCTGTTTGACAGTACTTTGCAAAATGGTGTTATTCTGTAAAAAACTGTTGCACTTTTTTTAATGTTGTACTTTGGAGTAGCTCCATGGCTAAGCATATTGGTTAGAAGAATGCAGTTATTTTTGCATCTTTATAACTTCTTTATAACACTACCCACTGTATGGTGCTTAAAAACAAATCTTTTAGTAATAACTTTTTCATCATGAGGTTCTTAGAAAGCGCAGAAGGAATACTGTGATGTAATGGATAGATTTGTAAAGATTTTTTTTTTAAATTGAAAATGGCAGGCACATTTGGTATACATAGGAGGAATATGCCATTCTTTAAATGCACAGACTGTATCCAATTAGACACAGCTTTAATTATTTCCTAAATACACTGTTCTAAAAGCATAGACATGATAGTGCTGTTGGTCCAGGAGGATGTGGTATATTTTGTTTCGAATAAGGCTTTTTCAACCTTCCATCTCTTTATGGGTAGACCTTTTTAATCTGTACAGATGAAACTAGCTTGTTATAGCAGCTCAAACATAACTAATGATCTGTTTGTGCAGAACAGTTAAGGGACAAAGAAACAGTCTCTCATTATTTCTTATTTCTCCATCTTAAAATGAGGAGACTTTTCGACTGGCAAAAAAAAATAGATCACTGGCACTACAAGGTCTGGGTGAAACATACTGGTAGCAGGATTAAGAAAGTCTTGCTTCATTTCAGACTATTTGTAACCTTGGGAGATCTCAGTTATGCCTTGGGACAAAATATTTAGTGTTTCATTTTGTAGTGGTACCATCTTTCACCTTATGCGGATTTAAAAATGTAAATAAAATTGCTTTTTGTCAATGGACTATGTGAAGGTCGCAGTCATATTCACCACAAGAATTCAAGGTGCCATTTGACCCATCATTGGTTCAGTAGATAACAATGCATTCCATTCCCTTCCAGTAATCTAATTTGTAAGCACTTTATAGCCCAACATTTTATGCCTAGTTGCTAAAAAGTAAGAAATAGACCTTTAAGCACTTCATTTCAGATTTATTTACAGAATGTCTGTGTATAAAATGAGAAGATTTTAGAGTGCCAGTATTGTATTTGTATTGCAGTCTTGTAACAAGACTGAGTATTATAAAAGATAGGAGGAACGACTAGCAAAAGAGTTCAAGGGCTCTCTGATAGTTTTACTTTAAGCTTCTATGTGCTTATCTCACACAATGCTCTCAGATCATCTTTGTGGCAAATTTGGCATAAACTGCATTCTTCTAAAACTTGAAATTGAAAACAAACAAAAGCTACTATGCATGCTGTTTTGAGGTGGAGATGAATAAGCACACAGCTTTAATTAAATGGGATTTTTAAAATTCTGACAATGCAAGATCTGGGATAAGCGTGAAGTTTGCTTGCCACAATGAGGACTACCCAAGTGCCCACAGATTTCTCTCTGGATAGCTGCAACATTTTTTGGCCAGAGCTTCGGCCGGTATTAAGTCCGGATGGTTCCCCTGATCTGGCCATATGTGACTATGCATACCTTCTGTTGTTGCTTCCTCTCTTGGCTAGCAGACAATTGTTCTGAAAGTGTGTAAACTGTTAAGCTTTGAAACAGAAACAAACCCTTAAATGTTTAATGCTGGCATGAGACTCATACATGCAACTAATTCTGCATTTTCTCAGTGGAAATAATAGATTTTGTTCTGCAGAATGTGAACAATGTCTTATTCTTAAATATTTATGTGCTGCATTATTTAGAGCTTCACTAGAAACACCTATATTGGCCACAGGTAGGATCAGGACACTAGATTAGGTGAACTGATTTGGCCCTTACTTCATTTCTATATCCTGTGGAACACACTGAACACACACCATGAGATTATCTCAACTGATTTGAGAGGAACTGGTAAAAACTAACCACTATTAGACTCTACAAACACTTTACAGCAACAGAATTTGATGGAACACACTTCCCAGACTCCCCCTAGATATCCATGAGCCTCCAAAAAGATCAGACTTTCAGTATTAAGCAAAGGTACTGTGGATTAAATTTTTACAAATATATTCTTAGCTTTCTGTGGTGGGATTTCATATAGCTTCATATGTTAGAAACAGAAGAAGTTGTTCCAATGGCTAGTACTGGGGAACTCTACCTCTCATGAGGTAGATGTCTGTAGATTTACTGTAGAGAACATATATGGGGCTCTGTCTTAAAACTCAACTGCATAGCCAGATGCAGACAACTTAGGTGCTTGGCTAGGCTGTCTTTTGAGCTATGGGAGCAGGAAGTATCTCTAATCCTGAACATATGCAGCCCAGTTAGGAAATCAAAGTATTTGAGCAAAGAAAGAACACCTTCTTCTTAGGTGAACTGTTAGCATGGATGTGGATCTGCACAAATGTAATTGTTTTCATCTGGGAAGTTACTCACACAGAGGCAAAGAAATGCTCTGTGCTTGACCACACAGATACATTGTTGTTGCATTCTGTCCTGAGCCTCAGCATAAATGAACAAGATGAATATTGTAACTGAGACAAGGAATAAAAATCTATCTTCCAGAAATTGCTTTGTTCTTCCCCTGTTGGCTACTTTACTTAACCTTTGCTTACAAAGGTATTTCTAGGCTCAGTAAGGGATATGAGGTCAGTGTTTATTTGTAATATTCATAGTAAAATTCAGCTTGAAGGAAGATATGTGAAAACAAGCCTGTGAGTCTAAAGGAAATGGTTCCTGGGTTTATTAGCCAAGAGGGAATTTTTCAGAATGGAGTTGTTTAAAAGAAGTCTCCTGTTAAGCTCAATGAGATATAAGAATATGTGCTGACCATAACCAAGATTACTACATGTTTTGGAGAAGTAAAACTTGGGGTTTTTATGTTGATTTATTTTTTCCTTTGCCATTTTATGCCATCCTTTTGAGGAAAAGTACAAGCATGACAGAGCCCTAAGGGTTATAAAATGTACTCTCAATATATTATAAAAAGCAGCAAATGTATGAAGAAAAGTATAATATTTGCTTATAGTATTTGCTAGATTTAGTCTGATCTAAAGCCCGTCAATGTAACTGGACATTTTTCTGCACTAGCTCTAGACAGGTTTAACAAAGCTTTCCAGAAAAAAGATTTCTGAGCTTTGTAAAAGGTACAAAACCCCCCAAAACCAAACACTTCAACTCCCCCCAAACCCCCCAAAAAACCCCCAAGAAACATCATAACGAAGATAAATCAGAAGTGAAGAGCAGTGAAAGGTGCTACCCATCTTGGGCTAGTTTTAGATGTTCATCTCCAGACAGCTGCATCACTTGTTTGACTGACTGAACCATGAGGCCAGTGGTGGGGAAGTTGGAGGTGCAAAGCAATTCCCTGCCAGTCACACTAACCATGCACACTTGCCATCAGCAGTGATGCTGGATACTCTGTGGGACATCACACTACAGCTACAGTGTCTCTGTGGGAGGCAATTGTCCTATCTGTCATAAACAAGGACATTCATATATAACCAGGAACATGTCACCAGTTTAGAACAATTAATGGTATGATAACTCATTTAGTCTTTAATCGAAGTAGCAGACCTCATGAAATAATAAAACAGTGAGGCAGAAATAGTATAAAATATATTGATTTGTCAGTAATTGATTAAAAAAAAAATCAAAAAAACACCCCATGAATCCTGCTCTCATTATGCCATCTCAGATTGATGTTTTGGGATATTATGTGCTTTTGCAACTAACTCATCTGTAATAAAAGGACAAGAGCAGAGAAATATGACTCAGAAAAGGATTTAAAAGCACCAAACAAATCCAATACCTCAGAAATCTATTCATAGCTCATTATCAATGAAAGAGGCCTTGCAGAAGAATGGTGAACAGGCTCTTTCCTTGGTATTAGCAGAACTGTGCAACAATCTTTAGAAGTCAAAATGTTTTGCTGTGTTTGACCTAAGGTAAATAGCTGGGCTGAGCTCCCTGCAAGTCTTTACACATTACTTATGTCCTTTCTATAAACCAAAGTGTATTTGCACGTGTCCATTTTTATTGTTTCAAATAAATGCAGGCAGAATTTTAGTGTTAGTAAATTTTTCACTACTACAATCAAAGAGGAATTGATGTCACTCTTTTTCTGATATGGAAACTCTGTTAGTGCCAGTCAAGTGAAACAACAAAGCATGTTCTGAACTCTGAATATGTAACACAGGCTGCAGTGAGACTTCATGTGTATAAACATTTGCTTCCATTCTCTGCTGAACAGAGGCATATCACACAATCACAAATAATTTGAATTGAAAGAGACCCACAAAGATCATCAAGTCCAGCTCCTGATCCTGCACAAGAGTCACACCAAGTGTCCGAGCTCATTGTCTGAACGCTTCTTGAACTCTGCCAGGCTTGGTGCTGTGACCACTTCCCTGGGGAGCCCCGGCCACCCTCTGGGTGAAAATCCTTTTTGTCATATCCAACTTAAACCTTCCCTGACACAACTTCAGGCCTTTCCCTCACTGGTCCTGTCAGTGGTCACCACAGATCAGTGCCTGCCCCTCCTCTCCCCCTCATGAGGAAGTTGTAACTGCAATGAGGTCTCCCTTCAGTCTTCTCTTCTCCAGGCTGAACAGACCAAGTGACCTCAGCCACTCCTCATATGGCTTCCCCTCTAGACCCTTCACCATCTTTGTTGCCCTCCTTTGGACATTCTCTAATAGTTTAATGTCTTTTTTCTATTGTGGCACCCAAAAATGCCCCCAGCACTCGAGGTGAGGCTGCCCCAGTGCAGAGGAGAGTGGGACAATCCCCTCCCTTGCCCAGCTGGCGATGCTGTGCCTGATGCACCCCAGGATGTGGTTGGCCCTCCTGGCTGCCAGGGCACTGCTGACTCATACTCAACTTGCCATTGACCAGGACTGCCAGGTCCCTTTCCATGGCACTGCTCTCCAGCCTCTCATTCCCCAGTCTGTCTGTACGTCCAGGGTTGCCCCATCCCAGGTGCAGAATCCATCACTTTCCCTTGTTGAATTTCATACTGTTTGTGATTGCCCTGCTTTGTAATCTGTTGAGATCTCTCTGCAGGGCCTCCCTGTCTTTGAGGGGTCAACAGCTCCTCCCACTTTTTTACTGTCTGTGAACTTGCTTAGAATCCCTTCCAATCCTGTGCCCAACTCATTTATGAAGATGTTGAAGAGCACAGGTCTGAGGATGAAGCCCTGTGGAATCCCACTACAGTTACACATTGGTGAAAGTAAGAAGCCTATTTAACTTGCTTTTTGGTCAGAGTTTTGTTTAGCTGTTAGTATTCTAATGTAATCTCTGGTGCATATTGCAAAACAACCCAGTCCAGTTCTGGAGAAAGATGATTTTCCAGCACTTGGAAGCAGATAATGAGAAGTGACCTTGGTTACACCACCCAGAGTCTCATCTGAGACTCTTATCTGGTGCATCTAGAGCCTACCTTATCCCCAAGGTTGTACAAGTTGTAGCTGGGGTTCTTCGTTAAGACAGAAAACAGGTCTTTCTGCCTTATATGCTTTTACTGGTGATAGTGGCCCAAATGTTGAGAAAAAAAGTAGCCTAGATTTGCTTATCAATTCTTGGAAACTCTTGACACCTGAAATTTACAGTGATGACCAGAGCAACATGCATAAGCATAGATGGTGTTACTTTGACTTCCCACCATTACAACACAGGTCTGTGGCTGTTTCAGTTTGGTCCTGCCTCTTCTTACCTCACACGTCAACCGGTGGAACAAGTTCTATCTTTACTTATGTACGTACCACTGCTGTCCATTGCCAGTCTGTGCCCATGCTTAAGCAAAATTCAATCAGGAGCTCAGCTGTACCTTCCTGCTGTGAAGTCTACCCATCTCCCTCCACATGGTTCCTCTGCTCCCTTCCCAGGGCTTTCAGGAATACATATATGAAGTGCTTTATTTGGTACAGCAGAAGATGTGTAGGGATTGAATATTTTCCAAGTATGCATATTTGTACAAAGTACCATGTTATTCTGTTTGCTTTAGCATAAATACTCATGCAGCAGACAAAATGAGAGTGACATTTGGAAAGATACATGACATTCTCAATCTAGCAGTTAAGTTTTCCTGTGTTATAAAGAAAATTCATTGTGATGATGGCTGCCACATCTCTGCTTCTGTGATTATCCTAGTCTCAGCTACTGTTGCACATTCTCTGAATCAGTATCCTGGGTTATGGCCATTCATCTGGCATCTGAAGGGACTAAAAAACCCAAGATTGTAACCAGATTACTGGGTATGCATGTTTGGTTTGGCCTTGCTTCTCTCTTGTTTGATGTTCTGCTCTCTCACCCTTTCTCCTGCTTGTTCTTCCTGGATAACCATCTGTTACTACTCTATGCAGCCATATATAGGTGCTTCGGGACACCTTAGATTTATCTTCTCTTTCACTGCTGTGTGAGGGAGGAGAAACCCTGTCCACAACTAAAGCCATCTAAGAGAATCCTACCAAACCAGGTGATTGCTATCCTGGGAACAGGCATGTGAGAAAAGGACTGTCTGTTAAGGTGTCTCAAGCACAGGGCAAGTCTTGAAGTGGCTCAGGTGTTGAGTGTTGGAAGAATGTGGTGGGTGAGAACAGAGGCTGGTAAGGAAGGGTGTATACCTTAAAGAATGTGTTTTCATGTGATGTTTTTATCAAGGATTTTCTTCTTAGAAAGTGAACTCCCTTGTATTCTTTTAACCCTGGTTACTATGCAGGATTTCTTGGATAGGTGATAATGAGTTTTGATTCAGAGATCTGCCAGGGAGGACAGGGTATAGGCTCCTGTGAGTAAAGATCAACATTTCTTTGGATGAAAGTTAAGTATAAAGAGAACATATATGAACAAATATTGATAGATATGAATATATGTATGTGTATGTCACAACTAAGTTGGCCTGCTTTTGTGGAAGTCCATTCTAGCAGAGGATTCTTAGCATTGTCTGTCTTTGATGCATCTTTCAGTTTAGGGCTTGGACAGCTGAGGTGTGGCTCCTCATCAAACTCAATGTTTCAAAACATTACAGGGTGTGCTAAAGATAGGGTCCTTTGTGAAAAGGGTCATACTTGCCTTGCAGATGAACCAAGAACACAGAGAAGCACGCTGGGTGCTGTTCCTTGAAGCAGGGCTGTCAGAATTCATTCTTTGTGAAGTGAGTAAAGTGTGGAGTGCGGTCAATGAAAGTCTTTTGTCTTGAACAACAACAAAGGTTTTTGGAGGATTAAAAATTGTGTGACTTTTTGACATGTAACTAATCTGCTGTCTGTATGACTTGGGAAGAGAACCTCGGCCTTGGTTCTGTTCTTCCACTACCTCCCTACCTCTTCATGTTAACACAAGAGTGTTGCATCCAATGTTGTGTGTTCTGTCCTGTGTGCTGTATTTCTAAATCTTGGTGACCTTTGATGACTTGGAATCTCAGTGGGGGAAGAATTCTCCAGTAAATCGCAGCATGAGTTATATTCAGAAAAATTAAGTAAGCAAGACATAAAACCTCTGGAGTGCTCTGGCCTGGCTCCTTGAGAAAACAGGTACTTGTTTGATACACAGCCCGTTTGGGCTGCCAGATACCATGTGCACATATACCCAGTGAAAGGCTGATAGACAAGTCCAGTTTTTGATGTCCTTTGTCTTTAGCTACAAGATAATCAAAGACTGAGACTCAGTCAGGGCCAGTTAAGTTGTGTGGTTGGTCTCAGGATGCAATGGTCAAAGATGTGGAGAATCCTGGGAGGACAGCTGAAGGCCTGAGGGCACATCAGGACGTGTAGTTTGAGCTCATACAGTGTCTTGGGAATGTGGATAGTTGCCACAGGGCTAGAGTATGGGTTGTCCTTGGTGGGAGAAGCCTAAGTGAGTGATGAAAATGGCATCATGATGTTCTGAGGCCTAATTGCTGTACAGCCAGGGTGTCACTACAGAACATGAAAGTAATTACATAAAAGTAATTCATTTGCACTTGGTCCCATTGACTGGAGAAGTTTAATGCCCATTGGAAAGCTTGTCTTATTATAATCCTTCTGACAAAACCCATGTGAATACATTAACCCTTATCTGGGAAATATTTCAGTGGGTTTTGCCCAGGATTCGACCTTTGGCTCATGGAAGTCCAATTCAGTATATAGGGATTTTTTGGTTGTTGTTATTTACTGTTTTTCAATAATCATCATTTCACAATGCCACCACTTTAAGCAGAACTTGTATTTTACTTTTCTACATTTGATAATGTTGAAAGAGCCCCATCTCACTCTTTTGCAAGTCAAAGGGAAATTGACACTAGGCAGTAAGAATGATAGATGCATAATTTGCAGTTACATCCATTTTCTATCTGATCCACTTTTCTCTCTGCTATTTAAAAAGTAAATGAACGGGGAGATCAAAACTCTAAAGGAGTTAACACACCAGTCTCGGGTAAAGCCTTATCTGCCTACCAAGCTGCCATGGCTCACAATAAAGTGAATCTTCTCCTTCTATGCAAACAATTTTAAAAATTTGAAAGCCTTTGTAGGCCAAGCACTACAGGAGTGCAGGTATTTCCAGGCAGAAATCTTAATTTCAATGATATGCAAGACCTACAGTGTTAACATTCATAAGGAGTTTATGAATAGGAATCAAGGGGAAGTTACCTACTTTTTATCAATAGTCACTATTTCCTCTGTCTGCATAGAGGCTTGGAGGAGAATAGTTGGTATCTTTATTATTAAAATGTCATGTTATTTCTTTTGTAGATTTCTGGAATGCATATGTTGTGTTACAGCACAAAGAGTGCACGTTCTCTGTGCACAGGGAACACAATGTCTTTTATAGTTTTAAATACTACTCTTATGTGGAGTGTGGAACAAAAATAACTGGCATTCTTGGCTATCTTCACATGGAGGGATTGCTCAGCTGTCCCTATTCCTGTGAAGGAGAATCAGAGGTTGGAGTATAAGGTTTGCAAAGGAGAGGTTTGTAGGAACCCTATGGCTGCCTAGCCATACACACTGGCAATTCTATAATGGAAAGAAGAGAGGGTGGGCTCACTGTGCCCTGCAATGATCACTGAGACAGGTTTGTAGCTAGGCCTGATTTGTCTTTAGTAGTAATTTTAGAAGGGCACAACACGTGTAGAGTAACTGATGACTTACACCAATGGAAAGGAAAGGAGGTTTTTAGGACAAAAATGAGCCCATTTTTTTTTATTTTTTTTTTTTTTTTTTGTGAAATAGACATAGGTTTTGGTTTTCTTAAATTGCCTGAGGTGAGGCAGTGGGGGGTGATTTCCAGAAAAAATATGCTGTGGCTTGAGGATCTCTCTGAGACACAAATGGTTAGATGCTGGAAGGATATTATGGGGAAACATCATTACAGACTTACCTTGTTCTTGTACTCTGCACTAAGAACGCTTTGTTTACTGGTCTTGAAAACCTCCTGTGTGCTTTTCCTTGTGTGCTTCTGTGGGTGGTGGGGAACTTGCCTCACAAGGCAATAGCTTCCTCTGAGTGGTGGAAGAAGGAAAATGGTTTTCTGTGCCACACCCTGAGATGGAGTGCAGCAACTGAGTCTGAGTCTTCTGACGTCTGAATCCAGCCCTTGAAGCAGAAACAAGTATCTGAACTGCTGCAAGCTAACTATAATCAACTCCTTGTAGACAATTCTCTTTTCTGCATCTAAAACATATTCATGCAGGTGGATAATCTAATGCAATTTGGCTATATTTTCCTACTTAATGGGAACAGGTGTGTTATTTAAGAAACATCTGCCTCTACTCCTGAGGTTAAATATTCTGGTTCAGCTGACAAAAAATAAAATTGGCAAACTCTAAAAAAATTAACATTTTTCTATGACAGAATTGAACTTGAGATTGGCCACCTGAAAAACGAGCAGCTTATTGGGGCTTAATTTTAATTTACCTTGTTCTTTTGCTGTTCAGGCAGCTTCCTTTCATTAAAAATATTTATAAAATACATACTGCTGAATATTCCCTGACATAAAATTATATATTCTGTTTTCATAGTGTTTCTAGTTCTGATGTGATACGTTGTTAATGTACCAGATCTGTATGGTACTTACAGTCTCTGTGGGTTTCTAAAATCACCATGTGTATTCTCAAATATACAAAGTTCTTTTCAATTTCTTTTTTCTTTTTTTTTTTTTTTTTTTTAATAAAATAGTATCTGTATTTCAAAGCTTTAATCAAAGTTTCAGTCAGTTTTATCTATGTAGAAGTTTCGGTGTGTAATTGTATATGTGACTCTTTCCATTTTCATGTTCAGAGGATGACATATCATAGAGGGAATGATACAAAATAGAAAATATACCTATGTAACAAAACAATTCAAATTATTTTTTTCCATACAGTATGTTACAGGTTTATTTGAAATGTGGTTTTAATTACATTAAAATAGATGGACCTCATTTTCTACTGTTTCACACCACTTCTGACATACCCATTTGTTGACCAGAACACTGATTAGAAAAACACCAGTGTATTACACTTACTTTCTGTGAGCATAACCGACTATCTGAAGCCCAGAATGACAAATCAAGATCAGTGCTTATCTTGCAAATAGAAGACTAAGGAGCAGCTGGTCACCATGACTGAACCTAAAATGAAATTCTTCAGTCTGTGTTTAAAGAGTTCAAGTTGTAAGAGGCAGTGAAAATCCAGCATTTCCTGTTTTGTACAACAGATACTTATAAGTGTTTAGTGCTTTTGAAATGGAAATAATTTATCTAAGCATCTATTAGTATCTAGGCCTCTCTAGGGATGTGTAACTTTATAGTCTATTTTGGTATTTTAGTACTTTTTATAAATAAAAAAAAACCCCTAGATTCTAATTTTTTATTTTAAAAAGAAAAAAAAAAGCTTGCTTTTCACAGTATGGAATTCTAAATGCAGCGTATATTTGCATTTCTCTGCATTTATAGATCTGTACTGGAACTGATGTTGAAAATAATACAGAAAAGGATCACAACCACTCTAAAAGTGAACAGAATAACATCTTTGGATGTGATGATATTTTCAGCATGCACAATTTGTGGACATAAGTATCAGTTGCAGCTATTTGATCCATTTTCCCTTCCTTCACTTCTAATTACTAAAGGGAACTTTAAAAACATGAAAAACATATGTGTGGAAATGCTCAAGACTTGATATCAGGAAGTGTTGATATCAGGGCATGTTGGGTGATCACTATATTCATGTGCATGGGAGTATAGAGGTGAAAACAGCACTATATAAATGTGTGTGGGAAACTGATGCAGTAAATTCACTTCAGGTTGAAAAATTTATAAATTTTCAGTGTTCGTTCCCTCAATAAATGTTGCTCCCCTTTCATTGTCCCAGGTGAAGAAGCTGAAGTGGAAAAGGCTTCTCACTCTCTCTCTTTCCCCTCTGTCTTTCTTCATGTAAATGAAAAGATATGGGAAGTGAAATATTGATTTTTTTATAATGTGTACAAATTATATTTTCACAAATTAAAGTAAAAACACTTAATGAAAATTATTGAAGATGTGACAGACTTATTTATACTCCATTAATTTAAATCTCTTAGGGAGAATCACAGATCCTGAGTAATAAAATGCAGAATTACCTAGGTTGTTCGATAGTGTAAGTACATCTTTATCCTCAGTGACAAAAAAATCACAATTCTAGCATTTTTACAGGGTGCTGGAAACAGATGTGTATTTTGGGGCCAAATCTAGTTATTTCTTGTTGTTCATGGTGAGAAGGACACCAGTTCTTGCTGCAGCAATGGGAAGGGACGGGGAGAGGGAGGTGTAATTTCAGATGATCAAGTGGTTTTTGAATGGGCTTGTTTAGAGTGAGGAAGAGCTCTGTAAGAGAAGAGCAAGAGATTTTTGCTTGAATGTGTGCTTTCAACTGTACCTTCCAGACATGTACAGTGAACATGACAGACTGCTTTGAAGAGTGTGTTATGGTGGGCATTGAATCAGAGACCTTCCTTTCACATCTCTTTGTGCTGACCTGATTGCTAGGGGAATTGATAGAAGGATGTGCCAAAGAGGAGCAGAAAATACACGCAGCAAAGGACAAAATTATTCAGTGAATAAGGGCAAGTGGTCTAAAGCATTCATGGAAATGTATATCATGACTTCCTACTTGTATACTCTCTATCAAATCTGCAAAACCTAAGAATTACTCCCCAGTTTCTGGATTTGTGTGTGTCACCTGTGCATTTCCTGATTTTTACTTTTTTTTCACCAGTTTTATTCTTCCTGTTCCTCTCCATTCCTATGCTTTCACTTTCCTAGAAGAAAGGGTCACATGAGCTTTGGGAGAACTTCAATCAGCTTTGGGTAGATCCCAAACTGACTAGTTGTGAACAGAGACTGTGCGTGGCATCGCAGAGAGCATTCATTGCAGTCTGTGTATAGTCTGTGGGAGGAAGCCCTTGCTTTTCAGCTGTGTCACTGGGATGAACAGCACAACTTCAAAAGAAAAGGGAGCTGTTTCAAAGAACTAATCTCCTGTAGTTTTGGAGATTGAAAGTTCCTTTGTCTCCCCTGCCCACGGACAAAAGCCATTGTTTAGTTGTTTAGTTTAGGGATGACCTTTTATCCTGGTCTTTTCCCCATGCATTTCCTTTATCTAGGCTATGAGGATAAGCAAGGTGCTTTCCTTTGTGTTTCTGGAAGTTCCCTGTTTTGCATAGTTGCTGCAGGAGAAGGCTATGTTATCTTTAGTCTTTCTTTGCACTGATGGTGTGGCAAATGCTGTTCGACTACAACTAAGGATCGGGGCCATATGCTGACTGTCAGACATGATTATTTTTCAGAACTATACTCACAGAAGTGAGTCCTTTGATCATATCCCAAAGGCAAGAGCAAGAGGTTCTCTCTGGTCATATTAATGTCATGCTGGTTTTCATTTATTTTTCAACGATGTTTTTTCCTTACTACGGTGAAAATTCTCATAAATAAATCATGGAGCATTAAACGACTCAGTATGCACTTGCTATTGAAAGTGTTTGCCTTTTAATTTAAGAATGCTTTAAAACTTTTTTTAGATGACTCTGTGCTGGTATTATATCAAGTGTTCAGTGTCCAACAGCTGTGGCATTTCTACTGGTTGCTTGCCTCTGGTGAGGAGATGCCTGAAAAAACTTTCCTGGAAAATAAATTTCCATGAAGAAGGTTGCTTACTCATGAATACCTTCTTTTAGGTCATAGTGTAACTCATCAGTAGATCAGAGGGGGAGAACTCGTACTTTAGCCACCTGAAGTGCTGTTGACACAAAGATAGATGGTGTCTAATACTATAAGAGCCCCATGACTGAGAAGTTTCCACTTCAGAAGTTTCTCTTCTGACACATACAGAAGGCAAATTCTTTAATCAGGGAAACCATGGTGCCATATTTAACATTAAATCATGTCCTGTGATAACCCCAAAGTCAGCATCACTAACAGTTTTGATTAAAATGATGATTTTATGAGTAATATATACTCAGTCAACATGCTTTCTTCATGCCAAATCTGGAAATATGGGAGAACTCTATCTCTACTAACACTAATTCTTTTCTCTCCTTCATAAAGAAAATATAAAAAATATATAGTCTGAAGGTAGTTGCGAGTAAATAATGTGCAGC
Organism: Aphelocoma coerulescens; assembly: GCF_041296385.1. Classification (NCBI taxonomy): domain Eukaryota; kingdom Metazoa; phylum Chordata; class Aves; order Passeriformes; family Corvidae; genus Aphelocoma; species Aphelocoma coerulescens. Next base: position 27,703,086 of record NC_091015.1, read on the forward strand.
TGCTGAGCAAAATAAACTCTTGGTGCCTGTATTTTGAAATGGCTGCCAGCAAGTTAGTTGAAACCAGCTCAAAATCTATATGCAGATGAAGTTATGTGTTGCGACTGTCTACCTAACATTGGATAAATACAGCTGGATGAAGTGTTTTCCATGTAATTTAGATGTGTGTGTCACCAAGAAGGCTTCCAGAAGATGATGAGATTCTGGGGTGGAATGTGCGTGTCACAGCAATGTAAGATGGATCACAGGTGTTGATTTTTTTTTGCTGGATAAGAAACTATTAGAACAATTCATACCAACAGAAATGGTTCTTCTACATGAATATGGCCCATCAAACATGGGGGAGATGAAATATTAGTCCTGCAAATATTTATAACTACATGCACATGCAGAAGTACTATCAATATAAATGAAGTAGTGTATAGAATGTGTATGCTCATGAATTTCTGTGAAATCAAACATGATGGATAGCATGAGCCTCTTACAGATTAAAAATTAGTAAAACAACAATATTTTTCTGTTATTAGTACTTTTTTTCCTTCCTTTGTTTTACTCATTTTCACTTGGAATTTGACTACTTTTTTTCCAGGGAATTTTACCAGTGTTTTATATTATGTTAGGCTAATTTATCTTCTCCAATCTAATTTTATTCCTCTAGAACTCTTTTCCAAGACTTTTTCTCCTCATTTAATTTTTTTTTTGGTACTGTTTCTCTAGTCAAGGTTTACTATTGCTCTCTTTTTTCATAGTGATACTGCTACACATCTACGTATTTTCTTGATTTTTGTGACTGTTTAACCCCTTCCCATCTATTTCTTTTACTCCCACTTTCTCACTTACGCCACTGTATTGACTCTGGCTTTTGTCCCAGGTTTCATTAAAGGTGTATAGGAAGTTGCAGAAAAGCAATGTATAGCAATCACTGAACACAAACACATTTTTTATGAGAGTCTATATTTCAAGAGTGTAAGTAATAGATTCCTCACATTGCAGTGATGAGAAAAGGAATACACGTAGATATGGTCTGGAATGGTTTTTCTGTTTAACGAAGTAAATTTTTTTTGTAATATAAAGCTGGTAATCCATAGAAAGTGCAGTAATTTCGTATTAAAACATCTAATAAATAGGACTAGCTTGAGCCAATTGTTTAGGTTTACAAATTGCATCAACATAAAAGAGAGTGAAAGTTTGTCAAGTCTGAGGAAGAATTGGCGATGAAAGATCTTTAATGAGGTTTGAAATATACATTCTTCTGAATTGCTTTGCTCTCTTGCATTTTTTGTAAGGCTGGTTAGGTGTGAACTGCATCATTAGTCTTTAAGAAATGGTCAATTACTGGGAGCTGCAAATTAGCTCTACCTGTCAGTGCCTCCAAAGGGAAAGCTTTGCTCATCTGCAATATGGGAAACCAGAGGGGATCTGAATGTCATGGGAATCTCTAAATCAGCTGTGACAACAAGCAAATCTATCTTCAAAGAAGATCAAGACAATAGCCCTTCCTTCCAGAGTGTGGAATTTTAAAGGAAAAATGGACCAGTTCAGAAGCAGCACTGCAGAATAAGACTTTAATATCATTAACAGATCAAAGGAAATGGACTGGTAGAAAATAGATGAACTAGACAAACTAGGAGGACAGCCTGCCTCTTAAACCTAAACTGAACCACACGTTGTGTTCCTAATCTTATATTTCTGCCTTTTCACTAGCCACTTGCCCAAACATTCTTCAAGGTTTATTGCCCTTGTCTTTCCTACACTGTTGCAGAGTGGGCCTCTACCTCATGTCTGGCATCTGCAGGTAGGGGTAGGAAGCAGTAGGAAAATCCTAAATTCTTCTCTCATTTTGACAACCTAAAATATTCTTACAACAGAACATTTCTGCATGGAGTAGGAAATAGGGGTTGTCTGCTAGAGTTTTGGCTAAAGCAACTAGGCTTGCCCAAATAATTTTATGTGTATTTCAGTTTGGGAAAAATTGCTTGAGGCTCCAATGATCCTGTAGGCTAGCTCTGTCAGCCACAATGAAATCTTAGATGCCCAACTCATGTGCACAGACCTATGTGTAGCCACTTAAATCTAGCCCAATATTGTCCTCATTAGGAAAGTTTCTTGTGAGCATTTGTTATGCCACTTTGTGGAATAACATTACTTGTATAGAAGGAATGCTTTTCTTGTTTTGTTGCCTTTTGGTGATTTTCTCTAGACTATAAGGCAAGGTGAACAGCTGGGGAACTTTGTTTTGGGTGTGATGTCACACCAGAACAAATGATGTGATATTTCATGTCCACCTTGGTATTGTAGCAGGCAAAATCAGATAAGTTCAGTTTTTCAGCTGAAGTATACTTAATGTAGTATGACTTAATTACGTCGACTGAGCAATAGTACTTCACTCTTGAAGTACTGAGGAACTGACAAAAAAGAAGAGCAAGATTTTCAGAAATTCTAATTGTTATTGTGGTTCCAAAATTTTTAAGAATTGGGACCTGGAATACGTTCAGCCTTTAAGCTGGAATAAATTTTCTCTTAGGAATCTTGAATTTCTTTTCTGGAAGGGTGCTGGAGTAACAGAGGCTTTTTTGTTTCACCATTGAAACCAAGACAGTTTTTTGTGACTGTGCCTAAGGAGAAGCTGTTTCTTTGAAAAGTTTCTGGCATTAGTCAAATATTCAACAGTCATGTTCCGTACTTGGAAATTATACTGAGGCATATAATGGAGAGGTTGTCTGGTATGACTGAAAACAGGATGTGACTTTTATAGGGCTTCCCAAAAACCATGGGAATGTTTCATTTCTCTGCTGGATATGGTTGGGATGTAGTTAATTTTCTTCAAAGCAGCCTTTATGGAGCATTTTGGATTTGTGATGAAAACATTGCTGATAACTCACCAATGTTTTAGCTATTGCTGAACAGAGCTTGCACAGTGTCTTGTAAAATCATGTTCAGCAATGAAACTGAAGGGCAGTTTTTCCAAAGTAGACATTGTTCAGACTAGCTAGAGATTGGTCTGTTTGTGGGAGGTTGTGAGCTATTGCCTTTGCATCACTTGATTTATTTCTTCTTCTTCTTTTTTTTCTTTTAAACTCTATTAAGAAACTGTCTTTATTGTGACCCATAAGGTTTTTCTTGCTTTAGCCCTTCTGATTACATCCTTCTTCCTTCTGGGGGGAGAGTGAGTGACTGGGTGGGAACTTAGCTACTGTATAGGGCCATCCCATCACAATTTCTAATTAGGTCAGGATTGCTGATAAATACTGAGTAAGTACTGTGAGCACTATTATCTGAATATGCTTATTTTTAAGTGCTGCTTTTTAGTTTGGGTGTTCTGCAATAGATCACTTCCTCAGCCACATGTAATGCTTAAGAAAGGGACTCTTCTGCTGGAAAAAGAAGATTCTCAGCTATAAGATTTTCATTTGCCTAAGAGAGGTGTCCCGAAGGACCCCACTGTAGAATGGTCTGGGAAGTGGACCACAGCATAAGCCTGGCTGCGTGCTGGAGAAATGCTGAAGTTGTATGCAGCAAACTGTGAGTGAATATAGGGTGTAGCTAATGGTATCTTTTATGAAAAACCCCATACTTCTGCCTTTCCCTTTATGATTTTGATCACTAGAATTTGCAGAGATCACTGTTATTATGGTAATGGTAGTAGCAACTAATATGCAGTTGTTTCTGGAAGCTGGTTTGGTATCGCAGTAGAACTGAAAAGAGAAGGTATGTGAGGACATAGCCTCTTTTTGCTCACAACTTACGGAGTGAGGCTAGGCTTGGATTCAACAGGGAAACAAACATAAGTCTCTGAAAAACACAAGATGAGACAAAAAAATGTTAATATACTCAATAGTATTCAGTTTCCTTAAGACAGTGTCTGGGATGTTCCCTGAACAGTTCCTCCATACGCTGATGAAAGTTTTTAGGTAGGAATATTGTGAAGTTGCTTCTTTACAGTAGTTTCTTATTAAGCATTTCTGAAGTGTTGGATATCTTTTAGCTCATCATTGTATAGCACCATTTTTACAGGGATTCCATGGCTTCTAACTTGCTGTAGGGAAGGAAGAGCTAACCATCACTTGTAACATCATAGATATGGAAAATAAGGCTAGAAAGCTAAATGTCATGGCCAAGGTTAAACAGAAAAGAATGGTAGAATTGGGATTTAAACCCACTTCTCTCCCAGGTGTCTTAACATGAACTAATCTTCCATTCTTTGTCTTAAAGGTAATTTATTTTGTAAGTCAAATTCTTGGTATATTACTCCTAAGAAGAAGCAGGGTAATAAAGATAATTAAGCAGATGTTCGAATCACTAAATGAGTGTCGTTTTTCGTTTGAAGGCTATCCCAACATGAACTCAGATTTCAGTCTCTTGTGAAAATATCTGATATAATGCTGAGTTTTAATGGAGTACCAGAGAGAAGAATATTTATCTACCTTCAATGTATTCAGCTATTTGATTAATTGAAGGGCTCAGCAGTCAGCGGACATCTCATTAGCCAATTCACATAGGCATGCTGTGACTATTTTGGATCACATATCCACAATTCAAATTGATGGTAAAAGTCCAATTAAAAAGTAAATGTATTTTCATACATTGTAGCAGTGGTGTTGTCATGTAGCTTGGGTTTTTCCTTTTATTTCATTTCCAATTACTCATGTTAATGATGTGCTCCAGCATGTGAGAAACTAATGGTCTTATTTCAAGCTCTGCTTACAGAAATTGTCAGGCAACCTTTCCCATACTGTTCTGCTCAGCTGCTGCAAAGTTGTGTAGTTTGACTACATGTGCAGAGGTTATTGTGCCAGATGGTGTGGTTGTTTCTAGGATGTGAAAAACCACAGAGAGACCCCTGAAATATATCCCTTATGTCATAAAACATCACTTTAACTGACTTTTCAGAGATGAGACTTATAGGTAAATTAAGGTGCAGAGAGCCAAATTGTATCTAACATTGAATATCAAAAGGTCAGCAATACATTTCTAAAGGCATTCAATTTATCTTCAGTATTAGACTACTTTTTAACAGTGTTCTTTACTGACATTAGTTTCCTGCTTGAGTCTATTGTTTAAAAGCCAGAATGTTAACCTATCCATCAAAATAATGGTCTAAGTCCCTAAACTTATTTTGTTATTCATTATGCATAAAGTAGAGATTGTAGAATATATTTGCTAGTACTTCAAACTAGATAAGATTATACAGTTCTACTGAAGTAATACAAAGCTTCCACAAATACAGGTTTACTCTGAATTACATCAGGGCCAAAGTAAAGAATTAAGAAGTTGTGTCTGGTTTCCTATCTAGCCTCTCCCCCATCCTTCAAGAAAACAAACTAAAGAGAAATTTTTCTAATGGTTTAGCTCCATAAACAGTCCTTGATTTATGAGGAAAATTTCAGTGCTGGAACAAGGGAGTGGGCAGAAGAGGGGATTCTTTCAAATGTAACCATCAGTTCTGTTGGGTGAAATGTTTTATGAGTCTGACAGTCCCCCACACCCCCAGTAAGAACATGCAGAGGAGGTACAGGATACTTCCATTGCCAATGAACTCTGCTAGCTGGTGTAGTTCGGGGAAATTTAGGATTCTACAAGTCTGTTTCTGCATAATTCAAGGGCAGCATGTGACCTCACTGACCTGCAGGTGAGGTCTTCGTTGTCATGATAGGGCTTTGTAAGCCACACATGAGATCCCTTTTCTCCATGGGTACTCGTGTTCCACCATGTAGCAGCTGAGCTTCAGTATACCAGTGAATTCAATTTTGTATAGGAGCTTTTCTTGCTCCAACTGACCACAAACAATGTCTGTAAATATGTATATTCTGCATTAATACATACATACATACATAGATACATATATGTATCTTCCATATATATATATACATATATGTATATTTCCTTTTCCCCAGAGGCTCTTTGAACAGCACTTAGACGTCCCTGTGTATTTGGCTCCAAAAAGATCCACAACAGTTGAATGTCAGGCAGGTAGCAATGAATCTGAGTGGGCTAAGCCACAGCCCTTTGTGGCATAAACATTCCTTATATTTCAGTGAAAAGCAGCTAATGTCTGATGTAAACTTCAGATCCCAGAAACTATTGCAGATCTTTAGTTAATCTACCCACTCAATGTGTGAACTTTAGCATCCACTTCAGCCTGTGCACTGTACGGGGAGAGAAGAAGGAACAGAAAAGATTTGCCACTGACTGGTAGACCTACAGTTGCAAGCTTTCCCCAATCTGTTCTGGAATTACAGCTTTTTTTCCTCTGACAGTTTGTAAGTGTCTATAATTCAAGATCCTCACATTTAGATGTTGGCAACATGGTTGCTACTTCAATATTTTTGATGTTTCATGGTCAACTTCTTTCATCTTTAGCATACTTCATTTACTGACAAAACCAGCACATAAATGCTTTGAGTAGAAGTGTTCTATTTGTAAATCCCCACACAACAAGGAGATGAACACAGGTACTGTGAACAGAGTTTAATGAGAAGCAGCAGACTGATCCATTCACATTGGCACAGACTTCTGAAGCTCATCATTCAGAGTCTAAAACAAGCATTTTGCTAACTTGTTATATAGATTAAACTAAAATGTTATTTTGATTAACATTTGTCATTTGTTATTTTGTCAGGTGAACTGAGAAAACATCATTTTAATTCTATAGATGTTTATCTTTATTAACATCTCAAAACTTACCAGAGGGTTACTTTATTTTTCTATTCCACATAAAAATATCTTGCTGTTTTGAGAACACTGACTAGTCAGTCATTTGTGTCTACCCAGTATTCATTTAAGAATGATTTATTCATTGTGATTAGTAATCACATCTGGGTAAGAGACATAGAAAAAATGTAAAAATATTCCTCTGTCTCTGAATTATTTCTTGCTTTTAAGGCAGAGGAAAAGTAAAACAGGTCATCAAGAAATTAGATACATAAAGATGAGAGGTGAGATAATGAGCTTATTTGCATTGCATTCAAGATTTGTTTTGAACTTCAAAACATGAGATCATAAACCAGTCAAAATTTAAATACTGCCAGCTATTTGAAAGGCTAAATCAAAAATTGGCTTTGTTTTTTTATCCTCTAACAATTATTCTCTCACTGGATGTTTTCAGTCTTTCATTTGGTGATCTCTGAATGTGAAGTTCAGTCATCTATTCTTTATTTCTTTTTTATAAAACAAACCAACAAACCAAACTCCATATATAAATTACAAAGTCTACTGTAAATAGCAGTTAGTGGAGAGCAGAAGAATAGAAGGTATATTAGAAGTGCAGGTGTTGGGTTATTCAAAGAAGCTCTCATTTAAAAAATGCTTCACTGCTGGTGCAGTTCAGAGCTTGGCTTAGGGCAAATGAAACTTGTTCTACATAACAGATAAACAGACTTAAGGTAACTGACCTCAAATACAGTTTTCCCGTGCATTAGAAGAATATTTTATATGCCTTTCACAGTAGCACTTATATCTAGTCATTTTATAGCTATAATATACTATTCAGACTTCCTTGAGGGCAGAAGGAAAAGCAAGGGTTTTTTTCTAGATTAAGGTTTTACAATCTGCCACAGGGTGGTGGAGAATAGACAGGAGAGCTGTACTTGCCCTTTTCCAGGAACAAGCCAAAGCACAATCTAAGCTTGCAGTTAAGATGGTGGAGTGTATATTGGCAAGTATGTTAGGGTGTTGCCAGTAAGATTTCCATCCTTCTATTCCTCTCCCATTTAATTTCTTTGTAGAGGATAAGTTGCTTCCCCATGTCCTTGGTAAGTCTGGACATGGGTTCCACATCTTGTAATTCCCCTTTTCCAGTTACTTGGATGAGGGCTTCTTGCTCTTTTCATAGCAGAGAAATTCATATTCTGAGCAGAACCAGGCAAAAACCTATGGCTTCGCCAGGAGTTTCCTTTCCTCTCTCCCTGAACAGTCAGACAAGGCTGTGTCAATTTTAGCCTGCTGTGATAAGTAATAGCTCAACTGGCTCGTTGTTATAGTGGAGGAGGGAGCTTAAAGACATAAGAGGATAATCTTTCAGGGATGCACAAATTTGCTCACATAAATAAAATGACAAAAGGGCACCATATTTTTCCTCAGTTTTTTTTTTTCCAATGTCTGAAACTAACCCATGCCCTAGGTACCACAGGACTGTAAAGTCATTTGATTTTCCATTATCTATGTTATCAGTTCAAATTCAGTCCAAGACGTCACTTGGCCCAATCTTCTGTAAATTAGACGTGCTTGACTAGGAGTATTGTCATATACTCATCAACTGTAAGTGGAAACACAAGCTTTGCCAGTATAAAAATGGAGACAGAGACAAAAACCAAAGTGATGTGAGTAAAAAGCATTTCAGGTGACATTTTGCAAAAAGCCTAACAGAGTCTCCAGTCAGCCTCACTGATAAAGCTGCTATTCCTGCTTGCAATCTATTTTCCACTGAATATAATCAACAAAACAAACACAAAATAATCTTGTTAGTTGCAGACTGCTGTGTTGGCACCTGAACAGCACCTAATGTGCCAGCTGCTGCTTTGTTTTGTTTTGTTTGTTTGTTTGTTTCTTGCTGTATTAATGGATTTTACATCACTTTTATTATCCAGTGAAAACATAAAAAAGACCATTCAGGTTGTAAGGATGCCAAGGTGGTTTTGTAGAGAAATTTGGCTGCATAGCATCCATTTTTGGAATTGTGATCATTGTATATTTTCACTTGATTGCACCTGTACAAAATATGTGGCCTGTTAAGTGCTTTGAGTGGTCATGAGGGATCCACTCTGGGTGTGGTAGGGGTACCTGTACACTATACACTGCATCGCTTTACAGCAGGTACTCTGCCGAATTGCTGCCATCACCCTAAACAATCATTCTATGCCTCTCTTAATTTTATCTTCCTTTCCCCAAGAAAGACTGATTTCAAACATGCAAAAGTACTTTGTGGTAAGATGAAAGAAAGAGGAAAGTTTGAGATTTTTATTTGCATCAGCATTTCAGATAATTTTTTTTGGTTTGCTTTCACCGTCTTAATGGGCTGTCTCAGATATATTAGCATCTTTCATTCCTGGACAGTGAAAGTAGTGTGATAAAATCAAATATTAGTTTATTTTGACCCTTAAGAGACTAATCAGAAAAAATACTCATAAATGTGAAAGCCAAGATATTTAGGGCTTTGTTAAATTTAGTTGGACAGGCTTGGTTTACAGACCATCTACTTTCCCAGGTGAAATTAGTGGTAATTTCTGAAGCAGGTAAGGGATAAATGTTAGGATTTGGAAGAATTTTTTAATAGTTGTGGAGGAGAAAATCTTAGATAGCTAAGCACTAGTTATGGCCTTTGTGCACAAAGTGACTATTGCTTATCAAATAATTCTCATAACTCTCACGTATATATAATAAGCATAGATCTTCACATACCTTTTAGCATTTACAGTGTCTGTGGGGGTTTTAAAAATCATAGCACAGTAATTTAGATGGGAAAATTTGATTTATTTTGATTTTGTATATTGTCCAGAGACCTTCCCTCAAGTAATAATCAGTTTCATATTTCTGATAAAAGCTTCATACAGTATTTATGGTCTTTAGAGGGTTTTAGACTGAGAGTGTTTATAAAATACTTTGGAAATATCCTTGTTTAGAAATGTTGGAATAACAGATGTCCATTAAAACAATAACAATATTAAAACAACAGCATAACATTAATATTGTTTTTATGTCTTCTAGCCTAAGTAATACAATTAACCACAACAATTCCAACCTCTCATTCTCCACATTGTTATTTTTTTTGTGAAATACATTTCAGGAATAAAATAGACAAGTGGCTTATGGCATGTGATTAAACATGATCAGTAACAAATAAATATGTATGGAGCACAATAATGTAGAAAAAGCTATGTCAACAGAGGAACAAATAGGCTTTTGGGTGCATACACATACATGGCTTTTTGATATAACAGGACACGGAGCTTTTATAATCATTAGTACCCGTGTTTACCACTTGCTTGCTTTCCAGTCTGCATGGTTTATTGCATATTATAATTTGAAAAGATGATCTTACCAGGGTAATGAACAATAAAAAAATTGCAATTCATCCTAATAAGCTTGAATGGTAACCCACATGCCTTGGACATTTCTAGCCAGGCATATTTTATCCACATCTTTGGCTGTGAAACAGTGTGGATCTTCTTAACTGAGTCCCTGACAGATGGTTTAAGCTTTTTCAGGACTACATTTCCAATCACTTTGCCCATATTGCAAAATTGGCCTTGAAAAAGGGTAAAGAGTTGTTATGCTGCATTAACATCTCTTCTGAATTGCTTGCTGTGAAGGACATGAAAAAGAAGGAAATCAGAAGAGCAATGTTTTAAAAATATGCTTTTGAAAGTTACAAATGTTAGATGGGATGATGATCTTAATTCATATCCCTCACCTCAATTATAATGTGAATGTGGTCACATTATGTGTGATAATGAAAACACAACCTGTTACCTTGTTTCATAAATGATTCAGATGGCATTCATGGTATAAGAAGTATTAAAAATGCTGTAATTAGAAAGACTTCTTACAGTCTCAAACCCTGCTGATGGACAGCACAATGGACTGCTATTAGGTGAACTGGGATTTCTGTGGCATTTTCAGGATTTTTCCTACTCTGAGTGGAAAGGCTCAAATATCTGCATTCATTTCTGCATGAAACATGGATTGATCGCACATACTTTGCCAAATTTTCATTTTCTTTTCCAGCTTCAGCTGACTGGCTTCTTCATATAAACTGCTGTTCTTTTCTTCTTGACGCCTTTTAGTTTATGATAAAAATCAATGAAAGCTGAAACCTTCCACAGTCATCTATAAAATGCAATTACTGTATACAACACACAGTAAAACTCCTGTGGTGTATATGTTGAGACATAATTTATGCCACTTACCTCCAGAGAGATATTGATCCTACTCTGTGAATATCTTACAAAAGGGCTGTTGAATGCAAGCTCAAGGAAATATGTGGTTATTGGGACTGATCTGTAATTTGATTAATAATGACCTAATTCCTGAACTCTGTTCCTTACTGCAGTGTTTTCTGTGACTGAACCTTTTATTCTTGAATATTGCCCCTGCTGATCCCCTTCAGAGGCCCACCCTACCTTGCTGTCCCTCAGAATCACTGCAGTCTCTGTGATCCACACCAAGGGAGCCATAGGAGAAAGCTGAAGTGACTTGGCAGATTTGGGTTTTATTTTTTGAATGGCTTCTTAAAAGATTTTTAAAATCTTTTCTAACCTTGAAAGTGGTGGTTGTCCAGCAAAGCCTTCCCTCAGTCTGTGATAGGATCCAGTTCTTAGTTTCCTGCTGTGTATAGGAAGGAAAAGCAATTCTGAACAAATAGTCCATCAAGGATTCTCCAAGATGGTAACACTTTTTGTTAATCATTTTGTCAGTCATTTAATTTAACTCATGATTTTGAGACCTGCACTCTAGCATATAAAATTATAGAATGCTAGAATTATTTAGGTTAGAAAAGACCTTTAAGATCATCAGATCCAGCCATTACCTTAACACTGCCAAGTCCACCACTGAAACATGTCTTAAGTGCCACATCTACATGTCTTTTAAATACCCCCAGAGATGGTGACTTAGCCACTTCCTTGGGCAGCCTGTTCCAATGCTTGATTACTCTTTCAGTGGAGAAGTTTTTCCTAAAATCCAACATAAACCTCCTCTGACAACCTAAGGTCATTTCCTCTTGTTCTGTCCCTTGTTACTTGGGAGAACAACCCCCACCTGGCTACACACTTCCTTCAGGTAGTTGTAGACAGTGAGTGATAAGGTCTCCGCTGTGCCTTCTCTTCTTCAGACTAACCACCAGCTTCCTCAGCTTCTGCCCATCAGACTTGTGTTCCAGACCCTTCACCAGCTCTGTTGTGCTTCTCTTCTTCTCGCTTGAGCACTTTAGTGTCTTTCTTGTAGTGATGGGCCCAAAACTGGACACAGGATTTGAGGTGTGGCCTCACAAGTGCCAAGTACAGGGGGATGATCACTGCCTTAGTGCTGGTGGCCACACTAATCCTGCTACAAGCCTGGATGCCACTGGCCTTCTTGGCCACCTGGACACATGCTGGCTCATGTTCAACTGGCTGTAGACCAGGTCCTCAGGTGTCTTTTCATCCACTCTGCCCCCAGCCTGTAGTGCTCCATGGGGTTGTTGTGACACAAGTGAAGGATGTGGAAATTTTCCTTGTTGAGTCTCACACCATTAGTCCTTGACCCACCTGTCCAGCCTGTCCAGATTGCTTTGCAGAGCCTTCTTGCCTTCCAGCAGATCAACACTGATGCCCAACTTGGTGTCACCTGCAAGCTGTCTGGAGGCAAACTTGATCCCCTTGTCCAGATCTTTGATAAAGATATTAAACAGGACTGGCCCCAACACTGAGCCCTGGGTAACACCGCTAGTGAATTGTTGCCATCTGGATTTAACTCCATTCACCACCACTCACTGGGCTGAGCCTGTTTATTACACAGTGAACAGTGCACCCATCCAAGTAATGAAACACCAGGAAAAAACCTTCAAGAATGATATAAAAGAGAAAGTGGGGGGAATTTATGCAAAACCTTTCAGTGTTCTGGTGTTGGGTAATATCTACATAGCAAAATAATGAGAAAAAACCACTTCTGCAAGAATAGACCTCTGTTACTCCGTGTCTCGGCCCCTTGCCTCTGGTAAATTTCTCAAATAAAGAGTTGTTGAGTGGTGCCTCTGACATGACAGTTTCCATTTCAAAGTTCACATTCCTTGAGATGCTACAAGAATGTTAGCAATTTGCTGTATGATATGCAAAAACCAAGTGTACTCATAGAATAAGAGTTCAGGAGAGTTTAATTCACTCTGGGAAGAGACCTGGGTAGGAGGTAAGCTTCTCTATTACGTGATTACAGTAAATAGTTCAACCTCATTCAGACATAAATGTCCTGGTTTGGCATTTGACAGAAGTCAATTGTCTATTGTGATTGCATTGCAGTTGTTGAGTATTATAGTGGGGCATGACAAAACAATATTTATTGAAAAGGAGAGAAATTGCCTGTTAAGGAATGTTAAAAATACACTTCTGGCCCAGATTGACCTAAACTAAATCAAAGTAGAAATACACATGATGAAGGGCATTTTTCTCTTCATTTATTTCTTGGTGGGGTTTTCAATAAAGCATAAGTTTATATCATTGGTTCTGGAAAACCTGAAGTGATACTTGAATAGTAACTGAATGAAAAATAAACTAAAGCACAGATAGCCTCATGACACATACAGAAAAAAACCCAAAACCACCAAAAACCCTCAAACCTCAGACTAAGAAATCAAAACCAGAAACTGAATTTCATTTTACAATGCTTTTTATTTTACCAGTTATATTATTACGAAAACCTAGTCTCAGTGAAGCAAATACTGGTGTCTCTGTGCATTCCTCCAAGCAAGGATTACAGCTCTGAGTTGTGCAGCCAGCAGTGTTACCTGCTTGGGCAAAATCTCATCATGGCTTTCTGCATTGGTTTGCCCATCTACGAGATGCTTTGTATCTTTTCTTAAAGATAAAAGAGAGAAGTGCTTGAAAAAGTATCTGTTGAGAATATGAAGCTTCACTGTGTATTTAATAAGAGATGAAAGCCACTAGTACAGCAGGAAGCAATTAAACTCTTCTAATTTCTTTGCTGACCTAATTTTTTTTCTTGCAGTGTGTTTTGTACAGTTTTATCCACTCTGGTAAGAAATATGTCCTTTTAATATTGAGGTGATGTGAATAGTGAGTAAAATGCTTGACACAGAGTGATAGTCCAGCCCAGATATGGAAAAGTCCAATCCATGTAGCCCAACCCAACTGGAAAGTTTTAACACCATGACTGAGCTTGACTTTTCATTTGAAGAACAGAGAGGAAGAATAGTGAACATTTTTAGAACCCAGCCACTACATTTAGGAATTAGTAAAAAGAATTTATTTGGTAAACTGGAGAAATCATGTTTTGGAAACTACTAAGGAAGTAAGGAATCTTGGTTGAATCAAATGGTCACAGATTGACCAACATATCCCAATATGATTTAGCCATGAAAAAGATCAAATTTTCCTGAGGCGAGTCAAGCTAGGTACTTCTAGTGAGATGGAAAATTATATTACTGGTATTTTATCTGGAAAATTATGTGCAATTCTAGTAACTCATATTCAAGGAAGAAATAAATTACTCTGTGAAATGCCAGGTTTTTTTTTTTTTTTTTTTGAGAGGAGACCGTCTAAAAGATGGCTTATTAGGCCTACAAGAAAGGGGATATGTCTACTCTGTTTAAATACATACTGGGGTAAGTAGGAAGGAAGAAAAACCACTTCCTTTGGCTGAACAACATTGCCATAAGAATCAAGGTCTTGTGATTGCCCATAAGTAAATTCAGACTAGAAAACATCTAGCAATCAGAGAAACGTGTTCTGGAGCATCTGACCAGTTGGAAGAGCTCAGTGAAGACTTTAATTAGTATTAACATGGATTTTGTTCACTGATTTTGATTTCTGAAAGACATGACGGGATGTGGTGCCTGTAGTAGCTTATCAGGGTCCTTCTTTTGCAACTATGTCTTTTAACTCATATAAACTAAATCCACCCATTGAAATGGATGTGGTGCTGCTGACTTCAGCTTGATTGCAGAGCTGTGTAAGTGTAGCAACACTTTACATTTAAAATGTAAATGATGCTTTGTAGAGAATACAGTAGATTTAAAAAAAATCTTAATTACAACCATAGCTAATAGATTCATATGAACTCACTCTCCTGGGTGAAGACCTAAGAGAAGGTCAGGGATCTGTGATTTTTCTGAAGCCAGAAATTCAGCTAGAACAGCCTGAAGCAGAGATCTCTTGAGAACATTAGATGAACCAGAGCTTGAAAAATGCAGCCATTTTGCAACATTTTCCTTCACACACTACCCAAGGAATGTAAGAGAGGGCAGAATGGAGGGTATGTAGTGATATCCTGTTTGGAGATTTCCGATTTAATGGAAAAATTATCAGGTGCCTGGTTACCTGTGTCACCTTTGCAGCTTCTGTAATGAAACCAAACTTCCTGTACTTGCCCATGTAAATTGTAGTTTGCTGAGCAAAGCAAATGCTGAACACACTTTATATACCTGAAAAATTTGCTCTGTAAATTTTCATTCATTTGTATCTGAGTTCAGTAGATATCAGCTGTGAACAATGTTGCCGCTATTGCAAAGCAAAGTTTGGTCTAGCTTGAAAGTCCCAGAATGGATCAGACAATACAGATAGTGTGTATCCTCACTTTGATCACAGCTTATCAGACTCTGCCTAGTCACTGGCGCACTGTCTTGTCTACAACTGAGATTCAATGTGTTGCTGCCGGAATTCAATGTGATTTACAGGGTCATGACACTGGGAAAATGAACCTTCACATCTGACCAGTTAGTGAGGGGTCTTGAGCAGATAATTAGAATTCCTGAGTGGGAAATTAAATCTGATAAGGAGTAATACTTTACCAATGGCATATCAAAATTTCACAGAAGCAGGGGATGGACAGTTATTTTGGTCTGTCATTGTCCCTCTACTCTCCCTTTCCCTGCTTCTTGACTATTATGTTGCATTCTGGCAAAGGATTTGAATGACAGTGCTGGGAAGTGTCCCAGGAGACAGGGTAGAAGCCTCTGCAAGTCTGGTGTCTGACATGATTCCTTCCAGTGCAGAGTAACTCTGTAGGCAATGGGGAGTTCTTGGGAGGCTTTGAATGAACTTTGCATCTTGAACTTACCTCAAAGAAAATTAACCCTATATTAGCATGCTAAATACTACATTAAGATGAAAGAGACACAGAGTACACACTGTCTGCTTCACTGGTTGCAAGTCCTACCATGTTTCCTCATGCATGTTTGGGGAGTTAGATTTCTGCTCTAAAAACATACTAAGGCTAATTCATTTGAAATCTTGGTCTCAGACAGGACTTAGCTTAGTGATCTAAGAAGCACCTGGAACCTGCAACCTGCTTTGAGCATTTATTTTTAAAATTCCATAGGCTCCACATTTGAT
Organism: Aphelocoma coerulescens; assembly: GCF_041296385.1. Lineage (NCBI taxonomy): Eukaryota > Metazoa > Chordata > Aves > Passeriformes > Corvidae > Aphelocoma > Aphelocoma coerulescens. The sequence goes on from NC_091015.1 coordinate 27,719,126, forward strand.
GTAGAATTTAGTCCTTTGTAAGATTTCTTGGGCTTTCATGATCATTATCTACCAAATCCTTATTCATATTAATTTGTGTCCTATCCGTTTCCATCTCCCATTTCAAGTGTAAACTCTGGACTTAGAGAGTTCTAGTACTTTATAACAATGTGGGCTGCCTTCTTATGTTACACTGATTCATCCAGGCTCAGGGTACTGACATAGTCTGTTAGGTGTTATGCGTCTGCTGATGGGTGATAATTAAATTTTATTACTTTCAATTGTGTGACTGTATACAAGAAATCTTCTGTAAAACAGGATCAGAAAATAAGGCACATATAAAATCTCTGCCCTGTTTATGAAGAAAAGGCTCAAATACAAGTGATTTGCACTTCTTCCAAGCATGTTGTGGCAACAAAAAATTTCCAGGTGTGTTTAGGATAGTGTTAGGTCTGTGCTTGTCTTGAATACAAGATGCAGCCCATTGGGTTTGTTTGCAAGTGTGGCAGCTACTATGAAGCATATTTTCTATTTTCAAGGTGGGCTCAAAGGAAAGCAGCCACCAGGATGTGAAGGGATTCCAGCAGCAGACTGGGCCTGCACCAGCCTGAGGCTCTTGAGGCTGCTGGGAACAAAGCCAGGGCAGAGGCCAGAGGAAGGGCCGGTCACTGATGCAGATGCCAGTGCTCAAGAAATATAATCTGGAAGTTAACAGCTGCCAAACTAGCCCTCAGAGTAGCCAAGCTAGATGGCTTTTTTTGGAAGAGATAACGAAAAGTGGCCAAAGGGACCAGTAGTGGCAATTCTCCAGCTACAGGACTAAAACAAAGCCAAATGAGTACTGTGATTGTACTGGTATTTTCAGAATAAGAGGCACTGTCAGCAGAATCCCAATTCAGACATTTCCTTTCGTTGCATCCACATCCTGGAGGATCTGTGATTAAATAGATTAAATGTATGAACAAAATGGAAGCTTGCTCCACTTTTCTGACTCCATCCCGGTCCAGGGCAATGGCACAATTGAAAATACATACAGGGCTGAGTTGCTAATTTGAAAAGCATTTTAATTCATGGATCATGATGTTTGGAGAAGGGGCCACAGTGTCTAAGTCAGCGGGGCACCACCTGGATGGGTCGCCCCCTCTAACAGGGGACCCACTTGGTATTGCACAGCCTAAGGTAAGAGGTGTTCAGAAGCAAATGGTGTTGGCTCAGCAGCTGCATGGAGTTCATCTAAAGCACTGCTAATCCTTGCTAAGGTCCCTTTGGTCTGCTGCTGTGCCCAGTGCCCACAGCTGACCTGGCAGCCTTCCACTCTGTGGCTGCAGAGCAACCTCCCTCACCTGTAGCACAGGAGGTCAAGGGCAAAGGTCTTTAGTCTGATCACCTCTGCTAGAATGCCTAGCTAATAACACTCCTGAATTGTACTGTGGTCCCAAGGAGAATATTGATTCTGCCACCTAAACAAGCCATCCTTTCTCAGGATTAGTCAGGTCTCTCTAAAAGCTCATGATACATTTAAGGGTGAGACCTCATGCTAGGAATGAGGGCAAAAAGAGATGGAAAGAGAAAGAGACAGATTGAAGCTGAAGAGATGATGTTTTTGAAGTAAGGAAAAAATCTCTGGGAAGCAGACCAGGAGAAAGATTTCATATTTGTGAAACAAATCTAGTGTGAAAGGAGATTGATTTCTGGGGGAAAGGCAATATGAAAGCTGTTACTAGAATTGACTTTTATTCTAGCACATCTGAAGAGATCCTTTTCACTTTATAGATGCAGGATGGACCATGTGGTAAATTATAAAATCACATGAGAGCTGAACAGATCATATTCCTATGGCCATCTTCATCTATCATACAAGGTTTGTCAGGCAGTTCATCTTCTTAAAATTGAGCCATCATCTTAACATGTTAAAATGTAGAAGGGGAATTTTTCCTTTTTCTGCTCCTAAATATAGAATTTACTCCATAATAACTTCCACCATGTACTGAGAATGGCCAAGTTACACCCCTACTTTTCTATATGCAAATATGTAGCTTCAAAGTACTTTATTTCAAATCCTGGGTTATTAAAGGGAGGAGTTGAAAAGCTCAGATTCCTAATTGGTGCATCCACTCCCAGCCTGCAAAACAATGAAGTATAGCTTATATTGTGTACCTTAGGCGGCCAGGTGATTCACTGCCTAAACATAACTGCTCTCTTTCATTGACTACAAAGGGAGAGCACTATGATGAGTTGTTATAGCTGTTTACTTTATAGACGTCTGTAGGATGATCAGGTGGCTCAGACTCAATGGAGTCATTATAGCTTGATGGGACCTTGGAGTTGAGACCCCAAATTATCAGCACAATCCTTTTTTAGGGCATGCTTACAGCTAAGACTTAACTACTTCGAGACATTTTTCTCATTGTCTGAAGAAGTGGAGTGCAAATTTTTCCTGTCTGTATGTTTTACTTAGAGGGTAGCTGCACCCTGAGGTTCTTTGTTATAAAACACACAAGAGAGACATAAGGTGTTATTATTACAAATGTTATCACAGAATCTGATAAAACATGTCTGGAACCTATTGTTAAAAAATCCAATGATATGGATTTTGCAGTCTTTCCAGGCAATGTGCTCTGATGCTTTGCTCTCATCAAGTTAGAAAGTTTTTCTAATGTTTAGTCTAAAGTTTCCACATTCCATTATTTCTTGTTCTAATCCCTGTGGACATGGAGAACAATTGATTCAGATTCCTCAGCAGGGTACTGTTAAAGTCTGTTATGACATTTCCTCTTAAGTGTTTCACTCTCCAAACTGAACAACTCTGGTTTTGTTCAATTTTTACCTGCAGATCATTTTTTTCCAGTCCTCTAATCCACCTTGTTTTTCTCCCTGGGCTTCTGCAAGAAGTTCACATCTCTTTTAAAGCAGAGTGCCTAAAGGCGCATACAGTACATTAGCTGCTTACTGATTCTGGAGTAACTACAGGCAAATCTTACACATGATACTGCCCCAGAAAACCTCTGCAATAGTTTTTGCAGGGAGATGAGACTGTATTTCTGTTCAGCTTGTGATCCCCCATAGGTCACAAACTACAGACTCATTTTCCACCTTCTATCTGTACAGTTGATTAGTCTACATAACTGTAGCACTTTCACTTGTCCTTACAGAATTGCATCCTATTGATTTCAAACCACTTCTTCAAGTCACCAGGTTCATTTTTAATAATGAAAAATTAGGTCTCCTACCTGAGAGCCTCTCTGTGTTTATTTAGTTCAGTATGGTAACACAGGAAAGGATAACAGTTTTTTCATTCTTATGGGGTGGCAAGGCACAAAGGCCACAACTCTGCTGACACGAGTCTATGCTTTGGGATAAGGAGAAGTAACCATATTTTGTTACAGGGGAGCCTGAAGGTAAGAAAAGTTTATCCAACTGTTAGCAAGTGTTTTCCAATGCTTTACATAAAGTTCCTTATTCCATCACATGTATTAAAAAGAAGAGGGAGAAAAATATACTCTTATTCCTCAGCAGGAGGACTTTTGTTTTAGGTACTGTATTAATGTGAATCACTAAATGATTCCTGCCCTTCTAAATTTGTAACCTAAACACAAGAAACTAGAAATAGAGGTAAGTGCTTTAGCAGATAATGGAAGGTGGCAAACTGTATGTTCATTTTTGGCACTTTATAGGAAAGGCTTTAGTCGTGTTGATGAGAGAAATGGAATGCAAAAATGTAAGGGAAGCCTACACTGAAGTGAGGCTAAATGAAGAGGACTGAGAATTCTAAGGGCAACAGAGGGGGAATGAAGCTAAAAGGAGAAGATTCTGTGAGGAGATTGTAGAAAAGAGTCAAAGACAAGCCAAGAAATTCTAAACTAAACTGTATAATATAGTCTATCTGCCAAGAGGTCCCCATTTTGTCTCTGTCAAGTGACATGTCTCTAGCTGTAAAAACACTAGAATTTGTCTTTAAAGCCATATAGCAGGAAAGGAGCATGCAGAGGAATGGAAAGGAGAGATACTTGTTAGATGTGTTTTATCAAGACACTCTGTGTGGATACGAGGGTGTGGGTCTTGAACACAGTTCAGGGAAGTGCTAAGAGAAGAGGTGGCACCTTTGAAGCTACATTCCATGCTGACTGACATGTCTGTCATTGTACAACAGGCCCTTCACAAAAGAAATGCATCCTGTAGACTGGAAGAGGATGATCACACAATACCTGCTCCAAGGACACTGCCTTCAGGAGCACTTGCTGTGGTGCTCTTGCATGCTGAGTTCAAAGCATACTCCTTCCGTGCAGCTTTAAAACTACCTCAGAAAATTGCAGTCTATTTTCAGTTGCTGACTAGTTCATTGTGAATTAAAATGGGGTGTTCAGAAGGGTGAAATCAGAACCATTTATAATCCAAGTTCTTTCTTTGTTTTTTCATTTCTTCTTCCTCCCCCTTCTCCTCCCTGACATAATTGGGGCACATTAGCTTCACTGTCTCAGCTCATTAGGTCATTTCTGAAAATTGAAAATCACAGTTTTGTGTTTATTGGTGTCTTTTTATTTGTGGGAAATCATTTGCAGTGAAACTACTTCTAAATTTCCTACTGTGTAGAAGACTCCAGAGCTGTTTGCTTATACTTCATCAGAAGAACTGCTGGAAGTAATAGCTCTGAGTTAGGGAATGATGTTGCCCAAGGACTCTAGCTTTGATAATGAAAAATGTCAGCCCCTCATGATGTTGAAAACCCTCAGTTCTCGTGGACTGCAGAGGGTCCTCTGCTCTTTGCAACCTCAGGACCTAATTCTGAAGTGATGGAGTAAGCTTTTCATAGCATGCATAAGGGCAAATTTGTCTCTGCTGCTGTATCAAAAACCAGTGCAAGAACAGATGAATGGCATCTATGGGATATCCAAGGGTAGTTTCTTTTAACTATATTTTACTGATGATCTCTCTTTAGCCTATGATATTTATAACAGCTAAGTTCTGGTCTTTTTCTATTTACGCCTGACAGAAATTGAAAAGATTCAGAAACTGAAAATTTAAAAAGATGACCTGTAAAGAAAACAACTTTCAGTTTATGTAAGAGATGTTTTTATTGAATCTTTACATGGCCTTTACAACAGAAGGAAAAATTCAGGATTATCTCTACAGGAGAGAAACAGTACAGTGATTTATATTTTAGAAGATTACTGGTAAATGGGAAATCTCTTCATTTTGCATTTGCAAAAAGCAGTCTGTCTCAGCTTCACTTTACTCTTTCCTTTCTTTTTCATTTCCCCTCATCCTTTTTGCTTTCAATAATATCTCTTCCCTCATTTTTCCAAATTACAATTTAAAATGTCAGCCTAACCTATGGGAACAGTAAGCCAATTCAGTCTATCTTTAATGGTGCCTTTGAGTCCAGAAGAACTCTCCTTGCCCATTTTTCCTGCTTGTTTAAAGATATTCCCAAACAGTCACCGTGAATACGCATGAGAGGCTGTAAGATGCTATCTGGCAAGCCTTTAACTAGGGTTTGCAACTGGAGAAACTACTCTGAAGTTTCAATGTGCAGAACACTTTTGCAGAATATTTGCTTTGTATTCTAAAGTCAGGCCTTGGCTTACTTCTAAGACTGACTACAGCCTGAGTGGGAACTGTGTTTGATTGTTAAATATGACTTTGAAAGTAAACACTTTCATTAGGACTTTTGTAATGGACTTGGAAATCTTTTAATCCAAAGTTTTGTTCCTGGAACGATTAGCTGCCTGTGCTCTAGCCTGAGGGAAATTGCCACAAGGGAAAATAATATGAAAAATGAATGTAAATGGAGAACTGTGCCACTACCACTTAAAATTCAGTTCCTTGTCTGTGATGTTTTCAAAGAATACAAAATCATTTATACATGCAAAAAAAAAAAAAAAAAAAAAAAAAAAAAGTGCAATACATACCAGTGATAATAAATTGCAACTTCCCAAAAGAAAGACTTTGGAAAGATAATTTGCACATTTTGTTTGCTCATTCCTTGTAATTTGTTTTCTGTGGAAAAATTCAATGATCTCAGCAGTTCAGACTAGAACTGGTGGTGATATTGTTACTCCTGTAACACCAGGAGATGGAGTTGTCGGTGGGAAATTCAGTTATTAGTCTGAATAAGTCTTTTACTGGGTAAGTGACGGTTGGGAAGTTATGGGCAACAGGTGTGAAGATGGGTTATTTCCTGGGATATCAGTAAAATTCTGGCAAGACCTGAGAAATCCTTCTGGCCTGATACGAAACTTTTACCTATGAATTTGACAGTGCAAAGGGAAATGAGTCTTTTAGAAAACAAAATTAAATGAACAGGAAAAGAAGCCCCTCTAAGCAACAGTTCCATGAAATGAACCCCAACTTACCAACATGTGCAGCACAGCATGAGTACTCAAACTCTCAGAATTGTAGTAGGAAAACAGAAGTAAAGACAGGGAGTTCAAATATACTTAGAAATGCAGAAAGTTTTGAAGAAAAAAGTCCTCTACAGAAAGTGATGCTTCCTCTTTGTCTAACAGGGCAAAACTGCTACCACAGAGAACTGACAATATTTAGGGAAATTATATAAAGCAAGAGCAGGAAAAGGCTGACAGGTGCTAAAGAGTATTCAGGTCAGACAAAGACATCTGCCAAAGACATCAGTCGTAAAAGATAAGGAAAATTACAATTGAACTAGGGGAGGAACAGGTGCTGCTCACAAAGGAGTATCCTGAAAAGTTAATGGCATATCAGAACACAAAGCTAAATAAAAGGGCTAAATATTAAATAAAATGTACATGTCAGTGCAAAGCTAAAAAGGCTAGGAAGTTGAACTTGATTACTTGGTCATGTGGCAAGAAGAATTCTATAGCCTGGAGGAAAGAAAGATGGAAATAAAATGCTTAAAAATCTGGATTTGACTATTTATAATGAGTAGATTTAAGTCATCAAATGGTTGAGTAGTGCTACACTTAAATTATATTATATTCTTCAAAGAGGTACACTTTCTTAATACGTGGAAATGTCTACAGAAATACTGTATGTGTTTCACAGATTATGACATTTATTACATTACCAGTGTCCTGACCAAAATCTTTTCCATGAAAAATCCCAAAGGAGATCAATAAGATATAAGATATCAACTGGTTAAAGACCCCAAAAGAGGTGACTTTGAGTATCTGGCTCTAAGCTACAATGAGTAAATAATACTCTTTTTGTAACCTACGACACAGTCCAATTGGAAACAGCTGAAATGCCAGATGTGACATTGATATAATTAAGCCCGCTCTATTAAGTGACTGTGGAGTTGGAAGTACAGTATTGGAGGCTACTTTGGACAGCTCACTATAAATCTCCACAGTAATTGGCAAAGAGCAATAGTGTAACACGGGAAAAATAGAAAGATATAGTACCATCACTTTATTAACTCTACACTCCAGCCGAAGCCATATACATATAAATGAGAAGAGGCCAACAGGTACATGGCAAAAACAGATAGAAGCACGGAGCAATTTTGATCTGAAGAAAGAGATGAAGTCATGAATTTTAGAAAAGAAAAAAGACACAATGAAGGTATACAAGATAGTGAATATTAATCAGAAGCTAAATCTGAAGCTTCTATTTACTTTCTAAAGATTTTATCAAAAAATGACTTTGATTTGAAATTGAAAGCCTCTGCAATTAAAACTGATAAAAGGAAATATATTTAAAGATATTACTTAATTAACCTGTGCCATTTACGTAGACAATGCAAACATCCTCAGGACATTAAATAGGAAACAACAAACAAAAAAATAATCAGTAACATAAGTCCTCAGATCTCAGCATGTTTGCCAATCCGGAAAAAAAGTCTGTGAGCAAGTTATTTTGAAAAATGCCACTTATGAATTTGGTTTTTCATTTTCTCTCATGCACTGATACTAAGTTACCAGAACATCTGTGTGTCATTAGTTTTAGAAAAGAGGTGAAAAGTTAGATGCAAAAATACCCCTGGCAAAAGTGGCAGTAGGTACTTTGACTTCCAGATACTCTCTGAAATCTCAGATTTCTAATCTTATAGATGGAATATTTTTAAAACCCTTATACAATATTATGGGAGAATTAACATGTATTTTTGTAGCATTTTCTTTATTTAGAGAAAGGGAATAATTTTCTGTCCCAAGGCAAGGGACTGTAACAATAGGTATTAGTATGCTTGTATCTGTTTTCATCATTTGTATATGTGGGTGAGGGATGGAAAGAAAACAGAAAACCCTATATGTATTTTGTTATTTATCTGGGAAACGGGCCAACATGACAAAGAAAGGAAGTGATGGCCCTGAACCATCTACCCTGAATCTGAGCATTGTAGGTTTGAGGTTTTGAGTTTGCAGCTCCTGTTTGGGATGGCTTGCTGGGCTGGTGTGGTTGAAGCATACCAATAAGAGGCAGGAAGGTGATGTGATTAGTATCTTATCTGTCTGTCATTGAATTCTCCATGCCTGTGACCTTGTCTGCATTCATATAGACTAGCTGAGAAAGTGTGTGATTACAGCAGAAGTCCATAAGGAAGTTGGCTCATTTCAAGCACAACACCAGGATGCTCTAAACTGCTCTGCTTTTGTGCCCCATGATGAATTCCCTGGTAATCTCTTTTCATATTACCTTTAGCAATGGCTTATTTGCATATCTCTTAACCACATTTAGGGTTAAGACTGCATTTTTAATAAGTTTTTTTTAAAAGACCATGTTAGTTTTCCACATCCAAACCAGATTGCCTTTTTCATGGAGTTATATGTATATTTTCATAGTTCTTTCAGATTTGGTTCACACTCTGAAAACTTATTTCAGAGATCACCCATAATGCACTTTAAAATCAAATCAAGGTAGGTTATCATTTAGCTCTATGAGGGTACTCAGAGGATGAGGAAAGTAGAGGAGCTCATGCCCACCTCAGGTATTGTGGAGTGGCAGGCACTGGGATCTATTACCTGGGTATGAACTATCTGGAGGTGGGGGAGCCTCAGTTGTTCCTCAAGTAGAACCAGTTTAAAAATATAACTGACAGGAAATATGTGTGGGGAGGTAGGAGAGGGGAGACAGTAACTTGCATATGCTGAAAACTGTCATCCCTGAGATGGAAGAGGGATTATAAAGGGTGCTGTGATTCTTAGGCAACAATGTAGTGGGAATAAAGTAGCCTAGATTTTCCCATCCATTGACAATGAGAGGAATTTCTCAGTTATTCCTTAGCAGAGTATTTTTCTTATGAATACATTTTTTTCAGTGCATTCTCTGCATGTAATTACCCATAATTACACATCCCTGCTCTAAGCAGCTAATGATTTACTTTCACACAGGGTACTCTAAGAGGGACAACAAAAGAGTGGGATGGGGAGCAACAGCGTGCTAAGGCTAGGGAGACTATGCAGAGATGATATGGATGCAGCATGGAGGACGACTTTTTTTGCATTTGTATCCATTTTATGACTGCTCCACATTGCTAAGCTAGCATAAAGAGGCTGCATGTAAATGAGTCAAACCTCCCTGGGTAAGTGATTGAATAGGTTCTAGTGGACACACAGTCTTGTAGCAATCATGGTAGAGTGGTTTTAAACAGTGGCTGGAATCTGAAATTATATTGGTGTTGACTGCCTGGTTTGATATTGGCATGGGAAGCCTGGCTGTCAAAGGGATTTCCTCTGAACCCGAGCCTACCACAAAGTCCACAACCAGTTTCCTCCAAGATGGCTGATGGCTGCTCCAAAACCATTAGCCTCACGAGCTTTCTGTTACCTTGTATGTCTTTTGGGAAAAAGTAGCAGAAGTCTGCTGTGTGGAAATGGGACATATTTCCATATTTCCAAAACATCTGCTGACATTATATATGCTGAGTAATTTCATTTCAAAATTGTCATATTTTTCAACATAAGACATCTGTGCTGGTAGGCAGTATCTGTGAAGTGCAAACAAAGATGAAATTAGATGTACAATAAATATGCTCAGACAAATACTATTTTTCAGTTGAGAAGCAAACATTCAGTGTAACACTTTTATCATCTGTTCTCTTTTGTCAGGGAATGCTCTTTCCCCATTCAACAGTCTAGCAAGAGACCAATATATAGATTACATGCCCCAAGCAATTCTGGGACTATGAAAGCTTTCTAGCCATGTAAACAAGTTTGTTATCCAAGCTTGGCTTCTAAATTCCCTTGGTACTTGACCTTTGCTGAGCAAGTTGAATTCATAACGCCAAAGTTCCCCACACACAGGGTGTGGCAGGTTTGGTACCCAGTCTGGGAGTCGCAAAAGCTCATGTGTTACTCAGTAGGCTAGCACCAAAAAAGAGGGGAGTTACAAGCTATACTCTCGTATCAAGTAATACTCCTGTACTAGGAATCAGAGCTTGGAATTGCTCTGTGTCTTTGTGAGGTAAGATGTTGACCTTATAAACTGTACAGTATTCCTATGCTGGTATGGAGTCATGAGAGCTCTCACTTGCATTAACCTAACGGGTTTTGCATTCTAGGCAGTGCCTTCAACACTAGCTTTTTGGATTAAAGTATTCTGTGCCTGTTCTGTTGAAGCTGGGCTCCTGCTTTTGAGGCAGGTGCTTCAAACACTTTGCTGTGATGTAGGAAGTGGGTACCATTCATACCTGCCACAGCTTTTCACACAAAGCAGTCTGAATGAGTTAATTTTCATCAGAGAATGGCTAGAAATCTAGGCTCCTCTGAGGTCTCAGACATCAGTGCATCCTTCTCAATTGTTAATGAGAGGTGATTTATCTAGGCAGCCAGCTCAGTAAAGATGCCAGAGAGTTTCCTCAGTAATACATCAATAATTACCAGGGAGGTATGTCCCTGACACCTAAGTGGGTTAGATAGGATTTTCTTCAATTGTTTTCCTGATTTGAGTTACTTAAATTTTAACTGTATTGTATTTTGAGTTTGAAGAAAATCTGCCCATGCTCCATGTTCCAGGTATCACATAGGGAAGACACATGACAAGTGATTGTGAATAAAGAGTTATAAGAGGCCTAGGCAGAACTGAGATTATTTTTGCGTCAGTCCTGGCGCTCTGGCTCTGCCCCACTGTTGTGCAAGGATGAAGGGATCAGTGAATCGGTGAGAAGTGTGTTGCACTACACAGAGGATATAGAGCTACAGAGAGCTTGGTTTATCAAAATTAACAAAAAATTACTGAGGTGGTGGAGACTCTTTCACCAACCAAGAGTATTGCCTGATGCATTCTCACTTGTCCTTCAGTGGCAGCTTGGGTTTCCAGGGCTTTGCTGTCAATAAAGTAAATAGATAGGTAAGGACCAGTTTTATATCATAGGGATTGTCCATTTCTAATTGAAATTTCAGTGAATTCTGTTACAGTTGTTTTTTTTTTTTTTTGGTATTTATTTGAATTACTACAATAATTTTGAAAATTTGTATCTGTATGTATTGAGGGGGTTCACAAGGTCACTTGTCTTGTGCCTCTTAAATCCTCTTTTCTCTTTCTTTCCCTTCCCTCAAATTTTCACTAAATCTGAGAGATGACACCTCAGTCTCTAAGGCAATTAAAACTGCATTCAGATCTAAATATTTGAGCCCTAAGTGAACACTAAATACAAAACTCATACCTCCAATAGGCACTAATTTGTCTATTTTACCAGAAAGACTCTTTCAGATCCTTCAAAATGGGGTCTTCATAGATTCATTCTCCATCTGTGGAACTTCCCAAGACCATGGGAATCTGGAGTTCAGAAATTTGCTTACTGTCGTTTCTAAAACATGCTTCCTTCACCTCTTTATGAAGTTCTTTTCGTCTGTGGAAGGGCAGCCAAAAAGTAGGCAGATGTTCAGACTCATGGTGGTTATTTCCTCTTGTAGACCTGAAATATTAGCTCTTGAAATATTTCCTCCATGAAACAGCTTTTGTTTTCCTTGTTTTCCATTTTTTTTAAAATTGTTGTCACTAGCTTTTTCCTCTGTTGTAAATACAATTGCCCTCTGGATGCAGAGGGAAACAACTGAAAAAATTTAACAGGATCCTATAACATGAAGTGTTTTACAGCTCCTCAAGAGAGGAAGGCATGGTGACTTAGATGTGGTATGAATAGCTGAGAGAAGTGGTGTTTCTCATCTGAAGTACCTGCACAGCTACAAGTGTTTTGTTAACTTGGGCTATAAAGAAACCTTGTCACTTGTAGTCAGAGGAAGTTTGGCAAAAGTTATATCTACCTTAGCTAGAGAGTATAAATGTCATAGAGTGGGCTTTAAGTTTGCTGTTGCCACTGCATAAAAACATTTACATTCAGGATGTGTTCTATTACCTGCAGTTAGGCTCATCCTTGAAAATATATGTTAGCACAGTTCTGTGGTATGCTGTATGTCAGCTTTATTAATGATGAAAAAAATGCCCTTGATATAGCATTTGTTCCAATTTGCTTAGGTATCAAATCAGTTTGGAACCTTATGTTCCAGATTTGACATTAATATATCTGCAGATATTATAGAAGCGATCCCGAACTTATAGTTCCCAGGAGTTTGTAATGCAGCCCATTCTCAAACAAAATCTGGCTAAGAAGCATAATTTATTTGATATAGCAAAGACTTCCATGCATCTTTCACTGTTATGCTGTTCCTTGATAGTGTGAAATGTATTATTGATTGCTACAAAATATTCTGGTAGAGTACTGTGCAAGTATTGAAGCTTACAGATTCATTCTATTACTGTGCAGTAGATTTATTCTTGGCATAATATCTACTAATCATATATTATTTGGAAAAGAAACATTAGTTTAAGAGTGTGAAACAAGATATTGCTTTAAAAGAATGCATATAAATCTTTATATGGAAGATATTAGGTATTTGGTAAAAGAAGGATTTCTTTTCATGCATTCTGGAGAAATCATTTTTATCAAGGATTATTAAAGTCGAAAAAACAACCCTTCAGACTGGTAGTAAATACCAGATTGTGCATATGCTTCCAAAGACCTTCAATCTTTGTAATATGTTTCAATAAATTGTGGTAGAATTTGCTGACACATTGGAGATGGTCTTCAGTTCGGAATTTCTTTATTGAGATGGCAAAATGAGACACGCTCAAAGAGAAATGATTATTCAAATTTTAAAACTCACCATACATAAAACTATCCTGAAGTGACCTTCAGAGTAATCTCAGTGGTTATGAATCTGTCTGCGGGTTTGGAGACCATGTCAAAATTAATGATACTCAATTTTAAAAGTTTCATTGCTTACCATTTTTTTTACATTTTCCTTTTATTCTTCAATAGCAAAAATTGAACTGTTCAGTGTAAAAAGAGGAAACTTGCTTTCTTAGTTCCACTGGAAATCTACTGGAAGGAACAAGCCAATTTTGAAGACTGCCATCAAGGAACTAAGTTTGCCAGCACTGTAGTCCAAAACTATTACACAAAAACTCTCGGCAAATTGACTATCTTTACGTGTGTGTTTTTTCACTTCTTATGACACACTGAGACTTTGTAATATCTTTTTCAGTAATGGATGAGTCAAATTTGATCAGAAGAAAAGATTTTTGAAACATAAAAATTTTTAATGAGAAAAATATTTCAGATATATAAATAACTGAGAATGTAAAAGGAGACCAGAATACCTTCTACACATGAGCATCTTTACTGCCCACCAGACTAATGAAGCAAACAAACTAATGAACTTCAGGTGTTGGGGATCTTATGACATGCTCTCTAGAAATAGTGATTTATAGGTAAAGTAGTATACAAATTTCATATCTACAACAAGGTGATTTCCTGTTGTGAAATTTCATGGTAAGTTGGAAACTGACTTTTGCAATGATATGCTCATGAAGACCACAGCACCTTCACGCAAATACAAACCCTTCATGTAACTAAAATAGTAAAACTCACTGTCTAGTACTTTTAGGATTTAGCATTAAGCATTTTGAAGTTTCAGCATATTATTACTGGAAACTATTTTTGGCTTTGCAAGTTCTTTAAAGCTTGTTAAAATGAAATCCTCTTACCCTTCATGTCTAAAAATAAGCATAGGTAAACTCTAATTTTCTGAAGGTTGTGACGGATGAGTGAAATCCTCATAAAATCAGGGTTAGTTATAAGAAATCTCAGACTTGATATAATTTTTGGGTACAAGGATTGCTATGAATTTTGAATGCCAAAGGCATTCAGGGCTTAGCTGCATTTTCTTATGCTACATGAATAGTAGTGTTTATTCTTTATAAGGTGAAAATATTGTGCTTTGTCCAGTGGGCTTTGCTCTGACAATAACTATTATAAAGAAGACCCAGGCATTTCCATCCCCTAAGGAGGCATACAGTGCCTGGATAATAGCAAAACGTATGTGGCTTTGCTGCATGTAGTGGTTAGGGAATAGTCAACAGAAATCTCACGCAGAGATGGAAGTGAGGGTTGTGTGTACTTAGAGCGGTGCTTGTAGGGTCTCTGTTTATCGTGGCAGAGGGAATGAGGGCTTTAGAGCCTGGGAGAAAATGTGGGAAATAAAGATCTACCAGTTAACCTCCCGACAGTGAGTGAGTACACAGGGAGCAGTTGCTATGCAGAGCTTATTCATAAGCTTCCAAAAGAGTGCAGCAGACATGCTCAAAACAGGTTGAAATGTTTGGAAGGATTCACAGTCTAAAAAAGGTTAGAAATTATTACGAAAAGGAAAATACCTGCCATGTCTGTCTTCTTCAGTGAGTTACTGAATCTATAGATAATAATGTGGCCATACATGCTGTTTATTGCATTCCTGATAAGGTTTGGCTCGCATATCAGAAGTAAGATAACCTGTAATATTGCAACATATTGCTTGCATACTTGAGTCAAAATGAAACGCCTTTCTTGGCAAAGTCAGGACGAGAAAGTGTAAGAGGCAGGACATTTTGGCAAATCTGGTCCAGGTTATGGAAGAATCTACATTACTATAAACATCATAAAATCTGCATATAGAAACAAGCTGAGAAAAATCCAATTTTAAAAAACATTCAAATATCTGAATAATCGTTTTGACAGAACAAGTATGTGCAGGGTGCCAGTTATTATTGGATTGTGTATAAATATATATATGCATATATATGTATTTGTAATACATAAAAATGTGAAGTGCATACATTTGGGTGCATACATCCTGGTTTATTTAATGTCTTTGATTAGGCATCAAACACTGCATTGTAGGAAAAAAACTGTGATCTTAATGATATCAATGCCTCCAAGGTTTAGTCTCAAACACAAGATCACCTGTCTGTATGGGCAAACTGACTTGGAAAGAATGTTTAAAACTTTTCTAAGTTTCTAAAAAACTACCCTATGGGCAAAACTCTCCTTGATCACTCTGGTGCCCGGAGTGCGGATGATATTTCTAGGAAGTGAAATTTTATGTTGTAGATTCCTCTGTATTTGAACAAAAGTAGCAGAAATTATAGGTGACTGCAAGGTAACAAAACACAGGTCAAAAAAAATTTGGACATGATATGTAACCGTTGTAAAAAGAAGACAACAAGGACCATAAGCAATGGTAGGGAGAAAGGAGTCAGCAATTGGTGAAGAATATTTTGAAGTCACATACGAAAATAATCTGCTAGGGAATAAAAACTAGCTTGGAATACCACATATGAACTATGTACCACTCTGGAATGTTGTTCCCAATGTTAATACTGTTTTTCAGTGCACATCAAAAAATTAAGTGAAAATGATAATACAGAGAAGACTTAAAGATTTCTTGAACTTTCAGCATTTTCCAGTTAAGCAAAGAAACTGGGGAAAAAAAGAGGATTGGGTATGACACCATTTGGAAATCTTTCTCATGTTGTTACATTTCACAGGATTCAGCTATTGCTGCTTGAGAAATTCTGAAAGTTCCAAGAATCCTGTAAAGTACATTTTGGCATCAGTTTTCAAATTATTCTTTAGGGAGTTGAAAAATTAAGAGAAATTTTAAGCTTCTGCTCAGTAGTAGTGCCTTTTATGTTGCTGCAGAATATAGTGCCAGAAAAAATGGGTGGATTTCCTAGACTTGTTTTTGATGTGTCCACCTGTTGTTGGTACCAGCTATTTGTGTTGTCTAGGACTCCTTGAAGTACTGGAGAAAGAGCAGCAAGGGATTACATACATGTCCCACAAGAGAATATAAAGCTGTTGATGTATTAAGCAGTCAGAACCAAACACAGTTCCCCAGAGAAAACTGACAATTAACATTTATTTATACCTGAGTGTATGTTTTTAAAATTAGCATCTATCCAGAGAAGATGAATGAAAATTTTCACAGTGGAATGTTTTTGATCATTAGATTCTCTCTGTGCAGCACAAAGAATACCTGTTCTTTATGTTCAAGATGTATGAAGAACCCTGGAGGTATAAATATGTCTAGTGTTCATGATGAGAGAAAGGGATACTAAAAAGACATGTGAAATGCTGAGATACTTGGAAATAAATAAATTAAACTAAATTTCCAGAACCAATAACTTGTGTGGCAATGCAAAAAGTAAAAGAAATCCATTTCACTAAATACTGGTACTGTCAAGATTGCTTGTAAAGTGCTTCTTAGAATCATCATGCAGAATAGGAAGGCACATCAACAGCTCTTTTGGAAAGCTTCATTACTATTAAGCAGAATAAGGAATAAGCTGAAGCAGAATAAAAAAATTCCTTTGCAGATACTTGATTTTGTGTACATGGACTGTGCAGTTAATTCCCTAAATGGCTGAGCAAGAAACTGTGCAGGAAGGAGGAGGAGGAGGAGTAGTAGAAGTATCTCTTTGATGTTCATGTCTTAATCCGGAATTGGGTTTGATTTGGTGCTTGGAGTGGCAAGACTAAGCCTATGATTTGCAGAATTATAAAATCTATACTCTTACTGGACTGTAGGAGAAAAAGAAGCCAAACAGGTGGTTCTCAGTTGTACATCAAAGTAATTCAATTTACATTTTGTGCTGTTTCTGATTCAAACTTGTGAGAGTTACAGGAATACTGGGATCTAGAAGTGAATTTTTCATTGGACACCATTTTTGGATTTAGTTCCCTGTCAGATACATCAAAATAAGAGTCTGCCTATCACCTGGGAGTCTAAATTCACAGTATAACAGCACAGCTTGATTCATTTGCTTAAACATAGTTTTCTGGTGCCACTCGAAACACAGACTTTCCTGCTGCAAACTGTTGGTCCAGAAAGGCTTGGATTTGTCATGTCCTATGTCACATTTACAACATTTGTGCATCTTAATAGACAAAAGTGCAAACTTTAGGCAACTGAATTGAATCTGCAGTTAGTACAGTTACTGCACCCTAAGATATGCTGAGCAGATAAGAAGTAAGAAGTCTCCTGGTCCCCACCACTTTTTTTTTTTTTTTACTAGCCCTCCATTGCCTATAGTGGGAGCTTGGACACCTGCCTTGTATGTAGACACCTAAAACATACCTTTTAATTCCATGCTGAATGCTACCCTATGTGTGTGGAGCAGTGCTTAGGGACTCAGTTCAGTTGCCCACACCAAGATGCCCACTGCCACTGGAGATACTGTAAGCATCTGATAGCAGTGTGGCTTTGACAGAGATGGCACAGGACATACAGTGTGCCCACACCCTTCTGGAGTGGTAGCTGGATGCAAAGCAGGCAATCCTAGGCTGTCCCAATGCCAGTAAATACCTGTTTCTAGGCAAATAAATATTGTTTTATCTGTGAAGATTGGAATAAAAGGTTAGCAAGAACCTTAAAAAATTCCAGAACAGAGCCAGATTATTAGGATGCTCCAATTCTCTTTTTAAAAAGAATCAGTTTTGTTAAGAGATTTAACTGACTTTCAGATCTATTTTTAAAGGAAGAAAATTAATATACTAATAAGAGTACTTTATAAAGAAGCAGTTTTTAAGTTCATACAAAAATCACTCTGAAGACAATTCCTCTAACAGGATTTAGCTCCAGATGAGGTCTGTAACCTGAACGGCACAGGTTCAGTCAGTTTCAGGGTTATGGATGGATTTGGATCAGCAGTACTCACCTGCTGCAAGGGATTCAGAATCAGAGTTTTTTAAATGGTGGAATCATTGAGAAAGCAGTGTCTTTTTTAGGAGATTTTCTATCCTCCTGTGCTTAAATTGTGGCCAAAACATGATTTTTTTTCAGAGAGATCCTAAACAGAAGGGCAGCATTTGGACCCTAGAGTGGGTTCAGATTTAGATATTTAAAACTAGTTACCCTGCAATGCACCGGAATGTGGGAAAATTTAAATTTTGGAGCTGGCCAGCTCCTAATATCATTTTATAACCTATGCTTGTTAAGTGTATTTTTAACAATAAAGGATAATGCTGATTTTTTAATGGATGTTGCTGATACTGAAGTTGTAGCTTGTGATTATGAAATCATTATATTCAAAAGTCAAACTTTGTTTTGTGTGTGGTATAAATAGACAAGTTTGAAACTGTCTTTTGGTCACTGCCTTAAAATATGGTCTCATGATAGTTTTGTACATGTGGCAAAATTTGCTGCCTTGCCCCAGATCATCAAAGCACCAAGGCATATGCTGAAGTAAGCATTAGTATCGTGTTACCTAAAATAATAGAAAAAGATCAAAATTGGATAATGTAAACCTTGCATGTATTAAAACCCACAGTGTTACATTTGCAATGAAGTTTCTACTGATGCCAAGATACAGTATTTTAATGTTATCAAGCTTAAGGAATGTGCAAAGTACATCCTCTTATCTCTCATTGCTAGGAGAAATGACACTGCTCTAAGATCTCAGAAGGTGATTGCAGGATATCAAGTATGCAAAGACAGGCCAAGTTGAAAAGTCTTCAGAGGTCCCTGCTCTCAGTATGCAACTTCCAGATAAAGTTGAGAAAATTAAATCCAGTGCTTTCTGTGGATATAAATCCAATTTCATCTGATGGCAAGTTTCCCTTATTGAGTGGTTTTAGCAGCTTTCAGACCTTGGTTCAAGGAGAACAGAAATAATCTGTAAATTATGCTGTCGCTATCATGGCTATTTATTCATACGGTAAAAAGGCAACATTATTCTGTCAGTAGATCTCAGCATCCCAAAAAGGCACAGAGAAGACCTTGAAAAAGGGAATATATTTTTAGGAAGATTATTTATCTCACTCTCCAAACTAATCAATAGGTTAATTAATAGCCTATTTCAAAAAGTACTAAGATTCTGTACTATTGATCGTTTTCATAATTAAAACAAAGGAAATTCTAAATATCAACAATTTTAGTGCAAATGGCTTCATTAACATGCGGCAGAGAACGTACGCCTACATTGTTGATACCATTTTTCTTGTTTAATCCATGGCAGCTACGCAAACTGGCAGCACTTACCATGATTATGTCAAGATCTCACACAAGTTAGCTCACAGCCAAGGGCTGACATGTAGAGTCAATATGCCAGGGCTAATTATGTTGATGTCAAAAGTTACCTTTCTTTATGCATGTTAAATGTTTCACATAGAATAAAATATTTTTGTGTACTGTGAATTTTACCCGAAAGATTGCACCAAAAGTTCAGCAATCTCTGATGGAATTTAATTACAATATTGTTGATTATGTGTTCCTTGTAATCTGATATTATGATCAAAGTCAAGTGTGGGATTTGGGAAAAAAGTATGTATTATGGCTTTTAATTATAATTTTTGCTGGATGATTATGCCTGGGAGGATTTGTATAGTCTGCACATTAAT
Organism: Aphelocoma coerulescens; assembly: GCF_041296385.1. Lineage (NCBI taxonomy): Eukaryota > Metazoa > Chordata > Aves > Passeriformes > Corvidae > Aphelocoma > Aphelocoma coerulescens. Next base: position 27,738,738 of record NC_091015.1, read on the forward strand.
GTTTGAAAGGAATGCTTCGACTACATTCACCTTGTTTTCAGTAGTTCAGAGATTGAAGGTATTAACATACAGTTTTCTGTGAGATTTTTTGTGATCCATGGCAGGCACATGCAAAGAGGAACATGCACATGCAGAGAGGAACAGAGCTCCCAGAAATCCTCTTCCAATCTCCAGATTCAGACTTTTAGCATTTTATTATAGTAAAGAAGCGTTCAGGGCTTCCAGCTCTCCACATTGATTGTTCCCTTACTACTAATGAAAGGGATATTGATTATTTTCCAGTACTTAAATCCTTTCTTATCTTCTTCTGTTCAGATTTTAAAATGGACACAATTACTTGATGCTACAGGTCTATGGCTTAGCTTCTGGGACAAGCATGGATACAAGTGCACCAAAGGATAAACTCCTGCCTCCTTTATCTGGTTTACTTCAACCTTCTTAAAAATTGCACATCTTTTTTTGCTTACCTTTCCAGAGGGACCATCTCTGGGCAAGATAATCCATAACTTTTCCCTCCTTCTCTATTACCAGTATGTTTGCTAGTTTATGAAAATTATAATCATAAGGAGAATTGGTATGAAAACACATCACATGTCCCAAAAGTAACCTTCAACTTTTGCTTGATCATATTTTCATAGTGAAGTGGAAATGCAGTTTCTGTAGGTTTAAATAGTGCAAAATTGCTAATTTGTCCCCTTTTTCTTGCTGTCTGCTCCTAGTGAAGTCACCATACTAATTTCTTCTAGGAAAATACCTGCCAAAGGTTGGAGACATGCACGTTGCCCATATCTTCTGCTTGTACTTTTTTGTATACATGGTGGAAAGAGATGTGTGTAACTGTCAGTTGTCATGCATACATTGAATGTATGCAAGGTAACTGATATTCTGGAAATAGAAATGACTCTTTTCCCAGTGTAAGACTGATTATCAAACCAGATTAATGAACTAATTTTTTTCTTTTCATGACTGAGAAATCAACTTTTTATCCTCTTCTGATAGATAAATGTGTTGTGGCACAGCTGAATTCTTTAATCCCTCTTTCCATTACTCTCCCTCCAAGTACATTTCTTCAGTAATGACAGTTCACAGAAAAACTCTCCAGAGGGATATAACATCTTGGCATCAGTATTTCTTTTTGGAAGCAAGTATTCTGAAGAGCTCTCCTTGTTGCCTAATGAACCAAACCCCAAACCTTGTATTTCATTATGGTTATGATTCCTTAACCCACTAGAGTCTCTCATCAAAATGTAGCCTCATTAAGTGAAAGAGACACTGTGCACCACTCCATTAAAATGTGCTAAGCTAATTTGTTGTCTGACGTGAGATGAAATGAAATATAATTATTTCAGATCTGTTCGTAGTGGACTGTAGCATACATCATAAGCTGGAAAAATATGTAAGACAGTTTGGTATTCCTAATTCTGCAGGCCCAAATCTGAATGAGTCTAGAGAAGCATTGTCTTCTATTGTGTGAGGAGAATGGGAACTCTGTGTTGTGGTCCAGATTCTAACTGGACCTCTGTAGCTTTGAAAGAAATTTGCTGCATCTTGCATTATGCCTGATGTTTGCACATATATCTGGGAGGTGAGGGAGCAAGGAACCTTTCTCCAAATACATGTCCTGCTTTATAGACTGTGGGCATGAGTGCAGGCTCTGACTTCTTTCCTGTGAGGGTCTGGTTTTTGCACTGTCAGTTGGGACATCTACAGAATGATTCTTCAACTTCTGGAAAGAGAAAGATCAGGTGAACTGCAAATGCTTTGATATAGTAAACAATGTATTTGCCCCAAGGAATCTGTGATAAAAGTTAAAGATTGGGAAGGGGAAGAAAATACTTTCAACAGAGTGGCAGAGGTGCTTTGGGAATCTTTTATCGAGGGAAAATCCAATAAAGATCAGATTCACAAACAGAAATCAAGGTTTGAGTATGCAATTAAGTACCTAATTTAAACACAGAATGTCTGTAACTGGGGCATGTAAACTTAACTCATAAGTGGGTGTTTAGCTAGCTCTCTACATATAAGCTATTTGAACATATACTTGTAGTACCTGCATATGCATATAAAACCAATTGTTGTACACCTCTATTTCAAGCAAAGCAAGTACGGCTTCATATTTCTGTAAAGGGCTAAAATTTAAAATATTATTTAATGATTTCTTTGAATGGTATTCTGAAAAGACAGATTGTAAATTACTTTGTGGGTTTCTAGAGGCACTAACGATAGTCAGTGAAAGGGCACAAAAGGATGAGATCTTTATACTGAACTGCTTTCCTTCCTCGTCTGGGAAGGTGATATCCAAGCATCCCACACAACAGTTAGCATTTTCAGTTGAAGGCTTCTGCACTCGTGAATCAGTAAGTTGGTTCTGTTGTCCTGTGTTGTGCAGCACATACTATCAGCATGATAGGGAAGATCACAAGATGGAATATGAAGGGAAAATATATGGAGTATTAGCATGGTATGTGTCATTAAGCCATTTCCTTTGGACTGCACCATGTCAGGAGTCAGGAAAAAAAACTGGGCCTCTCTGTAAAGAGTCTGTAAAGATGTTTACCTAAGCATCATATGGTTCACTGGAAACTTGAATAATTCTTGAATATTTCCTCCCATTTAATTCCTCAATTGCCACTTTAAACATTATGCATATAGTTGATACAACTGCATAGTGAGTTCCCTTGGGTTTTTTGCTCACTGAGAACTAATTTGACTCTTCCTGTGATTGGGAACAATGTTCCTGTTCGGCTTAAAGTCAACAATTTGCTGGAAAAGAGAAAACTAGAGAAAGATTTGTAGAAAGCTACAGGAGGTCTGACACCCAAATCCAAATGTGACATTTCTTACAATTAGGTAAATAGTGTTCTCATGCATTTATCCCAACTATAACCAATAGTTAATAACAAATGATAGAGGCCCAATGTGATTTATGCACAGAGGTTTCTATATAGGAATTTGTGTGAATAAAAACTACTATTATTTTTTTCTATCCAAAGAAAGGGAACAATTGAATTCTTGTGGAGAATATAATTTTCTTCCATTTAGTTTTAAATGGCATTAGCACAGCAATCAGATTTTGAGGTGAAAGATAAATACTTCTGGACCTGGTCTGTAAATGTACAAAACACAGACAATAAATAGAACAACACCCCCACCTTTGTATTTCAAAGGGCATTAGCATTTTGCTGTATAGGCGGATAGCTTCTCAAACTGTTTTGCCTCCAAGTGACCTATGCCATTATTTTTAAACTGTGTTAAGTAACCTCTGAACGTTAAAAAACCCCTAAAAATTAAACAGTAAGTTTATTTAGAAGACACTTTGATATCACAGTATATTAACACTGTTAATTGATGATCACTTCTAACTGTGATGTACCTTCCACAGAAGAAATTTAAGAGATAATTGTGAATGTGTAACAGTATGGAGAAAACTTTAGCTCTGTCAGAAGAAAATGATATTATTACATAACATTAATCCTTAAACTGCATTTGAAAATACACAGGAATGCCAGTGTCTTGTAATTATAAAAGGCGGCAGTCATGATGTGACAATGACAACCCCATGTGGTCATCCCCAGAGATTAGAAAAAAGGGAATCAAATAAATAAGGGCAACAATCCAGTTCTCAGCAGTGGAGGAAACATCTGCCTGTGTGTAGGGAGTCAGGGAAGGAGAGAGCAAGGGCAGGTGAGGGAGCACCAATGGGTGCTGCAGGTGCATGGGTGGGCAGGACACGTAACAAAGGGTGAGCGTGGGGTACAAAGGGAGAGGATAGGAAAGTCTTGGCTCAGAGGTTGCCTTCAGCTGCCTCACACTGCACCACTGTTAACTTTTGGAGTCTAAATACTGCATTGTAGACTTCATCTGTCTTGATTTGTAGACAGGAGAAAGATTTCCTTTTTAATCAGGGCATGCTGCAGAAAACCCAGAGGAGATTATTGCTTCTGGTTCGCGCTTTTTATTTTCTAACAAAGAAGGCTATCTTGTTACTTTCTCATACTAGGTTACAGCACATATACAGCATCTCACATGTCAAGTGGCTTTAATTACCCTTCTAAAAGAGAGTGATTAGAAATAAAGCAAGTAGTTTTAAATCTTTGGACTACTACTGAGGTTTTCCTGGACTTTCATTGGATAGATTCTTTTGACTGCAGTAAGAATTTGCCTGAGTAAAAAATGAAATGATCCTTTGGTTATAGCTTTAATTACTGAATTGAGCTACAGGAGAAATCAATGTCACATTCATTTAAATTTGCTGTATTGGAGCCTGCTGTAGGCCTCATAAAACTACTGCTCTGCCTTTGTTACCCGTGCACATCTCAGATGCTGATTTTTTTCACTGTTTCCTTACAGGTGGATTGCTACAGTTCCAAATAACTGCAAGATGTGTCAGCAGCTGCTGCTGTTATTGATAAATTGTGCAGCCACTTTGACTAGGACACACTGAGGTGCCTTTGAGGTAGTGAAGTAAGAGGATTTAAAGGCAAAGCCCTAGATAGAGTGATGTATGAAGTGCTCAACCTGCCTGGATGTGAATGGTTGTGTTAGGTTGATAGCTGTGCTATAATGTGTTCACAGTAATGTCTTACTGAAGGCAACACTACATAGTTTGAAAGGTCTGGGTAAACATTGTATGGCTGCACCCCTCCTCAAACAGACCTTAGGGCAGTGTCTCACCTGCTCCCCTCCCTTTTGGGGGAAAGGATGAATTTTTTTAAAATTTTTTTTCTCAGGGGACAGTTTGCTCCCAGTGATGTGTCTGATTTTGTCTGTTCCTCCTTCCCTCTGGCTCTTTGTTTACTGGGAAGACCTGAGTTTGCTGCCCTTTCTCTTTCTCCTACAAGGAGGGTTAAATACAAGGAAGGCTCACTCTCTCTCTATTGCCCTGCACACACATAGCTGCATCATCTCACTGGGATCCTTCCTTCACCTTTTGGATTTTGGCATCGGCTTTTGCTGCCCTTTTCTTTTTCTGTCACTCGAAAGAGGATGTTTTTTCCTGTGTTTTTACGGGTTTGGATCTGAGGGTAAAAAGATCAATAAACATCAAAATAAAAACACAGTAAAAGTAAAGAAGGACCCACACATAGAGCCCAAGGATGTGCGCTCTTTTGGTTACGTACTTAAAAGACCCATACATTACTGTGCAAGAGGGAATGATTGCTTTTGAAGGTATATTCAAGGATATTCACAGAAACGCTTTGTGAATATCAGTGGCTGAAGACTTACTTTTAAAGTAGTCAATGATAGAAAAAAATTGACACAGAAGCAACTTTTCATGTTACGTGAGTTACAAAAATGCAGTACAGTATGAAAATGTACTGTCACTGTCTGATTTAGAGGATAAGCAAGGAGGAAGCAACTAGTGACATTGAAAAGGCAAGCAATAGGATTAAAAATTAGAAAAGAAGATGGTGCCATTTTGCTCAAATACCCAACATAAAGTAAACCTTTGCTGATATTGTCACATTGTTTTTAGATGACATCTGGAAGTATGTATCTATGATAAACATGTAGGAGAAATAACCTGTATTGAGATGACAGGAGACATGATTAGATCATGAGCAATCCAGATCCTTCAGCAGAGAAACGATATTCACACCAGACTAAGATGAAACTAGACAGGTTGTGAAGAGATTAAGGTTTGCATAACAGAAAGCTGGGGGCTGGTCTCACAGCATGATACAGGCTTATAAAGCAGGCTTTCCTCTCTCTGTCCAGGAACCTTCAAATCATTCACCCTGAAAGGAGATGATTGCTGAGAATTTAGGCAGGGTGCCTGGCATGCCTATGAGCTTGTGGCTGACACGTGGCAAAGCAGAGCACCGATGTTATAGCACATGTGGTAGAGTGAGACCTGGTGGGCTGGAGGTTACAAAGGGCTGCCTAAAATGCATAAATACTCAGGATATAGGTGGTAGAAGTCAATCTGGCTAGTAGACTAATTTAGAAAGAGTTTGCCTTGGAGGCATGACAAAATGTTCTCAATCCTCCTGCTTGGCAGACATAATATTGACGTTGTGCTGAGTTGCTGAACATGTCTTCACCATGACCTGTGATGCAAGGTATCAAAATGTTTGTTGCCAGTATTTTTTTGTCATCCTGAATTTAAACATAATTTAATATCTCCCAGCTTTTTTCTTTCAATTATGTGGTATTGACTGTTTATAGAAGAGATTTAAAATAATCAGATAGTCTTTCTTTGCAGAAAACAAAAGGATTCTACAGTTTGTAGTTTTGTACACCATTTTTACTTGGCTGAAATTTCAAACTGATGTCAAATTTTTGCAGAAGCAGTTTGGTAGAGACCTGGGATTTTTATTTACTTGTTTCTCAACTGGTAGAGTTGCTTTCAACAAAAAAAGTCCTGATTTTTCCTCTTTTTCATCTTTTTAATCTTTCATTATGCTTTAATTCTTTTTACTCAAATCCAAAATGTCTGCAAGAGAAAAGATATTGCGTTCAGTTGAATTAAACATACTTCAAATAGTGAGCAATTATCAGATGTTTATAATGTCTGTTTATAATCATAGCAATCTTTTCTCTCTGCAACTATTAGGTGAATTTGCTTTTTAAATTTAGGGTCCTTTGTTATATTTTGGTTGTCATGCCTCCTTACTACCGTCTCCAGATGTCTCAATAATTGCAAATAGAGTAGGGATTGTACATCATTCCTACAGGGGACACAGATGAAAGGATCAAGGCTGAAGGGATAACACATGAAAAGAAGCAGAAGGAATTATTATTGCCAAGTCCAACAAGCGTTCAGAGCAGGGTGTCAGAATGGATTGACTTCAATAAAAAAAATTGCCCTAGTAACAACTGAGTTAAACATATGAGTAAGAACCTCAGGAATTGGACTATTGTTTGATATTTCCACAATCACTTTGCATGTCAGTCAGCATTAGTGAGTGTCTGGAAAGCTGACACTCTCTGACATAGTTTGGTTGTTAAGTACTGGCCATGATCAGCCTTGTTTTAAAAGACCATTTGGGGTGTAGATTACTGTCTTTATCCTTGGCTTGTTGACTGCTATGTTCTACTACTCATCTCATACTTGTTACAATCCATTTTAAAGTCTGCTTTGAATAGGAATACTTTGTGGTAGTGTCACCTTCCCTATCAGCTCTTCAGCATACTTTGTCCTCATGCATAACTTAAATAATGATGAATGGAAAACATCAGTAGTACTGGATGTAGCCTGTGAATATATTTTGTAGGTCTTACGGCATGTTTGGACTTCTACTGGAACTGATAGATCCTGAAATTATTGAAAACTCACTCTATTTTATGTTTCTTAACCCAAGTCAATTCTTATTGAGTTGCACTCCAAGAGCAGGAAAATCTGTGGGTGGCATGGAAAATTTTGCTTTTTATTAGTGTGAATACGTAACCATAGGGTCTCTAGCCTAGAGGAATTGTATCCTGATAAGTGACAATGCAAAAATACTTCTTTTATAAACTTGTTTCCACTCTGCAGGACCTATAGATTTATTTATAATAATGACATTAAAAGGAGATACTTTCCAAAGGGCAAAGACAAAGCTTGAAATAGGACAAGTGATATATATTTCCCTGGCACTGGGGTTTCCCCAGACTTGAATCAGGTTTGCCAAAGTGTCAGCAACTTACTAAGTTGAACCTTTACTGTGTATAGTTTCAATCCTGTGCTCTCCCCAGCACTGCAGCAACCTTTCCTTACATCAGAGACCACATGGGACCTTGGCCTCCCAACCTATTCTGGCTCAAGAGGTGGACCCAGGGTACATGGTTACCACTCTGTTACCTTCTCTAGCAAAGAGAAGGGATGTAACTGAAACCCAGGCATCAGATGGGTGCTACAACCCGTGCTTTAGCCTGGGAGTGGTGAGGAGTGTTAGTTAGAGAAGACCTTTCACTTCAGGCTTCCAGATCAAAGAACTGCAAAACAACAACTGCAACTTTTGTTGTTGCATCACAATTTTTCATGGAGCTCACCATGATGGAGCACTTAAGATGCTGTCATGAAACAGAGTAGTTGAGTAAACCCCAAATCAGTGCATTAGCTGTGAAAACAAGAGAGCTTTGCTGCCAAAGATCATTGCTGTTGAACTTTAAAGAAGCAATCCAGAGCCCAGCCACCTAGCAATTTAACTCTGAATTGTAGTACATCTGTCAGCAGTTGATTCCTATAACTGACAGGAGTCAAGAAAAAATAAAAAACACTGCCCATCATCAAAATACACAATTCAGTAGCCCTTTTTGTGAATCCAGGCATAAGCACCATTCCCTCCCTCACAGCAGCCTTAATTACATGGGACAAAAGGTATAGTTGGATAATTAGGCAGACCATAAAATAAAGTCTTGTGTGTGCCTTCCTGTTCTTGTTTTCATGCCAGGTGGGTCAGTCCACAGATGTGAATTGTCTTTTCAGAAGTCACTTGTAATCTGTTTTCTTTCTTTTTGTGGACATCATCACATTCATGCTTTAATTGATACTATTTGAACTATAGATGGATGTTAATTAGGCAATTATTCAAAACCCAAAGACATTACATGCCCAAATACCAACCTGTGTCATAAAGGATGTGTCTCTTCTAGGTGGACTTATCGCATCATGCACGTTTCACTACTGCATTGAAGAATATATTCTGGCTAACTGATAGATGGGGAAAGAAGAGAATGACAAACTGGAGTTTTGGAAAATATGTCCAAGGAAATGTTTTTCTGGAGAAAGGTTTAGGGGGAAAAGCATAAATTATAATTGCTATGATTCAGATTATATAGGGACTCAGACATGCAAGTAGCCAGCTTTGACAGATAAGAACAGAAATTGTAAATAGTTTTATATAGGAACTTTATTTCAAACATAAATCTGATTTATTATTTAAGAATCAAACACCTTGACATGCTGCCTCACATTCTTTCTTTTACAGTAGTGCCATATTTTTTCTGCTGATATTGCAACAGTTGCACTGAATTTCTTAGCTCTTCAACACAGTTTGAAAAAGAGCTTGCAAAAATACTGAGAGAGACACATCTGGTTTTCTTCTTTATCTGTCTGTCTCTTCCATTAACATCTTTTAATATTTTTTTCTGGAGCAGGCGATGGGACTTGAATGTTCTAACCAGCCCTGGTTCAACTTAAAGGACTGTAGTGAAATAGGGACCCCTATTGGAAGCCTCATGTCCTAGCCATTTTTTATATGTTGCATCCATACAGGTCAGAAAAGCTTTTGCCTTTTCAAGTTGTGCTTTAAAGATTCCTGTATTATTTCAGATATTGTCAGATACCACTTTGGTTTAGCTCACATAGAAGGTAGAATCTCAGTAAGGCTGCAGCTTTGGATGTAATTGCAGGAGACAAAATTTCAACAGATTTCAATAGCTTCTTGGTAGTTTGTGTCTTTACCAGTTTTATCTGCTTGTCGAGTACACTCAAAAAAACCAGTATAGATTTTGGCATGAGGAAAACATCCTTTATTTTCTTTGAAAGCCCAGACAAAATCTGAGATGGGTGTCCTTGAATAAAACAGGTATGAGAACTAAGAGAAAGCTTACTGAGCAAATTGTGTGGAATATGCTTTTCTAATTTTCTTGGCATTTCACAATACTTCAGAATGAGTGGGAATGGACCTAGGTTTCTCAGAATCACATTATAGAGAAGCTTTAGCAAACAAAGGAATCTAAACCACTCAGCTTTCAGTATATTATCTCCTTCCCTTCCCTAATAAATATTTCACTGTTATGAAAGTCACATACCTACATTTACGATGTTATTCTAGTATTACTTGTTTTCTCACAGCAGATTAACTCTACTTTCATCTTGCAATGATGGCAAATGTACTTTAGAGATTTTAAAATGGAATTAAGAGGGGCTGTGTTTTCATTGATATTTATGGTGCAGGTTTGAGAGGCAGCAAAAAGGTAGAAAAAACGTAGTGGAAAATAAGTATGCCTTTAACAGTTATTTTTTATAGTACAGGATTTGTTTAGTGAGTAGTATATGTGAAGATGTAGCTTTCATTTTTTAAAATCTAAAACTTGGGTAATTTGCTACAGCTGTAGGTAGTGCCTGAGACAAATGCTGTCTGGAGCTGCACCAAGTGAACTGGTATGTTTACAGAGTGGAGCTGTTCTGAGAACACTGCTGCAAGGCGAGCTTCACATACACATATCACAGAACATCACAATTCAGAACCTGTGATTGCTATTTAAATCTGATGGGAGAGTAAAATGAACAACAACAAAAAAGTAAAAAAGAAAGAGAATGTGATTACCTGAAAGCATTATTTCTGGCTAATGGCTTGCAGGCTCTGAGGAAAGAGCTTCCTACTCCAAGGGAAGCCAGGCTGGAAGGAAAGGCTGGACAGAACCCAGGTACCATGTGAGCCTTGTTTTCTATGTGAGCAAGCAGCTCTGGAGAAAGGATAGGGGTGATGAGGTATCCTGCAGTGAGCACTGCAGGACAGTGGGCAGCTGGCCTCTTCAGTGCCTTCCCTGGGGTGGCCCACTCTCTGTGAGAAACTTGGCTGAAATGGCTGAAATTAGGTCAGTCTCTCATTTTTCCACATTCCCTGATTCTACCTGGGAATTTATTTAGTTATTTTAGCTGCAGCTCCAACAGAGAGGGAGGATACTCTCTCATTGCTTGGACATGGGAGGTAAGAAAGGGGCTGGACACCTCTTCCCTCCATAACACTGGGCACTTTTCTTAACCCCTCGAGGCCTGCTTTATTTCACCAACCCATGTGCCACAGACCTATCTGTTAGTGGGGAGTGACAGCTCTCTCTCTATCTGCAATAGCATTCACTGTTGCTCTGATAAGCAGATTGGATTTCAAATGAACTTGAAACACAAGATGACAGTTTGGGAAATGTAAAATTGAAATATGAATGGGTTATATGCTACTGCATGTGTGGGGGAGGAAAACGTGGTAACTGAGCAGTTTAAATAGCAGGGTTCCCCTCTGTTTCTTTTCTTCCTAGTGCTTGTGGTAAATTATGGGCTTAGTACTCAGATTCCAGTGCATATTTTACCACCTTGTTTCATAAGTCTGAATACAGCATTTAGTGGGAGGACAGCCTGTAATTATGTTGTAAGTTATCAAACAAACTGCAGATGTATAAATGTAAGGGTAGGCTTAATTACTTTGTTTTGAAAGGGAACTTTAATATTAAACAAATGTGTACTTATTGGAAATGGCAGTGTTGAAAGCCTGCATTGTGAATCTGACTTAATAAACCTAATCTTTCCCTAAAGCTCTGTATATTATGGAGAAGTAATAAGATATCTTGACTAACTAAAATATTTTCCTTCATCTTTGAAAAAGAACCGTGCTTCTAAAAGTAATTAATTGTTTGATTTAAAGCGTCCCATGTACATGACCAGATTTTTAATATTACCTGTACAGATATGATAGATTGCAATAATGAAGCAAGTACATGAATAGCATGTAGTTAGAACACATAATTTAAATGTTTGCGGGCATTTAGAGAAAGGAAAAGTAATATACACTTGCATCTATTTTTAGAAATCCTTCCTGTAAGAATCAAGCTTTGACAAACAGAGCTAGATATGAACCTTCACCAAAAATTGCACCTGAACCTAGGGCAAATATTTAATATCCCTCAAGAGCTGTGCTTAGTATTTCTTCACTTTCTTCACTGCCTTCTTTTTCCTTTCTTGTTTTTCCTTCACCCAGGACAGAACAGGAATATCACAAGAAATACAAAATTTTTAGAATAAGTCTAATTCATCTTAAAGATTAGGTGCCCTGAACATTATTATCCAGCCCACTTTTATAGGTACAGTAGGTTTGGATTATTCATTCACACACACCAGTTGAGCGTGGGTATAATGGGCATTTCTGTAAGCCAATATGAACTACTCTCAAACATTTTCAAAGTTTTTCTGATTTTTACTCCTAAATAAGAACAAACTTCTGGTATGGGTACTATACAGGAAATGTGCAGTGAGGATAAAGGTTTTGTCCTTTAACACCACAAAGGTGTTTAAGTGAGCAGATAGACAAAATTGATCTCTTCTGATTATCTGAATAATGACAATAGAAAGTCCTGACATTTAAAACTTATTCAGCGTGGAGAAATATGCAGTTATTGTCAGCTGGGACAAACAGGAATCAGCATGAACTATTCTGAGTTGGTGATCTGACTTTGAAACCCATGTCATTACTGTTCCAGTGGATTTGTTAATAACTGGCTATACATATTTAAGGAGTAAGGAAGCAGAAGGTACTTGTAAAGATAAGTAATGAAGGAGCAGTTTGTTGTTCACAGTACTGAGGAACAGAAGAAAGGAATGAGAGAGAAAAGGAGTGGAGTAGGGAAATGGGAGCCTTGTAATTCACATGGCTGTCGGTGGGAAGACTGTCTAGAGACCAGGGGTGGTGCCAGATGGACACAGGGAGTCCATTCACTACTTGTACTTGAGGTATTTGGTTTCTGTTGCAGTTTGACCTTTCATCTGAATATGTCAACTCACCTGCTGCGGAAGCAGCATCCAGTGTTTGCATGGTCCATAAGGATATGGATATTTTTTGCTGGATCAGGCACTTTGTACATCATCTAATACCTAAGGCATAAAAATTGTCATTACAGCCATCTGCAATTTTTAGCAAAGGTTAATGCCTTTAAAGGAATTTTCTTTTTTTTGATTAATCTATCCTGCAGCAAATAATGTGACTAAAATTTCTTGATGGAATATTTCCAATGCTGCTAAAGGGCCATAATAAACCCCGATAAAGTTCTCTCATATTTTCTTCTTTTTCTATTAGAGAACGGAGCTCAACAAAGAACCTGGCTAAGAAGAGCATTAATGAATGACTGTGTTAATTGTTTACAAAAGCAAAGAGCTAAGAACTTGCTGCAACGGGAAAAACAAGTTATAGGGAGAAGGGTTGCATTGCTTAACACCTTGAAAAGAATCTCTATAAGCTGGCCCTTTCTCAAGAGACCAAAGAACTGCTCTCAGGAGATCAAGTAACTACTTTATTCATGCTGAATTCAGCAAAAAATGTGTTCTAATAGACATACCTGATTGCTTTCATGGTTACATCTAGTTTCACCTTCAGTGCCTGCAGCTATGGGAGAACACATTAGGTTTTCCAACAACACCAAAAAAAATTTCTATGAAGGTCTCAAACCTTCTCCAAAACCTTTGAAAATTTGCTTTTCCAGTGGGTGAGTGTGACAGCTCAGAGAACCTACCTGAAGGCATGGTATAATGGAGAAGAAAGAGCACCTGAACCTGTGCTGTGTGAGTGTTAAAGTGTTAATGCAAGAGGATGCAGAAATCTCAGCGTATAAGATCCAATCCTGATGTAATTTGTCAGTTATATGCACACTATGAGTCTTTTAGGTCTTAGTCTGAATTTAAGGGGCTGAAAGTTTCAGAGACAATTGCAACTACATTTCTGTAAATAAATTCAGCTGATGATGTTTTCAGTACAACAAAAGAACAAAACAGAAAAAATATTTTCATTTTAAAAACTATGTCATGGTAATTTTGAGCTTAATTATGCTTATTCAGTTAACTCCTCTGTAATTTAATGGCAAAGCTTCTACAGTTATATTCAGGCACTCTATTGAGTCCTGGGGACCTGTCCTGATCCTATGTGCTCTACTGATCAAAAGTCATAAAAGTCATCTGATAACAGGCACAGCAAGTGTATATGTCCTTAATATATTCCAGTTGCAAGATAATGGGATTTGCATTAAAACTCAAAGGAAAGCCTAAGCTGAGTGACCTTATATCAGATTTGAGGTAGTCTTAGGGTGTGCACATTCAGTGTTAGGATGATTCTGGTGATAGTTGTTAACTTTATAAAGCTTTTGTGCATTTTAGATCAGAGCCCTCTGCTCCAGTAAGTTTTTGTAATTGACTCAAAGGTAGATATCATGCTTGTCTAGAGTCCCATGTAAGAATAGGTAGGTAAGTCTGCTGCTTGTGAAAATGTGTCACTACTAAAAATATCTGCTGTGCATTATTATTTGTATTTTGACTGAAAGCAGAGAACTCAGCCCTGGAAACAGAATCACAGAGTAAGTGGAGTTGGAAGGGACCCACAAGGAGCATTGAGTCCATCTCCTGGCCCTGCACAGGACCATCCCCAAGCATCACACCATGTGCCTGAGAGCATTGTCTGAATGTTTCTTGAACTCTGTCAGGCTTGGTGCTGTGACCACTTCACAGAGGATCCTGTTCCAGTGCTCAGCCACCCTCTGGATGAAAAACCTTTTTCTAATATCCAACCTAAACCTCCCCTGACACAACTTCAGGCCATTCCCTCACTGGTCCTGTCACTGTTCACCACAGAGAAGAGATCAGTGCTTGCCCCTCCTCTTCCCCTCACGAGGAAGTTGTAGATTGCCATGAGGTCTCCCCTCAGTCTCCTCCAGGCTGAACAGACCAACTGACCTCAGCTATTCCCCATATGGCTTCCCCTCTAGACCCTTCACCATCCTTGTTGTCCTCATTTGGACGCTCTCTAACAGCTTAATGTCTTATATTGTGGCACCCAAAACCACACAGAATATTCAAGGTGAGGCTGTACCAGCACAGAGCAGAGCAGGACAATCCCCTCCCTTGCCTGGCTGGTGATGCTGTGCCTGATGCTCCCCGGACACAGATGGCCCTCCTGGCTGCCATGTTCAGCTTGCCATTAACCAGGACCCCCAGGTCCCTTTCCACAGCGCTGCTTTCCAGCATCTCATTCCCCAGTCTGTCTGTACATCCAGGGTTGCCCCATCTCAGGTTCAGAATCTGACACTTTCCCTTGTTGAACTTCATGATGGTTGGTGATTGTGTCATCCTATAATTTCTCAAGGTCTGCACAGTCTCCCTGCCTTTGTGCTAAGTGCTATTCATGATCGTGACATGACACAAATATTATTTCAAGTTACCTTCTGATCAAAATGCCTGGTTTAGTATGAAAACTCTTCAATACTTTTAAGACATGGCATAAAATCATATATACTACAAATTTTCAGGACAGATAACATTTTAATACCTTTTCTTTTGGCATAGGAAAAATGAAAATGTCCCTTGAAATGGCCTCTTATTTTAGTGGTATCTGCTCAATAATTTGGAAGAAGTTAAAAGTACTACTGTATCCTTTGTTTCATTAATAGCATTCATTTATTGTGCTTTTATGCTTTTATTTATGAAGATTTGGTGAAATGAGGAGCAGGACTAGAGAAAGTAGGACTACAGAAAGTAGGAATTATTTTTTTTCCCAGAGTACAAATTAAGGGCCAAAATGTATTACAAGTATGAATTCATCAGTGACAATCTAATTGAATCAGGATGTCTCTAAATGCTTGAGACTGGCGACAGCTGCTCTGTTAACATACATTTCTAGCTTGTAGATGCTGAGACACAAAAGAGGAAATTTACAATCCATGAATCCCTCAATGGAGACAACAAAATTGCATTGATCCTTTTAACCTCTTTTCCAGTAATCATGGAGATATTTCCCATATGGCCAACTTTCAGTATGAAACTTCTAGTGGTGGAAGTCATCCACACACGCCCTCAACCTCTATAGGTAATAGACCAATAACATGCAGATGCAATCACAGCCACCAACAGAGAAAAGCTCCACTGCTACCAACATAATGAAGAAGCAAACTTGGTGAACATATCAAACGTTTCATATCCTCAGAAAAACACATATTCCTTCCTATGAGAAAAGGAAAAAACAAAGAAGGCTAAATGAATGAGCAGTTTTGGTGAAGTATTTGTACTACAGTATTAAGAGGCAGTATTTATTATTAATCTATGCCACAATAACTGTAAGTAGCATGGAAGTGAGCTGTAAGTGTGAAAGTCCAATGCAGTCTGTGCTTTATAGCATCCACCACCATTGTTGTTCTTGAAGTGGCAGGGAGAGAGGATATTGCAGAAATTATAATTGGAGAATCTGCCTCTGTGGGCCAGGACAGTCTAATTCCAGAGGTCTGCAGGGCACAGAACCAGTGTATTGAAAACTGCTACTGATGCACCAAATAAGCATTTTTTAAAGTCAAAAGTGTGTCAGTCACTCTGATGACTCGGCAGCCATCAAACAACCAGTAACTAGAAATGTATGGATCAGCATTTGAGAGAAGTTTGTGAAATGAAGTTTTATTAGCTCTTCAGAGAAATTCATTATGCCACAATATTTTTCTTACTTATTTTTCTTGAGAAACTAATATTTTTTATAAGATACAAGAAGTAATTGAACCCACAATCTTCCATATCTGAATGACAGTGGCTTTGAAAATCATAATGTTCCTCAGATATGGTACCTCTCCTGTCATAAGTAGCTGCTAGAAACAGGTTTCTAGTGTTTCTCCCGATTCTCAAACACGCTATATCATTCCACAGAGACAGACTGTGTAGCATACAGACCTCATTTTGTATTAATGTAGAATTAATTGAATTGATTGGAAATTTGGTCTTGGTTCTACCTCTCTGAAACCATGGAAAGTTTTGCTATCCTTTTAGTTCCTTCAGGTGCCACGGATTTTAGTATGAATTAATTACACCATTTGTATGCACAAAATCTGAAAGGAGCTTCTAGCAGGTTTTATGCAAATCCACTAGAG
Organism: Aphelocoma coerulescens; assembly: GCF_041296385.1. Taxonomy (NCBI): domain Eukaryota; kingdom Metazoa; phylum Chordata; class Aves; order Passeriformes; family Corvidae; genus Aphelocoma; species Aphelocoma coerulescens. The sequence continues at coordinate 27,755,325 of NC_091015.1, forward strand.
GAAACCTAAAATTCCCCTGAGTTTTTGCAGTTATGCAAAACAAATTTGTATATTACAAAGTTCTGTTTCAAAGGAATTCTGGTAAAGGTTTGGTCAAGCAGAGGAAGTAAGTGTTGGAAGATTGTCCAAGCTGTTGCTTTCTGTGTACAATCTATGATAGAATGATAGAAAGGTTTCAACTGGAATGAGCCATAAAGCTCATCTTACAGCCCCATGACCACGGACTGGGATGCCACCTCCTAGATCAGGTTGCTCAGAGCCATGTCCAATCTGGTCTTATGCTCTTTTTTCTCCAAGACTGCAAGAAGTTCTAAAGTTTGTAAATAGTTCACAACTAGTAATAACTTGAACTTAGTGAATGTATTTTCTATTTATAAAATACTCAATATAATGCTGTCCCATGCTTACCTTTCCTTCATATCCTAGAATAATCAATTAAAAATGTAATCTTTACATTCTGGAAAATCCTCTGTAGAAGCTGGATATTGGCTGTGAGACTGTTACATCTGACCTATTAGTCAATTATAATTGATTTGGAAATTGGCATGCTGCACACATTTTTGCCTGTACAACTTCTCTTCGTGATGATTTATAGAGGAAAAGTGCAAAAAATAGATGCAGAATTATGTAAAAAATCAAAAATAAATAAATAATTTTGTGTATGTGTGTCTGCATCCATCCAAATGGTTCTGTAAGAAATGAGGCAAAACCAGTTTCAAGTTTTCAAAAATCTAAAAAGGGTGTTGCAAATCCAGGGAGAATCATGTACCAGGTACTATTACTCAGATTGTGTGAGTCTTGAGGTTTGAATTTTCTGTGGGCATAGAAAGGTCACAGAACTTAATGCTTGATCAAAACCTTGATCAAATACTAATCCCCTATTTGTTTTTAGTTTTGTCCATCAATTTCTACATGATTTGCATGATTTTTACTGACATTTGCTTTTCTGACTCCTTTGGCTTTTTAAAATTCCACCTTGTACATATTATTTTGCAGATTAACATGTGCCATAGATCTGGTTCTGTAGAGAGCTCTCAAACCAAGCAAAGCCCATATGATCCCAAGCACCATACCTGAAACCATCAGCACCTTGCTGTTTTAGGTGCTTGTGGTCTGTCAGGGAAGTGGTGTTTTAAAAGAAAAGAAAAGCGTCTCATAAAAACACACACATTTGATCTTTTCAACTATTTTTAGTTTGTGTCAATCTTCCATGGCCCTGGGCAACAGAGGCAAAATGCCAGCCTTGGCAATCTTTTCAGACACTCTAATATGCCAAGTTCTGGCAGCAGCACATTTTTATCAGAATTGTTTTCCAGCCTCAGTAAACTGCTTCAGATGCTGTGTGCCTGTTTAGGATATGACATCCGTGGAGACCACAATGATTGCAATCAAAAAGTAGAGGAGAAAATAGAAGGAGTTAGCGTCAGTTCTGATTCTCACTATCCCTTTCATCATGACAATAAATTAATACAGCTCAGTTTCTGCTCTGGTAAGCCTTTTCCATAAGAACAAGGTATTAGGATCCTAGTGCTTAACATTCACAGTGAAATTTTCTGGTGTTACAAATGTAGTAGAAGTGTAGTATGAAATGCAAAAAAGTATGTCTGTGCAATGTCATGATAAGAATGTACATGCACAGAGGAGTCAAGAAATTCAAAGTGTTGTTTCTCACAGGAATTTTAACTTGGTCTTCTTCTACTTTGCAGAGAATTTTCTAACACTTTCTTTGGCAGCTATTTCTAGGTCTATGTGCAGTGTGGATGCTGTGTTTGTCCTGGAAATCATAACTTTGAATTGTTTGACATTTTGATGACTGTGAATTTCTTAACCAAATGTCACAAAAATATTATTTTAAATGATATTTTTTTCCTTTTGAAGAGGGAGTGCTTTCCACATCTTTAAAAATATAGACATGTAAAAAGCAAAAATAGTAAATTGGGATGTGTAGTATTACAAAGAAAATGTCGTGGTATTGAAGTTCTTCAACAACTGGTTGACCATGTAATCAGTAGCCTAACAATATCTGTATTTGCATAATGGTAACGTATGCTCAGAAGTGCTTAACAGACAAAGAAATTGTTTTGATTATGTTATAAACATTTCAACACTTCCCAGGATGCCAGGAAGCATTTTCTACATGTTTAATATCCAATGCAATACCCAGAGACTCCTTTTTGACTTTACAGAACTGGATCAGTACCTGAAGCCTTGACTTTATAGTACCTTAAACATACTTGTAATCCATTTGCATTGGAGCATTGAGTCAGGATTGTTATAAATATCCTGTTCTACAAAGGCCAATAGATGTTCTAGAATATGTTGTTTTTTATGTGTTAATGCATTTGTTTCTTATCTGCTACTTCCACACTCAGTCAAGTATGAAATCTTCCCCTTTGACTATATACATACAGCATTTGGAACTTGTCAAAAAACTCTTTTCTGGCCTAAGCAGTATGCAAAAAATGACAAGGACATTTTCTTTAAAGTACAAAAGGCAGTTTTTAATGAAAAATAGCCACATTTTACTTTATTCATCATGAAAGGTGGTAAACTGCAGACTGAGCACAAAAATGAAAAATATCAGTTCAGACGATATTTTTGCTTCTGAAAAACAAAAAAGAAGCTCTCAAAATAGGATTTGGCACAAAATTGCCTCTATGCTTATATTTGCTCTTCAGTTTGCTATAAAAATATGACCTTTTCAATATTTTCTCCTTGGGAAGAGGCTCTTGTCTCGAGTTTCCTTTCCAGAGGAGATTAGTGCATTAATACTAACGCATCCTCTCCCTGAAAGACGCCAACAGGAGGACTAAACATGATTTCTTTCTTCACTAAACAGTATGGTACCATGCCATCACCTGGACTCAGAGAAAAACAAGTCTGTTCTTTGCTCTCCAGGACAATAGTCTCAATGAAGAACACAACACTTAGAAGTTTACCACAGAGCCTATACCAATACACTGCAAGGTACAATTGTCTAGTTTCTCAAGTGAGGGTTGGCCACCAAATTTTTGTGAAGTCTTTCTCTGGGGTTCAGTAGAGAAGACATAGAGCTCTTTACTCTTACTTCCAAGTATCAGTTTTTGTTGGACACTCTTGCTTTTGAGGGCACTTCAACAAATAGGCTGTTCAGTGATATTCTGCTTTAATGTGCTGGCTCTCCTACCCTGAAGAAGGACAACTTGATGCTGTGCAATCATGCAAAGTACATCTGTAGCAATAAAATACAGGGGAAATCCATGCATATTTCTGCCCCTCTACCCTCCACCCCTACCCCCTATCACCTTGTATGAAACCAAAAGGAGACAGTGAAATACTAATGCACTGCAACATAACTCTTAAGCTGCTGAAGGGCACATGCAGGTGAGAAAGGTTGCTGTTTTCACACATTGTGTTGAGGGAGGACAGAAAATCATCTTTTTAGGCTTTCCTGGTAATCTTCTGTACAGTCTCAGATGTTGCTGACTAGTAGGTGACCTAATTTATGGTAACATAACAGTTGTGACAACATTGTTGAAACTGTTATATCCATTGTATACTCACTATCTACTCTGGAAAATTAATACTTGAGTAAATTAGTGAAAACAGCTGAAGTGTTATGTGGAAAGGTGTTTTCTCTGGGCGTTGCAGTTAGAACTGGAGTAATTTGGCATTTCTCAAATCTGCTTTTAAGATGCAGATATGACTCTTGTAGTCATAATCCTTTGTCAGGTATATCAACTTCAAAAATTATGTTTGACCTTAAAGACAGAATTAGGATACGATTAATATTACATGTATGCTTTTCTTTTCACATTTACAAAACTGGGAATATAAGAAAATATTGAAACAGAGTTTTCACAAGAAAATCTTGCAGCAAATAAAAAGAGATCTTAAAAGGAATAGATGTTTTGACTGTCAGAATCTTCTTATTTATAAAATACCTTTGAAGTCAACTAATGGTGAACAGAAATGAAAGTAAGTGTCAGTTATTTCAATGTAAAATATAAGAAAGCAAGCTTTATGGAGAAAATCTCTGTAGCACTTCAGACTGGGGAGAATGGACAGCCTTCCTCTTTGTCCTGATTTAACCAAGCCCCACACAACCACTTGATTACACCCCTTCCTCTGGTGGGATGGGCAGAGAATCGGAATGGTAAAGTGAGACAACTCATGGGTTCAGATAAAGACACTTTAATAGGTGAAGCAAAAGCTGCACACACAAGCAAAGCAAACCAAGGAATTAATTCACCACTTCATCACTTTCTGGACTGGCAGATTTTCAGCTATGTCCAGGAAAGCAGAACTCCATCATGCATCTTTACCCTCCAACAATTTACAGTTCAAGGACTGCCTGTGGCTGAGGATGCAGAATGATACTGATGCCATGAAGATTTTTGCCCTTTCCTTTATACCCCTGTTATACCTTTTTACAACTTCTGTATTCCTAGTGCTTTTTGCCTACATTCTTGGACTTGTTTGTTAAGCTAAGAGACAAAACATTTTAGAAGCTTCGTAGCCAGAGATCAGTGTGCCCCAGACCCCAAGGTCCTCTCCAGAACACATTCTGTAAACCAAGATAGAACCATCCAGGGGAAGGTTCCTTGGGGAGGGGGGCTCACTTGAGCCTCTCATTGGGGAATCTTTGATAGATATGCTAATTAGTAAAACCTATAATGTTATACCCAATGTTGGGGAGGGGGTCAGAGGTGGAGACAGAAGACAAAGGGAGAGATAGACTTGGTAGGGTACATCTCGATGCATATGACCTGGACATGGTGCACCTAAGGATCCTTAAAATAAATACAAAGGTAAAATCCCTTTTCCCCTTCTAACCATGTATGACTCTTGATTTTAAGACCAGGAAAAGGCATCAATACCAGTATGATAAATGGACAGAGGTAGGACAAGCCAGGCCGCTTAATCTTCCTGATGAATAATAGGAATTATGACCAATTGAACAAAAATATGACTTCAAAGCTATCCATTTCCTATGCAATGAAATTAATATAATGAAAATTCTGAAATTCACATTGTCACTGCTGTTATCTATGCTAAAGAGAAATGGACTAACAACAGTTACAGAGACCTTCCTTAAGCAATCAGTTTTTAATAAGAAAAAAAGCACAATAATTTTATATTTAACCAACAGAACACTCCAAAATTAATTGCTTATATTTCTTTTCATTGGTTGTTTCTTTAGCATATAAAGCTGACTCTCCTTTTGTATTCTGTGTTGATGATAGTACTACAGTTAGGCTGCCCTCCTGCCAACACAGTGCACAGTTAGGAGAAATCTGGAACATGGAAATGTCAGCTGCTGGCTTGGCTATTAAATGTAATTACTCTCTGGTAAGTCCCAACTGTTGCAGAATGGTTTGTAGACTAAAATCAACATCTTCACTGTGTAATACTCCATTTAAATATTAATTAAGGTCCATCTTTATAAAAATTCTCATCTGAGATGATACTGGCAAGTGTTATAATGCAAACCTATCAAGTTTCTGGGATATAAAATTTCTAAAACCTTGGCACTTAAAAGGGTCTTTGCTGATGAGTACCTTTGAAGAATTAGCCTACATATCCATGAAAAAAGAGATGAAAAAATGAGAAACAAGTAAATATTTGGAAAAAAGAGAAAGCACAAAATATTCTCTAGTTTATTTTATTATTCTACCTTTTAATTACTAGGATAATTAAAGGACAAGAAAGGTTTTCATGTTCTTTTGCAAGGAGAAGGCAAGTTTGGTTTGGGAGATGCTAATTTCTTGCATAAATGAGAAAATCCCAACACTGATGTGCTAAAATCTTTCTTTACACTGGCTTGGTGATGTTCAAGTCGGGGTGTACAGACATTCATTGATTTTATACATGGTGTTTAATTTCTTCCCTGACTTAGTGCCAGCTATCTTTTCCATAGTCAGGACTTGGGAATTTGCCATCTTCAGTGAAACATGCAAAGTTCTAATTGCTTGCCACACCGTGATACTCATTTTCCTTGAAGCCCCGCAGTATTACGTGGAAAATCAGTCCATAGCTGTGTGAAAAGGTTGAAAGGCTTATGGTGGGCCAAGGTATATATCTTCCTTTTGCAGAGCTGATACGTTTTCCCCAGCCAGAAAGTGCAGTAGTCTCTATCTTACAGAAGGCTTTTGATTGCTCTGAGTGTTGTTACTGCAGGCTAAGTTTTCTCTGAGGTAGCACTGACTGCTGAAATATCATCAAACATTTACATGAAATCCATTAGCATCTTTTGCCAGAACCATCCACAAAAAAAATATTGCTAATATTCAAGAGCCTGCAAAAGAGCTGAACTGCATTTTTCTGGGCCCTAATGCCTGGGAAGAAGAGCCATTCTTCTGATGGAAAAACCTATATTTGAACCTCTTTCTGAAGTTGTGAGACCCTTTTTGGGCCCCCCAGCACCTGTGTGATCTGGGCATTTGGCAGCAGCTCAGCTCCTGGAGACTGGGGAATGGCAATCAATTCTAATTATTGGCTGATGCTGTAAATACGCACTTGGTCCTGGAGGATCTGAGCTTATGCCAGAAATTACAAGTGTTTAGTAGTCTCCTGGCTAGTGTAGACACTTGCAGCTACTAATTAGCAGTAGCTTTTCGCTTCCCTGCTTTGTGGAGAACAGAACTGCTGCTAAATATCAGTACTCCTAAATATCAGTTGTCCTATGTTCAGATTATGCTAGCCCATGGCCAGCATGAGGAAAAGGGCGGTCCTTCCCTTCCCCCCAGCCTTGCTTGCTTGTTGTGCTGGAGCTTTGTGATTGTGTGATGGCTTACACTAAAACTAACCCTCCAGAAATCAGATATCAATAAACTGATGTGACTCATTTCATGGCTCTATTTAGTCTTAGAGCTGATGAAAAGGAGGAAATTGCAGTCTGAGGCTGTGAGAAAGAGGATCCTTCTTTTTGACAGCAGGGGAACCTTGGATTAGCTTAAACCATCATGAAATGAGCCCTTCAGACATTTTGATCCCCTACAAATCATTTCTAAGCTCTCAAGGGACAAAAGACTCACAGTTCTAGAGTACAGCTGGGGAAGAGAAAGGAACAAATGTGATTTGATGAAAACAAACAATGCAGGAGTAGTTCAACAGGCATGGGTGGTTTAACATCTCTTTAAGAGAGACCTTAAAACCTGTAGACTTAGTGTGAACCTGAGACTACTTTCAATTTTGCAAACTAACTCTCAGCAACCTTTTAAATTAAGCTGGTGGATCAGCTACGCATGTTCCTCACTCTTGCCAGCCACTTTCCAGTGGTGCCATATCTCTTGTGCTTGAATACATTCCTCTTCAACCAAATAGTGATTTGTATTAAGTAATTATGACAGGATTTGTTGCTGGTACAAAGTAACCTACAGTCTATTTGTGTCAAGGCTGCATGCTTACAGCAGTTTGGCAAAGCAAAATGGACTATTCCAACAGCAGGAGATTTTTTTCTAGTGGAATATTTCTATAAACATGGGATTTTGGCTTGATGTTTTTTCAGTCATTACTGGAAGGAGTTAAAGTGTCTTATCTCTTGCATTTGTCTGCAATGTCTGACTTTGTATAGAACATCTGTCATTTGGTTAGTCTTTATTACCATTCATGTTGAAGCAATGATGAATTGCTGTTTCAATGTCTTCATCAGATTGCACAGATATGTTCTTTGAGCATCTACCCATTTATCCTCAAAGGACTATCTGGATGGTTTAATTGATTGAATACAGCACAATGGCATGTGTCAATCTACTAGCCAGCCGTTTCTTAATATCTCCTTTTAATTTGGCTTTAGAGAATGCTACGTAATGAATGAGTAATAACTACCATATCTCCTGACTATATAGATGTATTGATTGAATCACTGTGTCTATTAGGGACTCTGGATCTCTCACAGAGTTAAGAAAGCAACATACTTTAAAAAAAAAATTTAAAATATTTCTCATAATTTACTAAAAAATTCAGGATAATTTTTGCAACTCTTGCTGGAGGCATGCCTGATTTTTAATGAATTTCACTGGATTTGTGCTAATATACTTTTCAGATTTTTTTGTGTCACATAGTCCTAGAGTATGGCATACTTGTTGGATTGGATGCAACTTCTTTCACAGGCTTTTGCCTAACCTTTAACACATGGGGATCACAGTAATTCCTTTTGATAGAAGCTTAGTTTCAGTTTCAAGAAGTAATAGTTAAGTCATAATTTAATCTTTTTTCTGTTCCAAAAATTGGTTTTGGTATGAAATAAGAAACTTACATTTCAGTATCACATGAGAATGAGGGGTTGGGTGTCAATCAGGCTCAGTTAACAGGAGCTATTTTGTGGTCTTCAGAAAGTCTGTATCTGTAAGAGAGGATTAGTCTTATGGCTAGTAGCCAGCAGAGAGTTGAAACTAACACTAAGCTGAATTTTGTATATATGTTTATGCAGTACTCCTGAAAACATGAAATATGTGTCTCTTCAGCACAGCAGTATAAGCAGCCTTTTTTTTCATGTATTCCCCAGACTTCCCTCTAGTTGGCTTCTGTTATCTTCTTTGTTGCTTCTAACACATTTCCCCTTCACCTTACTTGCTCTCTGTACTTAGGGCTGTGGATGATATAGCTTAGTGTCCTTCCACATGATACAGAGGCTTTTGTCTCCAGGTTAGTCCCAGATGGTTGGGAATATAGTGAACCGTAAATCAGCTTTGTAGTCTAAACAAACTATTAGACTTTTTGTCTACTCTAACACTTTGCATTTTGACTCCAGAGGTGGCTAAATAGTCTGGATTTATAATTTTCTCTAATTTGGTTCAATTTTGTGTCCTTAAAAATTACAGCAGATTTCCCATTGCACATTACAGGACCATTTCTCCAGTCTTTGTACTCCCATGCTCTAGTGGAGATCTCAGTGAAGGTTCTCAATACAGCTGTGCTTCTATCACTGAAGATGGCCTGCAGCATTATTTTGCTTGGCAGCATTTTGAATAGTTCATGGTTTTGCATTTGAATATTTAGAATTTGTGTGCAGATTTATAGAATTTATTTTTACATCATGGTACAAAAGCAACTACAAAAACCTTAAGCAATACAACCTTGACAAACATTACACTAAAATGTTCTTATTTTAACAGAGTGACCTCTAATTCTTCATCCTCAATTTTGAATCAAGGAGTAACTGTGGCTGGAATTTTTAATCTGCAAATAATTGCAGCTACATTTTACAGCACTTAGCCTGATTACAGTTCCCACAGAGCTATGGTGAAATGTGACTTGCATGTAGCTCTGTTTCTATTACAAGGTCTGAGTTTATCCTACATTTTTTTCTGATCCAGCTGATTCTGAAGTCTTACACTGCTCAGGCATATTTTGATGAAATGGTATGTCTTAAAAATATACCAATTTACGAAGCCAAAATTTTCACAGTAATGTAAGCATTTCAGTCAGCCTAATTGAAAAGATTTCTATCCTCTAAGGGTCAAACTTCTGATTACAAACAGTGAGATAGGCGGAGACAGAGCTGAAACCCAAGAGAGCTGTTATCTCTTAGTGCATTAATGTGGGGAGAGTATGAAAAGGGACCGAAAATGAGTCTTCACCATCTTGGTGGCTGATCACTTTGCTGGTCAATATATCAACTCTTCTGGATGTTCTGTGCTCACTCATTTTCCTTCATAACTTCTCCAAAAGAGGAATCACCTTCCATATTTTAGAAAATCATGTCTTCCAAAAATGGTGGAGCTGAAATAAGCAAGTTACTCTTTACCATCTTATTCACTTTTAATCTCTTTTAGAAATGAAGAAGTTAGATAGTGATAATAGGAAAAATACTAGTGAAATGTACAGACATATTGACAAGCTGAGAAGGAACCGAGAGGAAAATCAAAAGAATATTCTGGCCATGGTTCCACCTGTTTTAATGCATCTTTCCTCTGTTGCTCAGTTTATGTAATTTAAAAACTTAAGGTTATAAAGATGACATGAGAGTCATCTAGAATCTTGAATTAAGCAAACTTAATTAGATTTACTGAAGCTGATTATTTTTTCTCTAAATCTCTTTGCTCTATGCTGCTAAATCAGTAATCTCCAAAAACAGGGACAGCAGTTACAGTTCATCATAGCACTAATAGTAAGCCTAGGTTTGTGTCTGAAAGAGCAATATTACGTGTTTAATGCTCAGACCGATTGCCAAAGTACCATGCTACTAGTTTATTGATAAAGCTATGAATTCTAAACTACTACAGTTTTATTTTAATACCAACAAATCTGATCAGTTGAGTATGGAACTGGAAGTGGTTTGTCAGGAAATAGCAGATGCACTTTGTCCTGCAGTTTGCCCAGGGATTGTCCAATTCTGTTTGTTTTTCTTAGTATTTTTTGTTGTTGTAGGCAGTACTTTTTTGCTATACATGTACATGGCTCACATGAATTTTCAGAAGTGAAAATGGCTTTGGCTATTAAAAAATTGGTAAGAACCTCCTTCACACTTGATTGTGTTCATTCTTCAGCCATATTCATTATTGAGACACCTGTACTTCCTTGTCTTCTTTGGCTGAAGACAATAGATTGAGCTGTTATCCTCTATTCAGGTTGTTTCCATGGGTTGAAGAATGAAACCATAGAATCATAATTTTTCCAAAAATAGTAACCTCTGAAGAAAAATGTAAAGGAGACAGTACATTCCAGACATAAAAACATGAAGGATATGACCAGTATGGATGTTCCCTTAGAACTTTCAATCTTCATATAACAATCTTTATTTCTTAATTTAGTTTCCTGGTCACCACAATGAATCCTCACAGAGTTTTTGGTGTTGCTATATCTACTATAGTTCTTTTGCACTGACTGGATTTCCTGTTGAAATCATTCAGTGCATTGCTTTATTTTGACCTTTTTTTTTATCAGCTAATGGTGACATATTGTCTTTGAAGTAGTCACAAAACCTAGCATTTCCCAGCAAGTAGCATGTGAATTTTACAAGTCATCTTAGTCATCTGTGATATAGCAGGTGAGAATGCAACCACGAAGATTTTGCTTAGAATGATCTCTTGCAGGTGCAGTGGGAATGCATATATTGCTAATGATGATGCAGTCTTGTGACTGATGAACTCTTGAAACTCACAGAATTTCTGATATCAAAATACTTATATCCATTTTTGTCTTCGAAGGACTTGAGTCTTCAGAAAACAAGAGAAAGTTTTATAGTCTAAAGCCTGGGTAGTCATTTCTGGCATTCAGCTGCTAGGACACTGCCAATGCTTTGTTGTATATGAGAACAAACTGATATTTTATAAGGATAGCTATGAAACCATTAATTGTTCTCTAGGGTATTATGCTAGTATCTTATATTCCCTTGCACCTAAGACTCTACACAGGTGCTAATTGTGAAGCAAAAAATCTGTTGAGATCAGGGTTTGACACTACCAGATCTTAACATATGCTTAACACAGTTGTATTAGCTTTTTAAACATGCATATCTTGCAATGGGGAATCTCAGCTGCAGTCCCTGTCTCTCTGCACCATGGTGTTTGGGTGTCAGTGCTTGAACTACCTTTGTTCTATCTGACCTCTTTTATTGGTGATTACTGGCTCTATTAACACTGTTTTGTGGAATTCTGTGGGATATGTGTAAACAAAAGAGCCATAAAAATGTCTACAAATGTAGTATGGTGACACTGCTGATGTGTTGATTTTGGCATAACAACATGCCAGTTGGGGGAAGCCAGAGGCTAATATTCAACAGATGGCAAAGTCCTAAACCCTATAATAATGGCTGCAGTTATTTTCATTACTGTCATTTGATGACACATACAATAGTGGGGAAAGACTTGAGCTGGGTAATCACAGGAAATATACTCCAAAGGACCAGATGCTCTTCAAACTCTTAAAATGGTGATGGATGTTCAGGCTGAACGCCACTGCTGTCCATATTCCAGGTATATTTATTGCTAAGGACTGGAAGCCACATTGCTGTCATACACAAGGCTAGCATTTTCCCTTCTGTAATAACCAGGAAAAAACCATAAAAATTTGCATGTGTTGTATGAAGGGAAATTATTCTATATTGCTGATATGTCTGTACATTATTATCACATATACAGTGATAGATTATTTTTCAAATTTTTCAACATGAAGATCAAAGCATGAAAAACCAGAAAAGGTTTGCTGTGGAAGCCTGAAGAATCAAAAAACAAAAATCACAAGCTTGTCTGATTGGTCCTGATAAAAATCATACCAATTTAGGTGAATAAAAGCATGAGATGATTATACCTTGAAGTTTTACAAGGTTAAAGGTATTTTTCTTCCTCGAGGTTAAGAAACCTGTGAACTGTTTGTTATTATTCTGTGCATAGGGGACTTCCATATAATAATGTGAAGGTTTTAAAAATTATTTAGAATTTTATGATTATCTTTTCTCAAAGTTGAAGGATGAAATTATGATAATCTGTGTTCTGGCAGGAAAAGACATTGGCTTTTAGAAAATTAATTAGATCATATTTGAATATTCATATAAGTACTTTGCATTTGGGAAAAAAGTTTTGGTTGCCTGGAGATTTAGAAGTGACCTACTCTGACCCAATTTTAAAAGAGTCCAGAAAAGCAGGTCTTTTTCTGAGCTATTAATTACAGCATTTATAGTCGTGATACATTCACAGGCTTTGACTCAGTTTGTATTAACAGGGGCATGCAGTGATTCCTTCATGATTTTTTTTTTTTTTCTAAAAATAGAAAAAGAAAGTAAAATCATGTTTCTTTATTTAGCAATTCTGTACAAGCCTTCAAACACTACAACAAAGCCAGAATATTTCACACCTACCATCAGTGATCTAATATTTAATATTAAGACAGCTCCTACTGTGACGTGCTTTTTTCCCTCTGCTGGGCTAACAACATAATAGGGATCAGGAAAACAGTTCTGAACATGGCATTGCTAAAATCTCTGAAAAAAATTCTAGGTTAAGCCTTCGTTCTGACCCTACCTTCTGTAATTGGTGCAAAGCAGATTGAGAGAACCTGGAGCAAAAAAATCTTATTAAATCAGTCTGCTGCCTTGTCAGCTGACGTTGAGCTACTTATTTGAGGTCCTTGGTGCAAATCCTGATGTATTCATGGCTTCTATAAAATGGAGCATTGAAAAAGCCATAAACAAGGGGGGAAATCCATAAATCAACCTGACTGGGAAATTGAAATTATAACAAGACTTTTACAAATGTCCTAATAAAATGAGAGGTTGGTGTTTTGGCTTTTTTTTTCCCTGTGGTTTTTTTTTTTTTTTTTTAAACTCTACATCCTTGAAAGGCATATGGGGAACATGGATCTGGAAAGAATTTCCTTATTTTTGCAAGAAGGCTGTGTATGCGTACTTGATCTGCAATATCTAGGCTACTGATATCTTTAGGAAATCACTCCCAGTGTTTCCAGTGCATCTTAGATCAGGTTGCCTTAATTTTAAGCCTCCTGCAGAATTAAGCTGGACATCATCTGAGACCAGTCTTTCAAACTGACTTACAGCCAATCAGGAGAGATGATATCATAGCCAAAGGTATAGGATTGGGACTAAGGGGTTTAGGCTTTGATTCTGTGAAAAGTAATTACAGATTACAGATTACAGAAAAGTAATTTTGCTCTAGATTATAATTTTAAGTACCTGCATCGATCCATGATGAGATGCTGTGCATTGGAACCACAGACTGACTTCTCACACTCCTTACCCAACATCCTGTCTGCTTCAGGGGTGGAGAGAAAAATATTTTGCTAATGGGAAAATTTGTATACCTGTTGCAGCACAGAGGTACAAAGACCCAACTAGACCAGATCTGAAGGGGTTTTAGTGAGTGGGCTTTATCTGCTTACTTGAAGCATTTCACTCAAGGTTATGAGGAAGGTTCTTTCTTCCCTTAAAATACTGTGGAAATCTACATTCCAAGTTTTAATCTTAATAATCTGGATGCAGTTCTTCCACCTTTACTCAATCTGGGTGGTCCCAATGATGATACTCTGTGATCCTGCACTCAGTGGCAGTAAAAAATTGTAAGTCTGTACCAAAACCAAGTTTGAGTTGAGTCATGTCTCCCTCTGTCCTCTAGCTGTGCAATAGCATAAATGAGACTCCTGTAATTTTAAAATATTCTGAGGACAAACAAATGATTGCAAACTGCTTGACTACTAAGGGGCTGTGGTCTGTGTTAAATAAAGAGCCAGCCTGCCAACCAACCTGACACAGCGCAATCACAAAAACACCAGCCAACCATTCAAACAAGCACTACTCCTAGCTTATTGGAATAGGTCTGAACCTCAAAAGTGTTGTGGGCAAAGGTTATGTACAAATTTCATCTGAAATATATATTTTCCTGGACTTAATGAGTACCTTTGAGCATTGCAGTCAAGAATGCATTCCATCTGGTGACAGCTTTTTTACAAATGAGAGAAAAGGACATTTTAAGAAAACTTGCTCAAATGGTAGGGATTATTTTTGTGGGAGTTTTTTTATTTTGTTTTGTTTGTTTATTTCATACTCTGTTAGTCTTGCATGACTTTAGAAACACAGTTTTATACTGTTACAGGTCCTAAATAAATTAAAAATGGTCATTAGGTCATTTAGAATCTATATACTGGTATCAGTTATTGCTGTTGTAAAACGGAAATGTTTTGTGCTACTTGGAAAGATTCATAGGAATTCTAGATCTATACAAATGTTAACATCACTATTGTTATGGAAAACTTGCTGACCTTTGGTTCTAATTTTTGACATGCTTGCAGATTTACTTACTGTGATAGCACAAAATTAAAAGCTCAAGTAATTGTCATGCTGATACTGGAAGCCTATGGCTGAAAGTGAAAATATGTCTCTGTGTTTTTAATTTGTATTTTTGAATAGGATAAAATTAGATTTATCTTCATAATGAGTGTGTGGGAACTATGCTAGACTCATCCAGAGGAATCAGCTTAGAATCTCAGAGGTGATTAAAAGGTCGGAGTCCTGGTTTGATGCTTGCAGGCTCACCACAATGAACAGGAGTTCAGGAGATTGGAGCACTGTTGTGGAACTGGTTAATTTGATGCAATTTGATTCTGAGCTTATTTCAGAAACTTATCAGCAGAAAGCAAAGTAATACTGAGGCAATTCATAAGAACATCATCTCCCTAAGGCAAGATTAAAGTGCAGAAGTCTGGGCTGTCAGATATCTTACGAAGCCAAAAAAGTCTTGCATGAGCAGCATTGTGGCCCTGCTATTTTGTGGTGATGTTGCTTGAACTTGTTTATCAAGAAAAAATCATGTATCATCCTTCCAGTGCCCATAGTTCTAGACAACGAAAGATCTCCACCGCCTTGTCTCTCCAGTCTCCATGTCCATTGTCTTTCTTTTCCCAGTTTCTTTTTTTCTTCCTTTAATCTTCTTCATGTCTGTATCAGTGATGAGAAAAAGTTGTGACTGAAGCAGATTCTCCTTCCAGTGGTTGGATGGGGTTTAAACACATTTTTGGGAGTTTATCTCCACATGGACTTGGGAAGTGAATGAGGTCCCCAGGTCTGTGTGTATGCCTCTGGAGGTGTCGTGAGTTGATTCAATGGAGCTACTGATTCTGTTTTTAGTTTGAGAAGTACCTAGGGATTTTGAGTGAGGTTGAGGCCATCTTGTACAAGGAGCTGTGTACATAAATAGTAAGAGACAGTACCTGCCACACAAAGCTTGAAGCTTAAACAGTACAGGGCCAAAAGGGAAAAGTCAGTCACACAATGAAATGAGGAAGGTTATACAGCTCAGAGTAGCCAAATTTGAATTAGCCTCCTAATCCTTGAGATTCAGTCCACTGCTAGATTGTGCCTTGAACACCAGAAATACTCTTATATGGGATAAATGGATGTAGCTTTAGGGACCGTCAGTTGCTTGATAGTCCGGGGACTGAAACAATCAGTGAAACCACATATCTTATCACCTGACCTGTGGTTATTGCCCATGACCCATGCTCACCACAGTATATCTCATGTAATGTGGATTTTTTAGTGCTCTGTCACTAGATTAGTATCCAGTTTTGTTTCCTGAGACTAATGATACCTGTGGAATAGGGCAAATGAAGAACTGCTTCATTTGTCTTATCAATATCTTTCTCTTTTTAGCATCCTCTCTAAATTGATCTGGTTTACCATCTGGGACCATAATAGAGCTCTCTTTTAAAGGTAGATAAAATTCTAAAATTCCAACTAGAAATGCCATTAGCCTTTGTTATATTAAGGCTTTTTCCTTAAACCCCTATCCTGAAAAAGTTTATGAAAATGAGCCAAAATTTTCATTACAGTTACAGCAGGTAAACCAGCAGCTTAATGTCAGAGTAATATCTAGCTCAAATTGTTATATAGATAGAATGGGATTTCAAACCTCCACAAAATAAATTAGTCATGAAAGAATTTATTTACAGCATTTCTTTTTCAGTTACATGACATGACGTTACATTTGTTGAGCTGAAACCTAAGATGGGTTTCTGTGTTTTTGTATTGATGCATTCTATATTTGACATATGTAGATGAAATATAAAACCTTTTTTCCTTTTTCTACTAGAAAGGAGAATTTCTACTTTTTAGACATGTCCCTGTGGTGAGTACTGCTGAAATTCTTGGGAATATTTCCAGTAATAACTAGAACAAGCCCTTTCTAAATAGCTGAAGTAAACAATCTCTAGGTAAGCAAACCTCCCATGCAATATGTCTAACTTTTCAAATTTCTGTCTCTTTCTTGAGAGTGGACTCTGAGGTCTCATTTAATTATGAAAAGAAGTCTTTGAATACCTGAATTTAAGCTCTCAAATTGATCCAATTGAAAGAAATGTCTGCTCCTGAAAATGTGCCTATCACAGGTGTAGTCAAGCTATATGGTCTACTACTATTAAATAGTCTGGGTAGAAATGAGTTACTTAGAATTATTATAGTGTAATCACAAATCTAATAGAAAAATGCTACTGTTAATATATAATTATTAAATTAGATGGTTATGCAGTCATCCCACATAGTTCAGCTCTTCTATTAATTACTTTTGAGTGGAATGTAAATTTTGTATGTACACAATGTCTTTAGAAACTATCTCTTTGCATCTTTACATTGTACAGAATCTGAACCTGCTCAATACTGGTTTAGTTCACACTATTTAGAGAGTTTGGAGTTGTCCCACAGGGAAGCAAACAATTTGCATAAAGCGATAAGAAAGAAATAAGAACAAATTATTTATCTGAATAGATAGGTTTTAAATCCATTGTTCAAAAAGCTCTTTTATCATCAGCAGAGTGATGGATTATTTCTTTAAGGGAAAGTGGCAGTAATTAGTTCTAATACCTGAGAGAACTCAATAAATATTTGCTAAATTAAGATTATTTATTATTTGTATTCTAGGAGCATCTAGATGATTGCTGTGAGATCAGACCCCCATTGTTCTAGGAACTGTATAAGAACAGCTGCTATCCTAAACAACATACGGTTCAGAATAGATGGCAGGGAAGACAGGAAGAGAAACAGAATCACAAAGAAACAAAATTAATTGCCTGAAGGCACAAAGTTAGGCTGCTGAAGGCAGCAGAGTTAGGTCTGTGATAGGGTGGGTCTTTTCAAAGCCACCCTGGAGCTTTACCTGGAGCAAGTACCTTCTCTTATCCTGTGCCTTTTGACTTCCCACCCACCTCTCAGTACAACAACCAACCTCTGACACCCACCAAGTCCTTACACAGCTCCTCTGAGTAAGATGTGACAGCAATCTTCATTTCCTTTAAGATGGTCCCTCTCTTCACACTCACAGATCACCTGTTATATAGGACAGTCAGTTTGCTTTATTTTTCTTGATATTTCTTACTTATTTTGATCACTCTTTATACCTTCCCTCTTCTACTGAATTTGCCATTTGATCTTGCTGTCACCCTTTTCATCTGCAGACTGTTATTATTGCCCATCTACCCAGCTGTTCTTGATCCTGTATAAGTGCATGGGAAATAGTGAGTCAGGTAATTTTGGTATTTGTTGACGTTTTCCAGGAAATATGCTGTAGATAATCCATTAGAAGAATAAGCTATATTGTTTGTTTGTTTTTGTTGTTGTTGCTGATCTTCTTTAGTTTCTGATCAGAAAAGGACATGCAATAGCCAGCGAGTTAATATACCTAAGAAGGAGATAAATCCATGTGGACACCCATTTATTGGATAATGCACTCAGTGATTTCTTTATGTATGTTCCAAAATCAAAAGGAATTTTATAAATTACTGCTACTGGCATCTGAGCTAATGAAGCGGTTTAGGGCAAAAGCAAGTGGGTGCAGAAAGCCTGCATGGGGAACTCAAGTGAGTCTACCCAGGTGAGAGAAGTGCTCTGCATGGAGTCCCTTCTTGAGCCAGTGTCACTTAGCAGTAAAACATGGTGAGGGGAGAAGAATTCTGGGGACAATGGCACTGCCATAACATGAATCTTCTGCATTTCCTCTATAATTTCCTCTTAATTTATACATTGATGTGAAATTTCAATCTATCTTTACTTCAGTTATTGCAATGACAATAGGCCTTTCCTTTCATATAGGCTGCAATTTTAAAACCTGAGACCCTTCAGTCCAGATCACCCTTGTTTAGGTCATCCAAGATCCAAGGTAGCCTGTGCTACCTTCCTTCTGGGAGCTGCCATTTGTTGGGGTCTCCCCCCCTGCCATGGAGCCCTGGGAGATGGGCCCTGGGGGGAGACACGGGGTTTCCCTGCCCCTGGTCAGCCTCATTCCCAATTGGTTGGTTTGTGTTCCCCTGTGTGGGAAGGAGTCTCAGGTCCCGTGACTCGGGGAGTTCCTGGGCAGATTCCAGCCATGCGGCTGGAGAGATAAACATCTCTGAAACATCTATCAAGAATCTGTCCATATATATTTCTTTTCCACGGGACTCCTCGTTTGATATATGCATGTTACAGTAATCCCCGCTGTAACAGCCATTGACCAAGATCTTCTCTAATCTAGACAGCAATTCAAGCACCCTCTCCTTGTTTCAGAAAAGAAAATTCTTTCCTTTCATCTTACCTTTAATAATAGGTCTATGGGCGTTACTTAAAACTATTCACCAATTGAGTTATGCAGAAGAGACCTTCAAGCTATCCTTTTCTGTGCTGCTTCTTCAGGGTGAGTTAAAAAGCCAAGCAATGACAGCATTAACTGCAAGGTTAGAGTCTTTTGTTTACATTACAGCTGTGCACTGTCTCTGTGCAGACCCAAACAGTCCTAGAAACCCTACAGCTGGCCTCTTGGGGAGTCTGGCCAGCATAAACTTCTAGGGTTTACTTGAGGTTCAACACATTACTGTGGTTTACCTTTAGCTGTAATATATTCCCCATTGGAGCTTGATCTTGATATCATCTAGAGAAAAGATTTGTGAGTTCATAACATAAATATGTTATTGGTAGATATATATTCAGATTGGTTTGTTTGTTTGTTTGTTTTTTTGTTTACATTAAGTGGTTCCTACCAGATAAACTATGTAGTTGCGAGCTGGAAGCTGAAGTGTATGTTGTTGTCTGGTGCCACAAACTGATAGAAATCTGTTTAGCATTGATTTACAACTGAGGCAGAATCCAGGAGATTATAAAATGACTGGATCAACCAGATCGTGGGGGATAAATGGAGATTGTTGTATTAGTAGTTACCCTGAGATAGATTCCTCTTTCTAAAATTTGGTTTCATACAGTTATTTTTATTGCCTTGGTTATCTGATGTCTTGGATAACTTAGTGTACCGAAAATGGCACTAGATGGCTATGTTTAAACACATAATGTACATTTGATGCTTTTGCAGTGTTTCAGATACATCCAACAACCTTCAGTAAGTTCTGTGTTCCTGGTTACATAGCTCCTGAGTGAACATGCCTTTGTATGGCAAACTTTGTATGGCAAACTCAGAAAAAGAAAAACAACCAGACATACAAGATGTCCCATATTTTATCTTTTGCTTAGTGATCATTTCCTTCCATGAAGTCTTGAACAAATGACTTAGAACCAAAAGCACATAGGCTTTCATGTGCTGAGCGATATGGTTAAGTACAGCGGGATTATCAGATGTGTAGGTGCCTATTTTCTTTCTTTCTGAATACATGTCTTTGTCATACCTTAGTGAACAGATACTTTTGAAAAGTTCTGGGGAGCTAGAATCTACATCTTTAGATATCTCAATAGCCTCACAAACATGTCCTTTCATTCCCAGCTATAAATGCCCAAAAGGTTTTAGGTTCTTTACAACACGTGGAGGACAGCCACATTAGAATAGCAGACTTTAGCTGCAATCAGTACTAGATAATTCTCTGTATAACTTCATCACAGATGTGTGATATGCAACAAATTTAACCTCATATCAGGACCTCTATATCAGGTTTAGAAGTAGAAAAGAATCGTGCCACTGCATAGAAGATTGCCTTTGGAGCCTTTCCAAAGCAGGTGAGCCTTTCCCAATTTCTCAATCTCTGTGAAATGTAGAACCTGTTACATATAATAACCAAACCAGTGATATTATTTCTTCTTGGGTGTATTTGTTTGATATGAGGTGCAATGTTGCTTACTGAATTATACTGTTTGTTCATTTTACTTATTTCATCTGGTTTGCATAGGCATAGGTGTGTGTACACTGTTATGCAAGTATATTGAGATATCTTCTTCTTCTCTCTCTCTGGGGAAGTCATAGCTTCAGGTGATCTGATCTTATGATATGGAGAGATGAGTAAACAATAGATATAAATAAAGCACACAGAAGACAACTAAGAGACAGGCAGAAGCATATTGGAGTATCTTAAAAATCAAACTGTGGCAGATAAGTGGTTACTCTTCACAATTCAGGTAGAATTGTCACTAGGTACAATTAGAGGTACTACTAAAGCACAAATCTTTGTCAATATAGTAAAATTACAATGTTACATCATCAAAACAAAGTGCTGTCATAAATGTACATGTAAAATTTCTACATATATTTTACTATCACTATGAGGATTTTTTTTTAAAATTCAAATAGTCAGTGCCAGATGCTGTGAAAACTAGGTAATCTTTCCTCAAATGCAGATTAGACTAATAGTGCAGTGATGGTGTTATTTATTTAGGTGATCTAACAGTACATCTGCATAATTTATATTGTGTTTAAGAATTTGGATTACACCTTTGAATTTTTAAGATTTGGGTGGAGGGAAAATTTTAGTCTCTAAATTAAAACAAAACAAATGTTTGGATGAACATAGGAATTTTGTTTAAAGCTTTGAACTCCTTCTGTCTTAGCATCATTACTATATGCTGGTTGTTTGAACAAACACCCCATAAATGACACTTTTATTCAGAAATAGCTAATTTAAATAGAAAATCCTGTTGCCACTAGGTTGATTCTTGAAAGAAATACATTTAGTCTTTGTACATAAATGCCACTCTGCATTTGCAGATACAGTCTATTTTTGTCTATATAATATAGTTTATGTTTTTAGATGTGAATTTAAAACAAAATTTATGAAAGTATATAATTTTAAAGGAAGAGATTTAATTGAATAATTTCTGATTTGAATATTGAAGGATTGGAAATATCTTACTGGCTCACAATTGGGTTGTGATCTTATTTCTTCATTTTGGCCCAATAAAGACTATTTGTTGAATTTTATGGCATTCTATAAGTTGATCTATACATTCAATATTTTTTTTAAGAAAGAAATAGAAAAAGGTGAGTTTTATTCTGTTATTTCAAAAGATATTTTAATTCTTTCCTTCAGCTGCAATATTCAGTTGTAATTTTCATTACATTAAATTTCATTCTGTAGCCAGACATTAAAGTAGACAGAAATAGGAAATAAATAAAAGAACTGCTGTGGAGATCTTTCAGTTTTGACACTGTATTTAGGATAGATTTGAAAGATCATTATATAGTTCTAGATAAATGACACTATCTTCAGCTAATTTTTCTTGATTAAAAAGCTGTTAATGATCCATGAAAAGAGAGCAGGAGCAAACTTTGCCTCTTGAAGAAAATCTCATAATGATGAAATGCTACATGATAGCCCTGAATTCTGCATGTGATTATTTTCCAAGGTCAATGACCTATTTATCCTTCTTTTGGCTCAGAGATGCCAATATGCAGCTTTCTTCCTATGAGAAATTGTATATGAAAAAGGGACAAGAATAAGAGGTATTCTGTAGCAAAATATGCTAATCTCCAGTAAGATATAAGGTGCTTCTTCTGCTGATGATTTTGAAAAACAATGTGGACCTTCAAATCAAAATTAGTAATGAACTCACTGTAACTGGATCTAGCAACTTGCCTAGAGCGATAATTACTAGATAAAGAGGAAGAGCATGAAATGGTCATTGAAAGCAGAAGGGAGAGCAGAAATGACTGAGGTAGGTAACTTTTGTTAAATTAAAACAAAATAGAGACAAAACACTGTTGCATCTTGCATCTGAATATTAAATCAGGCATCAGGAAAATTTTAATGTAATGAAGTACAGTATCATGTCAAGTCTAACAATAATTCAGAAACTTGCCTTCAACAAGGTATGGTCAAGAGCATAAATACCCACTATAACAAAGGAAGCTCTTGCTCAACGAATAAACACAGCTCACTACTGAGTGTATACTCATCCTGAGTGTCTGTTGAAATTATACTTATGAAACTATCAACTTCAGTGAAGAAGGCCAACTGTTATATCACTTTGATTGAATTAAGTTCAGATTCTCATTTCTTCTTTTTCATTATCTTGACATTACAGATTCTTAGCAATGCTTGCCATATTTTTCTGCCTCCTCCTTGGTCAGCATTTTGTGTGGTTATCCAATAGCAGCATAAGAACAGTAGCAAGAAATTTGTAACTGGAATATTTTCCCAGAATTCTGGCTGTATGATCCGCTACTGAATTTTCTCGAGACCTATTTCTTTTTTCTACCCTATGTAATAATCTTCCTACAGGTTCATGACAGATCTTTTCCAGACATAGTTTTGGCCTTCATAATCCTATATTGTTGGCAAATTGCATAGGAATTTCCTATGCCATAGTCTAAATTTCAATCATGTAAAGACAAGTGGGCTGCCCTAATAATTTTATTAGGCATCTCTTTCACTGCAATACAAAGACTGTGTTGGAAAATGCTATCACACAGTCCTTAAAATCTATTTAAATATGTATGCTGATCATACTACAATTTTTCTTTGTCACTGAAGCGTTGAAAATGTCTGATACATAGAGATGAAATTTATGAAATGTTATATATGCCTGGAAAAACTTGCATTCTCCTATTGTTTGTTGCCTCTAAGGGCAAAATCTATATAAAAGTGTTAAAGCTAGGATTCTATCAATCATAATAAGTATAGAAAGCAGACTGTCTCTTTACATTTTGTCTTCTTTTTTGAAATTAGAAATATGCCTACTTTCTTCAGTTCCCTTAGCTTTTTCACAGACCTCCATATAAAAAAAAAAAAGGATAAGGTCTCTAAGATTACAGCTTCTTGTTTTTAACATTTCAGCAGCAACACTGTTGACACCTGGTGCTTGTTATTCCTAAGGGTTCTGATTGCCTCTTGAATCTCTTTAAAATTTGGCTCAGCTGCCTGGAAAATGGCCATTTGTTGTCAGCTTTTCCACTTTCTTTATGGAGGTTGTCTAAGCACTCCTGCCATATTTCTCTACTTTCATTCTTTGTAATAAGATTATTTTCACTTCTATATTTTATCAGACTTTCTTATTATTGATATTCTTTTCTTCATGCATTGATACCCCTGTAAAATTTTTGAACAGTCTCAGACTCCTTAAACTCAGTCATCAGAAGCAAATTCTCTATATTCAAACTATAATCCTCTGAAAAGGTCCACTCTTGCCTGACGAACAAATGTACAATTTCCCAACATTCACCATCACACCATATTAAGTATCTCCTCCAAAGGAACCACTGAAAGCCCTGAATTTTGTATTTGAATTTTGCAGAATATAATGTATTTCACCTAACACACGAAAAGTCCTTAGGGAAAATGAGGATGGAAACTGGTATAATTGAACAACAAATTCACACTTGAATGAACCCCTACAGAAAAACAATATTGGCTATAAAAATCCATTTTCCAGTGGGGGAATGTTTTTCACAAAATATACCTTCCCTCTCTGACCTTCAGGCCTAATGCAGGAAAGGTATGAAATAGGTTCAAAAGAGAAGTTTGAAAAGCAAAATTTCTTATGCCACTGGATACTAAAAGGCTAAGCCTTATAGCTCCAGATTTCAAGGAACAGTAATGGTCAGTCTTTTTGCACCAACTTCCTTGTATTTCTTTGCTAATAATCAGCTAACAATTACCTCTGCCTCTCAACTTTTCACCTACAGTCTTATTAAAATTCTTCTACTTCTCAGTATCAATTAACTCTTCTTTCTCAGATTTTGGAACTTTTTTTTCAATATAGCTAATTGTTTTCAGTCTGTCTTTAACTTTGCAATTTGTTACTCCTATTTATGATCTGAAGGAGGGTCTACATAACCATAGCTTTGTATTTTGTTTTTTTTTTGCCTTCTGAAGGTTATTTACCTCAATGTTTTCCTTGTAGCACAACTAAGTTTGAAGGTAATCAGATTGATCAGGGCTGTGTTTAGTCCAGTGTTGTAAATAAATGTGTTACAGTCTCTCAAGCAGCTGTTACCATGTTTGATCACAGTCATGGTTCTCACCATGTTCAAAGGGATTTTCTCTTTATTTCTTGTTTTTACACAAAATTTCCTATGAAAGCTTGTCTCCATCTTCTCTATAGCTCCCTTTTAGGTAGTAGAAATCTGACAATAAGGTCCTTCCTTACACTTTTCTCTAGACTGAACCCAGTTTCTTTAGCTTCATAAGTCTGCTTTTGCACCTTAGACATTTTCATGGCACTCCAGTGGATTGCCCCCAGATGGTTGGACCCTGTACCAAGGATCCAAGAGTGAACATAGTATTCTTTGTGCAGCTAAATGTGTCCTGAAATAATGAAGGATACTCATATTTTTAATAAATTAATTCTGATTAATTATTTCCTTGAAGTTTTGTATTGCCTCTGTAGAATTGCAGTTTCTTCTTCAGCCTTTTCATATTCTGTAGTTTCTCATTATATTGATTACACTGGCACACTGACCATGTTGCATATTAGGTCAAAGTTGTTCATTTACATTTGGATGTATTTGGGGGAGCTCTGCTTTTGTACTGTCCTTTGTTTTCCTAATATCTTTCTTTTTGCTATCAACACATCTGCAATTTATTATAGCAGACTCCAGAATTTTTTTCTGAATCAATACTTCCCATTCATGTGCATAATTTGAATTATCTAAAGACAATGTCTTCTATATGTACTCACATATTCTGTGTTTTCTCTACTATGTAAATTTTTTTAATGTGTCTCTTATGACACAGTCATATGAGTTACTGTTGCCTCCCTCTAGGTTTTTGATGCCAAGAGACAAAGATTTCTGTCATGACTTAGTAAGTGCATGATCAGTCTAGCTAATAGTAACTCCATCTGTGTTCTTTGCCAATGTTTGTGAATAGTTGTAGCAGAAAATGCAGTACTCTGTAAAGGAACTTCATAAAATCTGTTCAAAGTAATCAAGTTTGAATATCATGAAACACTTGTATTATTTTCAATTTTTTTTTTAGCTTCTTCATTGCCTGTACTAAAACTGTAGAAATTTTAAGCTGTCCTACAGCTGTTGAAGATATTCAGCACATTCATCATCTAATAATCTTTATTTTTCTTCAGTGAAAGTAGATATATTGGTGAAGTCAATACTGAGCTATCTCCTTTTAATCTTAATTGAATGTTTGTCCACTAATGGCTTCAAAGGTATTCCTGTTGATAATGTATTTTAACTGTTCCCATTTCATGTCTTGTAGTCTTTCTTTCATTGTGAATGTAGATCCTTCTGTATTTCTATATATCTTATCTCTCAGAAGTCTGTGATGTGTGCACAATTCTGCTCTGCCTTTGCTATAACAGTTTGGGGAACTTTTGGGGTATGTAAGATCAGATGTTTCATGTTTCTAATTCCTATCTTTTTCCAAAGCTGATGGCTTTTATTCATATTGTTTTCCATTTTTTTTTTTTTTAATTTTGGGGATGACTCCTTAAAATTATTCTTTGCTGTAGATCAGAGAAGCCATTATTAAGTTTGTATTTCCCATATACATTCTTTTAAGCTGTAGATGAAATCATTCCTAATCTTCTGTAAAAGTATTGAGCTCTTGGAGTATTTAGCTATGAGCAGATCTTCTGATCTGCTAAGCATGCTCAAGGTTCTTCTGTGAACTGAGTACAGTTTATCAACATTTCTGTTGAAATGTGGATAGCAGAGTGTGAAAGTATGTTCTGGCAGTGCTTAGGCCATTGCCAAATATACAAAATCACATTATTACATTTTTCCTTGAAATTTTGTTTTTATTGAAAATTTCTAAAGATGCCAAAGTGATGGGAACTTTCAGCTGGCTCAGTGTCCACTTTATCCAGTTGTTTCAGGTACTGTAGATCATGGTGTGATATAAGATTCTGACAATTCTTTGTTTATAAAATTTATGTTTTTTGGGGGGCTTTAAAAAATCCCTTACGATGTTTCTCCCCAACTTAATAAACTGTCCCATGGGATTTGTATTGTCTAATTATCTATAGGTTTGCTACCTATTACTTCCTTTGAAGTATGAGTGTTCAAAAGCCTTTACTGGTGATCATGTATGTTACCAAGCAGATCAGTAAAAGATGTTAGTAAGATATGTGGGGCCACAAAACCTGCAAATTGCATGTCTCAGCATCAGCATATTTTCTTGTGAAATTTCTTTAAGTGGTTGAATTTTTTCTTCTCCTCTTCACCCTTTATTTCTATTGCAGCAAAACTCAGAATAAAACCATCAAAGGTAATGAGCGTTTATTTTAAGTTAGGGTACATCAGGCAGTTTGATATTTTATACCTATTTTACTTTTCCTCAATGAAATGAGCACTGGTAATGCATATATTTTGTGTGCTGGAACAGGTCATGTCCCTTTCTGTCACAGTCCACCTTGTTTTCTGATTGTGCACCCTTGGATGCATAATGGAGATATGGGTACTTGTGCATAAAGAAACATAGCTTAAATGAACTGTAAAGCTCTGTGCTTTATTGGACAGCAATTTTTGAACTTTTTTCCCCTGGGTGAATTATTCAAAAGATCTTTGTAAATGGTGCATAACTTCAAATTGGGTCCATAGACTGTAGATCAGGTAATTGATTCTCCTCCTTAATTTCATTTGTTACATGATCACATTATTGCTTTCCCTTTTTTGATTAATTGCTTTTTTATTCATAGTATTACACAAATAATCCAAACTAAGTTCCAATATCTTAATCTGTTGTTAATTAACATTTCCTCAGCTCACTTAAATTGTCCATCATGCTGTCTTGCAAGGTCATTTATTGCTAAATCAGAGCATGATTTCAGGTGAATATGTCTTGAATTTGGAGAAAGATTGAAGTTGATATTGGTATGAGATGTGTTGGAAGTGATGTTAGGAAAGTGACCAAAACCCACCAAAGAAAAGCAGATCGTTACAGAAATTCTGGAAAATTATATACTTTGGTTCTTGAGGGTTTTTTGTTTGTTTGGGTTTTTTTTTTTTGTATTTTTAAAATTTATTTTCCCCAAGAGTGTTTGAGTTTCTTCTTAAAGTGGCTCAGCATTTTACAATGAAACTGTTTGCTTTGGGTAGATTTCTCATGAGCTAAGACAAGAAGTCTGCTAGCCATGTTCACGTGGAAGAAAAAGTCCTTACCCTGTGAGTTCTCAAAGCTGAGCTTCTGCTGTGTTTATAACAAGCAAACCTTTTTTGTATTTGTTGCATGGAGAGAAAGTCCATTGTTATGTAACGTGTCCATCAGTGTTGCATAGCTGCTAGTAAGGCACTAACAGGTGCTAACTATAGAAAACAGAGCTTCCTGTTCAGCTGCATTTTTTAGTATTGTTTTCCAACAGGTTTCTGATGTGAAAGTTGTAAAGAGTTGAACTTCTCTTGAGATAAGAAATTACAATTAAATGGAGACTGGTTGATCAGCCATGACACAGTGCTGTCAACATGAAGTCAAAGGGGGGACAGTACATTTGCATTTGCTGCCTTTGTAGAGTGAGATTATTCTACCAGCATGGAGCTGCCTCACTCCCCTAGGAGCACAAAGAAGCTCCACAGCTGCAATTCTGAAATGCTTCCTGAAGAGGTGAAGATTACACCTGCTCCATGTTGTCTCCAAACTGTTTCTGTGCTAGAATAGCCTCTGGCTCTGCCCAGTGCTTGCACTGCAGTTCCATGCTTACCTCTCATGGATGTGTTATGGGATTAATGAACTCTATGACAGCTTAAATTCTTATCATTAAATAATTTTCCCATAACTCAGATTGATTAAAAAGGATATGATGCAGGGTCTTGTCATTCATGAACATAATTGATATAATTTGGTAGCTTGCATTGTTGGTGTTTTTTGTTAACAAAATGGAAACACAGGAAAAATTTAGTATCAAGCTTTCCCAAAGTCCTATCTCATTTGAGCAACACAAACCCTATGTCTTTGTGTGTTTTTGCCTATTTAGAAGATACAGAACCAAACTGACTGCTTACATCTCAAAATCAGCAATTGCTGTACGATTTACTGTGGGAAATTTGGTAGGTATATAAACGCATATATTTTTCTTGCATGTGTATCTCTTGTTAGAAAGGTGTGAAGTTGTCCAGCTGATAGACAGATATCTGCTGAGCACATTAATGAATTGTATCTATCTAAACTAATTTCTACACCTCTGAGTAGTGTTTGCAATGATAATGTGTCAGACAGGGGAAATAATTATCCTCCTTGTAAACAGGGGTAATTCCTATGAGTGTTATATTAATCTGGTAAAAAGGGCAAAAAGAGACAAGATGCAAAGGGAAAAAAAATAAGTGGCTAAGGACATATTATATACATAGAGGATTTAAAAGCCAAAGTGGAAACATCAGCCATCACTGTAGCTCTGAGATCCGTGCAGAGGAAGTTCTGTTCTTAGGTAGGGCTCCTTTTAGTGCAGGTGCAGAGCTGCTTTGGCTGCATGTATTAGGGAAGACTACAAATAACTTTAAGATCTGAGAAGGGAAATAATGCTAAACTGAGAGACTGTGGAATATGTGATGAGAAAAACATTCACTTTCCATTCTGTTCTCCATTATCTGTGGAAAAAGAATTCTTTCCCATCCTGACGGAAAATCCTTTCCATGGGAAGCGCCAGAGCAGGAGTCTGTGCTTTCAAAAGCAGCAGGATTTGGATTATACCCAGGAAACAATGGCAGTCAGGGAAGGAAGAAAGGGAATTGCTAATCCCCAGGAAAGACCTCATCCTTTCCTTGAAGTGAATCCGATGTATCTTTTTCTAAGGGGCAAGAACCAGATGGAGAGAAAATGGGGTTTGAACTTCTCTATCCTCTATGGAAAAAAGTGTGCTGAAACACTTGCTTTTCCCTCTTACCCATAGTTCTCCTTTCCAAATATATTTTTTTTTTAAATAGAGAATGAATTAGTTCTTCACTTGGGTGTTCCCCTCTGAAAAGGGAGAGAGGACTTTGAGATTATATTAGAGGTGCTTTTTATAATTACTTGCTAGAAACTAACACAAAAGGGAAGTGTGAACATGTTTGCCGGAGCTAGCAAATTATAATGAGGGGAAAAGCCTTTTCTTCTGATTCTTATTTGTATTATCAACACCAAAGAGCTCTAAGTCATAAACCAGGACCACATGGGGAGGTTATGATTCAAATGTAAGAGACAACACATGGATCGAGACAGCTAAAGGAGCACAAGGAAACAATGAGGCAATGTTGGTCAGTATGAGAGAAAGAGTCTTGGTGCATTATTAGCTTAAACATTTTCTCATGTTTTTTTGTAGGCATCACAGCAAGAGGGTTTTAATGAGGGATTTGAAGGAAGATAATGAGGTTGTGTGGCAGATGCTTGGAAAAAATCACAGAGGAGCTTGTTTAAAAATATCTGACAAATGGATAATGGAAGCCAACATTATGGTCTAACTGGAGACAGAGCTCATTGGAGATCATGGGTAGGATGAAAATGAGGAAGAATTTGAAGATGAAGGCAAATAGCTTATATCTGATTATTTAGAAAATCATAAACAGGCACTGGTCAAAAAGGCTGGGGCTTTTGTTCCATTAGATTCTGTGTGAGGGGATCAGAGTTAACCAGAGGAACAGACATTATGATGGTAGAGATTTGAAGTGGATTATGACAGTCTGAACAAGACCTTTGTAGGTGAACATCAATGGGCATTCATTAAAAATGCTGTGCAGAAATAACAAAAAAATTTAGGCTGAAGTGTATTACATTGGACATTGACTTGTTTACAAAGGAGATGATGTGATCTAAATTTCTAGAGGAACATGTGACAAGTTTTGTATGTAAAAGGGAAGCACTGTCTGGTGTTAAGATAAAGTTGTGTCAGTGTGTAGACTGCTCCTCTTTTCTAATACGGAAAGCTAAAAATCTTCTGTCTGAATGAGGGCTATAAAGAAAGTTAAAAAATAAATACATACAAAAATACAGCATGAGCAGCCATAGCAACAGAAACTTCTGTTTGGTTTTCTTGGGGATATGCCATCCCCTTACATTTTTTCAAAACCTTCAGGTCTGGTTACTTTGAATTTTAGAATAATCCTCACAATTAAAAGTTCAGTTTCAAGAGTGATTATATTAAAATGCTTGCAGAAAAAAGGTTAGGTTCCCTGAAAATCAGGGGTTTAATACAGATGACCAAAGCAATTCGTACATGCCACAGTTGAGACCAGGTAGTTAATGAGAGATTTGAAAAAAACTAATGCACACAATAGATTTCTATTTTAGCTTTTATAGAAGAGGAACACAAATACATATCCTTTGCCGGAAGCCTAATCCTATAGAAAAGTCAACCTAAGAAAAGACATGCTGAGCTGTTTTGTGAAGTAATTTTAAAGTACTTTGCATGGGAAGTCCATAAAGGTAGCTGGAGTAAGAAGCTAACACAATTAATGGACAGAACTTCTACACATTAAGTTAATGATTTGCCTTAACATTCACAAGTGAGTGGGTGACAGATGCTGGAAATGGCTGTAAATTTCCTATGAGAGGAAGAAGAAATACTGAGGGAAATCAAGACCATACCTGAACAGATGATCAGGCTATTACAACGTCTAAAGATTAGCGAAACTCCAGGGGCAGATAGAGTCTGTCCCAGAGATGAGAAACCCAAGAACTTATGTGAGTATAGGCAACATCATATTATAATAGAAAATACTGGTAGACTTAGAAATGGTGAGTAGAAACTGAGAGACAGGAAATTAATGATATTTAGGGATCACTTCTTCTCTTGAGGACAGTGACAGCTAAACATTCATTTTCAGAAAGGTGTTATTTATTTACAGACAGAACTCAGGAAGGGAAGACATTTAATCGTTTTAAGTAGTAGTCTCAGATTAAAAGTTAACTAGGGAGGGGGAGAAAGGCAGGTAAGTGTTGATTTTGAGAAGCTTTGTCTATAGCACAGTCTAAAAGGCCAGATTTTTAAAAGCTTTTCTAGCCAGCCAGCATCTCTTTGCATGTTATACATGTTATACGCTCCTGGGTCTTCCTTTTCAGAGCTGGTGATTCCTTGCAGTGTTCTGAGGGTTCAGTGGTACCAAGAAGTCTCTGCACCCATCAGATCCACACTAGCATTGGTGCCAGATTGGGTTAAATATTGGTCAGTGGCAGCTGCAGCAAACACTGAGACCTTCATCTTATTTGTCTAAGGGAGGGTGATTATCTGCAGGAAGGGAAAGAGTGCTGGAGTTATCAGGTAATGAAAAACACAAATGAAAGCAAATTACTTCAGCCATTTTGTGAGGATCAGCATAATGCTAATTTTCACTTACTAGAGCAACACAAATGGGGAGCATAAGTGAGTAAAACAGTGAAAAGTAGAATTTGTGTAGAATTTGGCATTTTAATACAAGTAAGCAAAGTAATTCACACTTACTTGGGATAGCTTGGGAAGAGAGTTCAGCAAACTAATTTGTACATACTGGGTGAAAAAATGTAAGAGAATTGTAGAAGGAACAAGAAAAAGAAAATACCCCAAAGTCACATGCAAATTAACATTAATCAGAAGGATGATCTAGATGAAAGAATTATAAGCATATAACTATTTTTTTACATAATTACTTATGTAATAACAGCAAAAACCCCAAGCAACATTAAATGTCAATAAATGCAGCATTGAATATAAATTATATTAGCTTGCTGTAAAAAAATCACAAAATCTATGATACCAAAATTTCTATTGTCTATGTAATTTTAAATTTTCTAGTAATATCTTGATATACAGAGAATGTCCATACATAAAATTATATGGTCTAATAATTCTGGAAAGGAAAATATAGAGATCTGTGTTTATTTTAGTCACAGCACTTATTTCTAAAATGAAAATAAAAATGTGTATGCCACCAGTTATGGCAACAGTCAGTCACAAAACTTAGTGATGAAAAAAATACCATTAGTTCCATACTTAATTTGTCATTGACCTGCTCTATGTAAATATAAAGCTGGTCATTATAATCCAGCAACTGTGGTATGGCTGTGAGTACATCCCCTGAGTTTTTCTTGTCAAGTGGAAATGTCAAGATTATATTTTTTCTCTCTGTTTTTCCAGTACAAAACCTCTTACAAAATCCACAGTTCTTAACAGTGCTGATTGATGACCTAAGACCAAAGTCTATCCAAGTTAATGGAAAGTCTCCATTGTCCTTTTGATCAATCCCTCTGTCCTCTGGCATTTTGGACTCATGCCTTTTTCTTCAGTAAGAAATGATTTCTGTTGTTTCCTCTTTACAGAATAAGGGAGATCTACTTTTAATCAGACCTCGCCAGCAAAGAATTTGTTTCTCAGGAGACAGAAACTCAGTTTTCAGAGTCAAAGAAGATTTTGAGAAGTCTAGGGGTGGATGAGGAAAGATCTTGCTAGAGGCCTCAGAGGATTTGTGAGAGAGCTCAGAGGTCTTAATATTATGTTTCATGGTTCTGGAGTCTGAAGGTCTAAACTGGGAGGCTAGAGACTTTACCAGGGAGGATGGATCATATATCACAAAATACGGAATCTACAGACTCACTGGGAACCATTGGGGTGATTACTTTGTATTGTTGGTTAATGACGAATAACAGGCTGCAAATGTTGAGGTGGGTTGGAGGTGAGAGTGCAGAAAGTCTCCCCTTTCACGAAGAAACACATTCTTCCTAGAGAAAAAGATGGCAAAAGTCCGGTACACTGTTATCCCTTAGTGTTTCAGTTGTAAATAGTTGTGGTAGCTTCCTAGACTAAGCATATTCTTTTTGCCATCCCATTGTCATTGCAAGCATCAACTGATCACTGATGCCAGAGCAGCACCCTTTAAATCTTCCAAGTCAGACCTGCTTAGTTTGCTGACAAAAAGAAATTTCCCAATTCAGTACTGTGGAGTCAATAAAAATGTAGCTGTGGCAGAACAAGGTGCATTCTCTTCTCCCTGATGTACCATAATCATCAAATTGTAAGCTAAGATACAATTCCAGAAATAACGTTGCACATAATAGTTGATGTATGAAGCGGAAAGAACATAGTTAATTTGCAGAGGTGAATTTGAGCTTTCATGTCCATCAGACAGGAAAATCTGGTTTTGACTGCAGACTGAGAACATTTTAAATGGGAACCTCGGATGGAGATATATATGGAATGCAAAGAAGTGTTTATACGGTCAATTTTCTATCCAGATGAACTTTCTTATTTCTTCCTGTCAGTTTTACTGGGACTTTGTACTCATTTCCTTGCAGTTTTTCCTTGTACATTTTTCTGACTGTAAATTTTTCCACGGTTTCTAGTTTTTACAGAGATATTCTATGTCTTGCTGTGTGAGAAACAGCACTTCTTTAATGACTTAATATAGAGTTTACAATCCAAAAGACAAAAGTATGTAACTTTCATTGCAATATTACATTTCTAACTCTTACTCTAGTCAGTGTTACTGCATGGGTCTTTCCACATAGAAACAGTGATTTGGGACAGCATCTAAGCATTAAATTTAGTCTTTAAGATATTTTCAGGGACAGCACCTTAAGCTGCATCCCTGCAGGCCAGATAATGTCATTTTTGGATGTAGGTAGCTTACTGCAGTGGAATTTAAAGTGTATATTTGAGTACTCTGTGATAAAAAAAATCTATGCTCTTGCTTTTTTTCTGTGATAACTTTTTGTTATTGTTTATGCACAAGTGGTCTTGAACTGCCTTGAACTTACTTCATGGTAAGGATAGGTGTGTGGTCTCTAACTGTGGAGCTCCTGAAATACAGTGTCTGAATCCTTTGTGATGACTTGTTCAGGCATCAGTGTCATCACAGTAGATACACAGCTAGCTGGAGGTGATTTACGTACTGCTACATTTTTCCCTCTTAGATATCGGTACCAAGATATGCCATAGTATCTTTGGCTGGTACTTCATTCTGAGCAGATGGCAGGACTGAGTCCTGCATAATTGGCTCGGATACCTTGACAACAGTGTATATTTTTTCAGAAAAGGCTATTCTTGGAGGTTAAAGAGGAATTTTTAAAATGTTGTCCAGCAGATTTCAGAATGGCATAGGCTGAGAATTTCTTGACAAAGCTCTTTCTTATGAAGACTGAAGGTATTGACAGGAAATGGCTTGGTGAATTTGAGTTTCAGGTCTTCTTAAACACATCTGTTTGGTTCAGAAGGAGCTTCTTTACTCCCAAGAAATGAAAGACAAAAACTTCTGGGCGCAGATGAGGTGAGGTGGTTGTATGCCCATCTCCATTTACACAGTTGGTTATTTTTTGTTCTTCCAGTACAAATCTACTTAAATGTTGGCCATAAACCTTGGCTGCATTTTAATATTGGCTGTGTACTTGTGATCTTTCTCTACTGATGCTTAAAAAGGGCATTGACTCTTCCTTTTATTTGATTTCTGTCTGCAGCTATAAAATTAATCTCCCAGTCTCATGCTGCAATGAGCTGTGTCAGTGGAAGAGAGATAAGTTTCATTTTTTTTGCCTTAAAACTTCTTCCAAAGTTACAAAGAGTTGAGCACATTTACTTTCTCTTTTCAATTTCAACAAAGCCCTTGTCTTTTTTTCTGCATTTCTATTTTATCCATGTCATTTTGGTTCTTTTGTTTTATACTTCACATTTTTTCCAGACTCTTTTTTTCCCCCTTCAAGCCTAGTTTATAGTCTCTGACAGGATTCTTTCTATGCTATCTGCCAAAACATCTGTTCCTTTTCTGAATAAAAAGCTTGCTTCTCCAGCAAGTGTCACACGGGTCCACACCAAGTATAAACCTTCATTCCTCTTTGCAACTTTGCCAGTGATGGACTAGCACTGGGAAGCTTTGTATTTTTGTCTGTCTTGTCTCATTTTTCATTATGCCAAATTCAGTAGTGTAGACAGGCAAAAAAATAATTTGGATTTAAATCTACACATTTCCTTTCAAAATATGTTAGTACTTATATGTACTTTCTATTTTTAATCTTGCAATTACTTCCTGAATTTCTAATCAAAGCAGATACTTATTAGCTTCAAACTGATTCGACTTAAAAAGTTCTATTGCCTGTTCTTTTGCCGCCAGGACCACATTTGAATTATGACTCTCACCGAAAATGTAACAAAACTGTCCTTGATTCTTCTTGGATTCATTTTGGCAATTCTACAATTTTGCAGTCAAAACAACGTTCAGAAAAATTTTGGGTTGTTGTGAGAAAATGGTGTAACTTTCAGTATTTTGATAATTCTGATTCAGTTCACAGACTTGCTTCTACTGTAAAGTTCTTAGACACCTTTAGGAAAAGTGCAGTATTTCAAAAGAATATTATTTTTATATTGTGTTCCTACAGGTAATAAGATTCAAGTAATTAGTTTTTGTTACATTTTATCAATGGTCAATATCTAAATATTTTTATCCAGTATGGAAAAAATATTTATTGTTCTCTGTGTTGTGAAGTAAAGGAAAAAAGTGGTTTTCACATATAGTTGTCTGTGTTATAATTTGCTGTTGATTTGCTGCTGAAGTCATTGTCTTTGGGCTATAATAATAACTAAGAAGAAAGGGTTTGCGGTGAATAGTTTTAAGTTCCTGCAAACTTTTGAGCTTTATTGTGGTAAATAACATGATACAACCATGGATAAAACTTCCCTCTGGACTGCATCTGGTTCACTAATTCAGTCCCCTGAAGTTTTAATTCATTTTCACAGAAATTAATGAGTAATTTTTGCCTTTTTTTTTTTCCTTTGGTCTTTGCCAGAAATTTCTTCATTCTTTAGATGAAAAATGTGTATTTGCATTGTAATATTTGAAGAAGTTACTTAGGGGTTTCCAGTGTCAATCTGGTATGGGGATGGGGAAACACATTCTGTTTCATTGTTCCCTCTCTCTGCCAGACATAAAGAGAGTTTCTCCAGGTGGCAGAGATTTGATAAATGCTGGGAAGCTGTGTAAAGAGAATTGCTAAGGAAATTGAATTCAACCCTTCTCCATGGCTTGATCCCCCATAGAACAGGTGGCCTGGCACACTGGCCACGAGTTCCTGTTGACTGAGTCCATCCAATACCTCAGTCCCCTCGTGCTGGGGATTTGTTTGTGAAAGCTGGCAAGCTGCCTTCCTGGAGGAGCTGCAGTAACAGAAAGAGGGCTGGGAATGGTTCAGAAGTCCTGAGTCTTTTCATGGCTCTTGCTGTGTTTTGCTGGTTCTTTGAAATGCTTAAGAAAGTCGGTGTGTGATTTGTTAGATGAAAGTTTGTAAATTCTCAGTCAAAGAAATATTTCCAACACAACACACTTTCTCAGTCAGCTTTCTGTGAGGACTTGTGTGTGTCTATTGCTAAGATCTTCAGGCAGAGAGAGTTTCAAATTTTTGGCTTACACTGGCCAAAATATTTATTTTAAAATAATTTTTGTTACCTGTGTAGGCCTGTCTTAGTGTGATCAAGACAGCAGAAAATGGGAAGTGTTCTCAGTCTTGACAAATATCAATTACTCGTTTAATAAGTTGCTATTGACTGGGCTATTCAGTAACCATGTGGAAAAGATTAGAACTTTTGTTTATGACAGCATAGTTCAGGAGTAACTCCAGTAAAGTGAAGTCAATAATTCTATTTGCATACAAAAAAACAGCATTCTCTTTTTGTCTCTTGAGGTGCAACTTGAGTGGCTGGTAGCCCATCAAACTGAGAGGTACCTTCAATATGTTCCTCTGTGAAGCCTGAACTCAGTTTGCAGGGGAAATTACTCTCTCCAGTGAACAACTACAGTGATTTGTACTTACTTTGGAAGATCTACATTTTTCAATGGATAAAAATGAAGAGAATAGGGTTCTGACAGCACAAAAAATTCAGTGCAGACCTCTAAGCTAGAACTGTGCAAGCTGTTTCCTGAACCAGTAAGCACAGAGGTGCATAGTGCCCGAGTTAATAAGGTCTACTATTAGGTGGATTTAATTAGCTGCTGCACAACTTGATGTCCATGCAGTTTGTCTGCTTTGAGGGACCTTGCTAGTATTTCTGTCTGGGATATTAATCAGTACAATCTCAGGGCAGTAGACCCTGCATTCCAGTTTTCAATGACAATGTGCTCTAAGTATTACAGAAAAGTAAACGTAATGCATACAGAAATCTTCAACAGGCAGGTTTAAAACAGAAATGTGGTTCTAATCTTAGTTACAAATATGATCTTAAGTCCGGTGAAAAACCAATATATATTGACAAACACATGTAAGAAGCATGAAACTGTGTGACAAACTGTAACAGTATTAGGCACTGGCATTTACAGGAAAATTATTATCAGTTTAATGTGATTTTAACCTGGCAGAAAATGTGCAGGTAGAAGCTTGTGTTCTTCTGGTTTTAAGCTTTGCAGTAAGACCTGAGTGCATGGTAGACAATACTGCCTTATGTTTCTTCTCTCTCAGTTAGAAAATGTTAGTCTGAAATATAATTGATTGTAGATTTGAAAATAATCAAGGAAGAAGTTAGATTTGGAGATACAGAATTTAGAATAATCTAATCATTCTCAAAAGAATGATTTGAAGAAAATGTTCTCCATGTTTTAACTTGAAATTTGGGGAGGGGGAAAAGATTTTGTTCCTCTTTTTGCTGCATGATCCTTTTTTAGAACGAAATTCAAGACAAAGTGAATCTCAGCTGGTTTGGAATTATATTATCATCTGGGGGAAGATTTTGAAACAAGCCAAAACTAACAGATTTTCACCAGCCCCTTAAGAATTCTAATTGCCAAGGGTTGGGCATTTCTTGGGAGAAAATTGACAGTGCAGTAGTGTGAGTCTGCAGGATTGTCTTGCCTGCAAGGTCTTCTTGGCTGGAAAGACTTTTATTTGATTCATGTAGAATCACCTAGAGCTCAGCAGATATTTTTAATGTTTCTCATTAGACAGTTTCTTCTACTTCATCTGGAAACTGTGGCCAAAGCTGCAATTAACATTGTCAAATCTGAGTGTTGATGATGTTGTTGGTTAAACCAGCGTTGAACAGAGAGGGTCAAGCTGCAAGCCTCGGGGGCTCTATAGTGTACTTCAGAGTCCCTTGGTAAGGATTAACAATTAAATTACTAGTTCAAGTCCAGGAAAGGTCAAGAGTGATTAACAGTCTTTGTTCCATTGGTTAGTGGGAAACAGATGTAAAATGAAGTAATGATCAAAATCCAATTCCTAGTAGATATTTTACATCATAGACACCAAACTCCTAATGGTCCCTTGTTAGCAATATGATTAGAATGGACAGTAATTGAACAGGCACAGAGAACTGCCATGCAGCTTCTACTCCCATTCCCCATAAACAAAATTACTGCCATTTTCCGTCTCAAGGACAAGCTGAAAAGTTGCAGTCTGAGATTTTTGTATTTTATTTGGAGAACTTTCACCTTGAGTAATATCAAATAATATTTTGGACCAAAATAAAGCTGAAAATTATTTGAAGGGCTCTGAATGCAGAATAACCTGCAACTTAACTCTGGCAGGTTTTATTTGATAATTTTAAATATATGTGGTTGATTCTCAGCTGGATTAATCTGACATGGATCTGCTGAAAAATTAGTTAAATTGTAGTCAGTGAACCTGGAAAAAGATCTGATTCTGGATTACTCAAAGTACAAAATCATATTTAAGATGCACAAGTATTTTTAGAGAAAGTATAGCAAAGTTATGTGTATTATACATACAAGGCCTGCCGTTCTTTTTCTTGCTCTCAACCAGTTTAGGATTAGGTGAGAGGTTGTATAATAGGGGTTTAAAATGGGTAAGAGTTTGGGGCTGGGGCTTAGGCTTCAGACATTTGCTTAGGGTTACTACCATGATATAGCAAAACTTTAAATTCCAAAGCTTTGTATTCTCATACTCCTGTAACTCGTGACAGAATGTTTTCCTGTAAATAGAAGAAGAATTTCTTTCTTTTAGATCAAATCTAAAACATGCTGTTCTCCATGGAAAAGCTGTTCTGAAATTATCAGGAAATCTATTTTAATAATTAATCTAGGAATATTGCCGGATTACAGTAGATGAAAATTCTTCCATATTTTAGCAATAAAATCCATAAGATAAATGGACAAAAAGAAATCAGTGGATGAATAAAATTTTTAAAGTATCTTGTAACATGTACCAGCTGGACTTTTCTTGCTGTTCTACAGTCTCTTGTCTTAGTTATCTATAGAGCAAACGAAGAAAGAAAACACTCTAAAAAGCTAATAACTTGAATAAGGTAAGATTCTTCTAGTTTCCACTAGGTTTATAACAATTACATCATTAGATTTTTATAAAGTAAGTTTGAAACAATGGAAAAATATTCTTATTATTCAGTAGGTAGCTTATGTACTACCCAGAGCTGGTGTTGACTGACTGCTGAAAGATAAACGGGAATCAGAGGGATTGACATTTTGAAAGACATTTATAATGTCTTCCAAATTGTGAAACCAACTTCATTTATTTTTTTGTTGTTGTTTTACAATGACATTGCAACACAATAATCATACTAGACATTAGTATGATTATTTTCACTATCATGTTTTGGCAGAGGAACAAATCAAACATTTCTCATTAACAAGGACAGTTTTTCCTGCTCCTGTAGAAAAGTGGGACCACCTAATGGTCTTCAAATGGTTTTCAGGCTTCTTGTTGACACAACTCCCTTCTAAGCTGACTTTGTTTTTTTGAGCTCACATCCTTTTAAAAACTGCTAGTGGCATTATGTATAAGCAGTTATTGGAACTGACCTTTTTATTGGTACATACTGAATATGACATGGGAAAGAGAAGTCCAGAGATTTGTACTAACTCTTAGCTCTGCAACTGAGTTAGGTCATCACCAATATTTCTTCCTTTAGCTTTGCCTTTGCCAAATATGTTTCAGTGAGAAATCTTTCTAGGTCAGTGACTATGTATGTTTAGCTTCTAGTACACCTGAACTCTGACCACAGGGAGGTCTGTGAGCATTGCAATAATATATAACACTAACTGTAGGTTATGAAAGGATGTCCATTCTGAAAACACATTTAAAAGAAACACAAGCAGGAGTGTCATTTACTGAAAAATGGAACTGCTAAGCATTTATATTCAAATTAAATGCTTTTATGAGTTCATTGAATGTTATTTAGCAAGTATATTATAGCAAAGACATGTTACCTTCTGCCTTAGAATGAGGTTATTATTGCTTTTTCGTAGTTATCTTTTGTATCAGCATTTGGCAGGTAACAAATGAAATTTGCTTGCTAATGTTAAATTGTTTTGCACTGCTGCTCAGCCACAAAGATATAGAAGGATGAGACAATGGAGAAAAGTGATTTGCTTTTTTGGGCAGACATATGAATGTAACAGTGATCTTGACCTGTCTTTGAAGAAGTGTTTATTCTGTGAAAGGCAAAGCACTTAATTCATGTCTGAATCACTCCACTGAAATCTTGTTCATGCAGGAGGCTGCACGAGTGGAACTGAAGATAGAATTGGCTCAAATATTTCAGTGTGGTCAGAGTGGTGATGCTTAGAACTGTCTGAGGTCAACGCAGAGTATCAGTCAAAAAAGATGAAGGCTTTCTGAAATTTGGTGTGAAAAGTTTGTGTTCCTCTATACATTTTTTTGTGCCCCCTCATTTCCTAACTTGAGCAGATTTTGGACAAATAATGCCTGATTCTCCCTCAACCCTAATTTTTTATACTTTAAGAATGTGAAAACAGGATCTTGAATAAGTAATGAAGCCCAAACTTGTAAGGATTCCAGTTTAATTTTCCAGAATCTGGTGTTCTCTTTAAATTTAGAAAAAACCTTTTGGTAACCAAGATTTGCAGGTTTCACTTTAGTCTAAGCCTATTTTGATAGAACAATTGAATTTTTTTTATATACCTGAGAAGTTCTTGCGATACAAGGTCAGAGTAATAAATGTTATGTTTTTATTCTTTATGTAGGAGAAGTTATATAATCACATCACTACTTTATTACTCTGCAGTCATTTTGTTACTATGCAATTTAAAATATTTTAGCCATCAGCATTTGGAGAAAGTTCATAGGTGTGTAGCACTGTATTATAATCTGCCTGTAAGACTACATTTCTTCTAGTCACCCTGTCTGGAAAGGCAGTGATAGATCAAGACACTGGAACAGGTTTTAGGGTGAGCTGGTAAGCTGAGAATGCACAGTATTTGCATTAGAATAATCAGTGCTCTAGAGCTGCAGTATTTCTCTTCATAAACTGAGTTAATATTTCTTGCTAATTGGAAATGACTGGACTTTTATGAAGGCTGAAGGTTAGAAAAGTTCTGAAGGGTTTATGAAACAGGTACTCAAGTCTTGTTTAAAAAATAGAAGTATTTTTGTTTATTTGAAGGTGTTCAGCAAAAGCCAGCAGGCATGAAATAATTCCAAAGATGTAATCTTATTAGACCTTGAACTGTCTTGTATGTAACTCAAGTCAGTACATCTTAATAAGAATTTAAAGTGATGTATCAGAACTGCTCAGGAGAAGACTCATGGCCCCCACAGACAAGTTCACAGTGCTGCTCATCCTAGAAGTTGGCATGCTGGAGTTCATATATTCCCTTCCTAAGTTTTTTGTTACAGTGTGAAAAACTTAGCAGTGAATAACCTCCTTCAACTTATGTGTCAATGCCCAAAGGACTCTTAGCTCATCTCAATTTAAATTAATGACCTTAGTGATAGTATTAGCAATTGGACCATAGCTCTCATGAGCCAGCTATTTGCATATGGAATTTGATTAATCCTGCTGGCTATCAATTTTCACTTTTAATTAGGTGTGATACTATTGCAGGAGAAAATACAAGACTACTATCAGGCAGAGACAATGTTGATTTTCTGTTGAGTATTCTATTCTGTTTTGCTTGGCTGTGGTAAATTCCCTGACAATGTCTGTTTGGATCAGCTCAGAAAGGTACCATAGACCTTAAAACAGGTCTGTGCAAGCTCAGTGATAGTCAGCACAAAGAAGCATCATATTAATTGAATATTAATGGTTTATGTGATGTAGGGAAATTGGTTTATGATATCCCCTTCCAGTACTCTGTAGCTCTATTCCTCTTAAGGGTATATAGGTCTCTTGTTATACTCTGTCCAGAGTCACAAAAAGACCAGCTCTGTAGGCAAGTGTGGCTATGGGTTTTACTGAGGCTATTTGGTTTCCCTGCATCCTGACTGAGCAAACGTATACTGATGAGAAAGTCCTGCTTAGATTTGGATCAAGACTAAGTTTTGCCAGGACCTTGTAAATATGTAACATGTGGTGTCTCCTGATTTCCAACAGGCCAATTCATATTTCTTTGACATCTTTGCACTTCGCGAACATTGCAACGTGTTTGCCTATGTCATAGCCAGGAAAACAACGTTCAGCACTTGGCTTGCCCAGCAGAGCTGGTGCCCACGTGCTGCTTATTGCTGAGCATACCCCTGAAAGAATTAGCAGACCTTGACAAAACCATCAAAAAAATCTCAATAAAAATTGAGTACACTTGCAATAGAATAGGTGCTTAATGCTTCCCTTTCTTACTAGAACAACTTTAAAGAAATAAACCTCTTTCCTCAGAAATGGATTTTAATAGATGTTGAAATCCACTGACTCAACAAATGAATGATCAATGCCTATTAAACAAACAGTTAGAAAGGCAGTATATTGCTGCATCTGCTAAAATTCAAAGAGAGGAAAATCTTCTTCTTTGAGATCACAAAATACTTCTGAGAAGTCAGTATGTATACCTGGCAAGGGCATAAGGTGAAGATGAAGGCCTAAATGTTAGCAGTGATATGCCAAACTTTGAATATTGGAACACATTCCTCTATGTTTTTAAAATGCCTTTCCTGAAGTATTCAGCTGTTTGCAATAAATGAATAACTCATGGTGGGGAACAGGGAATTTTAATGAAAGGAATCTATATTTTTGCAATAGAATTTCTTGCAGTAGTGGGAGGCCTTCTTTTTTTTTTTTTTCACAAGTATCTCATATAGATATGAAATTCCTTTGTGTGGCAATGTGCATTCTGCCAGCGTCACTGGGAGTTAAATTTCTTCAAAAGGCATCTTTGTTCAAATTAAGATTTCTAGGATGCACCAATGAATGTGGAAAGTGACTCAGCTGTATCAACATTCTAATGTTTTTCTCTGGAAAAAATATGGTGTCTGACACATGAGCAATGAACTATTTGTGTGAATTTAATTTTATTAAAAGTTTGCATCTTACAGTGGATGATTGGAAACTTCATGTAGAAAATGAGCAATATTAATAGAGTATGTTAATAGTACACAGTGGCCTTGTCCATTATTTAGTACCAGGGTATGTCAAGTTATAGTCTTTTTCCCTTTCTTCATAGGATATGGCTACTCATATGGAAATGGAGATGCTCTTCAGTTTGTTACACATAAACCAAACTATAGTTCAAATTTTGATTAAAATGTTGCTCTGTGGCCTTTCATATAAAACCTAATTTTATTTAATATTACTTTCTACATGTATGCAGAAAATGGCAAGCTAATATTAATAAAAGAAGGCTTACAGGAATGCGGAACAAGAACAACAGATCCTTGTCAAAATTTATTTACCTAGATAGACTTTCATTTCAAAGTTAGCAGCACTCTGTGATACTCGCATAATACTGGGGTCTTAAAACTCTGTTAGACATTTTTAACCCACTTTAATTTATTCCATCATAGTTTAATCCTCTGCTGAACGGGAATGGGTGAATTTTTAAAAGTCATAATCCAGTGAAGTAAAAAATCTGTAATGACAACATAGACAGCAGGCTTCAAGAGTTTAGTTTAAATTCTTTCTAAAAATGTAAAACTTAGGCAAGAGTTAATAGGATATTTCATACAGTTATATTTCAATCCTTTTCCAAATCTTTATACACTCACTTGTATCTCTGCCATCAGAAACATTTGGGCTCAATTTCTGTTCTTTTAAGGCAAAACACAGGAAGCTGTAAAATTCTAATGCAAAGATTTTCACAGAGTATTGTAACTCATTTGGTCCTTCAGTTCACA
Organism: Aphelocoma coerulescens; assembly: GCF_041296385.1. NCBI lineage: Eukaryota > Metazoa > Chordata > Aves > Passeriformes > Corvidae > Aphelocoma > Aphelocoma coerulescens. The sequence continues at coordinate 27,799,848 of NC_091015.1, forward strand.
GACTGTTATATGTGATAGCATAGTATTTTCTAAACGGAATGAAAAATGATGTTTTACAAACCTAACACCTTCCCTTCTGTCTTAACTGGGTAAGAAAATTAAATTAAGATAAAGAGTACCACACCATCTTTCTGCTCCTCTAGAATTTTTAAAATTAATTTTATTGGTGGGTCAAATTTTGGCCCACAAATTGATTGGGAAAATTTCATGCATTTCCTATGCACTTGAAATCTACAGTTTTACACTCTTCCTTGACTATCACCTTTGGAGCTGCCTAGTTCTGGAAGTACCTGTAACTCAGACAACACCTTATGTTCTTTAATGAGGAAGCTCCTCTAGTGCCAGCCATAGACTTTTACAGCTTTGCCTGGCCTCAGCATCCAGGCACCAAACTTCTGCCTGAACTCCACAGGAAAAATGCTGCTTCCTTGCTAGCTTTTGTTGTGTCATGCTGGACCAGAATTTAGGTGGCAGTAGATGAAGCTGGCAGGTGACTTGTTCAAAACAGGATGAGAAAGTTCTAAGAGTCTGAAATAGAGACGAGGTGGTAGGGTGTTTCACATGGTGGAAGTTTCAAACAGAAACAGACAAATTCTTGTAAGCAATACTTATTGAAAATGAATAAATTCATAGCCACACCCCCAACTTAAGAAGTCCTTGATCTGCAAAGACTTGAAAATGAAAAAGATTTTCTGGTACAAATAGCATATTCTTCCGCTCATTTTGCATTCGTTGATAAAATAAAATTTTAGCTGTTGTACAGGACCAGATGGACTTCCATTTTGACTTGCTAATCCTTTCAAGCTCTTAAATTAAATAGACAATGGCAATAATTTCCTTTTTTTTTTTTTCTCTCTAAAAGCTACATGTTTAGAGAGAAAACAATGAGTTTTCTTCTTTGAAAAACAACAGTGACAGCAGTGCCTGTCTTAGCTCCTGCTTTCCAGGAAAAGGGTGGAACAAACAGTATGGCTGGCTTTTCATGATTTCCTGTTGTGGAACTGTGATTTTGGTTCTTGCTTCAAAGGTCCTAGTGTTATCCAGGCAGATAGGGGAGCCTGGATGTTTAATTCTGAGTATATATCTGACTGCCACAGGGGAGAAGGCAGCACTGGCAGAATGAAGCAGAGAAAAAAAGGAGAAAGAGAAAAGTATCCATTAGGGCACTGCTACTAGAAGAAATGTCTCTGTAATTACAATCTAAGTCTGATTGATTTAAAGTACCTATCTGTCTTAGATGACTAAACACTTTTTAAAAGGCTGCTTACTAAACAGTTCTTTTAGTCACTAGTGAACAAAACAGGCTCAAGAAGACTTTTTCAGATCCTAAATACTTGTGAAAATTTTTCAGGTGATTAAATCAAACTAAAAAGATAACAGAATAGTACAAATCTACACTGTTTCTTAAAGGAAACATCGAGATGGGGAATTTCCTATATCTAAAAGGAGGAGCAATACTAGCAAGTGTGCATGCCTTGCTGTATGAGTACCACATCATTCTATCAGCTTCAGCATGCTTACAGATGCATAGGGAGAGGTGCACCTCAGCATGACTAGAGAATTTCAGAAGGCATTTACACAGAGCATTCATTGCCCTGCTTCCAGCCTACAGCCTTTGGGTTCTCCCCATAGAATTGTCTCCAGGGCAAGCTATGCACCATAGGTCAGATTGTTCTTGGTTACCATTGGGCAACTAGGTGAAGAGCATTTATTCAGTTTGGAAGGTTGATCAATAATTCATGGCCATAGAGGACACAATCCATTCTGTTTCTCTCTTGATTAGGGAATAGGCCTAGAATTCCAGGTGAATTAGTAGATCAGTGAATCCCACCCAAGATCATGGACTGGGCTGGCAAAAAATATGATCTAATTCAGGACTTAATAGCTGGTAGGTTGACAGCTTTATTCATCAGTCTGTTAACCATTCACAGGGCTTGTGGCAGCTTAGCCCACAGTCCAGGAATGCAAGGGAGAGGAAATGAAACTCTAAAGCAAAATTTGACAGAGCAATTCTTAAGGATTTTTACTGAGACCAAACACTTAAGGTGCTTTACCATCTTTGCATTTCCTGCAAACTATTTGAAACTTGCTAGTTTTCAGATTTATTTATAACAGTCAACTTACATGGGGTAGAAAGCACTGTAAAACTATAATTTTGGCTGGCCTTTTTTCTTTTGCAGAACAGCCATTCCAATACCCTAATATTTTATGATAACAACTGTTACGAATTATAATGCACCTAAACAAAGCAGTGTTGCTACTGTTCTATTAGTACCCTCGTCTTTCTGTGGGTACAAATTTTCTAATTAGTCTTTGATTCTCAGTTAGATCTCAGATATCAACTGATAGAGCCACTGTAATTTCAATGATGTTAAATTTCACTGAATTTATATCAGCTGTCGTCAGCTGAATTTATATCAGCTCTTGTCTTGCATAACTGCTGTTGTGTGAATGATGAAAAAGCTCAGGTAGCTACATTTTTGTTTTAACAAGGGTCGTTTGAATCAAGAATGATAGCTCATAGATTAAAACCAGAAAAATACAGAATTTAAGCTGAACTGAACACAATTAATAGTAGTATTCTGAATTTTGTGACTCCTAAGGATGTTCTATATAAAAATCGCAGTAACAATGCATGTTAAATTCAATTTCTTAACCTAAAGACAATAAAAAAAATGTCACTACCTCTGTTTTCTGTGTGACAAAAAATTATTTTTTATGCTTAAATGAATGATCCCAAGTGATTATTTTAGAAAATATTATTGAAAACTTCAGATGCTTCTTTTTACATGGTTAATAATGAAAGGAAGTCACCATACAAATTCTGCAGGGCTCTATGCAAGGACCTCTGCTGTTCAATGTATTTGTAAATGACTGGGGAAAGGTGAGTGAGAAAGTTTGTTGATGACAAAATATTTCAGAATAGAAATGATAAGAGCTGAGAATGAGGAATAGGCAGAGAGATCTTATCAGAATAGATAAATAGGCAGTAAATTAAGGAATGAAATTCTGTGGTAGCTAATGCAATATGGAACACATTATAAATATAAATCCCTGCTCCATATATAATTAGGATTGAGATTTTAGAGTTAAGAATGCTTCACGAAAACATCAATTTAGTGCTCTTTAATGACAAAACCCAAATAAAATGAATTAGTAGAGAAAAAAGACTGAACAAATAATGGAAGGCCATATTTGCCATCATACAGGACCGTGGTTCTGCCACATCTTGTATACTGTGTGCCATTCCGGTCTCTTCATTTTAAAGACAGAACTGGGAGTGGAGAAGGACAAAAAAGGAGATTCAAAGGTACAGGTATAGAATAGCTTATGTACAAGGATTATTTGCATGATTCAAGAGGTTGTTACTCAGGGCCAGAAAAGTGATCAATATCTGTTTACTATTATGAATGGATATAGTTTGACCCATGTACTAGTGAGCTAGAAGGAAGCTTCCTTATGCAGCTAGGAATCATCAAATTTTCCACTCACTGGTATTTGTAGAAAAAATACTTAAATCATAGCAGCAAAGAAAATTAAGGAGGAGCATGGGAAATTTGGATAGAGACAGAATTGTCCATCTGAAGGGTTCTCAAAGAAGGTGTCAGGAACCAGGTTCAAAACAAACAGTAAGAGGAAGTAGAGCTGTGGAACTCATTGCTGAAGTAAGTACCTTATGAATGTTAAAAGTTTACAAAGGGTCAAAGTGAACACATGCACAGAAGATCAGTCTGTTTAGTTACTGAAACAGAAAACTCATTTGGTCCTTCAGTTTACAGATTTTACATGAGATAGCATAATATTTTATCAATTGAAAGAGAAATGATGAAACAGAAAATGTGTACAGAAACAATATCTAGCTGATGCCTTAAAGAACCTGGCATCAGCAGAGGAAACTGAATTATTGGACAGCTGAGAAGAAATCAGGGGTCTCTAATATGCTTGCCATGTTCTTGCTCTTCACCAAGCATCTCTTATAGTTGCTGTTGGAGACATCATGATTTTTCTAACTGAATCTTTGGTTTGATCCTGCATAGCCACTTTTGAGTTCTCATTTGACACAGTAGATCATGAGATACTGTTCTGTTTGTCAGACTCATATGAGTTTGCAGATTTTTTTGGATGACTGACACACATCCTTATTCTTTTCATGTTGTGCAGCCAAAAGGTTTGTAAGTTAAAACCAGAGAGGCCTGTTTCTGTGAAATATCCATGTATGTGGTTTTCCATGTTTGTCCTCCCTTTCCAAAGTGTCCATTTTAACAGGCACAAGTCCTTCAGTGTGTTTTACTCTCTCCCATTAAAATAATATCTCCATTAACTTGCATTCTCAGTTTCTTTTTTTATTATCAAATATCTGCAGAATATTGACTTTGACTTTTTTGGAAATTTTTCACTGAATAAAATGTTTCCATGCCACTGGTAACTTTGTACAATGTGTAGACAGCTGCAGGAAGAAAAACTGATCTAAATGGAAGAGTAAACTCAGTCTTGTTTTCCCTCCACCCATTGCATAAACAGGATGAACATAAGGACTCCGGATTCAGTGAAAACTTTCTGAGTGCTGTCACGCCTTGATAATGGTCCAACTTATTGTAATGTCCAACAGTATTCTCCTACCTATGTTGTATCTGAGATATCTTAACGAAGAAAGAAAATTCTGTTCTTTTATACAGAGCATTTGCAAACACAGTGCTGCCAAATTCTTACAGTGCTATGCCAATAAAAACAATCTTGGCTTTTGATTAGTTATTTACCTGAAGAGAGAGATTTTCCACCTTGAGTATTAGATTGTTTGTTTGCATTTTCCTTTGCTCTCAAGTAGTCATATATTCAGAGGAATAAATGCATAATTTCTGAACCAATACTGTAATTATAGGTGATGAACTGTATTAGAGCTAGAATAAAAGGAGAAGAGTGAGAAATCAAGATGCGTTCTGTACCTTTTTGAATTACTATTTTTTAAAATCTCAAATTGATCAGTCTTAAATTAATGTTAATATACCTATGGTTGATTTTACTCAACCTCTCATTACTGAGAAGAGGACCTGAATCACCACTTGAGGCCTTCATAGTTTCCTGAAATTCCTTTTTAACTTCATTTCTTCTGCTCCAATTGTTCAGGTTTGACTTGGCAAAGCATTTAGGGCACAGTGTCTTGAAAGAGAACTCCAAAATTTCTGAGACAAATGAACTGCCTATCCTTTAGGAAGTCCTAAAAGAACTACATATATTAATTAAAATATGCTTAATGAAGTTAAACATGAAGTTAACATGAAGTTAAAGAAAATGAATAGAGTATTCTATTTTAATGGATTAAAAAAATTAATTACAGATCAATTCCTGTGTCTTTTTAATGATGTTTTTGGATATTGTGCCCAATGAAACCACTGTATTTCCTTCTTCAAAGAAGAAGTAGAAGAAATGGAACAACAATTTGTCAGTATTTGTTGTAAAAGAGTTACTAGGCAGTTGTAAAAGCTCCTGGTGCCTTTTTGATATCAGTAGGTAGTGGAAATCCATACTTTCCGGTAAAAGTACAAGACCAGAACCAAATATCAGTCTGCCATGCTTAATAAGTGCTTTCCCAATGATGCTTGTAGCACTAGATAAGAACTTCTAAATTTTTTTGCTCCTTACTATTTTTCTAAATCAACATTTCTGCCATCATCATCATTCAGAACCACTCCTGGCTGTGCAGTCGTGGAGGAAATCCCCCTACTCAGCCCTTTTGCAACCTTGATTTATTGCACTGCAGTGGTGTTTTGGGTTAACACTGGTGAGCAGCTAAGCACCTCACAGTTCTTTGTTTACTCTCCCCCTTTCCCCAGTGGGACAGGGAAGAGGAACAGAAGAACAAAAGCACGAAAACTTGGGGATCAAGATAAAGAAAAGTTTAATAGGTGAAGGATAAATAGTAGAAGGATAAATACTAGAAGAGAGAAAAAAAGAAAACAAACCAGAACACAGGATGCAAAGGCAACACTCAACACACAACCAACTCCAGTGGGTAGAATGATGACCAACCAGTTCCTGAACAAAAGATGTCTACCCCCCTCTAAACCCCTGACACTTCCTTTTAATTGCTAAGCATGATGCTACATATTATGGAGTATCTCTGGTTAATTCAGGTTCTCTGCTCAGTTGTGTCCATTCCCAATCCATTGTGCACCCCCCCCAGTCTATTCACTTGAGGGGCTGAGAGAGAAACAGAGAAGGTCTTGGTGCTGTACAAACTGTTCAGCCAGAGCTTGAACGTTAGTGTGTTACCAGCATTTGGGTCAAAAGTCTAAACCACAGCACCATATGAGCTGCTATGAAGAAAATGAACTCCATCCTAGACAGAGCCATTAAAATTGGGGCAAGCTTTTCAATGTTTTGTCTAGGAGTGACACTTGGCTATAGTTAACTAATTGATAAGGTAGAATATGCAAGTTTCTGAATTTTATCTTCAAGGAAGAGGACAATAAAACCACCACATAAATTATGCTGCTCAGTGTTTTATTACTGACTTTAAATTGGCTCTTTTTCCACGCACCCCTAAAAATAGGTCTATGTTTCAGGTTCACAATGCTAAGTACAAAACCTCATGCTTTTGCATGCTCTTTCTTGTATTATTGTAGCCTTATTTTTGGGAAGAGAGATCGAAGAAAACTGAATCAGTTCACGTGAAAGAACTGCTGCATTTGCAGAAATTCTATTACACAGCAATGCTCTCTGTTATTGGGTGTGTGAGTCTCTGAGGATACTTTCTATAGCATATAGTATACTAGCAGTATATAAAAGAGCAGTTAGATGGAAAATGTTAGTGAAGAACAATGAGATCTAGAGCTTTTTTATTAACCCTTGAGGGCTGCTTTTTTAGTGCTTGCACAGACTCTTGACTAGGAAGGGCAGGTTCAGACCTTTACTCATGGAAGCAACAGTTACCCACACTAAATCACAAACAGAGGTCTCAGGGCTACCTGCCCAACCAGAAGTCTTTCAGGTATTACATAGTCAATGACAGTAACAATAAATTGTATTTGTTAGATTGGGTATGAAGCAGTATAGAATGCATGGAGTCTAAATCATCCATTTCCATTAAATATGCTGGCTTTCAAAAAACCACATGTATTGGATCAGTCATCAATCATTTCAGAAAATAACTCCTCCCTTTCCTGAGCCTTCAGTTTTGTATATCTGAAAAAAAGAGATACCTTCTGTTTTATAGGTTTTTATACTCTACATGTTGTTACATGGAACTGGTAGTCTAATCCTATGAAATGTAAATCATTATATGAAGAAAAAAAAACAAAGGAAAAATAAACTGTAAGCAAAGAAAACGAGAGTGGTAAGCAGTCTGTATCCCACCTACAGATTGCTGGTTTGCTAGCTGTGCTAGCTAACTGCTTAGATTCATTGTAGGTTGACAGATTCGTGCTAGACAGTCAAATTTTTCCTTTTAACCACAGTTCTTTTCTTATTTTTGCCCTCCTTCCCCATATGCCATAGAAAAAAAAATATATTCTGAGTCTCTTTCTCTCTCCCTGTGACATCTTCGTTGCTGCTTCATTAACCAGAGCACCATCAGTGCATTTTATTACAGCTTCTCTCCTGGCCTACTGTGTTATTGCTAAGATGCAGCTATGAACTGGCTATCAAAATGCTAGTCTGTGTTTTAATCCTTCTGTCCATTCAAAAGAGGGGGAAGTCGTTTCTTTGGCAAAATCCTGAATTAAATCCATATTTTATCTATTATCCTTACTGGCCCCACATGAAATAGACTGCGGAGGTATAGTGTAGGATGTGACAGATTTATTTACCTATTTATCTGCTGTAAAAGGCTGGGGGCAGATCTCTTATCTGATCAGTGTATTAGGACAATTTAGACTGATTTTATGTATGTGCCTTCAAATGACCTTGAAAAACTACTGAAGTTAATGAAAGTGTGTTTCAATTTCATGACTGTTAAGAAATGAAAAGGCCATGCTGTGATAGATATCCTCTGTGACATATACCTCCAGTTGTACAGTAGGGAGGGGACATGATTTAAATACTCTCTGGTTTCCAATGGGTTTCCTGGGTATGGAATGCACTTAATTCATTTTTAAGTGAAGAGAAAGATATAACTGCAAGTATGATAGAAGCACATAAATCAGTGCCAAAACACAGAGGAATATTTGAAATCTCATTTGTAGCCATGAAAAAGGAAATAAGAGACTTGATGGCCTCTTCAGAACAGTGCAAATGTTAAAAAATCGGGCAGTGTGTGGTGCAAATTTTAGGGGGAATGGGACTACACACATTGTCAGCCCCTTTCCATCCACTCACTGCCTGCATGAATTCTAGTCCTCCCAGCTCCGCTCTGTCAGAGCTCTCTGCCAGTGCTGCATGTTAGACAGCTGTGAGACTGCATCTGTTCTCTGTTTTCCACTCAATTAAAGCAAAGAGAAAATATATAAATAAGACAAATTGCTCTAACAGTAAATTTTGTGAAAAACTATGTCTGAAATATATGATTTTGTTGGAACTTGGTGCAAGATTTTGTGTTCTTTAAAATTTGATTTTGCAGGATTTTTTTTATTACTGCTTTTAAATTGGTGCCTATATATATTTTTTATTTTTTGTAAATACACAGAAGGCTTTCTGTCTTACACAGATCACTATTTAATTTGGGGAGGAAATGGTGAAAAAAGAAGTGAAGCGAGGAAGGAGAAATGCTTGTCATACCAGATACAGACAAGACAAATCAGTAGCTGCCTGTAAGGGATTATTAGAAAAGGCTGTGACTTCTCCTGCATTAACTGATGTGGAGTACACAGTATGTACAGCTGTCGACTCAAAACTCATTAAAATTTTAATTATTCTGTTATTTATATTGTAGTTGTGACTGAAGGTCCCAGTCAAGAACACAGACCAATGAGTATTCATAAAAGGAGTAGGGAAATTGTATTATTATTATTAGATTCATAATGACATGGACTCCAAGCACGGTCAGGCTGGCACCACCCAGACAGCACCCTGACAGTGGACTCCAGGGGCAGCAAAAATAAATGAATGTGACTCTGACGGTGGAAGACACAGCAACTTTGCAGAGTGAACATTCAAGCAAGAACTGTGAGATGCCACATACAGCCACATACAGCCTGAAGGATGACAAGACTGTGTACGTCAGTTTTTGTAGTAATTCATTACACACTCATCACTTACAGACATCACAACAGAAGAATAATGTGAATGTCTCAGATTAAATCTAAAGTCCAACGTAAAAAACTGGCAAAGGAGAACTTAGTAATAACTACTCGGAAAGTGGAGGAAAACAGACATTTCTCTTAGTTTACTAAGTAGCATGATATGATTTAATTTCTCAAAAAAGTATTTCTCTATGATTTGGAAATCTGGTCTTTTTGGTCTCAGGTGGAAATGATAGGTTTTGTATCACATATCTAAATATATTGTTTCTTTCTTCTTCCCTTCTTTTTCAGGTTACCTGTGCAAATTTAACAAATGGAGGAAAAACAGAACTTCTAAAATCAGGAAGCTCCAAATCCACACTAAAGCACATATGGACGGAAAGTAGCAAAGACTTGTCCATCAGCCGACTGCTGTCACAGACTTTTCGTGGAAAGGAAAATGATACAGATTTGGACCTGCGATATGATGCCCCAGAAACTTATTCTGAGCAGGATCTCTGGGACTGGCTGAGGAACTCCACAGATCTGCAAGAGCCTCGGCCCAGAGCAAAGAGACGACCCATCGTCAAGACTGGGAAATTTAAGAAAATGTTTGGCTGGGGAGATTTTCATTCCAACATCAAGACTGTGAAGCTAAATCTATTAATAACAGGGAAAATCGTTGACCATGGCAATGGGACGTTTAGTGTTTACTTCAGGCATAACTCCACTGGTCAAGGGAATGTATCTGTGAGCCTAGTGCCCCCTACGAAAATAGTGGAATTTGACTTGGCACAACAGACAGTGATTGATGCCAAAGATTCCAAGTCCTTTAACTGTCGAATCGAGTATGAAAAGGTTGACAAGGCTACCAAGAATACACTCTGCAACTATGACCCTTCAAAAACCTGTTATCAGGAGCAGACCCAGAGTCACGTGTCATGGCTCTGCTCCAAGCCCTTTAAAGTAATCTGTATTTACATTTCCTTTTATAGTACAGATTATAAACTAGTACAGAAAGTGTGTCCTGATTACAACTACCACAGTGACACACCCTACTTCCCTTCAGGGTGAGGACCAACTCGTGTCTGAGACTGAAGCCTGGGGAATAAAAGAGGTCGAATGACAGGGCTGTAACCTCAAGGAGGAAGGCCATATCTATTTCCTGGAATGTGTCTACCTGCTGCTGCTGCTGTCAAATGGCTACAAATATGTTAGTGGAAAACAATCTAATGTAATTTTTACCCAGTAAGCTCCATGTATCAATCTAGGTGTAAATCACTATGGATTTGAAATAAAACCATACACATACACAGAGACACACACACTTCTCGGCGCACATTATTGAGATTCCTGTTAAGAAATCTTTCATTGTCTGATATCTAAGGATTCAGCATAACCTATCATCAAGCAAAATGGATTAACTAGACAGTACAAGGTTTCTAATGCAGACTGTTATGGAAATCTCCTTGAAAGTCCTTTGAGTACATGCCAATCAATAATCCCCACTCATGCATTCTACTGCTTGGAGTAGCTGTACTGGTAAATAATACTGTAGGAGTAAATACTTGTAAAAAATGGGGAAAACGTGTGTTTAGAGTTCAGTATTCCCTATTATATGAACACAGCAAAGTGTCATGACTTTTTCCCAGCACACAGTAGGCACATTCAAGGTGGTGGTGGTGGCTCTTTTTCCATGGAACAAGCCTGTTTCTAGTAAAGATGGGCAAACATTTGGAATTTACATGTGAGCAGACATTCTGTTTTAATGTTTCTCTGACTCTTTAAGCTCTGATTCTTTAAACTTGTTTGAGTTTAGGCCAGCTAAACTACTTAAAAACTGCAACTGATCTCTAAGAACGAAAATGCCTGATGGAGAACATGTAAGTTATAAGTGGCTGTCTTATCTTTATTACAAAATATTGTAACAAATTCAATATCCTAGTCTTCATTTGTATGAATGGTTTGTATTGTACATAATTTAACCAGTGTTATTTGAGCTGCTTATTAATATTAACTTGTAATTGTCTCTCTGCTTGTTATTGGTTAAAACAATCAAGGAAATGAGGAATCCATTTTATCAATGTAGCTGTAAACTCCATTAAAAGACAGAACTATGTACAAAGCATTTATTCAGCTAAAGTATTGTTGAAAGCTATACATATACAACATTACAGTCTGTCTGTATTTAGATATTTTATTTCCAGAGGAAAAAAATGAACTGTACATAAAAATAAAAAATCTTAAAGTTGAGTTTCAATATGTACTGTGTAGATAGTAGTTTAAAGAGTTCTGACAAGCGGGTAACACTCCAAGTCTAATATGATTTTCAATATTGTCTCTTTGCATATGTACATATATAGACATCTATTTATAAATTTGTGTGTGTGCATATTTGTGCGTGTATAAGTACATGTGTGTGTGAGTGTATGCAAATACATATATATGTTGAATACATAAAAATTTCTCTAGCCCTCTTCCTAGCAAGCAGATCTGATTACTGAAGGTCTTGCTAGCTCAAGCAGAAGCCCCCACTCTGATAAGAAATTACAGGTGCAGGGTTTTGTTTAAAATGAGTCATTATAATTTAGAAGTGGGAAAACATAGAGCCACTCTCTGTGTACAAAGGCCTGTCTTTGCCTTAATTCTAGCCTCCTCTGAGGTACTGATCTCTATGGAATGAAGAGATCCCTTTTTATGGTACTAGGGAATTTTCTTCCTATAAAGAAAAAGCTCATAGCTTTTATATATATATTTTTTTTTGTGGATAGTGGCATACTTTACCCCCAACATCCAGAAAACCAGCAACTGTAAGAAGTCCATGCCTAAAAGAAGGCTGCCCAAAGAAGAACTCAGTATATCCTATCATATCATATCTTTCAGAATTGTCATTCCTGGAAATGTTTTCTTCCCCCTATCACCCTCGTCCCCGGGTTCTGTGCCCTTGGGTCAAAGCTGTGAATGCAGATATGGGTCAGCTTCCAACTCTGTGCAGCATTATGAACAGCTTCTCCAAAATCCCAGTAAAAACTCCACTAATGTTTCAAGAACTGAAAAGTTTGAAACAACTACCAGTTGAGGACCTCTCTTGCTGAAATGTGCAGAACCTAAATGAGAATGGAACAAAGCAAATGGATAACATTATTGAAAGTAAATGTTTCTCCCACTGATGTACCAGTAGGAGAGGAGACTTTCATATTATTATTGCTTTGGCTTCTTTGAATTGATACACTTGTGGGAATTTCTTCATTATGTATGACATTTCCCAGGACAAACTTGTGACCCTGGACCGTGTGCAGATTTGGAGAAAGAAATTTTCCAAGCCATGTAGTCCCTATTCTGATCTCATTCAGGAATATGCTGAGATACACAATTTTTTCCTTGGACAGGGATTATGATTAAACTGGTAGTGTTTATCCCTTGTGCTCTATGAAAAGTAATTGTTATGAATATATACCATAAAGCAATTTGTGTTGCTGCCAATAGTTATATCTTGGGTCTATTAAATCAATGGGAATTTTGCTATTGATTTCAATATAAATTTCTATTTAATAGTCTGTAGAACTCCAGTGTTAAATATGATTAACAATTTTAGCAATCTGTATTACAATTGAGCATTAACATGGTTCGTTTATATACCTGGAAAATGGATGTGAAATACTATTGCTGGTACAGTTTCATTATTTTCTATATTTTTTAAAACTTCCCATAAATATATGCAATATACGCATTCTGTTCATATATAAATATTTGTCCGCTTTTCAGGTAAAATCCATAGAAAAAGGAACTATTCATCATGCAATGGTTTTGATCCTATTAACTGTGGTTGTTGGTATTTTGTCTGCCTCTGTCACAGTCAGTCATACTATTAATTAGTCCTATGCCTTTGAAGAATTTGCTATTCTTCATAGGCATTTTTGAGTTTGAACTTGAAAGAGTTCTTTTGGTGATTGAGTTGTGAAACAGTGATTTAATATCAGAATAGATAATGTATTACTTAGGTGCTAGTTCACTGCATTTCATTCAATCTTTTTGGGAAACATTCTGTGTTTACTAATTTTGTTAAAGAATGTTTTTGGTTTTGTCATTTGAAAAAGGATTTTAATGAACATGAATGTGTTAAGTCAGTTAAATAATGTATGTATGGGTATCTGGGTCTTGCACATGAACAATGCCTTAATGGAGTGCTAGGCCAGGCAAATGTTGCCACTCTATAACTCACTAATTCTAGAAGTAATAAAGATGTATATCTCTAAAGATATATTTTTAGGATTAAAGAAGATTAAGTCACTTATTTTTAAGAAGTGAAGAGACTGTTTCTGTTCACCTTTTTTTTAAAAAAAACTTTTAAGTCATTCTTTGGCTCTTATTTTCACTTTGTAGAGAAATCACAAATAGAGATATTTTAATGGAATCAATAATTTCTGGTGGAAAAATACATGGATCATGCACATGAGCAAGTATTAGTATATTAAAGTTGCCTTGTGTGGATCAGTGATATTTATGTGTCAGTTCCTGTGCTTTTGAAAAAAGGAATCGAAGATATAGGAAATGGGTAGTTTGCAAAAAAACCTGCAAAAATCACTGATCAAAGTTCTAAACAATGGTGAAACCTGTAAGGCTTTCACTTGTTAATTTTATCAAAATATTTCAGCATGGTGCAGAAAATATACTATCTTCTCTCCTTATGAAATCACTTGTAAAATTTTATCCCTTTCTCTCTTTTTCTTCTTACACTGACAGTAAGCAAACTAACAAATTCATCTTTACACAGACATGGTTTTTCAAAGTTTCCCCTTACTTAAAAAGTAATGATGTCAGAAACTGTTGAAAATTATGGTAGTAATTTACAGTAAAATTAGAAATATTCCAACTCCCTTTTGTATGAGAGCACAATGGAAGTATTGTAGTGTCCTTGTACATGTTAGCCTAGAAATTTATGTAATACTATTCATCCATTTGGTCAGAGGTCAGTTTTACCTTGATTAAGTCATGATATCCTCATGAGTTCTGAATCCTGTGGTGCAAATTGCAAATCTGTTAGAATACTAGGCTTAGGCAACTGATCTGAAGAATTATTCTTCAACAGAAGACAATGAGCCTCAGTCTCGGCATCTTGTGGGTCCTTCTGTCCTTCTGTGGCAGAGGTAGTAAAATTGTATCTGACTGCATCTAGAAAAGGAAGAAAAGCTTTTCTCTAGTGATTTGTGCTCAACTGTGTGTCTTAGGACTGCCAGAGACCCCAAATGGCTGCATCAAGGATCTGTTGTGCTAGGACCTGCATAATATACAATGTATACAATACCTGTTTGGGAATGGTTTTGATGCCAAGAATGCCTAATTTTCAAGACAGTGTACTGCAGAGTTCTTGTGAACCCTTTACTTATAAATTTGAAGCATACTGTTTCTGATTTTTTTTTTTTTGTTAAATATACACAGTTCCCAAAAAAGAACTATTTTTAAAATCTCATACATACATCAATGAAATACAAGCACTCTTGGCCCTTCTGATTAGTTATGGTTACCACTTTAGTTTATGAATATGAATACTATTTCCAAAAAATATTTTGACAGTGGAAGAACAGACTATTTTATAATAAAAAAATATTTTCCTTTTTTCGTTTTTTTTTTTTTAATTGGGCAGTATCTTACTAAAATGTTGGTAAATTGGCAGATTAAAAATTTTCTGGATCAATTTGACAAACTAAATATCCATGGATATGGTTAACACTTTTTACTGCTTGTGAGAGGAGCACTCATTAAAAATAAAACTGTCATTTGTAAAGATACAATAAATTGTGGGACTATGGGACTATGGGAATATTGTATTTCCTTGGCTACTATGCACCTGATAATATGATCTAATACTTGTAGCATTATCCCTTCAAAATCATTGATGCATTTTAAAGTTAAAATTAATTTTTTTCATTGTTTCCTGTATTCTGTGCTACTTTGTTAAATTACCCAAACCAGCAAGCAGATTACTTTGTTTTGTACAGGAATTTATTTTCTCATTGGAAAATACCTATGCAATTTTTAATTCTTCTTTGAAGGACACAGCTGGTGAGTCTCTGCTTGAGCTTGGACTGATGTTCTGTGAATGGTATACATAATTTTGAATCCTTTATCTTAATTTGCCTCTGGGATAAAGAAAGTAATTTTTTGTAGGTGCTTTACATCAGGAGCAAGCCAAAGACTCACCTGAACTTTTATTCTAAGAGAGCCATAGTCCCATTGTCAAAGAAGGAATTTGGGAAGATGGAGCATATTTGGGATTTATTCCTAGTTCAAACTATACCTCAGCCATGTATCAAGTAGAGATATTGCTGTGAGGGAAGGCTTACGTGGTGTGTGAAATGAACTTCTGCCTGTTGTTAACAAGAAATTAGAGGCACCAAAAGAAAATTTATAAAGTTGAAGCAGTTCATACACATCAGTGAAGATGTGGAAATTAAACATTTCAAAAAGTAAATCAGTATTTTATGAAAGGGCTACTGAGTTTCTGGGAAAAGCCAAAAGTACTTACAGACCTGTTCATCACAAATAAGTAAAACCAGACTTGGCAGAGGCATAAATAACATGAGATCTTTAGTTCCTCATCTAGGTCACAGAAAATATATAATGAGATGCAAAAACCTACTTAGAAACAGGTAGGGTAAGGAAAAATGAGGTCACTTATGGAGTGTAAACAAAAAGTCATATTAATTCTTCCACTATCCAATAGCTATCTATAATTGTTAAATTTATTACGACATATTTATGAAGCATTTTTAAATTTCTATTGTGAAAGTAAAGTATTTTGATTAGTCAAAGAGTGGGGAGGTCTTGGAAATAAACATGGAATTTTTTGCACAGAAGTTTCTACAGTTGCAACATACTCTTTCCAGAGGCAAGTACTCTGGAATTCTTTTCAACTGGCTATATGTGGAATCCAGAACTGTGATTGCTGGTAGTAAACAAACCAGAAATAATAGAACTTGACTGGCAGGACTGTGGTCATCTCGAGTTCATTGTATGTTAATTTTGTTGTGTTTGTCTGTTTCTGGTTTTGTGTTTGTATTTGTTTAAATGTAGAGGCATAAGAAATGCATTTATCTAGCCATGATTCACTTTAACACTCCAGTGGAGTTCACTCATAAACTCTATGAAACAAACTGATATATAGCTGTATGATATTAAGTGCTCTAGTCTTTATTATGCTAATGACCTGTAGGTCATGTCTAGTTAATAAGGTGGACAGACAGTAGCAACACAAATTGTGTATCAGATTAATTCCCACATGAATCTTCCATGACTTGAGAAAAAATTTCTGAAACCTTTAGCTGATGCACTTCAGTAAGTTAGCTGTAAGTAAGCCCTTCAGAAAACAGGATCAATACTCACAAATTTTGGCCTGTATTTTTCTCAAGATCTCACCAAAATTTTTCAGTACTATCCCATTTTATGGAATTATAACATCTCCTGTGCACATCAGGGACATACAATTTCTTTAATTAAAGCCATTACTCCGAGAAATGTTTTAGTAAGTAATCTCTCATTTTTCAGCGAAGTATTATTTTCTAAAAATTCTTCTACTATTCTTCTAAAAATGTTGAACAAGTTTCTACTTTTTACCCTGCAGACTATGCTGTTACTGAATTTACACTCCCAAAAGAAGGCTTTTCCTCCTACTGAGGTAAAAAGATCCCTTTCATTTATTCATGGGAATCACACAAATTTGCCCAATTTAGTTCCTTTTGCTAATTGCACAAGTATTACCTGTATAGTTGCTTTTCATTAACCACTCCAAAAGAACTGTGTGAGTCTTTTCAGAACAACTCCCATTTCCTCAATCTCTGTTACAGTTAAAGACTACAAAATGAATGCAGTATTTTAGATGGAATTCCAATGATAAAGAGTCTCATCACCTTTCTCTAATGAAATTCCTTCCTATTCATAGTTACAATGGTATCTCTCAGGTCCCAAACTGCAAAAAATTTACTGCTAATGAGCTCTCCACTATTATTTCTAATAGAAGCCAGTCTTAATTATACTGCTTTCCAATGCTCCTTCTCATTTGAGTTTTGAAGTAGCAGTCTTCAGATGTATTTGTGACTACTTTCCTTTGCCGCTACTTCATGCAAGTCTACCTCTTTAGACCCATTTTTAATACACTTCTAACCTCACAGATGTAAGAATTGCCTGTGAACTTCATTAGCACATTACTTAGACTTCCAGCTAACTGCTGTGATGTCATATAGATAGGAAATATTTTATTCTTTTCTGATTGATTTCTGGTCTGCCTTCTTCCCTGCTTGGTGTGTTTATTCTTGCTCTATGTTTGAAGTCCTTCTGTCTGCTCCAGATCAGATGTGAGTAGTGCTCACTGATGTGTTTACACATAGGAGCAGATGAAATATATAATTATGTATTCTATTAAAAATTGAGCTAATGAGGTGATTGCATAAACTCATTTAGAAGTACTAAGTAACAAGTGGTAGTCATACCTGTAACTAATACTCAGGTAAAGATTTAAGTATGCCATGAAAAAAATGTAGTTACTTTATTCATAGGGATGGGAACTAATGTAAAAAAATTGTTGCCTGTGTCTAAATATCACTAAAGGCAAAGTGATTAGCTCTGTGGTAGAACAAATCAGTAATAAAATTTTGCATAATTGCTAGGAAATACACACTATTTCCATTTAGTTTCCTGCTATTCCTTGTATCTTTCTAGGTAGAAGACTAATACACAGTTGTAATTGCCAGCCTGTAGGCTTATTCTATTCCTTTCACTTTGTCTTGTTCTCCCCCAGATACTATTAACATTATTTTTAAAAAGACTTTACACTGGATTCCTTTTGCCAGTCTTATATGACTTAGGCTGATGGCTAGTTCTCAAGAGAAGGCTTTCTAACTTTCTGTAACTGTAATCTCCCCTTTGACCTTTTGAATTCTTAAATTTCCAGAACTTTTAGTTTATCCAGTTGGCATACTTTACATTTACTCTCCACTCTTTTTCTAGAAGGTACTGATTTTTCATCTCTCAGTTTAAGATCATTTCTATGTGCAGTCTTTGTGGAAGAGAAATGAAGCCAACTCAAAGGCTTATTTTTTAGGCTGCCTGGGTCCTAATATAACATGGGTTGAACGTGCTGTAACATGCAAGCTGTAAATTCAGTATAGAACACATTCAGTAATGAAAATTATATATGGAGAACTAGGACGCACATAGAATGACAGTTAAGTAGACAAATGCAAATGAATAATAACAGAACAAATATAAAGATAAGCATAATTTGCATATATTGTAATTATCATATTTATTTCTCTTTTCAATGATTAGAAGTATAACACTAAAATTTCTTTTTACATATAGCAAAGATGAGGAAGATAAGTTAGATGGGAAACTGAAAAATGGGTGATAAATATTCATATATAAAATTAGAGTCCCAGTCACTTGCTGTCAGGCTTCACTCAATAGGTGTTGCTGCTCTCTAGCTAATTGCAAAGAATGTATTTGAGCCAAGTACACATCACTAGAAGGTCTATATTTTAGCATGGCTGCTACAGGTTTAAAAAGAAATTAAAGGGAATTGCAAAGCTGTTTAATTCTGAACTTCTGCCCAGAGAAAGGTTCAAGAATGCTTAGACCACATGGAAAGGTGTTTGCCTGTGAATACTTTTTAGGACCCTCCAGTGTAGTTGATTTCTTGTTCTTTCAAGGTAAATTGTCTCCAAACTCATTAGTTCTCAAACTGTATGTTCTTGTGCCCTTTTCTCAAAGGAAGCTAATCTTGAAGTATCTCACTTTCACTTTTTTACTGCTATTCTTACACTCACTCCTAGAACGTCTTGATGTTACAAACCCATTTCCCCTTGTTTCCATTGTTGCCCTTGGTCTTGTACCCCTCAGAATGGTATACATCAACATATCCAAACTGCTGGTATGGAATATCACAATTGTAAATGAAACAATTATTTTCTTCCAAGTCTCCTTGGACTTGAAAAATTAAGGAGGAAGTTGTCTTATAGCATTTTTTTACATCTTTGAAGACTGTTACCATACTTAGCCATCAGTCATAGTTGTTTTGGATTTATCAGTCTTGGTTCTTACAGCATGTTTGACTGCATTCTTCTGACTACTCTAAAATTTGCCTACCCTTTCAAGTGTGGAACTCCAAAGAAAACAGACTATTCTGGCTTATATTTCACCAACAGTGAGAAAAGCAGAATCTGAATAATTCTCTTCTGTTTCTTTCTGTGTACTAGTAACAGTGTTCTATGTAATACCAATATCATAATTATTTTTCATCATTTATCACTGACTATGCTGACTACAACTTGCTTATGCAGTTGGGTTGTCTAACCTGTAATTCCACATTTTCTATTTGTGCATTCAATGATTTTTTCTGCCTATGGTAGAATTTAAACTACCAAATTTCAGTAAGATAGGGTATAAATTTACAGCACACTAGCTGCTCCACGCCAGCTTCCCCTGTGGATGCTTGTAGCCTACACTAATGCTGGCTCTGTGCAAAATGTGAAGTAGAAGACCTGACAGAGAGCTATACTTACTGCTTAGCAAAGTGTCAGCAAGAAAAGTTAGTATGCAGCAGCAAGTGTACTGTAAATTCATGCTTTAGTTTTCTGTACTAATCTGTTTGTATAGACAAGCCCCAAGTGTAGTACTCTGCACCTGTCTCTATTGAATTTCTTGTTATTGATTTCAGACCAACCCCCCCATTTATCAAAATAATTTTGGTATTCAATAAAGCACTTGTCTACTCCCCCTTTTTTTCCTTTCAAAGTTACATCAGCTCTTCATAGACTTTGTAGTCTTTAATTATATTGTAAATCATTACAAGATGGCACAGGTGGAGTCTTAACATTGTCAGAGTAACCAAGATAGCATTTTTACAGTTACAGTTTTTAGACTGCAATCACGTGAGTTTAAAGAAATGATTAACTGGGGACTAAACAGAAGACTCAACAAATTATTCACCAGAAGAGATACCTTTAATGTGTTGAGGGAATGAGCTACTTTTATAATTTATCTGCTTTTGGAATGAAGAAAGGTCATAAACTTTAAGTAGATTCTTGCATGTAAAGTCAAGGCAGAAAAGTATTTCTCTTGAAACCAGTGACAATTAATAAGGCCTAATTCCTTCTCATATTAATGAGTGAAATAATTCCTTGGAGAATGCCGTTCATAGTTTCTTTGGGATTGATGCTGACATTTTTTAATATACTAGAAGTACCTGTTACCTCTGGCCTGTTATTATGTATGCGTTACAAATAAAACCTGCCTAGATCAGAGGCTCCAGTTTGGGAAAATGACTTTTATATAACTCTAAGACAAGCTCCCACATTTTAATGGACACCACATGTCTAAGATATGTTAATGGTATCTTCTTGTCAAAACAAGGACTTTATCTCTCTAAATACTATTTCAGTTTTCTCATCATTAAATTTTCATCATTTAGTTTTAATCTGAATTTGATCCTTCTTTATAAAAATTTAACTACAAATATTTGTAAAACAAAACTCACCTATGTCTACTGTTTACACTGTTTTACTATTAGCTATCACCTCTCTGTTTACCCCTGGTTATAATGTGGCTATCAGAACATGTAGAGAGTGAAAACAAAGGTCCAGGTGTCTTTGATTACTTGCAGGCAGAGATTTTGCCAGTGCTCTGATCAAAATGTGAGGAGGAAGCTGTATTAACACACTCTCCTATGCTAACAGACATCTTTGATGGGTTTAAATGTGAGAACATCACTGAGGTGATAAATATGCACAGCTTTCAGGCTGAAGGGAGGTAAGTCCATAGGATAAGTGAAGTCAGCTCACACCTGGCTGTAAAAATGTACATGAACAACTTTGTAGATCCTGGACTGGAACGGAGAAAGTGATTTCATTTAATGCCACTCTTTTTTCTGCAGTTTGCTGGTAAAAAAAGTTTTCTGCTTCTTCATCTCCTGGGCTGTTGTCTCCAAACACTCAGACATGTCTTTTTTTTTTAATTGGATCTCATGACAGCTGCAGTATAAATCGAATCAGTCCTCACTCCTGTATTTCCTTCAAAACAATGAAAACAGTTTTCCCTTTTAAAATATACAGGCTTCATCCTCACCATTTCTATGAGAATCATCTGGTTACATCACTTGCCTAGAAACTGGAGGATGTATCCTAGCTCCAAATTCAGTGTTCCCTACTCTGCTGAATTATACACTCTACCTGCATGCTCTAGGACCATGATTTCTCTTTGTTTCTGTTCTATGCACTCTGAAAAAGCCTACCATTCTGAACACCTCCAAGGTTTTCAAGAAGAGGAAAGTGTAAGGGCTTAGGCATATGTTAGGTATTCATTTTTCAGCACTTAAGCAGAATAGAAGCTTTCAAGTATCCTGGAGTTTTACTGTTTGAAATTGTAAGAAGTGTAGGCTTTACCTCCTCTCCTGATAGACAGCAACTTAACAAGGGCAATTTTGGCCTATGTTTTTTGGAGAAGGAGATCTAGCTATTCAAGGGGACTGTTTAGTCAGTCAGCTAGGAAAGAATAGCATGAAATTTTGGGTTCAGTATCATAAGGACAAGCTTGATGGGCTTCAAGGTGCATTTGTCCTTCTGTGAATTAACCTCTACAGCTTAATCAAAAAACAAATGGAAGACCATTTACACTGCAGTGGAGGAAAGTGTCTCTCTCTCTCTATTTACTTGTTCACTGATTAATCAATATACTCAGAATTTATTTGCAGTGTTGTTCAGTATTGGAACTAAAATACCAGTTATTCTCAATTGCCTAACAGCCTGATAGGCACAAATTAACTCATTTCCTGCAAAAGTTCTGTCAGAAGAGGGTCTTTCCACTCTTCACTTAATTATATTTCTGATGTTATTAGTCCTGTATGGTATCAGCCTAAAGAGGAAACAGTGTGGAACCTCTGATTTCCAAGGACTGGGCTTCTGTGAGGAGGCAACAACTGTAGAACAGCTTTT
The DNA here is from genome assembly GCF_041296385.1 of Aphelocoma coerulescens. NCBI lineage: Eukaryota > Metazoa > Chordata > Aves > Passeriformes > Corvidae > Aphelocoma > Aphelocoma coerulescens. The sequence continues at coordinate 27,821,986 of NC_091015.1, forward strand.
CCATGTGGAATTGCATCAGCTCATGCATCCATATGGTCTCTTCTCACTAATACTGCTTCCTGCTGTTCAAAGCAAGAAGATAGATCTGCCTCTTTTTCCTACCTAAAGGTATTTCTGCATGACCTGTGTGAAGGACCTCACACTTCCCTCTGTTCCCTTCACCACTACTATAGACAATTATGTAAGGGCTTTTTATTGCACATATTCCACTTGAACAAAAGCTGTTCTGCTGAGACATGACAATATTTTTTTCATCTACAATTACACGTCATTGTTTTGAAGTTTCTGAAAAGAGCAGTTGAAGAGCATCATTATAGCCAATTTCTTCTTTGTTAGTTTGAACTATCAAATGCTCTTAGTGTATTGAAAAATTCATGTACGGACGATCTGAGTCATGAAGAGTAGTTTCAAAGGTCTGTGGACTGAAACTAAATTGCTGGTTTCTAAGAGATTTGGCTGTAAATTCTGTCTGCCAATCATTTGAAGTTACCTATCTGGACATCATCTGCTAAGGGGTACAGTGTGTTTGATTTGTAAGAGCAGATATTTTCTTTTGTGTGTATTTTCAGCTATAGAAGGAGATATCATGCTCCATCATTTCACTGTTAAGGCAAGTCGCCTAACACCATTTTCACAGAGGGCATAGTTACAAGGTCAAATTTAGACTATGAGGGAATCAAGTCTTCTGAGTATTCATACTGGGTCAAGTTTCGGTCTGTAATTTCTGACATTCCTTGCTTATATGAAAGCACTGACATTATCTGAAGTACTCAGTTTTGGAACAGTCTCAAATGCATATCAGAGTGTTTATGTGATATCCAGTCTCAAGACCACCAAAATCCTTGATAAGATTCACTTTGGAGCCTCTGGATTTTCTGCCATGATTTTAATGAATACTACTACAACCAAAGGCATCACAGCCTACAGATAAAGTTGTAACTGTCTCATAGACTAACCTAACTAAATCTTCTGAAAGAGACAAGATAGCTGAATAAATCTTTCCCTGTTTTTGAGAGACAAGATCTAGTCAATGGATGTTTTAGTGGTGGCTTTTCTTCCTCATCTTTGAAACAACACTTCTTCATCCCATTCCCAGGGAACACAGAGTGTGATCTTGACAATGCAAAAGAAACAGTCCTACAAAAAGTTGTGTTCTTTCGAAAGATTGCAAACGGAGGAATGGAACCATTGTTTTTTGACGTTTGTCATATGGTTATTTATTTATTTATTGCTATTTATTACTTACTAATTGCATAATGGGATATATGATCTCACCCACTGTGAAGCCAGAAGCAGACAGTCCCTTTCCCAAAAACTAGTTAAATGGAGATGGGAGTTTCAAGGTGTGCATTATGGAGGATAAAAAGGAAAGTTAGGGAGAAAGACAAGGAAAAGGAGATACTGCCTAGTGCCTCAAAAACTATCTCAGTGCTACTGTATCCTATTAATGGGATAAAATGTGTATCTCCTAATTATTCTCTGAACTGGTCTCATCAAACACCTGATACCTTGCAGGCTTGTAAAATGAAAGCCTCAAGGACAAGCAGAGTGGTATACGGTGAAGCAACACTCAAGAGAAGAGCAACAGAGTAATTATGAAAAAGAAATCTAGCATGAGAGCAACACAGAAAAATAGAAAATAAAACCTGCCATGCTATTCCAGTAGTTACAGGGGAGATTACTGTACTGTGTTCCATTATAGAGTATAGATAGACTCTTGGTTTTAAGTATTTTTGTTTCCGACATCTGGCTTCTGTATCTCTTCACCTGAGAAGCCCTCCTGCCCCAAAAGGAAGACACATGTAGGTGTATCACTTTTTTTTCTTTTCATATAACTTAATTACTAATGGCCTGATCTCATCCTGACTGGAATCTGAACTTTGGTTTTTTTGCAGTAAGGGATCTGCATTATATTGCCTGTGTTTGAGATTCAGCCAGATTTTCTCTAATGTAGTATGTCTCAGTGTTATGAAATCCTCTTCTGAAATGCTTAGCCATATCTTTGCACCTGGCTAACCATATGCTAGGCTGCATCCAAAGCAGCGTGGCCAGCAGGGCAAGGGAGAGGATTCTGCTCCTCTGCTCTGCTCTGCTGAGACCCCACCTGGAACACTGCATCCAGCTCTGGGGTCCCAGCACAGGAAGGACATGGACCTGTTGGAGCGAGTCCAGAGGAGGATGGCCAAGATGACCAGAGGGATGGAGCACCTCTTCTGTGAGGAAAGGCTGAGAGAATTGCGATTGTTCAGCCTGGAAAGAGAAGGCTTCAGGACGACCTAATTGTGGTCTTTCAACATCTGAAAGGAGCCTACAAGAAAGATGGAAAGAGGCTATTCACAAGAGCATGGAGTGACAGGACAAGGAGGAATGGCTTCAAACCAAAAGAATACATTTAGATTAGCTATTAGGAAGAAATTCTTTACTGTGAAGGTGGTGAGGGGACTGGAACAGGCTGGCCAGAGTTGCCCCACCCTTGGAAGTGTTCTAAGCCAGGTTAGATGTGGCTCTAAGCAAACTGGTCTAGTAAGATGTCCCTGCTCATTTCAGGGGGCTTGAAACTAGATGTTCTTTAATGTCACTGCCAACCCAAACCATTCTATGCTTCTATGATGATTCTATGATACTATGATTCTATGATTCTATAATAGGAAACTCACTTCACCACAACAGCACTATTGGGTGTGTCTTGAGATTTTTCACTCTTGTAATCAAGCTGAGTCAGGGAAGGTTTAGGTTGAATATCAGGAAAAGTTTTTTCACCCAGAGGGTGATTGAACAGGCTCCCTAGAGAAGCTGTCACAGTACCAAGTCTAAGTTCAAGAAGCATTTGGACAATGCTCTCAGGCACATGGTGGGATTCTTGTGGTGTCCTGCACAGGGCCAGGAGTTGATCCTGAGAAATCTCTTCCATCTCAGCATATTCTATGATTCTATGATTCTATGATTGATTCTATGATTCTATGATTCTATTCTAGCCTGAGCCATTTTGTGATTTTATGATCCTAACGTGGGGCTTCTTTACACCAAAAGATTCCTAAGGGCCACCTGAGAGTTAGAGATTTGTTCTGTTCAACACGACAGTACTTCAGGAATTGTCTAAATGGTCAGACGCTGCCACTTGTACATTAACCTTCCCAGTGTGCTAACCTGGTCAGCCTGCCTTATACCCATAAATCCATTTGAGAAGCAAGAATTGTTAGCAGGGATACAGTTGCATACAGACCTGTCTAAATGGCTCTAGAGTCTCAGCTAGTTTTGGTAATGATTTATGCCCTTGAAGAACAAATTTCACAACATTATCTTCTGGAGCACCTTCTATCAAATTCCAGCAGTGTGTCATTACCCAGGTGAGATATTAAATGGTTTCATTGCTCTAAACTCCACAGTATTGCATTTAGCCTACAGGTAGTAAAAATGCTCTACTACATGAAAAGAGGTATGGATTTTTATTTTTTTAAATTCAGATCAGGTATCTGCTACCAAACCTGCTCTCTTTATTGAGAGGCAGAAACTGCATGAAATGATAAGCACCTCTGTAGCTCACAACTGCTGGATATTGTGGTTCACTGACTACTTGAGTTATTCTAGGATAGTTTGGAACATACCATGTAGAAAACACAGTAAACTTTTCACTTATGAGTTTGCTAGTTTCTTTTTTCTTTCTTTTTTTTTTTTTTTTTATCCCCAGACCCATATAATTTTCTTTTCTTAATTCTTTCTACTTACACTAAACTTGCTATTATCTATTGCAGTCCTTCTGATTATCTGAATTTTTAGTACATTTTGTGGCAGAAACCATTACAAAGCCTGAAAATATTTCCATCATTTATGTATTTCCAGACAACTTCAAGTGATTTTCTTGTAATGCAAATTTTCTCTTTCATAGCCCTAAAGAATGTTTGCTATGCTTTTGACAGCATACTAATTTTATTTGTAGTATAAGAGCTGCTGTGACTGAGCACACTGTCAGTTTTGTAAAAATATTCAGTACAATCCACATTTGGGTGTGTATTTTTGATATATACAGTCTAAATACTCCATTTCCATTGAAAATCGTCTTTAGAGAACATATTTCAGTTCATTTCACACTGTGTTAATTGTGTAACACACTGTAACCATTACCTTTTACCAGCCACAGTTGCTCATCTAATGGGAAATGATGACTTTAACAAGGAATTATTAGATCTGTTTGATCCAAGAATGCACATGTGGACAATGGGAGCTGCTGGCTGGAACATGCACCATTTTCTCCCCCTATGAGTACATAATTGAATTACAAGTCTCATTTTATGAAGGAAAAAAGTGTCAGTAAGCCTTATGCTTTGTAGCTAGCCCTGCCGGCTCATAATTTATATTTAACATTGCTAAATATATTTGGAACATTCAATGTTATCTCAGAACTAGTTTAAAATACATCAGATGGAATGGGAGAGTAGGTAGGCAGAACTCTTTTTGTTGTGGGTTAGACAATTTTTGTACTGTTTTTTTCATTAAATACTTCTACAACTTTAAAAATAGTTTTACTACAATTAGGAGAAACACAAGTACTAGAAGGTAATGTTCAACACTCTATGTAATGAGAAAACACTTTTTTCAATAGTGTTGCTTTAAATAAGATTTTTTCTGTCTTTGCTTGGCAAAGTAAGAGACTTATATTCCTGAGACAGATGTTTCATGGGAACATAAACCCTAAATGTACCATATTTAACTTCACCATTGCTTTCTACTCCTTACTGGTGGAATAGTAATTATTTTTGTTCTAGAAATTCAGAAAGAGATGTGAAATGCCAGTATAAAATGACTTGGGAACCTGAAGTCCAGTTTTCGTAAGTCACTGAGGGGTGTTGGAGTTTTGGGATATCCAGCCTGCACTGCTGTGAGCAGAATTTTCTCCCAGTCACCACCTATACCAGTCTCCAGGGTTCTTAGTCCAAGCAACCATCCCATTTTGAGAAAGTAAATACACATACTGGAGTGGACCTGAACTGATGTGACTACCTCAGGACCTAAGAAAGTACCTGTGAAACATCCCATCACAAGTTATAGCTGTAGCTCTAAGTCTCCTTGACAGTCATTTGCTAGGTCTTTCAAAATAATTCAGGCTCCCAAAACAACAGATTGGTGCTTAGATTCATAGTATTGGCACGGCTGCTGTTTTCACAGCTATAACTACAGCCCAGCCTCCCAGGTGTCCAATTCAGTTACGTGTATAGTCTCTTGCAACTGGCAGCTTCACAGCAGTGCTGCAACTTTCCCTACTGATTAGCTGCTTAGAGCACTAGCTCCAGCCTTGAGGCCTTGAAGATGGACTATTACAGAAGCTGGGAACATCTAGTTTGTGAATGATATATAATTCACATAAAGTGCCTAACACTTTCTATCCTGTAAACCTTGTAGCAGAAGGGCCAGATTAAAGTCCTTAACAGCTGGAACATCTGCATAAACAGTCAAGTGACACCAGCTGTGTCTGAAAGAGGTACCATAAATGGGAAGAGAGACTGAGAAACCTAATTTAATGTGAGATGCACAGTGGGACAAGTTATCAATCTTGGTGCTATCAAATCCAGCTCCTTAGTCCTTCTACTTTCTTCTCTCACTCTCCACTGTGGCAGATCCTGGATGCCTACACAGCAGCCCATTCAAATCCGGTTAGGACCACCAGGAGTTTGATCAGCTAAAAGACTCCTAAAAATGGGGCCCAAACACTTTTATAAAAAACGGTGCTGACACAGATGTGCATGCCCCCAGCTGGCACTGTGGATGTCTTTTCAGATAAATGTGAGGCTCCCTGTGGCTTACAGTCCATACTACACTTTCAAATTGGCCCAGCTCATAGAAGTGGTGCTCAGTGAATGCAGACCTTGCAGCATCATTAAGTCCTAATAGGTCAAGTTGCACCTGTGCGGTGGGATCCAGCTGAACTTGGGCTTTGCAGGCCCGCATAAGGACGGTAGCGCTGAACTGTGAGCTCAGTTCCTTGTGTCTCCTGTTTTTTCATTCCTCCCACTCGCCTGGTTTCACAAACCCATGTTTGGCAAAACTGGTCATGAAAGCCCTTATATACTTGTGGTGGTTAAAAAAAACCAGCTGGGAATTAAACTCCAAATATGCTGGTCCCCTTCTCCCAGTCCCCTTCTGGTGAGAGAGACAGAGGGTAGACACTATGGGTTGAGATAACAATTTACTGAAAACAAATAGCAATGGAATAAGAAACACACAGTAGTGCAACAATATTAATAACAAAAGTAGACAAAAGAGAAGGTGCTTGTGCTGGTTTGGCCAAATTTAGAAATACATATCCTCTGAGAGAAGGCAGGTCACTACCCCTCCCCCACCAGGTTTGGGGAAAATAAGTTTTCCTCAAAGGAAAGTGAAAGAGATAAAAAACTATTTATTTAACAAACACACAGGGAAAATAATGCTAAACAATAAAATCTCTCGCTGTGGAGAAAAAACCTGGGAAAGTGTTAGAGTCCTCCCTTTGGTCTCCTCTGAGCTGGGGCTTGGCCCAGGGCCAGGCCCTCTGTGCTCGGTGGAAAGTTCTCCCGATGTGTTCTGATATTGAAGCAATCCAGTGGGGAAAAGGGGAAAATCCAAAATTCTAGGGAAAGGGAAATTTCAACTCTCAGTCTCTCTCCGGAGAAAAAGCAGCTGAACCACTGGCCAAGAAAACTGTCCCGGGAGCAGCAAGCTGGGTGCTTCCTCCCTCCCCCGCTGCAGCTGGAAAAAAAAATTGCTATCTGTGTGTGACCTTGAACAAGCTGCAAACTGCTTTGAAAAAGTTTTGCTCAGTTTTTCCTTCCCCCTCTCAGGCTCAGTTTAGAGGCATAGAAAGGCACAAAAAATTAATTTCTGGGCATAGGGCAGCGATATGGGATACACATCATAAGGTCACCCCAAGACAGTGCTTTACATACAAGAGGAGTTCACCATCTCAGCTCAGTTCTGTGTAGCTGCCAAGACAAAGACAACTTGGTGGAGGTTCTCCATAGCTGGCATTCCCCATCCCCATGCCCAACACAGTGAAAAATGATGACAGACAACCTCCCCAAAAGCTGGATCATCTGCACAGCACTGCAGTGCCCACCTCTGGACTGCCCTACTCCTCTGATTTAATTCTGTGTGGTGCTGCTGCTTCCGACCTGTCTGCTTGGCTCCACTGGACTCGGCTGGGGCTCATCTCCCTGCCACTTCAGAGCCGAGGCTGGGCTGAGTTTGTTGCTTTTTGGAGATGCGCCATGGCTCAGACCTGTTCACTGCCTGGAGCTGCATTCTCTGAGGGACAGGAAGGGCAGCAGCAGGAGAGGTAGACAGTCCTCAGTGCTGGTCCTGGCAGCTGCCCCAAGGAAGAAGTAGAACAGAACAGTGCACTCCTGTCCTGAGGTTGTTTTTTAATTTCCCCCAGAGCCACGCCCCCAGCTGTGCAGTGGGTGGTACAGAACAGCAATTCAGCCATGCCCACACAGCTCTAGGCTCTGCACCTGTGGGAGCAAACCAAAGACAGTATTTCTGATACTTTCCAAAAGGAATGTGAGCTACAAGAGCCACAGAATCATAATCACCAAATCATTGAGGTTGAGAGGGATCTCAGCAAGTCATCTTGTCCAACCCTTTTCAGCAGGGTCGCCAGAGCAGGTTCTCCAGGACCAGGCCTGGATGGCTTTAAAATATCTCCAAGGAATGTGCAACCTGTGCCAGTGCTCCATCACCCTCACAGTTCAGATGAAACCTTCAGTGTCCATTGACTCCTGTTCTGTCACAGATCACCACTGAAAATAGCCTGGCTTCGTCTTCTCCACTGCCTCGATTCAGATATTCACGCATTTTGATGGGGTTACCCCTGAGTCTTCTTCAGGCTCAGTACAGCTCTATTCATATCAAGGATGCTTCAGCCCCTAAATCTTCTCTGTGGCCCTTCAGTGAATGGTCTCCAGCACATCATCTTGTACTGGGGAAACCAGAACTGGACCCAGTACTCCAGGTGTGGCCTCACCAGTGCTGATCAGAAGGGAAGGATCATATTTCTTGACCTGCTTGAGGCAATACTCCTCCTAATGAAGCTCAGGACACTTAGCCTTCTTTGCTTTAAGGTCAGTCACATTCTTACAAAAATGTAATGAAAGCAACACAAAATGCTATGTTTTTTACTTCTTGCTTATCTTCCAAACCCAAATAATTAAATATAGTTGTTCATAAATTTATTTCAAATTAGCTATAGTAGGTCTTGCACAGTGAAGAACAAGGAGAAATCAAAAGCTGTGTTGAACCAGAGACAGTACTACACTCTGATGCACCTTTATATGTCACGGTAGTTCCATTAACTGAAGTGGGATCAGTCTTGTATGGATAAAGCCTCCAGAGTACATGAAATGACTCCGTCCTCTCTCAGGCCTCTTTACCTACACCTATGAGCAAATAATGACTAGCAAATTGTTTTGAAAGTTGCTAAATTATTATTTGAATCCTATTCACACCAATATGTTAGTTTGCAAAAGTATTTGACTAATTTCAACAAACCTAAAATGTCTACACCTGTTCAATAGCAAACACTTTGGACTTTCAGTGCCTCAGGTATGTATGCAAAATGAAAGCTTGATAGAAATATAATCTATGTATGTCAACAGTTTGTTTACAAAAGTCTCAAGTTAGATATCTAAAATGATACATTCTGATGTCAGTTCTGATTTTCAGTAAGACAAGATCTCACACCCACCTCGTAATCAGTCTTCTGATATTAACAATTCATGAAATCCTGTATGAAAAGGAAGTATCTGATGTTTCCATATTCACTGAAGGCAGCAGTTAGTGGAGTCAAGCTACCTCATTGTTCTCTTTCAAGGATACTATGCTGTTTTTGAATATAAAGATGCTCTAAAGTCATTCTGAGTACAGTAAGAGGTTGTATTTTTCTCTGAAATTGGTATTAATTTGATACTTCCTTCATATTCTGCACTGACTTTGAGATTCACTGCCTCTTAGAATATGCCATCAGAAATGTCACTGCAGTTTTCTTTTTTAGCTTTGACTTCATTACACTGTTATTTATTTAAATTATGTGATGGAATGCTGTTAAATTGGACTTTGCTTATATTCCATATCATATTGGTTTGAATTACTATGTTCAAACCTCCCAAGCAAAAGCAAAACTGGAGGGATTACATCCTTGATAAGATTACAATCCCCTCTTTTAAGTAATATTAAAATTGACTCCCTGAATATAATCAAGAATTTGTCTTGTTATCTTTAATTGATCTCCCTACAAAGACAGTATAGACTGCAAATGGAGTTGCAGTACATTACAAATCACAGAAATAATATAAAATCAGAGAGTAAAGCAAAGTAACAATTTGTGCCTATCTTGGCACTTAAAAGTTATAACTTGTCTCTTGACAGGAGAGGTCAGCTCCTGTTTATGGGAACAGTAAGTAAAATAAGACATCCAGGGCAAGACAAAATTATGCATTCAATATCAAGATGTTGAAGAATGTTTTCCTTTTTTGTGGGTGCCGTTAGACTTAATAAATGTATGAAGAAAATCTGGAAAAAAAGTAATATTTCTTAAAATATGCTCTTAGCATTACCAATCACAGTGGATTCAAGATACTTAAATTTCATTGCTGCCTTTATTTGAGCTAAACTGAGTCATTTTAGCTTCTTGCTGCATTTTCTGCAGGGCAGTAGGCTGGAATCCCAGATTCCAGCTATTTTAAATGTTTGCAATCTGCTGGATCAATGGTTTATTTGTAGGTGTTTGGAAAATCCCTCAAGTCCATTCTTTTATAAGGTATGTGCACAGTCCTCTAGTCTTTGCAGTCATCACTGGAAGTGGTTCAAGAGACACAGACTGTTGTTGATCCCACTGTATGCCACTGCCCTTGCACAGATTTGTTCAACTCTTGGCTTTCTCAGATCATCAATTCTTGTAGATTCAATAGGATATCTGGTCCCTGGAGGATACTAGTTCTTTGGAGGCTGTCACAGGCTATGTCTTAACCTGTCCTTTTAATCTGTTCAGCCTGCTCCTTTCCAGTTATTATTTCTGTAGCTGTACCCATATATACCTAGAGAAATTATTCGCACACACTCACAGAGAAGGGGTGATTCCTTTTTGTTCACTAAAACATGGCAACCTGGATAAGTCCATATGAGGAAGATGGTGAAGAGGTTTTCCTCTGCAGCCTGAAAAGAAATGATAACCCGGTTTATGACATAGCTTTCAACAGTGCTGACACTTTCTGCAAATGCTGTTTATGCTAATTCTCTCCAGTGAAATCAAGGCTGAAATTTCAGCTTCATGTGTATGTTGATATTCCTGTGACTATACTGTGAGTTATATGTAGTTACTTCAATTACTTTATGTCTTTGTAATATGCTGTGTGTTGCTGTATGTGTAGGTATATAAGAGCATACAGAAGTATGTGTAAATACATGGTGAAATATTTTTGATTAGTAGTATATTTAAAATGAATGCATGCCCTGTCTTATTGCAAGTAAGTCATAATGCTTAAATACTTAGTACTGTATGCTTAATATCATTATTTGTGATCTATGCTACTTAAGCACTTAAACTCCCCCAGCCTGGTCCCCTACTGTATTAAGCATTGTACAAACCACTAAATCAGCTGAATTCTTCTGCCGATATAATAATAGTTCTCCATGGATGAAAAAAAGACTGTATTCCGTGTATTGCCATACAATTCTAAGTGCAATGCAACCACACAACCCATTATCATATTCTGCATTTCTATTAGATATAGGATTAAAGGATCATTGGAAAATTCAGAATGGAAGAAGTCTCCTCTTCACAGTTAACTATGACTTAAGCACAAGATACTCATGGCTTTATCCAGTCTTCAAAATCTCCAAGGAAAGAGACTACCTAAACTCTCTGCCCAAACAGGTTCACTGCTTAGCTCCTTTCATGGTAAAATTTTCTTTTCCTTACATTTAGTCTGAACCTCTGTTATTTCAATTTATGTCCATGTCATCCTCCCAGCCATGCACCTCTGTGGAGAACCATTCTTGATGCCGTCCTTTTAGGTCCTGGCATTCATGTTCCCCATGAAATTATCCCTTCTTCAGGCTGAGCAGTTCCTTCTGTGACAGTAAGCTAAATTTTTGTGAATAGCCATGACAATCTTGTACAAATCCCCACAGACAATATATTTTTTTATATTATTTGACCAAAAAAATTTTGTTGAGCCTGTATTGTCTGATTGCTGTGTGGTTCATACTCCCATTGAATACAATATGCTGGAAGGTCAAATACTGCTAACATAAATATTTGTCTTAATTTTATTTTGAGTTAAACGAGACTTGAGGGAGAAATTTAGAATGGTGGGAATGGAGAGCTGCTGTTTTATTGTTTCTCATAATCATGAAAACCATGAAATTACAGAGAGTATCATGACTGACAGCAATGATTACCATCCAGAAACAACAAAAGGATCTTTATAGGAAAGAAGTGTAATCCATACCTGAATGGCTGACAGCCATTACAGGTCTGTAAAATCCTACTGTCTCCATGATGGAAAAAATCTTAGATACAACAGACAGCATTTATCACAGTTTGCCTATGAGACTCCTCCAGGAGAATTTGAGACAAATTTCAGAATACTTAAACTGGTTAAATTACTTTCCAAATATTTTAAAATTCTAATTTAAAATGATTATTCAGCAAGTGTGATTATTTTTTTCTGATTCAATAACAGAAGAGCTAACACTGATTATTCAAATCAATTATTAGTTCTTTCAAACATTATTTGAAACAAATTACTTGATTTAAAAAAAAAAAAATCACTGTGCAAAATACCAAGAGAAAACAGTCTCTCCCTTGAAGAGGTCAGGATCAAATCTAAAATGGGTCACAATGAATGCAATAAACAACAAGGCAGGAAGAAGAAAAAATTGAAAGGATAGGGGTAAAAATGTGTAATAGTTTCATGACTTGCCACACTGACATGCACAGAGCTTGGTAGTTACAAATCATGTGGAAGTTTTGCCTTGTTTTATGTGCCTGACTAGAAACTTTATTTCATGTCAGTATGTAAACAAAGTGGTGCAGGTAAAAGCGATACATGTTGATCCAGAGGCTCTGGACTGCAGCTGTGAGAAGGGTATTTCCTGACATGCACTGTGCACCCACAGTTTTTTCCATAACAGTTTTGACTAAGAGAAGCCTTGCAAAGGTACTGAATGTTAACATCCAATATAAGTTAGAGAATTTATGTACTGCTGTGAAAATATTTGCATTTTTCTCTCTTTTCATCTGCATTATTTTAGTCATCTGTTAAATTGGACAACTTTATTTTTAACATTGTCAGTATCACCCTATCAAACCACAGCTCAATGCAGTTCTTGTGATTGTCTCTATTCTTGTATTTAAAATTTGCTAGGGTTTATTCTTTAAGTGTCTATACAATTTATGAGACTTTTCCACTCAAGATACATTAAATTAGTTTTGTATCTTTGGTCTGTCAATACACTTTAAAAATAATATTCCACTTTTATATCTCAATGAACTTTTTGTACAATGACCACTCATGGTCAAAGAAACTTCCAAAGTGAGTGATAATACTTTTGGTTTGCATGTCAATGTCACCCTTTGTCAGAAAGCTGAAAATGTACATTCAATCAGAAAAGATGAATAGTCCTACATGGACAAAGTAAATGTTGGAAAAAAACTCCAAATAAGCCCTTCCTGGAAGGGGTCATTATAACAGGTAGAGGAAACACAAACCAAGCTGTACAGGTTCTGTACCAGTGCTAGCCTGTTGAGTGTGCAGTACGGATGGATCACAGAAGAAAAAAAGGACAGGGAGGATGCTTCAATGCTCCTGTAAGGCATTTGAATGGTTTCTATGCAAGAGAAACCGAGGATAAATGCAAAATTTATGACTGATTTCTAGTTTCACTTGAACACATGGCTGTATCTAAGGATGCAATGGTGCTCCAAATGGAGATTTAACTGTGTCTTCCCTGAAAAGATCTGGCAGGCATTGGATCATCTTTCTTAGTCTTTGGGGTATATTTGGATGGATAAAGAGGCTCTTCTGTTTAATTGTGTTAGTTCACTTGATTTTAGTTAATGGCATTGCAGCGCTGGGCTAACATATCTGAAGTCATGTTAATTGACCATGTTGTCATGTCCCTATCCCTGATGTTTTCTCCTGAGGCTAACTGAGCCTGAAATGCAGTAGCCTATTTTGTCAAGGGCTTTTTAATTGGGTTAAAGTCTCCTGAGCAAGCAGCACTGAGAGTTTCACTTACAGCCTGAATGGAGTGCATAAATGAGTGCAAAACTTTTGCAAACCTTTTCAAAACTGGATGAATTTCCCTTTAAAAATCCCCCTCTCAGCTAAAGAATTAAACATACAAATGGGTCTTCTGATGATTGGTTGCATTTTAGAATAGCTGGTAAGATGTAAATTGGTTTCAAAAATTAGGCTTCTGAGGGGAAACTTTGATTAAATCCCTAGAAACAATAAATCAGCTATAAAAATAAGCAAAGTAAAACTTACTTTTTTTTCCCCTTATGGATGCCTTCTTGTGTGGAAGTAGCATAGATATAATATTGGCATAAACCAGAGAAATAGTGTTTAGAAACTTGCAGCATTACTTTTGAATACATATTGAAATAAATCAGTTGTTCATTGCACTCTGAAAATGATAACTCAAAGAAAAACTATTCCTTTAATTTTAAGCAGCATTATCTTTAGCTAGAGTTGTTCAATGATTTTGTTCTTATTTTTAAACAGCTAAAGCACGTGATGAATGATTGATAATAAAGATAATGAAAAGATATTATAAAGTGATCTCTTTATTTCTGTGATAGAGCAGCTTAGAAAGAATGCACTTCTGGAAAGCATCTAATAGGTAGCAGCCATTTTCACTTATATCTAAATTAAGTCATACATCTTCATTAATTTCCCTGTTAGCTATTCCAAATTAAACCTGCATTTTTCTTCAAGAACACTGAAATCTGAAATCACCTGTGAATTATTGTACTGCCATTCATATAATTTTTTTTAAAATTAGAATATCCTTCTACTCTGATGACAGTGATGCCAACTATGGATAAGGCAACTTATAAGAGGTGTAAGAAATGCAAATTTCATTTTTCGTTCCTTAAATGACCTTTTATTTCCAGTGTTTATTAGAATGTTAAATGTTCTTTTCCTGCATTGGAAATACAAAGAATTTTGTGTGAAATGAAGAAAATAGTTTATTTCATGTGTCAATCTTGGAGGGTTTTTTCTGTGCTGTAACAAGATGAGCACAATGTGGTGTAGGTCATACAAAACTCTCAGGTAGTCCTTTAGCACAGATCTTACACTTTTATTTGTGCAATAATTGTTATGGTCTGGGAAAAGTACTGGTGAACTCCTAGTAATCTGTTCTAGATGGGGAATAATTTAAGACACATAAAGCAAACTAAACTTTCTATCAAATGATGCTGTTGTGGTTTGAGACTGGCCAAATGCCAGGCACCCACAAAAACCTCTTGCTCACTCCCCTCTGCAACTAGACAGAGAAAAAAAATATAATGAAGACTTCCTTGTTAATCAATCTGTTATCACAGAGGCATTACCACCATCTCTAATTGGGCCAGGTTTGGCGAGCAGCATGTCCATCTTCAGACCCATCAGGGGTTGTGAGGGGGTTTGCACCCAGCGTGCCAACAAAGAGGAGCCCGGAGGTCTAGGCTGCAACCCCTTTGGAAGGCAGCACACACAAAAAGGAGGCAAAGAGCTCCTCACCCGAGGGAGCAATCTTCTCTGTCACAGGTGTGAGGGCATGCAGGCGGAGATGAAGAGAGAGGACTCTCCGTATGGATTCCACACTAAGATTTATTCAGGTGAAGGGACACGGACAAAGAGCCAAATTTTTGACATGGTCCAGGGAGTTTATAGTGGGGATGGGAAGGCGAGGAAAGGGATTACAGCCAATGAAATAAGGGCAAGTAGGCGGGGTTAACAGTGAGTGAACCAATGGGAATAACACATAGGAGGGACTTGGGGAAGGAACCAATGGAGTGTCAAGCACGACAGAACTTTCTAGAATCAATACATATTAACTAAGGAAAATGAATTTACATAGATTTAGACATAAAACTGGGAGGAAAAAACATGAACCAGTTGTAGGGAAACATGTAAATCATAGAACTGGGGGATTGTGAGTTGTCACCCTCACCACGGAGTGAGCTGCTTTAGACCTCAGTGCCTGACCAGGACAGCTTGGTGTTGGGGGTTATACTCAGTGGTTAGAGTGGGTGGGGCCACTTGCATCACCCCAGGGCTGCTTCTGTTGGGCATGGTGGAAGCTTCTAGTGCCTTCTCCCAGGTGCCGTGTCTGTGGGCCCCCTAGATACCAAAAACCAGGCCGTGAAAAAACAATACAGATGCAGTTGAGATAAATCTAAATAGCCATATTTAAGTAGGTATATTTTTCCATGCTTCTTGGTATTTCTGTAATTTTTTTTTTTTTAAATTTTATCTATATTTACCTAAAGTGCTACTGTTCTAGTTAAATAGATTTGTATCTAAGTAACATGAAATTTTCTGGAAAAAAAAATCTGTGATCTCTGTGCCAAAGTTATTTTTATTACTTATTGTTAGGTCTGTCAGATCAACTGATAATAGTAAGGGTACCATAAAGAGTGATCTCACCAAAACTAACGGATTCAGTGACATTCATTTACATAAGTGGAATGGATGGAAAATTTTCTTCTACTAAAAAGTGGGGAACAAAAATCTAGAGTGGACTGGAAACAAGGACAGAGTAGAGATGGAAGAATGAGATCATTAGGTCAAGTCCTTCAATCAACTAGTCTATTTTTCAGATCCAGGCTAACTCACTGACAAACGCACATTATTACTCTTCAATCACACCTCAAGCCTGCAAGCCTCTTGATGCCGAGAAACTTTGAATTGTTTTGCATGATTTATGCAGTCACATTTCAACTTAAGAACTTTAGTCTGCTTAGCAGCCATTATCTTAGAGAAGAACTAGATGCTAGGGTTAAAGGCAGACCAATGTCATCCTATTTTTCATATAGATTTTTATTTTAATTTGTGAAGTCTAATCTCTTTGTAAAGGAGGTAATACTAAAAATGCTGTATGAAAAAATTATCTAGACAGAACCAAATCTGCATAACCAAATTGAATTAATTAGAAAAAGTCTTTATGCCCAACACTAGGATTTAATATGACTTTGAGGATATGTAATCTCTAATAGATAATGGTTTTGAAAATAGGAGGATTATTTTCTAGTTTGAATGTGTAAAAATGTTATAAATAACTCCTGCAAAACCCACAAAATGCCAGTCATCTAAATGGTGATATATTTGCACATTCATGGGGTAGAAAGAGACAAACACGTCCATCTGCAGATCCATTGTCTACTCCCATTAGTCATCTCATTTGGAAAACTGAACCTGAATCATTTTTGTCTGGCAGCTCTTATGCAAAAGATCACAGCAGTAATATGAGATGTTGAAATGCTAAAAAGTCATCCCCTTCGGAGGGTTTTGCCAATTAGGAAAGGAGTGAGAAACCTTTGTTACAAGAGGCGACTCAGTATGATTCAGGATCAGAAATGGGGAAGAAAGGTGGGAGGAGGAACAAGAAAGAAAAGAAACAAAAGCATAAGAGAAATTTGAGACAAAAAATATAAAAAGGTTTCAGCACTGGTCTAGCTGGTTGTATGAACTGAAGTGTGGAAGCTGGTCTTGATCTTGATCATTGGGTGGCTGCACTCGGTGCAGCTGTGCGGAGCGGCGCTTGGGCTGATGGAAATGAAAAGCCACGAGTGAAGGCATCGAAGAGGAGCCCATAATAGTCTGGTGTGGAGTCTCTATTGAATGCCCTTTTGTAGACTAGTATTGGTACCCTTGTATCCAAATGCTTTAAAGTCTTGTGTGGATTGTCTGTCAAATATTGTGAGACAGGGAAATATTATTAATCCTTGAAGGTAGTCCAACACAGAAAAAAAAAAAAGCTCTGATTGGTATGTCTAAGGACATAAACAGAGTTAGTGACAGAGGAAGAAATTGACTCCTATGTCTCCTGCTTCACATGGATCATTCCCTTTTTCTGAACTTTCTGTCTTGTATCTTGTGACAGTGATGTACATCTTTCAGAAATCTGCCTTTATCTCTGCTTTAAAGTGGGAGATGCTAACCTGGTTCAGGCAACAAAATTATTGCTTGAATTTCAGGTAGATTTTTAATTAACAGTTTTTATTGTGTGGAGACATTATAGTACCATAGCAAAAAATTCTCATGGATAAAACTGAATAAAGATTCAGATTAGAAGTCTGTAGTGAGATGGCTGAATACACAGTCAGTATGCTCTAAGACTTAGCCTCTCACCCAAGGCTTAGCAATTTGGAATTAATTTCTGCATTTATAGTTAAAAGAATTTCCCTGACAATGCTAGAATCTGGACAGACTATGGCAATGCAGACATGAGTGGCATTCTGTTACATATCAGAATAAAGGCAAGACCAGAGTGAAAGTCAGGCCCCTCTGAAGACCCTAAGAACATAGACCATGCTGCTTTCCTATTCAGTTTTAAGAATAAAACATCAGCCCTACACTAGCAGTTGTGGAAAATGATAGCTATCCAAAGCTTTACTGCTTTCAAAATATGATTAGAATCAATGTCAGAACAGGGACTGAGACTCCAGCCTAGAATAAGCCAACTCCTGTCAGCTAAGTCAGACAATATGAGGTTTATTGTACCACTGACATCTATGTGGTATGGACATTACACTCATTCAACTGCAAAATTCTTAACTAATTGCAAATTTAGTTAACGTCATAAACACTTGCTTTCAAAAACTGGAGCATTAAGGTCATGCCTCCTTGATGCCTTGGTGGGGCAACCTAAAAACAGAGGCTAGACAAAATTAAGAGGATAAAAGCAGGTATTTATTGAAGGGCCTTCAATAAGGTACACTGTGGGCTAGGGCTACACCCAAAATGGACCATGGGTCATGGATTTTTCACACTTTTATAAGTTTGGTCCATTTGCATATCAGGGTTAATTCTCCAATTACAATTTCAGGTAACGATGCCATTACCCCAAGTTTGTTCCCCTTTTTTAGAGGCTTTGTTTACATATTTCGGGGCCTGGGACAGCAAGCTGTCCTTGAGTCTCAGGCCTGGAGAGGATTTGTTATGTCTAACCAGAATGGGAGAACAGTAGCCAACAGGCTATGTGGAGTTTTTGAGTTACACACTAAAGCAGTACAGGATCTGAAAAATATAAAAGCCAAAATCCTAAGACATCATCCTTCTAATACCCAGTGTTTCTTTCTTATTGTTCCAAATAGAGAAAACTATTTCTTCTAGGACTCGGTTGCTCTTAAGTACAAAGTATACAGGTTGCTTACAACTGCTGGAAACACCCTGGATTCCCTTTGCTGGAAATACCCCAGATTCCCTTGTTTAATAAGAGATATGATTCTCTGAGTGACAAAATAAAGCTGTGAAATAGAGAATTGCCTTCGTATGAAAAAACAGCTTGAAATGTTTTTGAGAATGATTGTTATAAATCTGTTTCCCCTTATTGTGCTTGTTAGTATTAGTATTTAAAAATTCATTATATTCCCCATAAAAATATTGCCAAATATAAAAGCCAGGGAGAAATTTAAACAGGAATATTCCTTTATTATATTTGAAGAGGATTAGTCTTTTTTACTTTTCACTTGTAAATTCCCCGCTTAAACTTCTGTGTTGTCCATTCAAGGAGCATGAGCTATACCAGGAATCCTGGATTGAAAAATAATCATGTTGCAGAAAAGATGATACAGTTCAGCCATTACAGTGGGTGACAGACCTACATGTAAAAACACTTTTTGAAATGGTTTTGAATAGCAAGAACACCCTGTGAGACCAGGATAGGTTTATATGCAGTTCACAAAACTCTGTCTAGGCTGCAGCCATGGCTGTGGATTATGGTACCTAAGCCTATTGCCATTCTTGCTGTAAGCTGCTCTCCTTATCTAGTTGTAAAAGCCGCAGTCCTTCTGTGGCGCTTAGTGTGTTAAGCAGGCAGGGAATTATTTCGGGAAGTCGGATGCAAGCATTTGCTTCAGTGCTGTAGCGCTGGGAGCTTACATGTGGCCAGTACACAACTGGAGTTCCCTTCTTCCTGCACACGTAAGCAGCACCTGCACTGGTGCGTGCACAGCACAAGCTCTCCTGGGTACGTGATGTGACACCAAGATGTGTGTCTGCCAAGTAATGTGACAAAACAATGTGTTCCCTTTGTATGACAAAAGAGGGAATATATTTACATCCAATGGATGTGGAAGTGAAGATTTTACGTTGACTCTGTGTCTCTGTGCTTCTTTTGGACACTTGTACCCTGTGATCCAGCACTACCTTCCTTAAGTAAATCTGGTGGAGCTTTATACATTATCCAGGTAGTCCAGAGGCTTCTTTGCATAACTGTTCTACAGTCAGGATGCTTGATGGAGACAAAGCAGGTGAATCTCTGAGCTTGGCATGCCCAATTCTTGTTTTCTTAGTTTGAAATAAATCTACCCCATCATTTTTTAATATTTAAAAACAAAAGGAAATTAGTTAGGCATTTAAGATAACGATTCCGTCATGCTAGTGATCTGTGAACTAATACCTCTTCTAGCAGTGTTCTGGTGAATTCCAGAGTGGCTGAATTCCAGATTCAGGGGCTAGGGGGCTTCCAGATCACCTCGTAATGCTGTGAACTTAGAGTTGTCCAAATATGCCTTGCAACAAGTCACTGCTGTGGTCTACAAAAAAAAATAAAAATAGAAAGTTGTTATTTCTTATATCACAGGTACAGACATGCATTGTCAGGCATGATCACTATTACCTTTATTTTTTGCATTAAATAATTTAGAACTTTGCATGACTTAATTTATATAACATGATACAAGTTGTATATATTTACTCCAAAGGTTCTGCCCTTTGAAAATAGGGACTGTTGGAATCATGGAGGATTGAATTTTAGGCAAAAGTGCCTTGTCTTTTTTATTTCAAAAGTAGTAAAATGGCATATTTATAGAAAAATAACAAAATGAGCTACATTGATGGCAAAAAAAGATTTGCACAAAGTTTAGGTGTCTAAAAACTGGATATTTAATTCAGAATTAAACACTTGAGACTCCATTTATAGCAAATATAAGCAAAAATAGATACAATTAATCGAATCCATCCTTTTAGGGAGATAAATAATTGTCTAGAGGTGCCTTCCTTTTTCTCTGCTGTCTATAGCAGAATCATGGGGTGACTAGCTCAGCCCCATAAACTAAGGTTTGGGTTCCTTAGCAGGAGAAGAGAAAACCCTCTCCTTTGATGAGTCTTCTAGTATATACCAGAATAGGAACAGCTTCACAGCCCACTCCAGGCTGACTTGCTCCAGCTAAATAGTAGAACTGAAAAGCCATTTGTTGTGAGTTTATGATTTTTTTCTTTTTTTTTTTTTTTTAATCTTTCTTATCAATACTAAAATATTATTTTGAAAATAAAGTTCTAGCAGGATAAATTTTTCATATAGATCTGATCTAAATAACTCGGCAGAGGAATATTGTTTTGGAGTGGAAAATTTGATGTCCAATCCCTCTTTTACCAGAAAATAATGAATACTCTAACTGTGTAGCATGGTGACAGCTATGAAGATCTTCTTTGTTTTTTAAAACTCCAGACTTTAATCTTTCTGAGGAGGAATGCAGAAGGAAAATAATCTCTGGTCTTTCACAGGATCATCACTAGAACTGGAGAAATCTATTTGGCATGCATCCTTTTCTTATCTATTACTCAAGATTATCAAGAAATACCTCCCTACTTTAAATTGGGCAGAAAAAAGAGAAAAATTATGTAGCCATCTTTAATATTCATTATTATGTCATAAATTATCTTGTTATTCCAATAGAATGTGGTTATTTCTAATTAAATGTTTTCCAGCTACTGAATCTATAGCTGCATTTTTCTTTTCAAGCAAAACTTAAAATGTAAAAATCTTTGTCATATTCAGGGAGCTTACAAGCTAGCTGGTCAGATCCTGCCATTTGGTCTTTGCTTTATTGTTCTTTAGGTGCCAGTTGTGGTCAATCCATTATGTTTAAATTGTTGGCCATCACTGTCTCCCTCTTTTTCAACTGACAGGACGCAGCAGGAGAGGAATTTCAAAATGTCTGGCAAACTCATTACTCCTCATAACTACTGCTGTGCTCAGCTAACTGGAGTTGTGGCAGCATAAGCCTTAAATGGCAGAGAGCATACTAAACATCATATTCATTAGCTCTCTCTTTTTATTTTTTTTTCCTCATACTTTGTTTTTTCTTTTCTATTAAATCTGCTCTCAGAAGAAACTTTCAGTCACCTGAATGAACAGCATATCAAAACATAGGATATTTCAAAAGAAAAATTAAGGCAACAGAATTTTCTTACATAAAAATTTTTCTACATAACATGTCACCTACTGTAGAAATATATTCTTATACTGCCATTTTTTTTTCTTCCCAAATACTTCTCAACACATAGATTAACAAAGCCACCTATGCATCCCATTTGAGGATAATAGTAAAGAAGAGATGCAGCCTCTCCCTACTGTGACTGCTTTTTGGAGTGATGTACAGCTGATACAGATTCTGTAGATAAATCCCAAGATCCAGGATGTATCAGGATTCTTGTCTTGCCCATACACCAAAACTTGTTGCATTTGTAAGATGCTCATTCTGTTGTTTCATTATTCTTTTTTCCCCAGAAAGGGCTGACTATACTGAGAAGACTTGAAGAGTGCATTGTATATGTTTTCTAGGGAATGTTTTCTACAGAGTCCAAATCCAGAGACTTTTTGATCACCAGAGACTGAACCCTAACTCCCTTCATGGGATGCAGACAATCTCCATCATCATCAGAAACTGCAATGTGATCACAGAAATTGAAGGGACTGAGGAACTTTGTGTCACCACCAGCCCTTGAAGACTCATCAGGGAGTCCTATAAAAATGAGCTGTTCAGTAGCCCCAGAGAGATCTGAATGGACTAATGCTGATGATCACGCCTTTACCACACCATCCCTCCCAGATTTCCTATTGCCTGTCTCATGCCTTAGACTTTACACATTTGATGGTTTTATGTGCAGTTCTGTGTCTCCAAATTTTGTTCTCTCCAAGCTACATTGCTTCTCCCAGTAGAGAAGGAACACTGAGGAGACTTGGTATCCCAAGCTCCTCTGACACTGGGGAACTAGGATTTGGTAGTGCAGGTGATAGCACCATGTTAGGGTAAAGAGAGGGAGAAACATCCCTGGTTTAAGTTCCTTTTGTTGGCTTTGCTGATTTGGTAGATTAGCTTAGCCTGAAATATGCTCTCAGCAAGTGTGTTTGAGGAGATACTTTAGACGTAATTTGGGTTTTCCTTTCTCAGCAGACTTGTTAGGAGTTTGTGCAGTGATACCTATGTAATTCTTTGTCATTTTGGAAATGGTTGGATGCGAAAATTTTAAAATTTTCATGGTTAAATACTGATAGAGAGATGCCATGAAGTTTATTACATGTGCAGATATATGTAGATATAGATAAAATTTAGGGACTTGGAGACTGGTATGATGGGGGTGCTTAAGATACTAACAAAACAGAACAGTTCTGAGGTTTAGAAAAAGACATTACCAAATTCTTTCATTAAAACCTCCACAAGTTAATAGTTATCATCCCTGCATCTACATGGTTGCTAGTCTTTAGTGATTGTTTCGTATGTGAATATCCTTCTTATGTATTTGGCATTATATCCTGCCTATTTGCAGTCACTTGTGCAAATTTTGTTATTTAATTACAATTTGTTTTTACGTAGATGCCTTCTACATTAAACCATGCACATCTTTGCCCCTTTGGTGTCACAATGCTCACATACTGATGTAAAATGCATATGCAGAGTTTGTCTGCCTATGGCATTGCAGTGTTGGAGCCACTGTCTTGGCTGCAGATTGAATGAAGGGGCCTTATTCATTTACCAACAAGTTGAAAATTAATCAGATTTCTTCTGACAGTTCTGTTTATGGTTAATTTGACCCTTTGTCTCCTCATCCATCTGGTATCATTGCCTCTATTTTCATTTACAACAAGAAACTGCTGCTTGCTTTGCATGCTTGTGCAAAACCATTATAGGAAGTAAATCTTAATAGAGATGCAAAAATGCTTTTCAATAAAATAATTCAAATTTAGTTGTGATGATTTTGTGTTACTAAACTCTTGCTTGTGTTCTTTCTGATTTAAAGAGACAGGGTTTTACAGACAGTGCTTAAAGAACGTGACTATTATGATATATGGTATGATTGGGTGGTCTTTGCCAGTTTATTGACATATGCAGCCTAAATGAGAGATTGCTAAAAGACTCATAATTTCTGTCATAAAAGAAAAAAATATATAGGCAAGATAGTAGTTTGTTATTTGAGAAAGATTTTAGTAAACATGCATATATTTTTGCAGATTTTAAACCTGTGTTAGGAATCATTTCCTAATTTACTTTCCTAAACAATTTAGCTCTATTTTAGGAAAATCTATATGAACTTTATTAAGATTTTTTACTTTGCATAGAATATTTATCAGAAATATCTATTGGTGAGTGGTGTGGTTGCAAGGTTGGCCTCTGAGGGAGGAGGTCAGGGATTGCCCAGTGCTGGACACAGCCAGCTCCTGCCAGCTTCTCTATGGTCTACCACAGGACACAGCTGAGACCATAAGCAAAGCTGGTGAAGCCTTTCTGGGGAAAAGAAAAAAAAAAATAAAGAAAAGGAAAAATGACAAATAGGAGTGAGGAAAACCAGTGAGAAGCAGCAGTAGGAACACAAGGGTTAGGGAAGGAAGAGGAGGAGGAACAGAGCAGAGAATCCTCTGCAGCCTGTGGAAGAGGCCGTGATTGAACAGGTAATGTCCTGCAACCTATGGGAGTACCATGCTGAAGAAGACATCCACACTTCATGGAGGACTCTACACTGGAGCGTGTGGATATTTCCTAAATTATTTGTGGTCCATGGAGAGCCCATTTTGGAGCAGGTTTTCACTGAATGACTGCAGCCCATGGAGAGGCCCACACTGAAGAAGAGTAAAAGGATGGAGCAGCAGAAAGGAACTGCTATGGGCTGACTGTGACCCCATCATTCCTCATCCTCCTGCACTACTTGGAACAGGGAGAAATTAGAGAAGTTGAGAATGAGGAAGTGAAGTTGAGCCTGGGATGTCTCTCTGAGCAGACTTGTGAGAGGAGTGAAAAGAGGGAGTGGCTGGATGAGAATCAGTCACCTGGCCAAATTCAAGCCACCATAGTAGGAAATCACAGCTTATAAATCTATTTGCCACTTTGGTCAAAAGACAAGAGAATCATAAGTTCATAACAAGGAAAAGAATTCACCTTTAAAGATACCAGTTAACCTTAAAGATAAGTTTAATCTTACCCACCCAACAAAATGACAGTTACTCAACAGACACAACAGGGAAAATTCCATTACTTATAGTAATTCAAGGAGGCCGTTGAGAATAAGCATTATTGCTGGGCAGTAAATCCAAGTCACTTATCAGACTTTTTCTTTCTTACTTTTGTTGTTCTTTGATAATAAACCCTCATTTTACAACATAATATAATTCTTAGTTTAAGCAATTTTTATAACAATGCCAAAGGATTTAATTTTTAGACAACACTGATTGTTGGGATATGTTTTACAGAAACTCATTACTTTTAACTTATTCATGTTCTTTCTCTGATGGAAAATTTAATTGTTTCTCAACTATTTAAGATAAGGCTCTTTTGAAATTTGCAGTCAAAAATACCATATGTCTAAAAGTAAACCATTGCATAATCCCTTCCTGATCCCATTGCTATGTGAATATCAAAAAAATTACCTACAATATAACAAGGCTGTCTGATGCTATAACTGGATAACAAAGTAAAAGGCAATTTAAATGTAAAAAACAAAACCCCCAAAATGAGTCACAAACAACACTATCATTTGGGGAATCAATTAGAAATCTGACAATGCTCAAGCAACTTCCTTACCAAACTAAAAGACAAAATATGTCTTTGTATTTGGCCTGGCTGAGATGGAGTTCACTTTCCCTTAGCAACCCTCGCTTTGCATTGGTAGCTTGAAAGATGTTGATAACACACCAGTGTTTTGGCTACTGCTGGGCAGTTCTGGCACAGCATCAGCTCTGTCTCTCAACATCCTCCCCCCCATCAAAGGGGCTGGAAGTGGACTAGGTCTTGGGAGGGGACTCAGCTAGGCCAGCTGACCCAAATTAACCAAATGGATATTCCATACCATATGACATCATCTCAGATATAAAACCTAAGGGAAGGAGGAGGAATGGGGAGGCATTTGTTATTTGCAGTGTTTGTCTTTTGGAGCAACCCTACATGTGCTGAAGCCCTGCTTCCCAAGAAGTGGCTGAACATTGCCTGCTCATGGGAAGTGGAGAATAAACCCTTTTTTTTAATTTTGCTTATGCACGTGTAAACTTTTGCTTTCACTTTAGTAAAGTGCCTTATCCCAACATACAAGTTTTTTTCCATCTTGTCTTCTCTCCCCTGTCCAGCTGGGAAGGGGAGTGGTAGAGAGGCTGGGTGGGCACCTGCCATATTGGCCAGGTCAACCCACCACAGACTTTCTAAGATAAAACGTAAACAAATAAAAGGAATGCCTTCTCAATTGTCTATTAAAATGTAAAAAGGCCACTTAGGAATAACTAAATTAAAAAAAA
The DNA here is from genome assembly GCF_041296385.1 of Aphelocoma coerulescens. NCBI lineage: Eukaryota > Metazoa > Chordata > Aves > Passeriformes > Corvidae > Aphelocoma > Aphelocoma coerulescens. The sequence goes on from NC_091015.1 coordinate 27,847,732, forward strand.
AACAACAAAAAACAACCCCAAACAAAACAACTATTTAGGGATCAGAGAAATAAGGATGTTTGAATTTGTTCAAAACTAAAATTTAACTCCTAATGGACCCTGGGGAAAATAAAGGGAAATATCAGAAAACAGACCAAATAAAAGGGTAAGACTGCTAACTTTCAAAAGATTGTCAGAACATCCTGATATATAAACAAAGGCCGAACAACTGATGTTGAAAGAAAGCTATAATCTTGTTACATAGGCTCACCTGTTTGTGAGCTTAAATTGCTAACAACACAACCTAAAAGAGTATTAAAGGAGTGAACGTCTGACAGCATTTAATTCTGAATCTCAGAAATACTGAAACAGCCTTTCATTTCTTCTTCTCTGGGGTGATGAAGAAAAAGGGGTCTAGGTCTCCCTGAACTGAATACAAAACACTGTCTGGTTCCATCTTTGGTTCAACAGTGCTCATTGCAACAACTTATTGCTGCAAAGTCTGGCTTAAAAACAACCAAAAATGGGTTTAGAATAAAGCATTGTTAAATGCCATGTAAAGCTAGAATAACAATATGACTGTACTTATATGGTTTTGATGACATGTACTTTGGCTGGAAGTGCAGCTAAGGCCTAAGCATGAATCAACAAAATTAATTTTAAAGACAAGTTCAGGGAGTTAGATTGAAATGCACTTGAATTATTTTTCATTTAAAGTTGTTCATGCCGAATACTGTAAGTGATCTTTGTTTATTGTACTCCTAACTATATTTCATTTTTGTTTTCTACCCTCTCTTAAGCATATAATTGTCAGACTGAAAATGTACTACTAATCATCCTCCACCCAGTGTAAATGAAACAGTTTGTATAGCTATTTTGATGCTGTGAGAAATGCTACTGTGCAACACTTTGCCAAAAAGTATATTTTGATCATTGATCACAGCCAGGTTTTGAGTGTGATCACTGGTCACTGCCTTTAATATGGTGTCCTCAACACTCAGTAAGTGACCTCCTTATGATTGGAAAAATCCCCCAAAATTAAAGTTTCTTTAGACTTCAATTTCTTTTTACAAAAAAGAATTGAGTACTTGGTGAACTGGAAATGTGCTGATCACATGAAGTGTCTATGTCTGATTCTACTTTATCAGCTCACCCAGGAACTAAACCCATGGGGTTTCAAAAGGGTGGGTACTTTCCTTTGAAGAGTCTTTAAAGGTTACTAGATTAGATTATTAACTATTGAGAGATTATTAATTATTGAGAGAAAATGCATTGTATTCTTTAAACTGAAGGTTACAATTCAGAATCCTGTATCAAGAGCTTAGGTTATATGGGAAGATGGTAAGACATCTGCAGGTGAGACCTAGGGCAGTTAGTTTTCTTAGATGTAAGGAACTGATTGGGAGGAATATAGATTTCAGGGTGCCTCCGTGACTCTTCAGGGAGGCGATGGATCTGCACTGCTAAAAACTAGAGCTATTTAAAAGCAGGGGCCTGGTATTGCTTCTGCCTCATACTTTTTCCTCAGGGTAATTTAATTCTTTTTACTTGGTTCACAGTTACTAGATTAATGCATTGGTGACTGAAGCCTCAAAAGTTAAAGTGAAGCTATACAGATTATTATGTTTCAAAGTACTATAAAATACCTTTAGTGCTGAAAACATGTTCTTTGGAATTATGTTACAGATTAAGAACATCATGCCACATCTTCTGAAGATCAAATGCAATGTCATGTCTTTAACTGATAAAGATCTTTGTATGTTCGAGATGCTTTAGTCAGACTGTTCTGCTTCAGCCCAGCTGAGAATCCAGCTGCTGTTTCCTTGTGATCACATAAGATTTTCTTATCTGACCAAAACACTTGTCCAGTTCCCATTCAAAAACAATTGTGCAGCACATTGGAGGTGAGTGTGTTGCATTTTCTTGCTACTAAATAGTCTCTTCACTCAGTGACATTACAAACCACGTGCATCTCTGTTGCAGTGGGGATTTTTGCAACATGTATAAGACAGCGGGCCTGTGGGAAAAAATAGGGGCTGACTCTTGGTAGATGTTTTAGAGATGTTTATTTTCCAGCCGCATGGCCAGGGACTGCCAAGGAACTGCCACAATCACCGGACCCGCAAGGTCCTTCCCCACGCAGAATACAAAACAACCAAAGGGGAATGAGGTTGACCAGGGAGTGGGGAAACCCCGTAGGTCATGCCTCTAGCCCAGGGCCCCCTCCCCCAGGACCACATGGCAGGGGGAGGAACCCCAACACATCTCATGGTTTTTACCTTGCTGCCACAAAGTTTTCATTGTAAAAGGTGATACTGCAACAGCACGCTTGTCACAGAGTATGCTAATCAGTAAACAGACATCTTGTGATTTCCACAAATCTGTTTTATTGGACAACACTTTGGAATGATGGAATTCAATATGCTAGCAGCTATTGGTTCTATGATTGATTTAATGTTTAAACAACAATTTCATTTCCTCAAAATTTTGATGTACTCAGTCAAAGTGTACTGTAACTTAAACAAACCAATATCCTAGTCCTCGTCACATTAATATTTTGTCACTGCTTTTTGTGAGAACAGGGTTAGACTTTTTACTGAGTCATTCTTTTTCAAAAGAAAATTCTCTCCTGTGTTTGACAGAGATGCATAGACCCTTGGGATTTGGTAGCCAGGGAGAATAAGATCTGTTGCATTCTCACTCGATAATTTTGAGCCTTAGGTTTGAGGTTTTGTACAACATAGTAGAATCAGAAATGTTTGGCAGTGGAGACTTTGACTTCAGTGCTGTACACACCAACTATATCAGAACTTTTTGTTTATATCAGTATTACTCTGAAAAAAATATTAGTTTCTGTTCCTCCAAGGCCCATTTGTAGGTGTGTACTATAAGGTATACCTTATATTAGCAATTATTTTCTTGACTAATCCTCAGAAAGGGTAGAAAATTACTTAAAAATTAGCGACCTTAAATTTGCCCCTCCAATTGCATTCTTTATGACATTTTAGTCTAGTACTATATTTATATCCTCTTTTTGATTTTAAGTTTTTTTGCTATATAGTATTTTAAGTTTAATCAAAAGTCAACTTAGAAAGGCCATTCTGCCTAAGGGATATTTTTCCATTAAGTATTTGACATATTGGTGGCCTTGAGGGATTATTGGTTTTTGAAGAAATATTAGCAGCTGAAAATTTGCATTTTAATACAGTTCTCCTCAACTACTCAAGCAATTTTATTTTTAAGACCTGTGACAGGCTTCAAAGCCTTAGTTCTAAAGCAATCTTGCCAAGTAGTAGCTAACATAATTTTACTACAAATGATTAAGTTTCCTAATAGGTTTTCCTTTTCAAAATCTTGTTTGAGGTGTCTGTGAAATCAATACCAAACTTTGAGATTTGTACTAGAACTAGCATTGCTAATTTGTGTGAACTAGAAAGAACTGGAAAAGAACTCCACTCTAAATTGTCAAACCCAAAGAAAAAGAAAAGTGAAAACTAAACCCAAACGTCAAGTAAGTTCTCTAAATATAAGGAGGATGACCACCTTTGTAAAATTGGTATTCCTGATCAGTATTTTTTAAATTATGGCTATACAAATAGGCTATCATAAACACTTTTTTTGTTTAATGATATCTGAGGCTTTTAGGTGAATCAGATGCAGGAAAAAGCATTTACAGTAAAATCAGAAGAGACTGTACACTATGGAAGTGCTGATACTAACACTACACATGTGATATCTGTCCCAGCTGCCATTCAACAGAAAATGCCCATTGACTTGATGTGTTTTGTGTCAACATAACAAAGAATTTATGAGCCAGTGACAGTTTTGAAAATGGGCTGGACTGAGATAATCCTTCCTGACATGTTAGCATTGCTGATTGAAACTAAGCACAGTTTAATCAGACAATCATGCTAATCACACATTAGAGTATGATTTGGGGTTCTGGGTTTTTTTTTTGAGAATTAAATCGTAGGGCAGAGTTTGAAAGATATGGGAGTTTAGCTAAATCTAAATCCTAATTCTACATTGTAGAACATAGGTAACACAACTGCAGCTGTAGAAGGGAGGAAAAAAAAGGCACTAGCTGGGAAAAAACCACTGCCCAACTTTTCCATACATCATCAAGTCAAGTGTAACAATTGTCATCAATGAACTCCTTTCAAAGGAAAATATGATGTAATTTCTCTTTCAGAAACAAAACCCCCAAAACCATAAACCTTATAAAAAGCCCTGATAACTGTTGGGAGTTTTTCTATTGACCTTAAGATATCTCAAATTAGATCTGAAATTTATTTTTGGAACCCAAAGTATTTTAAACAGACAGTAAGCTTTCTGCTTACTTTACTTGTTTCTATAGAGAGAAAGGCTTTTATTTATGATATCAGTTTGGCTGACGCATCATCTCATTACAACTGAAAGTCTCATTGCAACTGGTACTCTACTGACTGATCTGTTGCATTCAGTAGTTTCACATATGAATGTGGAAAACTTCACTGAATATCACCATATAATTCCTACTAGATATTATGGAAAAAACCAAAAACCCAACCAGAATAAGTTTTGAAATCAGAGACTCATGAGTTAATTATCTTTTGACATTAGTTCAAAAATAATAAGGTAAAACCCATTGTTTTTTAATGGATACATTTTGGGTGTGTTTGTTTTTTGGTTTCTGAATTTTAATTTGCCAGTCATGGTGTGAAATACTTTACATTGTTGAATTTCCAGAACTTATTTAAACAATGTCCCTTTCACCAACAGTCTCTTTTCCACATTCTTTCCCCAAACTGCCAAGTCAGTTGTGGACCCAGAGGACCCACAGAAAAGCTGAATTCGACCCCCATATCTGACCATGCCCTAAAGCAGCATCTAGTCATGTATTCTGACCCAAACCTTCACTTAGATATTTTCATTGTTTCTTCATGAAATCATAGAATAGTTTGAGTTGGATAGGACCTTTTGAAGGTCATCTATTCCAACCTCACTGCAATGAGCAAGGACATCTTCATCTAGATCAGGTTTATCGGAACTCTGTCCAACCTGATGTTGAATGTTTTCAGGGAGGGGGCATCTACCACCTCTCTGGACAACCTGTGTCAGTGTCTCCCAGTCCTCATTGTAAAAAACTTCTTTCTGATATCTAATCTAAATTGACTGTCCTTTAGTTTGAAGCCATTTCCTCTCATCCTGTCACTACAGACCCTGCTAAAAAGTTTGTCCCCATCTTTCTTATAGGCTTCCTTCAAATACTGAAAGGCTGCAGTAAAATCTCCTCTAAGCCTTCTCTTCTGCTGGCTGAACAATCCCTATTTTCTCAGCCTTTCCTCTTAGGAGAGGTGCTCCATGCCTCTGATTATCTTGTCGGCCTCCTCTGGACTTGCTCACAAAGGTCCATGTCCTTCCTGTGCTGGGACCCCAGAGCTGGATTCAGTGTTCCAGGCAGGAGAGGGGCAGAATCCCCTCCCTCACCCTGCTGCCTTGGATGCAGCCCAGGACACGTTTGGCTTTCTGGGCTATGAGTGCACATTGCTGGGTCATGTCCAGCCTCTCATCCACCAGCATCCCCAGGTTCTTCTGGGCAGGGCTGCTCTCCACTGTTCATACCCCAACGTGTATTGATAATGGGGATTGCCCTGACCTGGGTGCAGGACCTTGCACTTGGCTTTGTTTGTACTCTTGAGTTCCCATGGGCCACATCTCAAGCTTGTCCAGGTCCATTTGGATGGCATCCCATCCTTCAGGGCTGCCAACCCCATCAATCAGCTTGCCTTCCACACTAAAAAGCCTGGAGGATCTTGCAGAATGGAGTGCAAGCCTACAGATTAATGTTGTGTGGTGAGTGCATCTTATCACAACTCCTGGTTGTGACATCATCTGCTGGTAGCCATCTTCTATTTTGCATTTATACTGAAAATCCATAGTGAGATGAAGAAACAAATAAGGAAGTAATCCTTCGATGTGTAAAATGCTTTTAACCCTGCTGGTCCGATATAATGATATTCCTCAGTAGAATCAAAGGAACATTAACATTACAGCTTTTCTCAGATAGTGGCTGAAATTGGATTCTTTAGTGGGGTGGATGTGGGATATTATAGAAATAATATGGCTTAACCTGCCCTTCAAGTCTTTTCTTTCAGATGTCCTCATTTTTTTTTTGTGTATAAACAGAATAGTTTCTGTTTCTTTTATACAGATGTTTCCATTTCAATATCAATTTTTTCAAACTATAACAAGTCAAACTTCGATGAAGCTGGTTTATCCTTAGGTTTTCATAATGTCTTTTGGATTCCATAGGCTAATTTAGAACTGCTAAATGATAGGAGTGATTATGTTTATTTGACTCGGTTTAAGTGAATTTTCTCCTCTCACTTGTATTTTAATTTCAAATCCAATTACACTATCATTATTTAGAGCAAGATCAGAAAACAGCTCTCTTAATTATAAAGTCAAAAACTGCTCTGAAAACTCTCCAGAAAAGAGAAATTTTAGGATATTTGGAAAAATCTCATCAAATTAGATAAAAAGAATTTAAATAGGTAGAGGTTAATCCATTTGATGTAATGACCTATAAAATAGTGTTTAAAAAGAAATATGATTGTCTGCACTACCCTGGGCTCATTAAAAATCCTCATTTATGCAACCTGAGTTTGTATGTGTGGACTGCAGTTGTACTTTGAAAGTATGTATATATCCCTTTGGTATATTTCCTAAAAATGGAAAAATTTCAATGCACCAGTAACTGAATACATCCCAAACCCCCCAAATTTCTTTTTAGACTGGTAATCATGTAACAAAGTATGGATTTTTATCAGGCTTGATAAGACCTGTGTGTTGATTTAAACACCTCAGGCAAATAAGATGCACACATAAGAATATGACTACTGCTAGAGGCTGTAACTTTATTAACTTAATTAACATAATGATAACTGGGGAGATGCAAAACAGCTATTTCACCCAATATCACTACCTAACAGGAGTGCTCCAGAGTGCTTTTACCTAGAATATATCAATCAAGTTAATAATAAAGCAGCAATCTTAATTTACATTCCTTGGCAGCTGACAGTCAAATCCTTTCCCCCTTTCTTCTTGAGTCAGGGATCAAGGTGAAGTGTCTCAGTCTGTGCTTAAAATTTTCCTCTGTGCTGGGGCAGGTCAACAACTAACTTGGAAAACTTAAAAATATCTGAAATTTTTCCCTTGAATCACCTTGGACCTTGTAGTATGAGGTCATAGGTTTCAAATCAGCAGCAACTCCAAACCCCCATATATTCTAAAACAGCTGTCACTATAAACTCCTCTGAACCTCCTGAGTTCCTTGGGTGTGTGAAACATGAGAAAATTAGCACTGCAGAAAACTATCTTGGAGATACAATAGAAGATAAACTATACACAATACATCACTCTCTCAAATTCAGGAATCAAAGACTGGCTGTAACTTAGAAATGCACAAAGAACTAGAGACCAGGCAGATTTGCTCAGTAAAAGCTTACAGTTAATGATAATATTGAGCCCATATAATGGTTTAGTTTGCACAGCTACCATTGAAGTATCTTTTGATCACTAACTCTAGGCTATTTTTTTTCCTTCTGTTAAGGAAGACCTCTGTAATGTACTATGACAAATTTTAGTAGTCTGAAAAAGCCAGGAACTAAGTAACAGAGCTTATAAAAATGATACTAGAAATTGAGAAACTGTCAGTAGAACATACTGAGGTACTGGAAGGGAACTACCCACATGAATGTACAGATTTTTTTTTTATTCAGGAAAGATTTCTCTTATTCAGCATTTAATTTCTGTCAAAACTAGAAAAAACCCATCCTGTCATTGCAAACAGATAGCCATGCACTGACAATATGAAAAAGCAGACTTTACATCTTTGGCCTGACTCATTTGGAAAGAATGTCTTGAACTTGCAATTCTCATATCCCGTGGGAGCTACTGCCTCTTCTGAACAGATGTTCTCTATTTTTTTCCCATAAAACCCTTCAGAAGTTGTAGTTTTGGCTTGATGCAGTGTTACCGTAGGCTAAGATAGTTTCCTACCCAGTTCCTCAGTGCTCATACCTTTGAATAATATTTACCAGTATGTTTCCTTAAAAGCTAGCTAATATTTGCAAACTTCTTGCATAGCAAGTCTAAACTCCCAGAGTAATTTGGAATATTATTGAATTTAAAACCAAATGTCACAGACCTAAGAGATTAAACATGTCCTGAGAACATAAATGAGGATTTGGTTTTCCATACACAGCAGATGAAGTGGTTTTCTCTAGGAGAGTTTAAGGCATTCGGTTGCAATTGTCCGTATTTTTATAATCTTTGCCCATGTCCACTGTAGCCATGTTCACATCTGTTTGTGTTGTGCCTAATGCTCATTTGATCCTGCTGAAAAACCTAAACAAGGTCAGTTAAGAAAATCAAACCAGCAGTGAAAAAAAAAGAAAAAGAACTATTTAGGTGTAACTGTTTGTCTCCTTCCTTTAAATAAAAAAGGTTTAAGAGGAAATCCTTGTACTTGGTTTGTGTGGCAAGGTTTTGGTAGCAGGGGGAGCTACAGGGCTGGCTCCTGTGAGAAGCTGCCAGAAGCTTCTCTAATTAATGTCCAATGGAGACAAAGCCATCCCGATCTAAGATGGACCCGCTGCTGGCCAAGGCTGAGCCCATCAGCGATGGTGGTAGCACCTCTGGGATGATGTAATTGAGAAGCAGAAAAAAGGTGCTGCACAACAGCAACTGCAGACAGATAAGAGAGGAGTGAGAATACATGAGAGAAACAGCTCTGAAAACAGCCAGATCTGTGAAGAAGGGGTAGGCAGAGGTGCTTCAGGTGCCAGATCAGAGATTCCCCTGAAGCCCTTGGAGGTAGGCTGTCCCCCTGCAGCCCAGGGATGGCCACAGTAGAGCAGAGATCAACTTGCAGCCTGTGCAGGGCTCCATGCAAGAGCAGGGACAGGTATCCCAAGAAGCCTGTGGCCCCAAGGGAAGCCTGCACTTGTGCAAGCTCCTGGCAGGAGTTGTGGAGCCATGGAATCAGAGGAGATGATGCTGGAGCAGATTTGCTGGCAGGAATTGTGACCCTGTGGGGAACCCCCACTGCAGCAGTGAATGAAGAACTGCAACCTGTGGGAAGAACTCATGTTGGAGAAGCTTGTGTAGAACTGCCTCCCATGAGAGGAACCTCACACTGGAGCAGAAGAGTGTGAATAGTCCTCCCCTGAGGAGGAGGGAGCAGAAGAAACAATGCGTGATGAACTGACTGCAGGCCTCATTCCCCAACCTCTGTGCCACTGGGAAGAAGGAGTTAGAGAAAACTGGGAGTAAAGCTGAGCCCAGGAAGAAGGGAGGAGTAGAGGGAAAGTGTTTTAAGATTTGGATTTTGTTTTCTCATTAATTATTCTGATTTTGATGCATAAAAATAAATACCTAATTTCCACAAGTCGAGTCTGTTTTGCCCATGATGGTAACTGCTGAGTTACTCACCCTGTCCTTATTTTGATCCATAAAGCTTTCCTTATATTTTCTCTCCCTTGCCCAGCTGAGAAGGGGAGTGGTAGAACAGCTTTGTGGGCACCCAATATCCAGCCAGGGTCAAGCCACTACAATCCTACACTGGAATAATATAGATAACCTACACGATATGGTTATGAATTTTCTTCAAGATTTGTTGTGCAAGTTTAAGATCATTTTGCCTTCTTAAATAAGAGTCAGTTTCCTGAGCTATTTGCTTTCTCCTCTGCTGTCTTGTTCTGCGTTTAGTATAATTTACTGCACTTGCTCTATGACTGAAATGAATCATTTAATTCACATAAGCTCTTGGATTTGTTCAGCCTTTTATGCCTTGCCATGAGTTGAGAACAATATAGGCTTAGGAGTATAAGGTCAAAAGTGCATTTTTCCATAAATAATAAATTCTTTGATCATTTAAATAAGTAAGAAATTTTCTTACTATAAGTTCTTATCATGGTTTTTAGTGTGTCAGTTTTGACACTCATAGCCTTAGACATTATATTTTACATTCATATACCACTGCCTTCAGACTCCACATTGTCTCAGTGTATGAAATGCAGTTATATTTGCATTGGGTACAAATACCTGTATCTTTAAAGTTAATACCATGAAAACAAGCTATAATTAAAAATATTGAAATAAATCCAGCTAAAGAATGTGACTGTTCTTAACTTTTGGACACTGCATAAATTATATTCTAGAGAGCTCAAACTTTCATTTCTTCATTTGTGAGTTTGCTTTCTCAATGCTCTCTTGTTTTGAGAACACTGGAACTTGTTGGAAGCCATAACTGTGATTCATGTAAGACTTTTATTTTAAATTCTAGTAATTTGCAGTTCCTTTGGAACAAATTGATTTTATAGGTGCATTATAACACTATTCTGTAAATAATTTTGCTATCTGTAAACTGAAGGATGTGAAGCTTCCTGGAAATTTCAGTAGAGGTCTCTGATACCAGTAAGTCAGTTCTGACAACCAAAAGTAATTGAGCAAGTGACAGTTGCTGATGCTGCACTCTGTGACCAAGATGAATAACATAAAATTAGAGCTCTCTTTCTAGGGAGTTTACTAGAACTCTTCCCTGTGAGAGGAAACCAATAACAAAAATAAAAAATTACTCTGGTTTGATTTTCAGCATCTCAAAGGGCATGTTTTAAAATTACCCTAAGAAGTTAGAAGTATTTCTGAAAACTTAGTACTCATTCTCTAGGATGGCCCTGCTTGAGCAGGGAGGTTGGACCAGATGACCCCCTTTCAACGTGACCCATTCTGTGATTCTCCTAAATACTTCAGTTGCTAACAAAATGTCCTAATACCCTTGGTGAAAAGGAAGAAGGAATGGACATTCTACCAATTCTACTATGTTCCATAATGATTAGAAATTAACAACTCCTATATTTCATTTAGAAGCTGGCTACTTTAGAGAGCATACTTATAAGGAAACCATACTTATTGTGGATGTTAGCTTTAAAGAAAAGAGAAATGTTATTCATTCTTATGAACGTATTGCTGTCTATATTAAAAATATGAAGCATTATGGGAAAAAAACACAGGTAGAAAAAGAGGTATCTTCAGTAGACATTTGTAAGACATTCTGTGTGTAAAAGAAGATGCATAATTTACTGCAGCCTTAGGGAAGCTATAAATTATATTCAGACAAATCACTATTTGTTCTGTTATTGTAGTGAAAAATTCTCCTAGCAACTACTGTGCCTTACTGTATCAGTTAGTTGATATACAGAATATGCTTTCTTAAAGGAATGTATACAAATAGATGACAAAGATCTTTATCTTTTCTGGCAAAGCCCATAGGGTAAAATGCTTAATTTTCAGTTGAAAGAAAAAAGAAATCTTTTAGTTGCTCTAGGCTATTTGTATTAAACAGTAGAAAAGAAAGATGCAACATGTGTCAGGAGAAAGAGAGGGCAAGAAAAGTGCTAAGACATCAAAAGAGGAGAAAACACAAACCAACATATTCCTAGGGGAGAATTAAAATACAAAAAAACCCCCCCAAAACAGCCCCTCCCCCCCCCAAAAAAAAGAAAAAGAAAAAAAAAGGCGATAATATAGCTATAGAATATAAATTATTTGAATCATTAAATAGAAAAATAAGAAAACAAAACATTACTGGCTAGATGTACTGTATACTGTGGAAAAATAAATGGATATGATTAGGATATGACTGTGTGTGTTTGTTATAGGTCACCTGACTTGGAATGGAAAATTCCTACATCAACTCTTGAAGTGTTAAAAGGCTGAAGCTACTATATTCATGAGGGACTTAACAATAACCATTTTGAAACCCATTAGGTAATGAAGACAGTAAAACATTGAAGTAGTTCCTAGAATACAGAGAAGACAGCTTTATGATCCAGAAAGTAGAAAATGCAACCAGAGGAGAAACTGTCCTGGATCTACTTCTTCAATAGGGAGGAACTAATTGAGAACGTGAGTATAATACAGAGCTACTTGCATTACTCACCATATCTATCTGATTGTAAGAAAGTAAATCCTTTTGAGTGAAGAAACTGAAGAAATATGGCACAGCAGAGAAAGAATATGAGACAGACTAGAAAATATCTGTGCGAAACTATTAACCCTGCCTTGCAGTCCTGTGGAAAACAAACTGTACAGTCCTCTAGGAACATGCAAAGAGTTGTGCTGCACAGCAGTGATGCTTGACACATCACTGATGAACCGGTACTAGAGGTCACCAATTACCTACTGAGTAGTTTCTCTCCTGAGCTGTTTTTCTCTTGCAGTTTGCAGCATTGTGTCACTGTGGTAAAGTAAGTTGTCAGTGAGTTAAGTGGAAGAAAACTAGTCTCAGCAGAATGGAGCGCAATGAAAGCTAATTTATTTAATTTTGTAATTTAAGATAATTTGTTTTAAAATTATGTAAGATACAAATCTATACCACAGAGACTGCAACATAGAAGTGTTTTGTGCTGTTGCTTGACCTTCAGGAAGATGAAGATGGGAACAGAATAACAGAAGTGTAGAATCTGGAGCACTCGAGCTCCTTTGGGTAGTGTCTTATCCAGAAGGTCTCTAGCAGTGTTTCCAGTCTTCACTGGCTATTTCACTGAGTAGTCTCTATTCTGTCTGGTCTTTTTTCATCTCCACAAAACTTAGCAGAGTCAGACTGAACAAAAAACACTAGGGCCAGTTTATAACCTTTCAGTACCAATAAGTACCATTGGGCTCATGCTCACCTAACTCACTTTCTACAAACTGCTCCAGGACCTTTAAGCAGAGCTGCTTTTCATCCAATATCATTACAAGGTGATCTCCCTTCTCATGTGTGGGCCTCAGCATTTGTCCATGGTGAATTTCATCAGGCCCCTGTGGCCCATTCCTCCAGACTCTACAGGTCTCATTGGGGAGCAGCTCTGCTCTGGAGCCTGTTGACTGTCTTCACCAATTTGGTGTCATCTGAAAACTTGACACAACTTTTTATCTTCCTCCAATATTCTTTTTTTTGAGTAAATTCTGTCTCTTTGCATGGCTTTGTGTGAGGTGCCTGTCTGAGGTATCTTTAGCAGGCCACCTTCTTAGAAACCTCAGAGCTTTCCTGGTATGTCAAGAATGACTCCATGTTTTGGAGTACCTGAGCCCCAAGAACTCTGTGGACAGATTATAGGAGAGTTGTGCTGTGTTTCAGTTTTTACCCCAAGTCATGCCAGACACTTCCAGACTGGATCGAACTGAAGAAAGAATGTATATTCATAGGAAGTAAACACAGTGAAATATTAAGAACTGCTATTGTTTACTACAGCTTTGCAAAGGAAACCTCATGTCATCTATTCTATCATAGTTGCTTGCTTTACATAATCTTGAATAATTTACTGAACATTAAAGCTGTACAGCCAACTTACTTAAAAGATGTAAACCCATGATGTTTTAACCCTGTCAAAAATCTGACCTCATTATTCAGCTGGTTTGGCCAGCTAATTTGGAAAAGCAAATCTCTCCAGAATAAAAGTGAAAAATATCAGTCATTTTTCACTTTTTGCCTCAAGCATGTAACTATGAATGATTCATGGCACTTCTTGCTCTGTGACAGATTCATTATTAAAAGTTTATTTAATTATCAATACTGTGCTCTGCTCTATTAAGAAAATCATATTTTATATTGACTACTACTTGTGAATGAAGTTATCAGTGTCATTCAATCCACTTGAAATCCTGAACATCTGTTTCATTAAGCTGATAGTGTTTGATATTGACGTGTTTAATGCAATATATTTTCCAAGGGCATATTGGCAGTTTCTCTGTGTGTTAAGAGAACTCTGTGGTGTAAGCTAGTACGTATGATACTGTGTGTCCTGTTTGTTTTCTGGGTGTTTGGGGTATATTTGAGGCTCAAAACCTGAGAGATACTGTACTGCAATGCCCACTTCAGTAGTGCCAGATTAATTTATTTAATTGCTATTTTCATTACAAATGTGTGTCAAGAAACATAATGATCTCAGCATGTAAATTATATGAGGACGCACAAAATAAAGGGATTTGTAATCCACTGTTAATGTCAGTTGTTTTCAGTTTGCCTAAATACATTAAAAACATGATATTATGGATATTTTGCAAACATTAACATTAACATATATTAATGCACGCTTCTTTTTTTTTTCTTCATTCCATTTCAGATTAATATCCATTACCATTATCAGTGTTTTATCTCTTTTGTGCTGGAAATTGAATCCTGCATTAGAGAAGGTGGATAATGTTTAATAGGAAGATGAGAAATATTCTGAAATAGAAAAGGTTAATTTTTTTTTTCAATTTAAAATTGTTTTCATGCTCAAATGATATTTGCTGCTCATTTTCACTATTTGCAATAGTGTTTATCTTGGAAAATACCCGGGTGAATAATTGGCTTTTTCTAAACAAAGGTTCCATATTTAATTCAGAAGCTTTCTTTAAAAGAATATGGTACAATTACAAAAGAATGTGTTTGTTGTATTTATTTATTTTAAATGTAAAAAACAACAAGGAAATCAATGATCTTTTTGCTCACTTCAGTGGCCTAGATCTTACACTGCTTTCAGTTGTCAAAGTACTCCATATTATGAGGAATCAATATTCTCTTTCCATATCAAGCCAAATTCTGTATTTTGCCATTAAGCATTTTTCCATCTCAAAGTTTACACATATAACTGTGACTTAGCAGGTGCTGAGTCATAAAGCTGATGCTTTATCAGTCATAAAGCTGATGCCCTTTAAAAGATAAGAAGTTGCAGAAGAGAAAGTACTTGCGATATTTTGAAATGTTTCTGTGTTTCAAGTATTCTGAGGTTTTGAGGGTTTTGTTTTGGAGTATTGCATGGGTGTGTGCGTGCATGTGTGTTTTCTTTTCAAGTTTTTTAGGTATTATACTGATGTGGGGAAAAACCCACTCTAACTAACCCACTCTTGGAATACAGACCAAATTAAAAATAGGAAAATGCAAGAATTAGTATTTAGTTATTTAATTAATTTTTTGAGTAGTTTAGTAAAACACTAGTCAAGGAACTGGCAGAAACATAAGGCTTTATTTTCCATGCATGAGTAAGCTTTACAACGAACCAATTGACTGTCTTTAAAGTATAAAGCAATGTTTACAAATAACGATCAATTAATGCGTGGTTAGAAACACATACAGCTTTCTGTCTTGATCAGTAAAAATCAAACAACAGTTTTATAAGACTCTTTCTTCCCTGAACTTTCATCTTCCTCTCTCTGGGTCTATTGAAGAAGGCGAATGTCACTAGAAGATATATTTGTTTTCATTGGAATCTTCAAAAATCTCCATTTTAAGATACCTGCCTAGACTCAGTAGATGAGACAACTTTTCCCCTTGATGAGTATATACTATACCCCAACCAGAGATGGTGAGAAAATATTCCCTTAGAAATGAACTACTTTGTGGAACTGCTTTAGTGTGGGAGATATGTTCAGAAATGTGCAGAAAGATTCTTTGGATCTAAATATGATATTCAACCAAAATTAGAGATTTAAGCCTCAATAGCAAATAGCATAAAAAAAATGGAAGAATAGATTTGGGAACTTTATTCCAGGTCATCTATAAAATAAATTAATGCTGTGGTTCATGTCATGGCATTGAGACAGTGACTCTTTATAGACCAGTCTAGCATCTTCCAACTAAAACTTTCAATAAATTCTCATGATAGCTAGTATTAAAAAAATTTCAGTTTGGTATCTCCCTCCAGACAGACTTTTGTGAATACATGTGTTTATGCACATGTCGTGAAAAAAGATTCCAAATTACCACATATTTTCACAGAAATTTGAGATCAAGCAATTAAGAACTTTGTCATAAAGCACAAAGCATCACACTAGGTAGCAACTCTAATGTATGTATTTTCCAATTTCTCAATGCTTTAATATCATGTACAAGTTTAAAGCAGAAAGCAGAGGCCAAACAAGTTACAAATACCACAAACTCTGTAGTTCTAGTTTTCACATGGTATAACATAAACTAATCTATATGAAAATCATTGAATGATAGCAATTGGCACTGGAACATTGTATTTTAAAATATCTTCCTTCATTTCTTCCTCTAATAAAGAAAATTCTGTTAATTTGAACATTCTGAGCTTGCCAACTCACCACAAGAACCAAACATCCACCTGGCTAATATATACAACCAGACCTTATCAGAGGAACAACTAACAAACCTGTCCACTGGAGCCAGCACAGTCACCACCATCTCTTCCCCCACTGTATCAAAGGGAACATCAAAAGTCATAGGTATCCTTCCAGGGGAACTTCTGTGCCCAATGCTGCACTGAAACTATGCAGGTGAAGCAAAGCAATCACTTTGTGTCAAAATGAATTCACTTGGTCAACTGAGACTGGGAGAAAATTTTCAACAAAATGGCTATTTTCTGATCTATTAGACCTGATCTCATCAGAGAAGTACAAAAAAGCTGCAAAGGTAAATCTTTCAATTAAAATTACAACTCTGATTTATAATCAGAGTTATGTACTTAATTATGATAGTGGTTTTCAGACACATTACAGTCTCTTTTCTTTCCTGGTTCATGATTCATTATTTTTAACTAGTTAACTAGCTTGTCCTTGCAGATCATTAAATATAATTGTTTTACTTAAATTTGTTGTTTCAAACTGTGATTTTCTTTTGAGTTTGCTGCTATTTTGTTAAGGATCAGGAAATAACTTATTTTAACTTATATTTAAGTCTTTTATTTCCAGCTACTTCATCTGATGCACTTTCTTCTAAAATTCTTTCCTGTCATATATGTATTATATATAGTTTTTACAGTACTGAAAGTTATTTTTTATCACTAAGAGTTCAAAACTGAGAGAAATAACAAGAAACATCTATTGGACCCTAGCCAGCAGACAATTTGTAAGAGTACTCTTGTAATATGAAAAAAGGTACCCAAGTCCCTATTCTGAATTCAGAAATAGTTTCAATTTAGGTCTCCCAGGATTTAAATAGTTGATCCAATTAGTAAATTTCTAACTGTATTTACATCATTTGTCTTTGCAATACTTTGAAGAGTTTAATAGAAGCGTAGTGTGGAAGAGAAAGAGAGAACAAAAAGTAACAAATTCTTTATCATATTACTGTCTGAGTCAACAGGTCTTTTTCCCGACACACTTGCTGGCACTGGGAGCCATTAAAAATGTGTGGGTAGAAATGAGATGTGAAGATTCCCTGTGCCAGAAGTTTTAACTCATAGCAGCAGTAGACTCCACAAGACCCTGGAACTGGTGGGATGGATGGATAGTTGCAAGTGGGAGGAGACTCATCTGAGGATTGCCTATACTCACCTTACAGCAGCACATTGTTTTGGGATGGTGCATGCTTAAAAGTTCTGGTTGCTAGTTCAGAAGCTTAGAAGATGCAAAAACGAGGTCACTTTTCTGCACTTTTTGCACAGCTTCTTTGTTTCTCAACTTTCCCTGGACTGAATAGTAACCCTCCAGACCCAGTGTCCATCCTCAGTAGATTGTTTTATTTATTATCCATGTTTTCATGTCCTTCCAGATACTCTCATAATCTTAACCCTTATATTTATTCAGCCATAGTTCTTTTAAGGAAAATATCACAGACTTCAGGACCTGAATTAGCTGTATGTCCACTGCCTGGTTCACAGTACATTACAGGCTGAACTGTTCACAGACTTTATCAAGTTCATCTTAATGTATTGAAGGAATTGTTCTTGAGGTTGAATTTATGTTATCTATTTTGATCACATGGGGAAATTTTTTTTCCATTGTACCATATTTTTCCTTGAGGAGTTATATGGAGTTTAAATGCAACCAAAAGGAGGGGAAAAACCCCCACACAGTTAATGGAATATGTCTTGAAGTAAAGTACATTCCAAACTGACTCATTTTAAAGATGTTGGTTTTTTTTTTCCTTGTGTGAACTTTTTTCTCCTGGATAGAGATTGCACAGTGTAACTCATTATAGTCCACTGAGAGCACTGTGTTTCAGAATAACTAGACTGTTAAGAAATATTCTATAGGATTAGCCTGGGGAAAAAACTAACCAAACAAAAAACACTGATAAGTCTGCATAGTAGAAAACAAAGACATGAAAATATGTCCCCCCCAAAATAGTTAAATGCTTTTCAACCTTTAGGACATGCATTTTTTGTTCAGATTTTAAGAAAAATATAATATTTTCCTGGAGCGATTTTAATTTATCCTCAGGTAATATTTTTTCCACTGGACCTAGCATAAACAAAAGATTTATTTTTATCTGCTGCAAATGAACAGTCTCCCTCTTTCTCTTCTTCCATACTAAAGTTTTTTTCACAAAAAAATAGGCTGCTGGCACCACAGGAGCTGATTCCTTCAATTACTTTATGATACAAACATGCTTTACTAGAACAACCTATGGTGTAGCCTGCTGAATCAGCAGAGCATGTAGGGTTAACTAAATGTTTTGCTTCAGTACATTTATACTTATTAAACCTTCACTTATTGCAGTGAGCCATTTTTGATTAATGTTGCTATTTCTGTTTGATGGCTTTGCCGCAAGGTTCTCACAATTTTATGAAATATATTGCTGCTTAAGTTTGTTTGATCGATCAACTCCCAAATCAGATAGTTATGACAATTTACAATTAACTTTGATTTTGGACTTTTAAATATAGTTGAGCTGTTCTTTGTAATGGGTGCTTAATCTGTGAATTTACTGTCACTTATTTTCTAAATATTGACTTGTTCATGATATTTTGGTAAAAATTAGGAACAAAGTATACTACCAGGAAAATGATACCATGGCCAGTCAGTTTCATTTTTGGGAAACTTAATTAAAATTTGTGCTGTACTTTGTACAGAGAAGCATCACATATTGCACTTGCAAATTCTTTTGATGAATTACATCCTTGTGATGAACCGGTGATATGTGAATTCTAATACATATTTCTGGAGAAAGCAAATAATAGATGTAATCCAGCAAACAACAGATAAATGATTCATATGAATAATATGAATAATTAATACGAATAATTAATGATAATATGAATCTTATATACATGAAACTTTCAAAATTTCAAAGTGGTTGCAAGGTAGGAGGTCAGAAGCTAATGGCCATGCTGAGCTCTACCAACCAGCTCCCAGAGTAAAGTTAGCCAAATAACACACCTGTGAATCTGATAATTTTAAGACAGCTCATCAATATATTAACAGAAGTATCTGAATTGATTTCACTCTTTCAGATTCTCTAACTGTATCATCAACAACAGAAACTTTATGAAGCCTTCTTGCAAAGGTGCTCAAAGCCTAGTTCAGCATCATTCAAACTGCAAATTGACAACCAGCAGAGTTAAAATTCATTAACTTCCAGAAAGAGAAGATCATCTAATCTTTAACTTTAAAAATTGAAGAAACTATTACTGCTCCTTATGGATGTAAATGAAGATTTTTTTAAGGGTGATTGAAAATGGGTTAAAATTGTTTGAAAAAAAACCCCAAAGCAAAACAAAAACCTAATATCTTAAAACCCAAATCAATCTGTGCCAATTTACTTCAACAAGTCCTAGAGAACATACCAGATAAGTGATACACACATATGGCTGCTGAGTGTAAACTATCAGAGATATCTTAGAAATAATGTGGAAATAAACTCATAGTGACTATCAATGTCATTTAGTCAAAATCTAAGATAGCATATATAATTCCTTCCCTCTTCTCCTTCCCTCTAAACCTAAAATCTTAGCTTAGTTTCTTTCAAAGATAAAATATTACAAAAATAAGCTGATAACAAATTGAAATTTTATTAATGGAGAACATACAGGATTTGGGCAGGATTTCAGGAATCTGAAATAGTAAAAAAATAAATCAACTTCTACATATATTTTCCCAGATGGTTTTCATTTTTGCATGCAATCCATGATCTTCTGGGCCTTTCATACTGTTTCTCTCAGCCTACATGACTGATGACATTGTCCTAACTTGGTTCTTACTGTCTTCTTTAATGGTTTCCTGCTTCAGTTGGTCAAGAAACTTCTAATTAAGGTATCACCAGAGCAATATTGATGTCTTGCATAACCAGTTGGATTTTTTTTTAATCGATTTTGGGGTGGTTTATTTTTTGTTGTTTTGTTTTGTTTTGTTTTGTTTTTTTTCAGTTTTATGAGTGTTTGCTAGTGTTGGTCAAAGGAAATATATCCAACATTGGCATGGTTCTCTTCTTTTAAGAGAGTCAGAGACTTACATTCTGTGGTGTTTGTAGCCCTAAAGGGAGAAATGCTTTTGGCTGGTAAATCTATTAGCAGACTAATGAACATATTTATGTTAATAGCATATATTGCCCAGGGTTGAATAATCTATTGATTTCCCTAGTTGAACTACTTATTTTTTCACTTATCTCTCTTACCTACTCTCTTTCCCAGCTTGTTACATTGTTTTCCATGCTGGATCTCACCTAAAATTCAGAGGTTCCTTGGGATGACGATGAGGTTACTGGTAAGGAGGAAGAATACTCAGCGTGGGTATCTGGCTTGCACCAAAACTTCAGGTGAATTTTTAGTCTTCAGTTCTGGCTTATCAAGTCTCTTTAAGCACTGTGTGTCTCATTTCTAGGTGATTCCTGTAGTTTGGGTAATATTTCAGGGGGGTTGTGTAGTTACCTTGTACATATGTACATACATATGTATATGTAAAATAGTGTGAGAAAGTACTTGAGAGTTGCTCCTGGCCTCTTAGTTGTGGGAAATGTTGTCTGGGTTTTTTTGGGTTTATGCTGAAAGACACAAATCCTCTGAAGTAGGTCCCAAATTTCTGACACCATGAAAAGACAATGAATTCATTAGTGTCTCTGATTTTCCTTGTCAGGAACTACAGATACATGTGCAGATAGGAAAGAAGGATGCTCTATGGAAAGACTCATGAAGGGATTAGGCAGAGTGTCCTGGGGAAGCAACTGACTTGTATGAAAAGCCAAACTGAAAGTGAGAACTGGTGCTTGCCAGAGGAGATTATTCTTTCAAGAGATTTTTGTGAGACCAGTATTTTGTCAAGGAACCTCATACATATTGAGTAATGTGCAACTACTGCAGTTTTATTTACAGTTATGGCACCCAAAGCCACCAATGTAGTGCATTTTAAACTATTATCCTGAATTAGATGTGTCTATGAGTATTTGCATGTCTTATAAGCACTTGTAGGCATTATATTGGATAATTAAGTAGCATTCTAATTAGACAACCTTAATGAAGTGTTTCAGAGGCAGCATGCATTCATCCTCATTTTCTCTGGTGTTTAGGAAGCACAAGAAAAGCCAGTTGCACAATATTGTGTAGTATAAGCTGGCTATCTTAAGTATATTTTGTCGTGAATCTGTATTTGCGTATAAATACATAAACCTTACCAAGACTAAGCAAGTAATCAATACTCCACTGTTACATTACTTGTCTAAGGTTATGCTTTATGAGATAGATTTAATATTTTGAAACAGATCTAAGAGAAGAAGCTTGATTTTTCTCTTTTCAGAAAAAGCTGTGGGTTACTTTTCAGTTGAGGCTTTGCTATTTCTTTTTTACCAGTTAGGAGCACATGTACTCTGCTGATCACTCAACAGCTGAGATATTACAACATGCTTACTATTCTTTAATTATTAGGGGTTAATAGTAAAATGTTAATTTCCAATACAATGCAAATAGAGGCTTCTGCCAAGTTGGGGTAAGATGGTAACACACCCAAGATGCAGTTTAGAAAACACAGGTTGTGTTCTTGATGCTCTTATTTCTTGGGATGGTTGATAGGGAAACGTGACATCTGGTTTGAGTGATTTTTTGAGTGAGCAGGCTATTATTTTTCTTATGGCATTATGAAGGGTAAGTGATTTCTTTTGTAACTGCAGGGCAGGTACATGACCCAAACCATAATAAGACTGAATGAAGGGCATTAGTGAAGGGAATAGCGGCCTTTATTTTCTAAGTTGCCCTGGATTACAGATGGCTGGATTAGAAACTTTTTTTCTGATGCTGTACTTACAGATGATGTGCCTAGTTGCTGTGCAGTGCATGAAATGGAAAGACATTTGTTTTTAGTATGGGACACTGAAAGTGATTGCATCAGCCTCAACAGCTGTGAATTGCTTCAAACTCCTAAAGAAGAAGGCAATGCAAACCATACTGTTTCTATATTTTCTATGAGGAAGAAAGTCAAAAAGTCAAGATTGAAGAACTATGGCAGATGATAGCAGTGTCATTGCTATTAACATGTTTCATTAATTTCTTTCTCTACAGATTTATAATAATGTTAAATATGTTTTCATAAAAGAGTATTTTAAGGTCTAGCAATTTATCATTATTTTTAGAGTAGCTTTAAATCCTCGAGTTAAATTCTAATTATACAAGATACTATTACTATTTATGACTCCTGTTTTTCAGAACCTCTTTCTTTACTTAGCTAATTTTATTTTCAGTCTGGTCAAGCAATGTAACACTTATTAGGATATTAAAAACATAGCATTGAAGCTGTAAATAAGTCATTGCCTCCAAAAAAAAAAAAGAACACGGATGAAAACAATATGATAAAACTCATAGCTGAAATAAGTTATGCCTTGGGAAAAAAAGTAATTTGCACAATTAGGTGATACAATAGAATGTTCCATAATTAGGTGCAATACAAGTGTAACCATGCTTAATATCAGTAGTATGCAAGCCCTTCAGACTTCATTAAAGAGTTCCATTGGAACATGTGAATAATAGGATTAGTATAGCCACGGGCACTGCTGGGTCAGCTGGCAATAGATCAATCCACAACGTAGAGCATATTAAAAGGATTATAGATTAGCAATTAGATGGCTTTTTCATGAGCAAGAAATAGTTCCTCAAGCTTTGCCAAAGGTTAACAGAGATAGGATGTCGATTTTTCCAGTTTATAATCCAGTAAGAGCTATAAGATAAGGGAAGTTATGGCATTTTCAGGATGGTAAGAATGATATGAACAAAACAAACCAAACCTTTTAGGATCAGTGGCTTGGCTTCACAGAGGAACTGTTCTTACATGAAATGTAGAATATGAATATATACTGTTAATAACAACATCTCTAAGAAAAAAAGATTTCAAGTGAACTGTCTGAGAGGTAAGAAACACTTTTTAAGCCCTTTCTATAGCATTCTGTTTGAAAACTTTTGTTGCATTTCAGAGAATACATAAATAAGTTCTCTAATTCAAACTCTACAAATCAATGCTGAGCATTATTAAGATTATACACCACTGAAATTATAGTTTGATGCTTACTTTTAGTTTGTCAATAATACAGATATCTAAGAAATTTTTATAGCTTCCTGATGAAATACTGGATGGCAACGTTGGTATGTTTCAGCTGCATAAAGAGAATGTAGTATGTAGAATCAATATATATTGATCACACTGGAAGCTGAGTCTCAACATTTGTAAAAATCAGGTCACTTACTTGGATAACTCAGTGTGCTTTTATTTCATATGTCTAACTCTGAAAATATGGGGTTTTGTATAAAGGGAAACATAGATGTATTTTAAAAGTTGAAAGTGACATTGAAATGGGAAATAAATCAAAGATACCTGGAAATAAAAATAATTATTAACAGCCAGTAATCTATTCAACAAACTTAAATGTTGATGTCTGTTCATGAAGAAATTTTACTCCCTCATTATTCAGCTGTCTTGTTCTCTTTCTGCAGAAATTTTGGGACAGAGGCCTGACTGTTAATATTTTGCTGAGTCTATGTGTTACTCTGTAAGAAATGTTGGTGAATTTGTTGATTTTAAAGGCAAGAAAATAGCAATAAAGAATTGGCTGAATAATGTCTCTGCTGACCAATAAAAGGTAAGTTCTAAAAAGATTTTTTTTTAAGAAGCAGAAATATTTGCAAATTATTGCAAAAAGAGTATAGGAATTTACTGAAAACTGTTTTATTTTTAAGAATTAATGCTTGTACAGGTTAAATGAAATTTAAACTAATTAAAATACCTCTTAATAAATTAATAAAGCCAGTCACAGCTGCAAAATTTTTCATAAATTGTATGATACCACACTTCCTTCACTATAACAACAGCCCCTGTAGGGATCTGAGTTGGATGAAAGGTTTAAAACTAATTCTTCCTTCCTATTCTGCCCAAACCAGCAACTATGTTGGGGCTGTAGCTACATCAGATACTATTCTGCATCATTTATTGGTTTTAAATAACAAGAACTTTCTGGTGGAATCTCTCTCTCTGAGTACCTGAAAAATTATGATGCAAACTGAGTCTCTAATTCTAAATACCTCTTTATTGTGCCCTTTACATGTTATTGGTTCTAGGGTAAATGCATCAACTTTCTATACAGAAAACACTTAAGGGATAGAGGATTATATACAATATATATACTTTAATATTTTTTTCACAGTATTACTTTCTAATACTGAGGATATACAGTAATATTCTAATCTCAGTTAACCTCCATTTTTTCTAATTTCTTTTGGCATTCAGAAAAGCAAAAAGGCAATATTTTCTATTTTAAAAGTTTGAAGATTGCATTTCTGACTGAAATCTGAGTAATTACTACTGTGACTTTAGCTAAACTATGGGGAAATTTTATAAAGTGGGGATTTCTAATTACAATTCTTTTCAACTTAGTTAAATTGTGACAGCTGCTCTGATTTTGACAGACAAGAAACAAAGTGTTCGCATTGCGATGACAGCAATGTCCATGACACTAATTGCAACTTTTGTTGGAAAATGTCATGAATAATGTTTCAAATAGGAGTCAAACATAAATCTGGCTCTTCAGTCATTTTACTTTGCAACAGAATTCTGGGACATTAACATTATTTTTGTCTTAGTTAGACTAATAATTTTTCCAGCAACTACAGACAGTGAAATAGGTAGCAGCCATCAATGATCACTGAAACAGTCCAGTCAATTCACTGACTTTATAAAATGCTTGGCAGCCACTGCTCCTGAGTGACCAGAAGAATAGTGTTATATACCTAATTGTTTTCTTGTTTAATACATGAGATGATGAAAACATGAGATGATGTTGCAGTTATTTCTAGAACTGGGACATTTGCATTTTTTGTCAAAATTAAAAAGTGACAGATGCTAAAGGTGGAATTTTTATAAGCTCATAAATAACGTAGGAACAGAAGACCCATTGGTTATTTTCATGGGGTGCATGATTTTAAATTTGATTTAGTTGAGACTTTTTAGAGTGTTTAAATACTGTGAGAGTCTTATTTTCACTTTTTTTTTTTGCTTTTCAGCCTAGTTTTGATAATTTCAATCCGCCATTTATTCGCATGCTTTTATAAACTTCACTGTGATTCTTACTCTTCCTTAGGTGCCTACATAGCCCATAGAAATATGGCCTTCATAGAAAATCCTACCTGAAATGTGCTAAGGTCTTCCCCAGGGGAATTAAAGTGGCAAGGAAACATACCTCCCCATTCCCAATATTACTGCTCTGGGGATAATTGACAAATCCCCTTAGAGTCTGAGGAAATTATATTTTCCTATCTTTATAGCATTTCTCAACATGTTTATACTATATGCTTGCAAGAGAACAATGTTGGAAAAAACCATTTGGGAAATATAAAACTGGAGTAATTGGAATAGAATTTACAGAGCATTTTCTCTTTGGGAAAGTAAAAGGTGGGGAAGGGGAAACAAGGTTAAGTTTCTTAAACTGATACAGAGGTAACTTTCGCATAGGATCAATAACAAGTGCAGTGTCCTGAGGAGTGCTTTGGTGGGACTTCCTTTTGTATACTCCAGTACTTGAATTTGGCAAACCTCCCTGCACGTGTCATGAAGTACTCTTCAAAGTCAGCCCCATGTTTTCTACCGTAAAATAATTCTGACATTATGACAGGTCACAGTATTAGCCTTTTTCCTGTACTACATGGCATCTCCATATGTCCTGACTGAAACAGGTTTTTTTGATTTATGTCTTCTGTAATGAACTCAGATTGCCATAGCTGCTTACTGCTTATCTATCAATACATTATATCTCCAGACCTCTGTCTGGTTTTATCATTTTCTTTTTAGTCAGCCAACACAAATGTCTTTTTGATGTCACCTTCTCACTTCGTATAAAGAGTTCAGATCCATAGGGATGAGCGTGGGAAACTCCCTCTCAGCCCTTTCTGTATCAGAGCAGCTGACGTGAAACTACCTTTCCCCACTCCGTTTTCAACATGCAGCTTCTCCCCTGTTGAAACACAGAGGACTAATATCAAATAAAGTCTAAACCCTTACACTCCAGTACCTTGATCCATATCACAGCAGCTGGGTAAGCTAAAGTTTACAATTATGCAGATATGTATAATTGTATGAAGGAAATGCTCCTCTCTAGTTACTAGCACATTTCCTTTTGCAGATAAAGATTTCTTACTGAGGCTGTTATATTCCCCATTCACTTGAGAACTTTAACTAATGGGAGTTACAATGACTAGACAACCTGTCCTTCTCAGAGTCCTTTTCTATTAACATTTCCTTTAGGAAAGGCTCCCCTTTGTGGCAGTTTCCTACAAATCTCTGGCCTCTGTCTAGATCTCTTCACCTCCACATGGCATTGTAAAGTCACTACAGCTAGTACCATATTACTCAAGAAGTTACTCCTGCTCAGGCTGCAAAAATCCACAGTTGTGTTAATAAATAAAGGCCAGTGATCTCTGAAAACTTGCTTTGTAAGTGTGAATAATCCAATCCAATTTCCTTTGGGTTTGGATTTAGCAGCTGTATTATGTTATGTTTAGTAAGGTGAAAATGGCAACTGTGGCCTTGCTACAACTGTGAAGCTTGTAATGGCTCTCAGCTGAACCAAATCCCAGCGACCAGCAAGAGCTGAACATCAAAACATTCCTAAGTCCTCCACCACTATTCACTGATGCTATCTTTGTCTTCTGTCAGATATCTTAGAGATTCTTGCCTTCTCTTCAATGTGGCTAAGATTAACAAATAGATTTGAAAGTCATTACTGAGGGCTCCCAAACCTCTGTTGATGTAAGCACACCTGTATGGAATTCTGCTAAATAGCTCCTTAAGATGTGCAAATTTCCTTGTGATTTGTTAAGGCTTTTTTCCCCTTAACCTAACACAATGTACACCTATTGTTATGGAGTGCTGTTTTCCCCTTCATTTATGAACATGCTTATACTCTCACTGTTTATTTCACAGAAAATATAAAATTCAGTGGTAAGCTTGTGGTATTCTGACCATTATTGCTAGTATTTATTCTTCTAAGTTATACACACTTTTGTTTTTTTGACTTAGAGGTGAAAGAGGCTATAGTAATATTAATCTGTCTGAATATTGATATCTATTTCTTTTTAGTAGTTATGGAGCTGTATGCAGACTCTATATGTCTATAGATTAATCTGCTATGTGGAATAACTGTTTTAGTTGATAATGATATCTGAGAGTAACTGTATGAAGTGGCACAGAGAAACAGCTTTTTCTTTCTTTATATTAAAAACTTTTTGAGAGTAAGACGTAGTTTACGTGCTTTCATGAACATTCCTCCAGGAAAATGCCAATTCCATAAAAGGTGCTAGAGAACATGCTTATATGTAGATTTAATGAAAATATTTTTTCAAGTTATAAGAGTCTAAAAAAATGTATTTTGAGGGTCTGTACAAATGTGGTTTCAGTTTAATTTTTTAATCAAAAATTATTAAAAGTAATTAGTTTTATAATCAAAAAAGAAACTTGGAAAGCATTTTCCCAGTGTTGGTACCTAAAGCATATTTCCAAACATGGCGCATCTCTGAAAAATATGTGATTCTGTATTGTGCCCTTTACTGTTTAACTATTACAGGAATGTAATGGGAGTGATATGTAATCTATAACATATAACTCTATAATATCATGGTGTAAAATTATCTCAGGCCAGAGACAGCAAGTTTTGCATGACTCCTTCTTAGAATTACGTATGGTATTTTTTCCTAAGCTAAATGTCTTCCACTTCAAATTACTATGGGAAAACTAAGTCAGATTTGCTGATAGCTCAGGGCCTTACATTGGTTTTGAATATTTTGTACCTAAAATGTGTAATGTGCAGTAGAATTTCAGCATTCAGGCAGAAAATGGTACTGTAAGCTCATAAGGGCTATGTCCATCATAGTCTAACTGTATTCTTCTTCTTAGAGTGGATAATATCACAACCTGTTCAGCTGTTCAAACGGTAATATTCAGATTCCTGATTATGCTGAGAAATTGCCTCTGAACAGCTGCCTGGGCAGTCTCGTTAAGCAAACAAGGTATATGACTTATGGGTCACAAATTTCTTGATAGATCCTATTGTAGTATACTGATATAATTGATTGAACCTGTTCACCTTCATTTACAATATATCTTCTTTGGGAATTGTTTCAGTTTATTCATAAGCTGAAAAAAAAACCCAACTCTATCCCATATCCAAAAAACCTAAACAAACAGAAATCATAAGAGAAAAATGTCATGGTAGCACCAGAGGAAGTCTAGTTGTGGCTATCCTTCTTGTCTCTAAGGGCTCTAACTAAATGTTTCTACTCTTCTTTATTTTTAAGCTGACTGCAATGTGCTGTCCTTCTCTATGTGTCCTTCTCTGTTCCATTGACAAGTTGTATTTATTTTATCATATGTTACAATAAAAATAAGCTCCATGAGTAACAAATGAAACAAATAATAACAAATGAAAGTAAAGATCTGGACAGGTAAAAGGCCAAAGAAATAGCAAAGCATTGAATAGAGAAAGGAATTGAAAGAGCAGAGTGCACATTATTGCTAGCAGTGTAGAATGTATATGGTGATAGCAGGTAATCATAGTTCCTACTCACTAATATAGGACTGAAAAGGGGGATATTATATGAATGTTGAGGATATGCCTGGAGCAAGACAGAATTTGCACTAGGGAATTCTCTTTAGCACTTAGAGACAAAAAAGATGGGGTATTGTGGGAAATTTCCAGCCTGCCTGAGCCACTCTGCGGCTCCTCTGGTGTGTGTGAGGCTGGAAGGGTTCTGAGCAGAGCAGGGCTGCAAGTGTGAGCACGTGTGTGTGTGTGGTTAGGCATTTTCTGTTGTCATTACAAAGAATTGTGCTTTTCATCCTTCAGTCTTAACTGCCTTTGCTTCCCACCTGCTTGCTGGCCTTGTTAATAATCAATCACATTTTATTTACTTAACCTTAGTTTGCCTGCTCCCTGCCTCTTTTGCTCTTTTGCATGTCACAGTGGATGGTACGACTTCAGCTGTTTGTTGATTAACAAATGCGCACTGTATGTGCTGCAGCCATTTTCACTTCTTCCTGGAGCCTTTTGCTGTTGCCACTTTAGCTGCTTCTTTGCATATTGATTGAACAGTGCTCACATTGAGTATTGACTGTCACAGACAATGTTCCTCACTTACCATTACTGCCCTTGTTTCTTTCTCCCTCATCACCATTCCTGTAAATACTGATGTTCATCCAGTTTCTCCTGCCCTTATATTTCTCCACCATCTGGATCTTTGTTTCATTCTCATACTTGTAAATCAACCACATACAATCATTTCTTTTCTTTTTTGCTATTGCCTTTGAGGAACATTTCTCCTAATCATCAGTATGGCCAATCTCAGGAGTTCAGCATTCAGTAATCATGACTCAGCCTACCTCTTCTCTGAGATCAGGTTACTGATCTAATGCTGAAAAAACCCTTTTTTATTTTCCAATTTTTTTCTCAGAAAAGAAGTAAAAGCATCTCGCTTTTTAAGGTGTGTAGGAAACATAGGTAGTAATATGAAGGTATTGTTTACAACTCTCAGGAAAATAATATTGTCTTAATAAAAATAAAAAAATAAAGCAGCTGTGATCACCAAATAGCAAGAGCCTGGTATCTGAAGACAAAGAGCAGCTAAGATCAAGACAGGATGAAGGAGAGAAGAATCCACATACAACCTGAAGTGGCAGGAGATGATAATGAACATACCAACTCTACAAACCACTGGTCATTTAATGAAATGCAACCTTGTGAGCAAGGAAAAAAAGCGGATTTAGGGATTAAAAAAAGCAAAGAAAAAATATCTATCGTATCTCTGGCACTCTGGTTATCATATGTTTGCATGTAACATGGAGCTGAAGATCAATGGAGAGAGTGCAATATGAAAGCATGTTGGAAAATGTTAAAACACAGTCCCTTACGGGGGGAAGAGGGTCAACATCATTCTCCTCCTGGCAAAGAGAAAGAAATTCCGTCACCAACATCACTTGCTTTGCTTTGAGTGACTGGACTAAATGACCTCCACTGGTCTCTCTCAGTCATCACGTCTCTGACGCAAATATATTTCTAGTAAAATTGTGAAACTATGCATTTAAACCTGTTTTCTATTGATGTCATTCTTCTGTTTGTTTTGTTGTAGTTGTTTTTTATTTCTATCCTCAAAGGAAGGTTTCACTGGCAATCTTATGTCAAAATATTATCTGGCATATGGTTGCTACAAGGAAATATATTGTCATGGTGAAGATAGGAGACTGCTTGAACATTTTTGTTTCCGGTTTAGGAATATCAGAAGAAAAGCTGTCCTTAACTGGAATATCTTCATTTTTAAATGCAATGAAGAAATTTTATTTTGGGATGACAATAACTACAGTCCAATTACAGTCTTGGAGCTCCTATTTCTTTTCTCTCTGGTAGTTTAAGTTCTCTGTATGGGCTGCATTTCTCTTAATGTATCCCAGCTTCATCGTTGTCTCATTTCTAGGAATGTGCTGGAAAGCCTATAAACTTGGTCTACTATGAGAGATATAATTTGGCAAAAAAAGCCAAACTCTTAGAATAAACTATAATTGGGCACCCAAATCAAAAATCCTAGTAAGTTTTTGCAAGCAGGTCTCAGGATGTAACATAAAAAATATGGGGAAAGTGCTAAAGATAGGGCAGGAGAGAAGAAATGTTGCTGCCTGTTCCGAGCTTCCCTTCCCCCTCCCCAAGACACTTGCCTCTGCCATGGGCTTTGAACTCCTTTGTTCCAAGCGCGGGCAAAACCAAATGTAACTCAAACTCTTTAGCAGTGTCTGATTGGCCGCTCACCCCGGGTCCACCCCCCGTCCTCCCCTTTCCCCTTCTCCGAATAAAAGAAAGGACCAAGGGGGGACCCACCCTCTTTGGCTTGCACCCTTTCTGCGAACATCTTCTTGTCTGTTTCCATTTGAAAGCTCTAATTGCAGGAATTAGGCAAGATGAAAGCTATATTTCTCCCTCTTTGCTTCTGCTGGTGATATCAGTTTTGCAGCTGTGATTTACCGCTTTTAGAGCTACTGAAATGCTGGATTGCCCGTGCCACCTCTCTAGGCTGCCCGAGGCTTTCTAAGGCATTGAACTATGAGCCTAGCCGGTAAAAAGCTGTAAGTATATCTCCGCAAAGAAATCCAGCAGAAATTCTCCACTCACATATGGCATGGACAGTGGACAAATTTGTTTTCTAAATCAAGTACAGACAGTGAAGTGGTGGGGCAGCAGGAACTGAAAGCAGGGTTTGCTGAAGACAAGTGAGGTAGAGCAAATGCACCAAATTGAACCCTGTCCCACCCAGGTGAGTGTCAATGACAGGAGGCAGACAGGTACTGCTCAGCGCTGTATTTAGCAAACTTTCCCCACCAAACCTGGACTTTCTTTTTGTTGTATGGAATTTTTACTCATCACTCATTTTCACATGGATTTCTTCCACATGCTTTTTAGGTCATTACACAATGTAAAGCCATTTTTAAAAAATTGAATAAGCTGCCATGTTCCTTTGAGTTCTTGTAAAAATATGTGCATTTCAACTTTCATTTCTGAAAAGTTCCTCCTGTGCATCATGGTTGTGAAGATGAAATAGTTGACTCAAACATATATTATATATAATAATATAAAGTAAGGGGAAATGTATATTTGTTCCTGTTAGCCAAAACTTGAACTTTGAATGCCTAAATAAGCATGTTTGAGCACTTCAAATATTACTTTTATATTAAATGTTGCATTTTCTATTTCTAGCTCATGTTGTTTGCTTAATTTCAGCTTGAACTCTTTGACAGTCCTTGAGAGACTTCTTGTACTTAGACACTTTAAGTCTCTTCCCGTTTCAGGCCCTTTCTTGACTGAGTGTCTTTGAGGTGACCTTGATGATTCTTGGACTTCACTCTTCTTTCAACTGATGCTATTAAATTACCCTATTTTTTCCCAATTTGTCCACTATCTTTTGCTGTTACATTCATTCAAGTGACTTCATCTTGCCCTGTTCTTCCCTCAGTGACTCAGTTTGGATATTGCTATTTTGATAATACCTGTATTTTCTCCTGCTTGAGTAGTGTCCTACTCTTGACAGTACTCTTATCCTCTTATTTGAAACTGAAATTCTTTACAATAAGTTTAGCTCATGCACAATACCTTCTTAAATGGTCATATTTTACAAAGTTGAGTGATATAGAAGACATAGCAGCAAACCAAGAGAGTATCTGGTGCTTTGATTTACTCTGTTGTGGATGCCTGTATTCCCAAGGGTGATAAGCCTTAGTGAAGGAGACTCACATACATGAGCGAACGTTTCTTGATTCTTGCCTTTGGTAATAATAATGTAGGAATACAATTAAGCAACTTTAATTATAATTATGTAATGACTTGTTCTGTGTGGTGTGTGCTAAACTACTGTAATATATACCAGCATTTTATATTTCCATGCAGTGCTTCGTTCCACAGTGGCACTGAATTTTCATATTTAATTTCATTTTCCTCAGACCTAACTGCTTTTCAGAGACTAACTGCAGCTTTGATAAATGTTCTTTCTAGACTAGTTAATATCTTAGGCTTATAAAAGGTATTTTAATAAAAAAATGTAGCTTCCAGCTAGAGCCCAGATTTCAAAAGATAAGAACGTCTAGTTCTCCATTTATTTTTTTCTGAATTAGTCACTTTAGTTTAAAGACTTTTTTTCCAGACTGATTAAGAAGAAAGACTGACAAATTGAACTTCAGATTTACTCTTTCACCAGACTGATACAAGAAGCAGGTAATGAGATCAACTCATTGTTAGTCACAAAGAGGTTTCTTTGAAATGAAACATGTCAGACATACTTATCGCTTTAACAGTCACAGGGATTGATACAAACAAAAGCAAGACACTTAGGCCTACAGTTTCTTCCACAGATGCTAAAATAACTAATGTATATCCTCACAGCTTCTCAGGGCTCCCACCAATCTGATACCAATTTGAATTCTTAAAACTACATTTCTTAATAGTAATTTGCCAACAGTGTACTGTATTTTTTTGTAAAGCTACTGTTTGTTGGTGTAGAAATTTAATCCTCTCAAATAAATTAAACCTCAGCTATCATTTTTCCAGAAGATTAATTGTTTTCTTTGTATTAAAATGTAGGAATAGCAAAGAAAAAAAAAAGAGCAGGGTTCAGTACCCCCTAGTACAAACTGATGAGCCAGTTGACTTTTCCTGTTAGCAGACAAGTTTTACCCATGTTAATAGAATGTGCTCATTTACAAAAGAATCACAGAATTAATCAGGATGGAAAAGGCCTTTGAGCCTAAGTCCAACCCATGCCCAAACACCACCTCATCTACTAAACCATGGCACTGAGTAGCAAGTCCAGTCTATTTTTAAACACCTCCAGGGATGGTGGCTCCACCACCTTCCTGGGCAGCACATTCCACTGTCCAATCACTCTTTCTGTTAAGAATTTTTTTCCTAATGTCTGGCCTAAACTTCTCCTGGTGCAGTTTAAGACTGTGTCCCTTTATCCTGCCACTGGTTGCCTGGGAGAAGAGATCAACCCTCACCTGGCTGCACCCTCCTTTGGGGGAGTTGTAGACAGTGATAAGGTCTCTCCTGAGCCTCCTCCTCTCCAGGCTAAACAACACCAGCTTCCTCAGCCACTCCTCGTAGGGCTTGTGTTCTAGACCCTTGTTGTCTAGACACCAGCCTTGTTGCCCTTCTCTGGACACCTTTGAGTATCTCAACATCTTTTCTGGGGAGTCCCAGCACTGACACAAATTTGCCCCTTCGACACCGGCCTGACAGATAAAGACTATGCTTCAAGATGAGAAGTCTCATTGTATGATTTTCCCAGCCTTGCTATGGGAGAAAAACTAGTGAGTTATACATAAAATAACTGGATGGAGTGGGAAGACCTATATCAACTGGTGATATAGATGGTTAAAAAATTTTAAGAGATCCTCCACTGAGCTTTCTTCTGCTACATACCATTTAATGCTATAGGAAGAGACACAAGAATACCAGTAACTAATGTAGAGAAAGAGACGGTGGTTGTATTTATTTCTTTGCTATGAATCATCATGGGTAGAATCAGCATTCCTCTGTCACTTCCCCTTCCCCCTCCTCATCCACACATGAAAGATAATGTTCATAATTTGAAGGAAAATTCCAACAAAACCACAAAAACCTTCTGTATGCATGAAGGATAAAAATACTAAATTTTGCATGCAAAATATCTAATTTTACTAGTTTTTCCTGGGTTTGCTCCACCAAAGAATTTATCATCTCCATCCATGAAGAATTCCTTTCTCACCTAAAAGTTCCCTTTTTTTTCTCCTTTCTTCTCTCCCCTGGCCCCAATTTCTGCCTCTCTCCTACTGAGAAACCTCACTTACTTGCATGCCCTTCATTACTCACAGTACTCATAGTTCTGCTTTTCAGCAGAGGAAACCATGTCTCTCTTTTTGGTTATATCAAACTCCCACCAAAAGACAGTCAAGTTGCTCCTTTTTTTAAAGAATGTATAAAAATAAGAGACTCAACTACAGCATGTCTGAGGAGACCTGAGACAAGCAGGACATATTTAATATGTGCAGATTATAAATACCTTTCTGAAAAATAAATTTAATTTTGATAGGTTGACCATGAAGAATTCAGGGAGGAAAGTTCTGGTAATGTAATCAGTTGTGGAAGTTTTTGTGGTGTCCTTTTGGGGATGAAAGGTTGCTATTTAGCAATTCATCTTTACAATCATGAATAAATAAGAATATCTCATTTCAGTCCTCCTGCTCCTCTATTGATACGCAATCTATCAGTCCTGCTATGGGAATGAGTGATGATGCCCATTATGGCAAAATCCACGTCTGCTTTTCTCCTACTGGGACACCCATGTAAAGATAATTCCCAGTTGCAGATATACGGTTTCTTATTGTCCTCCCTTCTGTTGTGAAACTGTAAAATATGCCCTCTGACGAGGGCAAGAGAAAATCTGAGTCGGCATCATTATAAAAATACTAATTTTTAAACCTTTTTTCTTTTTTTTAATCAAGTCTAGTGTGATTTTATTTCCATTTTGATATGAAATGGTCTCTGTTTAGCCGTTCGGATCAGTTGATTTTTCCTTCTTGCAGTCTCTGTAACTTACCACAAAACAAAACAAGCCACACCAATTTGGAGTGAAAATCCACCAGCTGCTCCTGTGTAGATTGGCAGCCTAAGCATTTCTAGTCCTTCCCTGCAAAGTTTGTGTTCTACATTTGCTGGCAGTTGGCTCAGCGTGCTGTTCATCCAGGAAAGTGCACCTAAAATAATGTAGCACCCAAGGCACTCATGTGACGTTTAAAATTGTTATGAGCAGCATAATCTGATAAAATGACACTGATAAGAGTGCCATTTAAACATGTTGTATTATATGTTTATCAAGGCATTAACTTTCAGGAAGGTGAGACCCTTCCTTTTCCCCTCCTCTCCCCTCTTCATATTTTGAGAAAGCATACAGGTAGTGCTATGTTTTAGTGCTCTGTTGGAGTTGGTATGTGAGAAGCTTTTCCTTCATTTCAAAAGAGACAGAGATATCATCAGTCTTTTGACTGGCAGCAAACTCAAGATTCCCTGTGGTATGCCACAGTGTGTGTGGCATTTTCAGGCAGTGGTGCAACTTCCCTCACAGTAAATAACTGCTTCCTTCCCTGGTGAGGGAAGGAAGGAACAATGCTAGCTTACATGTGGAAACTGATAAACGGTGGGTGTTGTGGGCCTTTCCTATTTCCTTTATCAGTGTTTAGGCCCTGGAAAACCATATCAGTTTCTGCAACACCACCAGTAAGGGGTTTGGGTATGTGGGGAAAGGTGGCTCCTGCCTCTAACAGATGTCTAGTTTAAGTTCTCACCTGGCCTGTTCCTTACCACTACTGCAAGGAACACCGAGCCTGACCCTTCAGGTGTTTTCCCTTCATTGTACACAGATTCACATCTTCTCTATCCCCTCAGATGTCTGCTAAGGCCTCCGCTGCTGGAACAGGGAGCACTATACTCCCAGTAGGCCCCTTGGTCTTGCAGGAACAAAATTGAGTTTGTCTACGTTGTTAAGAGAAGACTTCATGGAATGCTGCCCTAATATACTGTAATTCTTTACAGAATGAAAACATTTTGCTGCCCTTTCAGAAATATTTGCATGGTACCAGTATAAAAACAAAGTTTCAGTGAATTGGAACAGTTTTCTACATTTACTTAGATATATTTTCCCTTCATGCTTTTAATTATGAAAAGCCACTACAATCTGAAATAAAGAGCCCTTTCAGATAAAAACATACACAAAAAAAGAACATTCTGTTACATCATTTTTGGAACAAAAGGCAGCAGAAATTGAACCTTTCTAAATTTATTTTCTGATGAGTCAGTATTTTCACACAAAATAACATTTCCCGGACAATTTCTTAAGGGGCTGTAAAGTCTTGGCTGGATTGTGGATACAACCTGTTCCTCAGTATTGCAGTAGCGCTCAGTGTTATCCAAGTTTATCTGTAGAATTAGTTGCTTAGAAAATATTTCAAGTTCTCTTCTAAAATATATACTGTATTTTGAAGTTTGGTTTCTGTATGGTAATGCTTCTGCAGATGTTAATCTGTACACCTTTCTATTCAACTTGGCAGCCATAACTGTGACTATATGTTTAAAACAGAATAATTTAAATAATAAAAAACCCCCATTTTTAACACTGGAATGTTAGTAATGACACAAAGCTGGCTTGCTGCGTTGCCCCTTTGTGCTGGAGGCCTGATAGGATGCCATGATGAACTTACTCTTTTAAGCCTAAGGGCTTAACATTAGCAGCATATGACAATTTTCTTATCAGAGTCTGCTTTGTAAAGCACCCAGGGAGGAGGGAGTGGACTGTCATATATGGAATGGTGTGGTAATTAAGCAACACTGTTCAAGCATGGAATGTGGAAAAACCCAAGGGTTTCACTGTTAGGCTTCTTACATGATTGCCAGTGCAAAGCTTTTTGCCTTGCAATAAGGGACTTTTTATTTTTGAGAAAAAAAAGAAGCAGTTATTAAACTCAGCATGGAGACAATCTGAAACAGGATCTTCATCAATCAGATTAACTACTTTCCAAGATGAAAGTAGACGAGGCACAGTGTGAGCCTGAGAAGATATTTATCAAAACCCATATTAATAACCACTTTCAGCCTTCTCCTGACAGTTTCATCTTAGCTTCCATGTTTAACATTTGAGTATCATATGTTTTTGTCAGGATGAGGCTGCTAAGAGCATCAATTAATTAATTCCTCTGAAGTATGGTTTGGAAAGGTAATAAAGTAACATTCCCTAAGGCCAGAACCAGTAATGGTAAGCAGCATTCTGGTGCTGTGCAATTCGTTACTTCAGAAAGAAATTAAAAGCACGGAATCATTTCCACTTTTAAAACCAGAAGATATTCAACTTTATTTTAATAAAATTGCTGAGAGGGATCCATTTTTTAAAGTAATATTTTCAAAGCTGATAAAGAATGTTACTGCTTTTTGTTTGTTTTATTTTAATAGAAAAAAGTAGAATGCCTCTGGCAAAATAAAAGGCAAAAGAGATGACTGGAATATGTCTTAACACTGTTATTTATTTGCTATCATTATTATGATTTGCCTTGTTATTTAGGTCTTACCGTTCTGTTCTGGAATTTTCACTGTGGGGTGAAGGAAGCCTGCTGACAATACAGAGAAATTAACCCTCTCCTTGTTTCTCGTAAAACTCTCCCTGGGAATTTTAAGTATACGATAACTTGTCCATCCTTTCCCCTGGTTAAAACCAGTGAGATTCTTGTTTCTTTAGCTCTATAAGAAAAGAGATTTTTTGTCTTGTAAATAGTGGAAGAAAAGCAAGGATAAAGAGCTGTTTGGTGACATAGGAAAACATCAAGATAGTATTTTTTAAAAAAATCAGAAGCAAACAGTTGTTGAACTTGGATATCTTGCTTTAATCTTGGAAATATATGCACTCTTTTACTTCCACATCCTTTTAGTGCCACCACAAACAAAGTAATACATCTATGCAAAAAGACATATATATGTAAGCTGTTGACAACAGTAGCTCTTTTTCTTGCTGCCTGTGGGAATGTCAGCCTGTATAGTTATTGTGTCCTAATGACTGCATGAGCCAGATCAAATTATTCTGCTTACTAGTTACTAAATAAATGTGTCCACACATTTTTTATTAATGTATTTCAGTCTGGTCTTGCCAGAGAATAATATTCAGGTGTTCATACTTTACATCTTGTATGTGAAGGATGTAAATGTGTGTCTATGATCCCTTTACCTATCAATTCTCTCTTATAGCTTTTGAGTCCTTTGAACACTCAGTTTGGGGTAGTTCTGAAGACATTTCATAGGAAGTAATTACTTTGCCCCCCAGGATAGCTGGAGAGTCAGTCTCTGCAGATTAGGCTGAGAGTAAGAAACTTGGTGAACTTTCATAAAGATCAACAGGACAGGGATGTTCTCTTTTTCCCCAAACATCAAATGCTCTTCACATCCTATAAGAACTATGTTGATTTATGTTCTTGTTCTATGTGGCAGGGCTTCCTCTGAACACTGTCATTCAGAGACAACAGACCAAAGGAGCCCTGAGTAGCATCATCTCCCTTCCCCAAGAGTGAAGGTCAGTAGCTTGCAAGCTAGACCTCCCAACAGTGTCATCATTTCCAAAATCAACATGTTTATAAAGAATATGGATGTTTTTGTTATAAATTTTTAGGTAATCAAATATCCATAAAACACCCCTTGTATTTTACATGGTGAAGTAATGAATTTGACCTCCTCTAACCTTCAAGAAAATGACACTTTTCCTCCTTCCAGGGAGGAATATCTATCTGCTTCATGGTTCACACTGGGAGTAAAAATGGCTCAACTATTCCTTTTCTCAGTGAGACAAGCAGTGTCTTAGATCTTATAGAATATGGAAGAAAAAAACAACAAACCAACCATGATATCTATATTCAATTGTAGTTTTTTCACTTTCATTCTGACAGTGCACATGACCAGTCATCAATAATATCTGGAGATCCATTCTGTAGAGATCCTATGGCACCATCCAGATAAGCTCCAAATATTTTGCAGGATCTGCAAAGAACTTGCTAATTCCTGACTCTAATAAACAGCTGAGCAAGGCATTTAGAATTTGCAGCAGAAAACTGGAAAAAAATCACCTCTGGCAAGTAGGGATCTGTGTCAATTCCCTTGGCCATAGCCAATCTTAGGATTTGCTCTTTCCTAGTCTTCTGAGAGTTATTCAAAAATGGCCTGCATGGAATCAGGTTGCTGATGTTCATCAGCTTTTTTGTTACCCTGGGGATGGGACTCAAGTAAATGCAAGAAAGGGGAGAGAAAAAATGGAAACAAAGTTAACAGGATGCAAAATTTTCTTATAGAAAAAGTTTGACTTGCACAATAGATAAATCTCATTAGCTGTCTTCTGAGCAGTTGAATGTTTCTACTTGGCTGTCCTTTATTGACTGATATTGTGTAGGATTTATGCTTAATTGGTGAAAATGAAACAAATCTAATTTTTTTCAGATAAAATGAAAAATAACTTTCAAATTTGCAGCTGGACTATGCTCATATACTAGGTCAGGAGTGAGGGGCAGACATGAAAGTGTCCTCTGGCCTATGGGATGAACTGGTATGAATAAGATCCAAAGTCCTGTAGAGTTCCTCTTTGCTCTTCTCCATATATAAAATTGCTATGTATGTATTCAAACCTAAACATCTTTGCAGAAATATACAAGTCTGAAGTGGTTTGGTGCAAATTTTTTGCACCATGATATTTTCTAAAGTTTAAGGTAGCTATAAGTGAATTAGGGAGCATTTTCTGTGTAACACAAGGGGACTTTAACAGGAGCGTGAGAAGACTGTTTAGCAGCCAGCCAGAAACACCAGCTGAGGTCCCTTGATTTGCATTCAGAGGTTACAGAGCATACAGCTAGAGGGAGGATTATGGAATTGAAAGGTCTTAGGCACAGGAAGACTGAGTCTATAAGTGGTGTAAAGAAAACAGAAAAACTCAGGAAGTGAGAGTTGAAACAAAGCTAGTTTGTCTTATGTTCTAATTTGGCTTCAGAGATTTAAGGGTTGATCTCTGCTAAACCTCATAGATTGTGGCTGAACTCTCTGAGCATCAGAAGATCTGCTATTACTGTCTTCCCTGCTAGGGTGATTGTTGTTGCTGGATAAAGAAGGTGTACATCAAAGCAGAAGGATTAATGTGATTTAATACCACTATTCAATCTGCAATTCTGCACATGGAATTGATTATTTTGATGTTTACAACTATAGAAACTTAACATCTGGAAATGCACAGCACTTCTTGCTAAAGTAGTTAGTGTTAAAGAAACACCATCAAAGTAAGAGTATGTCCACGTGCTAAGCTGACTGAATGCTGTGTGACGATGCTGAAAATTAAATTTTGGTAGGTAAGATCTGTGAGGCACTAAAACGAGTATAGTGCTTAAGATGAGTATAAAACACTGATGCTGACTAAGAATAGTCTCTACACCCTGACTACAGTTAACACCCTGAAGAGACTTGTAAAAAAAATACCAGCCTACAATTTCTGCTACAACATCCTGAGGTTCAGATGCCTTTTTGAACAAATATTTCTGTTCATGAAGTTTTGTGCTGTGCTCCACAGGGTCACTGGGACAGGTCAAACACATGATCAAAAATATCTTCTCTGTTTCTCCTGCTTTGAAAGCAATTCCCTGCTGTTTGCTGACTATCAGTTCTGGTTAGTCTGTGTTACTCCTAAAGCCGGAAGAATGAAACTGAAGACCAACACAATGCTGTTAAACACACACAGACAGGCATCTACAAAAAAAAAGAGAAAATAAAGCACTTCTGCAAATCTCTTGTGATTATTGAGATGTTGAGGTTGCATGTGTATTGCATGAATATGCATGTGGGTAGCAGCATAGTATTACCTAGTGGAACCAGAATATATAAGATACTGGTGTGTCTTTATAGTCAATGACTACGGTCTGGCAGCTCCTAACTCCTGACCATGATAAGGTAGGCTATAGCCCTTTAGAAGATCTGAATGGATTTATTGTGTTTAGTTTTTCATCCTGTGGAGGTCCACTGATATTCAGGATCATTTGTGTAGCAGCATTTGTATACTCTGCTAGCAGATAAATTTAGTCTGTGGTGATTTCAGTCCACATCAAGTTACAGGGTTTCTCTGGTATTTAACGCAAATCTGTGAAGCTCTTTTCTGAGCATTATCATTCTGTCTGAGAACCTGCCAATTGACCAAGAATTTAATTTTGCTGAGTCAAAATGGATGCCTCCTGCTAAACAGCTCTTCCCCAATACTGTTTAAAAGCCCAGGTTTTGAGTCAGTCACTCAGGGTGGCCATACTCTTAATAAATACTGTTCTGCCCTATCACCATATTGAAACACGTACTTTCTATAAGCAGGGGCTTGGTAGGTTCAAGTTATAGTCTAGCACACCTGGCTCATTGGTCTGTCTCTGAGATGACATCCAGAAAAAGGTCTTCGGTCTTTCCTGACATTT
This sequence comes from Aphelocoma coerulescens, assembly GCF_041296385.1. Classification (NCBI taxonomy): domain Eukaryota; kingdom Metazoa; phylum Chordata; class Aves; order Passeriformes; family Corvidae; genus Aphelocoma; species Aphelocoma coerulescens. The sequence continues at coordinate 27,889,456 of NC_091015.1, forward strand.
GCATTGAACTATTTGCAGCATTCATGTCATTGGGCTGACTCTCAAGTGGAAGAGAGTTTGTCTGGGATAACAGGACTGTTATTGTTACTCATACAGGACTTTTTGGCAGCTTTTCTTTCCACCCTGACTTTTAAAATTACAATTCTGCCTTTCTTTTTATTTCATTTTTATTTTTAATTTACTTCTTCCTGTAATTTCACTACTCAGGATAGTCTATGTAATCCACCTGGCCTCACTGTGGTTCCTGTCCTGGGTTTGGCCAGGACAGGGTTAATTTTTTTGGTGGTAGCCATGAGTGCCCAGTGCCTTGGAGCCATGTGGGCTTGTCTAGGTTGTTATTCCACACCAAATACATCACCTCTGGGGGCAGAAGGAAGGGAGTCTGCTTCTGGGAAGTTGGGCATAGCCTTGGGTGGAACAGGGTGGCAGGGTGGGGAAACCTTTAACCATTGTTCTTTATCTGGGGTGAAACTGCCTTGGGTCAGGCTGGGTGAGCATTTTTCATGTAAATCACCCTCTCCTGTGTGATTTCTGTTATTAGTATTGTTGCTGTTACTGTTCATTTTCTTATCTCATTGCTTTTTCCAGTAAGTTGTTCTTATCTCAATTTATGATCTCTGCCTTTTGTCTCCCACCAGAGGGGGAGAGGGGAGAGGCTTGTGGTTTTCGTACCTGTTTTACTTCCCTGTAGTTTTGAAAGCTCAAATGGAGTTTCTTTATCCTTTTGCTTCTAGTTTGCATACTGACCTACGGCAGTTGTGCTGTTCATAACTACATGCTCAGAATGACATAAAATCCCTTTTCAAAATGACATAGCTTATGGTCTGCACATATATTCAGTTGTAAAACTACAAAGAATCTCCTTGCTGCCATCTCACATGTGAGCTGAAGGTTGTCCTATGTTTTTGGAGAAACAATGTCCTTTTTCTTACTTTTACCAGCAAATAACATATGCCCAGAGAGGAATAGAATTTTTGAAAATCAGAAATTTACAGAAATATTGTCAGTAATGAAACCAAAATAATTTAACTGTGATATAAAATTTAAAATATCCATGATACCTATAAATCTGTAGAAAACAACTATTTTGTATTAATGAACTTTTGAGAAAAACTCACAGATTATTCTTCCTGCCAGAATCAATAACAAGAAATAAAATGGACTGTCCCAGCTGGTCATTTTAAATTGTGTTCCTATCAGTCAAAGTACTGGAATTTGATTGAACGGTATGACTGTATTTTTAGACAAACGATTGGTCTCTGTTAAACAAATTTTAAAGGTAACAGGAGACCACTTCTGATACGTCCTGGCTGAAAACATTTTACCTGAAGGAATTAGCCCATGCTCCTTGGACCCAGAATTGTAATGCCATCTGGCAGATATTATTTCAGCACCAAGTTCTTAATGAGATAAGGTCAAGCCAAACATGGATTCAGGGTACAAAAGAGTTTAATAATCTTTTATTCATTATAGTGAACATTTGCATATACTTTATGAGAACAGTTATTACATGAAACTTTTCACCTTCTAGCTAGCATTCTTTAAAATATTTTGGCATGTAGCTCTTTCTAAAACATTCATAATATTTTTATTTCTGTTTTTTTCCCTATATTTAGATTCTTGTACTCATCTACTGGGATTTGAATTTATGTTGAAATAATTACATTATGTCACATATAACTAAACATATTTTACAATCTTAGGAAAGTAATAATGGAATACTGAGGATCCAACATTCTCATTTCCAAGCAATGTAAGTTAGAACAGTCAAGTGTTTGAAAATTTCAACTCCAAAGTCCAGTTATCCCTTGTGTTACTGATTTGGGCACAGTGCTACAAGCAGACAAGGGTACAGTTTGATTTCTAGGGATGCATATTTATGCATATTCACACACACATCAAAGCCAGTAATCTGCTCAAACCAAGATGGCCAGCCAGTGAAGCATTGCTGAGGTACAGCAGTTCTTTTACACCATGTCACACAAGGAACAGTACGGTTAGCAATATGTCTGCTTGCTCTCAGCTTCTTAGCTGCGATAAAGGCTGAGGGCAGTCCAGCTCAATTTCAGATGAAACAAAGAGATTTAAACAAAAAAAGTCTTGTCTAATGTCGCTGTGAGTATTTTCATTACCCACATAATGGAAAGGGTCTAGTTAAGATTCATCTTGCCTTGGTTACATGTAATGCATCTGGCCATATTTGAATTAATTGTGTAAGTCCCATTAGAGTCAATGAAGATATAGCCAATACAGTCAGTGGCATCTAGAGAGCAGTTCATCTTGTCCTAAATTTGATCAGATGAATTGTTCTTTAAACTCCATTAACTGTATTGATTATCTCCCCAAGAATATAATGGAGTTCAGACAGTAAGTCTGCTTTGGACAGGTTAGATGGTAGATATCTACAGCAAGAATTTCATACTCTCTGCTGTTTTTCTCTGCTATGAAGTCTGGTTGAAATACTGGTGACTCAAAAGCATTTCAATATAAGAATAATATTCAGGTTACAAAAAATTTTATAGAAGAGTAGTACTTTATATTGCAGCTCTGGCTGCCTAAATAGTAAACAGCCTCAGAAGAAAAGAATGTATTTCTGTTTACTCTTTTGGATTTGTGGAGAAGCCCACAAGATCCTTTTCTGTCCAAAAATCTCACATGATTGTTCAGAGTAGATATTTATCCTCAAATCTGAGGGGACCGTGGCCACTGTCTGAATGTTTGGCCTAACCATGCAACCAGCTCAGTAGGTCACTCACTTCCCTTTGCTGCTGACTTGCCTTCTTCTGTTGTGTCATCTTCATAAATTCTAAACTTACAGAGCCCAAAGAAATTAGTGTAACCTCCTAATAATCCCTCCTGACTGACTTGGCCATGAGACTTCCCTGAATAATAACTGCTTGAACTTGAACCACATCTTGATTTAAAAATTGGTGAAAAATATCTATCACTGTAATCAATAAATAGTTCTAGCTAAAACCTTCACCCTTATTTCCCATATGGGTTTTCTGGCTTTTATAGTGATCAAAGCAGTATGCAAGAACAGAAAGCTGTCTATTATGTTTTTCTTTCTTTAGTGTATAATTATAGATGGAACAAGATGAGCAAGGTCTTTCCTGGTGACTAGACATGTAGGGTAGCTGGCAGAGTGTTCTTTTCCAAGCTGTCTTAATGGAACTGTTTCACGTCAGATAAATCATTAAATATTTATCATAGAGGGGCCTTGGGTCTCTTCTTCTTGCTTCTCAAGGGAACATGGTGACCATTGGGTCAGTCTTTAAGTAGCTGGCCCACTGGATTCTTTACACAGAATGTCACCGTGCTAAAGAAAGTGTATGATTGATCCTATTTCCATATCCAGGATACTCAGTTGGGAGGTAAAAATGTCATTTTCTGAGTTGGGCAAAGAAGGACTTTAAACTAAGGACCCATGTATGCAGGTAACTGCACAACTATTGAGCTTTGACTACTCTGGGTGAGGTCTCTTTTTGTTTACTGTGGGTAAAAAATCCAATATACCTAAAGACTCTTTCCAATGCAAAATTCCTGCTGTGTTCATTTAAAAAAAATTAGTTTAGGAGAAATAAAGTTTTCTCCCAGAAGAATGGCTGTTGAAAGATTTTCAACCTGTTGCTTTCAAGCTATAGCTCTTGATTACAATCCCCTCTTTACACAGAGAAAGTTCCCACTGTTCTGTTGTTTTCTTGGTCTTGTTTCTCCCCACAGCAGGTGTAAGGAAGCAGATGAGGGCAGAGTGTTTTGTTTGTTATTTTACAGTCACTTCTCACAGAAATGTAAAATGCTTCCTCTAAATTCTTAATTCCTTGTTTCTGAAAATTTTCTGTTTCCAATGTCAAAAACAATTCTACTCTTCCTTTAAACTAAATTCAAGACAACTGCTTCTTAGCTGAATATCAGAAGAGAAATTAGTGATCAAAAGCATAATACCAACTTACATGAATTTCAAATAATGATTTCCTGTCCCAAATTTTCCAAGGCATATTGCTATTTTCCCTTTTAGGGAAAAGCTTAATATTCAAAACTCCTATTGGAAATATTTGTACAGTTAAATACTGATGCTGGTACAGGTACTATATAAAAATATGGAGCCACCTTTTGCCTCAAAACAGTTCCAGTTTGGGCAGACAGTGGATTCAAAAACCTACAGGAACAGCAGTATTCTCAAGCATGTGTAATTATGTGAAAATATATATCATGTTTCTATGCCATATTTTACTTGGTATAAATATACATAGCTTTTTCAATGTCCAGGCATCACTTTGCATTGCTTTAAAAAAATGTTCATATTCTCAGTGCCACTGAATTAGGTACTGTGGAGATTTAAGGGAATAAATGGTAGTAGCTTTTCAGATTTTTTTAATAGGGAACTCCTTGGGAGAGGGTAGCTACATTTTATTTCCCTGCCAGCTTTTTCCCCATGTTGCCTTGCTAAAGCCTGCCTGCCAGTGGGGTACCCCTGAGGGAATGGACACTGTAGACTTCCATTCAGTGGAAACAAAAGAAGCTAAAAAAAAAAAAAAAATCACAAAAGCACCTGCTTTTGTAGTCACATTCCTGGCTGTGGAGAGAAAGGGCAAAGGGAGGTGCAGTGTCAGCAAGACAGCACTGACCTCCGGTGAACAGGCCTAGGACCTTTCGTGGTCGTCATGCTCAGGGAAATGCTACTGAGTAGGTTAGGCCAAATGCAGAGTTCTGTCTGCTCCATTGAAACCTGGAAAGCCTCTCTTTCTTTGTTGTCCCATACCTTGGACCTGACAAAAAATTATTTTTCCATTCTAATACCATATCACACAACGTGCTATGATCTTTTGGAATTTTCTGTCCCAAAGAAATGAGTATTTTCTAAATTTTTTAACTGAGCAAAATGTGGGCCTTCTCTGTGTGTTTATATACCTCAAACTTGAATACCAGAGGTTCACATTAACATATTTTGGCAATAATTAACCAGTCCTGTGAAACTATAGGAACATTTTAGTTGTGTAAAATTGATTTTTTTTGCTTGTCACTGTGTTATCCAGGACCTGCTAGAACTTTAAACCAGTGTGTAGGCCTTTGCCTTTAGCTCATGAAGACAGTATTTTAAGGTGTAATAAGTAGTTGTTTCAAAATATTAAAAAACCCTAAGTACTGTGTTTAGTATATGTACAAATACAATCTTCTATGCACGCAATAAATTTTAAAACCATTATTTAACATTCTGATAGAGGAAGAATCTACAGCTCTACATCTCTGCAGATTCTGACCTGACTTTACTGTGGCTGTACAGGGCAGCAACAGCAGAGTGTGAATACTATTCAATGTGGTTATGGGCACTGTTAAAGTGTTATAATGATGTCTTCATATAGTTAGCTGTCTTTCAGGTCTCCAGCCAACGAAACAGACATTACACGTTCAAGCAGGATTACACATCTGGAGGTCTAGGCAATATTTACAGGGGATCAGGCTTATTTTCTTATAGCAGCTGTAACTGAGAGGATTACTAAAGCACTGAGTTGGTGTCAGAAGACTAGGATTTATTCCTTACTACCTCTATCACTTTGGGCAATTCACTTAATCTCCCAGTGCTTCAATTCTCTGTTCAGAAATGGGGACAAAAATGCTTCTTACCTTACAGGTATTTCATATGTATACACTGCAAAAAGAAAGAATGAGGGGGTGATTCTCTGTTAAGGGGCATTCAGGAGCTGATCTGCTACTCTGACAGGGAGTCATGAGATGTGTGCTGCCTTCTGGGAGCTAAGGTCCAAGATGTTGCCAAGAGGGTGCCACAGCTTGTCAAGAGCACAGATTTCTGTCCCATGTTACCCTTTCATGTGGGAATAAATGAAACTGCAAGCTGGAACCTGAACAAAATCAGAGAAGACTACAAAGCTCTGGATCTGTAAGCGAAGTATTGGTACCCAAATTATCTTTTCTTGCATTTTACCAGTTAGAGAACAGGTTGCAGCCAGAAATAGACATATTATGCAAACAAATTTCTGGCTTAGTGGCTAGTGCTGTCTTGAGGGTTTTGGCTTTTACAACAACTGGACATTCTTCGATTATTATAGCCTATGAGGGAGGAATGGGATACTTCTCTCTAGAAGAGGCAAGGGAATCTTTGGTGGTAGATGTCCAAACTTGATGATGTGGGCTTTAAATGGAAGGAGTTAGAGGGCAGGGTTCAAAGATTTGTTGTTTCTTTTAAGGTGATATCAAGGTAGAAGACCATAATGGGATACTGTGCCTCATTTTCTTGGTTAATCCATGGGCTAGGACAGAAGAGGGAAAGGGGCAATAGGGGAGGAGGAGAGAAGGTGAGAGCAGGTAAGAAAAGATTGTTCTCTGAGATCTGAGAAATCAGAAATTCTGATGGTGAATGACCCAGGAGCTGAGGGCTAGATGTGTCTGTGGGGTTGTTTGATGGAAAGACAGGACAGCATAGTCTCTCACAGTCCCTCTAGACCTGAATGTCCAGAGCAACCTTCAGCTACCATTCTAACAGTGGGAGAAGTAACAGAGACTACTCAGTCTCTTGGCTTCCTGCTGTTCAGTCACAGCTGGACAATCAACTTAGTCACCTGCAGAGAACTGTAACTTAGTGATCCCTGAAAAAAAGATTAACTTGTACTGTCAAGTTTCCAGAATCTCCAAAGACAGAGATTTCACACTTTCTCTGGGCATCCCGCCTACAGCTTTATTATTGCTGATATTAAAAAAAAAAGAAAATGCCATTACCTCAAAATGCTTTGGAAGCCACAGTGGTGGACATTAGTAGACTTGCCCCATACAGTTTGGATCTAGGAATGTCCACTTGCACATTCAGAGATTTCAGATTTACCAACTGGACATCTTGACTATCTTGGTGTCAAAGTAGAATGAAGCTCATAAACTGAGTTTAAAAGGAAATCTGCCTCACTGAAAATTGTGTGAAATCCTCTTGTCTCTGATGTTACAGTCATTTTTTATGATGAACAACCTGTCACTCTACAGAGAAAATGTAGATGCAAGACTTTCTGGTGGGAACAGTAACTTTATGGAATGAAACTCTGTGCCTTTGCTTCACTGTAGTGTGAGACTACACTTTCTCTCACACAAAAACTGTTCCTATAAATTGTGCAAGTAAACAAGAAAGTTAACAATAAAAAATAGCAAACAATTGGAGGTGGAAAACTGTGCTTACAGTTATCAGTACAGTTAAAAGCTGGTTGAATAAGTAGGCCCTATAGCAAAATCCTCTTTTTCCATTTTTTTAAACAAAATTTTTCATTTAGTTACACAAATCTCATGATGTGTCTTCTTTAATTTTGTGGTGATCTTACCTGAGATAGGTATTAAAATATTTTGCTTACATCATACCAAGCATTGATGCTTCTTAAAGCTTATTAGATACTGAAATTTATGACATACAGTGAAGGACAAGAATTGTGAATGTGTGGCTTTGAAATTACCACCTTCTGAGTTACCCTACTCAGTGAAAAATCAGACTAGAAAGAACACCACTGAAGTGGTACATTCCCTCCTTACCACCTCCTCATTTTGTTTTTCCAATCTCAAAAGTCAGCATCAGGGTAAGTTCCTAACATTAAAACAGTTTGCTATTTGGTTAAGTAGTTTGATTCCATTATTAATGGAGGTGTTTTCTTTTACATTTATAGGGCTTTATCTGATCTCATGTCACAAAGAAAGGAGGCGTTGGCAGATTGCCTAGTCTACTCAGCATTGTGTATTGGAGCAGATGATGGCTTTTTCCCCAGAATAATGGATTAGGGGAAGGGAGCTGTTTTCAGAAGTTTATGTTAGTTCTCATTTCTATTTGTACATTTCATATATCGACAAAAAAGCCAAAAGCTTTTTGGAGTTAGTTCAGCTGAAATTTGGGTGACTGACTAATAGTCCTGAAAAGGGCCACATTGAATGTTTGCTAGTTTTTTTGGCCTTTGTAATGGACAGTGTAAGAAAAGCACGCCCAAACTTTAATTCAAATGCTTCTTGTTTTGTTGCTCACAACTCACATTTAGTAGATATACAAAAAACAGGGTTGGAATATGCTCTGGTTTTGAAGGAAATAGGTGGTGTATAAAATTACTTTTATGCATGCTTTCTATTTTATTTATGAAATGAAACCTACAGTAAGTGAAATCTTATTGGCAGAACACGTACACATTATAGGCTTATCAACAAGAGCTCTAAAGAATATAGATGCTTTTATTTCTTGAATTTCTTTGTATTTCTTTGTATTTCTTAGTACATTTCCACTGCATTTATGAAGTGATATTTTATATCACAGGCTGTAGTTTTAAAGAGCTTAAAGAGCTCAAATCCAATTAAACTGTAATGGGCATCGTCATTCCATGTGATCTATAAAAATTAGAAATAAAATTTTGCATTCAAGCCACATTTTGGTCATCAAGGGCAGGTAGATGAGTATTTTGGGATAAGACAAAGCTCAGAATATCAATATATTATAAACTATATATTAGACATTATAGATAATATATCATGTATACACATACCACATACATGTATATTAATATAATTTCCATAGATTATGGAGTACAGAATGTTCAACATGAAATTCAGGTAACTGAATAAATATACTGAGACAATAGTAAACAACTGCAGAACAGTAAGAGCTAGACTGGTCTTGTAAGAACACTGCATTTTTATCTATCATCTCTCCTTTTTCTGTGGAAGCTGTAAGGCACCTGATGACCACTGTAAGGATCTGAGGGGAATGATGGAGCTGATATTCAAGCATGCTTGAAGAAAATGGGAAATTACTTAGTTCCCTTGCATCTTTACATACCTCATGTGGAGTTGGTTGGAAGAGTGGGGAGGGTGTGCTGTAGTACCAAAAGGAGTAGCAAGGACTAATAACAATAACATGATATTTTCTATAAGTACTTTAATTCCAGTGCTGTCTGCTGTCCCTGAGGTGATGTACCTTTTTAGGCCACTTTCCAATGCAGAATGACACTTTCTGTACCTTTAACTTTAGGTATCATGTCCAGGCCCAGCTGCAAACAAATTTTGGAAAGATGACTGAAAACCAAAGAAGCTGACAACGCAAATTCCACTCACCATCAAGAAGCACATCTTCAGGTTCTAGGACTACTAAAAATCCAAGTTTAAATTTAAATCAATTGAGCAATTTTCTCTGCTGAAGAAAAGGGCAAAGAGAATTTTCTGGAAGATAGGAACACATTGCAAGCTACACCTGCAGTTAATACACATTTAATTCCTCTACTTTAAATATGTTTTGTTTGGTACTATAATTTGTACTTGATGCTTGATACCATAACTGTACTGCATCTGTTTTTTTTGGTAAAGTAGTAGTCTCCTTCCTATTCATTGCAAGGCAAAATTCACAAAACTAAACAATTCTTGATGACAAATTTTGTTACACTTGTGGTTAGTCCTCAACTTCTCCAAGCTCTTTGTACATGTTAGATTTACATTTTGATGGCTTTATTTAAAGCAAAATTCTTAAGATGATAAAGAAAGAATATTCTTCGTCATATCCAATTAATCAGATTGGAACTGAAAAAATACATTAACAAAAGACAATTGGCTTCTTCCACTGAATTTTAAGTATTGTCATTTTTATCAAGAAACAGTTGGGAAGAATTCCTACTTTTCCTTGATAAAGAAGTTCGGGATATAAAGAAATATCAAAACAAACAAAACCCTCCCACCCACTAAAACACCCCAAATAATTTAACATTTTATTTCAAAAATGAAAGAAGAAAGATTATCTCCTGAATATATCAAAATACTCTGGTCCATCAAGAGTTGTATTTTCCTCATATAAACTTAAGAGGATGAGTATAAATATTCATTTACAGCCTTCTAAGCCACCGCTTCTAAGCATGTTCAAATACTCAATGTACACAATGCAAGTATGGTAAACATGTTCTTTTGAGCAAGACAGAGGGAGCTCAAGGCAACATAAACAAATGTGAGTGCCACTAGCCACTGAAGCTGCATAGCTAGTCTAACTACAGGATTTAAGAACTGTGGATGTTTTGTAATTAGCTTTTTTATCTGGGAGAGTGGACTGTAACTTGTACAAGGGAATGCAGCTGCAGACTAATATCCACATATCATTACTGTCCATATAAATTATTTAGCAGTAAAATATGTTCCCAGCAGTTTCTCAGGTCATTTAAAGCAAATTAATGAAGCAGATGTAACAAAGAAAATCATAAACCCAGTTCAGCTGACACATTGGCAACAAGAAGACTCATTCATTTGATACACAGTGATTGTTTTAGGACTAAAGCAACACTAAGAGAGATTAATAAATATGTGTGTTATTATAATAGTGGAAAAATTTTGTCACTTCTGCCCTCAGCCTTTTTCCCTTTATTTTGATTTTTTTTCTGCTGCTAATACACTTTATCTTTCAGAACAGTTGGGCTCCTGTTCCCTGTTACAATATGACTTGCTCCCAGACACTGAGTTGACAGGTGACCTAGGATTTCTTGAGTGATAGCAGATTTATCTCTGCTGCATTCACAGTGTATGTGTTGCTAAGCTGGGGCAAAGGAGAGCTTATAGAATAAATTTCATAGCAGACTAGGACATTATGAACAGATCTATGGATGTTTAAGTTGTTTGCAGCTCTCTCAAAATTTTGGCTGGCAGGCAGGTGTAAACTACAGAAGGTGATAAATGCTTTCCTTTCATCGACTCTAAGTTGACTGCCCTTTGAGGCCATCAGCAAGCCAGGTCTGAAGACAGAACATTATTCAGCCTCAGGAAATGATGATCTGCATTTCTAGTCGCCATCTGGTGGTTTCCTGTACAACGACAAGTAATTTGGGAAGGAATCTCTTAATGGCATTTCTCATATCATGAGATTGTTTTTGAGGATTGTGGCAAGTGCAATAAGCCTTGGTGTGAGCATTTCGCTGGCAACCCAAGATGGGATGTGTTTGTCCTAGACACATAAGAATAGCATCTACCAACTGATCCTAAAATACATTTTTGAATGTATATAACACAAAGATCTTGTTCTCAATAGTTGAGAATTTCTCTCCTGGTAAGTACTTGGTACAATAGAGGAATCACAGCATATTCACTACTGTCTGAGAGAGCATAGTCTTCTGAGAAGCCTGACTTTGGTGATCACATTGAAATATTTTTCAACATATTGCTTACCTTTTTTTCCCCTTCATTTTATGGAGATCTTTTTCTGATTTTTCTTTTTTTTTTGTGTTGACAGGACTGCTTAAGATCAGTTCCCTTATATTTACTTTGTGGATAACAGTGCACAGAGTTTTACAGCCTTTCTTCTTTTGCCAGGAAGTGTCTTGGAAGCAGAAAGGACATTTTCTGTGGAGATTATCTTCTCTGGGGGTATTGAACAGGACAACCATGTTTCTAGTCTTCAAGAATATGAGGAAGCCAAAGGGCCACTGAAAATCCTGTTTCTTTTAATCACCTAGATATGCGATTAAAAAACCAAAGCATAATCTCTGGCTGAATATTTTACTGGACCTTAAGTCCTTCAGGAACTATTGAGATCTTGAAGAGGATTGTTCATCAGTAGCCAGTAACTAGAGGATGAGACTGATAAGCCATAGCTAGATTATGGATTTACAGTCAATGTAAGTATTGACTTAAGTAAGTAAGTAAGATGAAGTAAGGCCTTCATCTAGTAGCAGCATTGCGGGAAACCTGAAGGAGAGGCAAGAGAGTAACCATTGAGGTTAGAGATTTGGAACAACAGTAAGACAGATGTGATAGGACTGTGTGTGATAGTACTCTCCAAACTGGGAGAGTTTAGGTAAAGTCTGGATTCAAGGCAGAAGCTAAGCAGTGGGCAAATAATGATAAGGTGATGCTAAACAACATTTAACTACTCCTAGATAGGGAGTAGTACTAAACATACAGAAAGAAAACTGCACAACTGCAAACTGCCAAAGAGCATAATTTGTTCAGATATTGCCAGTTATTTTAGACTAATGAGTCTTTTTTGGACACACTGTTCTGCCTCCAATTTGTGTAAAAGCTTGCAGGTATTGGTACTCTAATGGAGTAAAGAAAACTGTGAATGAGCACAGTATGTGAATGTGGGAGTGAAGGGAGTTTAATGGCTTTTTGAGAGAGAACTTGGTTCTTTGTAGTTAATCAGTACTGACTCTGTTTATTATCCAAATATTTTTGCATAAGTAACTACAAGATTTTATCAGTGTAAGAAGTAGAGCAAATAGGAAAAACCTACACACACATAATAGAACTATGTATCTGTTTCTTGATGTCCATTATCATAAATAGCAATAGGCTTTTGAAAATAAAAATATTTACAATATAACAAAGAAAATCAGTCTGCACATAGGTAGGCATCTTGTATAGTAGTGTAAGTGTCAATATACATCAGGTTTGAGGTGATTTCAGTGGAATAAAGACTTATTATTTAATTATTTTTTTGCTTGCTTCTTTTGCATCCCAGCACAATTTTGCCTTTAAATAATTTTCAATCTTAAATTATTGAGAGGCCTAATAATCTTTTGCTCTTTCACACTGACTCTAACAAGGTTCTGACCTGAATCCTCATGTGTTCCACGTCATTTCATTCTGGAGATTACCAGGCCAAGCTGAAGAGTAAATGAGTTGTAAGGTCAAGAGTTTCTTACTGTGAGACAACTGCTGAATTCCTGTTAGCTGTGATTGCATCTTTCTATTACCCCTTAATCACTATTTGACAAATTTCAAACAGAGATTGATAAATTAATGTGACTTATTTTAATTAAGGCAATATGTTGCTTCGCTACATGAATATTAAAAATCCACAGACCCCGCAAACAGTAAATATGTCTCAAAAGGATGGCAAAATGATGGAACTTCAATCATGGGTGACTTCTACAGATATATCTTCTTTGATTTAAAAGTGGGTACAAAGCATTACCTCGTAGCAACAGGAGAGGAAAAGTAGATTTGAAATTGGTATTATTATGGGTTTTTTTAAAATCTCCAAATAAGCATTTTTAGTCTTTAGAAATAGAAGTTAAAAAATCTCAGAGGACAATCTAATGACTTCACAAATTTTTATATAAATATATTTAAAAAGCAATAATTCTTGTTCTTTTTATATTGTTAACAGCTGAATGTTGTTGATGTGAATGGCTATGTTCTTTTCAAGAATAATCTCATTTGTGCTGATGTCTGGGAACCAAAGAGTCAGTATACCTTATTTCTGGTATTTCTGCCAGCAGTATTCTTTGTACATAAAGACACACCCAGACCAATACATTTTAAGCTGCAGAGCTTTGGTGAGGTTATGTTAAAACACACTAAGTTCCAAAGCAGTGGAAGAGAGAGGGACAAGTCTAATACTTGCAGGCCACTCTAAAAGATTAGGTATTCATTTAACATTCAGATTTGGCAGTAAAAACAGAACAAGGCTCTGACTGTGCTTCTGTATCATCAAGAGGAGAGCATAATCGCTTTCAGTACACTCATTATAGGAATACCTGCACTCAATATAGGAATCAATTGCCCATCAAAGCTGTGCTTTATATTAAGATCCCAGGCAACTAAGGCTGAAGTCTTAATTGATTCATTTTTGTCAAATCTCAGGAAAGTGTTTGTTTTTTCCATCTTGTAGATGCAGAAAGTTAGATACAGCCTCTACCCAAATTTGCATGGCCCTGTGTAGGAATACAAGGGATACAAGGGATGTTCTGTTTGGTAACACTCTGTTTTCCTAGCAGGGTAAACACTACATTTTCTGGAGATTAATGTAAAGCAACCACCTTAATGAAAGCTACTTTTTACATAATAAATGAAGTTGATTCAAAGCACAGGACAGTAAAAAGATCTAAGTTTATGATACTACTTAGACAAATGGCTATAAATATTAATTTCTAAGGTAAAGTTTTGTTTACTTTAGATCAAGATAAACAAGGGATGTCTTTAATGCTGTCAGACTTCTTGAAAATCTAATGAGCTGCTGAAATAGTTCCTCTGACAATATACACTATAATATCAATTTTCATTCAAGTCTGCTGTAATCCATGTTTGCTTTAGAGATTATAGACATAGTTGATGTGGGAATGAAATGCCAAGCATAGGTCAGATGATGATTTAAGTTACTAAACCTTTGTATCTCTCTGTCTATCAAATCCTTCAGTAATATGTGAACTCAAACATCTATAGATTCTAGTAGAGCAGTTCAAAATTAATCCTTAAAACAGGTGGGCCTAAGATTGACTTTGATATAAATGTGTAGATATGAATATGATTTTAGCGATTAGAATTCAGAGGGCATCCCACTCAAGACTGATCTGGAAATTGAGCATGTAGGGCATAGTAGAAGGAAGTTAGTTATTGAAATAAAATACATTTTCAAAGTGACTAAAATGTGATGATAACACAAATGATAGGGGAGGAATATAGAAGGAGAGAAATGTCCTCCCTAATTTATAAGCAGATGAGTGATAGGAATGTCCTCCATTCTAAAATTAAAAATATTGTCATAATAAAAAAATATTATTTAGGATTTGCAAATAAGAACAACAAATAGATATGTCCTGTGGTCCCTGTTATCTAAGATAAACACTCCATTCACATTCTCACCCTAGACTCAAACCAAACTCAAAATACTTTCATATCTCGAGAAGGGCTGGTTGACTCAATTAAAAGATGATGTGCAAAGCATTTCTCCTAACTGTCGGTTGATACTACATAGATTTTTCCCTAGATTCTGCATATACTATCCCTGTCATAAAAGGGACAAGCCAGCCAAATTGCAATTTTCATGTCTATTTCATAAAAGATTTCATGTCTAGCACGGTACAAAATGAAATCTTACTGAGGGTGTTCAGCACTGCAGTGGTTGGGGCAGTTTGGCATCTCAGTTTGCTACTCTGGGGTATGTTTAAACTTCATATGTAACTTGGATCAGAGCTCTAGGAATTTCCCTGCTGAAATGGCCTTGTGAGCACAGGTCTCCTTGAAAGAAAAAATGAAGAGAGGGAACCAGTAGCAAGTATTTACAGAGTGATTTACAAATACCTGATAAATGGTGTTAGTGCTCTGCTACAAAGTCTCTCTGTGTTTGCTATATTTGCTGTTGTCTTGGGGTGACGTTATGATGTGTATCCCATATCGCTGCCTATGCCCAAAATTAATTTTTGTGCCTTTCTGTGCCTCTAAACTGAGCCTGAGAGGGGGAAGGAAAAAACTGAGCAAAACTTTTTCAGGGCAGTTTGCAGCTTGTTCAAGGTCACACAGAGATAGCAGGTTTTTTTTTCAGCTGCGGGAGGAGAGCGAGGAAGCACCCGGCTTGCTGCTTTCCAGTCAGCTTTTGACCAGTTGTTTCAGCTTCTTGTTCTCCGGAGAGAGAGAGACTGAGAGCTGGACTTTGTTTTTCCTTCTCTGGAATTCCGGATTTTCTCCCTTTTATACTGGACTGTTTTTTTTCAACCTCAGAGCACATCGGGAGGACTTTCCACCGGGCACAGAGGGCCTGGCCCTGGCCCAAGCCCCAGCGCCGAGGAGACCAAAGGGAGGACTCTTAACACTTTCCCAGGTTTTTTTTTCCTCCACAGTGAAACATTTTATTATTTAGCCTTATTTTCCTTTTCCTGTGTGTTTGGTAAATAAATAGTTTTATCTTCTTCACTTTCCTTCGAGGAAAATTTATTTTTTCCCGAACCTGGGGGGGAAGGGGTAGCTGTGCCTTCTCTCAGAGGATATATTTCTAAATTTGGCCAAACCGGAACAGCTGTCTTAGGTGGCTCAGCTAACAAACTGCTGAGAGATTCTGCAGTAAACAAAGGATGGATATTCAGAGGAAGCTGGAGAAAAAAGAGGAGAGGCTGACAGGAGGATTTTGAGGTTATACAACATTACATTTTTTACTTAGGGAATACTAATGATTACATGTTCAGTGCTGTCATCTCCTTAAGTAATCAGTAAAGTGTGACTTTAAACAATGAGTAAAGTGTAAACTCATTGCTTTGTGTATACTATGAAGACTAGCTTTCTGCTCCATGATAACAAAAAATACTTTAAAACACTATGGAAACTGTGCTTATGTTTTAAAACATGACTAGTCAAGGCAACAACTTGAGATGAGGAGGGATGAGCAGTGGTGAGATACTGGACAAATCCTGTTTTTCAAATGTTGGTACAGGTAGTAACACTAAAATCCTGGAAAACAGGAAGGAAGACTGACCCAAACATACTGAAATTAGGCTGAATTTTATGTGACAGGATTGAAATTATCTAATAATAAAGTATTAACACTGTCTGTAAAGGTAGATAATGCCTTCCTGGGAAGAATTAAGAGCCCAGGGTAAGAAGTACTCATAACTTGTTTTAGTTTTTTAACAATGCAAACATAAAGATTATGAAGGATTGAGCCTAGGCATTACACTTCTCTTCAGCTTCCCCATTTGTGAATACTGCAGTCAGCAATATTGCAGCTAGTATGGAATCCACACTGGGCATCGAAAAATAATATTTCAACAAAGTCAGCATTTGGACAACTGAATGTAGTCTGAGCCCTGATTTTGTTTGGAAGGAGACTCTGTGGTGGTTCTAGTATAAGATACAATCACTTTTCCTTGTATAAGGTATGCAGTTGAAACATCCTTAAGTTCTTGAGTTACTTTTCCTTTTCCCAGATGATCGAGTGCTTCACTGTGTTGTGTCATCAATGCATTGACAGACCGAAATTGCATTGGGTTGCTTTTGCTGCTGTATTTCATACTGCTGTCTAAATTGCTTTCTACTGTCTCTCCTGTCTTGACTGTCTAGGTTTCTTTCTGCCTGCAAAATTTATGATTTATGTTATTTTGTCCCCATCTAATTGTATTAGCTTGAATTTTTCTTCTTTTTTTTTTTTTTTCTTTTTTTTTTTTTTTTCTTTTGCGTCCTGACCACATTTCTAAATCCTGTAAACTTTTTTTTTTTCCTACCATCTTGTCCTCTTGTCCTTTCCAGGTCATTCTTCCTGTAATAGGCCCATGTCTTTTATGGAGACAGGTAGCAAAACCACTGAGGATCAACATTTTAATTAATTTATTAATTAGTTTTTTAGAATGAATGGGGACATACATCTTACTGAGAATAGATCATGGAAAAAAATCTGGAGTGAACAATTCTAGAGCTCCTTCAGTACTTCTGAAAAAGTTACTTTTAGGAAAGTAGATATGGGGGGAAGATCAAAGCAAAAGAGATAGAAGAAACTTGTTAATGTGAGTTACTGAAAAGACACAAAGAACTGGAACATGGAGGATGCCCAGAATTTATTTACTTTACTCGAAATAAATGCAAATATTTTACAGAGGTTATATTTCAGACAGAAAATAGTAAAGTGACTAAGGATAAATAATGAGTTAAGAATAAACAATTCACATGGGCATCCAGAAGAAAGGTATAGTCAAATAAAGGGAAAAAGAATGATGAACAAAAGAGATAATTCTTGAAACTAAGAGAAATAAAGAATACAGTGAAAATAGCTAAACAATGAGGAGTTTTTCACTTTGTAAATAAAAATAGAAATACAGCTTTCAGTCATATAAATAATGAGATAAAATGTGAAGGCCTATGCAACACATTACTAATATCTAGGATGTGTATAAGGCTAGAGAAAGTCTGTGAACTGGAGTGGAAATGAATAGTTTAATTACAGTTTTAATGCAGAGAGTAACATGTATATGTAGTGTATGTATGTATGTACTCACAAACCAGCACACTGAGTAATGAAAACTGCCAAATTTGGGATGAAAACACACATCTAGAGAGTCTAGAGAGTAAGTCATATGAGGAGTGGCGGAGGGAGCTGGGGGTATTTAGCCTGGAGAAAAGGAAGCTCAGGGAGGCCTCATCATTCTCTACAACTGCCTGAAAGGAGACTGTAGCCAGGTGGGTGGAACTCTTATCCCAGGCAACCAATAACAAGACAAGAGGACAAAGCCTCAAGCTGCATCAGGGGAGGTTCAGGTTTGATATTAGGAGGAATTTCTTCATGGAATGGGTTGTTAAGCACTGGAAGGGACTGCCATGGAGATGGTGGAGTCACTGTCCCTGGAAGTGTCCAAGAAACACTTGGATGTGGCACTTAGTGCCATGGTTTAGTTGACAAGGTGGTAATCAGTCTAAATCTGGACTTGATGATCTTGGAGGTCTTTTCAAACCAAAGATTCTGTGATTCTGTGAAAACAATATTTGGGCTACTAACTGGTTAAAATCTAACTACCTTTTATAAATACTAAAACAATTGGAAAAATAATTTGCAAATCCAATAGTCATTATTTCAGTTAGATTTATTCTAGGGAACTGAACTTAGGACATAGAAAGCTACAAATAAAATACCAAACACGGTATCTACTTTTGAAAAAGTGGGTGTGGTGGGGAGGTGGTCAGGAAATACCTCCTCATTGCAGTTTGAGAATTTTATATATAGCAAGCAGGTGTAAACGGAAAGTAAACTAAAAATTACAGTGTTTTTATGAGGGGTAATTTCTAATAAATTAACTTACTGCTAAGAATACTGATTTAAAAAAAATGGCAAATTTATTAACTTTCTTTAGCCATGTTTAAGGAAATGCTTTTGATTAAATGCCGACAAGTAATTATTGAAGTGAAGACCATGGGGTGCATGGAGTTTGTTGTATAGTGAATAAAAAGCTGGATAAGAGAAAGATGATAATTCCTGATACTAATTATGAAGGAGGGGGATCCATCACTTCTTGCTTTCTTTGGGTGCTGGGTATTTTTAAAACCTCTGTTCAATATTTTCCTTAACGGGCTTGATGTTGTAGAAAAGTAGAGTTTGTACCAATCCAAAACTTACTACCAGTGTGAGGAACCACATGGTGGTCTATCTTCAAGGAATGGACAGCAATGAGACAGAGAAGTAAAAGATCATGTATTTTGGAATGGATAGCATAATACTTCTTATAAGAAGAAGTAGTTAATCAATTTAATGGGATGGAAGAACAAACCTACATAAAAAAAGGATGGTTAAATTTCAGCCATGGAAAAAGGTGACAGTTTTGCAATATATAGTGTGGAATATTTTCAGGAGAAATATTCCAGGTACTGCATAGTTGCTTTACAAAGCTATTAGTAGGAGCATGTTTAAAGTACAGTAATACTCCATTATGCAATCTGTGTTTAAAACAAACTAACAAAATCCTCTGAGACTGGAACAGGAGCAAAGGAGGACTCCTTGTATGTCTAAAGGAATTGGAAGACTTATAGTATATAAAGAGATTAAAGGGAATTGGTTTGTTCAGCCTAGCAAAATAAAAGTTGAGAAGGGTATGATTATTTTTCATAAATACATTCAGGAAATAAATGCAAGGGCATAAATACTGAAGGATAGTACTTACAGAAAATTAAATGGAAAGAAATATATAAATTTAAACTAGAAATTATAAATAGTTTCCTAATCAACAAAGAAAGATATGAAAAGGCTTAGGAATGGAGAAATCTAAATTGCTTCTAAACTTGATGAAGCTGATGAGTTCATGGAAGGTATTTGCAATATGAGGGGAATGATTCTGATGTCAAATGCAGAGAATTTTTTGTCTGGCTTTTTTTCATTAGTCTTGCTTCACTGAAACTGCTTTTATTCCATGCATTCCATAGTAGTAGTTTTAATGGAAAAGACCCAACAAAATTTGGGTAAAGTCATGTGAAGTAATTTCTTCTTCCTCTTTCAAAGCTGTCCTAAAAAGTCATTCCATCATGTCATCTCTGAATAGCAGTGTGCCGGTTTGGACAAATTTGGAGGAAAATATCCTCTGATATAAGGCAGGTTACAACCATCTCTCCCCCACCAGGTTTGGGAAAAAAAATTTTCCTTATAGGAAAGCGAGGAAAGTGAAAGAGATAAAAAAACTATTTAACAAACACACAGGAAAAGGATAATAATGCAAAAAAAAATAAAACCTCTCGCTGGGGAGAGAAACCTGGGAAGATTTCAGAGCCCTTCTGTAGGTGTGGTCTCTCTCCTCCTCCTTGGAGCTGGGTCGGTGTGGGCCCACCGGTGGAAAATTCTCCCAATGTGTTCTGATGTTGAAACAGTCCAGAAGGGAAGAAGGGAAAAACTGAAGTCCCAGGAAAACAAAGTTCAACTCTCCGTCTCCCTCCGGAGAAAGGAGCCAAATTTGGCTGAAAAGTAAGAAGGGTGCTTCCTCCGCTCTTTCTACCACATCAGGAGAGCACAGAGGAGTGTGTGTCTCTGTCATTGAACAACTGTTTTGAAAAGTTCGCTTGGTTTTTTCCTCTCCCCCCTCTCAGGCTCAGTTTAAAGGCACAGAAAGGCACAAAATTAATTTCTGGGCATAGAGCAGCGATAGGGAATACAAATCATAAAGTCACCCCAGGACAGTAGATATAAGAAAAAATAAAATTCTAATTAACTGTTACATTAAAATATGGATGTGTCTGAATATCACCGTGCATTGTTGTTTTTGTGAGGTTTTTTTAATGCCTTTATTTCCTTATTTACTTTTCTGTATTTCTGCCTAACTTCAGTCCTCATCTGTTACAGGCATAATATTAACCATTCTTCACTGGTTATCAGACATCCAGGTTAATAAAGCTTCAAAACAGAAAATATTGTTTAGTCACCCAAAAAAAAAAAAAAAAAAAAAAAAAAAGTACCATGGTCTGGTATTTACTTGGGAGGGGGAATTGAAGGATTTTGGAAACTGTTTCAGTGATACCAGGTCACCCTTTTGCATGACTTCTTTTGATAGGGGAAGACAGTCAAACAATCCAAATGAACACTGTGGGAGGTGACTTTGAAAACGTGTCCATTCCAGTCTTGAATTGTATTTATAATTGCACGGTGTAATGGCCATTTATAAGTGTAGAGATCCAAATGAATATTTTGAGATCCACGAACTGAAAAGGGACAGTAAGATAATGCTATGAGTAAGCTATATAGGACAAAGTTGAGATGATCATGCAAAGAAGATACTTAGGTATACAAATATTTCAGAGGAGCTAGGTTAGGAATGCCTAGGTTGTGGGTAACATTGAGGAGCCCTTTTGAGTTTACACCTTGACAGTTTGAAAGCATTTAGACCTATAACCATCAGGAGAAACATAAATAATATGGCAGTACCATTCAGAGGTAATTGGACATTTTATCCAAATTTCGGATATAAGCATCAAAGGTCAGTGTCGGGGTCCCTCCTCCTGCCATGTAGCCCTGGGAGAGGGGCCCTGAGGGGACAGGGACGGGGTTTCCTGAGCCCCTGGTCAGCCTCGTTCCCCATTGGTTGTTTTGGGTTTCCCTGCGTGGGCAAAGGACCCTCGGCCCAGACTGTGAGAGTTCCTTGGCAGAGCCCCGGCCATGCGGCTGGAGAAATAAACATCTCTGAAACATCTATCGAGAATCTGTCCATATATATTTCCTTTCCACGGGACTCCTGGTTTGGTACATTGTGTTACAGTATCCCCACTGTAACAGGTCATCTAACTTCCACTGCTGAAAATCAGACACTGGATGATTTGTATTTTGATTGTTTGATGAAATTTTCATTTTTAACATGGTTGATATTCTTTTAACATGATAGATAATATAATATACAGATAAAAGACGGCATAAATACAAGTCAATATTTTTAGATATTGATCTATTACAAATGTTCTCTAGAGAAAAATCAAAGGGGGAAGGGACTAAATGTGGTAATTCACCTAGGAATAAAATTGTCCCCAGCAAAAAGAGAGAGAAACAATAGCGGCCTGTTAAACTACTCAATGAGCGTTGAATTCTGATCAGGGGATTCATGAGGACATAATAGAAATCAGATTGGTTCACTTTTTCTGAACTCATTCCAGACTGGGGACTTTAACTTTTATCATGGTGTCCTGCTATGCATATACTTGGAATGTGTAAACAACATAAGCTGAATATTTCTTTTTAAAAATACAATTTTGACTACAATTGCATAATAGTGCTGAGTTCTTATTTATAATTCAATGCATTAGTGAAGGGATTGTCACAGTGTTTGAACCTGACACTTTGGTACAATGTAATTTTGAAGAGGAGACTTCTGTCAGATATGCTGATCAATCCTGTCCCCTATTAGAGCTGACAATGCTAAATAAAAAGCTTTTCAGCAAATCTTAATAATGACAAAACCACTTGCAATACTATGCCAGGCTATATCCTGTCAATAAAGAAAACAGCCTCTGAGTGGTAAGGGGTAGAGTAGATACCCACAACATTGCTCATCATATTTTCACTCAGAATCAGTACTGTGTTTGCTAAGAAGTGTTTGCTAGAAGGAGTCTTGTCTTATTTTCATATACAAATGGGATTTTCCTAAGGGTTCCACAGTGTCACTGAGATCTAGACTATCATCGATAAAAAAAATATGGAAACACAAACAGGATCACTTACGCTTCTTTGTTGGGCCTTTGTCTTTTGTTCTTCTGAATACACTTTCTTTCATCTGGAAGAAACAGTATAATTTTGCCATTATTTAGAGGAAAATATGCTTCCATGTCCTTTGAAAGCATAAAACTATTAGGAGAGGATGAATATATCTTTGAACATATGGTAATATGGGTCTTGGAAATATGAAAGTATTAATGTGGTTTTCATTACAGCAAACTCTGTTGCCTTGAAATAATGTTCAGTTTGACAGTTTTGCTTTGCAGGGATCCATACAAACATTTATTTGGTTTTGGTACACTTAGAGCAACATCTGCTGACTTAATTTTTTTTCTGACAGCAAAATTCTGTCAGAACTGATATCTGAAACTCCCTCAGTTTCATATGATGGCCAAGAAAACCTACAAATTTAATATATTACAAAGGCATCACGTGTTTTTTCAGACTTGAGATTCATGAGCTCTGAAGAATGTTTTTTAAAAAGAAATTTTACACTTCAGAAATTGACTAAAAGTTGAAACACATTCTAGTTTAGCTTGAAAATATTATACAGATTTTTGTTGTGACAAGGAAGGGCCAAGGTTGTAGAAAACATGGACATAAAATTATTTCAAGTTAAGATTAGCATTAGCATGAATTTTCAAGAGTCTAGGTGAGGTTAGGGACAAAAAGTCTTAGAAGGAAAAGTAAATAGCCACATATGAACTATCAGAAAGAAAATTATAGAAGACAAGCTAGTTATATGCTGTAGACACCTCTAATTAAGGAATCCTAGGTAACTTACCCAGCCTACAGCATCATTGTCCTCATTAGTGTACTGTCACCATCATCATCATCTCCATCCTACCTAACAACAAAGCCTGAGGGATTTGCCATCACAATTTGGGCATCCTGTTTCTTTCATTCTTAGACTGCTTTGAGACAATGTAAATCTCAGCTGCTATTCCCCAAGGAGCCTATTTAAAAAGCAGAGCACAGGAGGGGTACTCTGTTGTTGGCAGCTCTCATGGCTTACACAGATGGTCTACTGCATTACAGAGCCCACTGTGTCTTTTAAAAGTTGGTTTCATTCCTACATGCAGAAGATTAAAGTAAGAAAGTGTCAATCACAGATGTGCAGATTGCCAAGTCTGAATGGCTTTTGAGTTCCTGGGTAGCAGCCACTCAGGTATCCAAAATCAAAGAAAAACTAATTAGCAGAGAATGTATCTACACCATGACCATGCAGACCCCAGAAAAAAAATCCTGATGAGTAAAGAGCAGAGACACTCTTGTGCTGGAACTGACATGTCAGCCAGCCTGGGTCCACAAGCAGTGATTGAAACTAATAATTGTCTCAGAGGGTCTTTTTCACTGAGATGTGACAGTGTGGAAACACATCTGTGTAAACTTATTGGTTCTTCTTCATACTGCCTTATGAGTTCGGTACCTTGGGCATGTGCTGCATATGCAGTGTTGACCTGTTGCAAAGTTCTTTTATGCTGTCCAGCCAGGCAGTGCTCCTAGTGTTGAGAGACTTATCTGTGTTCATTGTCATCAACACAGAAAAGCCAATTAAAATATATATAAAGAACAGAGCTACTGGGTTACATATTTTAAAATGGTCAGTTTTAAGGATTATTCCCATTTTAAACTGCAAAAAGTTAGACCATATTGCACGGTTTTGAAGTACATGCCTTGCCCTGAATTAGTACTCACTACACAGCTAGCAGTACTGTGTTTCCAGAGAACAGTTTTTTAACAATTTTTAGAAAGTCCTCTAGTGGAAAAATTTGACAGTGGGAAAATGGTCATGTGTTCAATAAAATTGACACATCTACATCAATTCCTCTGGCCTTTTTTCCAGAAAATAATTAAAATCTTTAGTTTTGATGTGGTTAGAGCAATCATATTGGTTTATTATATGACACTTCAACAGCTAATTCTTTTCTAAAGTCAGCCACAATATAATACAAAGTGATAAGGAGAACTTGAAGAGAAGGCTGGAGTTTTACTGAAGCAGCATTTGTTTGAAGTGAACATATTTATAGGGGAAGGAATTTTCCTTTTTTTTTTATTTTATCCCAGTTTAGGGAGACAACTAGACCAAATTGTTTATAAGAAATTCTGCTCGACCTGCTCTGTTACTCAAGGAATAAATGAATGCTCTAAGGGAACAGTGACTGTGGAGCCAGTTCTTTCCCTCCTGTCTTTGTAATTTGTACTTAGCCATGTGTAACCCTGCACATTATGGGCAACATGTGATGTCAGAGAAGCAGCTGCCTGATTAAGTGCTACCCACTGCAGAAACTGGGCCCTGGGCTACAATTTGTGGGGCAATACTCATCATAGTTAGATAACTACCATGTTTACTCTAACTTGGAGGGTGTATGTAACATTTTTAAAGGCAAGGAGAGAAGCAATATATGCCTCATTAATATCTACTTGGCAAATTCTGAGAATATAAATCCATATATATATATTTGATATATCTCATCCTGTTATCTTCAAAATTCTCCTAGTTTGAATATAGCTCCATCTTCACTGTGACTTAATAGGGTAAATCTACATGTCAAATCTATAGTGTCATCAGAGGGTAGTTTATTTCACTTGAACTGAAAACCTTTCCAGTGTTCTCTGAAATATAAGAAATGGCTGGAGTGCCATGTTTAAAGAAAACAAAAACCACAAAAACATTATTTGACTTACAAACTGGCATTTTGAGATGCTGTTGCTTTAAATATGTGATCAATTTCTGGTTTTGCTTAGTAGCAATGCTGATTTTCTGAAAATTAAGACACAAGATGAGGACACTGAGAGTTTGCATGTGGGAATTGAATAACTTTTTCCTGGTTTTAGCCTAACTCCCTGGAGCAGACAATTAGACCCACTGAGCCAAGAAGTACTCTTGCCTCTCTGCCTCCCCAGGTGTGCTTCAGTAAACCTCCTGGGGCAGAAAATAGGGTTAAACCAGGCTCTGATCGTTCTTTGCAGTCCTTCAGTTTTCTGCTTTGTAAGAGGCCAGTGAGGAGGCAGTATAAGAAGGAAGGTAGAGCCTCTTGATAGTGTGCTGTTTTACAGCAGACTCAGAGAGACTGCTGTCAGCTGGAGGTGATTTACAGCTACTTAGGGAGTTGTACTTTCAGTGAAAGTGGTTCTATTGCAGGTGAAAAATACTGACTGGGTCAGGGCTCAGATCTTGGTCTACAGCCATGAGAGGTGCAGATCCACGACTAAGCTTCACATGTCCTGCTGGAAACTCTCTGGTGCTGTTAATGTGGGAAGGTAGGCAGATCAAGATGACCTGGTGATGAGTTAAGGCCTCAGCTTACACTTGTAAGAAGCATGTGAAACTAGGTATCACAATTCATTGTTATAGTGTCATCAAAAACTCCTGTGTCCCAGTGAATTCCAGTGGCCTACACTTTGAGTGGGTACAGTAGCATAAAAGGGTGTTGGTACTACAGGATGGAAGGAATATATTTCTCTTTCACATGCTACCTCAGTATTACTCACCACTCATGGGCATTGCGTGTTGCGGATTTTTGTTCATTCTGCTCAGTCTTGGGGACTTAAAGCACCTGTCTGAATACTACATAAAAGTGATTTTCCTGAAGTCTGATTTCTGGGTCCACAAGGTCACA
Organism: Aphelocoma coerulescens; assembly: GCF_041296385.1. NCBI lineage: Eukaryota > Metazoa > Chordata > Aves > Passeriformes > Corvidae > Aphelocoma > Aphelocoma coerulescens. The sequence continues at coordinate 27,915,454 of NC_091015.1, forward strand.
AAAAGATCTTTTATCAAAAGAAAATCACACAAGTCTTGAAATAATGCCATCTGTGGCAGTCAGAATCTCTGCTGCCATGATGCAGCAGGACGAGTCCCTGGGTCCTGTGGTTCTGCTTGTGTCCTTGCCAAGTACAAGTTATGCCAGCCAGATGATCTCACTTGGGGGGTCCAGAGAAAAAGTCCCAGTTATAGCATGCCTGAGGAGTAAATTTTATGTAAACGGTACTTGGGGACTTTTACCAATAATCCTTGCTTACATAGAAAATGGAGGAGAAAAATGAAAAAATGATGGGACAAACATTGCAGCTTCTTGTTGCTCTCTTGAGCATTGATTCTCATTGATTTCAGTGGGGAACTTTTTGTTTGCATATGGCTTGTGCTAGCCATAAAAGAAATTATGAAGTCCAAGACACTTCTCTCAGGCAGTTTGATTAATGCCCATAAAGAAAACCCGTCCTTCCGCCTCAAGATATTTTCCCAGTAAATTCTGGATATTTTACATTTGCTGTTTTTAGAAACACACTTGTTAAAAGAACCCTGAGAATTCATCTGCTGTTTGTGTATTCATTCAGCCTTCTGTCTGTGAAAGTCTACTTGCCTTGAGAAAAGATGTGTAATGGTTTTATGTGGGATATGAAATTTCTCTCATAAATGTGATATGATCTAATAATTAATGAATGTCAGAAGACAAGCTGGAAAGCTTAAAGTCTAACAATTTTTGTCTAAGTTATTCTATCTTCTCACTTTCCATCATCTCAGACTTTAAAATAGGTCTACGGTTTATAACTAGGTAGATATTAAAAGTCCAAATCTCTTTATATTGAAGTCCTATTTCTCCCTTTACATGTCTCTGCCCATATAACGTAGCATCAAAATGAGGTAAATGTAATTTATTTCCAATTTAATGTTCCTTAAAAATGTAAGAATGGCATACAGTCATATGGGTATTACTCCAGAATCTTGTATCTATAAATTAAAGTTATGATAATATTAATAGTAATATTTATATACTCATTTAAGTATGCCTTTATTATATAAATATTTTTGCTGACATATCTGGGGAAAGTGAATTGTAGGTACTATGAAGAATGCATCAAATTTTCTCACAATAAAATGTGAAGGGGAATTTTAAGTTTCATCAAAAAATGGTTTTGTTTGACAGAGATAGGATGCTTTCTTGTGATTAAGTTATTTTAATTTTTATTTTTAATTAGGTTGATGAAATTATTTATGTTAAAATCCAGATTTAACGTATACTGAGTTGATGGGGATCCATCAGCAGAATTTTATAGAACACAGGGCTGACACATGATCTAAATAATTTTGCAATTTTCCATTACTTCCCGAATATAAAAATTTCAGAAGCATATTAGACAGGATTTTCAAAGTCTTTACCTTTATAAAAGGGAGACAGATGCCTGACAAGATTTTAATGTGCATAATGGGGCTCCTACATCTCCTAGAGATTGCACAGAGGGTTGTGAAGATTGGCACAACATGGGCTATTTTTTTGTGCTTATATAGTTCAGAGATACGTATCTTTTTGCATCTTTCTGGACTTAATCTTTCTGCCTCATTTGCATTAGTTTCTTCTCTGCTACTGCATATTTTACTTCTCTTCTCCTTCTTGAAACACCTATGTATTTTGTCTGTTTTCCCTTTTCTTTCCCAGCCCTCTTTTTGCCTCCTCTTGTCTATGCGGAAAGAAAACATTTGTTGAGGAGACAACATAGAGTAAATGATTGACTTAGGTAAAGGTCAGCAAAATTGCCAATAATAATGTCCCTGGTCAAAATAATAAACCAGCAATATTCAGACAGATTTGTAATTGCCCAGATACCTTTGTCTTTTTAAGACCATATATAATGCATCAGTGAATTGCTAACTCATTCCTTGTAGAAGAATAGGGCAATGGAAGATAAAAAAATCATTGGAGGAGTACATAAAGACACTGAAGAAATAACTTCTGAATCCAGTAAATTAGTGCAAGTCATTACCAATAAGGCAGAGAAAAAATATGAAACAAATTCTTTAGACAGATTTCAGTATTGTGATATCAGTATCACAATTCTGTTTACTAAGTTTAATTATTTTTTTTGCTGAAAAACTTGGACTTCCAAATACATGCTTAAATTGTTATTCTCAATGGAAAATGAAGTCCAATAGATCCTTTTGTTTAATTTCAAAGCCAAATAAATTTTTTTATATCCTTTTGAGATAGAATATTCTTTGCCATTTTTTAAATGAAGATAAGTAAATACATAGTTGTTATGGTCTTAGTAACAGTGGATTATCAACTATATTGACAATACTTAGCAAATAATTGGTTTAACAGTCAGATTTCTTTCTTAGTGCTCTTTCAGGAGTCAAAGAGAAACAAACAACTGGAATGTGTTTGGTTTCCTCCTTTTGAACCATAAATCAGCACTGGAAATGGAACGAACATTGTAGTTCTTGCACTGAAAGCTGCTATTCTGAAAACTGAGACTCATTTGATTTACTTTTAAAATACTGCCCAAAGTTTGGTATGGACATATTTATTCCAAATAAACATAAACCCAAGATCAAAAAATGTAAAATGATGCATACAAGCTATATTTAGAATAATCCTAATGTAATTTTCAGTTGCTGGATTGGTTTGATCTCCTTATCGTGGGGAGAAATTGGACTCTGAGATATTATCAACAGCTTCTAACTCCAATCTGATTATTGCTATAATCCTGACAGTGATTGATTCTGAGTAATTATCTCAGAAGCAGAATTAGATTAAAAAACAATATTCCAGATTATAGAAGACTCCAGTCCATCCTTATAATTAGTTTCGTCTTAGAATGTATGATGCTATCACATTTGAATAATTTAGAGTGAATTATTTGCAAGCAGCCTATGTGACTACACTTTAATAGGAAAACAGATAAACATGAAAACATAATATTTTAAGAAACATTGCTTTGTAAATTAGCAGCCTCATTGTAGTAAAGTTTACTTTGCCAATGTTTTCAGTTCTCCATGTAGCTCCTAAAATAATATGGGGCACTAAGCAAAAGCCCAGTGCTACAATAATTAGTGATCATGCAGTCATAATGATGATTTATGATTACTGATGGTGTCATTATCATCATAATTATAGGCTATGAATTAATTTTTCACAATTGGCAACTGAATTGTTTTCAACTGTAGGCCTTCCCTTTGTGTGAAGAATTACTTGCAGATAATGGCCATAAAGAATGGACTCGTGAGAATGAACCCAAACAAAAAAGCCATATTTGAAGTTCTTGAGCAATATTCATTTATTATTTTCATTAATTTTGTTTACAGTGTTGATGGCCTGGACCAAATGAAGCTTCACTGTTCTAACCACTTTAAAGCATACACAGAATGAATGGTCTTTTTCCAAAACACAATAGTAACAGGATATTATCAGAAAATAAAGAAAGAAATATGTGTCTTACATGTGTCTTCTTTTAGTACTTTATCTTATCTGATTAATTGAAGGACTGGACTCAAAATATTTCATAGTCCGAATAAATTTTTATGATCATGATTCCTGTGACTTCCTTGAAGCCAAAAATGATGTGTTTTGGGCAATCTCTTTTCATCAACTACCACCTTGAGATTTGAGAGTTAGCATTTTGTTCTCCAGACCCATGCTGTTGGGCTGGTGTGACAGAGTTTTGACAAAGGCACAGCAAGAAAAGTTGTTTCAGAGCTTTTTTCAGCCAGCTTGAGACAGGTATTGAGTCAGAAGGGAAGGAAGGCATTAAATTCAATGGTGAAAGAAGGAGAGAAAATAAGTCACCTCATCATATAGGGAAAACTCTTATGATTCCTAATATCCCAGGCTTTGAAACCTAGCAGACTTCAGTCTCTCCTCTTTTTGTCCTCATCTAAAGCTCAACTACATGCTATAAAGGAAGGTAATGTGGTGAAGGGTGGAATAGATGTTGAAAATAAGGTTGATCAACTTCGAGGGAAGAGAAGTTAGACAAGGATAAAGGAATTGGAAAAAAAGGAAATAGAGCTAAAAGAAATGATGTTAAATTGACTATGATTTTGTCCTTTTAATTTTTTTTGCAGATGTTTTTATGAAGGTATCTCTTAAAATGTTGAAAGATTTTAAAGTACTAAATGTACATGCAGTAAATTTATATATATTTATATATATAATCTATATATATAATTAATATATGATGGTATCAGAAATTATTGCAAATATAGGGGCCTTGAAAGAAGCTCTTGCACTAAAAACAGTGATAACAGAAATGAATATAACGAAGAATTATTAACTGTTAAAAGTCAACATAGCTCTGACACCTAAGCATGGCACAAAATTTAAAAGTACAAAAGGTATGGCCTCTCTGAACAATACAAGATTAATGAGCATTCTACTTGATGAATACAGTCTAAGGACAGTCATACTGGTATTTTGCACCATGTTCACAGTGCTTTCTCTCACTGGGAAACAAACAACGAAATGCAACAACACACAACAGATGATGAAAACAGCAATCTGTTATAAAGCAAGGGTGGAAATAGGCTCTTCTCTTGTATGTCTGATTTTCCCACAGGGATTATGTGTACTTTGGCCTTTCATAGAGATGCTGATCTGTTCCTGTATCTTAAAAATTCTTTGGAATAAAAATGCACTGATGTATTTAGGATAGGCTCATGGAAGCAGTAGATAAGGTTACTGGAACAGCTTTATCATGAAACTCTAGATTTAAATCTCCAGAACATGAGTAGTTGTGCATTTGGACCTTCCTTTCTACTTTTATCCTAAACATAGTAAGGTATTTTAATACAGCACTTCACAATGAACAAATAGAGTTCTTTATAATGAATACACTGAATCATCATTAAAAGTATTCTGAATGAAAAAAATATTGCTGTGGGTGACAGACTGAACCAGTGTTAACATTTCTTAACTTCTTTGACAGTGTTGAAGGAACAAAATCCAAGAGCTGGCAGTTTACATTTTTTTGATTACTTCCATCCTGATGATCTCTGAAGTTTATAAAGTTGTATTACTCCCTTCACTGTCACATCGATTTTGTCACTCTCTTTTAATCAACAGTATTAACTGTATTGTTAATCTTGATTATAACCATATCAAGAACAATTTTTATATTAATAATACTGTTTAGATACAAGAATAGAAGGGGTGGGGAATAACAGCCCTTAGAATAGCTGAAATTTAGGGCTTTAGCCTAAAAGGATATTTCTAGTTGAAAATTTGCACCGAATTAATTCATATGGTTCTTAAAATTGGTTTTGACAATGTTGATTGTGTCAGGCTCCACTTAAACATTGCCTGTGACTAAACATATTTTGCTGCAGATGATATTTTTATATAAAACTAACTTTGCTATTGAAGCCTTTAGCAATGAAAATACTGCAGAAACTAGCGAACAGTAACCAAGGACAGAGGTGAGTGCTGGCACATAGGTAAGTGCAGCTTCAAAAGCTAAGTGATTTCACAGATTCACTGCCATTCTAAGGTATTTGAAGTATTCTGCTGATGGGTATGGATTAAACTGTGTTGCTTCTCTCAAACCTTTGAAAATTACACTGAGTGACATGGTGTTGTCTGGGTGACATTCTCAAGCACTAAGTTCCATAGTTCTGTCCTGTGGCTTTGTTCTTGGTACTGACTATTTGAACCTTTGGTCTAGATTCAGCAGTGAGAGATACACAACCTCATCACTGAGTGGGTGATAAAAACCCCACATCTGAGCTGGCATGCTGCTGCAGCCCACTTGATGCTAACTCTGTCCACCAGCAAAGTACAAGAATTCCGTGGAGAAAAAGGCATTGGCAGGGAATGATTCTATAGCACACAGATGTTTTGTAGCACAGTGATGCCCAGTGTTGCTCCTGAGGTAAAGCCTTTATTGTGATTTTCTCAGCTGTGCTCATTGTCACTACTCCATGGTTGTTCCTGCAGGTACAGACCAACCCAGGTTCATTGGTTTCTCATGTGCAGGGCTCAGCTGCAGTAGCTTCATTTAGCCAAGGAATAATGCTATATCATTCCTTCCAGAAGCAAATGACAGACTAGCAGTTTGGCTGCATATTTTCAGGAGAGAAATACTTTCCACATTCTCATCTGCTTAAAAAAGAAATCCCATTCTTCTAGTGTATAACAACCTATATAGCTCTTATTTCTTGTTTTTCACAGAATATTCTGAGTTGGAAGGGACCCACAAGGATCATCAAGTACAACTCAAGTGAATGGCCCATGTGGGAAGAGAACCCATGCTCTATAACCTGAGACCTCTGCATGGTTGTATTTAAGAGTATAGCAGACTCTATAACTCTCATTTCCTATATTTACTTTTTTTCTTCTATTCTTTCTAACAAGAAGGGCCTTGAGGGGAAATCTTAGGAGGAGGGGCTGAGGTCACTTTGTTCAGCCTGGAGGAGACTGAGGGGAGACCTCACTGCAGTTACAACTTCCTCATGACAGGAAGAGGAGGGGCAGACACTGATCGCATCTCTGTGGTGACCAGTGACAGGACCCAAGAAAACAGCATGATACTGAGTCGGGGAAGGTTTAGGTTGGATATCAGAGAAAGGTTCTTCACCCAGAGGGTGGTTGGGTGCTGGCACAGGCTCCCCAGGAAAGTGGTCAGAGCACCAAGCCTGACAGAGTTCAAAAAGGGTTTAGAAAACGCTCTGAGACACATGGTGTGACTTTTGGGGATATTCTGTGCCGTGCTAAGACTTTCTCTCAATGATCCTTATGTGTCCCTTCCTACTCAGGATATTCTATGTTTTTATGATAAGAAAGTTTCTTTACGTCATTAAAGTAAATAAATAAGTAAATACTCTAACTGATAAGAATCCCTCTACTGTCCTGAAACACTTTGAGTTGGTTAACCTTCCAGTCCTTTCAACTTTGCTGTTCCCAGATAAAAATGCTAGCCTGGTCAGAATGTTTAATTTTTTTACTGAATATCTAAGCTAGACACTTGCAACAATTACCAGATTTTCTATTATTTTATGTTGTTGATTGTATAGAAACCACACTGAGAAAATTCTTTCAATATTAATCAGCATATTTTGATTTCTCCAAAGGGCAAAAAGACATGATTTTCTTATATGGGTTAGTTTTTTCCATCTCTTATTTAGAACAACATATATCCTTTGACCATCAGTGGGACTAATACCATCACCTAAATTTTGAGTAAATCTCTATCCCTTTATAAAATAGTTTTCTTATCTTACCCCATCTTCATTATAACTAAGCCTAGTTCACCCTCTTCCAGAGGATTTGTTTTCTGTCTGCATTAAGGGAATGCTGTTTGAAATACTTCCTTTGGAAAACAAAGAAGATATGAAATATAAGTATTTAAATCTGGTAAAATTTGTTTTTGTAATGTCATTTCAGCAAATGTAGAAAAAATTTCCTCTATTTTCAAAGCCAGTTATATAAGAGGGAGCTGAACAAAAAAGAACCCTCCACATGCATCACAATTCTCTTCTTGCTGCAGCCATTTCTGATATGCTTAGGTGATACATCCATCCTCATTAGCTACTGTTCTTCTTTATGGGCAGGCTATCTTGAATAATCAACTATAGTAGACCTTACACAGGATGAAAAAACAGCCTAGCTGGTTCCTTTAGACCCTTAGCACATTGTTTCCTGTCCCTTCTTCCAATTAATACAATCTTTTCCAAATGACTAGAGACTTTATATTTAATTTCCTCTGTGTTTGTCCAGGCCAGAATATGCTGAATTACTTTCTTTTGGCATAAAATAGTTCAGTTACAATACATATACAGAGAGTAAGATATGTTTTGTCTCCTTAATCTTCTTGCCTAAACAAATATTTTTTACATAATGAGTACCCTAAAATGTAAATCTTCTATACAAAAAAATTAATAAAATATTAGTAATATAATATCACCTTGAAAAAATGGCTATATTGGCTATCAGTTATTTGTAAATAAAAGTTCTAAAGTGATTTTCTATATTAGTATATATATGTGAAATTCAGCAGCAAAATTCAGGAACAAAGGTCAAGAAGCTGCAAACTTCAACAAACACCTGATAATCCCTCATGATGAATCACAAAGACAAAACTGAATTATAGTACCTAAGTCTACTGAAAGAAGCAGTTCTCAGGAAATCAATTAACTACATGTGTGGGTATAAAACCATTAGCATTACACCTGCTCAGGTATTTTGCTTTAATTAAGGATTCATTTTAGTGTATTTTAGGTAATTTATTTGCAGTGTCATCACCATTATTATAATCCATTACATTTTCATGCCTGGATATTCGACATGGCTAAACAGAACAATAAATAAACAAGCAAACAAATCAACATCTGAATAAGAAAAATTAAAAAAAATAGGTTTACTACTCTTTGGCACATGTATTTGGAATTCTTATTTATTTCCAAACCCAGAGCTGCTTGCAATGACTTTCAGTTATTTTTCTGTCATTTATAATTTTTCTAAGGCTTAGCCTAATTCTTCTACACCTGTTTTCTTCTTTGTATGAGAGCTCTTATTACTTCTGGTATTTTGTGGAAGTATATTTCTTCTCATTTTTGTATTTTGAGCATTGGAGTAGAAAATGGCTTTCAGTTTTGATCTCTACTCTGTCTCATCAATTTTAGAGTCAGTCTTCCATAGGTTTCTAGTGCACTTTGTGTCATTCCTGGTTCCTATTTCTAATCTGTAGTAACAGAGTCTGTATTTTGCTAGAGCAAAATATCTGCATATAAAAGTAAGATTGCTATAGAAAATTTGTATGAAGATTTCTCTTTCGTCTCACAATACAGGCTTTTATTGAACAAAAAAAAAGTATAGGAAAAAGTCTGTGTTTCTGTTAATGTATAGTTGCATATCTTATATCAAACTAGTCTTTTGGCATACATATGAATTTTAAACATGGCAAGGCTTTACCTACAGTCTTTTTTTCAACTTGCTTTAATGTCTAATTAGAATTCACATCAGGAAAGATATATGATTTGTCCTTTTTGAGGGTGTTCATTTAGCATTAGTGCAAGACTGTCTCAAGTCACTGTGTATATGCATTTTTATTCAGCAAAGTGGTTTTGCATATTGTTACTAGTGTGGTGCTCCTCAAGAATGCAGTGAAGAGATACCTCTGGTGAGACATTTTTAAGTTAATTAGCATGGCAGTGGAAACTGTCTAGGCATGGTAGCAGGGAACACCACAGAGGCTAAATTACCCTTCTTCTCAGGCAGTTTTTCAGTAGATTAGGCTTCAACTAAACTCTGTGCTCGTGCAGCTACTCTGCTTCTGCATGTCTGAGTAAGCCTGTGAAAATCTAGTTCAGATTTCTATAGTTTTCAATGTAGGGATGCTGAAAACGCCACTTACTAACCACTGATTATCAATAGGACAAGTTATTCGTAGTCCCACACAAGTTCTGAAAATTTAGATAAATAATTGAACGAAATCAAATGCCCCCACTAAGTTAGTGTTAACATAATTTACATCTACCCTGGTGAAAACTCTGATGTTTCACCTCAAACTTCTGTGGACCTGTTAGTTTAAAAGGAACAGATTCTACTAGTAAATGAGGAGTTATGCTGGCTCAACGAGTTAATTTACACCAACACCAGAACCACTTTTATTTCAACAGGAATCAGCAGCTCTTGTTTTTTCCCTAAGAGCTTTTACCACATCCTTTCTTGAAGAATGCATGGAAGCCAGTGAAAAGCAGACTGACTTGCCAGTAGTAAGAACGATTTGATGCATATCAACAAGGACTGCCACCCTGGGGAAACCACATCCTCCTGTTTCTGGCCATACTGAATACTTAGGTTTTCATAGGAAATTAAATAACATAAACTAAAGTTATTTTATGTGATCTATTAAAACAAATCTGACTAGGGCTAGGGCTTGTGAAAATTTCTAGTGTATTGCTGCTCTTCTCTAAGTAATAATGTTGGCTGTGTTCCAGCCTTTAATGTTTTCTCTTGGGCTTAATAAACTCATAAAAATATCCACTAAATTAATCTGTTTTCTAACTCTTTTTAGTGATCTTGGACTTGAATGTATACACTCTGCTCTTAAAGTGCTAGCATTATGCAGGCTTCAAACCTTTTAAGAATCATTAACTCTGTTATCGAGAGACTTTCTATTTTCTTCTCTTTTGTCCCATTAAATCTAATTTCTGATGTAGGTAAACATTCATTGATTTCATTTGTACAGGCTGGGCTTTCTGTTTTCTTATCCTGTGTCTGTCTAATTCCATGCTAATCACTCTTCTGAAGGTGACTTTTTCCTCTGTTACCAACTCACAAAAGTGGACAGGTTATTCTTAGCCATTTATGTGAAAAAGTCTTCACAGAACCATGCTTTATTTTATTTGTTTTATGGAAGATCTCTTTATTTTTATGGGTAACTTTTTGTTCCTGTGCAATTGCTTGAAATTTGCCCCAGTGAAAAAATTCAGATATAACTTTTTTTTTTTTCAAATCAAGGGAAGTTTTAATTCAAATCTTAGTCAGAAATATTTCAGAAACTATCCTGGGAATCGAGTATGAAGAAAACCTTATAGCCTCTGTTGGGGTTTTTAAGAGTTCTCCTAGTTTTTTTCTGTTAAAGGAATTTTCCCCCATACTGTTGCTAGGGGAACAAATGGCCAGGTGCTTCAGAAGAACAAAAGACCTGGCTGCTCTTTTTGTTTCATTTGAGTGTGTGGTCAGTTGATCTCGGTGTTCAGAGAGAGAGGGGAGTTGCTGGTTCTGCGGCCGTTTTTCTTTCTGCCGGAGCAGCCCTGGGATCCCAAAGCCGGCTTCCCTTGCCCTGCTGGAGGCTGGGCTGTGGCCGCCCTGCCCCGCTGCTGCTTCGAGCCTTCGCTGCGTTGTAGCCGTGCTCGCCCTGCCTGCCCAGACCCCTGGGGGGGTTCTCCGTTTGGATACACCTCGTCTGCCATCCGGGATTTGTGCTCGTCCCTGCCGCTCCAGCCTGCTGTTCCAGCCTGCTGTTCCTGAGGGTCCAGCCGGACACCGGGATCAGCTGCCCAGGGGTTTGTGAAGTTTTTTTGTCCCATCCCTTCCCCGGGATCCCAGGGCCCCAGTGCCGCGTGCTCCCCGAGCTCGCTCCGGAGCGCCCCCTGCAGCCGCGGGGGAACCATCGCACCTGCCCTGCTCACCGGGAGCCGCCAGCGCCCCTGCCGGCTGCGAGCGGAACTGCACCCGAGGGGAAAGGGCCCGACAGCTGAGAGGGCCGGGACTGGGTTTGTGATTGCTGTTACTGCCATAGTTATTGCTGTTTGTTTGCCTTGTTATACACATATAGATATATCATAGTAAAGAACTGTTATTCCTATTTCCCATATCTTTGCCTAAAAGCCCCTTGATTTCAAAATTATAATAACTCGGAGGGAAGGGAGTTGCATCTGCCATTCCAAGGGAGGCTTCTGCTTTCCTTAGAAGACACCTGTCTTTTAAACCAAGACAGCCTCCTACATGATTCCTGGATTCTGTGTTAAACTTTGCCAGCATTTTAACATTTGTTTATGACTTCTTTTAACTTCATATTTGATGGCTCTGCAGTAATAAATATAACAATATATAATAGAGCAGCCCTGTTACATTTTTTTATAGCAATCAATTACCTTGGCTCTGTGACTTTGCTTTCAGTTTTCCACATTTCAGAGATTTTGTACTAGGGCTAAGCTTAGCCTCAACACCAAGAAGGCCAGAGCTGACTATAGGCTCCAACAAACAGCTCCTGTGTTGGAGCAACAACTGGGGTATTTGACCTCAAAGGGAAGTGCCAGAGAATATATATTTATGAAATAATAACATCACCAGTGAGATTAGTGTGCAGCAGTGCAGTTAAAATGGAACAATTAGCACCACTGGTATATATATCTTCAGCTCCAGGTTACAGTGTTAACTCCTTATGGAAGTGAATGGGACATTTCATACATTCTTAGTCTGGTTTTGCTATTCTACTTGGTAAATTATTACATTCTGTTCTTATTTGGAAAGACACCTTTCCAGTCCTATAGAACTTTAATTTTAAACAGAAATAAACCCAAAGAAGATGACCCATTATTTGTTTTGATTTATGGTCTCATAATTCTAGATTAGCTTTATTATGAACTTTATGGTGCTGACAAGATGAAAAACCTACTTTCCTTTTACACTTTCCTTTCACTTTTTATCATTCATCTAACAGAAGTGATATTAGTTTTTCCTTTATAAGTAGTTTTGACCTGCTTTAATAGTGGATGTTTGCTTTTATCACAGAAATTGCTATTGTAATGAACTCTAACACATCTTTGTTACATTCTCACCAGAACATCTAATAAATTACTGAGGTTTTTGATAGACATGTCTTTGTGAAATGAGATAAAACAGCAGGGAGCAGAGTTTGTGTTGTCCTTTCACAGATCTCTGTGTTTTACATCTCAGTGAACTCAATATCCAGAAAACCACTTTCAGATATATCAGTTTTCCATTCCGTCCTATTACATACTCTGCCTGACACAATTATGCACGTTTCTTAAGGATTCTTTTGATGTGTGTGCTCTTCAGTGGGTGACAAGATTTCACATCATAATGTACAAGAAGAAGTAGGATCACAGGCTGAAACAAGTCTCAGTGAGCCATAGGCCAACCTTCAAGTAGCCTGAATAGTCTTTTTTTTTCAGGATTTTCCTGGTTCCTAAGGGATCCAAGATGCAGTGATTGCCTTATTCCATGGACTGCCTTTGGTGTTTGGGTGCCTACAGAACAAGAACAGGAAACCTACTAAAGGAAGGACTGGGAAGTCTGGGCAGTTTGAAGCAGGAGTGTTTGGGCTTTCTTGGCTCTCTGCCTGCTGCTTTGTAGTCACTGAGTATCAGACAGCTATGGTTTGAATTGCTGCCCAGCACCTTGTCCCTAATAGTGGGGTCTTGGCAGGCCTGTCTGAATGAGAGAACTGTGAGCTGCTGCTGCATCCCATGACTCCCCAGTGAAAAAATTGTACGACACAGGGATACTATCTTAACTCCTGGGGAGCCAGATGCCATGGGCCATTCATTGATCCAGGGTTTTTGGAGAAATAAAGTGGAATAAGTTTATCTGATTTTACAAACAATAAACAAACAAACTTCTTACTTTGAATAGAAAGCCATCAAGCTAAGTTTTCCTTCTCAGATGAAGGAAAATGTTCAAAAAGTGGGAGCCTTGTCTAAAATACTAATGCAGTATTCTGATCAACAATATGCATGAGTGTAGCTATTTTATTTGCAATTTGGCACTGTCTCAAGTCGTACACTGCTTTGCTGAAGCCACTACTTGTCTTTGGGGAAGCCATTTGTCCTGGGAATAACCCTGTAAAGCACTATGGTATATGTATATGTGAACTACAATACATTAATGCCTCTTGTAGGTGCCCTTCGATTGTTTTGGTTCAATGCAGGGGAAGAATGGCTAAATAGTTATCACAGGTGCACTGCTACCAGCACTTTATTATTAGTTTGAATTATATGAGTTAAACCTGCTATGCCTTCTTGGTATTTTGGTGAATTGCAAATTTTCTTCTCTCCTACCATGACATCCACTGATAAAAGCTGAATGTGCAATGGCATAAAAGCTGTCCATAGAAGTGTTAAAAACATAAAGCAGGTAGATTTCAGAAAGTGTTATGTACTAAAGTTTTAACTTCAGGATACTCATAAGAAATTAGAAATGTTTTGTTGTTAACATGTTAATATGTTAGCTGTTTCGCTTTGTTCTCTGGTAGTGAAATGTTTGATTCATGCTGGATGGATATGGAAGCCATTTTTTCTAGAAGGAATTGCCTCCAGTTTGTTGTTGCCATTTCAATTAAAACTAAGCTGAATTGAGTCATCAGTAAAACTGGCTGGTTGTTTGTTTTTTTTCTTTTTTTATTTTTTTTTTAATTCAGCCCTGGACTGTTAAAAGTTATTGCTTCAAACTATACACTCTGACTACTCTGACTACTGTTGGGTGCTTATAGCTAAGATGTGTAAACAGAATGGACCAAGGTCATCCCTGGCATAATTTACTGGAATTCAGCATTGTCACACCAGGAGTGAATTTGGCTCAATATTTCGGCATTAGCAGTAAAGGTCATTCCTGCAGTTTGCCCTCGCTATAGAAAGTGCGATCAAAAAGTTTTCCATTTTATTTCCCTTTTGATGGTCACATTAAATCTTATTACACTGTTGGTACTTACCTCACTGGAGTGTCTGTGGGTTTTCTTTATAGGCAAAGCTTTCATCCCTGGACATCCATAAATAACTCTCTTCACCACTCTTGCTCCCACAGCATTTGAGTTATGCTTCCAAGTTGAGACAAGTGTTAGCTTGCTTGTTCTGCAGATGGATTTTTACTTCATTTTTGTCCACTTCAGAGGTTGCCTATTTAGAAAAGTTTTCTACCCCTGGATCTTCCATTCCAATCAGCTCCATCTGCATGTTCTCTCCTGCACCATGTCTTTGAGAGGGCACTTTTCCAACTTTTCTGATTAAACTGGATACACTACTGTAGATACAGAGCTCTTGAAAGCAGAGGCTACTGCTGCAAATTGACTTTTTAAATTTGTTTTTCTGAAACAGATGCCACAATAAAAGAGGAAAAGTGCTAACTGCATATTTTTTCAATAAAAGGGTTAGTATTTATGTACTTGGGAAAGTTATGACTCAGTTGTATATTATTCAGGACTTCATTTGTGCAAGTTACTTTCTGATTAGTTATTGATTATAATCAGAACCCTTGGAGCTAAATGTGCAATATAGCTAATAAGCAGGTCTTCTGCAGATGAAGAGGATCCTTAAATATAATTTTGATGCACTTTACACTTTCTATTTATTGAACTTTGTCACAAATGGCAAATTGCAGCAGGCCATTGAAACTAGCAGTCGCAGAAGATTTGCAGTATATCTGCTAGCAGGGAAATGACAGAATAATAAAAAAGGTCTTGTTTTTCTTGTTTTTCAGTCTCCAAAGTTAAAACATTAAAAAGGCTTTTCAAAATATCCCTTGCTATATAACTCAGTTAGATACAGGCTGGTTAAATCTCATGCACCGACTAAGATTCTTGTAATGGATAAGTGCCTCATCAGCTCCTACCAGCCAGTGTTGGTTGTGGGGTCAGAACAGGGAAGAAAGCTCATGAGGCTGCACCAGCTGCTGTGTCACCCAGGAGGATCCCTGTCAAGGCACGTTTCCCAGCTTCATGAGGATGTTACTCCTACCCTACCAAGCCACCTGGGCTTCAGATAACAGCCTACCAGAACACTAAAGCACCAGGTATTTGTCCAGTATGTGTCCCTGCAAGGGAGGTGCTTGGGTGTTCCCACCAGAACTCACAGAATTCTGCGTTTCATGGGACCCCCACCACCAAGAAGAAAGAGAACGAATGGGATGCAGTCTGGATCCATGGGTGTTGATTATCTTTCTACTTAATCTGTCTTTCTCTCACTCTCTTTCTCTCTCCCCCCTCCTCTTTTTTATTCTTATTATTATATCTTCTTTTATTATCATGTCTTTCTCTCTCTTTCTCTCTCTACCTCACATCTACTGCTAAATAAAATCTGTACTGTTGAATTTGGCATATGGTCTTGTTTGCATCTTAATTCGGGCAGAGGTATCTCTCTCTAATAATTGGATCTTAACAGTGGGTACAAGGCACAGAGGATTGATGCTGCCTAGTCCAGCAGCCCATGGGAAAATAGAAGGGTGCTGTGGAACTGGCTGCAGAGTGAAACATGCTCCAGGCAGTATATCTGGCTGCTTTTCAGATGTCTTTTTCATGCTTAGAACATATTTGCTGGCAGCAGATATGGAGGTCAAAAATATGCACTGAATCTGCTAAAGGTCTCCCCTGAAGTTAATGGGAGTCTTTCAGTGGGTTTTGGCTTAACATATTCAGTATCAGTGAGTTAGAAATCTGTCTTCTACCATGAGTTTTGGCCAAGAAAATTATACTAGGCTATATAAAAAAATACATAAATATTTATAGTATAATCTCTCTCATGAGATAACATTGCATTAATATTCACTATAAATAAGAATCCTACTGACAAGATTAGATAAAAATTTGGCAAAAGCAAATTTATTGTCTAAAGAAGCCAATGGAAATAAAATCCAAGGTAAAATTTTTCCAGAATCTTTCAGTTCAACCAAAAGTTATCGAAGTTGCCTTTTTTTTTGGAAGTATATAATCCTTTTGCTGTTCTTAATTTGCATTTGAATTGATCAAAGCATGGGAAGTGAAACAGGTAACATTTCAGCAGAGTACGTAACACAGACAGAGAGTCTGTAAATGAACATGAATTTATTTGAGGAACAAACTGAGTCTCTTTAAAAATTATGTATTCTTTGATGACCTTTGTTCAAACTCTTTTTCTTGCAATAAAAAAACACAAAAAACCAAACCAAACCCAAAACTGGCTAAAGATAGCTCAGATTTTGAAATAACGTGTTATTTGCCTTGTTAATAAAGAAGGGTGTATACCATGACAAAAACTTACACAACTAATACAAACTCTGCCAGTACTCCTTTGCTGAAAGACTTTCAGTTGACATTTTTTACCTCTTGTTTCATCTCTGTTAGTTAATTCAAAATTCATGGCATGTTTTCCCTGCATCTTAGTTATGAAATTGTTTGATGACAATCATAAACCTCTGACTACTCAATATAGTATCTGCAAAAGCTTTTGAAATTACCTCTTGAACACACAAGAAAAAATTTATAAGCCAGATGGAGAAATTATTTACTAAAAACTCATCAGAAATGTATAGGCTTCAGCTATCCTGGTCAACAGAAAGGAGGCCATGGTGTAAACAGGGTAAAAAAATGTGAGACACTGAAAAAAAAATCTGCTAAATTAGATTCATATGTCACAGTGCCAATCTATGGAAGAATTGGAGTCTCTCTAGACTCTGGATCCAGATTTGTAGTCATCCTCCTTTCCAGAATTCATAAGACACTAATGAGTCACCCCAGATGATGAGTCCCAGACTGGGTGATCATTCCATCTTCTCATTCTGGAAAGTGCCTGCCTCAGACTGCCCATGCAATTAAAATAAATGAGAGTCTTGGAATTTTAACTCTTATTACACTATGTGGTCTGTTCTATTTTGTATGAGGAGGAGAAAACATGAAAGCAAAGAAAAATGTTTTCTAAATGCTTCAATTTAATTTCCATCTGTACTTTATATGAGCCAATTTGTTGAATCTAGAAGGGGTCTCATTATCTGATTTGAAGCTGGGTTAGAGCTTTATAGTCTCTTTTTACTTTCTGAAATCTTGGAATCCCATTTAATTATATCAGAGTTTTTAATTCTAGCAGAGGTAAATGTAGACAATATTCATAAGTATATAATAATTGGGGGGATGTATAAGGTGAAATTCATATCCTTCGCATCCTTGGATTTACTGGTTACAATTGTTACCTGTATCTTCTATGACAAAGCAAAAAGACTTTTCCATGAATACAGTAATTATTGCCAAACACTCTTGAGTTGACTCCACTTATACCTTCACAGCTTAATGACCTTTCCCTATTACTCCTTGGCTGGTTCTTAGTTTCAGGATGAATGATTTATAAGCTGACTCTGGCTCACTGTATCATAAACATGTTAACCAGAACATATTATCTATTTTATGTTCTTTCCTTCTAATCGAAGAATTTTCACTCACACTGACAAAGTGTGACTGGATGGTTAAGTGGTATCTGGGACTGATGTCAGACCAACAGATCCTTCTCAAAGTACAAGGTTATCATTCTCTCACTCTATGTATGTGTGTATTTTGTATTACAGTGGATGGAGATTTGCCTGTATATGGTTAAAATTATAAAAATACTTTGGAGCTATAAAGCCCTAGTCCTAGAAAATAATCTTTACAATATATTTATCTTTTTGAATTAATTCCTTTAACTTCTGCTTAAAAGGGGTCAAAGTAGATGGAATTTTGGACATCTGGAGATATAACAGTACATGTACTGATACATGAGGTGAAATAGAGACCTACCCAGATTTCTCCCTAAATGTTACTAGTCTGCTAATCTATTCTAACAGTCCAAAGTAAAAAATAAAAAAAAAGAAAAACAAACCCCAAGCAAGCAAAAAAAACCCCAAAACCCAAACAAAAAACAAGCACAAAACCAAACCAAGCCAAAAGAACCTATGAAACCCAAAAGCAAATTTATTTGTCTTATCTTTTTGATTAAGAACAAATAAATATATCCCATTCTCTTTGTCATGGAAAAAATATCATATAGTGTACATACATCTTTCTTTCATGCATATATGTGTGTTAACAGTAGAGCACTGCCAGGCTGCTAATTGCAAAGTCACTCTGTATGTAATATTTTTAAAATCCACTAACCTTGATGAATTAGAACAATCTTCAGAAGGCTAGTAAAATCCAAACTTGTATCTGTATAACAAATTTGGCATGTCTTTCTTTTCTTTAATAGGAACGTTTAATAGATATTTTTCCTCATCCCTTCTAAAAGTGGCAACTGATTGCCTGAAAGACAGTGATCAACCATACCTAGTTTTTTCTTGGAAAGGAGGGCCATATTTATAAAGAGCTAAAGAAAATCCCTTAGGAATAGAAGCATCATTTAAAAAATATAGATGTAAGGTATGATGCTCTCCAATAAAATTTTGGTGCTGTACTCAAATGCTCTGATTTATACTTGCTTAATATTTTGAGAAATATTCTTGCAAAATTATTTACAGTGGTACACAGAATCTCACTGTTTCAAAACTGAGACAATATGACAAGCCTTTGAAGTGATTTTTATTCAGTTTTAGTCCCTTACTCTTGGAATTCAGATGACATTGTGACAGCATGTAACACAATTTAGAAAAAAAATAGCTAAAAGGATAAAATAAACACAGAGAGCATTAATATTTTCTAAGATCATAGTACATATTCTCTTTGTGTGTGGGGGTGTGTGTGTGTGTATATATATATATATATATATATATATATATATATATATATACATGTATCTATATATACAAAACAGGTCCAAACCCATGATAGATTACAGAAAAGTGCAGATTATAAAATGTAAAAGCAGAAGTTATGGCTAGAAAAAAAAATTAAATTAAATAGAAAAGTTAGACGTAAACAATAACAAAGCAAAACAAAAAGAGATTTTGAAAACCACATTCCTTAAGTCTTTTTCAAATACAGAAAGAAATCCTGGCAGCCTTCCAGAAAATGTGTAGCACTTTTGCACAGATCAAGATCTAAAATGGGTTCTCAAGGAGGATGAGGACACCACAGAAAAAGAGAATGAATTATTTCACTCAGTGCTCTGTTTAGAGGGGGTTATGACAATCTAGATCCTATCCTCTGGGTGGGATAGGACAGATGAATTGTTTTGTCTTGTGGTGCCACCATTTAAACATTTAGAAATGAACTGATGGAATAAGTATCAATATCTCCACCACTAGATATTTTTTCTGAAGAAATCAACATGTTAAAATTCCAGAATATGAGATGTGGTTTGTAATTTATCTACTGACTATCCACTTTGCACTAGAAAAGAAGCAAGGTTGCAAAAACAGTAACACATTAAAAGGTTTCATGGGAAAGTTTAGAGAACTGCTTCTTAGTAAGCCTGAAGCTTTTAATGAGCAAATTAGTTGAAACTACAGTAAATAATAGGTTCAGTAGACACTTCACTCTATGTAGTGATAAAGAATCAGATGTCTTTTCTAGAGGGAAAACATATTTATTAATCTACAAGAGTTCATTGAAGAATCAAAAAACACATGATAGAATATTTGGTTTTACTCATATTCAGGAATCTTAACATGTTTCTTAGCAACGAATCTTAACCAGCCATGAGCAAAAGCAGTGCTCCAAGGGATTAACAAAATATAGGAGAGGGGATTTTCATTTGCTTTGGAGAAAGGAGGATATTAGAGGAATCCCAAAGAGAGATGTTCTGCATCAAATTGTATTAACTACATTCATAAGTGATGTGAAAAAAAAAAAAAACCATAAATGACAAAATTGCTAATAGTGCAGTTTCTTCAGGTGTATAACACCAGTTACAAATACTAAAATTTTGTGCATGTCTGAGTGCCAATATGGAAGAAAATTTATTTATTGAATGCAGAACAGTCACCCTGAAGCAAAACAGAATACTGAACATGTGGACTTCGTCTTCTTTGTTGCTAAACAAATCTTAGAGTGCATCTGAATTGTTCTTCCGAAGGGAGAAATATATATTACAGTTCATAAAGGAAATTACAGAGACTGGAACAGAAATCCTTAAAGCAAGAAATTAGTGATGAACTGCTAGCATGAATATTATGCTATTTCAGTAAATCCCTTCTCAAAAGCAGTATAATTGAATTTGATACCTGACAAGGAAGTGTAATCTGTATATTTAGTGTTATTGAATGACCTCTGCATGGGAAGAGATGAAGCAAATTAGAAATCAACTTGAAAAAGAGACGTGACAGGGTGAGGTATTTGATAGAAGACTTGTCATGAAGTACTTCATTAAGTTTTGAATATTTTACCAAAGGATTTTGAATGCCAAAAATATAATTGTATTAAAGGGAAATTAGAACCAATCATGAACTATTACAGGGAGTCATCAAGATGCTCTTATGAACCTTGGAAAGTGGGTGGGTTTATCAAAGGGACTATCCTTTTTAAACATAATTTATCCATAGGAAGTATTACTATTCTCTCTTCAAGTGTCATTTTGGGCCAAGAAAAGACTATTTAGACTTAAAATGGCTGTTTATATGCCTTTTTTGAGTATGAAAGGTATAAATATTTTTACAGTCATCGAACAGTTTAGCTGTTTTTATGAAAATGTCTCAGAAATTATTCTCTTTTTGAGATGCAGTACAGTTATACATATCTGATGGCAGAAAATAGCTGAGGTTTTGTGTTTCTATGATGTTATACCTCACATATTTCTGATTTAGAAACAGTTCAGCATGTATTGCTATGATAGATCAGATGCCAAATATACTCACATGAATAACAACAGCTCACAGGGGATGAGCATCAGATGCAGGCACAGGATAACACTGGTCCCTCAATCATTTATGATGCAGAATAAAGTACAAGTAATTCAAATTGATAGCTAAGTCTATACTGAATTTTATTCCTAGAAATGACAGTATGTAAAACAGTTCAGACACTGGGTCAGGAATTTGGAAATCCTTTCAGTCATCTTGCCCTGTTGAAAATGAGATCAAGAGCGTTCTCATACCCTTTTTACCCAGGTATTACAAAAATTTTAATGAAAACATGCTAAAACCTCTCCTGGTGTCAGTGAATAACAGTGTTCATAAACAATTAGACTCCCTGGGCTATTTCAGTAAGGCTGCATAAAAAGCTTCGCAAACATGGCCAGAATTTATCTAGAAGAGGTAAAGTTGCTGTGGCTTTAACAGAACATGGTATAATCTGCTTTCTGATCTTGTCTCATTGAATGGCAATGCATTCAGAGGGTTAATGGAGAGTTATGTAATATAGTCATATAAAATATGAACATCGGTTCCGCTGATGACACCAATACAAGCTTTCTTAGCTTTTTCATACTGAAAATGCAAAATGACTATTAAAGTGTAATGGCACAGAACATCTTGTTTAAAAAAAGAAAAAGCCCTTTACAGTATTCTTGTTTATAGATATTTATTGCCTTTGTATTCTTATGGTGTGCTTCTAAGACAATTGAAATGCAAGTGCTAATGAAACCTCTACCATAACACGTTGATTCTGTTTTACACCAAATGAGTCGACTACAAGATGTAAATGACTTATATATATCTGCTGCTCAGGTTTTATTGTTTTAGGTTAATTTATTCACTGTAATATTCTTAATGAAAGTAATGACTCTTCCAGTAGTTTGTATATTCATATGTTGCAACTTTATTAAATCACGCTGTGAAAGTTCACACTGACTGCTCTAAACATTCCTGAAGTTTCATGCTATACTTAATATATAAATGTAATCTTCTAGCAGATTATCAGCATAATATATTTTGTTATCCTTTGCTCCTCCTAATTTGTTCACACCAGGGTGTATCTAATGTACAGTGGTGCTCATACAGACAGGGCTGTACCATTCTTATGCATTTTATTAGCACATCTCATTGCAAACACAGATAAAAATCTTCAAAGCAAAGCCAGCTTAACATATATAATTATTTTTAAGTGTACTTATGGTTATGGAGGTTTAGTGTAAATTTACTGCTCCAATTTTAAAAAATTCTTATGTCAGCTTCAGCATTGGCTTTTACTTTAAATGCTCAAAATTAATATTTTCAGGTACAATTAAGAAATAAAAAATCTAGTGACTATCACCCTTTCACCTGCCTTACACAACTCTAAAATTCTGACTAACAACAATACGTAATCTAAACTATTGGATAATACAGCTCTGCTTGACGAAAATCTCCTAGAACTCTTTTATCACATAAACAGCTTGCATTTGTTTTATTATTAAGCTTGTCACTTCATCAGTACTGGCAAATCTCCCTTCTTAAAATATTTTTCAATCACAAGTTACAAAACATCAGACTTTTAAGAAGAGAGAGTTACTAGGAACAGTGTGCAGAATAAAAACCTGATTATCAAAAAGCTTAACTGAGCTGCCCAAAGATACAGCAGGTAACAATAAAAATAAGTTCTGGTATCAATAAACCCTTTTTTGGACACTGGACTCCATTTAAGCCCAGGAAAATCTATTTTAACAGAAAATAAAGTTAAAATTAATTATGAGATGTGAGCTTATTACCTGTACTACAGTTCTAAGACAATATTATCTGAGTAACTTCCATGTGATGTCATGCATCATAGATAACACAAAATAATGCTCTCTTCCTTAAAACAGCATCAACCACAGAATTGTTATCTGCTCTCTTCCAACATGTGAGTTCCCTTATTTTAGTAAATAGCTATTAGTTTTCACTGTGCATTCTTCTCTCATGCATGCGAAACAGGAACTGTTCCATGGAAGTAATAAAAGACAGCATTACTCACAAGTGTAAGTCCCCTGTGCTACTGTCAAAGCACTGCAAACAGCCTTCACCTTGCATCCCATCCTAAACTAGTATGAAGAGTGATGGTGTCGACAATCACATGGATAGCGCACATTATATTTTAAAGTAATAAACTGCTGAAATAAAACATGTATTTCTGACTGTCGTGACCAAAATGTGCCCTGCCATGAATGTTGAATTTTGTCATATTGCCTTTTTTGTGAGATTCTTAACATGGGACTAATCAGCCTCATGTAATTACACATAAAGGTGCTACAATAAGTGCTGATAGAGTTGGAAGGAATATTTCACAGATGGCTTAGCATTTAGACGAAAACCATTTTGTCTTTATTACTCTTGACTCGTTTTTTGGTTTTTCCACTGACATTCTGAGACTCCCTTACAGGTTTTAGATTAATAGGCAAATCCAAAAACTAAATTCATTAAAGTTTGGTGCTACCTACTTTGGTGCCAGTCTCCAAAGTAAAATCTGTGTGGACCTCTCTACGGGGATTGGAGAAATTAGCATAATCTATATTATCTCTATATACATTTACAGTATCTTTTAAATGACAAGCTAAAGATTAATTATCTCTTGCTGTGGAGATGCATGGTTGTACCATTTCAAATTTGAAATGACACATTGCTAAATTATTTCCTTCTCTTAAAAGACCAAAATAGAGACCTGGCTTTCCCATTTTATCATCGTTGCATGATACTTATATTATTACGAATCAATGAATCCCAACATATTCCAGACATAGAAGTTTAATCTTCTGGATTATCCATCAAAAATAACAAAAAATATGTGCACAAAAATCCAAGTTCCACTGAAATCCATGAGAATGTCTCTGATATCTTGAAAGGACTTTGGATTCAGTTATCAGAGGTGGGTGAAGGATATGGCTATACTTTGGAATAGTCATAATTTGATCACAATCCTGTTAGAAATCTTGGATTGTCTGGTGAGTGTCCTTTTTTCTGAGATACAACTTCAAAACATTTTGAAACATGGAACTGTTCACTTTTTAGAAACAACACCTGCAATATAATTTGAAGCTATCTCTATGCAAAAGCAGCTTCCTGAATAGCCTAAGAGAAACTGTTTCAGGTTTTCAGTGTAACTGCTAGCAACAGTTTGTCTATTTTTGTTCCCTCTCTTCAACAAAAGAACAATCAAAGCAGAACAACATTCTCTCTAAATGTTGAAATCATCTGGAAAATATTTGTGTAGGAAGTTGTCTCAAAAGAATTATTTAACACATCACACCTTTGTTCAGAATGTATTATTCTATTTTCCACATTAATTTATTTCATAATATTAGCAGTAGTTTGATGGAAATTGCTGTCTAGAATTGTGTTTGAGTAATATATTATGGGCACCTCTTTTAAACTTAGGGTTTCTTTCTAAAGTTCTTTATCAAGATGTGTGATTTGGTTCTGGACATTGGAGCGTTTGCTGCCTTGCAGTCAGCAGTTGCATCTCTGTGTCTGAGACAGTCGGATGCCTGTCAATGCCTGCAAACCTAAGCTTCAGTTACTAAAGGAGTTAGGAATCCTGTCACTAAAGTACCATCAGGAATCTCTGCTTTAACTGTTGAAGATATATGGAGAACAGCCCTAGTGGGAAAAAAACTAGCCATGCTTTTTAAAGTGCTGGAACACATGTAAAACCCGAATATTTCTGAGATAGAATGAGAAACGTTTTGCTGAGATTCATATTCTATTCAG
Organism: Aphelocoma coerulescens; assembly: GCF_041296385.1. Classification (NCBI taxonomy): domain Eukaryota; kingdom Metazoa; phylum Chordata; class Aves; order Passeriformes; family Corvidae; genus Aphelocoma; species Aphelocoma coerulescens. The sequence continues at coordinate 27,940,180 of NC_091015.1, forward strand.
AACAGATATGTATAATTTCTAAATACTTACACAGCATTTTTCATCTTCATTAAGTACTTTGCTGATGTTAATTAATCCTCACAATGAGGTCGGTGAAAAATTAAGGTGGATGAAGAATTCACAACAATTAATTTATCTAGGAAATATAGTTATTTTCCTTAGTGTGAAGTGTACAAGAACAGACAGGGAGTTTTACTCTCTTATTTGTACTTCATAACTATTGAGTTAAAATTTTATGTGAATATAATTCAATCAATGGAGTTATTTAATGTGGCTGGGTTTGATGTAGGAGCTTCAAGAAATTACCTTTTTGCATTGCTCTTGAGCCAGCAACACTCCCAGGCTCCTCACACACATCTTGTACATGCCTGATCCCCAGTTATGAACAAAGACATGGCTATGTACCACTTTGGTTTGGGGGAAGATGAAACATAGATTTAGAAGAAACATAAAGATTTTAGTTATAGGCTAGCTGTGTTGAAATTAGTTAAAATAGGAAGGAATTTGGGCCCAGCTAATTAAAATAATTAAGAGAGCTGGACCTGAAATGGGTTTTAAGATGTTAGTAACTGATTACCAAATAACTGGTGATCTGTCATTTGTATGTCTGCTTAGCTGTGCTTAGAACAAGGAACAGAAACATTGATAAGTTGGTATAAGGAACAAGGACAGTTACCAATTTCCTCCCGTGGTGGGAACCCGTTCAAAAGTCACACAAGAGGAAACTTAGAGGTGACTAAAGTAATTAGGATTGTTAAAGTTCAGAGAGGCGAAAAGGTCAAAATGAGGAAGATTGAGTTACTTCACCTTTTTAAGACCACTGACCCAATTCGAGACCACTGACTCAATTCAGAACACACACTATGCATGCTTAATGATATTTAAGCTCATTTCCATACGAAGTGGAGAATGGGAGGTGTTAATGTTATGAATATGCATTTGTATTTTGGATATTCATAATATTTGGAAATAAAAGGTATCGTGTTTGCTTGTATTGGGGCCCTGTGTCTTAGGGAGCTATCCCACGCAGTGCCTGGTGCCAAATAAAACATACACTTTCTAATTCTAAATTGTTAGAGAGTTTTTGTCTGTCTCAGTTGGATGTTGATATTAGATCAATATTCATATTTTGGTAAATCAAAGAAACCTGTGATTTTTAACTGGATTGGAGCAGTGACAAACTTCCAGTTGGTCTTGGATGTGAAGGAATGGGAAACTCACCCAGAACACATCACGGTGCGCAGCTCACTTTCAGTCAAGATACGATGAACAGCACCCAATTTAACAACTCTCAGATTTAACACTCATAGAAATTGTCTGGCACTAGCTGTTATTCAATATTTGTAGCCTCATCATTAAGATGAGCTGACCATGTTACATTAACCTGCAGTTCCTGCTACTGCTGCTGGTTATATGTTGTGAGCTGCAGCTACAGACTGTTACACGCTGCATGAGAGCCCCATCAGGCAGCAACCTATGTAATTTATAGCTACTTGCTCTGCTTTGAGTTAACCTATTCCTGCTTGTTTGGCACTACCATTTTAAAAGTTAGTGTCAGAAATAGAAACAAGGAGGCAGCACTTTGCTGACAGAATAAAAGAAATATTTTTTTCTAGCACTTTAAACAGCAGGCGAGTTATATATGAAGTAGGAATGGTTCATGCCAGCTCATAAATTTGTCATGAGAACTTCTGTGCTCCTTGCTATAAAATTACGTTGCGGACAATGGGAATATTGCAGTGGAACCTGTAGAAATATTGTAATACTATGAGATTTTGCTAAAGAAAGCATTTCATCATTTAAGGAAGAGTTCTCCATTCTGCAGTGGAGAAAAGGATACCTCTCTGTAAAAGTGCATCTTCTGTAACAGGCAAATATAAAATTTCCATTATGAGAAACAAGTGTGTTTGAGAGCAGAAAATGAATGCAGACAGGCAAATGTTGTGGTTTCTTCACAGCATCGAGGTAAATTAATTGCAAAAGTAAAGTAAAAATACAACAATACTAGCAAATCTTGGCCATCTTTCTGAGGTGCCCAAGTTAAAGGTCCACTCAATGGAAATAAATGGGCACCTTTAAGAGAAATTTTGCATGTTTCCAGATTCATGTCATTTGTTTCTTTTTGCTTACCTTACAGAGATCTCAGGTTGACCAGATTCCTTGGTAAGGCACTCCTCTTGGGTAAGAGGTGAGAATGTAGAAAGCCTCCCTCTGAGATAGCTTTGATTTGTCCAGAGCTGCCAGGGAGATTTCCTGATGCTGGTGTATTTGTCCTGCTGCACCATGACAGAGTGCTGCTGGAGAAGGGAGCTTCTCTGTGCCCTCTTGTCTACACAGTGCTCACAGTAATAATAACAATGATAAAAAAAACCATATAAGAACAATTATTAAATACTTCTTTCAAATTTTGTTATACTATTTGCAAAATTAGCTTAAAAATTGCACTTAAATCTTTGAAATTCAAAATAGGTAATTTGAAATCTTTTCCTTAAATGGCATTCAAAGCTTCCAACTAGCTTTTGATTTCTCTGTTATATAGTTTAAAGTGATCATAAACATGACATATATTTCGTTATCTTCAAATGTACCTTTCCAGTGTTAGAACAAAACCAAGGTTTCCAGGCTGAAGTCAGATTGACCCTGGCTTTACCCTATGGTTGAAAGAAGAATTTAAACATAGTCCAGTTCCAGCCATGGAAAATGGAAAACAATTAAATATTTCCTAATTGCATTATCTCCCATTTTTGAAGTTAATAAAAACATAATCTATTTGTACCTGCCATTTGCCTTAGGAGACAGCAGAAGATAATGAAAATATTTTACTATCTATTTTCAAATTATAAGCTGTTGTTTCCAAAGAAAGTCAAACCCCATGTATATTATCACTTTATTGTTCTCCAGGGACTGCAGTCACTATAGTGATTGTAATTACATGGCTTCATTAACTTTCTACATTCTACCTGTTATGGGGGTTTCACATTAAGAAAATTTGCATATACAGGAAATGAATACCATTTGCAAGAAGCTAATGTCATTAAACATTTAAGCAGTCTCTCTCAAGTAAACAAGGAATTTTCACTAGAATATCCTTCCAGTGTGCATTTAAAACCAATGCAGTCACAATTGTCACTTTAAAGAAAAACGTAAAAAAACATTTAGAGTAAGCAACAGCCATCTTAACAAAACTGCTTTAAAATTGGAAATAATTCAATTACTCTCACAATCATTACAATGCATAATCAGGTGTAATATCCTCCTGTTAGATTAACACTAACTCATTGTTAAGACAGTGTATGTGTGCTTATGATATACTGCAGCCAGTGACCTATATTTAAATAGCTCAACCCAATGACAACTTTCATTTTCCATCCAGCAATTGCCTAAATTTTACCATCAATGGACTATAGATAAGAATAACTTTTGATTTTTATTGAAAAATTTTATTTTTATAAAAAGCAAAGAAAGACACAATAAGAACAGAAATGTAACACTGTGTTGCAATAGTAGTGTCATGGGTTGACCCTGGCCAGATGCCAGGCATCCACCAAAGCTGGTCACTCACTCCCCTTCGTAGCTGAACAGAGAAGAGAAAATTTAACAAATGGTTCAGGTGTTGAGATAAGGACAGGGAGAAAGATCCCTCATTTTATACCATCAAGGGAACAAAAGGCTCAACTTAGAGATATGAAGTGAATTTATTCCTAACAAAATCAGAGCACGGTAATGAGAAGTAAAATAAGCCCTTAAAAACACCTTCCCCCTACCCTTCTCTCCTTCCCAGCTCTACCTCCTACCCCAGCAGCACAAGGAGAGAGGGAATGGAAGTTATGGTCAGTTCATCTCACCTGTGACTTCTCCTGCTGCTCAGGAAGAGGAGTCCTTCCCCTGCTGCACCATGGGGTCCCTCCCATGGGAGACAGTTCTCTGTGAACTTCTCCAGTGTGGCTCCATCTCATGAGGAACAGCTCCTTGTGAACTGCTTCAATGTGAGTCCATCCCATGGGAAACAGTCCCCCTCAAACTGCTGCAGTGTGGTCGCTCTTCCATGGGGTGCAGTCCTTCAAGGACAGGCTGCTCCAGCCTGGGAACAGGGCCCCCCTCTCCATGGCTCTCCCAGGGAGTCACGGCCTCCTCTCAGGTATTCACCTGCTCTGCCGTAGGCTCCTCCTCCACGGACTGCAGGAGCACAGCACAGGATCTCTACATCCCCCATGGCCCTCCACGGGCTGCAGGGGCACAGCACAGGATCTCTACATCCCCCACGGCCCTCCACGGACTGCAGGAGCACAGCACAGGATCTCTACATCCCCCACGGCCCTCCACGGGCTGCAGGAGCACAGCACAGGATCTCTACATCCCCCACGGCCCTCCACGGGCTGCAGGGGCACAGCTGCTTCTCCATGGTCCTCACTACAGGCTGCAGAGTGATCTCATCTCTGGTGCCTGGAGCACCTCCTCCCCTTCCTTCTCCACTGACCTTGGTGTTTGCATGTTGTTCTCTCATGTTCTCACCTCCTCCTCTTCGCTGGCTGTAATTAAAACTGCGCCACAAACTTTGTTTTGATTTCTTCTTAAATCTGTTCTCACAGAGGCGTTACCACCATCTGTAACTAGCCCGGCCTTGGTCAGTGACTGTCCATCCCCAGAGCCATCAGGGATTGGCTCTCCTGGACGTTGGGGAAGCTTCTAGCAGCTTTTCGCAGAACCCACCTCTGTGGCCTCCCCTGCTACCAAAAACCAGGCCATGCAAACCCAATACAAGTAGGAACACAAACGTTTGTAGTCTGCCACATTTTCATTTCATGAGCTTGATGCAAGCCCACCAATGCCAAATTGGGGTTATTTTTCTGTTTGCTCGAGCCTGAGAATACCTAGCTGCTGGCTTCAGTAGATACAAAATTTTAGAAACTTTTTTTGGTTTGAAGCCCTTTGCCTTGTCCAAAACTCTTATTGCAGCATTATGCTTTAATACAATGCCCTATGTGTGCCTACCTCTTTTAAAGAATCTGACCTGATTCTTTTTAATCCCATTCCATGTTGTGTTTCTAACACTCCTACCATAATTGTCTCCTTTGTCTTGACTCTGGTGTTCACACTTCTGAGACTTTTCTAAATACTAGCCCAGCAAATACCAGTGGTGCACAGGCATTATTGTTTCCTTTAGGAAGCTTACAGCTCTGTGCAGTTTTTTGGGACAATTCTTTTGATGTAAGCAATTTTCTTATACAATGTAGTGGAGAATAAAATGTATAACTGCCTTTTGTAGATTCTACTTGAAGGAATTCAGATGTTCCAAACTGAAGAATGGGCATTCTAGTACCTAATTTATAGGAGCTTAAAGTCTTATTGGTTCTCATTCTTCACACTTTCTCCTTAGTATCTGTCTGAATTAGACTTTATCTTTAAACTTCTTTCCTTTTCTAATTTTCAGCAAAGCAGAAATACCATAAAACCATTTTTTTCCCCATGGACTATTATAGGGTTTATATTTGTTCAGCACTTTGAGCTCTTCTGTTGAAAAATGCTGTAAAAGCATAAAGCACAGTGAGCTGGACTTCATCCTGCTGATATGAGGATGTAAAAGAAGCATGAGAATGTCCACCATGTTACCTTTTGTACCAATTCTGAGTGCAATATCTATCTTCTGCTTACTCTGAATACAAGGATTATATTAAACTGGCAGCCATCCCAGCAAGACAGGGAGAACAAAGAAAGAAGTAGACCAAAATATTAAGAAGGAAGTCTGAGGTTCATCTGTGAATCAACACAGGTGGTTAAGGAAGCTACTCTTGTTGCATGAAGTACTATTCCCACAGCTAACCAAGGCCACGGATTTTGTGGAAACTTCCTGCGCAGCTTTAGTAGGAAATTCAGTGCATAAATTCTCCCGTGGTTATTCCAGATAGGCTGACTTATTTTGTAGGGAAAGAAATGAGAAGAACTCACACAAACGCTGCATAGCTCAGAGTGGTAAAGTTTTTGGAGAGTATAGTTGCTCTGTGCTGTAAATCCCTTCAATCTGACTGTGCAGCACCTGGTCATGTGCTCTCTCTTTCTCCTTTTTTCAGGATGCCTTACCATTGCAGGAAGACATGGGCTTGGGTGAGGGAAGAGTCCTTCTTCTCTCACCTCCTATGGAGTCACGAGCTCAGTGGGAAGAGAATGAGAGGTAAATGTACTGAGGTGCTAATGACTCAGGAGCTACAGTATGAAAGGGGTTATGGGTGAGGGAAGTCGCCAATATTCAAGCCCTTCTTTCAGAGTACAGCAGATAACCCATATATAAGTTCTGTGAATTTAGATTTTCTTGCCTTGGACACTTACCTTTTTCACCTCAGTATTGTCAGTTATTTCTCATTTATAAGCTCATTTTCTTGGTATGATCCAAATGTTTCCTTTTTTTTTTTTTTTCCATTTAATTCCATCAGATTTTTTCACCGATTGACCTGACTTTCTTCCAATACAGAGAGAGATTTCTTGTTTGCAACAGTTCATGTTAATGGCTTCTCTTACACTTATAAAACAACCTTGCCTTTTGCAATATGTTCTTCAATGTACATGATGTACAGAAGTGACTTTCCAATTCCATACTACAAGTACTCAGGCAATGTTTGAAATATATTGGTTTCCTGGATTGCTACTATTGATCTCAACTTTGTTACTGGAAGCTTATGGTGAAAAACCTTTCTCCTCTCAGCTACCTAATTTTTTTTTCCTACATCTTGCTTTGCTTTACTTCCTGACTTACAAACTATTTTTTTTTTTTTTTTCATCTCAGCAGTTATATTTCCTCTCCTTTAACAGCTGTTCTTAAGGAATTTCACTGTTGTATAGTTATTTGTGAGCTAGACTCTTTTACTCTCTTGGTACCTGCTGTCTTTACTTGAAGCCTCTAAACCAGTAATTGGTAACAAGTTTCTCTCAGTGGGTTTTACACACAGCTGCAAGGCAGAAAATAAACAGTTCTTTCAAGTTTACACTCTTAGAGTTACAGCTGTATACTAATGACTTCCCCAGCTTGCTAATGCAATTTTTAAAGAGATATCATCCTTTTACATTAACAGATTTCTAATAGCTTTGCCACAGTTTAGGCATTACCTTGTAATGAAAGCGGTGAGAACATGACATCAGAACAATTTCCTTCCTAATTAAAGTATCTTTCCAAATTAAACTAGTCACTGGTGTGTAAGTCCATAGCTTTTCATCAAAAAACAATTCCCATCCCAAAAATTTTTTAACTTATTATAATTTCTTTAAAAATTATGGTAAGAATACCCAATACATTTTTACTCTTAATTATTTCAACATTTAAATAAAAAATCAATTGTAGAAAAAAAATATAGTGTGAATTAGGATTGTTTAGGATTTTATCTTCATGTTTTTTGAGCAGAAATATTTGAGTATATATAGCAGGTGGGATACTTTTGCTTTTACTAAAAATATATATGAACATACAGTCAATAAAAACAATTCAGTCTTCAGCTAAAGTGTTCTGTTCTTTTCCTCTTAAGTCTTTGACAAAAAAAACACCCCAAGCAAACAATGCTTCTTAGAAAGTCTGAGGAGAGTAAAATAAATGTTTATTCAGCTATTCCAATTTTAATAAGATATGTCATGACTTAATACACAAAAGGATGTATGTTTTGCTGAAAATACAACATATGCATAAACTCTGTGTGTATGTGTGTGTGTGTAATAGAGGAGAAAAAGAAAGAGTACTGCTAATGCACCTTTTGTAGCTTCTTTTATTGAGTTGGGTTTTTTTTTTCACCTTCTAAAGAAACCTTTTCAAAGGCTTCAGAGACTTTTCTCTCAAGCTATTCCATTATTAGCATCTAGTTTGGTTTGGTTTTTTTTACAGAATGAAATGGTAATGCTAGCTTGCTAGCTCTTGTTTTTTAAGCTTTACATGTGACTGCTTCATATCCTAATAATACTTCAAAAGCTTATTTAACAAGCTCAAAAAGTATCGGCAATGTTTTGCACAGGTGTGCAAATCAGACTACTAAAGGCTTGGGATGCTGGGGAAATGTGGTTGTTCCCATCATAAATACAGTAGTACGAAGAAAAGATTCACCCTTATTGATTTTGAATGGTAGACATTGTGATTGTACAACAGAAGAGGGATAACCTCCTGACTTAGGAGGGAGTAGCACAGTTGCTGATAATCCTGTATTTGTCTACCCCTACCACTGCAGCAAAACGGCAAAGTCCTCAAGGTCACATGGAATTGAGTTTGGGCTCTAATTTTGTCATGCTCATTCGTGTCAGATCCATAAAACAGCTCTGCGTTGCTTATCAGAGCAATGCTCTGTGCAGCGGATTTTGTAAGTACCTTGGAAAGAAGTATAAGTCCTTTGTCTTCCTATGTCAAGAGTAGAAGGAGGAAAGAGCTAACAGCAGCAAGGAGGGTCTGGTACCAACTGTGATACCTGAATTCCTTGACTGCAGCTGTCCATGGGATGTTGATGGACGGGAAGGTGAGGCCAAGGTGTGAGAAACCAAATGCTCAAGCGCACCTTACACAATGCCTGTCTGTTAGCATAAATCTGAATTTCCTTTCTAAGAAGGGTATGCAAAGTTGGAGGAAATACTATATTAAAACATTATTTTTTTAGTTAAGTTTCCTGTGAATAAGCAGCTGACTATATCAAAGTACATCCCACCAGAAATTCTACCTTTAACTTCTGTTTGTCAAAGGCAAGGAAGTGAGGTTAAAAGCATAATTCCATAACAACTACTGATGTAAGAGATCAGAATGTGTTTTTACAAATTTTCTGTCACTTAGATAGCTACCACCTTCTCTAGTTCTATGTCCAGAATGCCAGAGGCACTGTGGAAATGGCAGCTTTTATTTTTTTCCTTTGAAATGTTGTGACTTAAGATGTTACATGTTAGATGTAAATAAATCTTTAATTTCCTGTCTTCTTCAGGGAACAATAGCTTCTTATTTGACTCATTACATTGAAGATGTAATATGCATAGACCATTTGAGGTAGTAGGAATAAGATTTCCCAGAGAGTGGAAAGAAATGCATGTTTTTAGAGATCTCATTCAATAAAGTATTCTGAAGGGCATTATTTTGTACTTTTTTATTAGTTTCAAGCTAGGAGATACAGGCTTATTTTACTTTAAATAAAGCAGTACTCTTGTAAGTAGTATCCTTTTGAAATGACTGACAGCAAATAAATGTGTGACACCCCTATTTTCTAAATGCAAATTCTAATATCAGTGTTCGTGGAGTAGTGCAGTCTATGAAGTTTTTTGAAATTAGAAACATCATAATGGTGACCAATAGAAAACTGGACAGACCTTCTACAGGTGTCATGGTACCTTTGGCTTCTCTCTTTTAATATTGATTACAAGGTAAGAAGCATTTGACAGTTTACAAAATCCGAACACAATCAGCTTGACTACATTATATACTGTTGCACATAAGAATTCTTAAGGCTGCTTAACAGATAACTTTTTTTCTCCACTTTTCATTAGAGCCCTTTGTTGCCATCCAATCTTGATTTTAGAAATTAAAGCTAACAACCAGATTGAAAGAAAACAGAGACTGACAGCATGGGGCATAGTCTCAAAGCTACAACTTAACAGCATGAGGCAAAGCAAACCTCAAGCTATTCCAGCTCTTAGAGAAGGAAGGGAGGTGGGAAAAGCATTTGCAGGAAAACTCAATTATAACAACCCACAGCTATGGTAAAGCACTTGTGAATGTTGACACTAATGCTTTTTTCTGCTTAATGTTTTAATTAAACACCTATAAGCCAACTCTTCTCCTCAGTCAGTGTCAGAGCAGTACTTCTCTATGGATAAATGTTTACAGCAAAAACTCTGCTGAGGGTTTCAGCAAGCAAGTCTCAGAGAACTGAGAAGGCTTTCAGCCGAGGCACTTGAGATCAAGAAAGCACCAGTGATTAGAAACTAGCAGTACAATAACAGGACGATTTAATCCACCCAAATGTCAGTCGCTGGTTTACAAGTTGGCAATCCCATCTTCATCTGCAGACAAAAGGGCACTGGTTAGTCATCTGTTTAATTCTCTTGCTGCAGCATGTCGTTTGGATGTTGAAGGAAAATCCCTTGATTCAGTCTGCCATTTCTGACAGTCTCCCTCTAGACCATATTAATAAGCTTTTTAGAGAAGTGAATGCAGAATAATCAGCAGGCAGCCTGCACTCAAAATGGAGACAGAACAGACAGCAGAAATGCCTTCTTCCCTTTCTACTTATAGTGCATAGGTGACCCTTCTCTCACAGAGCTGCAAATAATTCAGACTAAGATTGCCTTTGAAAGCCACAACATAATTAACCACTTCATGCATGTGATGTCTGTCTAGCTTCAAAGCCTGATTCCCTGCAATGGAAAAGATTCAGCTGCACTTGAATTAGATTTATGAAACATGGTAACAGTAGCACAAACAGATAGAAAGGCTGTCTGGCATCCCAGAATACCTGGGGAATTTCAGTCAGAAAACAAACATGTTACTCTTTAATGTAGGCTCACATCTCATTATAAAATCACAAGTTGAATGAGACACACTTCGCCTTTTTAACTGTGTTTCCAGGAGGCAGGTAAGTGTTGTGCTACAGCCAGTCCTGCTAAGATCTGCATGATTTTAATATATTTTGAAAGCAAATAATTTGCTAGGTAATGGGGGTCTTGCTGTGGACATTTCCTGTTTTTCTCTATTAATAGTTTCTGTACTGCCAGCTGTAAATTGAAATTGTCAATAGCTTTGTTTAACCTATTGTGCACTGGCTGTTTTAAGGTGCAGCTGAAAACCAAATTGTTTCAGGGTATCCTTATTTTGTTTTGGGAAGAATTCGCTTGTAAGGCATTACTAAACACTGAGAATGAGAAAGCAGAAACCTTGGAGCCCTGAAAACTCTTTTTATTTCACTTGAAGATGAAGGAAGTAAGCACTATTGAAAATAAAGTTCAAGATATGCACTTACAGGCAAGAAAAGTGAAAGGAGCTTAAAAGGAGAAGGAAAGAAATGTAATCCTGTATGATGTGGTAAGATGTAGGTAAGGCTTGGGGAGGAATTTGTCAAGCAGAAAATTGACAAAACCTGCTATTAATTATTGTGCTGATGCTATCAGTGGCATTACCATAATCAAAAAGTGAGGCGTGAACACAATTCATGAGGCACTAGGTCGCTTGGGGGTTAAATCATTTATTCTCAAAGGAGATTTTAAGAAAAAAACATAATTAGCAGTAAGAGAGAGCACAAGAATTATTTTATACAGCTCATGTAGGCAGTACTATCTCAGTGACAAACTCAGACATACTCTCCTATTTGTGTGGAAAAGAATAGAGGAAGATGGAAGGAGACCTTATTTGTCAGATGCAGCTACCAGGAAAGAAGACTCTCTCACACTTAAGCAACTTTTTGTTATAGAAGAGTTAGGTTCACCTTAAAAAATAAAGTCCCTTTCAAGAAGAGTTCATATTCCAAAATACCAGGGATACAGGAAAAGAAAAATGCTGAATTGATTACTTCTATGAAATACCTTTTTATTTGTCTTCTTTTTCCTTTTTTTCCTTTACAGCAGCAAAGACCGAGACAAGTAGGCACCATTGTTTTGGAATATCTTGTCCAGGGAGATGGTGGAGTCACCATCCCTTAAAGTGTTAAAGAAGCAACTGGACATGGCACTTAGTGCAATGATTTAGTTGGCATGGAGGTGTTTGGTCAATGGTTGGATTTGATAATCTTGGAGGTCTTTTCCAACCTTAATGAGTCAATGATTCTATGATCTTCGTTCTCAGCAAAAGCATCTTCAGAGAGCAAATGTGAAAAGAAATTAAAACCAAGACCAGATCCTCATTTTAACCATGTAACTTAATTCATTGCCTTGTAAATTTAAACTATTAAAGAAGGTGAGACAAATTCAATATTTACAGTAGTTGCATATTAGAAGTCAACATTTACCAACTGTTATAGGCAAAGATGAATAAATAATGCTGAAAATGTTTGCAAATGTTACTTTGAAGTAAAACAACACATACACTTTGATTCACAACATACATTATTCACACACTGCAAACATTCATGCAATCAAGGCTGTGCTCATGGTGGTATTGTGATCTCTCAGGTTAATAATGATCTGCGTTACTATTCACTGTAGAGAAAGTATGGTAATGTTAAAATCTCCTGGCTATTCTGAGATAGAAATGGACACGAATAATCCTGTCACTAGTGATGTAAGATGAGTGGCAGGTTGGGTAAGGGATTTGAGTGTCACAATTACAAAATCTAAATATTTTGTTGTTTTCTTGTTTAGTGTCTATGTTTCTGTAGTCAGAATGAAAATGTAACCCTTTACTACTTTAAGAAAGCCCATGAAAATTCTTCTCCCAGGAGGTGTCCAGGAACAATGGCTGATGAAAGCAGAGGGTATTGTCCTTGCTGGTAAGCAAAAATCACTTGTTAATACCCAATTACAAGACTTTTTTTGGTTCTGAGTAACCTTGCCAGGTTAAACTGTAAATAAGCTTCTCTATTTACAAGGAAATCGCAGAGAAAAATGATAACATTCCTAATGAAAAGCAGTATTGGAAGACTAGAAGATGAAGCCTTTTGTGATTTCATGTGGGACTGTCTAAATTTTTCATCTGCAATACATTATAATGGGTGAATGAATTAATAAAAAATTGTTATAAATCCCATAATATTCTTATCCGTGCAATAACATTACTTGATAAATGTTGATAATGAGGAAGCAAATTAAATGGGGGACCACTAAATAATATTAGGAGCAACAAAGATGAACATGTAAATTTGAACAGTGAAGAAAGTGAATTTATTTATGCTTCTAATTTGCTGAAAGGAGTTGCAGGAATGATAGTTTTTGTATAAAATAAAGTTTGCCAGGAGCTGTGGCATATCTTTCAAGGTAAAAAATATGTACCTGTTTTGAAACTAATGCCAGTAAAGTGGCTCTTATTAGTCAATATCCAAATTCTCTTGTAAACTTTGTACTTGCCCTTCAGTAATAGCAAGATGTTCATCCCTCTTGCACAAAAGAACTATTTCTAGGACCATTTTTAAGATTGCGAAAAACTAGTTGAATTTTGCTGGTTTGAATCCAAAATGGCCAAAAGTAGCTGTGTTGTGTTCTGTGATGTGGCATCTGGGATATAATATACCTCAGAGGTCCATACTGGGACCAGTGCTATTTCATGTTATCATCAATGACTTAGAAAAAGGGATCAAGTGCACCCTCAGCACGTTTGAAGATGACACAGAGCTGAGTGGTGCAGTTGACAGGCCTGGAGGGTGGGATACCATTCAGTGCGACCTGGACAAGCTTGAAAACCAGGCCCATGATGTTCAAGCATGCCAAGGGCAAGTGGCTGCATCTGGGTCAGGACAAAACCCTGTTATTGAAAAAAGCTGAGGGGTTGATGGGTTTGAGAGGAAAGAAGGACTTGGGGGTGCTTCTGGATGAGAGGCTGGACATGACCCAGCCCTGTGCACCCACAGCTCAGAGAGCCAAATGAGTTCTGGGTTGCATTCAAAGCAGCGTGGGCAGCAGGGCAAGAGAGGGGATTCTGCCCCTCTGCTCTGCCTTGCTGAGACCCCACCTAGAGTGTTGCATCCAGCTCTGGGAACCTCAGCACAGGAAGGGCCTGGATCTCATGGATCTGTTGGAGCAAGTCCAGTGGAGGGCCACTGAGATAATTAGAGGGATAGAGCTCCTCTCCTGTGATAAAAGGGTGAGAAAATTGGTATTAGTCTGGAGTAGGGAATGCTCTGTGGAAACCTCATAGCAGCCTTGTTTTATTACCTAAAGGGAACCCATAAGAAAACTGAAGGGGGACCTTTCACGAGGGCACATAGTAATAGGGTAAGGGATAATGGCTATAGACCAAAAGAAAGTAGGTTTAGCCTGGATGAGGTATTAGCCTCAGATTGGTGAAGCACTGGAAAAGGTTACTAAAAGAAGTGGTGGATGCCCCATCCTTGGAAGTGTTCAAGGCCAGGTTATAGGGGACTTTAGCAACCTGGTCCAGTGAAAGTTGTTCATGGCAGGGGATTGGAATGAGATGATCTTTAAGGTCCCTTCCATCCCAAACCATTTTACAGTGCTACAATCCTAGTGTGTACAGAAGCAGGCACCAAACAATTTGTGCAACATAATTAATCACATTGGTGGCAAAAATCAAGAGATACATTTGATTTGTATAAGAAAGGTGAAAGCTAGCAAAGATATTCAAAGACTACTAGATAGAAAGCCTTTCAGAAAGTCTTAGGCATGTAGAGACATCCTGACCAACACATCTTGTACTTGCTGCAGTGAATGCTCCTTTAAGAGCATCAGTAGGGGACAGTGAGGTGTGGTGCAGGACATCACTTAGGGAGAAGTATCTAGAAATTTGAGGCCAAACTCACTGTATTCTTCATGGGCAACTACTGAATTATTTTGAGAGGAACATTACACTTCAAGCTTAAGGTTCCCTGAGCTGTTACAAAATTAGAGAGGAGAGGCCCCTCTCCACAATTATGATATGGTTGTATTTTCACGTCTCCTTAGTCAGTTGATTACAGCAGTTCAGAATGATAGAAACCACTGAAAGAGACAACTGCAAAATTAAATTTGTGTTAGAGGCATATACCTCTAGTTAAATTAATTTCTTCCCACTTACCAATAATGTAAAAGACAGTACTGAAGGCTTGGAATATTATATGACTCAAGAGCAATTTTTACTTCAGGAGACTAAACCAGCAAAGCATAAAATTTTAGTCTCTTTGCTTCAATTCTGCTTTCTTGGTTGCCTCCAAGTTTAAACAGGAAACCATAAATACTGATCCTGAAATAAAATCTTCACACAAAAAAACCCCCTCTAAGTCTTTGTTAAGTCTAATATCTGCATGCAGTCACATGACTGTTCAAAATTACTCACTGAAGCAGCTGTGAATGCATATGAAATGAAAAACCTCTGTCTTATGTACAAGGAATATAAAACATGCTGCTACTTGCTGAATACTTAGAGTGTTAATTCTCCACTTTTTCTCATTATTGTAATTAAAATGATTGAATTACAGTTGGCAGAGAGCATTTGCTAAACCATGAAGTTATTGGTGTCTCTTGCATAGGATAAAGCTCACTTGGAGACGTGAATCTTTTGAACAGGACGGTTAACTGCTGTCCTGATGGTTACAATCAGTGTTGTCAGTGTGACAGTGACTCCAGCTGGATTCGCTGAGGCTCCATGGAACACTTTTTGCTGAATTCTTACACCCAGCTGGCCCATGGTCCTATTTGATCACTTCAGCACATGCACCATCTGTTGCTATTGATCATCCTAAAGTATGTACAAAATACCTCCTAACTATCTTAGTTATGTGTGAAGGATTGCCTGATATGATCAATTTTTTATCTGTTGGAGCAGTTTTTTACCAATTACAGATGCATTATCCATGTACAGTGCAGTCAGTTCTATGGCTAGGACCGTCTGGGAGGAGTTTCTGGAATGAGCAGGTTCTCCACCCTGGATATTAATCATTTTAGTTTAAAATAGTGTGCAGAAGTTGGACTACGTACTGCAGAATCTGCCTGTGGGAAGCTCTGGATCTGTCTGAAATTCTCAGCTAAATTATTGTAAATGTTGGTCAAGTGCTTTGTGTTGTATCCTGTAAACTCATTGTGCTAGAAGAGGAATAAAACTGGTATACACAATTGAATCTTAATATTCTGCTTTAGATATAGTAAACCAAACCAAAAATATTTCAAAAGTATTCTCTGTGTCTTTTTTTATTTTTTTTCTTACCCCTGATAGTGCTTAAATCAATCTGATGTTTATTTTCAAACAATTCTCTTCTGTGTAATGATTTGCACACTTCATCAAATAAATGTACAGACTAACAGAGATGCCATAATGTCAGCCATTGAAATTTCATTAGCAAAAGTCATTTGCTATCCTGAGTCATTTACTATCCTTACTATCCTATTATATCCATTTTAGATGCAATTCCTTTGAATTGCAAGGCTACTTGTCCTAGACTGACCCAGCACCTAAGTGAGAGACTACACACCTGAGCAAAACAAATTTGATTTAGTCTGTGGTTCCTGAAGCCTCAAAGAGAGAGATGAGTTCTCTTGTGTTTACTTTTACTTATTTATTTACTGATGAGACTTAATGTTTATGAGTCTTGTTCTAAACTTTTGTATCTGCAACAGAATGAAATCAATGCTACTTGCTCAGATTGGCTGTTGCTTAAGACACATTACAGGCTGGTCCCATGCAGAGCATGTATTATTGATGCTTCTAACTTAATTTTTGTATTAATCAACGGCAGGACAGTTTGTTCTGAGGGCATATATTAAAGGAATTTATTCAGTTTTGTGATCGTATTGCTGTTCCGCTTTTTTTCTGCGAGTATTTGAGATAAAACTAACACAAAACATATTAATCAATTAGTATTATTTGGTTTTGTTCAAAACCAAACAATACAACCAAACTATACAACCACAGAAAAAAAAAATAGAAATCACATGAATTCAAATGCAGACCAAGAAAATAGAAACTAACCTTGTTAAAAGTTGTGTACATAGTCTTAGGAAGAGCAAAGATTACTCTTTTGTGTTATACGTCTTGATATGTTCTCTGCATTTTCTCAGGAAGTAATTTCTTGTTTGGTATAAAAGACATACCTTAAAAATGCAGAGTGGTAAAGAATCTTGTAGTAATTTTCTCTTGTCGTTGGATGTCCCTAATTGACTAACTACTTTAACCTCACCTCATAAAGGCAGGATGGATTCTGAGGAACAGACAATGATTTTCTCAAAATCCAAATCAAGAGAAAGATGACTGTGATTAATGTTACCTACTCCCCCTTTCCCATTGCAACCTGCCACCCCTGCAACCTGTATTTGCAAGTGATTTATATATTACAATGGCTGGCTGATGCTAATGTTTTAACTGGGGTCCTGTAGTAGTGAGAAAAAAATACTAAGGTACTCAAATTTATGTGGGAAATACACAACTGCAAAAAGTGGTCTCTTTTGTCCACAAACAGACAGATCCTGACATAGACGCACATTGGTGCCTAATGGAATTCAGAACTTAGCATGGTTATTATGCTACCAAGGGAATTCTGAACAAATTTTCTCTTCAGAGGTTCGCACAGCTGTCCTTGAATTCCCATTCAACTTCAAAGTGACACATGAAGAACTAGGTTGAAAGGGATAAAAATTGCCCACTTTCCATGTGTAGAATTGTCAAATAAATAAACAATTCAATAAATATACACAATTACGATAGGAATTTTTTTTTCCCTGGACAGCTCAATATTAAGAAGTGTTAATAATTATCTTCTAGCTGCACATACTTTTGATGAGTGGAATAAAAACTAAGATAACTTTTGTAGAAAGAAGTGAATGCTTCCATTTGAACAAATGTTGTACCTGGAAAAACTTACAAAACTTTCAGGCACAATAACTCTACTTAGGTGGGAAGAAGTAGATTCAATATAGTAACAAAAATAATATATAAGATTTCTTTCACTTCGAGGTTGATAGACAACAGTCTACATTTTTCAAAAGGAAATACAGGCAGGATGATAAGAAACTTTGTTCTTTCATATCTTACAGAAATAATTGCAATAGATGGCAATGTGCGAATCCTGGAATCATAGGATCATTTAGGTTGGAAAAAAATCTCTAAGATCATCAAGTCCAACTGCTAAAATAATACCACTTTGTTCAGTGCTAAACCATGTCCCTAACAGGTGCCTACTCTATATTGTGTCGACTCATGACTTTGATTCAGCAAAAATGAATGCATATGAACACCTATGACCTGCTTGATATTTGAACCAGGTGAACTAACTTATGGACTATTCTCACATGGGGATATTTAGGTGTTTACATGTGTTTATGAGATTTGAAAGTAATATTCAGAAACAATAAGGAAACCAGAAAAAAGGGGAAGGAGTGGAGGCTGATAAAATGTTAATGTGATGCTACAGCTTGGGAAATGTTTAAGATGACTATTAATATTACAGGTTGATCTTGCTAAATTTTTCTCAAAAGAGGGTTTTTATAGCATTGGCTGCAGAAATGAAATACCTCAAGTGGAACCCAAGCATCTTTGATGTCATGACTCTTCCATATCAGTAATAAAACAAAAAAGAAGGTAAAACTCTTCCTCTGAAGTCTAGTAGGATGGAAATTCTGCTTATCGCTGTAACTAAAGATTATGCTCTCATACTGTATATTAAAAGGTCATTAAAAATGTTGGTGAGACTCCTCGTTTCTTTCTTTCCTTGAAAGTAGTTATGAAAGCAGGATGCATATGGTTTTTAATATAAAATATGTTTTCCACTTTATAGCTAACACAATAAGGAATGACTACCCATTTACTTGATGGCGGAAGAAAGGAATGAGTAACAGATCCTGCTTTTATTTACCTTATCTATAGAATACCAGGAAGAATCCAGAGAGGTTTTTAAGCAGATTTCTGTTAATATAAGGGTACATATGCCTAATTCTCTCAACTACATTGTACTAGATCAGGCTTTATTCTGTGATCCTTCCAATGTGTATAATAGCGTTATAATAAATGTACATGCAGGTAGAAATAACTAAGTCATCTTATTCAAGCAGATGCACAGAACTGCACAGGGGCTTTTTTATTATCTGAAATGAAAAAATACAGACATTAGAACCTGGCAAATGACAGTATCAGGTGTTACTAATAGCAGAGATCTTTATAATTGCTCAGATCTTGGCCAAAGACTTAAATTGAGCTTGACTGATCTATCCTGTTCTTCTTTAGGCATATTTATGAGAATACAGACAATTAAATGATCAAAGGAGAAAAAAACTGATGAAGAGATCTTTTCTAGTCAGATATTAAATTTCTAGGATGACCTTTACTTTCAAAACATTGAAGTTTTATGACATTAGAAAGATGTCATGCCAGCCAAAGAGGATGTGCCATTTTCAAACAGGAGAGAAGTCAAGACTAGTTTTTCAATCAAACAGTCTTTATTTGGAAAAGAGAGCTATGCATTTTCTAAAAAAACGAAATGAAAATACAGTATAGGTTATGTCTTATGCTACCAAACTACCAAAACATATACCTCTAAACATATGTACTGTTAATGATGATTAGATACAGAGTTTTATGTTGAAGATCTGGATCAAAATTTGTTTTCCCTAAGTATGATGTTTGCATTCATGTGTTTTTGGGGTTGTACTGCATCTCACCAGGAATTACTATCACTGGTAGCAGGGGTGATTTAGGTACAATTGGAAAGTTTTCCCATTCAAAAGGAAGAAAACCTTTTATTCTTTCATGAGTTCTTTAATACCTCAGGGTACCATCAAAATATCATTGTAGTGTTGCACCTATTCAGTACTTTTTTATTGTTTATGGAATTGTTTTGTACTGAAAGAAATTTTTTATTGAATCAAATGTTCTGGGTGAAGAAGACAAGTATTTCAGTAAAGAATACCAATTCAGTAACCGAAGACTATGGGATATCCATACAAACTTGCTGATACCAGCTTTAATCCACTGAAACATATGTGAATGAACAATGTGCAAGACAAGAAAAGCATTTTACTTAAACCATTCTTTGTAGAAATCACAGAAGAAAAAAAGAGACAAAACCCACACCACTCCTTTAAACTTCAGCTGCTGTAGAAAACCAAGATGCAAACACACCAAATTAGCATGTTTCCTTTTCTCACTAACTTAGAGACAGATTTTTCATCTAAGGGACCATGTTGTTAACTAAAGATCTCCTAAACAGAATGTGAAAGGGTAATGTTAGAAGAAAGGTTAAGTTATAATGTAACCTTAGAGTACCTGGGAATACTAGGGAAATGTATTTCAGGGAAAAAACTGTAGTAGAAAAAGAGGCTTCCTGATTAAATGTGTGTGGACAGATTAACTAATAAATAACTCATATAACTTTTTCTTTTTCTTTTTTTCTTTTACTCTGGAGACCAAAATGTGCAAACAAAGTCCAATAAAAATCTATAATACAATATTAAAATGAGGTATGTGTGTACCTAAATCCCCTAAACTTTGTCACAGTAAACGCTCAATTCTTTGAAACTGGTATTTAGTGCAAGCACTTTTCAAAAGCCAAACAAGACTTTTAGAAGTAACTTCCCCAATAAGAAGCCCTTTCGGAGAACTTACAATTATATTTCTAATACTTATATGTTGAACATTATTACTGGAGAAATAAGGTACCAGAAAACTTTGAGAAGGTAGGATCTGGCCAATGTCAACATGAGAAATGTGGCAGCCACTTTGTTTCAAGAAGTATTTATCTTGAGAGAATACCAAAAGGAATAATGTCAAAATCTTGTCAGATAAATGGAAATAAAAATATTGTTCTTGTTTCATGGTCCATTACCAATGTCTTTGCAAAACTTTTCTGACCATATCAGGGAAAACCCCCACAGTGTTGTTGATTTTTTTCCTTAACACAACTAGAGCAATTTACAAAATAATTTCCCTCCTGTCCTTCTGAATTTTTTTAAGTGTATGGTAAAGAGCCTAGAGAATCAGAAAGTATGGGGCATGCAGGTTAAGAGTGATGAACATCATCTTAGTCCAGTGACTGGAAAGCTGGAGAGGGGAGAGAAAATGTTTATAAAGCCTTCTGTGATACTGTGCAGTGTGCTAATTCAAATAACTGGTTTAGAAATATGTTTGGTATTTTAATTTTATGCTTATAATTTTCAAGCATAGACTGTCAGGTACAAGATGAAATCCATTACCAAGAAAAATCCAATGCTCTAGTGTTATGGAAGGTTGTACATCACACATGTTCTGGTATATAAAAATATTTGAGTGAAAACACTAGAAATTATGAAAAAGAAAGACATATCAAATTATGTGGAGCTCTTAAAAAGCACAGTGAGTGTAAAAAAGGACAGGAAGAAGAAGAAGAAGAGGAAAACTGTTCAGGAAGGTTGTATGGTCTGTATAAGGTAGTACTACCCTTAGGAACTGGTCACAGGTAGGGAATAGTTTAGATCTGCGCTTCCATGTTAATAGTGAAATAGCAGACAACTATTACTGATTATTTTGCCACAAGTTCTGTCCTTGACCTTTATTTGGGTCCACATTATGTCCTGGCAGAGATCCTACCTGTAGGAACTTCCCCATGGGTTGCCTAGAGAACTGGACCAGGAGCTGGTGTGGCTTGGGGGTGCAGAGGTTGTGGAGATCTGAGGATCCATTACTTCTCCACCTGTGACTGCACGCTGAGATGGAAAGGCAAATACAAGATATGTGCTTCTGAAAGTCTCTTCTCTTTGGACAAACAACAAGCAGTCAGGCAGCAATTGTGCTTTGGAATCTGTTTCAGTACTACTTTATTCAGGATTGTCTCTAAAGCAGACCCAATCATTTTGCAGGAAGCAAGGGTATGAGGGCAAGGGTACTTTTCAAAGTACCTGCAGTAAACATCTCTGGTTACCTCTGATACTACTCCTTCAGAAAACATTTGCAATGCTTTCTTAATTTCACTTTTAGTATAGAAGCTACCTTCAATGAACTCAGTAACAGACATAAACTAATTCTGCATTTCAGGAGCAGAGAGCAGGATCTTCCCTTTTACTCAAAAGAATTCTGTGTTCTTAGAGTAAAGATATGTTACTTCCAGAGTTATTGTCAATGGGAACACATGTAAGGAAATTAAACTGGCCAGGAAGGTTCTATACTACAAGAAATCAGTATTTTATTTTATTTCAGGAGCAACTGAAAGTCAAAAACATTCAGAAAAATACCCTAAATCTTTACATTCCATGTTTGTCCAGTGTGTATTACCCAGTTACTGATTCCTCCTCCTTATTCTTTAAATAGAGTTGTCCTGGGGAACCTACCATCTGCCTGATGTAAACTGCCCCGTTAATTCTCACCTGGCTACAGCTGCAAAACAGATGAGAACAAGGAGAGGGAGTTAATGAATGAGTCCTGGTAAAGATCTCAGCAGGGTGCCTCCTTTAATTCAGACCACAGTGGTAGTTAGTATGACAACAAGCTGTTACCACCTAATGATTTCAGTTCCTTAAGTATAATGAGTTGTGCATTCCCGGTATGCTTTAGACTGGACAACTTAAAACTACTCTTGTACTTCAGAACCCTGTTGCATACTGTGAAATTCCATACAGAATTTTCACCAGAAAAGGCTTCAGCATGGAAATGGAAACAATTAATGGTCATGAAAAATTAAATTAGTGATCTGTCAGTATGTAAATAAGTAGAAAAAATCCCAAACACACAAAAACCCAAATAAAACACAACCAACCAAGCAACCAAAGAAAAGTTCCACAAAAAAATAGAAACACCTTTTG
The DNA here is from genome assembly GCF_041296385.1 of Aphelocoma coerulescens. Classification (NCBI taxonomy): domain Eukaryota; kingdom Metazoa; phylum Chordata; class Aves; order Passeriformes; family Corvidae; genus Aphelocoma; species Aphelocoma coerulescens. Next base: position 27,962,518 of record NC_091015.1, read on the forward strand.
GATTAAATATCCAGTAGGTTATTGAAAGTAATATGGTTTAAAAATATCTCACAAAAGTTATTTTCATCAACTGAATATATTGTAGAACTTCTGATATTGTATTTAATGTATTTTCTTGCTGTTGAGTAATATAGAGTCTGAGATAATGATCTTGCATGTGGTAAATGACAGTTGTTTCACAAGGAAAATATCAAAAGAATTTGTTAAAAAATGCACATTATTAACAAGAATTAGAACAGCTAATAAAGAGTTGCAATAAAGAAAATCCTTGAAGTATGGAGTGTGAAGTATGATGAAGCTGAAGAGCATCTGAAATCTAAAACAATAGAAATTCAGCTTCTTCAAACTGAGTTATATTTGGCAATACACAGTCTTGAACAGGTTCTGAAAATGATCCTTCTGAAAAGTTTAAGCATCCAATTTAAAACTATAAAAGTTATTCACCTTATTTTGGACTGGTGCCTATTGTAGAAATGACTGAAGGCTTAGATACGCAGGATTTTGAAGAGGGAAAATTGGTATTCACATGCCAGACGAATAATCTGTACCCTTTTGCATATTCATACCATCTTTCATTGCCGGTGCCTAGGACCACCTAACCTTGCATTGGTTCTATGAAAGGACATAAACTGTGCACAAACATTTCCCTTATGTTCATTAAGCTGCGGTGCCCTGTTAGGCATTACAGAGAGGAATCACTCCCAAGGTTGGTTTGGATACAGCAGTGACTTCACCTTGCATCACTCAACTCAGAAAGGTTTACTGGGGGTGTAGAGAAGGAAGGACATTATTTGAATGATTTCTAGCTGGTACAGGCTGGAACCATCATTGTGGTAAGAGCTCATGGCTGAAAGGGGCCTGTACCCTTAAAAGCCCTAGATGGTCTGATGAGTCACATGTCACAAGTATTAAAGAATTACATAGTTACTAAGGGTTAAACTGTCCTGGTGAAGAGGGATAAAGAGTTTAAGTGAAAATTTCCATGAAAGCTAATAGGTAATAAGGCTACAGATTAAGTTAAATAGGATTTACAGATTGCTGGTGCCCATGTAAGGATAGGAAAAGAGTGTGTGGTCATACTAACACCCACATATGCCTTAGTCTCTATCTATAAGTCTAATGATCCAGAAGTACTCTATGACAACTCACTGTTATTATCTAGTCTCATGACATTTTGAAAATAAATATTTTTATGAAGGTTGGCTGCTTATTTCTGACTGGTAACTTCCTCTCCACATATGGAGAGCATTTCTTAATATCAGTGTTCTTTTCCTTGCTGATTAAACGGAACAATAAACTCCTAATTAGGAGGTCTTAAAAGTTTTGGTTTTGATGTTAGCTTTGCAAGTTATTCACTGTGGGAGGTGGTAGGGTGGTGAGGGTGCTTCTGAGTCATCCCCAGTGCCCAAGCTGCTCTGCTGGATACAAAAGACATGTGCAGGAGAAGAGAGCTAGTCAGATTTGGAACCTACTTTTACATCACTGTTACCCCCAAGATGACCTCAATTCATTAAAAAAGTTATTTCTTGGGAAGTGTCTTAAAAGGTTGTTTGAACTTAAAGCTCAGGCTCAGTTGGAATTCAGACCATACCTATTCTCTACATTATTTGGGGCCACACTTTGAAGTTTTCTCTTTCTCCTGGGTATTTCAGCTAATATGGTTCACTGCAAAATGAGAGCACAGAAAAATACAGTATCATCATATTACTTGTCTCAGACTTGAAATGCAACAAGAAACCTAAGAAGAAAATAGCTCTTATTACGAATTAATACAGAGCTGTAAATAAAACCTTGAAGACAAAAATTTGAAAATTGTTTTAACTTAGTAATTTCTTTTGTCTTTTCTTATGATATATGCATTACAGAAAACATTATGAAAAATTTGTCTTCTGTCGTTTCACTATATGTCCACTCCTTAGAAGCAGCAGATTTTGCCACTGGCGTGTATCAAAAGAGTATTTAATCAGATTCACCATTTCTCTTTTCCATACCTTTTTTCTCAAGTTTCATACATGTGCATACACAGAGTTATGCATTTGCTTTGTCACTCTGCTGCAAGGAATGGCAGGAAATTCACTGTTGGATGGCGGCATACACGTGGCTAATGCCCTGCCCAATCCCAGCAGCCTTGGAAGCTCTGCTTGAATGATACCTGCGAGAAAACTCAGCTTCTTCCTTCATAATATTCTGAGTTCTTTACTTTTCATCCTCCCAAATATTTCATATCCTAGCAGGTCCTTATCACATTACATAATTTCACATGACACATGAAGTTAATTGCAGGTTGTTAAAGTATCCAGACAATTAAAAAACATGGTTTCACTGAAAAGAGATCTGAAAAAACCCTAGATTTTGCAAATACAGTGATTTTGATATGGGACAGTTTTTGTATAGAGACAATGATTTGGTTGGTCTTTCTCCAGAATGCAAGAGAGAGCTCTATGAGATAAAAAGACCACATGAGCAGTAGATTCTGTCACTTTCTCTTTTGTCCTAGTAAGATCATCCATAGGATCCCTATTTGCTCCTTCACTTTACTTTCCTAGTCTTGTGTGAAAATATAATGAAAACTCCTTTATGCATAGTGCAGAGTTCCTTTCTGTTAATTTTTTGTGCTCAGATCCAGTTCTTCAGGTTAGTGGGCTTACAGCAGAAAATTCAGTCTTTGTTGTCCTTGTTTGCCGTAGAGACAGTCCCATCTAGAAAAGGGAGTAACCACATACCTCTGATGTCACATGTGCTGATCTACTCAGGAAATTCATGCTGTCACTTCTCATATTCATTCTGTCACATGGGAAAGGTCCTTTTAAAAGCACTGGTGGAGATAAGGCATGAAATAGAAATACCTGTAAGCCAAAGAAAGCAAGTTCAGCTCAAGACGATCTTCTTTGTGACAGAATTGTTCAGTGCCCAGTGGAAGACTGTATTAGGCAGGCAGGTGTCAGCAGAGGCAGGAGGAGAATTGTCTATCAGTGGCCCAGCACTGTATTTAAAAGACAAGCAGTGCTTTATAGCAATTATCTCATCCACAATGCAAAATTAGATTTGGATATGAAGTATTTCAAACATATTTTACCATGTTGAAAATCTGCCAAAATGTCTGTTTTTCTGAGAAATGTTTACAAGAGAGAAACATTTCCTATGTCAAAGCATCTCAATCAAGACACTGCTAACCAGCCATATTTTTTAAAATGGATATAGTAATATTTTTTTAGTATCCATTTAAATATCTTGTATTTACTTTTAAGCAGCAGTATTTTGGAATTGATCTGATTTTTTAGAGTTTCCAGTTTTGAAATACTTTAGTAAAGCTCTGTTGTATTTTCAGGTTCAGAAAAAAGTGAGTGAGGATTCTATTTAAACATCTATTAAAATCCTTATTTCTCATCTTTCCATGCATGCATGTGTTTTGAGGGGGTTATTTTTATTGCATCTATAATATTTGTTATTACATTTTTAAGGCAATCTATATGTTGTTATTATGTGCCATAATGATATCTATTGCAGCAAAGTGAGACAATATCAGACAGAAATCATTGTTTCCTAGATTCCAATCTGAAACTCAGAATTATCAACAATGCTTCATTGGTTTGAATGCTTCTGTCTTACAATATTTTAGAACCTTCATACTAAAAAAAATTGGCATTTACAGTCACCTATAATATAAAATTTGAAACTAAACTAAACTAAAGTCTGTGTATGTGTGCATGTGTAAACTGGTGCTTTGTTAAACCAGAATTAGGGAAAATAGAATAATATTTCATGTTAGTAGCCTTTATATGATGAAAAGATGTGAAGACAAACTGAATGTGTGGGTGTTTCTGTGTGTACAAAAGAGGAAGGGAGATTACAGACTGGATTAAAAAAACCCCAATATCTACTGCCATCAGTACTGAGTAGAACTGCCAAAAATGCCAGTTTCATCATTTACTGCAGCTGTGCACCTGCAAATGCCACCTGGATTCTCTGTCACTGCAGCAGTTTCAGAAAGGTCTGAATATTCAGCCACTGAGTATTCTCATGTTTTATCTACAAAATATTCTAATTACTTTTGCTGCTAATAAATGGCAGAGGGAAAAAAAAATGCCTCTAGGATTTGGCTCTGTGAACAACAGGGGTTGCAGTGGTTAAGAGTAACTTAATCTACTGTGCCAACAGCTGCATCAGTTGACTGCATCAAGCAATCAAATAAGGATTAAAGAAAAAGTCACATTGGCTTTAATTGTCTTAGTTTGTCTGGTTGGCATACATTGCAGAAAACGATTAATTCAGGCTGTTTCTAACAAAGAATAACCTCAGAAAGTTTAGTGTTTATGAGCAATCCAGCTGAAATGCAACTTCCTTAAACTTTTTTTGCATTTCCTTTCATCAGAAAGGAAAATAATAATATATCACCAGTTTTCTCAGGGAATAGCTATTATATATTAATACTATTAACATTCAAAGGAAAAATGACCAGTGCTGTAGACTTAGATTTATTTTGAATTAAGTCATAAGACTGAAGTCTGCTGAACAGTGGAAAAATGGAGAAAGCAGGGTCTGATTATCAAATCACACAAGTTATGGCAGCCAGCTACTAGGTTGATGATTCCAGACTATATGGGTTGACAATAAATGAAGGAAAATTCAAAAGGGAAGACCTGGAAGATCGCAAGCCTACATAAATACAGCCAATTTTCTCACTACTCTGTAAATCTCCATAATTCAAGCCCTTGGCCATCCTTTCATCCAGAAATTTCTGCTGAACTTCTGAGGGTGAGGTGGGCTGTTCTTTTTTCCACTGGAATCTCTCTTATCCAAGGTCATTCCTTTTTGTTTTTGCAATCAATCAGAGACCTGGAAGCAGAAATAAACAGTCTCCAGCCAGTTTCCTAAGAGAGCCACAAAAATGAACCTAAGATTCAGTCTGTGATTATGGAATTGGGCTTATGCTCTAAGAATATGGAGGGATGGTTATCATGACAACAAAACATGTAAGAAGGTTCACTGTTGTGAAATATAACAGGTCAAGGTTTCATAGTATAAATGCTTCCTTCAATTATATCATGGTCCCTTTTTTGAGCTCTTCATCTGTAACAATGAAGTTTAATGGCACCTCTTCTCTGGCAAAATGCAGTGATTAGTTTGCTTCCTTTTTGGGCTCTTACTTAAATTATAATCTTCCTTCCTTAAGAAAAGAAGAGTGGGCTTAAATCTATGTAATTCACAATGTGTGCAATGGGGCCACAAAGGTAAATAAAAAGAGGTCTTCCTTGTCTCTTTTCACACATACATGCACAAAGATGTCTTTTTCTCATCCACTTCATAAACATAGTAATGACAGTAAATATTTTTTATGGCTTTAAATACATTTCTGAATGCTGATTAAATACATTTCTGATGTAAATGCTGATTCACATTTGTCCTTTATGTGCTGCCACAGTTGCTCCACTTTCTCCTATTCCCAGGCAAAGCCAAAGAGTTCTGAGGGCAAGTACTGGAGAAATAAAATTTTCTATTCATTGTGTTAGCAGAATGCAGAGGTTGCAATTACCTCCTAATAAAACACTATGGACTAAGAACTTCCACTGTTAAAAGGTGAAATAGACCAAATGTGTAGGATATGAAAGAGTTTTGTTATAATTTATTATTATATTATTGTCAGAGTTTAGGTAAATAATTATTTAAAATTACATCATACAACAAATGTACAATTAAAGAGTTTGTTTTCTTGTTTTTCTTCCCAATGAAGATCAAAATAAAATTTTAAATCATGGTTCTTACTTCTTTTTCAAATGATCGTCTTACCTGCTTTGCCAAGAAGCAAAATTCAGAGAAGAAATTGAAGTTCACTCTTAATACTATACAGAGTCACCCAAAGAACTTGGCAAAGACTCACAGAGAACCCTTGAGAACATTTTCTAAAGTACAATGCCTACCACTCACATGTATCCACCAAAAAGATTGAAGAATATGTAAAATATTTAGATATAATACATAAACCAGCACCTGTTTGCAGATGTGATCACTGATTTGGAAGCCTCTCTGCTAGTTACCTATTTACACTTATGTCTATACTTTTTATCATAAAATGTAGCTGTCTTTATGGTTCTGTTCAGAAAATGTTGACTTGGCCTTCAGTAAGTGTTCCTCTTCTTGAACAGTTATTCAAATCAAATGTCTGAAGTTATTGCTGCTTTTCTCACACTAAGATATGGGAGCCAGATAGTCTCCAAATCTGGGCAACAGAATTTCTATTTGTCAAATGCACCCTGAGGCTCTGAGACTGTGCATCTGTCACAGCTGTAGTGCAACTGGGTGGGTCTGACTGATAGTGATTGAGTAAAGTGCCAACATCACTGAGTAAGATTGAAGATGACTACACCGATATGCTTGAATTGGCATTAGTATTAATGAACAGGACAGCACATATCTTGACATGAGTAAGTGGTCACAGCCTGGGAGTGTGGAAGTGAATATTAGCTCACATGACTTGGTGTAACTCTGCATGGGTGTACGTCTGACACATGAATGATTACTGGAAGTCAGTATCTGTGGGTGGGAGTAGCAGTGTCACTTTATATAAATGAGTCTCCATGACAAGGGGCAATTTAGTTTCTGCCTAAAGATTTCCTGTTGGTAGAGAATAACCTACCATCTCCCAGTGACAGAATATCCACTCCCTTCAGGCAGTTGCTCTCTACTTTCCATTAGGCTGTGGTATTTCTTAATATTTCTGAAACTACAGATATGTATCACTCTGATTAAGGTTGGAATGCGATATTGTCTTTAATCTTGGTTTGAATCCGAGCCTTCATTATTGTATAATTTGCTCAGTTTCTCTAATAGATGATATCTGTTTCCTGATTGATGGGATATTATCTCTCTTTCATGCTCCCTGTCAAAAGAGACTTCTGAAACTATTAGGGCATAAAACTATCTATATGTGTGCATGCACATTTATGCATGTATGTATGTATGTTCGCAGTCCTTAAAAAATAATGGATATGACTTCAGAAGAAAGTAAATCTAGGTATTAAATAAACTTGATTTCAGGCTTGTACAAACCTATTCATGCAGCACTAAATTTACAACCAGAAACCTGAATTTTTGTGAGTGTACATTAGCCCTTTTGAAACTGCACTGGAAAGAGCTCCTTTGTAAGGGAAAGCTCTCAGATTTCACCCAGACAATCCCTCACTCACAGCCATCCTGGATGCAGCAACAGGGAGGAGCTGAAGCTGCAAGAGTTAAACAGTAAAGTTTGTCCAGCTGTTCCCAAGACTGAGCTGGGCAGCAGCTGCTAGCACTAACCAGCAGTAAATCTCAAATGCTTTTGAACGCACTATTCTGTGCCAACTCTTGATTCAAAATGCCTGCTATGGATATGGGATGAATATGCGTGGTCATGTGATTCTCCTTCTGGGCATGGTGATGCAGTCTCCTTCTGTGGACAACTCCCAGTACCCAGAAAGAGTTAGGAAGAACTGATACCTCCTGATGATCCTGCTCAGGGTAAGGCTCTCTCAAACCTCCTTTTTTTTCCCAGCAGAAGCCAGTATCTACTACTTCTTTGACACAGCCCAGGATTAACGGCAATCAGCTAATTCTGTTTATGTGTTAATTCTGTGTGGGCACTGCCCCAAGCAGAGAGTCAAGAGTCTCTTTTTGGTTAAGAAACATGTGCATAAAAAGACTTCAAAATAATCATGCAAGACTCAATAAATGTGGGCTTTGCAAAATGTAGCAAAAGGAAGAAGTAAAGCAAGTAGGTCCAAACCCGATAACAAAGACCTCAACTCCTCTCACCACCAAGTGTCACAACAGGTATAATTCTCCTCCCTTTATTCATATGGAAAAATAAAACTCACACACACTCTTGTATTCTTTTTTTTTTATTCCTAATACTCTCAGAAATATCTGTCTTTAGTAAACCATCATTACTGTGAGTTTCTTTAAATTATAATCTTCCAAATTCTGTGGAATATAGCACATCTTTGATGAAAATTAGAGTTGTTAAGTTAAGAAAGACTGACTGAAGATAGGATTCTTTTCTCATGGTAGAAATCCTGCTCTACCAGCAACTACTTTTAGTGAATCCTATGACAAAATATTTTTGGTTGAGTATTCATATTCCTATATTTCACTTTCCCGAATAAGACTGAATTTATGAATCTTGTGGTGTCTGTGTATTTCTTATTGGGAATTTGGACCTACACTATGTGCTTGCAGCCCTCAACCATAGAGATCTCAAATGTGTAGGGACAATTTAAATCAGTTTTCCCAAATTAATTTCACTTATGTGGACTTTGTATTTTTGATGACTTTGATGATGGTGCTTCATACAAAGGTTGTGTGTATCATGATGAGGCATCTGCAGACCACTCACAATAAGACATTCTGCATCTCCCTTTCCTTGCCTGGTATTCACTTAGAGACAATATACTCAACAGAAGGGAAGCAATGGACTTTTTTTTTAACACCTGGGACTTAAAAACATGATGTCACAGGTTAGCAAGCATAGTCCCGGAAGGGATATCCTTGCTAAGGGGTGCTTACAGCTTCCTCTGGGACCTGATAGAACCTATCAGCTGGCCAGTTGGAATATGGACAATTCTTTAAGCCACTTAAAGTTGTGACCGCCTCTGTGATCCACACTTAAGAATAGACAAACTCCCCCCCCAGCTCTCTCTCGTTTCCGGCGCTGGGACAGGTGGCTGCAGGCCCCGTGCAGAGGCCAGTGGGCCCGGCCAGGCCCTGCTTGGGCCAGGCCGGGCCGGGCCATGGCCATCCTGGAGCCATGGGCCTGTTCCAGCTGTGGAACCCCCCCCCACTGCCTTGCCGTGGGCAGCCGGAGCGGCTCGGAACCCCCCCCCCTCCACTGCGGCCGAGATTCAGCAAAGCGGCCCCGCTGTCCGGCAGAGGCCAGGTGACCAACAGCGATAAGCCACATTCCAGCTGCAAGGCTGAGGTGAGATTAACCCTTTTATTGCTGTGAAGAGCTGAAAACCTGAGGGAAGAGAGAGAGGAGATGCTTAAAGCTGAAAGTCTGTTGTGAAGCTATGATATATCAGAGTATCCTGTTGTAACTTCATGAAGATATGGGGGGTGGAGTGTTCAACTCGTAAGCAATAGGCAGATGCTGACGCAGCTGTAATTTCATGAGAAGTTTGGACAGAGAGAGATGAACCAGATGAACCAGATGAGGACTTTTGCTCCGAAGAGGAAAGGAGAAAAACCTCAATTCCTAGAGATGCTTCCAGAGATAGTCTTAAAGATGAAGATGACCCTTTGCTCCCAGGGAAGGAGAAGGGCCTCTGTTTTTTTTGTTTCTGAACAGCTCAACCTTAAAATTGTACCCCAGAAAACTTTCAAGAGTGGACCCTCGAAAGCAGTTGCGGGAAAAGCTGCAAGTTGGGGGAAGGGACTCACATCGTAAGCAGAGAGACTCCTCTTCCTGAATGGACTGAACAATATTTGGAAGGGGGTGGCTGTCTCGGTGTGATACTGTTTTCATAGCATGAGCAAAAAGAGACTTCTCTTTCTAAATGGACTGAACAAGGTTATTATGGAAGTGGTAACAGACTGAACATCTTAAGGGTTGTCTTTACATTGTCAGTGGGAGACGGGAGGAAGGTGGGGGGAGGAGGAGAGTTCTAAAGGTGGTATAATTTTTTTTTCTTTTCTTTTCTTCTTTTAGGTCTGTTAATAAACTTCTTTATATTCATTCAAGTTGGTGCCTGCTTTGCATTTCTCCTAATTCTTATCTCACAGAAGATAAACAGTAAATGAGTATTTTAGACCAAACCACTACACATGACAATAAGAATAATACAGAACACACAAGTGTTGAAAAACCATTCCTTTTACAAAACGGAAAGAGTAACAAATTGTGCCCATGTGACTTCCCATTTACAGATGTACACACTTTCTTAACAGTAATTTTCATGAGCCATTTAAATAAATGACCTTATAAATAAGACTCCGTGTAAATCATGAACACCATCATGCAGGAAGATGACAGATTTTATGGATTGGTCATGGCAAAAATGGCAAATTTCACAGTTTGTCATGCACTAATGGAGATGGTTACAAAAACATAAAGTCATTTATAGTGATAAAAAATGACACTGAAAGGATAAGAGTTTTTTTTTTTAACAAAAATAAATCATAAAAATGTAACAATCTGTCAATGGATTTGGGAAAGATTGTTTTAAACTGGTGAAAGACACAAAACCAACTAAAAGAGCAAAGAGTGATTGTAGCAGGTTTTGTCAGAAAGAAAAAAAAATAACACAGAAGAATGCAACCACTTCAAATTGAATTCAGTGTGCTTGGAGTAGTTAAATTTGCACAGAAGTGTTCAGTCTGTGGGTTGTCATGAGCTCTGATGCATAATGTAAACACAGAGTAACAGTGCAAGGACTTTTTTAAAGCCAGTGTAAATGCAAGGTATTATTGTGGAACATAATAAAAACTATTCTTTCGGTAGCAAAGTTGTGTAATTAAAGCTGCCTCCTGAAGTCCAAAATCTGATCCAGCCATCTGTAGCCATGTCACTTCAGTCTGTGATATTTTCTGGTTAATCTAAACAGGGCTGAACCTTAGTGTCTACGTAGGTCTAATATTGGGAAGCCAATAGGCCAGCACATTTAAAAAGTGTTGGCTGGGTTTTACATTCCCTGGCTTTTGACTGGCCTTTCTGAGAGACCGCTTAAATGTTCTTGCCATTAGAACAATATTACTGACTCTAGGCAGTTGTCTTGATTTTGACTTCCCAAACCTAGAATTTCTTTTGAAAATGTGCCGATGCTCAACTTTGTCTGGAGCAGGTGGCTGGACAAGAGACCTTCTGAAGCTCATTCCAGCCTAAACTGTTCCACAATTTTTCCTGAAACCAATCTGGAACCTTATGTATCAGTGCTGAGCTGAAGTATTTCTGTATGCAACAGCCCCGGTATGCTGAAATTACAGAGCTCGTCACTGTTTTGTGCCTTTCAGCAGAATCCACCTAATTAAAGAGATTCAAAAATACAACATACCTGAAGTCAAAAGCAGTCTTAGGTCAGCTAGCAGCAAGACAGCAAGATAATACCATAACTTCAATGGCAACTGAAGAACTAGTTATGAAGGAATGTGAGGCCCAAATGAATGCACATCTTCTCACTGGATCCAAAGGTAGAGTGATGAAGTAATATTTGGATGTTCAGTATGTTGACTAGACAAAAAAGATTGCCTTATAATTTTCTTTCCAAAATATATGTCCTTGAAGCTTATAAATCTGCAGCTTGCAAATTCTGCATCTGTATCAAAACCCAAAAGGACTTTATCTTAGTTAATGAAATCTAACAGGGCTGCAGAACAAGACTAATGTTGCACCTTCTGCAGCAAACTTTTTCAGTGGGTGACATAAAGGCATTTATTTAGAGAACTTTTCCAAGAGACTGCGACAATAATTTGAGAATGCAGTAGGCAATCCACTACAACACACTTGCAGGAATATGTTTAAGACAATGAATAGTTAGTCTGTAACTAAAAATACAATATTTATTAACTTTACATGCTTCATAAACATGATAAAATGCTTCTGCTAATGCTCTCAAGATATAATATAGGACCTAGACACAGTGTTCTTTAGTAAACTGGATTAATTTTACAGTGAGGTTCTGTAATTCAGTGGTAGTACCATATAGCATCTTGAAAATTATGCTGCAATTTCATTTGAAGTAGAAAATAAGCCATGTAATCAGAATATGTCCTTTATTTTTACTATACTGTTAGTTTAATTTGCTTTCTTTACCTTTTCAGATTAGCAAAAATGAAAATTGTTAGATTGAAGCTGTCATTTTTGAGATTTGGGTTTGGTGGCTTTTTAACCATTTTCTTACAAGGAAATCTGAACAGTCAGACACGTTAAGATCTGCCTGCAAAGGTCTTTTTGCAAGAATCTAGGCAAGCACATGAAGTTCATATTTTACAAAATTGATCAGCATTATCACAGCTGCACTGAAGTGCAAATTCTCACATTTAACTTCCTAGATAGTCTCAAAGACAGCAGTAGCACTATGTTCACATGATCTCAAGCAATTAAATCAACATAATTTAATGAGCTACCACTTTTTCTGAGCCATTGTAAGGGTTGCTTATGAAGAGCCAGGATGCAGATGTTACTGCTTTGTAACAGACATGTGGAGCATGAGGATGTAGCTGCAACAGATGTGCCATGCATACACCAGGCACCTGATTGTTGTGAGCGGGGTGTATGCTGAGCACAAGCTGAATGTGCGATTGTCGTGTGCAGGACGGTCGCATGATTGTCATGTGTCAGGCACGTGATAGGCACTTGATTGTCCCAGGACATCAGGAAGAATTTCTTCATGGAAAGGATTACCAAGTATTGGAATAGGCTGCCCAGGCAGTTGGTAGAATCACCATCCTTGGAGGTATTCAAGAAACGAGTGGGCATGGCACTTAGTGCCATGGTTTAATTAACAAGGTGAAAATCAGTCAAAGGTTGGACTCAATGATCTTGGACATTGTTTCCAACATCAGTGGTTCTGTGGTTCTGTGAATCTATGATTCTGTGGTTAGCATGTGATTGACATGTGAAACCCTTGTGATCGCTGTGTGATGAGCACATGATTAGCGTGTGACAGCCATGCGAGTGCCACATGCCAGGTGTGTCCCAGACATGTGCCATCAGTGTGCCATCCATGAGGCATCCATGAGGCTGAGGGGATGGCCATCTACGCTGGCACTGCCCCAGGCAGCTGCTGGCCTCTTGTGGTATCAAGGATGTTACTCATGGCGGCCCCGAGGCAGAACAAGAGAACTATCAAACCAGTCTTCAATCAATTGGTTCTCTTCCAGCTTGCTGCAAGTACAACATATAATTTAATTGTTTGAAATATGGAGGTGCATGGTAATGCATGTTTTTTATTGACTCTGTTAACCCTTCATGTACTGTATAGGGAGAACAAACTCAAAGAAACTTTCAGAGCAAAAACCTAGAAGTAACAAACCTAGAAATAACAAACCTAGGGGAAGCAAGAATCAATGAATTGTATGTACAGTCAGCAAGAATGGCTCAACCAACCTGCAGTATCTTGGTGTGTTGCAGTAAAACAGCTACGTCTCATTGGGAAAAAAACAGACATCTGGTTTACATTCTGCAGAGCTGTGATCTGTACCCAAATTCCAGAAGACGTTATTTCAGCAGTTAATCACTGAGCTTTGTTTTGTATGCTTTCATAATGCTCAGAAGAGCTGTGTGAGGGTGTGTATACATATATCCAAATGGACAGAGAGAGAGAAAAAAAAACACATATGCAAAAAAATATATATAAAAAAAGTGAGCTTAGATGTAGCCTTACTCCCACAGCAAGAAATAGATTCCAAAGTATTTCCCAGAGTGACAGTGTTGTATAGATAGCTATAATATTTAAATTGACTTGTGAGGAAAAGGAAGAATAGGTTCCAGACCCAAGGGTACCTTTGAAGAGTGAAATCATAAAGGTAATGAACCTAGTTTTAGTGACGAATACAGACTGCTATCTTTCACTCAAAATGGAATTACTGTCACCAAAATCTATTCATTGTGCCATTTTCAATTCTCAATATGATTATTCTCAATAGAATTAGGTACTAAAATTGCAATTCTTCATATGTTTTATAAATCATGGTAGTAGACTTGAGTATTTTGACCTTTTTAATATTCCTTGGTTTGATTGGCCATTGTGCCTATCTGTTCCATGTATCCCATTATTTTACTACGTCTCTAACCTATGGGGAAGGGGATGAAGCAGGTGGCCAATGAAGATGTAGGATATTGTAAAGGTCAAAGTACTAACATTATTGCTAAATATTTCAGAGCATACTTTAAGTATTAAAGTTCTGACTGCAGTTTCTTATAACTAATGTTGAACAAAGAGCAGAAAATAGCATGGATTTTTTTCAGTACGTTAAGTTGGCCAAAATCAAAGTAACTACATAGGGAAACTGTAACACACTTATTACAAACATATTACTGAGTACTGGCTCAAATTATTTCAGAATTATGCCTTTAAATCAATACTTAGAGTAGGATAAGAACATTATACTCCTGCCTTGGATCCCTTTCTTTGAGCATAGTTCATATTTGAAAGTTTTTTGCAGATGTGTAGGAATGTGGAAGAATTACTAATCTTTTAGGAGATTAATGATTATGTTGTGTCTGGGTGGAGTACTGTCCAATGCACAGTCTTTAACAGTAAAGTGTAAATGTAAAGTTGTCGGGGTCTCCTCCCCCCGCCATGTAGCCCTGGGAGCCCTGAGGGGAGGCACAGGGTTTCCCTGCCCCTGGTCAGCCTCGTTCCCCATTGGTTGGTTTGTGTTCCCCTGCGCGGGTAAAAGGACCTCGGGTCCTGACTGTAGCAGTTCCTCGGCAGAGCCCGGCCATGCAGCTGGGGAAATAAACATCTCTGAAACATCTAGCAAGAATCCGTCTATATATAAGTTTCTTTTCCATGGGACTCCTGGTTTGATATAGGCGTTACAGTATCCCCGCTGTAACAAAATGGTGGAGAATTGTGAGCAGAACGATCCCCGATCCCTAAGCAACTGATTTGTGTGAGAAAACCCTGGAAACTTTGGATGCCTCTTCTTGGTTTTGTTTTGCTCTTCCATATCTAAACTATGGAGGAACCGTGGGAAGACTCTTGGCTTTCAGAGCCGCATATGGGCATTTATCTTAAACTTAAAATGATTCTTGAACAACGGTTTGTAAATTTTAGTTTGATTCAACCTCAAAAAGAACTGAAACACTTCCTGGCATGGTTGTTTAAGAACTTTTTCTATGTTTCTTGGGATTTAATTCTTACCAAGGGCTTTTGGAAGACCGTTTGGACCCAGTTAATATTTGAGTCAAAATATATGCCGCTGGAAGAATATTTTTGTGAATATTATTTAATAACCGAGACTGTTGAGCAATGTCAGCTGTGTCCTGGTGAAGGGAAGCCTGGCTCAGGGACCGTGCGGCCTCGGCCATGTGCACTGACCGCTCTGCGAGCAACAGCGAGACAATTCCCGCGCGCGGGCGAAGCCACGCGAGCCGCAGTGTCGGTGGCGGAGCGAGGCGCGGCAGGAGCGGCGGGACCCGGCAGTGCCCGCCCGGCCCCGCGCAGCGCGTGGTGGAGCGAGCCCCGTGAGCGCCCGAACGAGAGGGGCGGCGCGCGGGCGGCGGCTGGCGGTGCTGGAGTGGAGCCGCACCCAGCCGGAACGCGTGCTGGAGCAGGGCACGGGGGGGTCATCGCTTGGGGGCCTGGCCGAGATGCAGCGCCTCGAAGCGGCAGTGCAGCTGAGAGCAGAGGAGGCGACGCACGGAGAACGGAGCGGCGCGGCCCGGCCCAGCCGGCACGGCCCCGAACGCGACCCTGGGAAGAGCACACAGGCACCAGCAGCCCCGACAATTCCAACACGGGCGCAACCGAAAGAGAGAGCAAAGACTCAGCGAGACAGAAAACAGCAGCCACTCGGAAAAAGGAAAAGACCAAAGTAGCTAAGATCTTAGGGATAGTGAAATGGTATAATGTTAAACAAAATTATGGTTTTATAACAAGATGTGATAACCAGCAAGACATATTCGTGCATAGAACTGCTATTAAAAAGAATAACCCTGAAAAATGCATCCCAAGCTTGGGAGATGGAGAGGTGGTGGAATTCAAAATCATACAAGGTAGAAAAGGGTTACAAGCATCGCAGGTCACTGGACCTGATGGTGTTCCTGTGAAAGGCAGTATACATGCTAAAAATCGTAGTCCTGTAAGACAATATCTCCATTGTAAACCCCCCCTACAGTCTCCCTTTCCTAATCCCACTTTTCCCTTTTATCCTATGTCCTATTACCCCCAGTGTATTCCCAATCTGTTTTTTCATCCATGGTTTTCCTCACAAAACCATGCCTTTGCCAATTGTTTCCCCAAAAATCCTTTTCCAATGCCGAGTGGGGGATGAAAAGGGGGAGGGAAGAAATTGAACCCTCTCCTGCCTCAGTTTCCCCACAAAGCATGCTCAGAGAGCTCTGTCTCCCTTCTGTCAGCCCTAAGATGTTCCACAGAATCTGTTTGGACATTTAAAGACTCAGGAGGGTGGCTTGTTTTGTTTTGAAACTGTTCTTGTTATGTTTATCCAGTTGTCTTCATTCTCCTTTTATTAAAATAAAACGGGTGAAATGTTGGGGTCTCCTCCCCCTGCCATGTAGCCCTGGGAGCCCTGAGGGAGGCACGGGGTTTCCCTGCCCCTGGTCAGCCTTGTTCCCCATTGGTTGGTTTGTGTTTCCCTGCGCGGGTAAAAGGAGCTCGGGTCCTGACTGTAACAGTTCCTCGGCAGAGCCCGGCCATGCGGCTGGGGAAATAAACATCTCTGAAACATCTAGCAAGAATCCGTCTATATATATGTTTCTTTTCCATGGGACTCCTGGTTTGATATAGGCGTGTTGCAGTATCCCCACTGTAACATAAAGTGTTAATGGTCTGCTTACTTCCATGTTTCTGGGACTTTAAAGAATCTGGCCAAGTCAGGATAAAATTTGAGCGCTTAGGTTCTTCCCCTTGAACTGGAAGCAATGTGTACCACTGCTTCTGTATTGAATTTGCTTCTACAAATTATTTACTACTTTTTCATTTGACTTACTCAGATTATTTAAACAGAAAGGTGAAGCTTCTGTATGTTGATTTGATGTAGGATCCAGAACTTCCATAACATAGCCAGGTGAACTGCTAAGATGTGATGACCTACCTTGAAAGTACAAGTACATAGGCACTGTGATACACAAAAATCTATTTATTAGTAAAAAAAAACCCACTATAGGAGTAGTGTCAAAATTATGTCAAAGACATTTCCTTCCCAACATAATTGGAGTCAGTCCAGAAAGAATATTAATACTGCAGGTTATGCATTTTGCTCTAATAGCTCTTTTTACAATGTTGACCTTTGTTACCATAAGGTTGACTAAATTCCACATGCACACATAACTGCAATAGGATCTTCTGTGTGAATGTAATATACAGGATCACGCTTGTTTTAAGGCATATTACTGCCATCTTATTGTACAGAGTGTAGCATATATCTTTTAAAAGAGAAACAGTTATTCCAAATGGTTCTGCTAAAAGCTCCTACGATAATGTTCTACATTTTCAGGAAGAAGGAGTACTTGTAAAATTAGAGATCAGATTATCACCAGTTTGAATTTCAAATGTCTAAAGAATATTTGAAACCTGTGTAACCTGACTCCTCCTAAAGTTAAGCCTGTTGACCTGTAGTTTAAGTATATATGACAATCTACAAGTTAATAAAACCAGTTTGGGTTGCAATACCTTCCTGATGAAGATTATCAGCCCAAATGATGAGCCAAGAATTTCAGTTTTGCGGATATAATGAAAAATATCAGTGCTCTAGACTGACTTTTCATCTGCCATTACAATCTTGTTAACTTCAGCACTCGAAATATTTGTTCAGGATGAATTACAGTACATGACTGGAACTTCCACTGAAATCTTTCTGAAAAGTGATTCTTTGTAATCCATCAGCTCAGAGGAGTGGTTAAACTGCCTGTGGTAGGTTCCATGCTGTGAGAGATGAAGACAGTACATTATTATGAATATAATTCATGTGTTTAGAAATCCCTACTCCATTTCTGTTTTCTTCTGTTTCTCTCATCCTACAAAATTCAAAAGGAATTCTATGACAGCCTAAAAAACCATGAAGTGATGTTCAGTCTGGGTTTTCCTTGCCTTTCCATCACTTATCCCTCTGCCTTTAGTTTTAGGTAACATAAAGATTGAGTTAAAGGGGCATACCTGAGGTGTTTATGATGATCTTTGTACATTGATTTAATATAGTTTATCAAAGTTCCATGATTTAAAATCCAGATAAACATCCCTATAAAGTAGATGATGAGGGAACAAGGACATTTCCTTAACAGCAGTGTATGCTGAATTCCTATTAAAGGAGCAGGAAGATGGGTAAACTAACCCACAGTTGATTTAGTGTTTTAATGGGTAGGGGTGACGGTTCGGGTCTCTCCACAAGCCACTGAACAAATATCAATATAGATTGTTCAAGGTACAGTCATCAAGGCAAAAATGAACTAAAAGTAAAATAAAGTGTAGTTAAATAAATAAGTGCAACAAATTACATTCTAGTAAGAATCCTGTGCAAAAGGGGTTTCTCAATACATGAATAGAAGTGAGCCTTGTATCTCCTGATGCTATTGAAGTTACCAAATAATGCCTGAAAGGAGATCTTTGAAAGAAGCATTTTTGATGGAGACAAATATTCCTTATATTACTTGGTGTCAGTGCCAGATATCCACAGGGGCAGGAGTGCTCCCCTGTATGTCTGTCTGGATATGTGCTTGAAATCTGTGAGAACCTGCTGTCCCCCTACCTCTTCCCACACAGTTAGGGAATGGACTGAGTTGTTACTCAGGATTCAAGTTCAAGAGTCAATAGTCAATTGAGAGAAAGTGTTTGTGTATTTTTCTGCAGCATTAAAGTGTGTGCCTAGGTAGAAGGAAAACCATATTTATTGTCAGTCTGGAGAACACTTCTCAGAATGTAGCACCTTTGCCATCTCCCTTTCATACTTTTATTAGGTGCTATAAATGCAAGCATAACTTTATAATTAAGTAGATTGTGATAATAGACCTCAATTTCCAGGCTGTAATGTCCTTTTAATTCCCTGCATGATGTCCCAGTCTAAAAGGCATTAATAGAGATGTTCTCATGTTGAAAAGAAAAGTGAGGGAAATCAGCATTAAAACTTAGTAAAGTCCTAGGTAGTAAAAAGCCTTTGTGCTGAAGATTGTTCTCCCACAGAGTAACAGAATTTTCTTTTAGCCTTTACAGTCAGATCTCATGCAGTTGAAATATCATAATCAAAGCTCTTTGCCACCTTGTTGAATCTACTGTACTTGAAATCTTTTTATTTAGTGAGAAACAGTGTTTCTATCCTAAATAATATGATGAAAGCATTCAAAATCTCAAATGAACCTTTCCCAGCTAAAAATATCTCCACTTTTTACTATTACAATAGTAGAGGGAATTGCCTGTAGGTGACTGGAATGATTAAAAAGGAATAGAGAACATACAATGGTTGCTCCAAAGGGACTGTGAGAGTTCATCACACTGTCAGGTGTCACTATTACTTTTATCCCCAATTTCCTAACCAGGATGGTGTACTACTTTGTTCAGGACAGGTTTGCACTGTCAGGAAAACTACAGTTTTTTTCAGACTCCTTTGTCAGTTGCTTTTAGTTTCCACTTGTTATCCTCTCCATTCTTTCCTACGTGAAGGTAGTGTTAGCTTACAAATAGCTGTTCCACAAAGGAAATGAGCCCCGCCAATCTGTGCACGTGTCAGTCCATGGTTCAAATTTTTAAGAAAACTACACATTTGAAAATTAATCACCTCTAAGTTAAGTGAATAATTTTGTGCATATCTCTAGTTTTCCTGGCATTGTGAGGAATAGAATTCGGTACTAGCAACATCTAAAGAAAAATAATAAGTAAATACTTTTACAGTGACTACTGCTATAAATTGGTATCTTGTTGAAAACATCTGTTTAAAGACTAGCATGTTTCCATTCAGTAGGACATAACATAGTTTTTAATGCTTTTCCTAGCCTTAAAAAGTCATTAAGAATATGATATTTCATAACGTTTCATCACTACACTTATCTCTTGACATAAACAGACTTTCAAAGATGAGAAAGGTTCCTGCTCATGGTAGCTGTTAAGAAGAATTTTTTGGTACTACCTGTTTTCCTATTAAAATGCCACTGGATTCTACATAAATCACCTCATACAGCTGAGATTAACAAACCCAGCAGAAAAACATATGCTGGTAGGTGGTACATATATCTGTGATCAAATGTGCTTCGAATATGCAAGGCATGGCATAAAGAGTCCACACCAAGAAGCAAATTAAGAAAAAGAACTGTCTAGATCCTCCCATTCAAAGGACTGTTTTCCCCCTGTATTCCTCATGTGTTCTCCACTGAGATAGAAAGGAATACAGGTCTGGAATGGATTTAATTTTATGCATGAGTGAGAAGAGAGCCCAGAAGTGGGAAAGAAATGAGGGGAAGGAAAGAGTCTGGGGAAGAAAATGGGAGCAAGGAAGATTTGTCACATGGGTTTTTAAACTGTTCTTTGGCTCTTAGTCATCTTGCCATAGGGAAAAGTTCAAGAAAACCTTGGCTAGAGATGGCTATGCCAAGTCCCTGGTGAACTCTGACTTGGCATAACTGGCTGGAAACACTGCCATCCAGCTATAGGCTGTCTGCTAGTGACTACTGACAGCAAGTGACAGAGATTCTCTTTGTGATGTTCAGGCCTGTTGCTTACTCAGGTCTTCACACCATCAGGAGGTTTTGCAATCATCCATTTCTGCTTTTGGAAACTCCTCTGCTCAGGGAAGGAAGATGCTGAATCTTTATGGCTAGGCAGACCCTAAAGAACCTAGTCTGGCTCAGAAGATGCAGCACCAGTGTAGGAGGTTTGCGTGGAAGGGTTTTAGTAGTGGAGGGGCTACAGGGGTGACTTCTGTGAAAAGACACCAGATGCTGTGCACAATATAAGTGGTTTCAAGACAGACCTACTGCTGGAGAAGGCTGAACACCTCAGTGACACTGAAATTCCCTCTGGAATAACACATTCAAGAAGAGGAAAAACTGCTGTGCCACAGCAACTGGGAGAGAAGAATGAGAAGATGTCAGATGAACAACCCTGAAGATACCAAGGTCCATTAAGAAGGGAGCGGGAAGAGGTGTTGCTGGCTCCAGAGCAGTGATTCCCCTGCAGCCCCTGGTGAAGACCATGGTGGGACAGGCTGTTCCCCTTCAGCCCATGGAGTTCCATGGTAGAGCAGATGCATACCTGCAGACTGTGGAGGACCTCACACTAGAGTGGATGGTTGTATTCTGAAGGAGACTGTGACCTTGTGATTGGAGCTGGTTTCTGGCAGGACCTGTGTGCCCATGGGGAGAGAGATCCATACTGGAGCAGTTTTGCTGGTCAGACTTGTGACCCCATGGTGGACCCATGCTGGAGAAATTTGTTCCTGAGGGGCTGCACTCCATTCTTATATTGCCCCATGAGCCTTTCATTATATTTTCTCTTATTGCCTAGTGAAGTTGGGAAGGGACAGTGTGGTTTTGTGGGCATCTGTAGTCCATCCAAGAGCAACCAGTCAAGTCTCTCCTGATGTAGCAGGTGGCAGTATTGTGGGAGATATCCTTCATCAGGCCATTGATGGAGTGCCAAAATTCTTAGTAGCCCAGCTACCCCAAAAAGCCTCTCAGAGTCCTTTTTTTTAGTTAAAAAAGGTAACGGTTTTTACTTGATGATAGGAGACCCGCACATCCTAAACTCCAGCATCATTCTGTTCAGTGTCCTTTCTTAGTGCTCATAGTGCTCTTTCTCAACTAAGCAACATTACAGTAACTACTTTGTTGCCATTATTTCAGAAAAGCTGAGCTTAGTGGTTGTACCAGCAGGCAAAATTTTGTATATAATTAAGTCCGGCCAGGCAGTAGTGCAGGATGTTTAACTAAAGCCAATTAATCACAAAATCACAGAATACTCAGGGCTGGAAGGGACCCCTGAGATCATCTAGTCCAACTCCCTTGCCATGGTAATTAAAGGTATTGGAGACTGGTCTTTAAGAATGCTGTATTTTAGGCAACATGAAAAGTTTTCAAATTTCATTCAAAGCCTACAATAGTCTATTAAAAGGAAGATTCGTGGCATAGAACACTAATCACTCACTTCAGCTAAAGAATAATGATACAATTTTATGAGTTTGAAAATTCCCCTGATAGCTACAAAGTATACACTTAGTATGTGTTCTTTGATGAATAGTATTAAAACTTGTCAAAATAATGAGGATGATGAACAGAAACTACTGAAAATGGTCACCATATCCTTAAACACAGGGGATCTTACTACTGAGTGATGCTAGTTTCTCTAAGTTGTCATTGTCCTGAAATTTTGAAGTGATGAAGTGCAACTATTTTAAGCAAGTTCTCTAATGTTGCAGAAATGGATGAAATACATCAAACAGGATTAGATTTGGAGTACTAGCAGCTTTGTCTTAACTGCAGCATATAATTACCCCATAATTTAAAGCCCACATAGCTATTGGATATTGAAACACAAAGCAAATAGAATTTCCTCTGAGTAAATAAAATTACATGATTATATGTGTTATGTCAAAAAAAATTTTTAAAAGTTTTTACGTTTTGTCTTTTTGATTGTTTACATTTGAAAAGCTTACAAAGACTATGAATATGTCTTTCTGTGTATCATAAATAAAAATTTAGCAGGAAAGTTCCTCCCCATTATGGGACATAATTCATATTTGAAAGCAATTTTTTAGCTAATAGAATTATTTAGTAATAATTTATTTCTTTCCATCTTTAGTTTATGGGTACAAGTTGTCACTTTCAGCCACTTACTTACTTTGATCAAGATTCTGTCAATCTTCTTCCATACAGTAGTGGGCCATTTTGGGAGCATTGACTCCAAGGTATTTTTTATGGAAAGAATGGTTCAGCACAGGAAGATTGGCCAAATTTGAACATCTGTGTGTCACAGCTTTGTTTTTTCCAATAAAGGTGAATACGTCAGAGTTCTCTTCTAATACTTTGGAATGATGAATATATTAAATATTATATTAGGATTTCACAGGTAGCTTACCAAAAGTGACATGTTTTTAGGTTTGTTTATTTTTATCATAGCTATATCCTATGGTTATCCAGTTAAAAGTCCTGAAAATACTTTAGCATTGGTATTACCCCAGGATTCACTGAAACTAAAAAGAAATCCCAGTCTAAGTCATGGTAAGCATAAAAGATTATAACTATGATAATTCTTCTGCAGTTGTGTACCAAACCAGGATTACTTGTTTATATAGTTTAAATTTTATAATAATAAAAATTCGATGTAAATAATTGTTTTCCTTCTCAATTCTCTTGAGATGAGTAAGAAAAAATGAGACACAGAAGTTATAAACAGCTATTCTGTAGAAAGCCTGAAGACTCAAGTTATACAAGTCTCTTAAAAAGACCTCAAGAGTACATGCAAAGCCCATGTGTGACTTGGCCTGCTTCTTGATAAGGAAACACCTACTAGAAGTATTAAGCCATCATTCCTCTAGGTCCTTAGATCTTTTTCTAAAGCTGTTATAAGGTTTCCTTCCTGAAACTGATCCACAGGGGAAAGAATCCACATTCTTTAATTTTGCACAGTGTTTAAAAGGACCAGTGCGATCTAATGATCTTGCTTACATTCTGCTTCGTGTCATAAGCTGTGTCCTTGGGTTGTGTGCATCCACAACAATGAAGAAGTGCTGGAAATCTTGTTTTAGATACACAAATAACATCTGCAATACAACATTGCTAAGGCTGATAAACTTCTAGAAAACTTTGAGATCTAGTATAATGGAAAATATTTTTACTCCTTATCCTTGAAAAGCACAAAGCTATGACATTTTCAGAGACATATCAAGGCAAAGATGTCTCCTAACCAAGCCTGTGTGCACACCTTCAGATTAGGAAGGAAGTGATATTTATTAAGAATTTATTTATTAAGTGATCTTTATTAAGAATTAACCTTGCCTTTTGAAAATATGAAATAATAATTTTAAAAATCAGTTCACTTATTTGTTTACTATTTAGTTTGATGTGGTTTATATTTTGTGGTTCTGTGTCTTAGCCAAAACTGGAAGTGTTTGTATTATGGCCATGTTGTGATATCTCACAGTCAAGTGGTGCTAGCGGAAGGGAGAAGTCTGGAAAGAAAACAACTTTGGACCATTGTCTAAAGCAAAATATTTCCTCTGTCTGAGAGGTCCAATTCCTTGCTTGCTTTGATGATCTGCTTATTATCTAATGGACACACTGTCTTTTCACTGCAAAAGAGAACAGCTTTACATTTAATTTTTTAATGATTTAATTTTCTTCCTAATACAAGAACACTTTCCCAGCTATGTGGGTGGTCGCTGTGACTGATTAAAGCAACAGTCCCCCAAATAGATTTGTTTAAAAACTATTAGAATTATAATAATTATTTTTGTTGTTGTTACTTCTTCATTATTCCATTGTTTCTTGCTATATTCACGTCAACAAATGATCAGTTGCATGTATTGCCTGTATTGTTAAATCTGCTTGTCTCTCTGTTGCCTGTGCCCTTTTGCTTTCATCTCCTCTTGCTGCAGAGCAGAGGAGAGGGTTTAAGGTGCCAGGTAGGATTAAAGGCATCCCAGGGAGAATTCACTTTTGAAGTGGCAGAAAGTAAATGCTTCTTATCAGCTGTAAGTGCTCCCTGTGTCATTGGCTTTCATGGCTGTGGCATGTCATTTGTAAAGATCTCTTATTTCTGCATGCTGTAGTGGAAAGTAATCTGTCAGCTTTTTACCAGTGTAACAATTCACTGGCAGAGGCTGCTCTTGGTGGATAATAGTGCCTGATTAGTGGTAAATTAGTATCATATAATATTCCCATAACAGCAGAACACATGCTTAAGTATATTTTTGAAGTATATTATACATTTGTCTGGCTGATTACAGTCTGTTTTTACAAATGTGCTGTCCCATGGCTGTGCCTTTTTTCCCAACCTATGTATTTCACCTGCTTTAGGAAGGGCAGTGATCTCAAGGGTGAATGGATTATTGGATAGCAAGTGCCAAATACTAGCACTGTACTCTGATTCAGAAATAAGTTGTCCTGGACATACTTGATGTGGAAATTTATAAGGAGTACAAAGATATGGTGAAAAAGTATTCAATGTACAAAACTCCTTGAATTTATCAACCTTCTTAGACAGGCCTATGTTGCCTATGAATATTTATAGGTAAAGCATGAGTGAATTCTGAAAGATTTAAATCTAGATTGCATTGTTAGTTGCCCAGGTTCAGTAATAT
The DNA here is from genome assembly GCF_041296385.1 of Aphelocoma coerulescens. NCBI lineage: Eukaryota > Metazoa > Chordata > Aves > Passeriformes > Corvidae > Aphelocoma > Aphelocoma coerulescens. The sequence goes on from NC_091015.1 coordinate 27,987,457, forward strand.
TTTGTTTCCTTCATTATTAGATGATAGAACAGTCTGTTATATGACATATTCCAGCAGATATCCAATTTTATTGATGGTCATTTACACAACGGAAAATCTTATTCAGAGACCATGCTCAAGCATGGCATATAAAAATATGATTTTCCAGGAGAGAAATCTGATATTTCCCAGCATTACTCCTCTCTGAAAATAAAGAAATGGAATACACAGAAATAAACTTAGTCCAGTAACCTCCTCTAAATTTGAATTATTAAAGACAAAGAACTGTTTCTGCTCCACTTATAATGGTATAAAACAGAGGAAAATCCCCTTTAAAATGAGAAAACACCTGAATTTTTCTTCAGTGACCAATGACAAAAATTTTAATGTAAAAAATGAAATAAATTGATGAAATTGTAAGAACAGAATGCGCCGAGTAAAAAATCTTGTGGAAAACTGCTGCTGTTAAACTGTGCTAAGGAAGACAATCAAGGTTTTCTAAAATAAAAAAAAAATCATAGTTGTAGAATTAAATTGTGTAGGTTTAAGGCTCTAGAAAAAACAAAACCTATTTTTTTCATTATTCTGATTTTCATAGAATTGTAGAACAGTCTGGGTTGAAAGGGACCTTAAGGATCATCTAGTTCCAACCTCCTTGTAATGGGCAGGGACACCTTCCACTAGACAAGGTTGCTCAAAGCCCCATCCTTGAACACTTCTAGAGATGGGGCATCCCCAGCATCTCTGGGCAACTTGTTCCAGGGCCCCACCACCTTCACAATAAAGAATTTCTTCCTAATATCTAAACCTTCTCTTTTAGAGTTTGAAACTCTTACCCCTTCTCCTGTCACTACATGCTTTTGTAAAGTCTCACTCCATCTTTGTTGTAGGCTCCCTCCAGGTACTGGAAGGCTGCAATTAGGTCACTCAAAAGCCTTCTGTTCTGCAGACTGAACAAACCCAATTTAGATAGGAATTCAATTAATTTAATATTGTTTTCAACTGCCAGTTTAAGCTTCCTTGTTCTGCTGAACTTTATATACAAAGAGCCCAAATGACAGTATTTGGAAGTTTTTATAGGGTTCAGGTTTAACACTTCTTTTTTCCTTTAAAAAGGAAAATTTTTAGAAGGTGATCTGCCATACTGTTCTATTTTAAATTATTCTTTTCTATGTATTTTAAGCAAGCAGCAAATTTTATGCCTGTGCTACCCACCTTTTACCCTCATCCATCTAAAACCTCAACCTTCATATAACTTTGAATTTCTTTAATATCTCTCTATATTTTTTTCCATTAGTGGCAGTTCTGGATGACTTAAGTTTTACAGGCTCTTAACTTTTCTAACTTGGCTGACGTAGTTTCTCAACAGTGACAGACTTGCCATGCATCAGAAGATATATATATGTTTGGAAAATTTAGTACCAGCAAACCAATAAAGTCTCTCCAGAGAAAAGCTTGCCGAACATCGCACAGGAGCAACACATCAATCAACTTCTTAATGTAGTCACTTTACTGCTTCCTTCTTTTCCTATAATTATTTATTTATTTATGTAAAGAACTAGGCCAGGGGAAACAATTATTTCTGTAAAGTTTTATCTTTAGATTATTATTGTGCATTCATCTCTTTATATTTTATTTATTGTTCATTTTTCAAAATAGATCTGTTTTTCCCTAAAGGAAGTGAGAGAATTCTTCAAGAAGGTGTTTTTTTCATTAAAAAATTGGAAAGAAAATCTAAAAATATTAGGATATATTTTAAAATTTAAAATTAATAGCAAAAACATTAATTGCAACCACATTTTATGCCTGTGCAAATTAAAGATATTTCTTTAAATATTTTTAAATTTTTCTTCCTTTTGTGTTGATTTTGTTTATAAGACTCAGTCCAAGAAGAGAAAATAAACCTTTTCTTGTGAGTAATTAAAAAACTCCAAACAAACAACAACATATTAACTGATTCAGTAAGATGAAATTTATTTCCAACACACTCTTGCCATGTACCAGATGTTATGTACTGTTGCAGTAGTAATTAATGGTAGGAACAGACAAAGACATGTTAAAAATGGACAAGGAAAATCAAAACTAGTGTCGAAAGAATTTGGACATGCTTGTAGCATTAACAAGATACGTGATGGCTTCACTCATCATGTCACTGTGACCCACTGCCCTGCTATTGGCTCTTTCCATATCCATAAGATCACTGGGAATTATGTAATTGACTTTACTGGTTATTTTATCACTAGAGACTATGTTTACTGGTGTCCTAAACAAGTGTAGAGCTTACTGAGGTATTTTCTCTTTCATCTGCATATAATTACACATACATAGCATTAAGTGTTCATCATGTGAAACACAGAAACAGTCCATGGAAAGAGATCAGAACACAGGTCTCCTCTGCAGATGTCCTGATTTATTGAGTGGGAAGGAATTATATTTCCCATTGCTCCTATTTTTCTGGACCAAACAAAAATACTGAATCATTTTTTTAAAAAAATTTCAAAGCTACAGCCAGAGAGTGAAAATGTGTGACTGCTAGAAAAACTGTGGTGCCTTGTGGGGAAAAGATGGAAGCTTGAGTCCTCTCATGCTGAGGACACTTTACAAAGATCCTCTAATCTCTGAACTGTAGAAAAGATGGAAGTGCACAGGCACCTCTGTCTTGTTTCACTGGCATCTTGAATAAAAGCATTTCTGCCCTCTGTGTTTTCTACAGAGATTATTCCAGATGTAGGATTGGGGCTAACAGGTTCTGAGGATCCTGTTGAGACATATTCATGCCTTGAACTGTTTAGGTGTGATAAGGCAACAGAAGTCCCTAGTATTTATATAAGTAAAGAAACTCTTTAGGGACTTCTATTAATGAAAACTGAGATATGTATAGAATTTAGGCACCAAACAGCTTACTGTTTTTCAAAAAACAATTGAGACTTTAACGCTTTTCATGACAAACCTCATCTAAAAATATTCCAGATAACCTTTTCACTCCATTGCAGTTGATTGATACTTTTCTACTGGTTTAGTTGCTTTCTACTTCTCTTGTCAGCTAACACTCAAACCATATCACTTTGTTGTCTATAACATGACAGGTCAGATGTAAGGTCCAAGGAAGTCAATAGTTCTCTTTTAAATTACTTAAAAGGAGTATAGATAAAAATCTGAGCTTACAGTTCATATGAAAGCTGACACATAAAAACTAAGTTTATTCTTCCTTTCTGTAGAAAAGGAGCTTCACAGGAATAGGTCTCAGATGTCAATGCCATGGTATGCAAAAAATTCCGAATGCAAGTGAGTTTTCATTGTACATAGAATTACAGTACTCAGCAGAGGCGCACTCAGCCACTGGAAAATGGAAATCAACTTTGGAAAATTAGGTAACAGGATATGCTGCTTTTGCATAATTGGGTTTCTCATCACTTCCTACAAGCACAACCACTGTTTACCAATACAATGCTGAAGGATGCAAATATTTGCTCCACAAACAATAGGTGGGCTTTTAAAGACACCAGTTGAAGCTCTTGAAGTTATCTGATTAGGACTTGTGTGCCCATAAAAGTGCAGAGATTAGAAAAAAGGCTTGCAAATGTATTCATAATGAGAAAGGGCAAAGGGGTTGTGTTTGGGACATGATTAGCTGGTAATCAGTAAAGAACAAACTGATTATTAGCTGTTCAATTCCTGTCAGTCTTAGGGGATTCCACTCAGTGGCCTAATTAAACTGAGTTTGAAGTCCTCACATCTCCATTCAGTGGCAATTTCATTATAATATTCAGTTCTTTGCATAAGCTTTGCCTTCCCTCTCTTTAATCATATGTTTTGCATTTGTGTAACACCTTCCCTGATTAGTTTCTCAACAGAATTAGCTTCTGATAACTGCATGGCTTATGAAAGCAAATGTCATATATAAGAAAATCCAGATATTAGAATTTTTTATCGACAAAAGAATTATTAAAAAAAAATCAACTAACATAAACATTTTTAATTAAATTTTTCATTAGATGGGAAATTATAACCTCTTAAAAAGCTAATAATTTCTAGATTACAAAGTTGGTTGTATTTTTTTTTTTCTAATTGCTGGTTTAGGCCATGTCCATGACAACTAACAGGTCTGATTGACTCCAAGAAGACAGACACAAAGTTGAACTGAGAATCTCACCACTACAGCCCAGCTGAAGGACCAAGTGGTGCAGTAGACAAAAGATAACTGGCCTATCCCTTTTCCAGCAGAGGGCCTATGACATGTATATACCAAATACTTCAAAAAAGACGGATAGTCTAGTTTGGATCTGGGCTATCTGTAATTTTTCCCCAATGGTAGAATTTTATTGATACCTAAAAGACAACTTGGTATTTTTTTTCCTTCAATTATTTGGTGTTTCTGTCTAATCTGTACTTTCTACTTGTTGATAGAATCTGGAAAAAAAAAAACAAAAACTCAAGAAATTAAGTGATGCAGATGTATAAATTATCATGCCATGATGATATACTGGAAACTTGAGAAGACAATTTATGCTTTATTTCTTATTTGAATATTATGACCCCCTTTATGCAAACTCAAATTTTAGTCCTGTTTTTTGATTGTGGTGGGGTTTGTTTGTTTGTTTGTTTGGGGGGTGGTTTTTGGTTGTTTGATTTTTTGTTTGTTTTGTTTTTGTTTGTTTTGTTTGTTTCTTTGCTTTTTTGTTTTTGTTTGCTTCTTTTTTTGTTTGTTTGTTTTAAATTGGTAAAAATTTAGACTCAGAAAGGAAAAGAAATAAATCCCAAATCTTCCTTCCCCTGGAAGCATAATAGGTGTTTTGGGGTGTACGTTAGGTTCAAATGGTGCATTTGTTTAATCAAGGTTGCTGCTATTGAATTCATTGGGTTTTCCCATGCCAGAAGTTGGGATGGGGAGCATAAGCTATCTCAGTGGTTATTTATCTATAAAAGATGTAATTTAACTTTCACAACTGGGAGCAGATGAAGAGAGATTCTTGTGAAGATGTTTGCATATAAATATATAGTATTCTATGAAGTTATGTTGTCCTGTAAAAACATGTATCAGTTAGTCTGAAAGAGTACATTATGGGGATGGGAACACTGTAGAAATTGTTATAAAGTGTCATATCCCAGAACTGTGAAAAAGCACTGTAAAGTGCCCATTCATAGTGGGGGGAGGCGGGGTATTGTTTGTTTTTGTTGGATGTTTGCTTGCTGTATCCTGTGTTGGCATATTTTCCTTCATTATTGTTCCACAATGTGTAATTCATTCACATCAGAGAATTTTTAATGAAGGTTTTGAAATGTAGTAACTGTTAATTAAATCTCAAAGCATTTCTATAGTTATCTGTTGTTGTAGATGTCATGGTTTTAGCAGGGAAATCAAGGTGTATGCTAAAGGCTGAATAGTGGAAAAGCAGAGATAAAAAGCCAGGAATCCTGTCTCCTTTGACTCCATTTCATCCACTCTTTTTCTGCTCCGTGTGTGACTTCTAGCAGGAAAATAACAACATTTACTTCAGAGAAAGATGCATAGGAAAATTAAAACATTTAATCAGGTGTGGAAGGAAGCTCATATTTGACAGCACACCTTTCCAAAGACTGAAGGGTACTATTTTCACTGATATGCTGGTGATTCCTATTTTTCCTTTCTCTTTTATAATGATGTACACAAACAATGTAGAAAGCCACCACCAGTTTGACTGCTACAAGGCCTGCATTGTCAGCCCATGCGAGTAATGTCAGAAACCCGTACTAGTTCAGTGACAGAGGGTTGGAGGAAGACTGAGGTTCATTTCAGTGCAAACAAGCAGCTTTTACATTTTTTACCTACCACATCATGCATCAATGAATAGATTCTCTACACGGGCATGATGCAGGTTTTCTCAGATTTATTGCTTTCTCTACAATTGTAGTTAAATTACCCCAACTTTTGCCATATCCCTTAAAAAGCAGCTTTGGATGCTAAATTCTTATGTATTAATTTTCTAAACTATTATTTATCATTAAAAAGAGTCAAAAACATTTATAGAAATAAAACCTTATGCTATTTCAAACACTGAAAATCTGTATTGTTTGCAGTTCTTTTTGCACAGTGCATCATTCTATGGGCAAATTGATTGAATGTCCTCTAACCCAAAGAAGTGTTGGAGTAGATCCTCAGATGGTGTAAATCAGCGTTGGTCTTGCCCTTTTCTGCAGATCTAGCTGGAAATAGGGATGATTTGGAATGTTAATGTTGCTGCTTCTGGGAGGTTTATTGATTTGTTCTACTTTAGTTTAAAAAAAAAAAGGAAATGAAAACTATTTGTCAGTAGAAGAAGACAGTAAGAAGAGAAGATGCTCAGATTTCATTTGAACTCTTATACTGAATAACTTTAGTTACTGGTCATGCACTGAAAAAAAAAGCAAGGAGCTATTGGTCTTGTAAGAAGAGTAATATTCAATCATCACAAAGGCCCCTGTGAAACCATTTAAACAACTTTATTGATTTTTCTCTGGTTGGCAGTGTTTAATTCAAACAACTCTCAAGGAGTACAAGCATCACTGCAGGCAAATTATCAAGTGTTCTGGCCTCTATCACTCTTTGGCCACTACTGCAAGTGACAAAAATGAACATTTCTCCCCCTTTAGTCTGCATTGTTCTGTGTTAAGCTAACAAAGACAGTGTAAAGTGAAATCTGAACCTCTGACCTTAGCTCACACTATTGAGAAGAAAATAAATGCCCTGTGTGCATACTTGTCTCACTAGTTACTGCCAGGATGACAAATAATTTTTTTAAGGGACTGAGGCTGCCTTTATGAAATACATCCATGGCAATTCCTCATTAACACTTGGAAACGACACATCTGGTCCCTGCACATGTACAAGCATCATTCAAAATAAGTACTGAGTAAGCAGTAGATCTGCTACAGAAAGTGTTAGGCTGCCTAACAATTTATAGGAGCGAGTATAGTAAATAGAAAGTCCTGGGAACAAGCAAGGTTGCTTTATGCCTCTGTGGATACATTATGTATCTATTATATCAAGCTGATTGCAACTAGGAACTTTCTATTTCCCTTCACTCTGTAAAGACCAGTGCAGTGAGAATCTGCTTATTCTTACAGAAAAATGTCCCACTTATTTTCTCCCAGCAGGCAGAAAATGATGTTCTATAGATAAATTTTATTTGGATGTACCTTGCCCATTCTTCTACCCATACAGAGGCATGGTCTCTGGATAAACTCTGTGGACTGAATTTCCTGAATCCCTTTTAGGAATAACAGTCATATTTTCAAGGAGTCTTTCCTTCTTGTATAGAGCCTAGAAGAAAAATTTTATAACTTAGAGTCAACTGATTCCAATTTAACATTAACTTTTCAAAAGTCTTTTTTTTAAAAAAAAAACAAACCAAGCCAAACCAAAACTCAAACAGCACTATGTAAAAGTATACATATCTGAATAGGAAGGTTTGAATTGGAAGGACAAAAAAATGACATTAGAATAGAAAATGGACTTGAAAGAAATATATATGGCTTTGTAAAATGTCTCCAGCAGTACACTTCCCACAGCATAGGATATCAGAGTGGAAAGTCACAGAAACTTTTTGAGCATTAAATCTTGAGATGATGCTGGACGAATGAGGCAATGATTATGATGAAAAAATGGTTTCCTGAAAGAATAACATGAATTTTATTTCTTCTGGTCTAAGAAAGAAAAACAGAAAGAGTGGGTGATATGGTTAAAGAGGAAATGCTGAAATAAAATTATAAAAACTGCTTGTCTAACAAGAAAAAGGAAAAAAGGGTAGCAACAGATTATAATAGGATAGGATTTATTAAACAAGAGGAAAAAACAAGCCAGCAAATAAACAAGCATCATGTCAGAAGGAAAAAGAGAAGCATGCATGATGTATTATGAAGCTGTTTTATTAAAACATTAGAGCAAGACACTTAACAGACATATCTGAAAGTGAACGAGGAGATGAATTCCATTTCAAACTGTGTCTTTCAGGAACAGATTTTTTTGGGGGGAGAAAAGGTGTTCCAGCTCATGATTAGTAAGTGAGGCATAAAAAGCAGACACTGATGAAAAAAAGTTGAGGCAGTTGGAAAATATGAACACATATTAATTAAATTTATTCTGGATATTTTTATTGCATGTCCATCCAGCTTCTAAGAAACTTTGTAACATGCTTTGCAATTCAATGGCTACTGTTACTGAAAAGCTGTGGAAGGAAAATTATGGAGAATGGAACAAAAAGCAAAGTCAGTCTACTTCAAAAATGACTGAAAATTATATTGGTATTATTTGTCTTAATAAGCAAAATTCTAGTAATACTTAGAAAAGTCACATTTGCTGAAGACACTGGGGATGCAAGGTAAAGCAGAAAGTAAAGAATAAACTTTAAATGAGCAATTTTTCATTATTTTTGAATTTACTTGTACAAATGTAAAAAATGTGACATCTATTGAGATTTCCATTTATTTGTTTTGTTAGTGTATCTTGTCTGAATGACAGAATTGAACTTGCTTCAGACATGCGACTTAAAACTTGAAAATAAATGAAATTCTACAATGTAATAAGAGAAAAGCCTGAAATGCTTTCAAGAATGGTATTAAAGATACTTCAAAGAACTTGGAAACCTGAGTTTTCACTTTCAGGTTCTCTTCAAAAGGCTTTCTTAAATTTGAGCACTTAGATAGAACGAAGCCCAACTGGAAGCCTAGACCTGGCCTTCTGAACTATGTAGCTGATGAACGACAGCTAAGGTACATTTTGTACTTATTTTAAGTGAAATGTTATTCTTAACCCCTATGAAATACTCTAATTTTTTGGCAATTCTGTGTATAAATATTATAAAAGTTTTCAATTTTTTCAGCACATCTAGCATAGCAACAGAAAATTAATATAAAGATAACAGAAATGTGAGAAAGAATATATATCACATAAAGTTAACAAACACCAACATCCAGAAGATAAAAACAAAATGGATATGCATATGAAAATATTTGTTCTCAAAAGAGAATTTAGTCACCCCAAGACAGACATAAAAGGTTTTTGATACCTCTTTGTGGAGCATTTTAATAGGATTTATTTAAAAAAAACAAAGTATTTTGTGATTCAGTATTCCACGGAATTAAGTATATTTGAACTTCTTTTCCCAGATGGACACTCCAAGGACTGTAGGCTGATGGGCAATTTTGCCTAAGCAATAGGCAATTATGCTTCCTAAATTAAGGATTTCTGCTCAAGAAATATGAAAGTTCAGTACCAGAATCTGGAGGCACTAAGCTCAGGATAAATGGCAGAAATAAGCTGAAAGCACCTGTTCTGTTTCCTGCTGTTGTCACTGCTGCACTACTTTCTATTACTTCATTATGGGAAGTATTTAAGCAGACAGCTCGAGAATCGTCTGGCCATTTGTAAAGGAAGTGTATTTATATCCCCCATCTCTCAGCTTTGATCTTTGCCTCCAGGCTGTATTACCGTAACGTGCTTTATTTGGAGTTACCCTTGAAAATCACTTACAGATTGCAACTCATGTTGAATGCAGCAGCATGACTGATCAAGGACCTTTTTCCTGCAGGGCTCATGCAAACTCAACTGTCTGCCTATTATTCAAGATGTGTGCTCAAGGTCTCCCACAAGTGCTAGAGTCTTACACTATCTCCTACATTCTGGCCGCAACTTTAAAACCAGTGAGGGTTGGAATTTCTAACTGCCGAGCACAAGTATCTTCTCGGATAAGTCCCACTTCCTTTTCATCAGAAATGAAAAAACCAGAAGATTTAATTGCCTGTATTCTCCAGTGAACCATAAAACACTTGACTGGAGTTATGACACATGAGAAGCCTTTAGTGGAGTTGGGGAAAGAATTTCCCCATTCTAAGAAAGCCATGTATTTCCTAAAATCCCTAAGTATATTTCTAGCAATATAGGGAAAAGACATTAGGAATTAGGAAAAAGCAGAGGGCTCTAGAAAGGTGTGAAAAAAACTAAGACTACCTTACATCTCAGAAACTGGGGTTTGACAGAGATGAGCACAGAATTCACTGCAGTTTCTTTGAACCCCTATAGCATTCTAGGCATGTTGTTAATATTTTGGTAGGTAATTTTTTCCTCTCTTAAGGTGTAGATGTGCACCTTTGGAATCTTTTTCCCTTTTAAATTCTAAGCCTAACTTCAGGTTCCCTCTTCACTGTATGCCTAAGCATCTGTACTACCACATACCTAACCAATCATACCCATCTGTACCACCACCATCACCACACATACAACAAAACCAAACCAAACAAGCAAAAAGAACAAAAAAATCCAGCAGCCTGAAAACTCGCATATATTAATTTTAATGGCATACGCAGGTCCAATATTTTGGTCTGAAGTTGCAAACCTTTATGTCCTATGAGCAGTGGCTAAGGATTTTGGGTTTGCCTAGAAAAATAGACTGAGTGGCCACCTCATTGCTGTCTACAACTTTCTAAGGAGAGCAAGTGGAAAGGTGGGGTGCTGACCTCTTCTCCCCGGTATCCAGTGATTGGATGCATGGGTATAATTCAAAACTCTTTTGGGAGAGGTTCAGATTTGACATTAGAAGCCATTTCTTTACTGAGAGGATGATCACCACAGGAACATGTTTCCCAGATGCCCCAAGCCTGTCAGTGTTTAAGAGGCATTTGTACACCGCCTTTAGCAATATACTTTAACTTTTGGTTAGCCCAGAAGTTGCCAAGCAGTTGGATCAGAGGGTCCCTTCCAAGAGGACCCTCTATTCTATTCTGTTCTACTATATTTGATATTCTAAAATGACAAAAAAAAAAAAAAAAAAAAAAGAAAAAGGGGGAAAAAAAGAAAAAAGAGGGCATATACTAAAATGGGCAGGAGGACAGCATAAGTAAAATTTGGAAAGAATAAGCTGTGTTGGTTTTGGACCCTTAAAAGTTGTAAAGGAAAAGATCAAAAGATCCAAATTGAAGAGCTACTTAAGGCAGATTCAAGTGTTACAATAACTCAACAGAGAAAGAGGAATTTCCTTAGAACATCAGTTACATGAAAAATTAGTTTGACATGGAACAAGGGAGGGGTTTTTAGAAAGTGCGTAGCACTTCTCAGTCCATTAGCAGAATGAAAGCTTGTTTGAGTTTCCCTTTAAAAGTTAAGCTCCCATGCCTCTATAATGATGATTTGATAGCTAGTTAAGAAGCCTGTGCTTGTTAGTGTTCTGACAACTTCTGTGTTCAGGTAGTGTCAGTCATTTCTAAAGTTTATTTAGGAAGCCTCATGAACTGTGACAGAGGTACTGAGCATGAGCAGATGCCTTGCCCTAAGTGTTGAAAACTCATTAGATTTCATGAAAGGGGAACATCAAAGGCCTTTGTATACACAAGCTAAAATTTTCATGAATCCACATATAAACTCCCTGAGATAAGTAGACAGCCATCTCTACAATGCCACTGCGATGTCGTTGTCATCAGCATTGACTCATCATCTACATCATTGACTCATCATCTATGTCTCATCACAGGAACAGCTTGAAGTTTATATTTGTATTTGTATTTGTATTTGTATTTGTATTTTCTTCCTCTATGACTCTGTCATAACAGGGTATTGAGCATTGAGCACTGAATTTTCCAGGACCTATTACAAGGTTATATTATTGTCACCACCTTCATGATTCTTACAAAATGAGAGTAGAAAACATTAAATATTCAAAAAGGAAGATTTCTCACTGACTTCCAAAGCAAACTAAGTACATAAATAAGAAAATTTTGCATTGTTAGTTAAAGGTTCTTTTAATTCGGAAGTAATTTTTCTTGTTCTTTATACCCGTGTGCCCACATTCTATATATATATATATAATTCATATATTTAATTCTTTAAGCAGATTGATGATTATGAAAATATAAATAAATAACATCAGGTACACACTACAACATTTCTAGGTAAATTACAGGTTGGCAAAACATAAATAGCTATCCTTTGAGAATAGAGGTGTGGAAACCTTCCATCCTGTTTTATTTTGATCTCTTTCCTCTCCATGAAATTTGTGATGGACAGCTGGTGAGAATAGTTACGTAGATTTTAGGTGACCATTGCATTAACTTTAAAGATGTTACTTGTTTTCATGAATATTAGTTAAAGCTTGGTTTCCTAAACTAATATATTATTGCCTAACATGAAAACATCTGCAGTGTCTGATGATTTGGGCCCACAGGAGGAACCTGGTATTATTTTCCTTACTAAGAGTGAAATCCTACTGTTGGTGCTGTTGCCTGGAGGTAGAACAAACCTTCCCAAACAATGTTAAGGTGATAATATAAAAGCAAACCTTTATTTGAAAGCTTTCAGGTACACAATATGGGGAAAACCGCACATGGTACAGTAATTTTACAATTTTTATAAGGTTAGTTGATTAGTATTCCTATCATATATTGTCCAATTAGAAGGTTAGTAGGTCAGGTAATAATTCCCTGGACCCTGCCCCACTGGAAGCGGTCCAGGGACTTCTTTGCCCCATTTTTGTTATGTCTTCCCAGGTTCTGCTTGGGAAACAGAACATCCTTGTAGTTGGTTCTCTTTTTGGAATAAGACTAAATAATATTTTAGGAATGTGTTTAGAAGGTTATCTTATTGTTCCTAAATGTAGGGGAAAAGGGTAGGAAAAGTAGTAGGAGCTACAGCCCTGCATTAACAATCTACAAAACTACAAATATATGAAAAATATAAAAAGCTGCACATCTTAGGCATCAGTGCCAGGCCTTGGATTCTCAGATTAGATGCTCAAACCATCCAAGAATTTTCACACCCAAATTCAAGCACCCTGCATGATAGAAATACATCTTAGAACTGTATTTGTTTTCATCAAGAGAAATACATACTGAGAAGGGGTGAAACTACAGAAAGCTGGGGAGGGTTGAAGCAATTACATGATGTGCATATTTGAAAGTTATTGCTATATCTGATTTGCTTGCCCTGAGTTTGTAACAACAAAGCTGTTTGTGCATGTGTTTTTCTACCAGTTAGGACCACGAGATCAGTTGCCTTGATTAGTCATTGGCAGGCTGTGAAAAAAAGCACCTCTGGAGAGCATTACTTTCAGTTCATCCTGAGATTCTCCAAGTTAACGGTGAGCAAACTCTATCTAGATGACACAGTGCATCTCTGCCAAGCTCATACACTGTTTATTGTCTGAAAGGCTTTTAGCTCCATGGCTTGTCTCAGTTCAGCTAATTAATCCTGCCCTTTAGCAAGGCTCAGCTGCCACACTCTGATGCTGCACCCTTTCTCAAACATGCTTGGTCCATGTTAGCTTTGGACTTTGTGGGCCTTCACAACTGTGTATCCTGCTGCCACATCCTTTAAGTGTAGTTGATATGGAACTGTACAGACAGCAGTTCTGTCTCCTCGCCCTGAATTACCCCATTTCCTACTCCTAGATGCTTCATTCAGCCCTCCACTTGACCCTTCTCAAGATTAATACACTCAGTGTCATTGCTGGGGAAAACTGGTTTTGGTTTTATGCTCTTTAGAAGCATCTACTATTCCCCTTTTTGCTTTGGAGAGAGCAACACTGTGGTTCAGATGCTGGAGGCATTGCACTTCACAACCACCACATTTCACAATCCAGAAAAAGCAGGAGTCTCCTCAGTGGAGAATGACATCACCAGGGTCATACACTAACAACCCAAGAGAACAGTCCTCTAATTAAGTCTTACTGCTTCAGCTTCCACAGTAACAGGCCTTTCCCATATCATCCTGCTATTATTCATTGCCCCATTATAACCTCTCACAACTCATTCCTCCAGTGAGTTTTTCACAAGGTGTGAGGTGCCACAATGTACCCAGAAGAGGGTTATAAAATTCACTGCTTCCTACAAAGTTTTCACATTATTTTAGCTACTTTCATTTATTTTACTTGTTCTCACAGTGCAATTCATCCCAGTTAGAAACCTGTTAGCTCTGTGGGTGTTGTACATGAGCAATGATCATGCAAGCAGGCCATATGGGCCCCATCTGCTTCCAAGGAAGTAATGACAGTTTGACCATTGACATCAAAGGTAACAAGGCCATGTCCTTCATAAACAGAAGCCACAAAAATTCCTGAGTAGGCAGCAGGTGCACAGGAAGACAGAGAGGTAAAGCAAGGCTTTCCAGGGTTACCTGCAGTATCAGTGATAGTGTGCCAGTTCAGTGTTTTATTGGTATACTCTCCAGCCCACTATCTACTGGCTGGTATTTCTTCTCTAAAACACTGCTAATTACATCCTTTCTTTTTTTCCTAATGGGTCTTGCTCCATTTTTGTTGTTGAGTTTCTTTGGGTTGTTTTTTTTTTGGTGTCTATTTGTCTCCTAGCATGCTACTGAAAAGCACCTTTGATTTAGGTTCCTGACTGACTTTCATAACTTGCTTTCAGTGAAAGAGGTATACTGAAATACTGAAATCCTAACCAAACGACTGAACAATGCTCTGGAAGTTACTTTTTTCCCTTGTTAACTTGTTTCTTAAAAAGAAAAAACAGATTTATTATTGTATTTTGCATTGTCTCAAAAGAGGATCCCCTGTAGTAGTTTTATACCTATTAATTCATTCATATAGTGTCTAATACTGAAAAAATATTACAGAAATACTGTGTGATGATAGAGAATGGTAAAACTTAAGACGTGATTAGAAAGAGAAACAAGAATAGCATTTGGACCTGTTCTACTAATGGACTAAGTCATAAAATAACCCAGACCTTTTCTATAATTTAGATGCATACCATTAGTTTTGTTAGGCAAGTGTGGTCTTCCAGGTTAAGATCTATCAGCTAAACCAGTGCTAAAAGCCCTCCAAACCCCTAACCTTTAGGCTGGTGAGATATCATACTCATCTAACACTGTGTCTAAGCACTGACCCTGGGGGCAGGATCTAATGCTAATGAAAAATATTTATCTGACCAGTGCTTTCCCCAGCACTCTTTTTCCTAACTGGCTGCCATTCTTTATGGAACATCCTAGAGGTGTTCTGCTTCTTTTTTTATGGGCTTTCATATTTTAGAAAACCTGGGTTTAAGTGCTAGGTTCCCCATTATGTAGACAGATAAATTTTTACTTTTCACTGGGGATGGTCCACACCTATAATTTATCATATTGAAGAATGTCTTATTGTAGCAGCAGTCCTAAACTATTAGTAGGTGTTAACTGACTTTCTGTCATTCATTGTACTGATTTAAAAATATATATACTTTAAAGAGATAGAAAAAACCCCACAGGTATAAGCAGAATTTTTTAAAGCAAATTAAGTTTTTCCTGAATATGTATTTTCAGTAATCCAGAACTAATTCTGGATACGGGTCTAAAGTAGTACTACATTTCAGTTGAATTAAACAATTTTTTTAATGATAGATAAAACATTTGGAAATATCTAGTTGGATTGCCATTGCACTTAGAAGACAAAACTAAGAAGCCTACTTACATCAGGATTTAGATATCCATTATACAGTCACAGAGATGTTGTGACAAAGTATAACTCATCTCTGCCACAAAATTTGAGGAACTTCAACAAGACTGTGGAGCTGAATGAAGTGCTGATGTCAGCTTTTTTTTTTCAGAATGTCACAATTTGTGTAAAATATTTATCTATTCACTAGTCCATGTGATTGAGTGCTTCTTTGCCAGAAAAAGCACTAGTTAAGACAATGCTGCATTAAAATTTTGTCAAGGTGTGCAGGTTCTGTGGCACTCATACCTGCTTATTCCAGTTCTTTCTACAGATGTGGAGAGCTACAATGGAAAAATACAGTCTGAATGCCTGTGAAATCAGATGGAGTAATGAGAGATGCTTGGGGATCTACAGGTCCTTATTGTTACATAACAAAATAATTTAAAATATTATATACCTGATGCTACTTTTCCATATGGTCAGTCTATTTAGCTGTTTGTTGCATAATCAGAAATAAAAGACTGCTCAGTGGTGCTCAGACATCATGTACACATGAAGAGCCAGTTTATTGTCCTCAAGACTCACTTTGTATGTCAATATTGCCTACCTTTTACAGATATTTGAAGATTTCTGCTCTACTTAATCCAAAGGAAAATTTCTGATCAAGACCTTAATATTAGTCCTTGTTTATATCAATCCTGCATGCAAACAACTTCCTCTCTTCTTGAATTCTTTCTTTTAATTCTCAACGGCATTTAAAATTGTCTTCAGAATCAAGTCACATTGTCCCCTCCAAATAAAGTCCTTGATAACCATTTTTTTCATTCCTGGATTTGCCTTTAGTTCTAGTGGACTACTTCTTTCCAGGGTTTCTCATAAGCAAATCCCTGCATTTGAGTTTTGTCTTCTTCAGACCTGTGTCTAGAGCCAAATTTCTGAGCCAAAGCTCAGGAGAAGGAATGAGGATTAATCCACACGTCTGGGGACTTATAACCTCCTTCATTTCCATCCCCCTGGGGTGATACTAGTTTGCTTTGTGTATATTCTTGCTAATTTGTCCTTATGCAAAAATCCCTTTGTTATGCCTTCTTTCAGAGATGGCTTGTGCCCATTTTTAGAAGCTGACTATTAAATCAGTGCCTTATATGCACAGTGGGTTTAAAAAGTTTTAAACCATAGTGATGCCATGATGATTTTTTGCCTTTTCTTTATACCCCTTCTATATACCTTTTTATAGCTTTAGTATTTTTAGTGTTTTTTAGCCTACATTATTAGACTTATTTGTCAAGCTAGGAGACTAAACATCTTAGAAGCCTTGTAGTTAGGGATCAGTGTGCCCCAGACCCCAAGGTCCTTTCCAGACCACATTCTGTAAGCTAAGATAGAACCATCCAGGGGAAGGTTCCTTGGGGAGGGGGGCTCACTTGAGCCTCTCATTGGGGAATCTTTGATAGATATGCTAATTAGTAAAACCTATAATGTTATACCCGATCTTTTGGGAGTGTGCATTGTGGTGGGCATTTTGGCACATTCCACCTGGACGTGGTGCACTTAAGGATCCTTAAAATAAATACAAAGGTAAAATCCCTTTTTCCCCTTCTAACCATGTTTGAGTCTTGATTTTAAGACCAGGAAAAGGCTTCAATAGGAAACCTGAGAGGACACACATAGTGAGAATTCCTCTTCATGTGCATCAGTTGAACCTACATGGCATCCAGCAGCAGATTTCTGTTTTCTAAATACCCAAAGCTATGATGCATGTTGGGTTGGGC
Organism: Aphelocoma coerulescens; assembly: GCF_041296385.1. Lineage (NCBI taxonomy): Eukaryota > Metazoa > Chordata > Aves > Passeriformes > Corvidae > Aphelocoma > Aphelocoma coerulescens. The sequence continues at coordinate 28,004,585 of NC_091015.1, forward strand.
AGAATAATGAGGAGTTAAGGGGACTATAACATCCTGAAAAGTTCTTACAAATTCAAGCTGTAGTTGGTACAATCTCAGATTCAATCTTATTAGTAGAAATATGGAAGTATCAGAAAAGACATTCTAGCTTTTGAGTTGCTGCCAAAACATATAGCAGCATGGAAAAGGGGCTTATATTATACCTTTTAGCTGACTATTTTGTCGCTGCAGTGGATCTGTTAGGCAGCAACACCAATCTTATTAGCTACTCAGCATCAAACCAATACAGTCATTTTACAAACAGTAGTTTTTTGGCCATATTTTCTTTCCTGGTGCTGGAGAATTTCACTTTGAGGTAGAGTTGGGGACTAAATCTAAAGTGTCACGTGAACAGCTGCTACTTATTAGAGGAAAGTTCTTGTCAAGACAGAAGCCTTTTTCAGAAACTTATGTTATTGATGTCAAATCTGAAAAGATATAGGCTGCCTGACCTTGACCCAAGGTGTGGATAAAGTAGGTTTTTAAATTTCTTATTACAAGAGAAAAAGTGCATTTTAGGACAATATCAATACATATTTCATAGATCGTCAGTCTTATCAGCGAGTTATTTTATGCTTTTAACATGGTCATTTTCTGTGGCTTGTCTGAAAAGACACATGTACTGTAGGTTCTCATTAAAAGAGTTTTTCTTTTGCTTTTCCTTTACCAAAAAAAGGTCATGGTGGGGATTAGTCCACTGTCCAAGCAAATGACTAAAAATTTAGCCCAGTATTTTTCTTTGTCTGTATTGTGTATTTCAGGTTGGTTTTTTGTTTGTTTGCTTGGGATTTTTATTAAATCTACTCATATTTATGCAACAAATTTTTTCCTTTCTTTATAAAGAATCCTGTGGGTCTTTTGTTTGCAAGGACTAATGACAGAAATAGAATGAAGAATCAAAAGGTGCAAGCTAAGTCATTAAAACAATAAAGAAAGAGAGATGAAAGATAGAGGCTTTGAGAATATAGTATTTAATATTATTTCTGGACACCAAAACCATAAAAAATTCCATAGAATTTAAAGTGTTTTACCTAACTCTGGAAAAAAATCAACTGAAAGGCTTAGTTAGCAATATGCAGTAACAGTGTCTGCATTAAAGGTCTTTGCTGCTAATTGGAATGAATTCATGCCTTCCCCATTGTAAGTCAAAACTGCACAAGCTTCCTCTCTCTGATAATGTTGCAAAGGTAGCCTCACTTCCATCTATTAATGTCATCTCTAGTGTGCCTGCGAAATTTGCCAGAGCTGATTAGAGCAGATATTAAATGATAATTGGACATTTAGTGCTCATCAAACAGAAAGTGACAGATGGGCCGCTAATTAAATTATAGTTCTGACATTATTCACAATGGTTTATAAATCTTCAGTAGTGACCTTCATGCATCTCTTCTCTCTTTTGGGGGATAAGAGAGTGATAAGAAAAAAAAAGACACTATTAAAATTTTAACAAATATGTGCAAAGTGAAAACCTGCTTTCTTTCCTCATTGATCGCTCCTTAGAATTAGATAATTAATCATAAAACAGTGCAACAAATAATCAGATTAATGTAAATCAGGTTGAGTGGCTGAAGCTGGGAGGAGAAATTAATCATACTCCGAAAAAGCAATGCATGTTTTAACCAGGCTTTCATTGTGGAAAAAGAAAACCTGCCTAAATAAAGTCTGATCCTAGAAAAGGAGATGCAGGCCCTCTCGTAGTGTGCTATTTGACTTGTCAGCTCAAGATTGCATTATCTACTGTCTCTGCCAGTTAAATCAAAAGGATTTACTTAATGAAAACGAGTAAAACCTGAAGTAGAGAAACACAGTTGCTGAGCCAGAACTACATTCTCACTTTCAATTAAAAAAGAAAACACACTGTTAATGACTTTGTAACTTTGCTGTCAGCAGTCTTGCTTAATTTTAGAAACTAGTTTTAAAAATTAATAACTGCAATATTCCTAGTTATCACCAAACTAAATTTTTGTGTAATCTATCTTCCAATAATTGGTTGACTAATATTTGTATAAAGAACATTCAAATAAATAAATAAATAAATAAGTAAATACTGGCTTTACCACTTCCATATAGTTCTACTTGTTTATAACATTGTACAGGCCTTACTGTATTAAAGGTATTAGAACATATATATATATATATATATTTATCATGCTGAGTGTGCATATATAGCTACATATGCAGACACATATATTGTAAGAATTCAGAGACCTGTTGCTATGATAAAAAAATGAGTACTCTTCTTTTGGTAATCAGTCTTACTATTTTCAAGAGGGACTGGTGGCCAGGGCAAATTTCCATCTATATGTTACCAGAAATTGCCTTGTTAATGTGAGGACATATAGGTAAACTTTAAAGCTTTAGAAAGAGTTAAATGCCTTTTTTTTTTCTTCACTGTTTTGTTTAATTGCTGTAGTGTAGGAATTATTCATTAAATCATTATGTACATGTATCTTTGTAACTTTAATTTTTCCCCAGGTATTTCCTGATGGGTAGAAGGTATAATATATATCCAAACTGGAGCTCAAAAACTAAAAAACTAAAAAAGCCCACAAAAAAACAAGCACCCAATTCCTTCCCATCCCCAAAAGAAATCCTCAGAAAGAACAAACCTTTGGAGTAGTTGGAAATAAATACAGTCCTTAAGAGGTTTTTTTAATATACTTCATCTCTATACTATGCAAAAAACAACTGTGATTTTGAATATTTGAACCTTACTTTTAGTCATATGTTTAATCTTTCAGTAAGGCAAAAGAATCTTTTAAACCTTTGAATTTCTGAAATGTCTCACTCACACATGACCAGAACCTCCAAAAGAAAGTATGTAAAATGTACAATACTCAAGTCCATATAAATTGTACAGCAACAAAAGTAATTAAAAAATAACCAAAAAACAAAAAACCCAAAAAACTCAAAGACATAAAATTCAGAAAATATAAGTAAATATCCATAGAAAATATAGACGATGTAACTGGAATTCAAGAGTGTTTGGCATCAAATATAGCTAATGTAAAAAAACATAGCGTATCCTGAGCGTATTTTAAAACAGTGTCCAAACAGTAAAGATAAATGCAGAAGAAAACTGAAATGTTATTGTTCTGAAATGGCTGCTCTCCTCTGAGCTTTCAGGAGCCTCCTGCTGTGAAAGTCATTTGGACTTAATGGAAAACTCCTTGATTCAATTATACTCAACAGACCTTTTCCTTTTCTCAGTTAAACTGGTATAAATGTGGAGTAACTTCACTGTCTTCTGTAGTTACTCTGGATTTATTCTGCTGCCCTGGTCCACCTAATCTTCTGCTTCTGTTCAGTAATGGGTATTTGCAGCGGTAAGTAACTTTGTTGGATAGTCTTCTCTATATTTATTTTCCTTCTTTTTTCAAGCTACCAACATGAAAAAGCCCATTAATCGCTGCTCATGACATCTGTTATACTTCCTATATTATGTTCTAGAAAAGCCCTTAAATTCATCATAATTTCTGTTTAAATTCTTTCTCAGAACCTAATTCCTGAAAAGAAAAAATGCTTTTCCCTTCCAAGGCATTTTATATCTGAGAATCTTAGCCTATTTTAGACATACTAGCAAGATGCCTATGAAATGAGCCATTTTCTTTTATTAATTTACACTATCAAAACAGCTTCCTATGATCCTGTATATTTCACAGCCTGTCTCAAGGCCCTGAGCAAACTTCACCCCTTCCTGGAGCTTATGTGGCTGAGTTAAGGTGTTTAGCTGGCTGAGCCCAAGGTCACTGCTTCACTGATAAAACCTGTTGTGAAGAAAGCTAAAAGTGAGGGACTGCCTCTCCTTTCCATTGGAAGCTGCTTTTAAGAAGAGGCTTTACTGGCAGCCCCAACCTGTGCATCTTCATGGACGGGCAGCAGTGAAGTGTGTGCTCAGTCTCACATGCTACCCCATCCATCCTGCCCTTGACCCATACGTGCTGATGTCAGAGACTGAAATATTATATTTTATGACTTAAACATTTTCTTAAAGGACTTTTAAAACTGTATTACAAAAGCTGCAGAGAAGATTACCACACCCTGAATGGGGCCCTGAGGCCTGACACTGCTCGCTGATGAAGATAAGTAACAACTCAGGGCTGGGGACATTCACGGAGCACAGGCTTAACACCTCCAAAGTGGAGAGACCACTGCCCCAGGGCTATCAGCTGCCAGGCTCACACTAACCCTCCACCAAAGGGCAGGGGGAAGAGAGGCTCTGGCTATCTTGGAAAAACCTCTGGTCAGAGGTGCAGTGACTGCCCATCCTCCACAGAGGAGCCCAGCTGAGGGGTCCTCACTGGGGGGGCTTATCCACAGCAGAAGGGGGTGACATGGCCCATCACAGGGGCCCCCCCAAGGGGTCCCCAGACCCTGCACCAGAGCACCAGAGATGATGCAACAAACCCTCAGTGTTGCAAGGGACAGTGTGTCAAGCTGGCCCCTGCAAGAAAGACACGTGGGTGTTCCCACCTGGCCCGAAGTGTATATTAATCCACGGAGCTCTGCACTCTCTGGTGTGTGGTGTGGTGTGGCGGCGTGGCGTGTGGCAGCATGGAGCGGCGTGGCCACAGTGGCGACGGGGGACCCTCACCACAAGCAGAGCAGATGGAGGGGAGCAACAAGACCCTCGGATGGGTGATCTGCTTCCACCTAACCCCTGTCACCACTCCCTCTTCCCCCACCCCCCAAGCACACTTCTTTTTTTCTATTTCTTTCTCTCTTTCTTTTCTCTTCCCTTCTCTTTGCCTCTCTACTATTAAACAAAATACATCAATTTTTTGGCATCAACATCTAACCTCGTTTGGTTTTAATCTTGTTTCTGGGGATTTTTTGAACCTTCTAAGTTCTTTCCAGTTTATGCTCAGAGACTTAGCTTGCTTTGCTTTCCTGGGTCTAAACCAGATTGTAACAGCTGACTGGGCTTCCTGGCCCTCCCTGTCACTGTGGACTTGCCAGGAGATCATTGTCCTGTGTCTGACTCTGATCACAGCTTCTGGGTACAATCCTGATGCTAATTTGTCACTCGGCGTCCTTGCTGATCATCAGAGATCCGCTTTCCCCCACATTCTGAAGAAGAGAGGGAGGAGAAAGAGGACAGTGACCTTAACGAGAAGGGACATTAGATGCCTCCTATAGTGGTTATGGAATTGTTAGCATCAAAAAGATGGAAGGTTAAGAAGCCAGAGCAGGAGTATGAAATCTTCAGTGCAGGATCCAAGAAAAAGGAGAGAGCTCAAACAGCTGAACTCCTTAACTCAACCATCTAACTCAGCCAAGTAAACTGAAATGGGACAAATGCTCTCCAGGCCCTAACATCCTAGTTCATAGGAAAGTACCATCTCAGGTCTTTGAAAGAAAGAGTAGTGGCAACTTCTGTGTAAAGTGAAATATGAAACTCTTTTATGGGCATATATTTAATATTGGTCATCTCTGAGCAGCTACAGGCTGGCACTCTGAACATACTTTTGTACATACTGAACATATTAGGAATATAAGGAAGAAAAACAAGCAAACAAAGCCCCAGTTATTCAGGTAAGAAGGTTTTGAGCTCAAAACCTTTTTATCCTGGCTGAATGTAAAGTAAGTTATGGGAAATCTCTGACCTTGTGACCGAGTGACCTTGTCACTTCTTTCCTCTGACTGTTGGTAGTAAATAGATCAGAAGTTACTTATTTCCCTATTTCCACTTCCCGCTGAAGACTAGGGAAGGCAAGGTAACAGTATATTCCAGGAGGAGAGCAACACCTATCAGTTCCAGGAAATGCTTAGAACTATCAGTCATCCCACCATGTAAACAAGCTTCATGCATATGTATCACACACATAGTCTGGTTTATCATTTTGATATGCCTTTCTCTTCAAGGCTTTTGCTTTTTGTAAATATTTTTTAAATATCATCTTTTTCGGTATAACTCTTTGGCTATCTTGGGTACCATTGTTAATGCTCACAGAGAAAAGAGCACCTGAGGTACAGGAGAGAAATCAGATTGATGGAATTATTCTCAGATAGCAAAATGGAAAACAAAGCTAGGGTCTGAGCAGAGAGAGGGAAAAGCAAGTGATTCTGTACTTGTGTCAAGAGACAGTTTTGGGTACTCCAGAGGGACTGAAAGTGTCAGTATTTCCTTTTGAGAAGATGAGAATTTGTTGTCTTCATGGTTTCTTTTCTGAAAGGGTATGGCCATCTGAAAGTTGGGATAGCAGGGTTTTGCCAGCTAAGGTCAGGATGCAGAGGGTTTGGTTTATATATAAGACACCAGGAGGATCCTGACAAGTCTTTTGGACTTGTGAGGAGGTGATAAAAGTAACAACTTGCATAGCTTAATGATCTTATGGTATATCCATGTTTTATCACTTCTCTTCTGCACCCCTTACACTCTCTCTGAGGGAAGTCCTAGTTTCTTTGTCAAAACTGAAACAGATATGGTGAGCTTGTGGGCTTCTTTGGCTGATAAACTGGTTGAGAAAACCATGAACAGTGCAAACATTAGCTGACGGGGCAGGAGGAGAACACATGGCTGCCTGACATCACATGGATGGCAGAGCCTGAGGAAGTGCTGGCACAAAATGAATCCAAACTGCCAGGCAGGCCCTGACCTGATGACAGCTGGTCCAAGTGACCTCTTTACTTGGGCCTGTGATGTACTGGTCTAAATTGGATTTAGAGGATCAAGCTTTGGTTCATGCACATGTTTTGTGGAGTAAGAATTGCTGTACTATTCCCAACACCTATCCAGTCAAGTTAATACATTTGTATGTGTTGCTGAACTGTGCGTTTCTCTTCTAGTAGTCTTCCAACCTTCTTTTTCATCCTACATTCACTATAGGTTGCATCACTAAATCATGGGATACAGAAAGCCTAAGTGCAAGGAAGGGCTTTTTTTTCCACTGAAAGATTTATCAAGATTTGAAACAGGTTGCCCAGGGCAGGTGGGTGGCAGAGTCACCATCCCTGGAAGTGTTCAAAAAATGACTGGATGTGGCATTTAGTGCTATGGTTTAGTATGGTGGTGTTCAGTGAAAGGCTGGACACAATGATCTTGGAGGCCTTTTCCAATGTTAATAAGTCTCTGATTTTATGAAAAGGAAGAAGGAGGAAGAAGGAGCATGAAAATCTTCACAGCCTTGTTTAAGTGCACAGATTTATCCCTCTTCTAACTCAGAAAAAGTTGGAAAGCTTCAAAGTTCCTCAATAATCTTCTGTTATTACTGAACTCAAAATATCATACTATTTCTAGGTGCAAATCTCCTTTACAGCTGTTCTTATAATAGACGCATTTCTGATTTTTCAATCTTAAATAATTTCTGATGTCTAGATCAGACCACTTGTTAAATCATGTGCATGGTTTTTCAGGAGTGCCTTCGATTATAAGAATGCTGATGATTATGCACAACAATGACTCAAAATTAAGGAAGACACATTTTTAATCTTTGTTTCTATATTCTCCACACTTCTTAATTATTTTTTTTCTAGTCATGACTGATAATATTTTCAATTGGTTCAGTAATTGGGATTCATTTGATCAGATTCTTGGAAAATTAGGAAGAATTCAGGACTGAAGTGCTACTGCAAGTTTGAATGAACAATGGTAATTTGTTATTTTCCACAGGATCATTGACATAAAATATTTAAACAATTGATCTAAAACGTAAGTTTCAAGAAAAAAAAGGCCTTTAAATGTTTTTTCTTTTATTTAATGTGACTTATAATTGAAGGAGAAAATAAAAGAATGAATACCATTTTTTATCATTTAGATATTTAAGCTTAAAAATGTCATGAAATTGATTAGCTGCTTTCCTCTGGGGGATACACACACAAACCGACTCATGTTAGACCATAATGAGCATGGCTTTCTCCTTGACTTCTCAGTTACCTTGCATGAAAAAGGAAAGTAAATCACTGCAGTGGGGCCTCCTTGTCCTTCTCTTCACTTTCCTCCTCCCTCTACCACCTTCTCCAGTGATTCAGTTGATTAGTTCACCACTTTATAGCATCATCCCTACAAAAAAACCTGAATTTTTCAGTCGTGTGTTCACTTCTATTTTATTGGGTATGCTTTCCTTTTTGACTGTATTGAAAACGCCCAATTAGAATAACAGGAATTTGATTTCAGTAAGCTTTGGGCTTGGTGATTTTAAAGAACTTGTAAAAGAAAAGATGTTTTTCTCTTTTCACTTCCCTAAGAACTAGAAACAGGGCCTAGGGAGCATTCCTGCTGAATGACAGCACAGGTCTCTGAGGTACCAGCCACTCCTCCAGCTTTGTATCATCAGCAAACTTGCTGAGGGAGCGCTCTGTCCCTTCATCAAGGTCACTGATGGAAAAGTGGAACAAGACTGGATCCAGTACTGACCCCCAGGGAACACTGCTGGATACAGACCCACAACTACACCCTCTGCCAGGGATTGCAACCCTCCGAGCTCTGCCACTGAGCCAGTTCTCAATCGATGCCACTGTCCACTCATCCAACCCACACTGCCTGAGCTTATCTATAAGGATGTTATGGGAGAGAATGTCAAAAGCTTTTTGAAGCCTAGGGAAACAACATCCACTGCTCTTCCCTCATCTACTTGGCCAGTTGTGCCATCATAGAAGGCTATCAGACTGGTCAAACGTGATTTCCCCCGATGGATCCATATTGATTACTCCTGATAACCTTTCTCCACATGCTTAGAAATGACAATCAGGATGAGCTGTCCCACCATCTTTTCAGGGTTGGAAGTGACTGTCCAGTAGTTTCCTGGGTCCTCCCTTTTGCCTTCTGAAAACTGGAGTGACACTGCATTTCTTCCAGTCCTCAGATGTTTCTCCATCTCTTTATGATCTTTCAAAGATGATGGAAATTGGCTTAGCAAGACCATTTGCCAGCTCCCTCAGCACTCATGGGGCCCACAGATTTTTGGATTTTAAGTTTGCCTAAATCATCTCTAACCTGATCCTTCTCTGCGAAGGGAAAGTCTTTCTCCAAACATTCTCTTGCCCCCATGGCATGTAATTGCTGAAGGTTGGCTTTAGCAGTAAAGAGTGAAGAAAGAGGGCATTTGGTAACTGTGTCTGCTCTGTATCCTTCACCACAAGGACACCGACTTCATTTGGCAGTGTGCCCACATTTTTCCTGGTCTTCCTTTTGCTACTCATCAAAGTGCTGGTACTTGAAGAAGTCCTTTATGTTGTCCTTGACATATCACATTTAGTTCCAAGTGGACCTTAGCCTTAGTGGTTGCGTCCCTGCATATTCTGCAAACATTCCCGTATTCCTCCTATGTGGCACGTCCTTTTTTTCCACACTGCTTAGTTAGTAGCTAAGTTACCTAATGAACTTTTACAACTGAATCACCAGACTAGAGGACTTGCTCTCTTGTCAACAACAGTGCAGACACACTAATGTTTTGGCAAAGGTGAAAATCTTGCTTAGGTGCACATATCTCTCTCATGTCAGCAGCTTGGTAGTAGTTCTTCCATTTGGCCATTCTTGGTAGCCTTCCTGCCACCAGCTGACCCATGTACCTCATCTTAAACTGTCTTATATATAAATGAGGGATTGACAGAGCTTAAAAGTGGAAACTCCTTAAGCTGATATTGCCATAAAGAAAGGTAAGCGTAGAGCTTACCTCTGAATTGGTAGAACAGGTTTCAGGTAACTCATTGAAAAATTGCAGAACATAAATTAAAATATAGTAAACAAGAAAGGTTTAAATTAATAAGAATAAAAAACCACCTTCATTGTGGCAGACACCACAAAAAAATTGCAGATGAGGTTATTGCTAGTGATGTGTGCTGATAGTTCATGCTGTTCTAATGGATAGCTCATTTCTATGCCTCTACACTAAGGAAATTAGTGGTTTGCTTTCAATAAATAAAAGTATAAATAACGTATTTTAATGGATGCTTTCTTCCCCCTATTTAATGGGAAAGAAATAATTTTATGAAGCTATTACATGCAATACTGAATTGGGGCTTATTTCATCACTGTCGATTAATCATGAAACCTATCTCATTAGCTTTATACATATGTGACTTCTATCACTGCATGTGAACTCTTTTTGTACACAATCTGAAGCTGTAGCCTGTGATTTTTTTCTGGTCTACGTGACTGACACTGTTTTGATGACATCTGATTTTTGTCCTCTATCTTGCATCTACTGACTTCTAATTGAAAAGTGGGTCTCTATTTAGTAAAAAAAGAAAAGAATCAATTACATTTTTCCATCTATTTTTGAGAATTCTTAGGAAAACCATTGATCCATCCAGACTCTGGTAGAACGAGTCAAGTTCTTTTACTTCCCTATCCAGCTTAACTATGGCTTTCGTAAAATCCAGGGTATTGGAAAATTGTAGTCTGTCTGCTGAATGTCATGTAGCTTCTGCAGTGTGTTAACATCAAAGACACTACAGCTTTTCATCTGTTGACCAGAAATATGGACATTTATTTCTCAGAAGTCAGCAAGCTTTTTCATGGAGATGATCACTATAGTACCATAGTTCTTCTCACAGATTAATAGATTAAGCTTCACAGTGACCTGAGTTTGAACTTAAAGAGAAACCTATTCTCCAAGTTTAGCTGCTAAAAGTGCTAGACTCAGACTTTTGAGCTACTTCTGGTTTTTTTTAAATTATGATACTCACCTCCATACTCAAGGAAACGGAATTCTGCCCATATTTCTGCTTGGTAGGATAAAAGGCATGTACAAGTGAAGAATGTGAATAATCCATCAAATTCTGTGGGGTATGCAGAAAGTGTGTGGAATAAACTGGGGCACTAGAAAATGTGGTCAACAGAAACAGATGAACCTGGGTTAGTACTTGTAAGGACTTGGACGAGTGAAAATTTGAATAATTGTATCATTTCCCTGAAACCTGTGGATTTTGGAATCTGAAGTAGCAGTGCAAATGCATGCATTCCTGCTCACTTCAAGTAAGGAGAAAATTGGGATTTGTAGAAGAAGCCTGAAATGGATAAGAAATTGTCTACAGAGAAGATGACAAGTTATATTCAAGGCAGAATTTAGGAGCTAGAAATGATTACCAGGGTCCTTCAGCAAATACAGGTGACCCTTATATAATGTTTTCATGAGTGACCTTATCATAAAGTCAATTGAACTAGGGAACTATGCTTATTCATGACACAAACCTGGAATACATCACCTATATAGAAAAGCAGCATGGTAGCTCACAAAAAGAACAAGCAGACCTTGAAAATTGAAGCAGTAAAATAGGATTTTATAGGAGCTGGTAACTTGGTACTTTAGTATTATCTGAAAATTGATTAGTTAGAAATTAAGAAGAATGACTTTGTGTATTACTCACTAAAAGAGTAATGATAAACACTCAATGTGCTTTAAGTGGGAAATAGGAAACTCCGCCTACAAAACAGACTGACTTGGGTCTGCAGGGTCTTCTATTGTCAATAGTCAGAATATTACATGTTACCCAGTGGTGTATTATACTGAAGGCATGAGGCTCATTATTAAAGAAAGAAATTAAAATTGAAGCCATTGAACAGTCTGATGAGACACAGATTCAAGAAAGGTGAAGCAGCAAAACAGATGCAAAAAAAGCCTATTTGAATATATATGAGAGCACATGGGAGTAGGCTCAGAAATTTTGTAATAGGGGGGAAAAATGTGATGGATGAAACTACATTAAAAAGGGATTAAACTACATTCTAAACTGAAGAACTACAAAGAAATGTGAATTGGGATGCATTTTATGTCGACTGAAAATCTAGATTTTCTTTTATGTAGACTGAACGGTAATGACAGTAAAAGAAATTATTAGATTCTTGGATAATCTTCCATTATTTCAAGCAGAAATGACAGGGACTAAAATCCTTAATCTAGTTGAAGAATCCGATAAATTTGATCCAATGCATTTCCAAAAGCTACATATACTGCCACAGAGGCACAGAAATTTTTTATAGTGAGGGACACAAAGAATATGGATGGTAATATGGGTATGTAGAATATGGACTTACTGAGTTCCTGCTCAGAGTTTTAGCCTCACATCAACATTCAATCTTTTCTTTCCCCCAAGTCAGGTTATATTCAGCCTATAGCATTTTAATGTCCCAACCTCCTTATTGCCTTCTATGAGTTCTAATTGCTTTTGTAGGAAGATCTTGAGAGAAAAACTCCTACTCTGATTCTTGAATCCATCATGTTCATTACAGGAGATCATTATTAAAGATTTTTCTTAGGAAAGAATATGTGTTATAAATTGCAGTTTCATAATAATATATGAATCTGTTTCCAGGGATAACCCTTGGCATATACACATGGATTAACAGAAACAGTTATCTTGGACATAATGACTTACTGTCATTGTAATAAATGAAAAAAATAATCCCATAAAATTCTTAGAGTTTGTTACCCTATACCTAGGCAAATTTGCAATGTTTTTTATTTTAAGTTATACTCTTCAAAATCTGAAAAGTTTCGATTAGGCTACTCTCTCCAGTAGCAAATGAACAAATGTTTTAAAAAGAAAGAGAGGAAGATGGGAAATGAAAGTAAATGAAGCATTTTTAATCAAAACTATTAAAAGAACAAATTAGGCTAAAATGTCACTGTCATTAAACTATATTTAGCAAATGTCACAGTTTTACAGAACTTCAGACCCTTCATGAAAGTCTTGTCTCATCAGCTAGGACAGGTACAGGAAAATACTATTTTCTTTTACACCCATTCCTTCTTCCAACTTCAATATAGTGTATTTATGCTGTTCATTTCTGTGAAGGGAACCATTATAGATCTTTCCTCTTCTTTTCAGCAACACAACTTCCATATACACAACTGCCATACAGTCTCATCCTTTTATGACAAACCTAAGTAACACCTACAATGCAATGGGGATATAAATAAATCCTTTACTCAGCTATGATGTATTTTGGGCTACTATTCATCATGTCCACTAACTCTTGCTGTTCTTTTAAAGCTAGTTTATTTTTCATTCCAAATACTTTGAGTTGTGGCAAAGAGAGAAATATATGGCTTCCAGATGTACACAAACTAGATTTTTTCAAAGCACATTAAGCTTAGAAAAAAAATCTCTTCTTTGTAATGCTTCAGAGTATTCAAGATAAAGAAAGTATTACAAGATAAACAATGTCTTGTTATACCTCTCTGTCTTGTTATACCTCTCTGTCAGGGCTTCAACTAAACCCACAATGATCACCAGAAACCAGTGAAAAGACACACGGTTACCTTTAAGACTATAAAATTCCCAGCTGCTAAATTCAGAAAATGTTAATTGACTTCAAGTTCTGTCATCCCATAAAAAGCCAAAGGTACTTCTCTTTAAAATCTTGTGATCCTCAGACATGTGATTTAATGATATGCAAGGAGTAAAACATTGAGACATCATTTTGTCTTAACTCCCCACTATTCTGCTTTTCAAAGGATCAGTCATCAAGATCCAAAACAGAGGTAGAAGATATTTCTTAAATCATAGAATACCAGGTTGGAAGGGACCCCAAGGATCATCTGGGTCAAACTTTCTCACCATAAAGCACTATTTAGGCAAGAGGGACCAGCATCTGGAGCAGGTGGAACTCCAAACTGTCTTATGTCAGAGAATCTACCACATCCCTTTGGAGATTATTTCAATGGCTGATTGTTCTCATTGTGATAAATTTTCCTCTTGTGTCCAATCAGAATATCCCCAGTGGGACCATTTACCCACTACCCTCATCTTCTCCCTGTGACTCCTTGCAAAAAAGGAATCCCCCTCTTCTTTGCAGCCACCTTTTAGATTCTGGAACATGGTGATAAGGTCTTGCTTAAGCACGCCTTTCCCAAGGCTCTCTCAGCCATTTTCATTCATCAGGGTTCCTGGTCCTTTGGTCATCTTTGTGGACTTCTCTGGATCCTCTCTAGCCTGTCCACATCTGTTATGTGTAGCAGGAACCAAAAGTGAGCACTACATTCCAGTTGTGGCCTGACAAGCGCTGAGTATAGTAGGATAATGATTTCTTTATTTCTGCTGGTGATGTCCCTTTTATTGAAACCCGGCATCTCAATGGTTTTCTTTGTTGCAGGGGGACACTGTACACTCACACTGATCTTGTTGTCCAGCAGGTCCCCCAGACCCCTTCCCACAGAGCTGCTCCCCAGCTGGGTAGACTTCAGTCTGTGCTACACTCCCAGATTATGCTTTCCCAGGTACAAGACCTTACACTTAGTGCAGTAGGTACTGAGTTGGCTTCAGCCAGTACAGTCCATCACTCAGACATGCATATTTTCTTGGTAAATTGCAAGCAGTGAACTCCTCATTCTCCAGTAGTGGTAAGAATTTGAGGAATATTACTGGGAAATGCTTATGCAAACATACTTCGTTAGGCCTTTTGGGGCTATAACATCATCCTACGTTATAGAAAAAGGAAATCTGAGTTTACATCGCCTTGTTTTTAGCTGTGATATTGTGGCAGTAGTTATAATTTCTCTAGTCTTTCTATGACAGCAGAATGTAAATCATGTCTGAGCAGTCCATAAAACGAATATATTTTAAAATTGCTTCTTTTAAATGTTTTCTGTCTTCTTGGTATAGTGGTATTTTGTTATCATCAGTCCCACTGTATGTTAAACAGGTGTGACTGGGGATTCATCTTACCTTCTCTGAAACTAAGTTGTCATGATGTTATACATCTACATGAAGGTATTCTTTTGAGATGTGTATCACTTTCTATTGTTATTATAGGAACCTTGATGATGAGATTTAAATGAGACTCTAAATTTTATAACAGGTAAAGTTAAATAAGATTCATACTAAATTCAAAGTATGAGGTTTGATTGTAATACTGCAAAGTATCTAACATACTCTTCCATTTGAGTTACTACTGTGTTCTGGCCAACTTCTAGGCTCCAACCAGATAAATTACATGCCTTTGTAATTTTCTCCTGTAGTCCTGTTTACAGACTTAAAATTACTCTGATGTTCTCATAAAATGATGTTTACATAATCAGGCATTCACCTGTGAAAAGGGTTGTTGAACAAGGGTAATTTTCTCCATGTAGAGTCAGTAACTTCTAAATATTGCACAATGAACTTTCCTGTTATTACTTGTTTGCATCTTGCTGAAAATACCTTCCTAACACTTGAATGGCATTAGGCTATGATAAAAAAATATTTTATGAAAACAAGTGATGATTATTGGTTTGAAGGTATGGTAATAAGAAGATCAAAAATGAATTGTAATTCAGAGGGATTCTGCAAGATTATTAAAGGTCATACTTTAAATTTAGCACTGCACCATTTCCTTATTTGATTGCATGCAAATTGTTTACAGTATTAAGTGTTTTCTATTTTTTTAGAATTCATTCAATAGCTTTTTGAAAGGGAATAACATAAAAGCAGGTTATGAGGTTTTACAGATAAAATAAATCTCTGAAATAATTTAAAATTCATTTTCCTTTGAGACTTGTGGTTAATGAAAATTCTGTCATTAAGCTTCTTAACTTAAACAACTGTACTTGATTCAATTGAACCTAATGTTTAAAAATAATTGTCACACTACAGTATTAACTTCACACTGGACTAGAGTCTTCCCTCCTTAAAGTGAACATAAATTTCTTGAGCATTGATTAAAATATGCAAAACGGTACCTACATAGGTTTTGCCTTTCTTTCCCTTTAAATCTGATTATTGTTTCTTTACTACTGTTTTTCAAATAGCTCTTTTTTTTTTCCTCTGCCTCCACATACCAGTTTTTTTTGCTAAACCAGCACACATTTCTTCTTCTTTCTCTTCATTTGAAAATGCATATGTTCTGTGTCCAAATCCCATCTATATTTGTAGAAGGATATCACAGAAGAGAAGGCATTTTGAAAGTTTTGCACTTAACATGTGTAGAAGTTGTGTCTCTGCCATTAAGAAATGTTGGTCAGTAATGACTTCTGGAAAGCAGATTCCTATAAGCAGTTCAGAGGATGTGTTTAAAATACAGTTCAGTTTGAAAACAGTTGGACCATTTTCACCATACTTAATCTTCTAAAGTCCCTTTTCATTTATACCAGATAAAATTAGCTATTCCTGTCTTACAGTTATTGGCAGTTTGGTTTGGGGTTATGCACTGGGGGGGTTTGCCACTCTCTGAGGGTAAGCAATCCACACAAATATGCAGGTTATGTGAATTGCTTTGAAAGGATTGCCACAAATTATTTAGAAAACATAAGCTACTGTGTTCACTCATCTCTGAATTGCTTTTTGAGTATTATTACTATAAAATATAAACTCTTCAGTGCCTGATCTGAAAAGCAGAGAGGCTCTATTTCAGTTTGGGAAATAAGAGAAAATTAGAAGGTTAAAACAGTAAGAATGGAATGAATTACCAGTTTTAAAAGTGCCTGCTTTGGGTTTCAGTGCCATTTGCAAGGCCTTCTTTTCTTTCTCTTGGTTCTTATATTTCTAGCCTCATATATAGCTTCCTGTTTTTTCTGAAGCAATAAAATATTGAGGCTCTATTTCCCCAAAGGATATTTCTTAAAACTTATATGAATAAATTTCATGTAAGATGCAGCTTTCTTGAAAGACATTGCAATTTGACATTTGTGTTTGAATTTTAAGCGAGCTTAGGAAGAGCCATTACCACCTTAGGCAGATATTGCAGTCTATTTCTGTGATAATGAAGTAACTTGTGTTTTCAGTATCAAGTGCAATCTTGCTGAGAGGTGTCTTATTTGTATTCCCTTCTATTGCATCTTCCCAAGTTCATGGAATAAATAACATTTACAAATCTTAATTTCTTTTATCATTTGTGCACATGGAAACAGCACAATAGAAAATGATAGGATTTTATTTCCTGTCAGAATGTAGAATGTGTTACTGAACCAGCAACAGCCCACAGGACTTCAATCAATGTTCTTGATCTACTAGAAATCCTGGGGAAGATGAAATGTGCAAGTGCTAGGTCAAGGGAACAGAAAAGCTTGTGCGCTTTGAATTTACAAGGAAAGACAAAATGCTTTAGTGCTCTTTAAAAATGATGTTTCTTAGAACTCCTTAAAGGCTTTTGGCAGCACAAATCATAGTCATGTCATCACTGACTTCAGTCTTTTTATTTCCAGTTATCCTTTAGAGTTTGAATTGTCTTTGTGGAAGGAAAAAATTCACTCTCATAACCCTTGTTTGAGCTAAGAGAGAGATCATGACAATAAAGACTTTTCAGACTTTTTCACAGTTGCAAGATTAAATATGATAACTAGCACAGACAGTTAGGGTGTGTTAGATTTGTGGATTGGATTGGCAGAACATGGAAGGGCCATGAGAAAAAAAATATTTTAGGGGATTGGGAAAAGAAAGAATCACCACTGCCATTTCCAAAAGAAAAAACCCAAAAAACAACCTTAAAATACAAAAGACACAATTTCCATTTTGATTAATACACATAGTAACATAACTCTAGTAAAACTCATATATTTGGAACAGAATAGCCCTAACATACAGAAAATCAGGTACAGATTCACAGAGGGTAAACAATACAAAATGATAGAGAAGTTCTGTTAAACAAAAGGTTTTATATAGACAAAGTGCACTTATTTAACTGTTCTGTCGCATGTGAAATTGAACTCATGGAACTTATTTCAAAAGGCAACATATTCCTCTTGCACTGATATAACCACTCACAGGTCCAACTCGTTTAGGTTCAGATCATCAGACACAGTAATGGTGCCTAATTCAGAGCTATGGTCAGCCATCCAAAAACTGTTCTCTGCATCAAATTAAGTTATAGGTAATTAGAACATTGGTGGATCTAAAAAAAAGATTAGAGAATTAAATTGTAAATTTAGCCACTCCAGATAAAAATAATCTCATGGAAATTAGATATCTGGAATTTAAGTAATTACTCTGAATTAATCATTCAGGCATTAAGTGTTGTACATGGAAGAGAAAGCCTCCTCAAGATTCTTCCCCATGTATCTCAGCGACATACTTGAACATCCTTGATTTAAGACTAGACATATTTTTCAGTACAACTGTAGTTTGATGCTTGTTAAATTTTGGAGGTTTGGGAAATAAACAGGCATACTAACACATTTGCAAGAATATTTTTAATTTGGCTATTTGGCTATGCACAGTCAGCAAGTGCAAACATACAAAATGCTCTTTGCCATTCACCTTCTCTCTGGATTATGAGACTTACTGTTTGTGTATGAAAAGATACAGCATTCAAGTTGGACTAATGTTTCAAGGAGAAAACATTTAAGAGCCAAAATAGATTCATGACTTACTGACCTCCTTTCATGATGTCAAAACCAAAAGGTTACATGCTTTTTTTTCCAAATCACTTCAAGGTTGTCATTTCAAGATAGTTGCTTTTCCTGATAATGCAAAGAGAGGGTAGCAAAAACCCTTAAAACAA
The DNA here is from genome assembly GCF_041296385.1 of Aphelocoma coerulescens. NCBI lineage: Eukaryota > Metazoa > Chordata > Aves > Passeriformes > Corvidae > Aphelocoma > Aphelocoma coerulescens. The sequence continues at coordinate 28,022,961 of NC_091015.1, forward strand.
TCAATACTTTGCAATGAGTTGCATGCTTCATAATTCCTTGGTAAATAGGGCAATGTTCTCTTCTCTGAATTCTGCATTTGGTCAGTGATTTTCTGTCCCTAACACTGTGCTGATTTCAGCAGCCAGATCTTATGTCTTTGTGATAAAGCAATTGAACGCTACATATTCCTTTTAATCATCCACAGTGCATTTCAAATGTCACCGTACATTTTTTTTCCATCTTTTGCTGAAATATGTCATGTATTTTGTACATATAAAATAATGAAGGTTTGACTGGACTCTTACTGCCCTTCTTATCAAGAAACATAACTCGAATGTTCAGGGAGAAAAGTAAGTGGATGAAGAATATTGTTCAACCACTCTGGCTATCTAACTGATGCTATAGGATTTCAAACACTCAGATTTAAACTGGAGAAGGTGAGAATCTGCTTCACAGCAAGATTTCTTATGGCTCCATTCTGAAGTCAAGGGGAGTCCTAACTAAATACAGAATTATGCTGGGAAATTAAAATGGTAAATGTTTTAAGTTTATTTTGGTAAATCTGATCTTCTATCTCCAAAGAAGAGTTAAACTGTTACAAAAGAATGATTTTGGGTTTGTTTTTTTAGTTTTCCTTTTACTTTTCCTTCAATCACTACTTTTGTACAAACCTAAATTAATAGTCTAAAATGTCTTTGAAGTACGTGTAGCAAGTAGACACAGATTTATACTCCAAAAGAGCAAAACTATGCTGATTTTATTTTTGTTTTCCAAAATAAGACAGGGGGTTTTTACAGTTATGGTGTTAATTGTTGAATAAAGAATCAAATGAAATGGTGGGTTGTCCCTCTCCTGACATCTTCATATAAGCCTTTTTTGGAGGGTGTACTCCCACCAAGGATGTGTTAATGGACTCAGTATGGTTGAAATGAAAGAAATATTATTACAGCATTGGAAGTTAGACTACATTATGCAGTGGTGGAGGTCTTTTTACCCTAAACTCCCAGGGGGAAAAAAATCACGATTCTTGCTACCTCAGGAGGTTTAGTGAGGTTGTTCAAAAATGATCTGAGTTCTCTCCGGGGTTTGAGTCACCAGCCATAAACCAGCTTGTTTGCAAGGCATATGTCTATGTTGCCATGTCCAGAATATTAAACCCCTTCTTTCACCACTCAATTACTTAATCTGATGGGTTTGAAGACAATGTATACATTTATGCACAACATTACACACTAACAAGGCTACCTGCCTTCTAGGCAGGTCTGCCTCTGGGTGAAAAACTCTGGAGTACAAGCAAAAGAAGTGAGATGCCTCATTTTTTTAGTGCGGTAGTGAAATGGATCAAAATTACAAGCCAAATTCTTCTTAGACTAGCCTCGATACCAGAGCTGGAGTTTTCAGATCTTCTGAGGTACTCTTTTGGGCCAAGTTAGACTTTTTTTTCCTGTGGAGATTCTTTCAGAGGAAGAATGTGATGCATTTTTGACAACATAATTGAAAATTATGATCCTAGCTCCTATTGTCTCCCAGAAGAGTAGAAGTCCCATTGACTGAATGACTGAATTGTAACCCACAACTTTGCACTTCTTTTCTGAATGGACCAGGTCTGGAACTGAATGAACAAAGGGACCAGAAAAAAAGAAAGAACACTCTTTCTATTTCAGTGCAGTCTGTCAGTATGAAAATTCAATGGCTTTTTTGGATTAAGAAGGAGAAGGGTATTACCTAGACAGTACATTTTCTCTCTATCTATATCTATCTGTATGAGCAGTCATGTTCTGTATATTGTAAAACATTGCTAGAGGCAGATAGGAAAATGGAAGGAAATCTGAGGCACTTGGATATGGTTGTGCTTTAGTATACCTAAACCACACTCCCACAGCTATCAAAAAACCAAATGACTGCACTTTAGGAAAAGCTGTAGTGTTCAGTGTCTACTGAACTGATAACTGATAATAGCCCTTAAGCAGGAAATCAATCTCTGCATTTTATTTTTTTTCAAGTTGTTTCTATTGTTGTTTATTTAGTTGTTTGTTTTCCTGAGCTTAGCTCTAAATATAAATAAGGAAAATAAAATAAACTAAGTATCTTCTTTAAAAAGTCTGCTTTTGTAAAACTTGGAGGTACAAAGGAACCATCTTGTTAAGACATCCAGATTCACATTCACTTTTTAAAAGCAATAACAACCTTTGGTTCTGTACTTTCACCAAACAACCTTTGTTTCTGTATTTTCACCAAAATAGCATTAATGTGTTTTAGTTACCAAAGTATTCAATGCTTTTGGGAAGAAATTTGTTTCAGATTTACAAGAAAAAGAGTAAATAGTAAAAAGTCTAAAATTATCTCCGAGTTATTTTGCTAGACAGATGATATATACAAATTTTTCATACCAAAGAGGAAGAAAAAGATGAGATTCTCAAAAGCATCAGACATAATAAACTTTTCTTCATACAGGTGAAAATAAGCTACTTCAATCATTGAACATTTAGCCATAGTCTTCTGTGGGATTGTGATTTTACTTAGTATTTCAAATTCAGTCAAGAAAAACCTACTTCTGAATTTTCTCATATCTGAAATCTGTCAGAACTGTATTTTTTCTAGAAAAAACTTTGTTCTTCTAGAAATAACATTTTTTGAGATAAGTTAGTGTGACAACAATTTCTTCTCAATGAGTATTAGTGTGAGAAAATTAATACATAATTTAGTTTTATTTTACACATTAAGTCTGATATTAAAATAGGATTGAGGAAATATTTTCATTTCATGTCAGTTATACACAGGTTATTTGCAACAGCCATGACAATAATGTAAATCTTGGTCTCCACAACGTGAATTTTATAAATCTTGAGTTACTAATTGAAGACCAAAATCTCTTGAAGAAGAGATTTGAGGATTAATTTTTAAATCAGTTTTTAATCTGCTTATTGAGTTTTCATTACTGTGCAGAGGAAATTTATAATGAAAAATACAGTACTTAACCTTTAATAATTTTTCTGTTTTCAGTATACTTAATCCCAAAGAGCCAAAAGACACTACACATCTGAAATATATTCTAGAGGAAAGGATATAGAGTTCAAATCACATTACGTATATTTTATTTTACAGTAGATCTCTTAAACAAACTTCAAAAATATGTTATAATTTCATTTGCTTAATGTAACATATAGGCATTGATTTTTTAAAATATGAGATCTAAGTTGTCAGCATGACACTGGATAGAAAATTCTTTTCTAGGAAGTATTTAGTCACTAATATATGTCAAACACCACAAAATACAAATGAAAAAGAAGTCTTACAGCTAATAAAAAAGTTGAATTTTTGAAGACATCACCTGCATAGATTCATTGATATGAATCAGATTATACCCAGCTGAATTGGCCGAGGACTTTATCACATGTAGATGAGCAAGGGTGAATGGAAATTAGTCTTTAGTTGATTTTTTACCTGACTCATGGAAGGGAACAAGAGGGTTCTTCTCTTTAAAAGGACCAAGGTTTTGTACTAAGAATGGATGTACATAAAGGGCAAGATTTTACAAAATGTCTTCCTTTTGTCATTATGAAGAATTCGATTAATTTTGGTTACAACTGTTGGCTGCACATAAGACTATTTTATGTAAAATCCACCAAAATTATTGTGAAGCCCATGATATTAACTTGCTTGGTTTTTTCTTCATTTTATGCTTCATTAATGTCTGAGTTTGGCTTTAAAGTTGGAATTTGACTTCAGGGTGGGTGTGAATCCTGTTCATGATACAGATAATTGGGCATTAACCAAATTTAGTTTTAGCTAAATAAGAGATTTTTGCTCTTTTTTGAGGGATTTTTGTTGCCTTGTTTTACAAGAAGAAAGAAAGAAATATACAATTTTCTTCTTTCTTGTAAAACTAATGTTTCATTGAGTCAAAGATGCCTTTGAACTAGGATATTCCAACCTAGTAAGGTGAACAAAACCAGTAGTCTCACAAATAAAATACTGTTAATGATTACAGTAGTATTGTTACTAATTTGTAAATCTCTCATTCCAACAACTCTAAGCATAACTTTTCCTTGTGCATATTGTTTTTATTTTCCTTTGTAGATTAAGGAAAGCATCTTGACAGGTCATTTTAGGCAGGATGCAACACCTGCTGCCACTAGCTGGGTTTAAAAGAGAAGATGAAAACTTAGCATTGGAAATGCACAGCAAAAACTGTGTGAACTCATAGCATTTACATATGATTTTCTCTGTGATGCTTAGCTTATTTGCATGAGCAAATAACTATGTTTGTTAGATGATGAGACTGATATGATCAATACATGCTACTGTTTTAAATTCAGCCCAGCATCAGGGCTCAGAAAACCTTAATGAAGCCTGGAGGAAAGCATAGTTTCAATACATGGAAATCTGGCAGAGAGATGTGCAAGGTTTCTGGTGGCGATTGAGCCTCTGGCCAAGTGCTGGCTAAGTGCTGGCCAAGGACACATTTTCAGTCTCCTGCCTAGAGAGAAACTGAAGTTTCAAAGGCTTGCTTTACTATCTCTCAGATACTTAGATGCTCCTGCTCTGCTGCAAAAACAGTTTTCATGTCCCATGTTGCCCTAAGAAACAAAAGGGATACCACTCTGTACACCTTCATATGTTTATTCTCTTGAGACTTGATGTAATGATCAGTGATCAAGGAACTGACTGCACATCAAGTCATGTCCAAGACCACCAACAAGCCCAGCTGGGCATCTGTAGCATAGAAATGTTGGCATTTTTGCTGTTGCTAATTTTTGTTTTCTGTTTTGTAGCATATACAAGTAGGAATTCCAAGGGATTGCATATGTTTTGAAAATGATAAGTTCTAAAACCCAGCAAGCTGTCTGCAAAATTAACCTTAAACTTGTATAGACCAGCTGAGTGTGGAAGGAACTACAAAGTATTTAAAGTCTCATTGATTTTCCAAGTTGTTTCCCCCCCTCCCTCAATAGTTCTGATGGAACTGCTTCTGATTAAGAAACTGGCCCTTTCAAGGGCTGTTGCCCTGTTCACAGATCTCTTTCAGAAAAGGAAGAACTTTCTTTTCTTAACCTTAGATTGTTCTTGCTTTTATGATATACAGTGTTAAATTGAAAGTAACTAGGATGTATGAGCAAGGGTGACTTTTTTTTGGAGGGGAAGTATTTTTTCAGAAACTACCAAAAGCAAAAACTTATTGAAGTAACAAAAAGTCTATTCCATATAGTTCTTTCTTTACGTATTTCCTTTATCTTTGAACTGAAAAGAATAGCAAAATTAATCTAATTCCAAAGTTTAGCAGTTCATTGATATCCAGTAAAATCATTCAAATTACATACAGGAGGTGTGCAATTATCTTGCTTGGTAAAACGGGCTCTAGATCTATTTTTCACTGTGCCTATGCACATAATTGCATTTAACTACTTCATTGCTAAAACCCACTTAATAACTCCTTTTAATCCAAAATATTCAAAAAAATTTAAGTACTGCAATGGTACTACTTTCTGTTTGATTTAATGCTTCGAACAAAGAGCTCTCACTCCTCTGTGATGGCTTAATCAAATGTTCTGCATTGTGGACGTGAAGATATACATCACTCCACCTTGCACAAGACATTCTTTCTTGTAGAAAATAGTTTAATGTGTTAAGACTGGGCAAGAGATAAAATCTCAGAACAATCGTTGAGTGGTTGGGTAGTTAGGGATGAGGCTCCTCAATTTCAGTATTTGTCACAGTGAATATTCATTTAACCCTGCAAAATGACAAGAGGCAGTTTGACAGCTTATGAGCAGGATGGCAGTGCCATAACCGTGTTTTAGGAAATCTGAGCTAGCATTTCTAGGCCAAAGGAACATAAAATTTTTTCTAGCTTTGCACAGGATTCTTTTAACCCATTCCACAGTCCAGACAGATAGGTCTCTTTTCTCTCTTCCAATTCTAGTTTTAAATCTTTAAAATTCCATACTAAAATCTGGTAGGCCATTAGCTCCAGTCACTCCTCTTGGAATGCAGTGGCAGAGACCCTAATAATCAGGAGCCATTTTGTAACTTCCAGCCCTAATTTATCTGTGCTGGTTTATGCAGTTATGCCCATGCACCAATGTTAACCTCGAATCAAATAGAGGATTTTCCTCCTTAATTCATTCCTATTCTTTTTCTACCATTATATTTTCTAGTGTGGATACTCTCCAATGCAGAGTCTTCTTACTTCAGTTTGCAGGTGCTTTGTTCCATCAATACCTTGGTGGACCATTCCTGTGATTGTTGCAACTTAAATGAAAAATTTTTTGAAGAAAGATGATTGGACCTGCATTTTTGTCAAAGTTGTCTCATGCTAACACATTGCTGTCTCTTTGGAAAATGGGTGTTACTTTCTATTTATATATCTTCCCTGCTGCATCCCATGCATGCATGTGCCATTCCTAAAAACTTTTGCTTCCATCTTCAGACCAGTTAGGAAAAAGTCTGCTTTTCATTGCATAGCATTTTTCTGCTTTCAGCTTCCACTAGACCAGATCAGAACCCCAACTAACCCAGCCTTGAACACTCCCAGAGACTTGACAACCACAGCTTCTCTGAGCAACCTGTCCCAGTGCCTCATCATCAAGTAAAGAATTTCTTCCTAATAACTAATCTAAACCTACCATCTTTCAGCTTGAAGCCATTCCCCCTTGTCCTGGCACTACACGTCCTTGTGAAAAGTTTCTCTCCCACTTTCTTGTAGACTCCCTTCAGGTACTGGAATGCTGCAATTAGGTCACTCTGAAGCTTTCTCTTTTCCAGGTTGAACAATCTCAATTCTCTCAGCCATTCCACATAGTAGAGGTGTTCCATCCCTCTAATCATCTTGGTAGCCTCCTCTGGAATTGCTCCAACAGGTCCATGTCCTTCCTGTGCTGGGATGCTAGAGCTGGATGCAGTGTTCCAGGTGTGGTCTCATCAGAGCAGAGCAGAGTCAGAATAGCCTCCCCTGCCCTGCTGCCCATGTTGCTTTAGATGCAGCCCAGGACACGTTTGGCTCTCTGGGCTGTGAGTGCACACTGCTCATGTCCAGCCTCTCCTCCACCAGCACCCCCAATTCTCTCTCAGCAGGACTGCTCTCCATCTGTTCACCCCCAGCCTGTATTGATACTGGTCTTTGTTGTGATACAGGTGTAGTATCTAGCACTTGGAGCACTTGGTCTTGTTAAACTGCATGAGATTTCTAAGTAAAAGACAAAGAGCTCTAAGTGGGAAGAATGGCAGAAGCAATATGTCACATGGACAGTGGTATAGATGCAAATATATTCTTAATATAACTTCCACAGTGCCCCACAGAGATTTCTTGGCTTTAAATTTTAGAAATCTTCTACCTAATAAGTGGAGAACTTACTATCCAAGGAGAAAGTGTTTTTCTCCATTGGAACAATGGGGTAGAATTTCTCTTGAGCTAAGTTTGCTTTATGGAATTATTCATCTGTCCACTTTTATGTATATTTTCTAAAATCAGATTAATACTACCCAAGATGCCTTTACCTGTCTTAAAGACAGTCAAGAATGACTGCATGTCTGGTTTGAATCTAATCCCTTTTCCTGTGTCTGATTCTCCAAGACCTGTCTGCTTTCCTTTGACTCAGCTTGCTTATATTTTTTGTCAGACAAGATTTATTATTACTCTAAAAGAAAAAGGAAGAAGTTAAAAACTGAGCCTATTAAAATACACTTGCCTCTTTGTCTTTCTCCAGACTCTATTTGTCTGTCTCCAAGTGCCTGTGTGTGAGATCTCAGGAAGACTGCTTTAAAGAAAAATCTTATTTTCAGTTGAACCTAAGGAACACCCAGTCAATTAAAACTATTATTAATCTTATTTTATTCTTTCAGAGAAAGGTAGGAGGACACAAAAAAAAAGTTTATTTTTTGCTAACATAAGCACGGTGCCATTTTATAGGCCTTAAAAACTGAAAGGTATGGGACCATGTTTCTTCTCAAAGCCATGTAAATTTTTCATTGTCAAGATATAAGTGGTTTGGAGCAGAATTTGATAGCTTTGTTCGACTATACTGTACTGATGGAGCTTTTTATCTGCATCCACAGTTGACTATGTACATTTCACAGCAACCAGCAAAGGTATTTGTATGTGGAGTGACTCTTCAGCTTCACATTCAGGATCTTCACAGAAACCTTATTCACAATTTGGTAGTTTCTAATATTTCTTTATATGAGGGAAAAAGGTAGAAAATGTATTAAAATAACAGTTGGATATTATCAGTTGGAACTCATTCTCTGTGATGTTTCTGCTAATCTGAGATTTTTAATTAAAAATAAAAACCATGCTCATTTAAAAAATTGGCGTACTAAAATTTTTGTGGACATTGATTTTTTATAGATTGTTTCTCAAAAGAAGAGTAGTAGACGAATGGTATTTTGGGTGGTTGAAATAAGAGATTTGATATTAATTAACCCTAAGCTCTGCAGCTAGAACTATTTTGTTTGCTTTGTAAAAAGCATGGCAATGTATATACTTTTCAAAATATATCATACCTCCTGTTGTCAGTATTGTGAATCCTAGACCATTGCTAATATTACATCATTATTTTTCAGGAATATGTTAAAAAAATTCTTGCAAGTTCTGGGAAAGCAATCTCCACAGGAAGATACTGGGCTTACTTGATTTAAGTAGGGGGAAATGGGGAACGATATCTTTCTTTCATGAACGGCATGAAGCTGTTTTTTACAGAGCTTTCTAAGCCTCTATTGTTGCTATACCCCCAGGCTTCTCGCTGCAGATCTTCATACTGCAGGAGGGATTTTAATTTTTGCTTCTGAGTCATTGCTAAGACCACCCTAATCCAGTTGTAAATGGGTCATTTAGACTAAATAGTGAGAAGTAGCTCAATTTTAATGTAGTTATATCATTTCTGCAGTGTTGACTACAGTGAATTAATATTTGTCTAATATTTGTCTACAGAAGCTTACAGGCTTATCTTAACTAGACCAGCCTGGGGACAAGGTAAGACGTCTCACCCAACATGGAACTTTAGAAACTCTCAGGCCTCAATCAGTTTTGTCCCTCTGTGTTGTACATGAAGGTCTCGAGGCATTTACTGCAATGCCAGCTGAGATAGGAAAGTCCCAAATTTGCAACTAGAAAGCTGAAACAAACATGAAGTCCCAGATCCCTAAAAACACCTAAACCCAAAAATCTTTCTATTTGTGGGCAATGTAAAATTGAGTAGGAAATATGTGCAAGAACAATTTTTCCCATCCTGAGACCATTGAGGCACTCTTCCTATATAGGGCATCCTAAAAAAGAACCAAAGTGAAGGACTCAACAAGGTTCCTCTCGGAATAATACTCCAAATTATTTTGGAGTGAGTCTTGAGGCTTTTCAAGTTGGTGTAACAGGTGGGAGTCTTGCTCCAAAGCTGAAGGATTGCTCAAGGCACACAGCCAAGAATCTTAAAACACTAATCACACACTTCCAGATCCAGACAATCACATGGGTTTCCCCAGCTCCCTGCAAATGATAAGCACAGCGTGGTCAGACGTGTGTGTCTATTTCTGTCTGCAGAGATACATGAAAGTGAGTTAAGAGCACACAGTACTTTTTCATAAGTATAAGTTTTTGTTCTTCAGTGAAGCCTTCATGTAAGCCTACAGATAAACCCTTATGGCAATATAAAGTATCCCTCTACAGAATACTTGAACATCAATTTTCATCTTTTTATCTACAGTGTAAGAGAACTTTTGTGATAAGTATCTACCAATTTTTCTTTTGATGTTACTTTTACCATTCAGAAAGAAAACAACCAATAGAATCCTTTGATTGGGTTACTTCTTCACATTCATTAAAGGGTCAATGACTGAACTTGACATTGTACAATGAGAAATCCGCACTGGTTTTGGATACAGGTCTATAAACCACTGCACTGAAATGACAGTGTGTGTTTGGATGTGCAACCCAAATATTTCCATTTTTCAGACAGAGAAAGGGGAAAAGAAATGAGGGGAGACAAGAAGCAGGCAAGAGGAAAGAGCAGCAGACTGCTCAGTCATAAGAGAAAGTAGCCATTATTAAAAGTACCACTTTTGAGTTGAGAGAATGGGCTAATGACCATACTTGTAAAAATCCCTGTTAACAAGAAAGTTGGTTTTTTTACCTTTATTTTCAATATGGCATTTTTGCATGGGAATGCCCTACAAGACCCCCAACAGCAAGTTTACCCAGTAGTTCTCTAATTAACTATACCAAATGGCCTACTCCACTGCCATGTTAATGCCTTCTATCTGGCTGTTTGCTGGCCATCATGTATCATTGTTCAGCAAATGACAGCAGTCAGGTTATTAAAGGTGTAGATATTAAATTAACAACAGCGGTAAACATTGTAGCTGTACTTCACATCTCAGCAGAGCCAATGAAGTGGATGACACTGCATCCATGCTGATACGCTGCAATGACAGATGGGCGTCATTTAATACAATACATCAGTGGGCAACCCACGTACCACAGCTGTCCTCCACTAAATGAATTAGATCAGGGTAATTAATCTAAGGCAGAAAGTATTACTAAAGTGAGTCCTAAGCGGAATTAGAAATGAATGAAATATCCTGTTAAAAAAGGGAAGGAAAAGAAATAGAAAGAAAAAAAGGCTCATCACAGCATGAGTGTGGAAATGATTACTAAACATTTTGATTCGACACACAAAAGACAATGCCCGGCTCTTTGTGTGAAGGAGTATTTAATAAGCACCCTTTTGTTCGCCAGTATTTTATTATAATCTCTTTTGTCACCATGTGTTTCAAGGAAAGCAACAACACCAGCAAGTGATCATGACCAAGATGTTAGATTTGATAAAATAACGTGAGAAAATTCTATCACCTTTATTACTTACCTGTACTGATGATGGAATTATTCCTCGTTACATATCCTCCACTTATATGGATTTACCTGTTAAATTTCTATGGCATTTTATCTAAAGGATGCCTTATTTCTGTTCTTGGCCTGGGGATAGCTGTAAAAAAACCCTACACAATTCCCTTTCCTTATCACAAAATTTGTAGTATATCTCCATCACTGTTCTCTCCAATCTCCCCTACCTGTATTAGGTCAAAAAAAAGAAAAAAAAAAAAAAAGCACAGAAGGACTAAAACAAGTTTGTCTTGCTGCCATTCTGGCTGGTTGCAAAAATATTTCGACATTTTTTATTATACATTGGTATCAATGTTCTATATGAGTATGTGAAAAATTCATTGGGGTTTTCCTCAATTAAAACCAAATCAATGTTGTAATGTGTGTTTGAGATCATAAGCAGGTTAAATAAGCAATGCTTACAGCTAGGGTATATCAATTATTTCCTAAATCTAAACAATTTAAAGGGCAGTTATAGAAGAAAAGCAACAAAGAATAGCAAGCCTGAAAATTTCATTGTTAGTCTCGCAGGTTCTGTATTAATTCTGTTCCACTTCATTTGGTGTTGACATCTGCAATGGAAAATTTCCCTAAAGAATGTCTCTGACAAAGGCAAGCATTGATCAAGCATCATGTACTTGCTTGATGCTGTCAGCTCACTTGCAGCTTCTTCTTTGTTCTTTTCCCTTTGCCTAAGAGAGCCATCATCCTTCGAAACACATCCTTCTCTGCAGGTAGAGACTGGAATTTGCTACTAGTTTTAATCTTTAGGGGAAAAGGGAGTCGTGGAAGGAGAAATATTTTGGGAATAGGTATTACAGCAGTGATCATGTTAGATTTGTGCAATGGAAACATATGCTGCTACGAGACTAGTGTGAACCTACAGGCAATTCCTGAAATGTATTGACTTTTATGAAAGTGATGTTTAAAAACAAGTCACAATGTGTGTGGGAACTCCTCAGTGTGTTTCAAAGTGCATCCAAATTATTAAATACTTATTTACTGTTGTTTCGGTATAGTCTCCATTGTGAAAAAAACTTACTCTCTGTGAGCATTGCAAGTTCTGTTATTCCCTCCACCCTGCTAAACCACAGCAGTCTTATGAAAAGATGCTATGGTATATGCTTGGAAATTCAAGCATAGCATACTTGGTATATAAGTTGTTTCCTCATGTGTTAATATTTTAAGAGTGACAGAATGCCAGGCCCTCAGTTATTTTTGGTTAATACCCATACTTTTTCTACTTCTGTGTTACTATGTTAAGTATGATATCACTTTTATCCTTGTAGAACTTCCATCAGTGATGTTTTTTTTAATTGCTTCACTCTTATATAAAATCTTAACTCATATAAAATTCCTGAAGTCTGGAGCATCTCTCTCCAAGAGGAGAGACTTTGGGAGCTGGACCTATTAGTCTGGAGAAGACTGTAAGGTGGTCTCATTAATGCATATAAATATCTCAAAGGTGTGTGTCCAGAGGGTGGTGCCACACCCTTTCAGTGATGTCCAGTGACAGGACAAGGAGTAATGGCCATAAACTAAAACACAAGAAAATCTACTTCAACACAAAGAACTTTACACTAAGGGTGGCAGAGTACTGGATCAGGCTGCCCAGGCTCTCTGTCTGGGGGCATTCAAAACTCACCTGGATGCATTCCTGTGCCACCTGCTCCAAGTGACTCTGCCTTGGCAGAGGGTTTGGACTAGATGATCTCCAGAGGTCCTTTCCAACACTAAAAAATCTGTGATTCTGTGATTACAGCTCTTTGATAGCAGGGGTCATACTGATGCCTGAAGTGGCCACCTAAAAACAGACTAGACAAGAATAAGGGAATAAAGGTAGGTATTTTTTTGAAGGGCCTTCAAAGGTACATCCTGGGGAGCCAGAGGCTACTGCCAAGATAGACCCCAAGTTGGATGGCAGGTCACGAGTTCTTCACACTTTTGTAACTTTGGTTCATTTGCACATCAGGGTTAATTCTCCAATTAAAGCTTCAGTTAATGATGCAATTTCCCCAAGCTTGCCCCCCTTTTAGAGGCTTTTGGTTTACACTTTTTGGGCCTAGGATGGTCTGAGCGTCCTTGGAGAAAAGCCCTGGAGAGGCTTTGTTATGTCTGCCTGGCACGAGAGAGCAGAAGTTAACAGGCTACAAGAAACTTCAGAGTTATACACTAGGAAGTACAGGATTTGAAAAATATGAAAGTTAAAACCTAAGGAATCAATACACACCTAGGGTTTTAGATACAGTCATTGCAATGATTATTGACATACTCCAAAATAAAGCATGGACTGCAATATAAGCTAAATGTATTGAAAATGTTGTCTGTAAATTTAGGGGGAAATAAAATACTTTCAGTTTTTCTTTATTACACTTGTTCTGACTTGAGGAAATGCTTATGCCTATGAAAGGAATATCCTTTCACTGAAATTATGCCAGAAATTGGGTTGGAAAGCTGCATATGTTTATTTTTTTTGACATAGGACACTGGGAACTAAATGGAAACCATAAATTCACTTTGTGGAGATGATCAAAACTTGTTACAGTTATAACTTCAGTTTCTTCTGATGTGATCCCAAGCTGAATTGCAAGCTTTGAGATGAAATGCTACAAATGTCCCATTACTACTATCTTCTTTGACATAAACTGTAGATAAGGATCTACTTTTTTGCAAACCTTTGAAAATTAGGATCTGTAACACGTATAATCAGCTGCATTGCAGAAAAATCATGCATAAACTGAGTTAGAAATAAATGATGATTTATCAAGGTGTCAGATGTTGTGTGGTGATAGATGAACCACAAATATGTAATAGTACATTTTGCATACTCATTGAAGTGCTGCATCTTCATCAGCAAGATATTTCTATAGTTTTCGAAAATTAGCTGAAAACCTTAGAAGAAACAACTGCCACTTGGCATGCTCCACAGTGTCATAGTGCCAAAACTTTCTGATGCAGCTTCTCACTTGCAAGTTTTCTGAAATGTCAAGTAGTGGTGGTTTTATCTCCTCTGCTGACTGCACTGAAATTTGGAAGAAGTTTTACGAACTTTGTTAGGTGTTCATGCATATCTAGCATAAGGGATTAATCACTGCAGCCTTTATGTACTTTTACAGCTTAAGCTTTAATAATTAATATAATAGTGATTTTTATGAATGTGAAAGTGAATCTTTCTCCTAATATCCTTATATGGCTTCTTTTACAACACAAAATTGCAGTGGTCAGTTTACAAGTGCTACATGAGACATGGGCACACCATCTCAGGAGAGATTGTATTGAGATGAAATAATATAATATTGCACTTTTTTTCTTGTCTTTAAAAAAAAAAATGGCACCACTGATTTCAACACTGGTAAAAGCTGCTGTATAAATACTTTATGGATTGAATTTCCTGTTTAACTAAAAAACCACTTCACCTAAGACAAAAGCAATTGTTTTCATAAGATTGATCAGTCCCACAAGGGATTGTCCTGAAAGATAGAGAGAACAAATTATTCTGCATTACAATCTAATTCTATATATAGTTTGCTGAATCAACCTAGAAAAGTCTACATTGTTATGCAAGCAATGATCCATGGGGAGTGGAAAACCTAATCAGAATATGATCACATAAGATTTCACAATCAGCACATGATAACATCTCAAGACTGCTGACTTCAAAGGAGGAAAAGATTATTTTAAATGGCATTGCTAAACTTCCCTGCAATCTGCTAGTTTTTGAGATTGCACTTCAACTTCCTGTCCTTCTTTTCCATCATTGTTACTCTTACTTTTTTACTGTATCTTCTATATGGAATTAAAGATAGTTTCTGAGCCTGTGGTTCCATGAGAAAAAATATTTCTTAACATGATTTATAAGAAATGTCCTCCTACTATATAATCTCCAACTTATTTTTGGGGAGAGAATTTTGGTGGCCAGTATTTTCAAAAAAATGATGAATCATAAATGTATTTTGCTGATTAAATGCAACTGGAAATAAATTAAGATTATTTAGCTTTAGTGAGTGTTGAGAATTAGTTTTGTAAGAGTAGGATACCACAGTACAATAGAAACTCATTTTTTATGATCTATTTTCAATGTGTTATTTGATACATTTTTTCAGGTTTACAAAGTAGCTGCTTATCCATGCACAGCTCCATAAAATACCAAGTGTAGAGAAACAGGAAACAAAGCTGAACCAAACCATTGTTGCTATTTCAGAAACTTCACTGTACTTACTAAGTTTCCAGGGCTTTCTCTTATTGAATCTGTGCAGTATGTCTAGACAGGTACTACTATCATAGCACCTCATGTCTGGTTCATGTCAAATCTTTAGTAAGAACTAAACAATATTTTCAACTGATTTCCAGGCAACTGCAAAGATTACAAAAGGCTTGTTTGACCCCTAATCTCTTACCAGAAGATGTCAGGTTATGTGGTCATAACCCTCTTCTTTTCCTGACCCGGTTTGATTAGGCTAATTAATGCCAGCATTTGCTTCCAGCAGTCTTCGCAATCTTAACAACTGCTCAGTATGGGAATGCTGCTGCAAGGCAAGTGCAGAGAGGCATGACTTTTTGTGTCCTTTTCCTTTCCTTACTCACAAGCACAGCACTAGACTCAATAAATCTGTGTGATATATTTTATCATCCTTGACACAACAACTGGGGGAGCAAGAGTTTCCCTGGAAGAGACTATTTAGTTCTTAGTGGAAATGCATGTTTTCATTCTGGGAGGTCTGGTCTGCACATTTCAGTCCTCACTGTCAGTAATGTGTTTTATTTCAGGGGGTGTGAATAAAGCTTACCTAATTTTCTGCTGCAGTGCATCATCTTCTTTCCATGTCTGTTGAAACTTAAAGGCTGCCTGCTAGGCTTGTTCAGCTCTGGTGTACTGAAACTTGAGCAGAAAACTGTGCTGGAAAAGAAGGCCTAAGGATTAAAAAAGGGCAGGAAAGATGAATAACGTAATAAGAACCAAGTACTTTATTCATCAAAGGGAGAAACTTTCTATTTATTCTACTCAGGAAGGAGATCAGTATTTCACTGTTTTTGTTTGTAAATAATTATCAGGTCTTACTATGTTATAATCCATAATACTGTAGATCTTAGATAATTCTTCCATGCCAAGTAAAGAAATAAACATTTTGTCTGTAAACCAGAAATAGATATCCATTGTGCTTCAACTTTTGCATCTTTGAGACAAAACCTAATATTCATCTGAAGCCAGTTTGTGTGGCATTACAGGGCTTCCATTGGTTTTTAGGGGCTTTGAATCGGGCCCCCAGTGAATGGTATCTTTGTTAAGGAATTATTTTCTCAGTCCTTTTCCTCTACTCTTCTCCATTTCTGTACCTATTTCCTTTAAAATAATCACATTATATTTCATTGTCATACTTTGTGGTTCACTGAAATCCAGCACTGGAATTACAATACAGAGTTGACAGAAATGCTTCATTGATTGCAGTGGAATTTACCCATGGATCTGTTTTACCAATCACAACATTTTTTATTGAATTGGTTCTATAGATTTCATTCGAAACAAATCAGCAAGAAAAATCTATTAGGGTGAAACTAGAGTACAGATCTGTTGAAGTTTATTCACACCAAAAATGAGGAATTTGATAGCAAAACTTAAAACATCATATCTTACAGAAGTAAAGAAGTAAAATATACTGATGAAATGATCATCAGCAGTAATCAGAACTGAAAGAACATGATCCTTGTGGTTATAAACAGACCCAAAGAATTTTCAGGTCAGTAAATTTCTTGTAGTTAATCTTCTAGTTATTCATAGAAGTCTAACAAAATTTTGTCAGTATGATGTTATTTTGCACCCAGTTTTGAATGGCACCAGAAGTGACAAGATGAGTTAAAAAGTAGTTGAGCTCCCAAGGTGCAAAAGTGTTTCAGATGTTTTCAAAATTGCTCTTCATTTATATCATTGGAAAAGAAGAAAAATATTCTCAGTGATCAATTCCATAAATGGAAATCTTCAGAAAATATGTAAAAGTTTAATGAAAGACTGCCAGATAGAGTTAATTTTAAGTTTAGAAAACGTATATAAAAATAAAGAAATAGAATTCCACATCCACAATAAGGTCTCATATTTCAATGCATTACACCCTAGATATCCTTGTTTCAGACAGTAGCTTACACAGCTTTCAAATACACCAGTGAGTACTTAGATCTCGCTGCTGTAGAACAGTTTGAAATAACAAGAATTTTATTCACTAAATATTTCACAGAATGGAGGAGAAAAAGGCACTCTTCTGTCACAAGACAGGGATAATAAAGGAATGCTCGAAACACAAAACAAAAGAATGTGCACTAAAACTAGCATGTTATTTGCATCATCTGATACAGACCAAATGCCATTAAAATTCCTGTAGGTTCTAATCAGAATTTGACAGTATGAATATTAAGCAAAAAATGGGAAAGTTCCTTATCTGACTTAAATAACCTACAGATTCCCATTAGTGAGAAAAAAAGAGAGCACACCCTCCTTCCAATGAACCCCCTCAGGCCCCCTCAAGCCCCAACACACACACCCACACACACCCACACACACGCTGCCCCCAGAAGCTGTTTAGGAATGAAGTGAGATGTATTGCCTCAGCTAAGTGAACAGATCGTGTTATACACTACAAGTTATTTGACTTATCTTGACAGTCAAATGTCCTTCCTTTATGTGACCCTTTCTCATTTTCCTACAGGGATTTCCATCTTTAGTTAAAATTGATGAAATTTGTCCGTCCGTTCCCCCCCCCCCTCCCCCCCCCGGTTCTATCAGTGAGAGTTTTGTAATTAGCAGTAGGTGTAAAAACAGGATTTTGGTGTCTGTATGTCCCCCAGTTCATGCCCACTGATCCACGAGCAATTCCCTTATGAGATAATTAAATGAGGTTGACAAGAGTCTATTCTGTTCTAATCACTGGCTGAAATCATCGAGGTGTAAGACACAGAGAGCCATCGCTCCGGGCCACAGGTATTTTCATACACGGGGACATGAAGGCTCTTACTTTTTGCCTGGAGGGCTTGAATTTACAAAGTGTGAACTACAGGGCACGCTGGGCTCTAGGTGCAGAAGGAAGTGGTTGGAGTGAATGGGAAGGCTGGATCATCCTAGAGCTTAGCTGTGCTGCAGCCATCCCTCCCTACAGGTTTTTAAGCTGGCTGGGGAACTGGTGCTGTGCATCCACTCACACACAATCCCCAGAGCTCTTCATCCTCTCAACTGTGTGCGGTGTCTTGTAGTCTTTCAGCCATTTGAAGACTCTGAGTGCCATACAGGGAAAGTTGTGGGTCCTTTTGCATTAAATGACACTGCTAGCATCTCCTTCAAATACCTTGCATTTATTCTTAGGGGAGAATTGTGTGTAGTAAAACATTCAGCTGTGCTAGGCATTTGGCATTTTTTTCCAATGTACACACTGTTATTTTTTTATGCTAGCATTTACAAGGTTGAAGAAGTGTATGTTGACCCGGTCATTTCCTTGCAGACAACAGAAGTATTTTTTTTTCAGGAAACAATTACAAAAGGAGAGGGCAATGGCTTTCCTGACCCATTCTGGTAGGGCACTTCATTCATATAGATAATGGGAAGAAAGGCATGTAGCACTTGTATGTTGGTATTGAATCATTGGTGAAGATGTAGTGTGATGTGATAAGAGAGTGGATGAAATTGATTCAAAAGAAAAATCATCAAAACACACTTTCAAGCCAAGCTTTTAACAGAGTGGTATTCCTGTATTCCCTTTTATAATTAACATCCAGTTTTTATCAGGCTTCTTTCTGAGGTCCAAATAAATGCCCCTATTGTGTGGCTTCACGCTTATATCTTGCAGAAGACACAGGTTCTAGTTCATCATTAAAAACAAATCCTTGTTTTATGAGCCATATAAAGAATAAGGCTGCCCATGGCTATAATTGAGTTGCTGGGTTTTATCTCGCTTCAGTCTGTTGGGTGTCTCTCTAGCTATAAAACGAGCAATTTTACAAAGACCCTGCAGTGCACAGAGCAAGACTTTTGGCTTTCTAGTTATTTAGTTCCATGTTTTCTCTGCTTTTTTTCCAGAGGTATCAGATGCAAATTAGGTTTCTAGTTTCTCTTATCTCTTTGTTCCTTCCAAAGCTGAGATTGATAGCTTTAAGGAGATCAAAGTCAACTTTCAAATGTATCCCAAATTGATAATCTCCAGACTATCATACACCTTGTACTCAGAACAAAAACCTAAAATCCATAATGACATGAGCATGGTAAATATGGTTCTTCTGTTAGACTAAGTAAAAGTAGATTATACATGTTTTTAGACTTCAAAGGCCTGTCCTGTTAGTCAGGTTTCTTTAAGGTCTCAAAGGCACTGTGCACTCCCTTTTGTGTAAGAATAATAAAAGACACTACAGCAAGAACTTGAGAGGATCTTTTTCTTGCTAACATTGCAGTTTCAAAGATAAGCGGACAAAACATTTTAAGATAAGTAGGAGCATTTCTAGTTTATTTAAAGCAAATATAGAAGTATTTATATATATAGAATACAGAAGTGCATCAAAACTGGTTCTTGCTTCATACCTGACTGTAATAGATATTAATCTATTGGTTTAGTTATCCTGGCTGAACAGGTCACTAAATAAGAGACAAAAATGACGGGCCCTTATATTCTCTTCCTATGTAAAGAAAAATGAGGGAAAGAAATGCTCATTTCCAATAGAGTGCAAAATCTGCAGGTCTAATCCAAAACCAGTTCCCACTGACACTAATGAACAATGACAATATTTCCTAATGTCAATATTTTGGACTGAACTGGAGCAAACGAGACTGCAGTTGGGGCCCACAGAAAGCTGCAGGACATGTCAAAACCACCAGTGCAGGTTCTGCGTGCCTGCACACTACCCCCACAGAGCATCTCTCCAGCAGTGGCCAGGCAGCTGGCAGGTGGCCACAGTGCTTCCTGGCTGGCAGCCAGTGGCTCTTATCTGTGCCCTGGTGAGCAGGCTGTAATAACTAATCCCAAGTTTAAGGAGAGGTTTTAGTATGAACTCTATGGGAAAAAGTGTCAGGAATAGCTACATCCTCCCTGCCAGCAGTTCCTCTGATTTTTCTTTCACACAACACTTTTTTTGGAGTGCTCAAAGGCAGATGTTTGGAGAAAAAGAATTTTTGATCTTTCAAACTGTCCTCTTCCAAACTGTTCTCTTCCAAAATTAAAGGATGTTTGTGTGTATGTGCAGGTGAGTGGAAGAAAATAATCCTTTTGTTCAGCGTAGATAAATACGTCTGTGATTTGTATATAAAAGCATTTGCACGGGATAGAGCATGGTAATCTGTTTGTGGGCTAAGAAATACATTCTTTCCAACAACATGCCTTCCTGGTATAGCATTGGGTGACAATTTGATCCTGTATGTGCTTACAAAATATATATTTTGTTATTCTCTGTGCAGTGCTGGGAGCACCTGCATATTTCCCCTTTGGGAAGTCTATTGTGATGCGACAGATCTTCTTAGACAGCACTTCTGGGAAATATCAGAAACTCTACACAGCACTAGAGATAGAAGAAATAGAGCGGTTTGAGTGGTTTTATACTTCAAAAACTCTTAGAGAAATATATTCTGAGAACACTAGACTGTCAAAAAAATTCCCTTCATTGACTGGTAAAAAGCAGCAGCTATCTTCATGTTGCTAACTGCTGTGTCCCAATTCCCACATCTAAGGATAAAGAAATGCATTGTTCTCTCTGGTGTAGTCACTCAGCTGAGGCTGCCAGTAAGGGTGCAAATTGTTGTTGGTTGTCATTACTTGGTATGTGTTATAACATACCATGGAAAAATAAACTCTTAATGGAAAAATACCTGAGAATTAGTGACTTTTCCATATACACTGAAACCGATTCATGATCATAACCACATTTGAAAAAATGTCTCTGTGCCAGTCTAAAGTGGAGAAGAATACAATCCAAAGAAATTAGTAAATCTGATTACCTCTGGAGTGGGACTAGGCTCTAAATAAATGTTGAAAAATGAAGAGCTAATATTTTTGTTTTCAGTCCACAAGTGCATTTAATTAATAGCAGATAGAAAGGAGAAAGAATAAAACATACAGGAAAATGCAGACTAAGGAGTCATTTTCTCACTTGCCGCCACTTCGACAACAGTAAGAACATGAAGTTCTGTAGTATAAGCTCCTCCTGTCACACTTTGGAGCTCTGCAGAACTGAAAAGAATGAATAAGGTGGGAAGAAGTGGGGAACTAAGCTCTCATTTTCTTACCCCAGGTCTGCTGACATCTGTCCACAGTTACACAGGTGGGAAGAAGGGATTATATTCGTACATTGCCAAAATGCCTCTGAAACATCATAGGTGGGTTTGCTCTGCTGGTTCCATCTGTCTGTGTCTCAGTGAACATGCAAGGTATTTTTAAGCCACCTGCTGTTGATACAGTGGTTTCTTTTTGGTTTTGTTTGGTTTTTTTCCCAGAATGACACTCAGACTTGCAAGATCAAAGTATTGATCAAAATTCAGTGAAAGGCTTAGTATTATCCCTAAACCTTAACTTGCCTATCTAGATTCCCATTACACTAACCCCTGATGGGCTGGGACATTTTCTGAAGTATTCATTTCTCACCATAGTGACACTACGATTATAATTATGGATACTGCCTTTGATCATAACAAAATTATACTCAAAATATGGACTTGTTTTTTCTGTACTCAGTCTCACTCAAGACGTGGACCCAGGTGGGCTAAAGAAGGTTGAACTAAATAACATTTTGTTCCTTCTTTCTTTTATGATAGTGAAGAAAAAAAAGAAAAAGTAACAGTATGTAAAAGCATCCACAACAGGAACTGTGGCGTGTGTCATCAAACACTAGAATGTGTCCAGTAAAAAGGGCAAAGGAACACAACTGTAAAAGCTCTAACAGTTCTGTGTCTTCCAACTACTGCAGTGCCTGTTGAGCAAACTGAGAATTTACTCAAATAGTGATTTTTTCACTGATAATTAATGTTTTTTTTTAAAGGACAGGTAAGAAAGAACTCAGAGGAAGAGCTTCAAACAGTATCTGTAAAGTACTAATCATTTCTATATTTTTCTATTTATTTGAGGAATCACTAATCACTTAAGTCTATATATTGACAGTGATTTTTACCAAAACAGGATTTAGATTTTACTGTACAGGGATTCTCTGTTCCATCACAGATCTTCAACATTGAAGAATTAAATCTGAAATGTCAGCTTGTATGGTAAGTTTGCAGTAATGGATGTGAAACAGAGAGGTTTTTTCACTTGTAGTGTTCCTTCTTCCAAATATCTTATTCAAAATTAGGCAAAAGATAGGAAATTTCGGGAGATATTTTGAATATTTCCAAGGGAAAGAAGAGGCCAGGATGGTTCATTCTCACCCCCAAATATCTTGACAGTAAACAAAAGCTGAGCAAAATTTTGTGAATTTTCTGCCTGTGTAGTATACATAAAAGTCTGGGGGAATACAGATGCTCATGTATGCATACATATATATGTGCACATAAACCAGCTAAGAAAGAAAATGTAAAGAATCAATTGTTATACTTTCAGCATTTTAAAAATTAAATTATTTCAATGAAATTTAAATGAAATAATGATAACACTAAATTAATTCTCATAAATTCAGCATAATAAATTATATTTATTTCAAAATATTGTTAATAATTTATTTTTATATCAAGAAGAGAGAAAAACTTTGGAAGATTGATAATACAATCATGTATGTATGTATGAAAATATGACTATAAATATGAAAAACTACTTTTAAATGAGCGATATTGAACTCCTGGGAGAAAAAACTAAAGCTTCCTAAGCACAATTAATACAAATATAAAACTACACTTGGTGATGCCTTCTATGAAACGTTACCATTGCTTATCCCAGAACTCTCTATGACATGGCAAGACATTGTCTGCAATTTAACAGCCTTTCAGCAAAGCAAGTTGCTGTCAGTCATGTTACCAAGTGTGTTCTGAATTTATGATATATATTAGCTTACTGGTCCACCTGTGATTGTAACTGCTTGGAAATCAGGAGCCAGGGAGAACTGCTTCTTTAGAGCGATCTTCCAGTCAGGTACAGCCATGCCTTATCACTCCAGCTGTAGGCTCTGTCGTACATAATCTAGCTCTGATACCTATGAGGATATCAACGTGCAACAAATGACTAAAGGATTTGCAAGAACTGTGTCTCAGGCCAGGCCCACTGGATTTATGGCAGATAATTCACCAAACATTTAATCTAAAGAGGTCACAGAATATCAGACATAGTCAAATTTGAAGTCATCTATTCTTTTGGGTCATAATAGATTATTTATGTCTTTGGATCTCCCCCAGTACTTCATTAGTACATGATATTGTTAGGTAGGTTACAGTAGTGAGATTCCAGAGCAAATAAACTGGTCCTGTGGTAAGCATTACAGTATAGGCGTTGCTAATTATTTATTTCCTGCTGTTAAGCAGAAAACAGGCTTGACTGCCCTCACAACAGCTGCAGCATTACAATGTGTGAAACACTATGAACTTTTTGTGCCTGGTCTCCTGAAGAGCTCTGGGGGCAGTGGGTATTACAAGCAGGTAGACTAGTTGTCAGAAGAGCCTTCTGAAGAGTCCTAGTGCATCAGCAGCAATTAATGCAGGTGGTATTTTAGACAAGGGAGCTAATGAGCTTTAATATGCATGCAGGTGAGGGAGTGCTGAATCAGTAGAGCCATTAATGAACCTATGACAGCCTAATTAGCTACAATTTAAAATCTATGGAATCTAATCAGAAGAGCTGAACACTGCTGCAAATCTGTGTATGAATGACTCTTTCTAAATACTCCAATCTGTTGCTTAGTCACTGATTGATAGTAATTGCTTTTTTTCCTCCATTGTGTATAGGAAAATGCCCAATTTTGTTCTGATAGAGGAGGACACAACATTGAAGTTAAATGCCTGAGATGTTTGACTGCTTAAGCTTTAATCAGGAGATGTTTAAAAAAATCAAAGTAAAATTAATTTCCAGCCCTGAATATAGATGATTAAAAATACACCACCAACTTTTCATGTATTTGGCAGGCAGAGATTATATAGTAGTTAATCAACTCCAAATAGCTTATATGAAATTAAAGATAGAACTACAGCTGAAGTGGCATAAAATACACATATTAATATAAAAACTTCTTTATATAGGAACGTTATTAAACTCCCTAGATGAATGATTTTTAATACAACCAAAAAAGAATTTTCCTATAAAAGGAGAACAATAATATCTCCTGAATGCTGTTATTAAAAAAATCAAAAATAATAAGAACCTATTATAACCCTACTACAAAACATTACATTTTCCTTTTCCAAATCCATTATGGGAAAAAGAGTATTTGGTAGTGCACAGACAAAGTATGCAGCATAACTAAAGGGTATGTCCAATATTCTCACTGAGATATGAAGTATTCTAAATGGAAGTTTTAATACCTGAAACACTGAAATTTTCCTTATATTGATGACTCAGATCTTACTATTTTATGCAGGTGAATTACTGTGGGAATTTTCCTATACTAGCCAGCTATCTCTTGCAATAGGCAGATAAACATTAGATTGGTGAGTAGAAAGTTGCTGAAGAAATGAGAACACCATTTTTTGTATCAATTTACCAATCTCTGGCATCCTTAGTAAACATTACTGTACTAGATATGGGTGTTAAAATGAATCTACAAGGATTTGCTCTTGTTTGAAGTCTTTGTTATTTTTTGAGGTCATAGTGTTCTGTGTCACTACTGATATTTTCATGTAGATACAAAGTATTTGAAAACAGGAAAAGCATAAGATAGAGGTGTAAGTCACCCCTAATGGCCATGACCTTAAAATTGCTATTTACATTTATGGAAGTAGTTACTGTGTATATAATGTGAGTTTATTTTCCCTGGTTTTATAGTGATGCTACTTAGAAGGCTCAATTTTCACCTTATCATTATTGCTAAGACCATAGATATTTTTCATGTCATTTTTCCTGTCTTTTTTTCTTCATACAAACAGATTAGAGCTTCTTATCAGTGTGATTGTTTCACCCACATCAAGAAAGATCATCCAGGACCTGACTTCTCCTGGGCTCAGTGGGGAAGTACAGAGATACATAGAATAACTATTAGAGTAACAGGTCTGAGAGTAGAGTTTTCCTGTTCTTACTACCACTGAAAGTCTGGCACGTTGGAATAGAAGTGAATGCTGCTGGGAGGAGTCACGGAATCTGACTTTTCTCTTTGCATAGCATCAGTAGGCATGGTGGCTTTCCAAGGCTTGGGAAATGCATGATGTACCAATTTGGCCAAATTTAGAAATATATCCTCTGAGAGAAGGCCCAACCACCCCTCCACCCACCAGGTTCGGGAAAAAATAAATTTTCCTCGAAGAAAAGTGAAGAAGATAAAACTATTTATTTAACAAACACATGGGAAAGGAAAATAATGTTAAATGGTAAAATCTTTCGCTGTGGAGGAAAAACCTGGGAAAGTGTTAGAGTCCTCCCTTTGGTGTCCTCGGAGCTGGGGCTTGGCCCAGGGCCAGGCCCTCTGTGCCCGGTGGAAAGTCCTCCCAATGTGCTCTGATGTTAAAGCAGTCAAGCAGTCAGTAGAAAAGGGAGAAAAGCCAAAATTCCAGAGAAGGAAATATTCAACTCTCAGTCTCTCTCTGGAAAACAAAGCAGCTGAACCACTGGCCAAAAAAACTGTCCCGGGAGCAGCAAGCTGGGTGCTTCCTCCCTCCCCTGCCACAGTTGAGAAACAAATTGCTATCTGTATGTGACCTTGAACAAGCTGCAAACTGCTTTGCAAAAGTTTTGGCCAGTTTTTTCCTTCCCCCTCTCAGGCTCAGTTTAGAGGCATAGAAAGGCACAGGAATTAATTTCTGGGCATAGGCAGCGATATGGGATACACATCATAAGGTCACCCCAAGACACAGGGATAAAGCATGTAGCCAATCTAGGTCTGCTGAAACACAGCAGAATCACTGTGTCCTTTGTTGCCCCAGGCCTGTTCCTAAACACAGGGGGAGCTTTGGACTATCTAGAAGTTCTCTGGGTTAACAAACATAGCTCATAGTGGTGGAACAAAAATCCTAGTGAGAGAAAGAATAAGTATTTATGAGGTTCATTTTATTTGCATGGGAGGCAGTGGCCAGGAATAAAGATCCTAAATGCTCCACCTTAGTGCAGCAAAGCTGTTTGATCATTGTTTGTTTGTAAAAACAAGTAACCATGATCTGTGGGGCTAACAAGTGTATCTGAGCTTACCAAGTCCATGGCAAAACCAAGTTGATAACTTGGTTTGACTGAGTTGTCACTTCTACCACTGTGTATCAGAACCAGCCCCACTGCGGCCAGTGAAATGACATAACACTGTAGTAGGATGAGCCCCTGGCGTACTCCTACCTGGTAATTAGGCAGCCCTTGGCTTATTTAAAGATACTGTGCTTCCATGCAACTTTGGGTACCACCCTCACAGAAATACAGCTGAGACATACCATGAAGGATGACCGATTCCCAGTGAAAATTGTGACTTGGCTGGAAAAGAAAGTTTTAGAACAGCTTTATCACCCTCTCCAAAAACAGGTTTGCAATAAACTTAATTTAAAATATAATTTAATTTAAATAGATGAGCTATTAAAGTCGGTGAGCTTATCCACATTTAAACTTGAGGTCGCAAGGGCCTCTCACATGCTTCTGTTCAAATGCATATTGGACATGCTTGTTGAATGGGGCCAGGGAATGTGACATCATGAAGAATAAAGCCACTGGTGAATAGAGTTGTCTTTATGCTCAACTAATGCAAAGCAAGCTATATAAAACTATTTTAAAAGGACTTTTTTTTTTTCACCCTTGTTTGAAAAGAATTCTATTTGTTTATTTCACACAGTGGAAATTTTGGTTTTTATAGTATATCCTGCTGGTGCATAGTTGAATAAATTTATTTTAAGCTGGCTGGTAAACTGTTTTCTTTCTGTACATCTCTGGTGATGCATTTTTTAATAAATTATTTTTAAGGTGGTTGTTCCAGTATTTTTCTTATTTCCTGCTGTGGAGATGAGTGCTCTAATAAACAATTTTTTGAAGTGGCTAGTTTTGCATGTTTTTCTTCTGTATCCTGCTGCTACAGTGCTGTAAGCTTGTTACATGTTCATTTGTTTTAAATAGCTGCTGTTCCTTGTTTTTTTTTTAAATTATTCTTGTATATTAGCCTTCATTTTGAGAATTTCCTTCTCTCTTCTAAGTAAAATTAAATAGTAAAAAGCAGTGGAACAGACTTAAAAAAAATGTTGGTATTGCAATTCACAGGAGTAACTAATCTGAGGACTCAGTTATAATAGCATGTAACTCTTCCATACCAAGTTATGGCATTGACCACTACTAGATTCAGGCTTGTCACATTTTCCCCAGCTTAAACTCATTCTAATTACCTTGGTGGAGTATACCACAGATGGGGAGCTCACATGGAAGTGTGACAGTTCATCTGATCCGTGTAATGTTTCAGGATGTGTTAACTCAGCCATGGGTTTGAATGCTGACCTCATAGCAAATAGTAAATGCCACCATGTTGAAACTATTCCTAAATTTGAGTTTCATTGATGACTCTCTCATCAATATGACACAATTTCTAGAAATGTTGCTATGTTTTATGTTGATTTTTACAACATTTTTGAAAACCTGACCAGTTTAATATTTCTTTTTTTAATGAAAGCCATAATTTTCATCCCCCCAAAAAAGGACCTAAAGGGGTTGAATAATTTAGAGTAGAATTTAATATTTCATGTGAGGTTGGCAGTTAATATATTTTGGTTTGGAATAAACAGTAGAAAAAAAGATAAGTTTTTTCCAAATGAAAAAAGTTTAGTGATTCATCAGAAAAAGCAGTTAAATGGGAATTTCAGTATTCATTCAGCCTCCCTAGTGGACTACTAGGATTTTCTTAGTGAACCAGTGCTGTCAAACCTAGAATCAATGGCAGTATCAAAGGAATAGCACTGTGAGATCAGAATACTTAGGCGAGTAAAAAGAGAGGACTAGAAATATACAATTATGAAAATAAGGAAAAGCCTTATAGAGTTTGAAAGGTTTCACATCAGTCAACATAATTATCTAGAGGGTCAATACACAGTTAAACCTAAACATTTTGGTTCTTAATAGTCTCTGGGCCTTAAAAAACCAAAACAAACTACAAAAGAATCTCACAGGTATGAAGTACTTCCTTGCTCTCCAGAGGCGTGTCTTCCTAAAGAGAACACCTAGATACTTAAATTTTGAGCAAGTGAATAAATTCAAGACAAATCCTACGTTTTAATGGAACTGTGTGAACCTAGGTGCATTACATGAGAAAAAAAAAAAAAAACATTTAAAGAGACCAGTGTCTACAGCCACTTCTTAGGTTAGGTCCGTCTTCTATGTTGTGATTATACTGATTCACTGAATTTCAATGGAGTTCTGGCAACACTAAACTGAAGAGAAGATTCGGTGCACTTAAGTGTTAATACCTGTTTAGACAGTCTCAGTGGTGGTTTCAAAGGGACAGCTTAACTGACTTCTGCTTCTCTGATGAGCAGTGGCTTATGATGGACCACAGTTTGCCTATTGAGGATGCACGTTCTGGTTTTATCTCCCCCATAAATAGTTACTGTGTAGTATATAAACCACTCTTTGGACAGAAGTAGCCATAAACAGCACAGTGATGTGTTCTAACAAGTTTTCAAGCAGTTACTCTGGCCAGAGAATATTAAGACAGAAAGGAAACTCCCTCATGCCAGATACTAGACAAAGATGTTGAGTCAGAACATAAACATTGATACTTTGTCTCAGGGGTTGCCTTTTGCAGGCCAAAAACCTGAACAACTAGAGCTCAATTTATTGAACCCCTGCCCTAGTTTTGCATTGTGTTTTATCTCTCTAAAATATATTTACCTACAGATTAAACCATACAGCACACTGAACAGAAGATATCTGTTCAAATACTCCTGTATTCAACCATTCACACTTCACTATGGTGGGGATTCAAGTTCATGGAACAGTGCAGAGAGTTGAAAAACCAGTTTTCTCTCAAGAAAAGGGCATATTGTGTAAAAATCTGATCACAAAACTTTCTTATAGAGAAGACAGACAAAGCAGTCTTCATAATTGCTACTTTGTATTTGCAGAGAATTTGAAGAGTCTTTGAAAATAAAGGCATTTATTTGCGTTACTTTCCATTTTAATTCCCGTCCTCTTAAAATTAACTCCTGAAACTCAATTTAATGCTGCACGGTCTGCAGGTATACAAAAGACATTTGTCTGTATAGCTGGTCTTTTTCATAAGCATAAAAAAAAAGCTTATTATTTCAGATTATGTGTATATTCTGGCACCAAATTAAAGCAGATTGAAAAGTGCTCTCACTTGTGGAACAGCTCCTGAGGTGATTTAAGTAAAATTCCAATTCTAGTTTGAAAAAGTTGGTTTTCATCACACAGAATGCAAAACTTTGCTTCCCAATCAAAGTAAGATAAACATTTCTACTGACATCTGAAGAGTAGAAGAAATGGAAGTGGAGTTAGAAAGAGGTAGTGATGAAGTTTTTCCACCAGAAGACCCTCATCTTCAAAAAAGAAATGGAAAGAGACATTTTGAAAGTCAAATCATCTGTCAGAAAATTAATTTAAATGAAAATTAAAAACCAAAAAAAATATCATTCTTCAAAGCTAAACATATTGTTCAGGATGAGCTCTTCTACATGACCTCTTCTCAGCTTGAGTGGAAGTGCTGTACTTGCTTATCTGGGCCTCAGTCCCACTCTAATTCTCATCTTTTGGTCTATCAAATTTCTTGCTACTTCATAAAATTGTGGTTTCACATATTTCCTGACGAATGTGTTGGCAGAATCACAATTTGTTTTGTGTCAGCCTATCTGCTTATACTTCTTGTGAAAGGAAGTTTTAGTGTACTAATTATAATTAGAGGGCTCCACAAATTATTTTGTTTTGCTATGCTATCAACAGCTAGACATATATAGGGAATGAATGCCTATGCTTTGATTCTATAGGAAATAAAAAAAAAAAAAAAAAAAAAAAGGCATGCCTTATTGGGGAAAATGGAAAAAACCAGGTGCTTGAATATCATGGTGATAAGCTGTGGTACAAATGGGTGATTACTGGAGAACAGAGTATATGCCAAATTAGCTTACTCTGACACTTGGAAAATTTGCTTTGTTTTTATGCAGTGTGAGCATCTTACTTGTTTAGAATAAGATATTTTGATATAATTTTTGACTAGAAAGAAACTTTTAGTCTAGACTATGTAGGAAAATTTATCAATGTATGAAAGAAACATTTTATAGACTTGCTGAAATATTAAAGCTGTGACTACTGCCAGAGATATGATTAAAAATATTAAAATTTTTCAAAAACTGTAGCTATCATTGCAAAGCAAATGAATTTGAGCCACTAATAATACCATGCATTACCTTGTGCTGCCTCTATCTTTCTTTTTAATTTTTTTCTCACTTGAATATGAAGATATCCTGTGTGATTGAACTATCAAGTACTGAAGAGTCAGCATTGCTGCTGCATTTGAAAGAGCTACAATGAGAACTTTATTATGCATATTTGAAAAGCAAAATCAGTAATTACAAACAACTTACAGGACAGCTGAATGTAGTTAAATCATTTACTTGCAATATACCCACAATCTTAAAATGCTTTAATATATAAAAACATGTTCAGCAGCTGCAGTGCTTTTATTGACATATATTCTGTCCTAAGCTTATGGAAATGCCACTTTTTAGGAAGGTGTATGTGTTCCTTTGTAAGCAAAAGGTAACTACAGGGGAAAGGACATCTGTGTGCTTGATAGTTTCTTGAAGCTACACTGGTCCTGGTCAATAGAGCAGAGAACTGTGGAACACAATGCAGACAGCGCTCCTTTCATCATCTTACAGATTGCCTATGTGATCTTAAGTGTAGGGAACAATAGGGTTGTTATACCAAAATGAACTGATGAAATAGGATTAAAACATATTACTATTAATGGATAAAACAAGTCTGAAGATACAGAGATAATCAGAGATGCATAGACATCTCTACATATCTCTCATCATGTCTACTAATGGCTCATTATGGCTGTATTTCCAGCCTTCTCTTTATAGATCTGCATTTGGAATTTTATTAAAAGCCATAAGGAGACACATACCTTTCACATGGGAAATGTTTGGTTAGACAAAAGTTTGGAATATTTTTCTTTGAACAGATGTTGACATATCATAGTTTTAATGTTGAAATTTCTTGAATATCATGTAATGGTGCCTTCTCTGAGGGATACATACTTCTGTTACAAAGTCAAGCCTCTGAGCTCTTTGAAACGTGGTTATGAAGGAAGTAATCTGCTGGAGGTTTTGAGACTTAAAACCTGTAACCTTGGGGGATCTCACGTCTGCCTTTCAGCCAACAGTATACTCTGAAGCAGAGCGGCATTAGCTGCTGTCAATTCAATCTCACTGTAGTTTAGCCACTCTATTCTTCTTCACTGGTAATTACACCATAGGAAATAACTATTTAAATGGAATCTTGTGCTATGATTACCTTTTTCAAAAACTGATTACAACATACAAGACAATTTTCAATTTGAACTTCCAAGTTTTAATTTAAAACTACTTTATAGTAACAATTTAGACCTGAGATGTACAGACATTGAAGCGAGGCAACTTACATTCCAGTTATTTGTGCTGCATCTACATAAAAATATTTCTAGTATTTCTGAAGATTAAATTTTGCCAACCAAGGACTAATCATCAGAATTGGGTAAACATTTCATAATGAGCAAGTAATCAGGAAAACTCTGCCTTTTTAGTGAACTACGCACGTGCACATTTGAAATTTCTTAAACTAGGTCCCTATTAGATCCTTATATTCAATTTTACCTTACTTTACAAGTAAATCTACCTGGCCATACCAAAACTCTGGCATGGTGTACTGTGAGATAACCCCTTATAACTGTCTACTGAGGGGACTTATGTTCCTGACCTACATGACACATGATCAAGAGCAAAGTTATTATCCTTAGCCAAGAGACACAAAATCCTTACTGCATACCCCAAGTGCTTGCCAAAACTCTGGGAGCAATTCACAGAGGTATTTACCAAAATTTCCAGTGATTCTAGCATTCTCCTCTAGGATGAGATTAGCCTAGGCCTATGGTTGGGATCGCATGGTGATATTTGTCTCAATTACTTCTGCTGGATCACTGACTTCTGCAGCTGGGTATCCAGACTACTGGAGTCCTGTGATGGGATAGGATGTTATTTTATAATCCAACAGTTGTGGCTTGGCTGTCCTGATACATTCGGTTACAGTGTTAAACCTGGGTTCATTTCCTTAATTTCTGGTTGCTAAACAGAGGGATGTAACACAAAATATCATGGCAACAAATTGTAGAATTCTGTAATGGTGAGCTTCAAGAAATCATTTTGCAAGAGTTACTTTCACTATGAAAGATGTCTTATAGAATCACATTTATTTTCTTCCCTCACGGTAAAAAAAAATATTTCTCTAGATACCACAGACAGGAATGTGTTTGGGTCTACTTACATATGACTATAAAGATTACTTTTGCAAGATGATTCCAATAAAGAAAAAGAGACAGTTAGAAGAGCGAAACATGTATAATATGATCAATAAAAACTACTTTCTGATAACTTCTGAAACTTTTTGAGTTTAGTCATTCATCACATTTCTACACAGATAAGGCTTATGGTAGCATAGCAACTTTATTCTCCTTTAATATGTGAAATATGTCTAAGTTTATATTATTGTCAAAGGAGAAATGGCTTGGTGTACCAGTTTTTACCATCTTGTTACACGGCAATTTATGAATTGTTGCTCTGTAACATTTTGTCACAGTTTGCTAGGAATAATAATTATTTTACATCCAATCACCATAAAATTATTTTTAAGGATTGGATATAATAATCTTCGTACTGACTAGTCAAGTTTTTGTTAAAAGTGGCATCTGTCCAAGAAAACAAAAGGCAAAAAATGTGGATTTTATATTTGGCATAGAAGAATACTATATTATCTATGGCTTCCATACACTGATCTATGATCATATGGAGTGCCAGGTAAAAAAAACCCAAAGAAGTAAAAATTAAATAGAAATACAATGTAAACTCAAACAGTGAACAGCTGTGAGCAGCTGTTCTGGGAAAAGTATGATGTACAAAACCATTATCAATAAAAAAGGTCATGAGCTTGATTCCTTACCCTTAAACGGACTAATCTGACCAGACCCATCTGTGTCAAGTCCTCCGGGCGAGAATATTTTATTGTTGAATGGCATTTGTCCAGTCAGCAGTGAAATGGGTACCAGCAAGAGCCAAATAAAGCAACAGGAGATCACTCATCAGATATCCTGGAGACCTTCTGGCTTAGGGGCATTCCTCCGTTGGAGATTTTCACCACTTGCCTGTTGTAACACAGCATGCATGGGTCCATTTGTAAAATAAACACATTCATTGCAAAAACTACTCTGAGTGTGGTTTTATTCCATGTTGCAGTAGAGAATCATCATCATCAACCCTGTTCAAGCAGTTTCAGGGGACTAGGGATTCACAGATCACATGTAAAAGTTATAAAAATTTATCTTTCTGGAGATTTTCTTGAAGTTAAAAGGAACAGTTAGCAAGGTACTAGGTAGGAGTTCTCCAGTAAACCACAGGAGGCTATGGTCATCATGGTATATTTTAATATTCAAAATATTTTGTGTTCACTGCCGGGAAAAAAGTGAATATTTATGATTGCTCTAGAAAGGAACACGGCTATTATAGTCCAGTGCTTTCCTTATTTATCTAAGAAAAACGGGAAGGAGAAAACAAATTTCCCAAAAGTAGGGAGAGAAAAACATTTTCTTCTTCAAACTAAGATTCCTGTTAGCTTAACCACACAATATAAGGAAGAAGTGTGAAACTGAAAGACAAACTGAACACAATGATATAAACAGAAAATTCAGAAGCATATACACTACAGGCTTTTACTGTAAAACAGATGTTGGTCTTCTATCAGCAAGAATGCTGTGCATTAATTTTGCTATGGAGTAACAAAGATGTTAACTAAAACTTTGTTTCTATTACAGCTGATTACATAGCATCCAATGTCCTAAGAATACTCACTCTGAAAAAAATCTAAAAAATATCAAATTACTTAAATTATCCTCAGAGCAATTTATCTCTTTAAATACAAACATAACAGTAGAAGTAGCTACTAAAATGAAGAAAAGGAAATCAGATAAACCTGCCAATTTTAATGAATCTCAGTAGTACATTATAGACCATGCCCACATTTCCCACTTCCCACCACTGATTCTTGTTATGACTAATTTGTTTAGTTTTCTTCCACAAAGGAGCTAGATATCACAATATGACTACAAGAAGGGAATTTAAGAGACAAATGTCCCAGCCACATATTTCTTTCCCTCCCTCCCTGCCTCCCACTAAGTATAGAGACAATATCACCCTTACTGTGGAAAGGTAGTCTCCTATCCTGCTTCACAAATATTTAATTCTGTTTATATGGTGACAGTAGTCATTCTTTAGGATGACTGTGAAAGGCACAAAGTACTGCTAAAGTTTGGTACTTTTTGCTAGGATTCATATAATCCTTTCAACAGATACGGAAAAGCATTTTAATGGGTTGAGGGGCTTTATTTTAAAACACTTTATGTATGGCAAATGCCTTGTGGTCCACTGGTAGAAAATCAAATCAGTGTTCTTTCTTATCACCTCATCAGTTCAGGAGCCTTAGTCACTCTAAAGACTACAGTTCCTAAAGAATTGTCATCTAGTTTCAGTATAGTAACAGGTAAGAGACATCAGAAAGAGATCCAGGAATCTGCCTGTAGTGCATCAGCTTCAATAACAATATGCAGGAAAGTTTTGGCATCTTCAAAGGCAAAGGCCCTCAGTAGAAAGGGCCAGTTCACAACCGTTTAGCTTGCAGTTGCCCAAAACTAGCAAACAAGGAGAGTGGGACTGTATTTTTATCACAGCCACTCTCTTAAGACTGCCTGTAAATAAACCTGATCTTCTCCTTTTCAACCTTCTTGAACTTTTCTGTAAGTCAGATGTCAAAAACTCCTAACATTTAAAGACTCATAAACACATGCATTTAAAAAAAAACTAAAATATATTTTTCAGGCAGCATGTATCAACAATTTATACAGAATAATCTGGTATGGAACACACTCATTCAAACCTGAATGCTCTTAAGCCTGATGATGCTCCTCCAGAGGACAGTAGAATATATGAGTACATCACTTTCTACTCATAGTTGAAGTTACCTGACAAAGAGGCAGAAATGCAAAATGTGGACTGGATCAGAGAGTGATTACAAGGCAGTTTTATAAAGAAATTTCTTTTTTTTCTCAACTTTAGTTAATGAAACCTTGATCTTTGGAGGTATTCAGCACTCAACTGGACATGGCCCTGTGCAACCTGCTCTAATTGGACCCAATCCAATTCTGTCAAGATTAAGGGTGGGATTTGGACCTACAGAAGTCCCTTCCAAATCCAGTGTTTTTGTGATTACAAGACTAAATATGACTCTATATTCCATTGTTCAGTAATTTAGCTAGGAAAGAGCAATCTTGAGCTCTAATTACTGCTCCCCAATTCTTATTTAAATTAAATATTTGAATAAAAAATACACATTCAATAAAAAACCAGAGAAGGAAACAGGACAGAAGTCTTTTGTTCAACATCTTCATAGATTACTTGGATGCAGGACTCAAGGTTTACTAAGCTTATTGATAATACTAAATTGGGAGGAACCATTGACTTCCTCCAAGGCAGAGATGCCCTGCAGAGAGACCTTGACAAATGAGAGGACTGGGAAATTTCCAGCTCTATCAAGTTTAACAAGGCCAAGGGCCAGATTCTGAGCGTGGGACAGAGCAATCCTGGATGTATGGACAGACTGGGGAATGAGATGCTGGAAAGCAGCTCTGCAGAAAGGGACCTGGGGGTCCTGGTCAATGGCAAGTTGAATATGGGTCAGCAATGCCTTGGCAGTCAGGAGGGCCAACCATGTCCTGGGGGGCATCAGGCACAGCATCGCCAGCTGGGCAAGGGAGGGGATTGTCCTGCTCTGCTCTGTGCTGGTACAGCCTCACCTTGAATATTGTGTGCAGTTTTGGGTATGTAATATAAAAAAAGCTGTTAGAGAGTGTCCAAAGGAGGGCCTTGAGCAGAAGCCGTATGAGGAGCAGCTGAGGTCACTTGGTCAGTTCAGCCTGGAGAAGAGGAGGCTGAGAGGAGACCTCACTGCAGTTACAACTTCCTCTGAAGGGGAAGAGGAGATGCAGACCCTGATCTCTTCAGTCTCAGTGATCAGTGACAGGATCTGAGAAAATGGCCTGAAGTTGTGTCAGAGGAGGTTTAGGTTGGACATTAGAAAAAGGTTCTTCACTCAGCAGGAGGTTGGACCCTGAAACAGGTTCCCCAGGTAAGTGGTCACAGCACCAAGCCTGAGAGAGTTCAAGAAGACTTTGGACAATGCTCTCAGGCACATGGTGTGATTTTTGGGGTTTTCCTGTGCAGGGACAGGGATTGAACTTCAGTGTGGGTACCTTCCAACTCAGGATATTCTATGAGTCTGTGATACGAGCAGATTCAAGTAAAGTTTTTGTCTTAATCTCTTTCATATTTTCATTTAAGAAAGATCAAAAGTGATATCTTAAAATAATCTAAAATGGGAGAAAAGGATGTTTGCATAGGAAATGAAGAATTCAAGTTCATATCTCCTTCAAAAGACTTGACTATTCATATACTTGTTAATTGTGGTAGCCACTGAGTTTGCAGTGAAAGGGAAAAAATAAACTCTCCATCATTGAGCAAGGCCTCACCTATATATCATTAAAAAAAAAAAAAAAGTTGCTGTTGGAAATGCAAGAAAACCACTTAGGGCAGTATATATTCTCAGAATCTTGATGGAATCTAGACATGACTTATGGTACTTGACACATTACTATTCGAGGATTTAGACCAGCTGAATTCTAGTGAAGGAAAACTCAAACCTTGTTCCTATGGCTTTCTTCACCAGGTTTTCCTGTATTTCATTCTTCTGTACAGAAAATACATCCAGACTATTTACCATTAAAAGTCTAATTTAATAGTCTAATTAAATTTTTTTTTAGCCTTACAGCTCTTCATTTAACTGGTTGCTTGTTCAGCCTATTATTTTTGTATCAACCAGCATTTCTGGCTTCCTAATTGTTTCCCATATGGCCACCAGTATCAAATGATAGACTCAAGTTACCTGCAGCCAACATAAATTTTCTCTCTGTAGAAAGCTACTAACTTGCTCAGAGAAATCTATGAACTTATTGTCATGGACTCAGTCTGGTAAATCAGCATTTTATTCTTCTATTTATCTTCATTCTATACAAACCTTTACCATGTGATACATATTAATATCTTGTGTGTTATAGAGATCATATCACTCATATTAGTTTCCTAAATGCAGGTACTATTTTGTCATTCCATTGTTGTATAACAGTGTTGCTGACCTGACATAATTTTATACCCTTTTTTTGGAATCTTTGATTTCATGTTGCAGTTATTTCAGAAACCTAGTACTGTCAAAACTTGGTGTCCATGCTTGAGTATAGCAAGCACCTTGAATTTTCTTTCACCTGATTATGAAATTGTTTCTTTAAACTTATTCCTATTAGCCATCTCATGACATCCTTATGAAAAACACTCCAAAAACAACCAAAAAAACCCCACCCAAACTAAATTATATTTAATATCAATGCAATATTCTCTTTTTATGCCTCACTTCCTCTGCTCATTCTTCATAATTCATATGACTAAATTTCTTTCTGGTTTAATATACTTTATAAGCTATATTTCAGATTTTTTTTTTAGTAATTCTACACCCCATGGGCTTCATGAAACAGCTTTCTTTGCTAATGGTATGTTTTCTGTTCATAAGGGACATGAAAATTCTCAAGGAATTTAAGTATATACAAGTTCTTTGGGGTTTAAAATAAGTATCAAGAGTTATAATGCAATAACTCTGATTAGAATAAATTTGGGAACCATAATCTGATTAGCATATAACCTTTCAAAACAGAGAAAAGAGCTTTATATATTTGCTACTGAAATTAAGAGTCAGTGTTCAAGATTTATATAACTGGAGTTTTATCTTATTTGTACATACTGCTAGGGGATTTCCTAACATTATGTAGTTTTCTTAGCTCAAAACATATTGTAATGAGTATTGAAATGAATATGACAATTCTATTCCAAAGCAAAACTAAAGGCACCAAAATATGTTTTATTTTTCCTGAGAACAAAGCCAGATATTTGAAGGAGAGAGAAAACAGAATTATCTTAAAGCAAAACCATGCTGAAAATGTATTGGAAGAGGTCCTGAGCAAGAATATGCTACATGCAGGACAAGTTTGTGCACTGTCTCTTTCCCATTACAATTTTTCATGCCAGGTTTCTCCATATAAGACAAGAGAAGCTTGAATCTAAGTTTTCTTTAGTCCAGGCAAAGGTATGTACACAACAGTTTTAGCAGACTTGTTATGAGGTATGTGAATGCCCCTTTTTCTTTTAACTGGGTATATCCCAGTTTACTCTGGGACATATAAAACTTCAGTGTGAGGAGTCTACACTTCGCAGAGCCTATTACTTTTAGAGAAATGTAGTTGGGACCCTTTAGGTCATTACAGCAATGAAAAATATTAAAATTATAGGTTGGATATACTGAAAATTTAATTCTTAGTTCCATTTTCAGATGTAAATTAACTTTTTCCTCAAAACAAAGCTTTATAGAAAATTTAAATTTGAGAAAATTACATTTTCTCTAAGAAAATTATTGTGTGGTGTTTTCCTCGTGAGCCTTAACATAAATTAGCTACTAAAGTATTTTTTTCATTGAGATCAATAAGAAAATTATTAACAACAGAATTGTTACAATTTCTCAAGTTATTTTTTTCCATTGCTTCATCTGCTGAACTTTGAACACATATGTATTTTTTGTCACCTAATATTATTAGTTTGTAATATAGTGGTGTCTACATGTTTCAAAGTGAAACTGGGTTTGCATCGTGTTGGACATTTTACTGCTGTACAAAAACATACTGGGTTTTCAAAGTTACTATTTATATGGCAACGGCAAAAGATGGCCAGGAAAGTAGACAGAGAAGACTTGCTAATCACCCGCAGAATCTCTGGCACCAAAGGGTAGAGAAACCAGGTCAGGAAATGCGTAGTATTCAATAGACTACACTTAAAGCTATTTCTTGGACCAGAGAATGTGAACTACCACTCCTCCTAGCTGCTAATTCTTTACTTTTCTAGTGCTGAATTGCCCAGTTTTTGTTGAATTCATTCTTTCCAACCTCGTTTCTCTCACAGGAAGTTTTTGCCTTTTTTTTTTGAAAGACCTTCAATTAGAAGGAAAGGCAAACAATAAATATAAAAAAAATCCATTCCACCAGAGTCAGAGGTAAGGGTCATATTGGCATGAATAGACACAGTTGGATCAACACTCAGTGCTTTTTAAAAATCTCACTTTTCCAATGGTGTGTGAGCAAAGGAGAATTTTGTTTCCAAACTGTTAAGTAGTGAATCACAAAAAAAATGAAGGAAAAGAAGACAAAAGAAATCTAATAAAAATAAAAGGCATTTCATAAACAAAACTGAGTGGATCTGTTTAAAACAAAGTTTATGATTTCAGTAATTGTGCTCTGGAACATGCTTTTGTTTCCATTGATATGTGCGTTCAGCTATGTGCAGCTGAGTGTCACTGTGCTGACTTATGCTGAGGGGATGGTAAGGAAGCACCTGACACAAAGCACATTAGGTTTTTGTTATCCATCCTTCCTATAAAACTCCAACAGGAGAACCCCTGAAGTTTTCAAATGCAGTAACTAAATTGGAAACAGAGCCCTGTAAAAATGTGTTCTAGTGGGCTGTCTGTTCTTGGTAGTCTGTAAAAAATTTAATATAAATAGAGTTTACCAAGACCCCTGGGCAGGAAAAATCTCCGGAACGTGCTTCCTGTACCCTCTAGCCTTTTCTTCTCTCTTTGCACTTGCTAGAGCAGTTCTTCTTGGTAAATGTTGTTAGCTTCCACATATTTACTTTTTTGCATTCTCCTCTTATCACTCTGTAAGCAAAGGATATAGAGTCATAGATTCATCGAATGGTTCAGGTTGGAAGGGGCCTTAAAGATCATCTAGTTCCAACCCCCTGCCATGGGCAGGGACACTTGTCACTAGACCAGGTTGCTCAAAGGTTGCATCCAACCTGGCCTTGAACACTTCCAAGGAGGGAGCATCCACAACTTCTCTGGGCAACCTGTTCCAGTGTCTCATCACCCTCAGAGCAAAGAATTTCTGCCCTAACATTTAATCTAAATGCACCCTCTTTCAGTTTAAAGCCATCAGATACATGTCCTTGCGAAAAGTCCCTCTCCTGCTTTCTACAGGCCCCTTTCAGGCACTGGAAGACTGCCATGAGGTCTCCCCAGAGCCTTTATTATTCCAGTCTTTAACCACCCTGGCTCTCTCAGCCTTTTCTCTCAGGAGAGGTGCTCCAGCCCTCCAGTTATCTTTGTGGTCTGCTCTGGACTTGCTTGCAACTTGAACTTGAGTGATACCCTTATGTTGCAGGCCCCAGAGCTGGGCACATTATGCCAGGTGCAGTCTCACCAGAGAAGGGTAGAGGGGTAGAATCACCTTCCTTGACCTTTTGATACAGTTGGCTTTCTGGGCTGCAAGTGTGCAGTGCCAGATCACATCCAGCTTGTCATCTACCAACCCCTCTAGATCTTCTCCACATGGCTGCTTTCAATCTATTCTCTGACAAGCCTGTATTTATGTTTGGGATTATTCCAGTGCATTTGACCTTGTTGAACTTCATGAGTTTTACACAGGTCCACCTCTCAGGCCTGCCAAGGTCACTCTGGATGGCACCCCTTCTCTCCATATAGAGGACTACTGTCTGTGTGTTTGGTTGTGACCTGCTGTGTTACACACATTAATATGTAAGAAATACAAGTCTTGCAATGCTATTTTTTATGAGTGGTTTGTGTCTCTGTACACGACGGTGCAGTCTGCAACATGGCTTTTTCAAAACCTAGAATTTATATGGTTAGGTCAACTACTATAGCCTGAGCATGATGAGCTTTGATGAGCTCTTTGTAAGTCTAACCTGCATCCTCGAAACAGGTTCTTTGATTGAGAACTGTCTCAGTGTTGACTTATTACTTACTCTTGCTCCCACTTTGTATAAGACCAGGTACGGAGGGTGGTACCTGAACCTCCATAACAGTATTGTGTTACAGGGCATGATTAACTGGGAACTGCACTATCTTCTACCATCTTTTCACCTGATATAGCAGAAAAGATATGCACACAAATGTCTCCAATCTATTATCATGAAAAGAGAAAGATAAAAGAGAACAAGATAAGTAATTGAACATTTATGGTTTGATTTTTTTAAAAACTAATTTATGGAACTTGAAAATCTTCATAACTTTAGAAGCATATTGTTTTATGTGTAAACAAAGGTTTGCAAAGAGAAATGAAGTGATGGAATTATACTGGGTCATTCAGTTAATCAAGCCATGAACACTGCTAGTTCAGGTAGAAATAAGTGCTCTCTGATCTTTAGATTTTTTGATTGTCACAAATGTATTTTTGTCTTTTTTTTTCTGCAGATGAGACAATAATTTTTAATTAAATATAACTATGGTTATTTCCATAATTATTCATAAGCATTTCACAAAACATTAACATATATGATCATATATATGGTCTGTATGTAGAAATTCTTTAAAAATTTTTTTGTATCTTTTCAAATTAAGGACAAATATATAAACTAGTCAGTTCACAATAAGTCCAAACAAATAGAATTTTGTTTGTAAATTCCTGGTATAAAGTAAGCCGGTGGAATTGTAGCATGAAATCATCAACTTATGTTTCAGTTCAAAGAGGCCAAATTATTAGTTCAAACATTTAATATAATTTGCATAAATAAAATAGAACTGCACAGTCAAATTTCCATAAGATCCTATACAGTTCCTGAAATATTCAAGATCTCTGCAAAATTTGGCTAAATTCTTTAGTATGTTTGAAAAACATTAGCTGGGGATAAACCCTCTTGTTCCCTAAGAAAAGCAACTTAATAGGTGCTATCTGATCTTAAGCCTGTTCAGGATTTTATGTTTCTGTTTAGAGTCCCTACTTCAGTGAAGCAAGAAGACAATTAAAAGCAAGTCCAGTGGCAGGAACTGAAAAATTTAAAAGTTAGGATTTTTAAGTATGCAGCCTACAGTTTTTGGTGTAAAGTTCTGATCTATTAAGGGTAAATTCTTCTGTTCATAGTTGAAACTAGGGACTTACATTTATGACATCAAACTGTTCAAATCTTTGCTCTCATTGTAGTAGGCTTTTAAAAAGAAACAATTTTACATGCCCTGTGTATTAAATTAAAGAAATAATGCAACACTAGGATTTTTTATTTTTCTTTTTAATTCTTAAAAGTGATGTGTTTGCATCTACGTTTCCTACATAATAGGCAAAACGTGTGTCTTTTTCTTTTGCAAACAGAGTCAAGTATGGCACAGTAGGGAACAGCAGATGTTTTTAATGCTAAAAGATTTTTCAACTAATTTGACTTGATATATAGACTTGGTATATAAATACAGACTTCTTGCACATGGGTGGAATTTCACTCATTTAACTATAATGAGAATTTCTTCTGACCTTGTAATTTAAAACAACATATCCGTGGAAGAGAAAGATGTAAATTTTATTTAAGGGCTCAAATGAATTTCTTTAGTGGCAGACACAAAGCGCCTTTGCATGGGACTACAAGAATCCTTTATGAATAACAGAATGTTGGTTGTTTTGGGTTTTTTTTTTATTGTGCTGGTAGTGCATGAGATGTGTCAACTGATTAAAGAGGTTATTCTTTTCTTCTTATTTTCTTATAATTTTTTCTTTCTTGTTCTTTTATAAGAAGCATAGAAAACTGTATTCTGAAAGTTAAAATGATCAGCTAATATCAAAATTAGGTGTAGAAAGATTAGCAAGTGCTGGAACTGTAGCTCCTTGTGCAATCTAAATATATTAGCAGTGTGCATGTGTGCTAAGACAGCCACTACTTTTTCATGAGACTTTCATAGATAAATTTTGGAAAGAGGTATTTTGGAGTCAAAACTTGTCATTTTAAAATATCAAACCAAAAATTTTTAGCTACATACATTGAGAAATATTTTTCAAACAAAAAACAACAACAACAAAAAAGTTGAGTTGTTCAAAACAGAATACACAATATCTCTCCCAGCTCTTAGAAAGATCTCTGCACCATGACTCAGATAATGAAAGCCTGCTTTGTCTCCAAGACAGTGAGTTTTCAGTCCTTCCTCAAATATCAGGTTTTGTAATGGTTTATACCTTAACTCTGAAAACAAATGTTTGACTTAAATCAAAGGGGTTTTTTCTGTTTTCTTTTTTTTTTTTTTTTTTTTTTTAATGAAACTATGTATGTGTGTGTGTAATAAATATGGAAAGTAAGTTGAATGCTGAACACTACCATAATTTGGCTGTGTTATGAGACTGTATGCATTAGAACTTATATCAATTTAATATGTTCTGTACTTCTATTTGTCAAGGATTCTCTCTTTAGGAGAGATTGCAGTCTTGTATATTTCACATGGTGATTGAAGTAAAAAAAAAAATACTTATCCAATCAGGTTGATTGTTCCTGGTTCACTTTCCAAATAAATTTGTTTGCTATTTTATGAGCTGATAAATTATTTTGGCAAGTTCTGTTCCCCTCGCAGAGTAACTATTTTGCATTTTTCACACAGTACTTTTTACTGACTTAAGGGAGGTAGCCTAAATACCTTTAATGGTTGTTGCCAGATGTTGTGAACCATCTTAAAAAAAAATACCAAGGTTTCTTTTTTAGAGGTTGTTAACAGGAATGTATAGAGGCTTGACCACAGGGGGATTCAAAGATACTAAATTCATTCTTTATTTGTATTCAGAAACACAATGAATTGGGAATAAATTTTGAATCCTGGGAAAGGTTTCAGATCTTTCAGGTGAACTGACTTCTGTTCTACATTTCACTTTCTGCTACTTCTGGTTTGCAGAAAC
Organism: Aphelocoma coerulescens; assembly: GCF_041296385.1. Lineage (NCBI taxonomy): Eukaryota > Metazoa > Chordata > Aves > Passeriformes > Corvidae > Aphelocoma > Aphelocoma coerulescens. Next base: position 28,066,976 of record NC_091015.1, read on the forward strand.
TAGTGGCACCTTGTGAGCTGTGAGTCACTGAGGGAGAATAACATATATGGAGTAAAGGGAAAAATTACCCTTCAAAGCTACCGGAAAGGGTATTGCTGAGACACTTCCAAAGGAGGCCCAAAGGGTTAAGCTTTTCACTTCATTAATTTTAAGCTGTTCCCTGCCTGAAACCTTGCAAATTTCTGATAAGAGTTGTAAAAACCAGGTGTTTGTTCTAAAACTACCCTACCATAGCAGTGAATATTTCCCAGATAAAAATTAATGAAGGGAAAACTCATAAATGTGTCAGAAGAAGATAATTATTATTTCAGATACAAGCCAGATGCTCTCCACTGCAAATCAAGTAGGAGTAGAAGTCTCAGTTTGCAAAAGGCTTCTCCAATCATGAAAAGGAAGAATCTTCACTGGTGTACTCTAGGTAGCATAACTCTAACCAAGAAAGATCACACTCAGTTCTAGGATGTTACACTGGGAAATGAAGGAACCTATTGATATTGTATTGATGGTGTTGGTATTGATGTTGTCATCTTGGCATATGGATTCTTGAGTGGCTCTGTACTTAGAGATATATTAGCTAGTTTAGAGCACTCCAACAGCTCATAAATCTAGTCATTCTGGATAAATTTTATCTCCACCAGAAAAACCTGCGAAGTTAAGTTCTGTTCAGACAGTTTTGATCTAATTGCAATGTGCATTTGATTATTTACACAGATTTGTACTTGCATAGCCAGAATTTTTGGAAACAAAAGATTATGCAGTGGATTGTAACCACCAAGTGCACCAATTACTTAGTTGTATGGCACAGAAGGCCAGCTTAATTTTAAATCTCTTCACTGTCCCATCCAGTCCACCTACACGGTACTTTTAAGCCTGAAGTACATGTCAGTGCGAACACCAAAAGAAAGCAAAAGAAAACAGTCTTTTGGGAGAATCCCTTTGTGCCTTTCTCTTATTGTCTGTACATACAAGTTTTTCTGAAGTTAGCATTTGTTCTGTATTTTCCATCTTCAGACTGCTTTGCATGTGCCTTGCAGCACCATGCAAAGGACCAAGTCTGCCCCATGAAAACTACATGTTCATCCTGTTGGGCTGCAGCAGGATGCAGAGATCTCTAACTCCAGCTCACTGGATTGGGCTCTTTCCAAGTAAGAGGTCTGCAGTCCTGTTCCAGCTTGCCTGTGCCCTGTCCCCTATCCCATTCATCACCCATCCACTCTTTTGAAGTTCCCACACTTCAGATATGCCATCTCTTGTTCTGCAACCTGGTAAAATGGGGGCAACTTTCCCTCTACTTTTGTTTAATGACTTGCTATTTGTATTTAAACTTTAATTATCCATTCCTTTTGCTCTTATTAAACCTGCTTTAACCATTTTGTGCCTAAGATTTTATGGTTATATCTAGTTAATTTCTATAGTTCCATAAATTTATATATAGAGCACATATATTTATATATAGATGTGTATATTATGTAAATAGTGTATCTATGTGTAATTAAATACAATATGATTTATACATATACTTTTTAAAAAAAACTATTATTTTACACAGAAGTACACATATTTATATTTGAACACTTCCTGGTCCAAAAGAAGTGGGAAGTCAATCTCAGAGAACATGTGGGTATGATGATGCCAAGAAATGGTAATCAACCAAGAAATGGTAATCAGCTAGTCATAGAGCAGGATGACATTTAACAAAGGAACAGCTACCTATCCTAAAAGGGAGACAAGACACCTTGACCTAAAATGGTGGCTGAAACATATGACAGTCTGCTGTGTAGAGAAGGGAAGGGACTTTGGTGCTGGTGTTCTTCCTGGTACACTGGTAGAGAGTGTCTCATCCTGGGAATGACTTCCAGGGAAAATGGCACCTGAGGCTGCTGGGAAGGGGACAGGTCTGTGAAAACTAGAGATGGGGCATCTGACACTTATATATTTGTGGTACCTACACTAATCACAGCCCTCCGACTGTGCACCAAACAGGCAGAGCAGAAGTGGGTCCTTATCACATTCATTGGCAGTGAGTGATGTCTCCTTTGCCTGTAAATGAAATTACAGTTCTCATCTGCTTCCTAGTGCTGTTCACATTGTCAGAGTTACCTTCTGCCTTCTAAGAAGATGTGGTCTACCCAGGTTTCACATCAAACTGACAAAGTAAGTAGCACTGGCACTGACAGTGTTGATGTTCTTTCTGCCTTGGAGATGTGAATTTCAACATAGCAGAGTTTCTGCCACTTTCCCTATGAACATTAGAGTCAATTAAGCATGGTAAAAAGGTATGTCAGGCAATGGAAACATAGCAGGAGTGGTATAACTACGGATTCTTGGACTTTTGATTGGATCTCAGGAAGATTTTCCAGAGTATATTAGCTCAAAATAATATTTTTAAATTGTTCATGATAGGATTTATTCTTCATTATAATTCACTCTATTCATTATACTTTATTTGCTGTATGCCCATTGATGCTAAAGGGAATTTGTATAGGTATAAGGGAATAAAAGAAGGTCTTGTATTCTGCTCTCCTTTTCTCTTCAGTACAAAGTTTCCACTCGAAGGAACAAAGATACTGGTTTTCATATTTAAGAAGAAATATTTATTTTCAGGGTAAAGCAATGTGTTTCACTTTAAATTCCCATTCTTCATATTCTTTAGCAGTGTACTGTATGTATTAATGTGACAAAAATGCTCCTAGAAGATTTTTGCCCTTAAAATAATTCCTTTTTAAGTATAAGCTTGCTGATGTTATGGTGCTATGAATTAAGTTAAAGCATGACCACACCTGACAAAAAATCACATTTAGATCCCAGTGGAAAACATTATTCTACAACTTTTGAAGGATGATACAGCTTGTATAGAACCAAAGTACTCAGGCCATTGTTTAAAAAGCCACAAAAATAAAGCTTGGACATAAATTTATCTTATTAAATAATAAATATTGCTTTTAGAGAGATTTTTTACATGCCTGTCTTTGACTTAGAGGTAATTAATACATTATGTTCCTGTCTGACCTCCCCTCTTTCTGCTGACAACAACTACTTTATCAAGACAGTTGTACTTTGTCACTGTGTGCAAAATTAAGTACTTCCAGAGCATTGTCAATGTCCATTATAGGTCTCGTTGTCACAGCCATTAATCAATACTTTTTCTATGCACTTCCATCCATTACATAATCCTACAAACACATTAAATTAAAGATTTATGGCATATTGTCTAGATGAAGTTAGCCCAAGTTCTGACTCAGGTTTTATCCAAACTCAGTAAGCCAAAGAGGACAGAAGGACTACACTTACTTACCAAGTTAATCAATGCTTTCCTTGATGCTTGATTAGTTTATTCTTATTTAACTTGATTTACAACCTGGCCACAAGCTGTCAGAGCACAGTAGACTAAACACGCAAGGATATCAGATTTCCTACTCACGTACTACCTCGCTGATCTGAAATGAGCAATAAGTCTAACATACTGGAGCTAGGTAAGTCCTCTGTGCAAGTTCATCAAGTCTGATGAGTCAGAAATCCTCCTTGACAGCAAAATAATTATCACTTTCCAAACTTTTAAAAGTCAGCCAAACCTAACTTCATGTAGGCAACAACATATGTGGGATTTTTTTCATTAAGAAATGGATGTGCCTTGGGGCAACAAGATTAATTTTACTTTACTCTGACTGTCTTTTTCACCTCTTTGTTGTAAGGGTTGTTTTAATTTGTATTTAAACTCCTCTTTAACATTATTTTAAATGTCCCAAAGAAAGTAATCTTGTGTTGAGTCCAGATCTCACAGATAGAATAATAAGGAATTTTCTTCCCATATTGGTGTATCAGGTAGAGGTGGCAAGGGATTTGGGGCAGGGGCGTCTGGCTGGAGGGGTGGCCTTGTGGTTAAGAGGCCAGGGGCTGTCCTGTGTGGGACACCAGCTGATTCCAACAGAACAACTATCGTGCTCACAGCTCACAGTCCATCAGCCAAACTAGTGGCAACTCTGGGAAAACGTGCCAGTATTTTAAAGAAGTACTGAAAAATGTGGGTAAAAGAGGAGCCCCGATATTCTGGATCTATTCAGCCAGCAATATTATGCAGAAAATATAACAGCCTAAAAATGTGATTAGTCTGGAACTTAGATTCACAGCTAAAGGCAAAATCTGCACCAAAATTTACCATACTGATATTGAGAGCTTAAGAGAGATTTTGCTGATTCATCTTCTAAGGCAGAAAGGAAAATGGGTACATTAAAACTCCCAAAAGTTGTGTGAAAGCTACATTAAGTAATACTGTATAAAGTTGTGGTTGGCATAATGTATTAGCTGGGCAATATTACCAGCTTGGTTTTACTGTCTTTTTATTCATCTGCTCTCAAATAGACTGACACAAGTTATTGCTGCTTTCTATTTCTCTCAAGGTCTGTCACTAATTTTTTTTCCCCTTTTTCTTGGATGAGTATAGCAATAAAAAATGCCTTTCCTTGAAGCGCTCAATTGATAGGTGTAGAAAATGAGAACAGAAAAGGACCATTTTGAAAAATGCCACAAGTAATTCACAAGGACAATATTTTAAGCAGCTCACAGAACTTCCTGCCAAATGACTGTATGAGACATTGATAGTCTTGCTTTGTTTTATGACCTCTTCATACGTGTTTAAGAACAAATAAAGGATTTAAGCCTTCTCCATTCTGCTAATATTTTACTTATTTTGGCTTGATTAACTGCCTTTAACAAACTTTGTACAGAAAAGAATGATATTGCAATGTAAACTATCTGTTTGATGGTGGGTTTTCGTGACATGATGGAGCTGTAATTTAAACTATGTTAATGAAATCCCTTTCTTTTCTGTCAGCTGAAAGAAGCAATCATAAATACATACCCAGAGAATAATCAGAAGGGATTAATGTGAATATTACTGCTGCTTTGCCACAGAGTTGTACCACATAGTGAAGTATTACAGAAAAATAGTACATGAAATAAGTCTAAGAGACCTGGATTTCTTGGAGGGTGGCAGACATGCTCAGAATATTACCAATGAACAGAGACTGATGGATGTATAAAGATTGTCATACAAGACACTGTCAGACTTTTTATTGTCACATAAGGTCTGTCTTACTGAGGCTAAAATAGTCAGTGATAGAAAACTAGGAGGTGGTCTGATAAAAGAAGGTAAGAATTTTAAAGGAACTTCATTTTTTTCCTGGTCTGTGAGTGTTTGGCTGTAATACAGTGAACTCAGATTTATGTCAGGATTAGAGCTTAATGGTAGTCTGTGCCATGCTACTGTCTCAGCACTGACCATACAGGACTGTCAGATATGAGATGTGTGAGAGGGTTTTCCATGTCAGATGAAGTATCTACAGGCTGTTCCTTTCCAAAAGAAAGCCACAACACTCTTTACATACAGCAGCTCAGACTTTGGTTTTGCATGAATTGTTGTGGGCAAAGAACTCAGCTTTACTGACTACATCAAAAGTCTCTGTTTTCACCTTTTGTTATTAAAAGTAAATTTAGGAGTTAAAAAGGACAAATTAAAATGGATAAATAATTGTACACATGGTTCTTATTTCAGTGATTTGGTTGCTCTACTGAATTAGATCATATTAACAGCTACTTTTTATGCTAAAAATGAGGTTCTGTGACACTGGTACATACCTGCACTGCTCAAGGATCAGGCATGACAGAAAACTTCCACCCTGTTTTACTGCCTTCCAGTTTGCCATCCTAATAAGAAAAGAGTATATTTTTCTGTTCTTCTGTTTTACATAAATACAGCTGGAATATGTCCTGAAAATTTCCTTTTTTCTCTTCTGGAGAAGCTGGAATTACTCCCTGACAAGTAGGCAAGAGGAAGCAGTGAGAGATGAATTAATTTTGCAGGTTTAAATACAGGCTATGACAGGGCAACATTTTATATGGTGTCCCTGTTTTCTTCAATGAGGAAGCCATGGAGCACAAACTTACAATGAACATACTTCTCAGAACACATCTTTGAATATGAACACAAATTTTAAGCCCTTGATCTTTACTGTAGGATATTTTTTCTTCCTGTACTGGTGCCATTCCTAAAATGACTTTGGGAGAAAATTTTCGTTTCAGGAAAAAACAGGTGTGCTGACTTTTGATAAGGTAAAAAAAAAAAAATTGATGCCATATCACAATTTGCTAAGAAGGACAAATTGAAAGCAAAACACCTTACTCTACTAATTAATTGTGCATCAAGTCTTCCTTTGTGTTTATATTCCCATTTTATATGACCATTAGAGGAATATGAAGTATTACACAGCACTGACTGAACTGCATGCAGGGAATCAAACTGAGTGCTACATGTGTTTTGCAGAAATGGTTCAAAATTAGCAACCAATAATTTATTTATTAATGTCTGAACTATCTGGAATTAATATAACTCACAAAAAATGTAGTGGCTGAGATGGATTTTACATCCCTATAACTGTTCAGTTTTAAATGTCATGAGGTAAATCTGAAAGTAGAAAACAACAACAAAAAAAGATGAAGAAAATGCCTACAAATACAACCAGGTATTTTGTTGGCTCAGCGAGGGAAAAGAAGTACTAAAGTAGCAATGAGGGGGCCAAAACTCAGAACACAGTCTACCAGTCTTGCTACATGAGATTCCATGACTGATTTCAGTGCAATAATCCTTGGGCTTAATTTTCTTTTTATTTTACACAAGCAAATATTTCACCCTCTTTTAACTGTACATCTTGTTTTGTATGTGGAAAGTTGGAGCCTTTAGGAAAGTAAACAATTGGTTTAGTTTCACACATTTCCATCTTATTGGTAGGCTCTTTTTGTGAAAGCTCTTGTGATCTGATCAATTAAAAAAAACTGGACAAAGCAGTGAATTTTTAATAAGTTGCATGAAATGTCTTATTGTAAAGCTTAAACCAGAAACACAATTCTAATAATTATCCACAACAAATTCAAAGTACCTGTCATTGAAAATACTGGTCCCAAGAGAATAAACTACATTTCTTCCACAGGAATACGTACTGTGAATTCATGGGGGTACATTCCAAATTTTCTGGAAGATGCTGTATTCATTTTCCATTGAAATTCAATAATAGCTAAACTATTTACTTGAGGTGTATTTTTTCTGGATAAAGTATATCTTGTCAGGCCAAAATTCAGTATTTTTGATAATTCTTTTAAGATGTGAGTCTTCTGGCATGTCTTGCATGATGCTTCTTCAATGTTTCTTCTAGAGTATGAAACAATAAAATTCTTGATTAAAATAAAACTTTCATCCTGCTGTGTAGAAAACTGATATACATATGTATAAAACAGGGTTAATCTAATGATGCCAGTGTGGTCTTTGTCACCCTCACAAGCGTCTAAACATAGTGATTTTCTTGAAAGGAAATTACATAAAGTTTCTAAGGAAATAATGAAAAGGAAATCAACGTATTTCTTTAAACTTCTGGAAAAAATATCAGGTTGAGCAAAACTTTTTATCTAATATGAAATACAATGAAATACAATGTTCACTTAAACATAATTTGCATTTTAAACCATCAAAATAATGTAACATATTCTTTACCAGGAAGCAGAATGCAATTTTTACAAGCAATATATATTAAGAAGGTAAATAGAAAATCAAAAGATGTGGCTTGAATATATGAAAGGTATTTTTAATTCCTTAGAACTGCTATATGTCACTGAAAAACTACAAAAGCTACATAATTTTTTTAAATGTTGCTCTAAGCCTTGGTTTATTTGGTTGTGGTGGAACTTGGTAAGTCTTTTGTTTATTTGATTGGTTTTTCTTAAGAAAAAAAAGGCCAATGTTTTCCTGAGCTGTAATGTTCCTTGTAATTTATTTCTTATCAGCTTAGCAAAAGAATTTATTTTGTATTCTCTAAAGATGAAATAACATGTCATGTCTAGGCATTGCTATCTGACTCATGAATATCACATAAGGGATTGGCTTTGGTATTTCAAAATAGCAGCAGGTAGAAAAGGAGGTTTACAGACCTGTGGGTTTGAAAATGCTTGTCTTCATCATGGAGGATACATAGAATTATAGAAATACCTGTTAGAAGGGATGTTTGTAAATCCTCTAGTCTAATTTTCCACTCTAAGCTGGACTGACACTATACCAGTTCAGGTTAACCATGGCTGTGTCTAGCTCAGTTTGAAAACCTCCAGAAACTTCCACTTCCACACAGCTATGCAACCTGCTTCACTGCTCTACTACTCACCTACAGAAGAAGCTTTTCCTCTTGCTCTCTTTGAATCCCCCATGCCATAGTATTTCCCTGTTGCCCACTTGATGTACTGTCTGCCATGATAGAATATTCATCAGAAATGGATTCCTTACTGATAGCCTTTTACTGATACTTCCAAAAATCTTTCTTTCAGAAATGTTTCTTTTCATCTGTGTTATCCTTCCAGAACATGGGCCTAGACCGGTGAATGTGAGATTGCTTGCTTTCCTGGAGATGGCTGTACACCTGCCTGCTAATGGGAAGTGGTGAATTAATTCCTTGTTTTGCTTTGCTTGTGCATGTGGCAGTTGCTTTACCTATTAAACTGTCCTTATAGGAACACACAAGTGTTCACAGTTTTGTCCTTCCAGTTCTCTTCCCCATCCCACGAGGGAAGAGTGAGTGAGTGGCTCTAGGGGGCTGACCAGCCCACCAGCATTAAACTAGAACACCCAGGCATGGCTCCATACATTCCAGCTGCCCTCTAACAACACCCTCTCCTTGCCTTCTCACTCTATCTTTCCCAAAGAGCACATATCCATCCACTGCGCCACTTCAGTCCTGTGACATATTCCAACACTCACTTTTCATCCTCATGAGGTCATAGTCCTCTGTCTTCACAGAGTCCCAAGTCCTCCTGTCTGTTCCTCATGTTACATATATCAGTGTATGGCATTTGTATTACTCTCCTTTCAATCCTTCTTCTCCTACTTTCTCTAATCTTTTTCTAGTCCTTTTTTTTGTGTTTCATAGTTTTCCTTTTCATCATCTTTTTTTTTAAAGTTCATTTGTTGCTATTGTTATTTAATCCATCCCCTCCAGAGTCACTGAAATCTGTGCTCATTTAAAATCTATGTTCTTATTTCTCATAGACAAAAAATCTGAAGATTAAATTTTACATGTTACAAGGTCTATTATGTTAATATATTCATGCATGTTTTATTGTTATTAAAAAAAAAACCACCACTGCATGTATTAGAAATGATATGCATATGGCCAGAACTTTCTAACACTTTTAAAATTCCCTGTTGATACTGACTATTGTACAATAGAGCATGACCAAAATATGATACAATACTTTTACCACTGATATTTTGTATGTTTAGTTCTTATGGAAATTGAATGCTTTATATCAATTTTCAAATTTTACTCCACAATTAAAGAAATTTTATTTAACTCTTAGTTTGACAAAGTTGTCATAGTAAAACTGGCTAACTACACTAACAAGATCTTTGTGATGTGTTTTTTTGTTTACATGAAGGCAGGTTTTTTTTTATAAATTTCTTAACAGAATAAATCTGAAACTCATTACTGACATTGCTGCATAACTTTCATAAATACTTATGTTACAGATATTGCAATTATGTCAAGACCATACAAATATTGTGGTTATTATTCTGACATTTACTGATAGAATGAAAAATAAAATGTGGTCTCACACAGAACCAGATTAATGCTGTGTAGAACAACAACATTTGTTCAGAAATGCATTACTTTAAACGTTAAGTGTTTTTTAATTGTTTTTACCTAAAGATTGATGAGATGTCAGTTGTATTAAAATTTAGCTCCTAGTAGAGTCACCAGATGAGTTCAGACTGTCACTGCTCTTAAAGAGAACATGGATAGAAAGGTTTCTGTTCATGTCAGCTTTGTCAGTCAAAGGACTGAAAGGTTTATTTGCAGTTTCATATCTGCTGTCTTTTATTTAAGTTCTTATTGTATTTTTCAGTCAGAACTTCCTCTTGTACATTTCTTGCTCATTAAAAGATTTTAAGGATCAGAGAATGAAGGTGTTTTGGGAAGTTGTCAATCTTTTCTCTGAAAGTGCATCAATGACCTTTTATTTTGGTATAAATGAACAGCCATGGTTTTGATTAAGAGCCACACATTGCTGGAGATGTAAGCTCCTTATCGATCCACAGGTCAAAGCTTCATAGCTTTGTTCTTTTTAACCCTTAGAAATAATTCAATTTGTATGATGTATGAGTCCTGGGTGTTAACAGAGACTGTTTTTATCACCGGGTAACGATCCACTATGTGCATGAATGCTTCGACATCCGTTCTTTCTAATGGAGAGATGATAGCGAATCCTTCAAGCTTATTACAGTTAGAGTTAAGAAATGAATGATTTTCAAAGGGAAGACCTCTATGGTGCAATCACAATGATGTGCCTTGGGGATGTTACAGCCCAGAAAGACATCTGTGGTAGTTGTAGGTCTGCCATAACTTTTCTGTGAAGAAGACACTGGTTGTGATAAGGGTTAGGTTGAAACGTTAAGAGGCCATTACGAAAACAGTGGCTGGAGCTGTTATCCTGTGCTGGTTTTGCATGGGAGAGAGTTAATTTTCTTCAGAGTAGCTAATATGGAGCTATGTTTTGTATTTGTGCTGGAAACAGTGCTGAAAATTCAGAGATATTTTAGCTATTGTTGGGCAGAGTAAAAGGTCTTTTCTGCTTCTCATACTGTCCCACCAGTGAGCAGGATGGGGGGGGGGGTTGGGGCACAAGAAGCTGGGAGGAGGCACATTCTGGACAGGTGATCCCAAATGACCGCAGGGATATCCCACACCATATGACATCATGTTCAGAGTATAAAGCTGGGGGAAGAAAGAAGCTGGAACATTCAGAGTCATGGCATTTGTCTGCCCAAATAAAGGTTACATGTGGTGGAGTCCTACTCTCCTGGGGATGGCTGAACATCTGCCTGCCCACGGGAAGTGGTGAATGAATTTAAATGAGGAAAAGAAAAAAAAAACAGTACAGAATAATAGAAAGTTTCAGTTTTTACATTAATTTTTCAGTGTTGCTATTAAGTGCATCACATGGCTAGGATGGCTAGTTGCTTTCTATTCTACTCACAGTTCAGGACTGTCAGGTCTTCCTGTGGTGTGACTTGCTTCCTCTCTAATAGCTTCTCCTTCTTCTGACTGCTCCTTGCTCTGCTCTGGAGTTGTCACTCACTTCTCTCTATGGATCCTTATTCTTCAAGCTACTCTTTGTTATATACCTCATTTCATTAGATGCTCCTGCTAGTCACTACCATCAGATATCCTTTCCACTGCTTGAGCCACAGCCTCTCTCAGGAGGCACTCTGGCCAACCACTGCATTAAACTGGCATTTTCCCTTATTTTGGCTCCAAGGCCTGGATATCACTGAAGATCAATAAATTGTGGCAGTGCACCCCATTCTTACACAGGTTACTTTCTGGTTTCACTTTACAGCTAACAGGAGACTTTTAAACTCTTATTTTCTACTCTTCTTTTTACTTTCCAGGCTGGAAATTTTTCATGTCAATACTATGAGTTATGTGCTATGCTTTTAAGCATAATTACCTGCCTAGACGTCTATTCACTAATAAAATCAGAAACCTTTCTCCATTTGATGATATGCCTTATCTTTGTTTAAATCAAAAATATCTCACTGACACAGTAAAACATCTATGAATATATGCAAAATCATCAAAATATTCATAATCTAGTCTTGCACACCCATCCTTCTAATTTTTCTCCCCTTCTCTACCTTATGTCAACAAATTATTTCTCTGTCTTTGTTCCCTTACTCTCCTGGAAATCTGTGAGGACAGACACTTTTTGCTTTAGACTTCAGCCTGCAATGTAGTGGGTACAATGTACTTCTGTACTGTGTCTGCACCAGAAGATGGGGTTTTGGTATGCTACTTAATAAAACTAAACTACAGCTTCTAAATCCTGTGATTTCATTAGTGTTTCTTTCAAAGTCACAGTGCCTTGTCTTTGTCTGGAGGTCTAAAGAAGAATCCCTGGTCACCTTTGGATAGTTAACAAAGGCTTTGTCCACAGAATACTGTGGAAGCACAAGTTGGAAAGACTCTGAAAGTATTTATGAGAGAAAAATCTATTGGAGACTGCTAAGTACCAGACATGGTCCTTGATTCACGAAGACCCTAATTCAAAAAACTTTGGAAACTAGGAGATTGTAGAACCAAGAGATATTTATGGTGTTCACATAATCTTGCCTCACCTTCTGTTGCTGGAAACAAGGTAAGAATGGACCTTGACTTGATCCCAAAATTCAGTTCTTTATTTCTCATGTTTTGTCATGTATAATGAAGAAAAGCTGTGCATGCATAGGTTTATATAAATTTTAATTAATTTATAGTTTTTATTATATTTACATTTCCTACTTGGAATGCAAAACCAAATGAGCTGATTCCTGCTATTGAGCCAATACCTATGAGCTGACTATATAAGAAACAGATGCCATGCACAGAAGAAAGGACCAAGGTTTGATTTGTTGTGATTACTTACAGTTCAGAACTATACTCAGGATGTCTTTACCAGCAATGAATTTGCCTGGCTAAAGTTGCCTGTCCGAGGCACACACACCATGCATGTGTGCACAGAGCACTGGTTGTGTGAGGATCTTGTGTCCTCCCTGCAGGAAGGGTGCTCACAGGATGCCCTGGTTTATACCATATCTATTCCATCATGAAAGAAAAACAAACTTCAGGCATGTCAGCATTACACTCAAATCTGTGCTGTATCACTTCAAGTATAGAGACTCTGTAAACACTAGAAGTACCTCTGTAGCATAGAGTTGCCCCTGTAGACGTATTCTATGTCACTTGTGACATGTTCATGGCAAGAAAAAAGGAAAGTCAAATAGGACAGGAAATTCAAATCAGTATTAATCACCATTAATCAAATGGTATTGTAGGCAATAAGGAAGCAATGTGTGAAGTGATGAATGCACTTTGAAAACAAAGTGTCTTCCAAGCTCCACTCAGGGGAAGTGGTTATTCACAGCAGCGAACAGGGTAAAGCAGAGCAGCTGGGAAGAGAATCTGGGAAGCCTCTCAATGTGTGAAGCAATATAAAAAAAAGGAAAGGTAGATTTATGTAAGAAGAGATTTATGTGTCTAATGAAGAAAAAGTAAGTAAATACTGGGCGACAACTACATAGAAGAATTGGTAGGTTTGATAGGATGAACTATATGGGTAGGACCTATATAGGCAGTTTTCAGAATGAATAGCAGTGAGAAGAGATGTGAGACGATATATGCCCATAAATTAAATGTGTCTGGGATTAAGCTTTTGCAATGAGACCAACAAACCATGTCCATATGAATAAATGTTGATTTTTGTTTTGTGGATTAGTGTCTTGGGGTGACGTTATGATGTGTATCCCATATCGCTGCCTATGCCCAGAAATTAATTTTTGTGCCTTTCTGTGCCTCTAAACTGAGCCTGAGAGGGAGAAGAAAAAACTGAGCAAAACTTTCTCAAAGCAGTTTGCAGCTTGTTCAAGGTCACATAAAGATAGGAGGCTTTTTTTTCCCCCAGCCGCGGCAGGGGAGCGAGGAAGCACCCAGCTTGCTGTGTTCCAGTCAGTTTTGGCCAGTTGTTTCAGTTTCTTGTTCTCCGGAGAGAGAGACTGAGAGTTGGACTTTGCTTTTTCTTCTCTGGAATTCCGGATTTTCTCCCTTTTCTACTGGACTGCTTTCAACCTCAGAGCACATCGGGAGGACTTTTCATCGGGCACAGAGGGCCTGGCCCTGGGCCAAGCCCCAGCTCTGAGGAGACCAAAGGGAGGACTCTAACGCTATCCCAGGTTTTTCCTCCACAGCGAAAGATTTTACCATTTAACCTCATTTTCCTTTCCCGTGTGTTTGTTAAATAAATAGTTTTATCTTCTTCACTTTCCTTCGAGGAAAATTTATTTTTTTCCCGAACCTGGGGGGGAGGGGTGGTTGTGCCTTCTCTCAGAGTATATATTTCTAAATTTGGCCAAACCGGTACAAATTTAGTGGCGCCCAATGTGGGGCTTGAAGGAAAGTGAAAAACCTGTGCTAATTACATTTTGGTTTGAATTTACTTATTCTGTGCTGGAGTAAAATAGTCATCATGTTGGTTGAGTTCATAACATTTCTCTGGCTTGATATATTCATGTATTTCTGGTCTGTAGGCTTGTTTAAGGTACTAGTGCCTTTCTGGTCCCTAGGCTTATTTGCCTATCCACAACTTGGTCCGATCTTATCCTTGATAAGGAATTTTTGCAGAGCAGGGACACGAATTCAGATTTCTATTTTGCTGTGCTCGGTGATAATGATTTATAAGAAGTTGACAGAGGTACAGGCATCTGTTCAAAGTGTGTATGATAAATGGTTTCTCCCTCCTAACCCCAGTCCTAGCTTCAGTAGCCTGTTTTGGGAATTTATTAGTAACTGCACCCAGATTGTTAGAGGAGGAGGAGTCGGGGTTTCCCTTCCCTTTAAATTTGATAGGTTTTCTTTTGAGAGTGTTCAGTTTCCCCTGGATGTTAAAGAGACCACCCTCCTGGTATTTAATCTGGTAATCTTCCTCTATGTGGTTTGCAGCTTGTCTAGAATAAGAGCTCAGATTTCCAGGGTGACTGATGAGACACCTGACCCAGAGGTGGAGCATCCTGAGTGGTGTGGGGAATGGGAGGATATAGGCCTAATCCTGAAGAAATTCTCTGACCCAATGGTTTGCAATTTTTCCCCTGAACAAGTTCAGAAACCAGCTGAGGTGGCGAAATATCTGAAAGAGAAATACAATGACAATTCTAATGCGAACAAGCTCCTTGCAATATGTTGGGTCTTGGCATATGCCCATCGCACACTGCAGCCGGTAAGGGTAGAGAGGCAGGAAGATAAATCAGCAAAGCCTGCAGATACCCCAGTCACTCAGGCTGCAGATAAACCAGACAGCAAGCCCAAACCAGATGGAGAGTCTAAGCCACTGACAGTGGCTCCGGTTACAAGGAAAAAGCACATAACCAAAACTGATCGCCCAGTGAAAGATGAGGATAATGGAGGGGAAGGAACCTCAAAAGATGCAGGGGAAGGAACCTCAAAACCACCAACTGACTCAGGCACAGAAACCATTACTGAGTCCATGTCCATAAAAGACCTTCACAGCCTAAGAAAGGATTACACCCGACGGTCCGACGAATCCATAATAAGTTGGATGGTCCGTATTTGGGATGCGGCAGGTGATGATGTGATGCTGGACGGTGCTGAAGCGAGGCATTTGGGATCCCTGTCACATGATCCAGTGATTGACCAAGCGATGAAAAGGGGGACTGACTCTACCAGTGTCTGGAGACGAGTTTTGACAGGTGTGATTGAAAGATATATGTGTGGAGATGATCTCTACATGCAGCAAACCCCGTGGAAGACCATAGAGCAAGGGATCCAACGCCTGAGAGAACTAGGGGTGGTAGAGGTTGTCTTCGCAAATGACCCAGGATTGAGGAGTCCAGACCGGGCCAGAGTTATTCCATACATGTGGCGAAAACTCATACAACTTGGGCCACCAGAATACGCTTCTGCTTTAGCAATAATGAAACCGGACTATGGTGCGAATGAGACTGTGAAGGATATGGCAGTGAAGCTCCGAGCATATGCAGACTCCGTGCATGGCCCAACACATGCAAGAATCGCAGCTGTGGAAACACGTATGCAGAAAATGGAAGATGAAATGAAGAAGAATCACCAGGAGATTAAAGAGTGCCTTCTCCGCGGACGTTCCCCAGAGAGAAGGCACATCCCACGAAGTGAGCTGTGGGATTTCCTTTGTGACAGTGGGGAAAACATGAAGAACTGGGGTAGACAACCCACTTCTGCTTTGGCAGCACGAGTGCGTGAATTGAAGGAGCGCAAGTCTCAGAAAGGAGGATCTACCAAAAAGGAAGTAGCCCCAGTTGCCTGTAGCCAAACTGCTGGAAATGATGGAAAAGAGGATGACATGTCCAATTCCCATGAAGGAACCTCTAAGATACAGGCCCAGGGAAAGAAGGATAACCAGGCATAGAGGGGCCCTGCCTCTAGCCAGGTAGAGGTTAGGGAAAACCGTGTTTTTTGGACTGTGTGGATTCGTTGGCCTGGTACATCAGAACCACAAAAATATGATGCCTTGGTTGACACTGGTGCACAGTGTACAATAATTCCATCGCAGCATGTGGGGGTAGAATCTGTTTCTATTTCTGGTGTAACAGGTGGATCACAAAATTTGACCTTGGTGGAAGCTGAGGTGAGCCTGACTGGAACTGAGTGGAAGAAGCATCTCGTTGTGACTGGCCCAGAGGCCCCGTGCATTTTGGGCATAGACTTCCTCCAGAACGGGTATTTTAGAGACCCAAAAGGACTCAAGTGGGCTTTTGGAATAGCTGCTGTGGAGACAGAGGGCAGTAAGCAATTGAACACTTTGCCTGGGCTATCAGAAAACCCATCTGCAGTCGGCCTTCTGAAGGTGCAAGAACAAAGAGTACCAATTGCTACCTCGACAGTGCATCGCCGACAGTACCGGACAACTCGAGATGCTGTGATTCCCATCCACAAGATGATCCGTGAGCTGGAGAGCCAAGGGGTGGTCAGCAAGACCCACTCACCCTTCAATAGTCCCATTTGGCCTGTGCGCAAATCTGAAGGAGAATGGAGATTGACTGTGGACTATCATGCCTTGAATGAAGTGACTCCACCACTGAGCGCTGCTGTGCCGGACATGTTGGAGCTCCAGTATGAGCTAGAGTCCAAAGCAGCGAAGTGGTATGCTACTATTGACATTGCCAATGCATTTTTCTCCATTCCTTTAGCAGCAGAGTGCAGGCCTCAGTTTGCTTTCACCTGGAGGGGTGTGCAGTACACTTGGAACCGACTGCCCCAGGGGTGGAAGCACAGTCCCACCATCTGCCATGGACTAATCCAGATTGCACTAGAAAAGGGTGAGGCTCCAGAACATTTGCAGTACATTGATGACATCATTGTGTGGGGGAACACTGCAGCAGAAGTGTTTGAGAAAGGAGAGAAAGTTATCCGGATTCTCCTGGAAGCTGGTTTTGCCATCAAGAAGAGCAAAGTCAAGGGACCTGCCCGAGAGATCCAGTTCCTGGGAGTGAAGTGGCAAGATGGACGGCGTCAGATTCCCGCTGAGGTCATCAATAAGATCACTGCAATGTCTCCACCAACCAACAAGAAGGAAACACAAGCTTTCCTAGGTGCCATAGGCTTTTGGAGGATGCACATTCCTGAGTACAGCCAGATCGTGAGCCCTCTTTACCTGGTTACCCGCAAGAAGAACGATTTCCACTGGGGCCCTGAACAGCAACAAGCTTTTGCCCAAATCAAGCAGGAAATCGCTCACGCCGTAGCCCTTGGCCCAGTCAGGACAGGACCCGAAGTGAAGAACGTGCTCTACTCTGCAGCTGGGAGCCATGGCCTGTCCTGGAGCCTTTGGCAGAAGGTGTCTGGTGAGACTCGAGGTCGACCACTGGGGTTTTGGAGCCGAAGCTACAGAGGATCTGAAGCCAACTACACTCCCACAGAGAAGGAAATCTTGGCAGCCTATGAAGGAATCCAAGCTGCCTCAGAGGTAATTGGCACTGAGGCACAACTCCTCCTGGCACCCCGACTACCGGTGCTGGGGTGGATGTTCAAAGCAGAGGTTCCCTCTACCCACCACGCCACCAATGCCACATGGAGCAAATGGATTGCTCTCATCACACAGCGCGCCTGTATCGGAAAACTGAATCGCCCTGGGATTTTGGAAATAATCACAAACTGGCCAGAAGGTGAAAACTTTGGTCTCGCTGATGAAGAAGAACAAGTGACACGTGCTGAAGAAGCTCCACCGTACAACCAACTGCCATCAGAAGACACACGCTACGCTCTTTTCACCAACGGTTCTTGTCGCATCGTAGGGATGAAACGAAAGTGGAAAGCAGCCGTATGGAGTCCCACACGACGGGTTGCCGAAGCTACTGAAGGAGAAGGTGGATCAAGCCAACTTGCTGAACTCAAAGCTGTTCAACTAGCCCTGGACATTGCTGAAAGGGAGAAGTGGCCAAAGCTCTACCTCTACACTGATTCATGGATGGTAGCCAATGCTCTGTGGGGATGGTTAGAAAAGTGGGAAAATGCTAATTGGCAGCGTAGGGGAAAACCAATCTGGGCTGCTGAAGAGTGGAAAAACATTGCTGCCCGAGTAAGAAAGCTGGTTGTGAAAGTCCGCCATGTAGATGCCCATGTCCCCAAGAGTAGGGCTAATGAAGAACACCAAAACAACAGGCAGGTAGATCAGGCTGCAAAGATAGAAGTGTCACAGGTAGACTTGGACTGGAAACACAAGGGAGAGTTGTTCCTAGCTCGATGGGCCCATGATGCCTCAGGCCATCAGGGCAGAGATGCCACCTATAAGTGGGCACGAGATCGAGGGGTGGATCTGACCATGGACAGTATCTCCCAGGTCATCCATGATTGTGAGACATGCGCTGCGATCAAGCAGGCCAAGCGGGTGAAGCCCCTGTGGTACGGTGGGCGGTGGTCCAAATACAAGTATGGGGAGGCCTGGCAGGTTGATTACATCACACTGCCTCAAACCCGCCAAGGCAAGCGCCATGTGCTCACAATGGTAGAAGCCACCACAGGATGGCTGGAGACCTACCCTGTGCCTCACGCTACTGCCCGGAACACCATCCTGGGCCTTGAAAAGCAAGTCCTTTGGAGGCATGGTACCCCTGAGAGAATTGAATCTGACAATGGGACTCATTTTAAGAACAGCCTTATTAACACCTGGGCTAGAGAACATGGCATTGAGTGGGTGTACCACATCCCTTACCATGCACCCGCTGCAGGCAAAGTGGAACGGTGCAAGGGATTGTTGAAAACCACTTTGAAGGCACTAGGTGGGGGAACTTTCAAAAATTGGGAGCAGCATCTAGCAAAGGCCACCTGGTTAGTTAACACCCGAGGTTCCACCAATAGAGCTGGTCCAGCCCAATCTGAATCCCTGCATACAACAGATGGAGATAAGGTCCCAGTAGTGCATGTCAGAGGTCTGTTAGGAAAGCCTGTGTGGATAAATTCTGCCTCGAGTACAGACAAACCCACCCGTGGGGTTGTCTTTGCTCAGGGACCTGGTTGCACATGGTGGGTAATGCAGAAAGACGGAACAACACGTTGTGTACCACAGGGAGATCTGATTGTTGTGTGAAATGCTTGTATACCCCTGCTTGCTGATTGTCACTGTCACTGTTCATATATAGCTGTATATATATATATATGTATTAATGTGTGTGTAGAATTAGAATATCTTAGTTTGGGCATTGAGCCAACGATATGGGATAAGGGGTGGAATGTCTTGGGGTGACGTTATGATGTGTATCCCATATTGCTGCCTATGCCCAGAAATTAATTTTTGTGCCTTTCTGTGCCTCTAAACTGAGCCTGAGAGGGAGAAGAAAAAACTGAGCAAAACTTTCTCAAAGCAGTTTGCAGCTTGTTCAAGGTCACATAAAGATAGGAGGCTTTTTTTTCCCCCAGCTGCGGCAGGGGAGCGAGGAAGCACCCAGCTTGCTGTGTTCCAGTCAGTTTTGGCCAGTTGTTTCAGTTTCTTGTTCTCCGGAGAGAGAGACTGAGAGTTGGACTTTGCTTTTTCTTCTCTGGAATTCCGGATTTTCTCCCTTTTCTACTGGACTGCTTTCAACCTCAGAGCACATCGGGAGGACTTTTCATCGGGCACAGAGGGCCTGGCCCTGGGCCAAGCCCCAGCTCTGAGGAGACCAAAGGGAGGACTCTAACGCTATCCCAGGTTTTTCCTCCACAGCGAAAGATTTTACCATTTAACCTCATTTTCCTTTCCCGTGTGTTTGTTAAATAAATAGTTTTATCTTCTTCACTTTCCTTCGAGGAAAATTTATTTTTTTCCCGAACCTGGGGGGGAGGGGTGGTTGTGCCTTCTCTCAGAGTATATATTTCTAAATTTGGCCAAACCGGTACAATTAGGATCTTCCTGAATCAAATACTTTCTACAAGAGGGTAGTCTCATCCAAATTAACCAGTGGATTTAATATTATGTTCATGGATCATCTTAATTTCAGTGCCCTGAAATTTCCTAATACAGTCCTATTTGGGCTGGATGGAATCTGGGCAAGAATTATTATATGAATGTAAGTATAAACAAAAGAGAGTCTCAGTGCTCAAGAATGTCCCTATGCCTAGATCTGTCTCCCAGTACCCTTTAATCTACTGGCAAAGATAAAGCTGGAAGGGGGGAAGACAGACTAATGGGTAATGGTTGTGATGTGACCAACAAAGAGACTACAGTTCTAGTGAAACAAATTATTAAAAGTGGAAATGCAAAACATATATTTAGAACATAAATACCTGAGGAAAAAGAAATAGGAAGGCTAAATATTAGCCTTAATAATAAATTATTAATAATATTAATAATATATTATATAATAATATATTATTACTATAAAAGGTATATGATTCTGAAATATTTTATTTCTATTTTTTATAACTCTGATGATGAAAAATTGAAATGGATGTACCTTAAACATTTGAGACTTAGGTATATAGACAGACATCTAGCAGAATATGGAAGAAGAGGCTGATAGAAATATGGAAGAAAATATTTAAATTAAAAACAGTTTAGGACACAGAAATGTGACACAAGTCACATTAAAGAAAATCAGAAAAAGCAGGGATGTGGAACTCTGGTTTTTCCAAAACATGGCAAGATGATCTGTCAAATTAGAGTTGGAATAAAAGAGTGACTTGCCTGGCATGTGTAAGGCCATGAAATGTACTGGAGAAAACAGACATGTGAGAAGTAAAAAAGGAGGAGACTTGAGATGACTGGATGGTAGGAAGTATCTTGCTTGAAATGTAGCCTTTATACAGAGGGCATCAGGATCACTGCATTTTTCACTTCTCAGCCTCTCACACTGAAAGGACTTTTCCTCAAATAGGCAACTATATGTACTTGAAATCAAGGGTTACTTGTACATCTGGGGATATGGTCAAATGCTGAACTGTGCTTTCTCTTTTAATAAGGATGGAGGTGAAATTATCACTTGAAAATTCATATATTTGCACTATTCTTCCTGTAACTCCTCACTGTTTCTTCCACAGTTGAGAAAACAAAATACGAAACAATATCCTTGCCATATCTAGACACATTGTTGGCCATACACAGACAAATGCGAACACAGTAACAGGAGAGCGCTCACTCAAAACCTGGTACAGCTGTAATTCATGTCTGCAACAGAGTCACATCAAACTCTTCAATCTTCCTTTGAAATAATAATTCAAATAATTTTGAAAAGCAGTACACTGAAGGATTGTGCTTTTAGAATGCTTTTGGAAAACAAATATAATGACCTTTTGCTAAATTATTATTTATCTTTTTATTTCAATTAGAAACTTTTTTTTGCATATTTTTTAAATTGATGAATTCATAATATTTACGGTTGTTCAAACTCAGGAGGAGGCTATAGTGCTCCGAGTGTTATGGTGATTTGAGGAGACTGTCTCTGAATATTGGCTCTGAACTCTTCTTAGCCAGACTGTAGCTTTCATCCAAGACATTTAGAAAGTACAAATCTGCACAGTCATTCATTTCAATAGCTTTCTTTTACAGTTTTATTGTACTGCTGCTATGCCTGTATCAATAAATATTTCGAAATGACTTGACAATTTGCAGCTTTTTAAAGGGGTTAGTCAAAAGAAGCTGAATTCCAAGTTCAGTTAACATGCTATGAACCTGGAAAAGAGCACACAAAGGAATAAGGGTAAGAATTTTAAAATTATTTGCTTTACAGTTGTCCCCTCTGGATAGTCTAAATTAAGCACAGCAGCCACCAGGCAAAGTACCCCAGGATTTTCTGTAATGACTTGATTCACCTGCTGTTTCACCAAAAGTTGGAGCTTTCCCAACCACCCTGTACAGGCAGCTCATTACTCTGTGGACAGGATGCATCGAGATAATTTGACCCTAAAGCAAAAAAAAAAAAAAAAAAAGTAGATGCTTAGAAATTAAATATTGGAATTTAAATGCCACCGTTCTCATTTAGTGGCCAAAGAACAATTTGCAGGATTAGAGAAAAAGAGCTTTTAATCTTCCTTCAGGTTTCTTTATATATTTCACAAATGTAGTGTTTATTCTGAGAAACAAACTACTATATTACTGGTGAAATAATACAATAATTAATACCATCCAGTGACGACCCAGAGAGTTGAAAAGAAATCCTAGGAGGATATATAGACTCAAAAAAAGGGTATATCCCTGACTTTCTGGATTCCTTATAAAGCCTGTTTTTCAACAGCCTTTTTTCTCGTTCTCTGACTAGATAATTGTAGTGATGGACTGCTGACAACATAGAAGTACTATACCCCATTTCCATTCAAACACTGACATTTAAAATGCTAACAGAAAAGATGCAGGAAATAAAAAGAATTACTTTCTATGTTTCCTCCTAAAGCTCATACTTTTGAGTCTATAAAAACACTCACTACTGTGGGGATCTGTTAATCCATTGGTTTTTGTATTTCACATGTTCCCCTTGTTCCCTCTCTAGCCTTGGCCCCTCCCTCGGTTTCTTCCTATTTGCTTCTGTACCCCAACCCCGCCCAGGGACCGCCCCTGGGCCCCTGACAAAACCAGCCTGCACTCAGACCACACGGTCTCTCCACCTCTGAACATCGCAGGGACTGTGATTAAAGCCATCTCAAACCCTCATGAGAGACCCTTCTCTACTTTCTTTACCATCCACTGCATTGTAATGCTGCTGGCTGCTGGAGCCAGATCGCGGGGCTGTCCGAAATGGACTCTGGGATGCGATTAATCGCATGGCCCTAGGAAATGCTCGCTGAGCTTTCAGGCTGCAGCAGCCTGCTAGGCAGAGTCCAGCAGTTACAATACACTACTACTTTTAAATTATTTTACAGAGTTGATTCCCAACAGTTTCTCACTTTCAGAGCATATAGAAACAGGATATTCAAGAGATGTTTGCAAGACCAGCTGAAAGGTGAAGTGTCATAGGTTAGCAAGCATAGTCCTGGAAGGGATGTCCTTGCTAAGGGGTGCTTACAGCTTCCTCTGGGACCTGATAGAAGCTATCAGCTGGCCAGTTTGAATATGGACAATTCTTTGAGCCACTTAAAGTTGTGACCGCCTCTGTGATACACACTTAAGA
This sequence comes from Aphelocoma coerulescens, assembly GCF_041296385.1. NCBI lineage: Eukaryota > Metazoa > Chordata > Aves > Passeriformes > Corvidae > Aphelocoma > Aphelocoma coerulescens. The sequence goes on from NC_091015.1 coordinate 28,090,164, forward strand.
ATAGACAAACTCCCCCCCAAGCTCTCTCTCGTTTCCGGCGCTGGGACAGGTGGCTGCAGGCCCCGTGCAGGGGCCAGCAGGCCCAGCCAGGCCCTGCTCGGGCCAGGCCAGGCTGGGTCACAGCTCCAGGATGACGCCCCCAGCAGGGCTGTGGGCGGCCAGAGAGGCTCAGAACCCCCACTCCTCTCTCCACTGCGGCCAAGATTTCAGCAAAGCAGCACCTCTGTCCGGAAGAGGTCAGGTGACCAACAGCAATAAGTCACATTCCAGCTGTAAGACCAAGGTGAGATTAACCCTTTTATTGCTGTGAAGAGCTGAAAACCTGAGGGAAGAGAGAGAGGAGATGCTTAAAGCTGAAAGTCTGTTGTGAAGCTATGATATATCAGAGTACCCGTTGTAATTTCATGAAGATATGGGGGGTGGAGTGTTCAACTCGTGAGCAAAAGCACCTGTGCTGAGATAGGCAGATGCTGACGCAGCTGTAATTTCATGAGAAGTTTGGACAGGGAGAGATGGACCAGATGAGGACTTTTGCTCCAAACGGGAAAGGAGAAAACCTCAGTTCCTAGAGATGCTCCCAGAGATAGTCCTAACGATGAAGACAAGGAAGACCCTTTGCTCCCAGGGAAGGAGAAGGGCCTCTGTTTTTTTGTTTCTGAACGGCTCAACCTTAAAATTGTACCCCAAAAAACTTCAAGAGTGGACCCTTGAAAGTAGTTGCGGGAAAACCAATTGCTATCTGTGTGTGACCTTGAAAAGCTGCAAGGTGGGGGAAGGGACTCACATGCGAGCAGAGAGACTCCTCTTCCTGAATGGACTGAACAATATTTGGAAGTGGGTGGCTGTCTCGGTGTGATACTGTTTTCATAGCACGAGCAAGAAGAGACTTCTCTTTCTAAATGGACTGAACAAGGTTGTTATGGAAGTGGTAAACAGACTGAACATCTTAAGGGTTGTCTTTTTACATTGTCAGTGGGAGAAGGGAGGAAGGTGGGGGGAGGAGGAGAGTTCTGAAGGTGGTATAATTTTTTTTTCCTTCTTTTAGGTCTGTTAATAAACTTCTTTGTATTCTTTCAAGTTTGGTGCCTGCTTTGCATTTCTCCTAATTCTTATCTCACAGAAGATAAACAGTAATGAGTATTTTGGACCAAACCACTACACTAAATTGGTGTTTCTGCCTGGTATACAAACCCAACCCGTGAGCATATAGAAACAGGATATTCAAGAGATGTTTGCAAGACCAACTGAAAGGTGAAGTCAGTGATATAAAACTGTAACAAGTATCTGAATCAAACCATTGGAGTTTAAAGTAACTTCCAGACTAGCGGCTGACATCATTACCTGGAAGTCATTTTTAGAAGTAGTTGCTGGCATCAACAAGAAGTATGTGAAATATACTGATTAGCCCAAAGAACGAAGAGTATTACAGCATGTGACAAATTTCAAGATCTATACAATGTCACACATATTTACTGACATAAACTGATGATTGATAGAACAAATTATATTCTTCTTGCAATTTCAGCTTCCCTTTGGCACTTTGTCCACATTAATCTTCATTAGGGTGTGGTATAGCATCAAATCTTTAAGCAAGTGCCAAAATCTTGCTATATTTTCTTAAAAAAATCACCTTGCTACCTTGAATGCTAAGAATTAAAAAACCAAAGATATAAAGGCTTCCGGGAAAAAACAAGTATCTCCCTTGACAGAAGAATTTTTAGGATTTTTCAGTGTTTTGTTGGGGGGTTTCTGATTTTCTCTTATTAATTCTCATAATCTCTTGAACCCAGTCATGAAATTTACTTTTCCTGTAACTCTGTCCACCCTTATTTCTTCTGAATTTTGATGGAAAGATATGAACCTCCACTCAAATACCTCAAAATTCCCCAAAAGAATGTGTGAGATGGAAACAAAAGATGGGAAATTGTTTCATGTTTATTTACAGCAGATACAGCTGAACAAGTACCAGTGTCTGCTTTACCAGTGTTTTTGATCTCTCCTAAGAGTTATATGGATTAAGAGTCTGCTCTTAATTAATTTTGCTCACAGCTCTTTCCTGATTTTTTACATACAAATAATAAAAGCAAGGATGAGGGAAATATACAAATAAACCCCCCAAATCATATAAAAAGCCAGGCACTGATCTAAAAATTAAATTATTAATTTCATTATTTTGGAAATACATAATGGAAAACTGGATAAGGATAACAATTAACATTAGTCAGAAAAGTGAGGACTAGAGTGAGGGTTAGGGTTCAGGGAGCCACAAAGCCTCCAGCTACAGGGACCCTGGGGATGCAAAAGGCGTGCCAAGGGGAGCGCGGCACTGCAACAACACTGCTCCCCCTCCACATCTTTCCCATCTGGGCTATCCCTGATGCTATGCCAGTCAGCCTCACCCCTGCCTTAATGATTATTATTTTGAGGCTACTAAGAGAATTGTTGAGTAGATACATATTATAGTTATATCAAGTAGAGTATGTGATTCTTTTTTACATTGCTGATTTTTTGCTTGCTCTGAACAAAAATCATCATATCTTTCATTCAGAGGAAATCCACTCTTTGTTTTCCCAGTAATTGTTATCATTCAGTGTGGGCTGGCACCTACAATCAAGCCTTGTCCTACTTTTATGTTCTTTATTTGTTTCCTGTGTTTTGACAGACACCTTTTTTAATATTTTGCAGTATCTACCTGCCTTAACAGAATTAATTTTTAGTATTACTGTAACTCTTGTTCAGTTAAGGAATATTTGTATTTTACCTAGGCTACGTTATATTCTATTTACTGTGTTTTGGAGATGTGATTCCTGGCTTACCAGTTGAACAACACAGTCATATCACATTTAAGCAGCCCCATAGTGTTCTTTTTTTCTCATAATACCAACAAATTTTGACTTCTTCATCTAGTTTTACTTTCTCAATATGAATGTACACAGCAGTCCCTTTTGTTCTTCCCTGTAAGTGTTAGGTTTTTCTTATGATAGCCAATGGCTTTTGCTTACTACAGGTGAGTACATAAGAATAATAGCACATGTGTTGGTACTACTCTTACCTAAATCTTTACATATCTGCAACTCTGTATTCAGCAATACACTTACAGAGACTATAAGACATATTGTACAATACTTTTGTGGGCAGAAGTACAATGCAGTGGTAATGCCTATTAAGTCATTGGGAAATAAATCCTGGAATAAACTGAGGAAAATATTTTAACCAAGGATGCAGTAAATTTCAGCTGTAAAATCAATTATTGTTACTGCATTCCAAGTTTAGCTTTTATTTGACTCTATTTCTGCACAGCTGTTTCTTTGTACTACTTGCTCCTCCCTAATGTTCCTATTTTCTCTAGCCCAATTTTTGATTTCTTAGCTCTAGAATTTATGATAACCATTTTAAAGATGGTGAAACCAGATTATAATTTAACCATTCTGGTGCTTAACAAAATAAAAGCTCAGGCACAATCATGCCTTTTTTTACATCAAATCCTAAATGACACTTACAGTTTGATGCGCCTGTGAAATCACTGGTTTACTTACTTATGCTAAACTCTGTCCCCAGAGGAGGAAAGCTTAAAATAGTGGAAAGAGTAAGGTTAGGAATATGTACTTGGACAGTGCCAAACATATAGAAAATGTCTCTGAATCCCAGGTTACTTTAGAAATCAAATGCTGCTATTTGCTAAATGATTACTGCTGTCCAGATAATAAAATTTCAGTTTGTTCTCCAGACTCCCTTTTGACTAGGGAATACTCTGGCTTTGGTGAGATACCTGTCATTTGAGAAAGCTCTTAGCTTTTAGCTACTGTTCATGTTTTCAGATTCATGTATAGGGCTAGAGGTTATCTTTCAGTATTTGGTATTTTCCAGAGTAGTATTTTGCATATGTTTGCATTTTTTTATCATTCCTTCTAATCCATTTTGTAGGTATAAATTCAGCAATAGATGTGAAGAAGCTAAAGCAGAAAGGCTAAGATAAAAAGAAAACCACTTGAAATACATTTAAAATAACCTTAGCGTCTGAATGTAGCAAGATGCATTTATTTTTACACCACACATTATACAGCTCATAATGATGTTTTACAGCCTAAAGATCAGATATTTTATCTTTGTATCCATCTCTTTCTGTATAGCCTAAGAAGAAATAAGTTAAATTTGATAATTTTAAAGGGAACTTTTAGAAATGTGTATCTTTAAAGTCAAGATACAGATGAACAAAATTAATCTCCTAATTGAGGGAGAGTGAGAGTAAAGAGTCATAGGAATATTCAGACTGTGGCATTATTCACTATTTCCTTCTGAGTTAAATAAAATTCTTAACAGTATGGTTGGCAATCACCAAACATAATAAACGTAACAAGGGCAACTGCTGGATTCTGAACTTGGGACAGGGAAACTCTGATTGTGTCTATAGACTGGGGGATGAGATGCTGGAGAGAAGTGCTGCAGAAAGGGACCTGGGGGTCCTGGTCAATATCAGGTTGAGCATGACAGCAGTGTCCTGGCAGCCAGGAGATCCAACTGTGTCCTGGGGGGCATCAGGCACAGCATCACCAGCTGGGCAAGGGAGGGGATTGTCCTGCTCTGCTCTGCACTGGGGCAGCCTCACCTCAAGGGCTGGGGGCAGTTTTGGGAGCCACAATATTAAAAAGACATTAAGCTATGAGAGAGTGTCCAAGGGAGGGCCACAAGGATCTGGAGGTGAAGCTGTATGAGGAGTGGCTGAGGTCACTTGGTCTGTTCAGCCTGGAGGAGACCGAGGGGAGACCCCATTGCCGTTACAACTTCCTTTGGAGGGGAAGCAGAGGGACAGACACTGAACTCTTCACTCTCATGACCAGTGACAAGACTTGAGGAAATGGCATGAAGCTGAGTTGGGAGAGTCTTAGGTTGGATATCAGGAAAAGGTTTTTCACCCAGAGGGTGTTTGGGCACTGGAACAGGCTCCCCAGGGAAGTGGTCACAGCACCAAGCCTGAGAGAGTTCAAGAAGTGTTTGGACAAAGCTCTCAGGCACATGGTGTGACTCTTGAGGTATCCTGCACAGGTCCAGGAGCTGGACTTAACGATCCTGTTGGATCCCTTCCAACTCAGCATATTCTATGATTCTATGACTACAGTTTTAAAGAATTTAAAAGCTAGGGGTAAAAAATAGAAAGTAAATTATATTGCCTTCTACAAAATAAGAAAAGTAACTGTCAGTTCACTGTCAAAGGCTGAGCTATCTTATCCTTTTCACTGTGTTGCTACTTGTGCACAGATCTGTGGAATCCCTAGGTACTCATTTTCCTTCCATATTAATTTTCCCCTCTATCTTTCTGTTTTATTTTATTAGACTTAGCACCTTCTACATCAGCATACACACAGGGCTTGGGTTATGTCATTACTGTCAGTAAATGGCTCCACAGAGTTTGGCATACACATTGGCATACACTTCCTGCTCTTTTGACTCCTTTATTACTGAAAGACTATTGGTATATGGATGTTAAATATGGACAAGAATGTGGAAGCCAGTATTAATGACAGTCATGCCTGAAAAATAAATGGGATATGCCCAATTTAAATGGGCAATACAGTCAGAAATCTGTCTGAAAATTATTTTCATTGTTGAAACAGCCTAAAAAACTAGGCTAGATTATAGATTTATATTTCTTAATATTTATTTTTAGTGAAAAGTTAATCCCACCCTTCATACCATACACAAAACCCCCAGTGACTTTCTAAAATTACTGCAACTACCTTCATGAACAAAAGATTTTCCTGTTCCATAAGCAGATTTTCAAATAGTATAGGAAGTGGGAAGCATGCAGCAGAAGCACAGTAGGTTACCTCCAACTGCTTTTCTAATTGTGTTAATGCTGTTCTCTTCCTGGCTTGTGACACACTATTAAGAAGCATTACAGTGTTTGGCAGATATTCTTATCCAGTTTAGTAATGATTATATTACTGGGATCAAGAGGAGGTTAAAAGAGAGGTGTGGTGTCCTTTGGTTTCCTTAACAAATGTAAAAATTAAATTTATATTTCAGATCTTGACATAACATTCTCTCTGGACAAATATTTCAAAACCATCACACTCTGAATGTAAATCTAATTAATAGCCAGACAGCTAAATTAATAATAACTACATTACAAATATATTCAGTTATTTGTAGAAGCCACTGTAAAGTGGCAGGAAAAATATACACGGATAAAGACAGATTGTGAACTTTTGGAAGGAGCTTCAATTGCTGCATTTTTAGTGTTCACAAGTGTTAAAAATGTAAAACTTTATGAACTAAAATATGAATTTTTTCTTGGGAAAAATCTTCATTTTCCATGTATTGCTCCTGGCAAAACTCTTTACAGTTATGAGGGAAGTGACATAACTATGATGCAAAACAATAAAAGTGTTGAAATTCCTTTTCCTCTGGCCACAAGATTTGCATTCTTAGCTGCATATCAGTCCACTTACTGAAAGAGGAAAGATTTTCCTCTTGCCCCTTTCCAGCAGTTTTTCAGAGAAATTGGAAATGTGGTTTTAATTCTCACTGCCTGAGAAGTGCTTCAGCTGCAATGTTATTTTGTGGACACACAGTAAGTATCACTGGTGATTTTAATTCTGAGTTGCATTTCATGCTAGGCTCAGATACCACCAGAATGCTTTGGTACACACCTTCTGGAGCATAGTCAAAAGTCAGGCAATGCTTTGCATATTGGGTGATTTTTTTTGTCACTGTATTTCTAACACTTCCCATCGTATGTCTTTTACCAGAACTTGTATACGGTGTTATTCCTCATGTTAAAATAGTCGTTATTTTTCTACTTAATTTCCAAGAGTAAGAATGTTGAATTCCTACAGTCACTGAACAACAGCAACAAAAGCACCCTAAAAATCTTCTTTCTCTAAACAATCTTCTAACTCTAGGAATACAGCAAATATAAATCATTCGGTACTTTATGGTATTTCACAGCAGGAAAACATTGCTACTGTCACATAACTAGAGAAAGTTAGAATATGAAACATGAGCCCTAACAATAACGGAGATGCATGCTAGTATTGCAAGTTGTATGCTGGAGGGTTTCCAGAGGCTACTATATTCACTATAAATCTTACTAGTGACAGATTTTCTGTTCTGCTGACATTTCCTTCATCTCTATGTTTCTGTGAGTATTAACTGAACCATACAAATGGGGATCTAAGTGACTATCAAGTTACATGGTCAAGGACATTGCAAATTTTAATACTACACTTACTTGAAATGTAGAGGTTGACACTGAGGCTGAAACAGTCCTCCATAAGATGGACTCTCATTAACTTTAGTGGTTATCAATTTATTATAAAGCTTTCAACAATTTCAGTTGCTAAAATCAGTTGTAATATTATACAGGAAAAGTTACTGTCCCAATGTGACACCTTTTTGGCTTGTATAAAATTTATGACCATAAAATTCCAATCCCTGTCTAGACCTTCTACATGGCAGTTCCAATAGATACAGTAACTGCACATTATATACAAGTATGGATTTTAGAAATCCAAACTATTATAAATACTAGATCAGAATTGAATTGAATGAATCTAGAGTTCATTCAAATCTTAGATGAAATGTGGATCCAAATATTACATCTTGTGTACATTTAAAGTCAGAAATTATAAATATAGAAAATTCTGAGTGTTCTTCATCCATTGTGGTTCACTAAGGTAAGCTCTCACCTCATTCCCACCTACAACCTGCCACTTAGTAGTTTTTTGATGCTACTGACACATGAAAGAAATTCTAAATCAGAACTTTCAACTAAATGTTATTCCAATTTTAAAAAGCTGCACAAGGCTTTGTAAGCACTAAATGGTAACAGTTCATGCAAGATGCAATGTTGTTCCCTTCCTTTAAGTGTTCCACTTCAGAATGTCTCCTCCCATAAAAAGAAAAAAAAAAGACATTTTAAGCCTAGTCTTCCCTCCTAATAGTCTTCCTGCAAAAGAAATTATGGAGAAATCAGGATTTCGCTTTTTTCAGACTCAGTTTGAAAAATATTGTCATAAACCAAGGGAAGACACAACTCCCAGCCAGGAGTATCTGTTGCCAACATGCCATCCAGGAAGAAATATATTCACAATTTTGAAGGTCACAGAGTAAATTAAAAAACAAAAACAAATGTAAGCAATGATTGAACAAGGCTAGCAACAAATTAACAAGGTTAACAAAATTAACAAAATGAACAACTAAGAGGAATGGCATTTCCCCCCAAGATTCATATGGATTTAAATTTTTTTAAAAAACTGTCTCTTGAGTCTGTTATCAATTCTGATTTACTTTATAGTTAGCTGTTTTTGCAGTCATAAAAGTTGGTATAATAAAATATTTCTTACAGGATACAATGAGCAAACAGGAACTGCCAGGAAACAAGCACCTCTATCCAGAATTAAAATGCAAAAAAAAATTTAAAATACAGAGAATATAATGTAAAATAGATATTCCAGCTTAATTTATTTATATCACAAAGAAAATGAAAACTTTTCTAACACTGCAGCTAACAGATGACAAGATTAATATCCATTCTAGAGAGGTGTGCACCACAAAAGTATGTGTAAATATATTTGTACTATTCGAAACTTATCTTAACCTTCTTCCAAACTCTTATGACTTTGAATTAAAAAAAAAAAAGGAAAAGGAAATTAATCTCTTGGCTTGATGGCACTGAAAGGTAAAATTTTGTCTTTGCTAATTTATCTTGCAACTGAGTAACATAAAATGTCATAGCAAATTTCTTGAACAAATATTCTGAAATGAAAAGTCACAGTGTTTCATCAAAGATCAGTTAAAACATTTTGACTTTATTGAAATTAATTCTGCATTCTTTAAAGAAGTGTTACTGAGACCTAGGTGCTTTAATTTTAATGAGGTGAAGTTCTTCAATGAAAACAGTATTATGTCAGAACATTTTATAAGATTTCAATTTTTCTTTTCACATCTGATGCAAATGTGCGTTTGAAATTAACAACTTAAAATGGGAGATACAAAAGCATTTCATATTGGCATAAAGCTTTGCTTCCATGAAAGGTGTCATGTTCTAAGTCCAGCTGGAAACTGAGCACCACACAGCCTCTCACTCAACCCTCTCCTCCCTCCTCTCCAACCCAGTGGAATGGGGAGGAGGACTGAAGTAAAACTTGTAGGTTGAGATAAGAAGAGTTTAATAGGGAAAGCAAAAGCTACACACAAAAGCAAAGCAAAACAAGGAACTAATTAATTGCTTCCTGTGGGCAGGCAGGTGTTCAGCCATCGCCAGGAGAGCAGGGCCCCATCACATGTAACGGTCACTTGGGAAGTCAAATGGCATCGCTTAAAATATTCCCCAGCTTCTCTTTCTTCCCCACAGCTCTATATACAGGGCAGTTCTGGAATATTCCTTGGGTCAGTTGGGATCACCTGTCCCAGCTCTGTCTCCTCTCAACCTCCCATGAAACCCCAACATCCTTGCCAGCGTGGCAGTATGAAAAGAAGAAAAGGCTTTGGCTCTGTGTAAGCCCTGCTCAGCAATAACAAAAACATCTTTATATTATTCAGCACAAATCCAAAACACAGCCCATACTAGACACTGTGAAGAAAATTGACTCTACCCCAGCTGAAACCAGTGCAGAAGGAAAGGAGGTGGGGAGACTAAGCTACCAGACTTTTCACAAGCTACACACATGACAACTGCATCAAGAGATTTGTTTCGAGCACAGTCACAGAAGAGTGATGGTGATTTCAACCCTACTTCAGACCATATCCTATTATAGTCAATTGCATATTATTTTTCCCAGCTCCAAAATGTAAAACAAATGTAAAATGAGAAGAATAAGAGCATCTACTATGAGACCCTGCTTATCACTCTATTGTCTGTGTAAATTACACTCAGAAGAGCTTTCTTGCCTTTTAAGACCATCCCACTACTAAAATATTTTGCAACTAGCACTGAATTAAATCCATTGTGCTTTCCTGTGACACTGATGAAGGAATTGTGTGCTATGTTTTCATGACAAACACATCATTAGTGTACATACATTTAAGCTGATTATTTCATTCATCAAGAAGGGACATTAGGGTTAGAATGATACAAAAGCACAAATCATACTTGATGTTTCCCAAATACCAAGCTTTGTGTGATCCAATCAAGATTTCATCAAATGTTTTATTAAACTCAGTCACGCGAGCCTTGCTGAAGCCAGATGATCTCTTATTACCAACTAGGAGTAAATTACATTCATTTTTGAACTGAATTTCAATGAAACCCTTCTTAAAATACTTGGAAGCCAGAAGTGGGTTAACTTTAAAAACCACGAAATTGCTACTGTGCTTTTCCCTAGAAATTAAATGGTAAGCAGAGAAAATCAGCATTGTAAATATTACTGATCACAAAAAAATAGAAGAGTATGATACTAGCAATATGGGGTGTGATCACTAATGACTAAAAGGAATTCACTTTGACTTATCTTTATTACAAAAAGTATCTTTTTAATTACAAGACAAACAATAAGAAAAAGATTCCTGACTAGGCAGATAAGATCGCATGCTAGTAAACAGCATTAAAAATACTGCATGGTTCCTCCATATTTAAGTTATGTTTTCAATCTTTTATATGTAAGATGAACAGAGGAAAGACCTAAATATATGTATTCAAAAGCATGAATGAGCCTCCCATTCAGAGGCTGAGAAAGAAAATGCTGAAAAGAGGAGTTTCTGCAGCCGGCCTTCCTGAAATGGACCCTATGTTAACAGTAACGTGTGCTAGATGAGAGGTCTCAAAGGCAGAAAGAGACTTGCCTGTCCACTGAACCCCTAATTCTACACCTGAGGTATGTTGAGTGGGGGAATGGCTCCCATAACCTGAAGATAATTTCTAATCAAGGGAGAAAGGGTATTTCTAAGCTATGTAATGTGCACTCCAGAACTGGAAATCATGGCATTAATTTAACTGAAAGTACAATTGTAAAGAATCCTACTTTAAAGAATTACCTCAGAAATTACGGAACAATGCACGTGGTAGGGATCCAGGTATCCCTGAGGTATGTGTGAGGGCATACCTGGTTCTTACCCATCATTGTCTGCTTATGTCTGTGAGTAGACAGCCTGGTTTTCATCACTACACTCACATGTATTAAACCTTTTAGGAGGCACTGGTAATGCACAACTGCACCCTCAAGCCACATGTCGGTCAGGTAAAATAATGTGTTTACAATTGTTTCCAAACCCAGTTGATTATGTTTAGCTTGGCATACTACACTGGGCACACCTGGCAGGGTGGGGATAGCAGGGGGCTGCAGGGTGGCTTGTTTGGGAGGAGGCCATGAACTACACTGCACTGGTATCAGGAGGAAAAGGAGGGCCAGAGATGTGAGGAGACACCAAGGAGCCACTCTTGGGGAAGACCCGTGGGGGACAAGCATTTGGAGGCCCATAGCCTCCATGTGATCTTGGGAGGAGGCCCTTCATGCAGAAGAGAAATACCCCGATGGACAGCGGCCTGCACCAGACCCATGGGGAAACAGGGACACTCCCAAGGGACTGCAGCCCGTGAAGGTCACGTGCTGGAGGCTGTACACTGAGAAGCACAGACGAGGGGGGATGCCCAGTACAGAGCTAGTAGCAGCAGTAAGAAACTCTTACACAGGACTCCAACTTCCTGCATGGCACATTCAAAGGAATTGGGATGGTCTGAGTTTAACTTACAGTGAAAACAAAGAAGCTGATATAAGAAAGGGGTCAGGAGAGGTGCTCAGATTAAGCTGAGCCTAGTGATTGGGGGGAAAAGGGTGTTTAACTGTTTATGGTTTTTTTTCCTCAATTACAGATCAGCGATTAGAAACTTACATTAACTGGGAATTAATTAAACTAAATGTAAGTTCCCTGAGGCAAGTCTGTTTCTTCTGCAACACATCCATAAGTTCTTATATTTTTATGGGAGTTTCACTGTCATTCAATTGAGGAGATTCATCAGAGGGAGGATATAAAACTGCATTATCAGCTTAATTATTACCATTATTCTTCCCCTGGAGGAGGTCTGATGTACAACTGATTTTAAATACATACTCAAGTGAAACTTATGGCCCTGATAGCCACAGCAGATGTTCAGGACTGTTTGCTCTTCATTCTTTTTGTTTATTATGTTGCAACAGTTCTACATTTTTACAGTGGATACAAACCTGGAAGCATGTCTCGCTTCTCAAGTACCAGAATGTCCACAACATCACAGACTTCCAGCACTGCGTTCAAACCTTTAACTGCAAATTGGAAATTTAAACTGGGCACTTATTTGGAAATTGAGTGTAAGGAATGAAAAAGAAAGAGATATTTGACTTGAAATAGTGTTATTAATGAGCAGCTGATAGGCCAAAAATCTTTTCCTATCCAAGTACACTGAATCATTCAAGTAGTGAAAAATAAAGCAGTCATTCTGACCCTTACCACAGTATAACCCCTCTTAGATATGACTTCCTAAAGCACAGATCATTCCAAGACTGAAACCTCAGTAGGTTGAGACCTCAGCTTCTGTAATAATCTAATGTAGAAGTTACAGCAAGTTGACAGGAAAATGACAAGGAAATAATCATTGATTAAAAAGGAGGCCAGGACAGTGCAGTTTCTCTCAGTACTGATTAAAACAAACAAACCAAATATTTTGTGGCATTTAGGAACCAAAATTCTTTCCCTTTCAAAATGCAAAGAGTCTAATTAGACAACCATATGAAGAAACAGATGCATAATTCACTGTTGGATGGAAATTACATAACAGTAAAATCACACTGTGAATTTCTAGTGTCAAAATGTTGCCAGTATACCTTATTATTCACTACTTCCCCAGGGAAGATTGAGGACTCCTAAAACATCATTGACCAAACTGTCTAAGTATCTCCTTTTATGACAAGGTGACCCGCCTAGTGGTTGAGGGGAAGGCTGTGGATGTTGTCTGCCTGGCTTCTGCAAAGCCTTTGACACTGTCTCTCACAGCATACTCTTAGGAAAACTGGCTGCCCACAGCTTGGACATGTTCATTCTTCACTGGGTGAAGAACTGGCTGGACAGCTGGGCCCAGAGAGGGGTGATGAGTGGTGCTGCATCCAGCTGGCAGCCGGTCACTGATGGTGTCCCCCAGGGATCAGTGTTGGCCCCTGTCCTGGTTAATATCTTTATTGATGATCTGGATGAGGAGATTGAGCCCTCCATCAGTAAATTTGCAGATGACACCAAGTCCTGGAGTGTCAAGCTCTACAGAGGGACCTGGACAGGCTGGATAGATGGGCGGTTTATGAGGTTTAGCAAAACCATGTGCCGGCTCTTGCACTTTGGTAACAACAACGCCCTGCAGCACTACAGGCTGGGGACAGAGTGGCTGGACAATGGCCAGGCAGAAAGGGCCCTCGGGGTACTGATTGACAACAGACTGAACATGAGACAGCAGTGTGCCCAGGTGGCCAAGAAGGCCAATGGCACCTTGGCCTGTATCAGGAATAGCGTGGCCAGCAGGACCAGGGAAGACATCCTTCCCCTGTACTCAGCACTGGTGAGGCCATAGCTTGAGTACTGTGTCCACTTCTGGGCCCCTCAATTTAGGAAGGACGTTGAGATTCTTGAATGTGTCCAGAGAAATGCAAAAAGGCTGGTGAAGGGTCTGGGAGAGAAGCCCTATAAAGAGTGGTTGGGGGCTGGGCTTGTTTAGCCTGGAAAAAAGGAGGCTCAGGGGAGACCTTATCACTCTCTACAACTCCCCCAAAGGAGGGTGCAGCCAGGTGGGGGTTGGTCTTTTCTCCCAGGCAACCAGTGACAGGACAAGAGGACACAGTCTTAAGATGCACCAGAGGAAGTTGAGGCTGGACATTAGGAAAACATTCATCACAGAAAGAGTGACTGGGCATTGGAATGGGCTGCCCAGGAAGGTGGTGGAGGACGGTGGTCCCTGGAGGTGTTTAAAAAAAGACTGGACATGGGACTTAGTGCCATGTTCCAGTTGAAAATGTGATTTTAGGTCATAGGTTGGACTCAATGATCCCAATGTTCTTTTCCAACCTAGTCAATTCTGTGATTCTGTGATTTTGTGAAATAAATGGGAGGACCTGGAAGTCCTGATCAGGCATGTGATTTTTTACTTCTTGCTGACTTCGGCGAGGGAAGACATGCAGACAATCAGTGTGACTGATAAAGCAAGCTTCGTTTATTGGTAATACAAAGGCACTTATATAGTATGAGTATAAATGCTTGTCAGTTCTTGATTGGTTTAAACTTATGAAAGTGCATTCTTGTTTCTACATAATTGGGTTAGATAAAAGACTACATTGGCAAGCTTCTACTATTTATGTTTTAACTTGTGAAATCAAAGTTCTTCCTCCCCTCTCATGGTCAGTACATCTTATCAGCACAGTACTGTACCTCCTTAAAATTCCCTTTTGGTTCTCAGGCTTGTTTCTCATGCAGGCATTTTCTCATGCAGGCATTTGCTTGTACAGCTCTTTTATTGATCTGTACCCTACAGCTCTATCAATGATCCATGTCCCTGATCCTCTAACCATTCTTCAACATTTACTGTTTGGAAATGCTCAAAACCTTAGATGAGAATCTCTTCATAGATAGCCAGTATCAGTCTATTACTTTTCTTAACATGGGATATGAGTAGAAGATGCTCTCATTTGCCTTTTTAAGTTTTTCTCACTATTTTGTACTAAAATATTAGAAGACTAAACATTGCATAACCTCAAATTGGGCTACTGTTATGAAAATAGTCTATCTCTTCATGACAAAAAAAATCCAATTCTGTATACACCCATTAATAAGAATGATTTGAGTTGGAAGGGACTTTCTAAAGATCATGATGTCCAACCCCCTTGTTGCAGGCAGAGACATCTCTCACTAGACCAGGTTGATCAAAGACCCATCCAACCCTACCTTGAATGCTTCCAGGGATGGGACATGGGGCATCCACAAGTGCTCTGGACAGCCTCTTCCAAGGTCTTCTCACCTTTATTGCATAGAATTTCTTCCTTATACCCAATCTAAATCTATCCTCTTTCAGTTTAAAACTATTACCCCTTGGCCTGTCACTACAGGCCCTGGTATAAAGTCTTTTTCCATCTTTCTTATAAGCTCTTTTTAAGTATTGAAAGACTGCAAGGCTTCTCTTTTCCAGGCTGGACCTAGAAAGAAACTAGAAAAAGTCTGCTCTGTGCAATTGACTGGTTTGAATGATAGGGTTTTTTGTTTGTTTGTTTGTTTTTGTTAATTTGTTGCTAACATTTTGACAAAATACTGTGAACATCCCTACTCTTTTACCCTTCAGGGAATAAATGCAGTAGGCAACAAGTAACAGCTTAAATCATGCCTTAGGTTACAATGTAAGATGTAACCAAAAGTATGTATTCTGTCACCATTTGTTAAAACCAGGTGAGGCAGTGTTCTTTGTCTCTTCTGTGACACATCCCTGATAACTCCCTCCAGAAGGGTATCTTCTGTTAAGGAGCCATCCAGCCTCACTGCAAAACTCATAAAATTACGTCATCCCATTGTGAGATGCTCCTCCCAGGGGGAGGAACTAAGCATTCCTACCTGGGTATAATCTGAGGTTTGGAACACCACACTCAGCTCTTACCTACTGGATTCCCAGAGGACAAGAGCTACATAACCACTGCTGGACCTTCAGAGGAAGACCAGACCCTTCTACAGGATCACTGCTTCAACAGAACCACATCTATCACTTCAGGACAACTGCAGCCACCACCTAATCGGACTGCTACCAGCACCCTGCCCGACAGGTTGTCAGGTTGTATCCTGACTCTGTCAGTGTTTCTGTACTATTGCTTTTATTTTAATTCTCCTATTAAATTGTAATTCTGACTTGGAGTCTCTCACTGGTTTGCTTTCAAACTAGTACAAATCAGTAAATATAAGTGAGTTTATGATTCTTCCCTGATGGTTAGGATACCTCTAGATATTATGATAAAGGTATAAATATTGACTGCAAACTTGTAGTGAGTCCTTTGATGGGTGAGTCCTTTGATGATCATTGAACTGATGTGAAAAAGATAATTCTTTGGGGATAGATGATTCCCAGAAAGCCAAATCTGGGCAGTAGTAGCACTTCCATAGAGATAAGGTGAAGAGTAGGCAGCAGGGTGGAAAGGAAAGAAAGCAGGCCATTCAGTGGACCTGACACTGCAGCAGCTGGTGCAGGGTCTCATACTCTGTGCAGGCACTCAAAATACTGGGTACAAATCTTCTGAAAGTAGGTGAAGTAATATACCCACTCTCTATAAAGAATTGGAAATTCTTAGGTTTCCTATGCTCAGTTGTAGCCAAGTTCAGTTTATTAGAGGCAAAGGTTTACAGAGTAAGTCTCTCAACCTCATATCTGAGACTTGTGATACTAAATGCAAATTCTGTACTATGGTACTTCCTTTCATTTGTTTTTAGCAGCAAATCTGAGCAAAAAATAAAGATAACACATCACTTCTGGCAAAGAAAGGTTGCTGCATGTCTCAGATGTAACCTGTTGCAGTGGGGATACTGCAACACGCCTATATCAAACCAGGAGTCCCGTGGAAAACAAATATATACAGACGGATTCTTGCTAGATGTTTCAGAGATGTTTATTTCCCCAGCCGCATGGCCGGGCTCTGCCGAGGAACTGCTACAGTCACAGGACCCGAGCTGCTTTGCCCGCGCAGGGGAACACAAACCAACCCATGGGGAACGAGGCTGAGCAGGGGCAGGGAAACCCCGTGCCTCCCTCAGGGCTACATGGCAGGGGAGGGACCCCAACATCTCACCCGTTTTATTTTAATAAAAGGAGAATGAAGACAACTGGATAACCATAACAAGAACTGTTTCAAAACAAAACAAGCCACCCTCCTGAGTCTTTAAATGTCCAAACAGATTCTGCGGAACACCTTAGGGCTGACAGAAGGGAGACAGAACTTTCTGGACATGCCTGTGGGGAAACTGAGGCAGGAGAGCGTTCAATCTCTTCCCTCCCCCTTTTCATCCCCCACTCGGCATTGGAAAAGGATTTTTGGGGAAACAATTGGCAAAGGCAGGGTTTTGTGAGGGAAACCATGGATGAAAAAACGGATTGGGAATACACTGGGGGTAATAGGACATAGGATAAAAGGGAAAGGTGGGATTAGGAAAGGGAGACTGTAGGGGGGGTTTACAATGGAGATATTGTCTAACATGACTACGATTTTTTGCATATATACTGCCTTTTACAGGAACACCATCAGGCCCAGTGACCTGCGATGCTTGTAACTCTTTTCTACCATGTATGATTTTGAATTCCACCACCTCTCCATCTCCCAAGCTTGGGATGCATTTTTCAGGGTTATTCTTTTTAATAGCAGTTCTATGCACGAATATGTCTCGCTGGTTATCACATCTTGTTATAAAACCATAGTTTTGTTTAACATTATACCATTTCACTGTTCCTAAGATCTTAGCTACTATGGTCTTTTCCTTTTTCCAAGTGGCTGCTGTTTTCTGTCTCGCTGTGTCTTTGCTCTCCCTTTCGGTCGCTCCCGTGTTGGAATTATCGGCGCTGCTGGTTTCGGCGCGCTTTTCCCAGGGTCGCGTTCGGGGCCGCGCGGGCCGGGCTGGGCCGCGCCGCTCCGTTCTCCGTGCGTTGCCTCCTCTGCTCTCAGCTGCGTTGCCACTGGCAGGGGCTGCGCCCACATCTCGGCTGGGTCCCCGAGCCCCCCCGTGCCCCGCTCCAGCGCGCGTTCCGGCTGGGCACAGCTCCACTCTGCCACCGCCGCCAGCCGCCGCCCGCGCGCCGCCCCTCTCGTTCGGGCGCTCACGGGGCTCGCTCCACCACGCGCTGCGCGGGGCCGGGCGGGCACTGCCGGGCCGCGCCGCTCCTGCCGCGCCTCGCTCCGCCACCGACACTGCGGCTCGCTTGGCTCCGCCTGCATGCAGGAACTGCCTCGCTGCTGCTCGCAGAGCGCTCGGTGCACGTGGCCGAGGCCGCACGGTCCCTGAGCCAGGCTTCCCTTCGCCAGGACACAGCTGACATTGCTCAACAGTCTCGGTTATTAAATAATATTCACGAATATATTCTTCCATCGGCATATATTTTGACTCAAATATTAACTGGGTCCAAACAGTCTTCCAAAAGCTCTTGGTAAGAATTAAATCCCAAGAAACATAGAAAAAGTCCTTAAACAACCATGCCAGGAAGTGTTTCAGTTCTTTCTGAGCTTGAATCAAGCTAAAATTTACAAACCGTTGTTCAAGAATCATTTTAAGTTTAAGATAAATGTCCATATGCGGCTCTGAAAGCCAAGAGTCTTCCCATGGTTCCTCCATAGTTTAGATATGGAATAGCAAAACAAAACCAAGAAGAGGAATCCAAAGTTTCCAGGGTTTACTCACACAAAGTCGCTTAGGGATCGGGGATCGTTCTGCCCTCAATCTTCCACCATATTGTTGCAGTGGGGATACTGCAACACGGCTATATCAAACCAGGAGTCCCGTGGAAAACAAATATATACGGACGGATTCTTGCTAGATGTTTCAGAGATGTTTATTTCCCCAGCCGCATGGCCGGGCTCTGCCGAGGAACTGCTACAGTCGGGACCCGAGCTGCTTTGCCCGCGCAGGGGAACACAAACCAACCCATGGGGAACGAGGCTGAGCAGGGGCAGGGAAACCCCGTGCCTCCCTCAGGGCTACATGGCAGGGGAGGGACCCCAACAGTAACCTGCTATTTTTGACTAAGTATATGAAACAATTAGTTCTGTTTGCCTGATAATGTGAAAGGGTCCATGTCTTACTTATTTCTGAATTCCACACTTTGAATTTGTAAAGCATACAAAATACAAGTAGATGTTTTTTCCATGGCACAGCTATATAGGTATATATACATTATGTTGAAATTATCTAATCTAAGAAACTATTTCTGTTCAGCCTAACACAAATGCGATGACAAAATGTGGTTGAAAATTATGTGGAGAAATGATTACTCTTTTGAAGAATTAAACACTATTGTTTTTCTCTTCTTTCAACTGCATATGTAAGTATTCAAAAGGGAAAAACCTTACATTTAGTAGTTTAAATATGTTTTCTCTTCTTATTAACTTTAACAGAAAGAAAATCAGATTCAGGACAGAATTTAACAAGAAATGTTTCTGTAAAAATTACTTAAAACTAAGACACTATCAAAAACGTTGGTTCTAGAGCTGTCATTTTTTAAGAGAAGCTTCATTTTTGTGAAGTTTGGAACCTATCTGAAGTGATTTTGAGATGATCTGAAGTGCTGCAGATGCTGTATGTGCTTCAGTAAATAAGATGCAAAACACTGATTAAGATCGTTTCAGTCATTTCAATTCTTTTTCTATGTTGATTTTCAACGTGTTATAATCCCTTTTGTAATTTATGATGAGTTTCAATCATCCCTTTTTTGAGGTCACAGAAAGTTTGACAAGGAAATGTCTAGATTTTTAGTTTCTGTTAACAGAAAAAATCTACTTTGAAGGGGTCACTTTGATGTATAAATCCATGAGGTGTAGGAGATCACTGATTTATTTTATTTTATGCAATGAAAACACATCTGTGGATCAGCAAATTAAGTCGTGATGAGGCCAAGCACCCTGACGAGTAAGAGAGAAGGATGGTTATTAAGCAAGGGGCAGTTAGGAAGCAATCATGCTGCCCTCTCTTTCTGTCCATATGAGACATTTCAGCCTGGCTCTGAGCAACCACCTCATCCCAGTGGCTGAAGGAACCACCAACACACTGATGCCACTTCTGGTTAAACACCAAGATCAGGTTCACAGGTGAATCTTTTCAGTGCAGACTGGCACTCTTAAATGGAGTCTTAAATTTACATATTTTCTTCTTGTACTGCTCTTGGACATCCATTGAAAAAATAGCTTTTCACTTCTAAACCAAACAAAACCTTTTAATAATGACAAAACTACTGATTGTACTATATGTAGGTCTAATCTGATCCTGATACCGTTGACATCAGCAACAGTTTGATAATTTAATTCAGTGGGAAGATCAGATTGATTAAGCAATGGACATTAATAAAAATAGACTGCTGTTAGTGGGGTTTAAAATAAGGCAAGTAATCTGTTTCAGTGATAAATTCTGAGGAAACCTAAGTACTTGGGTGAGCATTCCATAATTTAAAATCCTATATTTTTTAAGGTACAAGGAGATGTTTTTTGCTTTGTTCATCAGAACAGAAGATTACAGAAATAATTCTGCTGTCGAAAAGGAAACAACTAGGTAGAGAGATACCTTACTCCCACATTAAATTCAATAGGAATTCGGACTGGGAGTAGGTGTACATGTAGAGAAAGTAAAAGACAAAGTGAAAATGCAGTATTTTATTCGGAGGAAAGATCCAGAAAGAAAACAGCATCCTTTAATTTATACATTAATATATTTCTTTCTAATACATGAAGGGAGTTCTGACTGAGAAGACCATCCCTTTAAAGACAGGCATTCTTTGAATTACCTTAATTGTTGTCAAGCTCTTGATCCCAACATATGATCCTACCCACGTCAAGCAGCCAAGCTTACAATTTTTTTCCAAATATGATCCAAGAAAAAAGATCATTAACTAATTCTGAGATATGTTGATGTTCCCTGGCATACGTCTGTCTAATTATCTGTCTGCCAACAGAGGCAAACAGTTCATAACTGTGGTTTACCTGAATACTTAAGTACAGAAAGGACTATCTTGCCAAAGCTTCACAGTGTAGATAGGCTATACCAGCAAATCTGGCTAAGGCATTCTTAGAAAAAGGACCAGTTAGCTCACAGAAGACAGGTAAATGCTGCCTTTACAGGAGAAATTTGTATCTCCAAAATAAGTAGAGATTATATTATTTAAAGTTCTTCAGGTGTTTCGATCTTATTTACTGGAAAGCAGCACTAGCACTAGCCTTGATATTTTGGAGCATTTATTTGCTCCAAAGTTCATCTTACAATATGTATTTTGCTGCATCTCCCTTTTAAAATTTAAAATACAACAGTAAGCTGCACAGTGGACCTTATTTTTTCTCTCAGTCCCAGACATCAAATTCCTAAAGCACATAAACACTGTATTCTTTTTAATATGGCACTTGAATCTTTTACTCATCTCACACATACATGCTGATACATAGGAGTTTAAAGCCAAAAGATGATTGTCTGAGCTGGATCTTCATTAGTTTCAAAGAAATTTGGTTTAGGCCAGTAAATTTGCACTGAATTCACCAGTTGATCATCCAGTCTATAACTGGTGAGCATTCGACTTATAAATAATAAAAACCATTCAAAAGTGACCACACAGACTTGATTTTTCTGTAACATTTTAAAATAGGATAAGTAAGGCTGAAGTTAATGGGGTGAGCACTGCTGTTCAACTGATGGCAGAAGATTACAGGAACATGAACTCTCATTTCCCTTCATTTGACCCATCTTCTTCCATTTCATCAGGCACTACAGGAAAGAGGCACAGGAGCTGGTAACGCTGATGTGTCATGTCAACAATGTGGAGCACTGCTTAAGCTGGCTAAGGTTTAATGTCATCTGCAGCTCTTAAGGATGCACTTCCACAGCAGGAAGACAGGGCATTGCTATTTGAGAGTGAAGAAATTTGCAACAAAATTGCTAAGATTGGAATTATTATGACTGGAAATGTGCATGTAGGCACTAAAACCAAAATATAAAACAAGGGTTGAAAGGGTGGCAAGGTTAAAACCCCTGTGTTGAAAACACAGGACATTGTTTCTAAAACACTATTCCTAGCAGTAAAATTAAGAAATGTATTATGTTAAGACTAAAAGTCTTGAAGTTGGAAAAATCAAAGCCCAGCTGACTTTCAGCAAAGATCCTGTGTTGTAATACAAGGAAGATGGCAGCAAGACTGCATTTTATCACGTATACCAGCTCTTTTCCTGTTAGCTGTTCAGGAGAACAAACTTCAAACATATAGTTCAAGCACTCTGGGTTCCTACAGACATATGCAATAACAAAGAAAAAAACAAAAGGAAAAAAACCTAACCAAAAAAACCTGAACAGCAGGCAAGAAATGTGGCCTAAGATCTAAGGAGGCTGAAGTAAGCAGGATTTTGATCCAAATTACAATCCCAACATCTGATAACTACTAAAGGTTATAGAGTTTCTCATTACCAGTCAAGAGGACCCAGAGCTGCTGTGAGGATTGCACTGCCAAGTCTCTTTTCCTGTGTAGCACAGAAGTGATCCTGGCCAGGCCAGCTGGATACACATCTTGCTGGCAAAAATCTTAGCATATTCAATGCTATTTAATATGTGTTTACCATGGTCCTAATGGTAGAACACTGAAGTCAATAGAAAGTTAATATTTATTTTCTTTAGTTAAAAAATTTTTTTAAAAAGAGACTGATTTTATACTTCAATTATGGCCTAGAAAGAGAAGACCCACATTAATGTTTCAGGGCAGATCAGGGACATGCTTTTGAAGCTAATCCTCTGAAGTATTCATGTGCTTCTTTCATATTGCAAAGTAGTGTCAGAGTACACAAACCTGATAGAGAAGTTGAACCAGAAGAAGCTCTCAGACCTTATTGTTACTATTCTCCACCTGCTAATGGGTACTTCTCATGGGAACAAACTACAGCTAGTTCAAAGTAAAAATCATTTTTACTGCAGTCATTGGTACCCCAGCACGAGCTGTACCTACCTCTACAGTTAACACTGCTACTTAACAAAGGTGGTGACAAATAGCCTTTCCTTTATCTGATGGGGCAGAGAACATCAAGATATGTTCTGGTTTCTCCACTTTGACTCCTTTGTCCTCAGCTTCCTGCTTGTACACAATTCAGAATTTACCCTTCTGTTTTCTCCATACTGAATTCTGTAATTATCCTTGTCTGACAGGTTTTTTTTGGCATTTTTATTTTTGTTTTGGGGTGGTTTTTTTTGCGTCCCTCTCAATCTTTCCTGCAGTAAAAACCCTGCTGCATTAACGGCCTGGTTCTAGAATTTCTTACTCTGCCAAAATCTTCCCAGCTTTCTGACGGGGGTGGGAGGTGACCGAGGACCACCCTAGCGAGGGAGCCCCTGCAAAATCCATTTGCAAAGTCTCAGCCAAGCTTCCCTGCTCAAAGTTGGCCCTGGGCCAAGGCTCAAGCACAGCCCTTACTCACCTTTACAGGCTTTTAAACTGATGTTATAATACACAGGCTTAAAACCTCATGGTGTTTTCCTGCATTAAGACCAGGTACCATGATTACAAACTGAAAGGTTTGGCTTTCTTTTTGGAGGGGGCTTGAGGGGGGAAAGTGCAATTATGTTTGACCTAGAATTCATTTTCATCCATCACTGCCCACATCTCTGCCTGGCGGCACTTTATTCCCCCAAGAAGCAGAACTAACCGATGCCGCTGAAAGAAGCTACCTCTGACGGAAGCCCAGCCCCGGGCTCGCCAGGGCTGCACCGGCTCCCTGTCAGCGGGCTGGACCGAGGACACCCAGTGTCCGGTGTCCGGTGCCCGGTGCCCGGTGCCGAGAGAGGTTCTGAGCCGCCCTGCGCTGGTTCCAGCCCTGCGGGGAGCTCCCTATCCCCGTCACGGGCTGCCTCCATCAGGCAGGGGAGTGGGTGCACAGCGGGGAGCACGCCAGGAGCTGGGAGAAAGGTGCCTTAGGCACGGGGAGGGACGGCTGGAGCCGAGCCAGGGCAGAGGAGCGGGGAGATGCGGGACTGCAGAGGCGGGGACAGAGCGAGGGGCACAGACGCACCGCGCGCCGACCCTTCTGCGGCACCTCCCGCCCTCGCCCCGCCGAGGAGTTGGGATACAGGGAGGGAGGGTGGGCAGACGATTGAAGTGGAGCCTCAGGAAAGGGGAGGAAGGGTGTTTCCCACTGTTTATTTTTCTCAGTAGCAGAATCGGGAATGAAAATTTTATGTTAACACGGCAGTAACTTAAAGCGGCGAAAGCTCTGGACCCGAGGAAGTTTGCCCGCGGCAGCATCAGTGGGCAGTGCCCGTCATGGGAAGCACCCATTGCGAAGCTGGGAAGCACCAGCCTGGGGGCTGCGAGACCCTGCGGGGCCGGGGGCGGAGGCGCTGCCGTGGGGGCCCGGGGCGCACCGTGCGCTGCCGCCGCCGTCCGCCCCGGACACCGCCCGCAGCCGCAGGGCAGCCGGCACCGCGCTGGCAGGAGCTGAGGGCTGATCGCCACCGGTGTCCGACAAGTCTTGCAAACTTCTGGTCTTGGCGTTTTACAGAGGCTGAAGGGGAAGGTTGTGAGGCATGCTTAATCAAACTGCGGTAATCTTAACCCAAACAGTGTCATCTCCAGGGATGAGGGGTGGAGGTGTGCTCTGTGTGTCCGCACACAATAAAATCTATCCCTGTCGTCTGAGAGGAAAGCTTGCGTTTACAATTGAAGTATATTAAAGTTGTGATTCTGCTTAGGTCATAAAAGGGTGTGTATTCAAACAGGAATATTTCAAGAGAAAGTGGAAGAGAAAGCTGAGGAGATGTGGAAAGAGCCATGGTTGAAGATGCAGCTGGAGAAGCGCTCCCTTCGAGAAGATTTGTCTCTCAGGACTCTGGCCTGTGAATGGGTTGCCCAGACTGGGGCAGACACAGGCAACCCCGCAAGTCTGTCACACACAAACAGCTCCTGCTGGAACAGAGGAGCAGTAGGAAACAAGGAGCCCTGTGGGAAAAGAGTCATAGGGAAGGTGTGTGCTAATGTCTTTACAAACAATTCCATTGGTGAAGGTATGGGTGTTAACGTCTTTGGAATGGGTCTTAATGTCTCTACCAACTTTGGGCAGCAGGTTTGCTACAGAGCCCAGTTTGGCTCCTGAAAAAGACAAGTGGATCTGCACAAGCCTGAACTTCTGAACTTTGGGGTAAAATGGCAGGCTCAAGCGGGGGAATATGTGGTATGCGGTTCAGGAAGGCTGTACCTTTCTAGAACCTCAGCCAATGGGGAAAAAGATGAGGGGCTGGGAGTTTAGGATAAAAGGTGGCTGCGCCCTCCGAAACATCGAGGGAGAAAACCACGTGGGTATGTGCCCCGATGGGCTCTCTCCCTTTATTTGAATAAAGTTGCAGGATTCTTCTGTCTCCTTTTTGGACACTGGCTTTTCATAGCGTGATTTTCCGTACAAGAGGAAGCAACAAGGACTAGCAAAAGGAGACCATTAGACAACACCCTAGATATCCTCCACCGTGCAGTGCCAAAGTGGGGAAAGCTGAGGCCAGGAGGAGACAGATTTTGGACTGAGTCTGGGGAAGGGGCAGTGGGGAAGATGCTCCCAAGGAGTTTGTTTAACTATTGAAGGAGGAATTTGAAGACAATCAGGAATTAAAAGTTTATATTAATTTGCAGTAGATCAAGTTAAGTGAACCTCTCAGAGTTAAAATCGTGTTGACTGGAATGCTGGAACAGGCAAAGAGTATCTTGCCTCCTCTCCCCTGTTCTCCTAGAGGTGTGTAAATACTCTTGTCAGTTTTTCTGTCTTCCTGTAGGTAAAAATACAAATTCACAAGTTTTCCAAGCAGGTAGTCAGTAGTCATCGCTATAATATTTCCAATAAAAAAGGAGGTCTTTTCAACACATCTGAAAATTTACTTATTTACTGAAAATATACCTTTCTATCAGGAAATACTTACTGTATGAAATAATAAGCTAGATCTTTTATGTTCGAGAGAGGGACTTAATTCTTACAATTTTAATATTTATTTTTAATCTGATTTTGCTCACTTTTTATCACCGATATTTTGACAGCTTTTTAAAAATTTTTTCTTTGGCTGAAAATAAATCTAGTTTGTGCTGAAGACTTTCTTGTATTTAGCAAAATTCTGTTTTCACTGTTGTATTCAGGTGAACCAATAGAATAGTTACCAAAGCGTGAATACAAAATACACACCGACCTACTTTAGGAAAAGCGTATACTCACCTGCTAATCATAACTCTTGAGGAGGAAACCTTTCCTGTGAATGTAGACAGAAAATCAACTTTATATACTTGTATTTATGTCCTGAAGAGGTCTGCTTCTTATGTGTCTTCTGAACACCCTGTCTAGCTTAGTGACAGAAACACATTTATCTTGTCAGTACTGCCGATCAATGTAGTTGCAGATGGACGAGCTGTGTTCTGTTTTATCTTGTCTATCATCAGCAGAATTTCCAGATTAATTCCCACACAAGAGTCTTTTCTCTCAGAGTTGATCTCTTAAACACAAGTGGAAAAAAAAAAGTGCTTGATTTTGAGATCTTGGCTCTTGATCTGGAAACTTTGAAAAATAATTCCTGTGCTAGGAAAATGACTGAATGAGCTGTGTTTGTAGCTAACGAATCAAAAGAGGATGCAGAAGGAAGAACAGAGTCTGGATCTCATTCAGTTTTGTGTACAATGAGAGTACATTAAGCTGCACACTTAAGATAATTTTTCAGTGTCTTGGTTCAACTGAGGAAAATAGGTGATAGCAGAGGTTGTATGTGGTGAAGTTTGTTTTCATAGGAATATATTAAAAAAGTCCCTACAGAAGAATTCATGCTGGAAGAAAGTAAGAGTGCATCAGTAGAAGTTCAAGAAGACATGGATTTAGGTCAAACTGAACTACAATGAAATAATTTTGTCTGTTCCCTTCCCTGCAATGCAAATTCAGTATAAAATTTGATGTTCTTAAAAAATTGTTCTAGTGAGAAGTTTAGTAAAAAAGATCAGGCTTTTTACAAGGAAAAGATTTAATTTAAAGAGGATCCATTTTGCCTGACAGTTTCCATCCAGAGGTGTGATATCTAGTGTTGGGTAGTTATTGGCATTGCCTCCAGAGTCCACAAAAAGAGATGACATTCCTCAGATGATTAATCTCTATCCTTGGGTCTCCTTTTTGCACAATTTATCAAAAATTCCTGTACTTTGATGTATGAGAAAAAAATCATAGGAACTGTTCAAAAGTAATTGTGGATTTTAAAGTTGTAAACTCTTTGTAAATTGATTTGAATCCAAATCAATATCCTTATCTTAAAGTATATTAAAAAATCAAGCAACGGAGGTAAGTAGCAATTATTATCAAGGTGTAGGATTAGCTTGCAATTTACTCTTGCATGATCTGTAGCAATCTATTGTAGTGACTTGGTTTTGAACATCAATATGGAGAATTGAAAATTTTCCACTATATATAGTAGTACAGGGAGAATTGGGTCTGTATTGTACTCAAAATTAGACTGGTTTTCTAATTGCTATACACACAAGGACTCAATTACTGTGCTTCAGTGCACATATGTAAAAGAATATCTATAACCAGTATTTCAGGGTGAAACTCTAAAAAGCCTACAGGGATATCAATATCGTGGAGATCCCTCACCTGTTTGGGTGGTTTCAGACTTTCTCTAATCAGTTTTAAACACACAAACAGATACTGCTGAGTTATTTCTCCAAATAACCATAAGTGCCTCAGTCTGAAAACAGCATTTCTTAACAAATCTGTATTTCTAAATTGGCATTTATCAATCCTCTCTCTCTTATTTGTTCAACAGTCATTAAAAAAAAAAAAAAGGATAAAATATCTTGCTGACTTTTAAGAAAGGAGATTATAAACCCAAACATTTTTATTTTCTCAGTTGTCTCTTTTTCCCATTGGCCCACAGTGAATTCTTGAACTTCAAGTTCATCTACAACGTACTATACATTTTTTCATGCCAGTATTTACACACAGGAACTCTGAAACAGTGCCAGTGATTATGTAGCCAAGCACTTAAATTTTTCCTCAAGTTATTTGTTTTGGAAGACCCTATGTTATGGTGAGATATACTCAGATACTATAACATTGGATATGTACTGTTGGAACACGGTATTACTCCATTCTCTGGCAATTTTGTACCCAAAGCAATGCTACAAGGAAATTGAACACAGTTACTCAGCTAATTCTATCAAATTGTGAATTTTTTATTATACCCAACAGTGATCATTGATTGCAATGCTTTCTATTCAACAAATAATATTCTAAGTCAAAAATGCTAATAAGTCTGGTTAACAGCAAAAAACAGAGCTAAATTGTGAGCATTAGAATTACAGATGCTCTCATTTGCACATAATCTTTGCAATACTAACAACACTAAATTCATGGTAATGAACCACACTAAACAAATCTTTCAGAAATGACTTTACAGACTGACAACAAGACAGTATTTACCCTGTTGCAGATGAAGGTAAAGGGACAGTGGTCTAAAAAATAGGGAGCCAAAGTGTTCTTGCTCATCATTGTAGGGGGAATGTTGTCTACCAAATAAAAGAGTTTGTGAGGCCTATGGAACATTACAAAGAATTTGCAATAAGTATATACTAAATTAAAGTCTTAGTTCAAAAATATCTTTTTTTCTAACTTGAAAACAAGATGTTATTTAAATAATGTAGTGGATCATAATGGATCAAAATGAAACTCAACAGCCCATATAGTAGAAATATATTCTGCTTGAACAATTGATAAAATTTGGATAATTTAATTTCTCATCTTGATTTGAAATAAAAGAAAATGAAGTCTTAGGCAGTGGGAAAGGATTTCCCATCCACCTGCACTGAAAAATGACTAATGATCTAATAGAAAAAGTGCTGCTTGAAACCTACAGCTTCAGCAAGGACAGTGTTAGTTCAATGTAAAATTGGGCAACTCTACCTTGACATTACAGCTACTGATAGTACTCAGAATGGGAATCTTGGTCAATAGCTGCTGCAAGAAAGATGTGAGAAGGGAAGAGAGTGGGAAAATTATTTCTTGACTGCTACCTCCTGTGACATATATATTCCTGCTTCATAAAGAGGTTGTTCTCTACCTATGAACACCCAGTATTGTTTTTGTCTCTTTTTTCCAAAGGTAATTTTGAACTACCTACTCATGATGAGAGGGAAGTGAGCCCTAGTATGTATTTCCTAATTCTGCTGATCCTACAGCTAAAGTATCTGTAACAAGTTTCTGCAGCTTGCAGTAGTGCTGATAAAGTTAGTGGTCACTTAGGCAAAATAGAACATTGATTGCAGAAATGTAAGATATGTGTCTCCAAGAAATCAAGCCACATGTTATGAAATTTGAAGTCAGATCACTTTGTAAACAAGTGTAATAAAAATGAAAAGAGAGCCAAGCATTTTGGTTTATCTTCAGTTATTGACAAGCAGGTATTGCTAATGTGTGGGGTATTTCTGAGTCTTCCAATAGTTATTTAAATTTCCTGGCTCTTTGAGAAAATACATTAGAGTAATGAAATACTGCTATGTTGCCTGATTAACGCATGTTGATCTTTTCTTAAAAAGTGTTAAAAATTCAGAGATGGTACATTCAACCCAGGAATTCATTAGCACTAATTTTTCCATGGCACATATCCAGTTTGATTTGAAACCAACCAAATTGAAATCCACTAGGTTTATGAAAAGAAGGAAAAGCATTATTTCAACAGAGTTCTCCAATTATAAGATATAGTGGCATTAAGTACTGGAAAAAAATCTTGTATTTCAGGAAAAACAAAATGAATGTGGGTTTCCTTTTATTCTACCTTCTGGGAACTTTTATTATGGTTGCCTTCCATTTTATCTCTCAAATTCCTTTTTTTTTTCTTTCAGCAAAATATCTACCTATCATGCTGTATATGTGATAAATAACTTCTAGTTTTTCTCAGAGCAAAGAGTAGAGATAAAGAAGACATTTATCAATTAGTTCTCAATAATTTTGCTCAAGCTTCAAATTGACAGTTTTGTATACCATCTTTTCAAAACTCTTTTCCTTTATACAGTGCAGGCTCAGATGATGCAGCAACATTGCAGCTGCATTCTGTCTGGCCAGTGATCTCTGCCTTTTCATTATTAGTTGACATTATTCTCTTGACATTATCTTGTACTATCTCTGCTAAATACAGTTTTTAAATTATATTCTACTTGGCCTGTTTCTCATCCTCCTTCTGAATTTGTTTGTTGATATTTATCTATCTTCCTTATATTAATCTTCTTCTAAAAAATTTTGTGAATGTTTCTGTTGTAACTTATTTAAAGATCATTTGAAGCCTTAGGTATTTGCTTCCACTTTCCCCCCATTTTTAAATTCCAAGAAATGTTAGGTAAATTTACTTTCCACTATTCTTAACATTTATTCTGTTTTCTCTACTTTCTTCTTAATATGTTTACCAAAGTACACAGTGGCTCCTGCTGTTACTAGTCCGTGCTGTAAATTTATAAAGTGCTGCCTTCACTATAGATTCCAAAAAGCAAAAAAATTATTGCTTAAGATTTAAATACTGGTGTTTGTCAGGGACAACAGAACAGAACTTTTCTCCTTATGAGCTTTGTTTAAAGCAAAAAAAAAGAAGTTTTAGTTTTTTGGTAGTGACTTAATGAAAAGAAATATTTTATAAACAAGGGAAACTTCATCATTCTTCTTTATTACTATGTTGCATATGTATTTTATATTGTCCTTAATATTACCCTTCTGATAAATAAGAAAAAGGAATACTGACACATAAAATACATGCTATTTTCCTTTTGCCAATCATAAAGTGCTTCAAAGCGCGTTTGTTTTTTTTTTTTTCCTGGTCTAGTTCAAGTTGTCTATTGTGTGGGCTTCTGTCTCTTTTCTGGACATAAACAAATACATATCATGTTCAGAAGTCAAATTTTGACATTCATCTTGCTGACCCATCTATAAAGCCATTCCTCCTGGTAGTCTCTGGTCTTGTCTGATGGTTATACTCTTTCACTATTTAAAAGCTACTGCTTTTATATACAATCATTTTGGCTCTTTAATAAGATGAGAATTACTGCAGCAGCATGACTTTTGGTGCTCCTTTCTGAATTCCTTTCAACTTTCTGTACTCTCCTAAGAAAT
This sequence comes from Aphelocoma coerulescens, assembly GCF_041296385.1. Taxonomy (NCBI): domain Eukaryota; kingdom Metazoa; phylum Chordata; class Aves; order Passeriformes; family Corvidae; genus Aphelocoma; species Aphelocoma coerulescens. The sequence goes on from NC_091015.1 coordinate 28,120,967, forward strand.
CTACCTACAGTATTTTAGGTGCAATTTGGTATTCAGACCTCAAAGAGTGACTTTTTTTGTCTCTGTCATGATATAGAATCATAGAACCATAGAGCTGTAAAATTATTAAGGTTGGAAAAGATCATCAAGTTGTACCTTTGAAGCCACCACCTTGTTAAGTAAGCTACAGCACTCAGTGTCATGACCAGTCATTTCTTGAACAGGGATGATGACCTCACCACTACCCTGCTCAGTCCATTTCAATGTTTGAGAACTTTTTCCATGAAGAAATTCTTCCTGTTGCCCAAAGTGAACCTCCCTTGGCCCAGCTTGAGGTCTTTTCCTGTTTTCCTGTTGCTGGTTTCCTAGGACAAGAGACCAACCCCACATGGCTACAATCTTCTTTCAGGTAGTTGTAGAAAACAATAAGGTCTCCCTCAAGTCTCTGTTCCTCCAGGCTGAACACCTGCAGCTCCCTCAGCCCACTCCTCATAGGACTTATTCTCTAGACCCTTCACAAGCTCCACTGTCCTTCTTTGCGCTCCCTCCAACACCTCAATGTCTTTCTTGTAGTGAGGGGCTCAGAACTGGACACAGGATTCGAGGTGTGTTTGTTTCTAGATTTTTCCCTCATAAAATTTTATTTCATATTGTTTTTTAGTTGATGCTACCTAAAACTAACGTGTATGTAGGCAATATATTGCATTTCTTTCATCCACTCATTTTATGACCCTCCTGTTACACAAGTGCCATGACTGCAATCTTCTAAATGTTCACTTAGGGGTAAATTGTCATAGATGTGTTAGTTCCACAGGGGAGCAAGAATATGAAAGGCTTGTAAAATGATATTTACCTTATTACTCTACTCAGCCTGGGGAAAGGTGGGATATTTACTGGTGCTCCATTGTGACTGCACACTGCTAAGTGGAAAGTTTTGGGAAGACAGATCCCCACATCTCTCCTTTGTTATTCTATAGGCAGAGAACATAGGTGAATGAACAGAGGGCAGTGTGCAGATCTGCAAGAAAAGGGGAGGGATACTGAATGCTCATCTCAAGAGATAAACTGTGACTGTCTGTGGTAATTTGTTACCAGATCTGCTGCCTGAGTGAGGAGGCTGAAGACGGTATGTAATTATCTGTGTCTCTCTTCAAACAACACTATAAAATTCTAGGTTTCTTCATATGATTGTCCATATTCCTTACATTATATATGTTTCCCTAAGCAATGAAGTTAAATACATGGCTCCTAAAAATTAAACTTCTCTCTATTCCTTTTTTTATGATCGCTGTTAAGTTTGCTTTTTCTAGGACTTTCTAAGCCTCTATGGCTTTAACAATTGTTAGTGGTTCAGTAGGTTTGTTAGCAGAGTCCCTGAATACCCCAGAATCTGTGGTCAAAGTCATTATTACCTACTAATTGTCCAAAGCTGTTTTGTTCATTTTGTACAGCACTAACACTTCTTTCTTGTAAATTGAGCCTTAGGAGGACATGTTCATATAATTTATTTAATCCCACTCCTTATTTATTGATGAACTAAATTTCACTTATTTTTCTTTGTTCAGTTATCAGACCTGCAGATATCTTCCTTAATCTCTTAACCCATACATTATAATATTTTTTTTCATTGCCTTACCTCTTGCATAACTTGTTTCCAAATATATTTATTTCAGCAAGTTTTTTTGTGATTTAAGCTTCTGAAAGAGTGTCCTGATCAATCTACTACTGCTATGACCTTTGAACATTGGAAAGAGTTACTACTAACCATCTCAATTATGTCACTTTATGCCTAGAAAATACAGTATTTTTATATTGGTTTGTTCAGGGAGAACATTGCTTAGTTTGTTAAATTGAAGTAGCTTGTGGTCAAAAAGTATCAAATGTCACTATTTCTCAAAATTTCTACTAGTTCCTTCTTGAGCAAGCTAGTGAAATCCTCTCCTTTCCGGATCATATAATTGCCCTTTGTGATGATGCATGCTTGATTACTTTTGTTTTTATCCAACAGCTGTATTGGTATTTAATGTCCCCCATGACAGGTACAGTTTTGGGAATCATTTTGGTATCATTTTGGTATCATTTTGGGAAATGATCCAGGAATCTTTTTCTCTTTCAGTCGGTCTTCATGCTGCCTTGCAGATTCTCGGTGTAGTTTCCCTTCATACTCCTTTTCAGATAGTCTTGATCAAAGTACTTGGCTAACTTTTTATATATTTAATAACTCTTTTTTTGTGCATCAATTAATTTGCATACATGTTAGTGTTGCAATTAATTTGAATTAGTTTAAGACAGTTTGTCAGTGGAAGTGGGGTAATCTGCCTAACTTGCTATGTAAGAAAAACATCCAGGATACCGGATACTTTCCTATCTAAAAGGATCCAGGACTTCACAGGTCCATATACTCAATAAAATATGGTACTTTCATGTAAGTTATTTCAAGTAATTATGTTGTTAGCCTAGAGTTTCAGCAAAATATTTAGCCACAATTTTATCCACTACTTACCCCTTCCCCCAACACTTCTTTTTGTTCCAATGCAGATATTACACACAGAGGTTTTATCATGAAAGCTTTTCAGTATTACACTGTCAGGTTTCAGATATGATTCTATTCCCAAAAAAACATTCAGTGATTTTTTTTTAATTGCTTGTATTAGAAGAACCTCTGTCACCTCAGCTGGGATTAAAATGTAGATATGTAAGGACCAGAAAATATACTCAAATGAAATCAGTTGCTACTCCGAAGATCCGACACTTCAGGGAACCAAGTCAGACAAAGAATGGGAGAACAGAAGTATTACTGTCTTATTTTACAGATAAGGAACTGAATAATAGAGAGATTAAGGTCAGAACTGAGGCTGTGGCAGGTCTGGGAACTAGTCCCAGCATACTTTCTTCATTACAAAACCATTCTTCATTCTGAAAGATTTTATCGTTTATTCTTCAGACGCCTTCTATGGAGCTGAAAGAGGAGCAGAGCTTGGATGGAGCTTGAGATTCAGAATCACAGTAACTTTCCCATCTTACTTAGAGACTAACTCCAGGATAGGGTCTTTGCTGAAGTCTCTGGGTTCTCAGAAGTGCAGTTCTTAGTGATCTATAGACATAGGGATTTTGGTTCTATGTAGTTTAGTTCAGGTCACAGCAGTTTTTACTGATCTAATTCCAATTAATTTTAGTAAGTATTAAATAAAAACCAGCTACTTTTGCTTTAAATTTTGTTTTGCATTAATTTGCATTATTTGATAATTCAGTTTTCTCCATCTTGTCTAATCTGTAGAAGTAAACATCTTTAGAGTGTTAATGTGCTATTTCTCTGGTATAAGTGGAAAGATAATGATCCAAAAAGGTCCTTCTTGTCATTGCCTATATTTTATCAGTCTGTGGATTCCAAGATCTGCTCATTTACACTGAAGAATTTTCAGATTTGTGCTGGTCTCCTGTCACAGGGGACTTCCACTGTACCAGAAGCTATGTTTTGCAGTTTCCTAATGGCTCTAAAAAGGAACAGTAAATGTCAACAGGCAAAAAGGCCAAAAATCAGGGACAACTGATGCTCACTAAGATATATTTAGGGAATTAGTCATAGCAGTTCTTGGTTCTTTCTTTCCACAGGCATTTTTGCAATAAATTATATAAGACCTAAAAGCAAGGTAACTGTAAAAGGTTCTTCTGCATAGTCAACAAATGAGTGAAAATTGAAGAAAATAGCCCTTGAATTCAAATCCTCAGTACTTTTAAGAAGCAAGTCATACTATTTATAGTTTTAATTATATTGAATTCTATGTCTCCCACAGCTTATACAAAGAAGCACAAAACACATATTTAAAAAGAGACCTGCAAATGCATTTTATCAAAATTAGTTGTGTTCTAATTATGTATACTTTTTATAGAAATAGATATTGCTAGTTCAGTCATTTATACGTTTTTCCCCGTCTTAAAACAAAACAAAACAGAACAAAGCACAAAGAGAAAACACTGCAACCTATTCACAACTGAATTATTTCATTAATAATAACTTCATAGTTCGTATTCTACTTATTTATCTTATCACTTATTTTAGTAGTTACTTAGCTACCCTCCTTCCGTGGCATAATATTTATAACTGATTTAGGAAAATGGAAGTATCTGCTTGACCTTATGTTGTTTTTTCAGTTTTGCCTACAGATTATTATTATTCCTTACTATTATTATTTTTATTATTATTATTGCTCTTTGTGCAATAATTCCAGCTGATTGAGATAAGCACTAAAAGAATTTTGAGTGTTTCAGATTCTTAAATGGGCATTATATCTGCTTAATGTGAAATCATTTTATGACCTGCACCACAACCTGTGTCGTCAGGTGACAATTTTTCCTGTCATTGCCCCTTGCATTCTTAAAAATAAAGCTTTTCTCTACCTGTGTTCATACTCATGTGAAGCCTCTCCATGAGATATTTTTGCAGCAGTCTGCTCTGGTTGTTTATGAATTATATTGAAAATGAGACACCCTACTTTTCAAAGTGTTCCTTTGAGCTATAATTTCCCTTTCCTTATCATTATAAACTGGTGTTACATAAAACCAGAGACTGCCCTCTGAATTTGGTCACACTGAGCATGCCAACCTGCCCTCTACCCTCTGAAAACACCCTCTAAATCTGAGTAAAAAGAAGATCCTGAGTAATTTTTGAAGGAATCCATCCACTGAGTCTGAATTGCAGAATATTTTAAGTTAGAGGAGACATCTGGAGCTTTTCTATGCTGACCTCAAAGCAGAACTGACCCTAAAAACAGACCCCTTCAGTTCCTTATGTGGTAAGGCCCTGTGGTCCAAGAGTTCAATCTTTCTGTCTTTCCCTGTGTTCCTTCCCCAACAAGAAATCAGGTTTCTCACCACTGCTTATGTGAAGTATCACAATCAAAGAATTACAGAAAGGCTTTGCATTACAGAATTAAAGACAGTAGCTGAGCTTGTTAAGAATAATTTGTGCCCCTATATCTGATTTTTTTCTGGAGATCTGAACCGTGAAAGACAGACTCTGTCTTTGCATGTTTTATAGGGGGCACCAAGCACCTTTTGGGAGCAGGAGATTTCAAACTAACTGCTGCTTTATTGATGTCACAAATACTGTCATGGCAACTAATAGCACTTGCACAGACAAGCAACCTTTTGTAGACACTCAAGCAACAAAACAAGAAAAACTAAAAACAGTATTACCCAAGTGTCTGTCAGTGATCTGTACTTGGTAACAGTGAAGACTGAAAAAAGCACTAATCAGTTTGATGTTCAAAAAGTTTACAGCATTGGTCGATAAGAGCAACTGACGTCATCTGCCTGGACTTGTGCAAAGCCTTTGGCACTATCCCACATGACACCCTTGTCTCTAAAATGGAGAGACATGGATCTGATGTGAACCACTTGGTGGAAAAGGAATTAGATGGCTGCACTCAGAGAGTTCTGGTCAGTGGCTTGATGTCTGAGCAGATACCAGTGAAGAGTGGCGTTCCTTTGGGGTCAGTATTGGGGGTGTTGCTATTTAACATCTTCATGGGTCATATAGATGGGGATTGAGTGCACCCTCAGCAGCTTTGCTGAAGACATGAAGCTGTGTGGTGCCACTGATATGCTGGAGGCAAGGAATACCATCCAGAAAGACCTTCATAGGCTTGAGAGGTGGGTCTGTTCAAACCTCAAAGAATTCAGCAAAATCAAGTGCAAGGTCCTGCACCTGGTTCAAGGAAATCCCAAGTGCAAATCAGGACTGGGTAGAGAGTGGATTGAGAGCAGCCTTGAGGAGAAGGACTTGTGAGTGTTGGTTAACAGCAAGCTCAACATGACCCACCAATGTGCACCTGCAGCCTAGAAAGCCAAATGTGTCCTGGGCTGCATCAAAAGATGTGTCGGCAGGATGTCAAGGGAGAAGATTCTTACCCTGTACGCCACTCCCCTGAGACCCCACCTGGAGAACTGCATCCAGCTCTGGGTCCCCAACATAAAAAGTATGTGGACCTGGTGGAGTGAATCCAGAGGAGGGCCATGAAGATGGTCAGAGGGCTGGAACACATCTATAAAGGTAGCATGAGAGTTTGCCTTGTTCAGCCTGGAGAGAAGGCTCTGAGGAGACCTCAGAGTAGCTTTCCAGTATCTAAAAGAGGCTTACAAGGAAGCCAGCAAGGGTCTTTTTACAAATGCACATAATGTAAGGACGAGGAATAAAGGCTTCTAACACAATGACGTTATTTTTAGATTAGATATTAAGAAGAAATGCTTTATTATGGGTGTGCTGATACAGTGGAACATGTTGCCCAGAGAAGTTGTGGATGCCCCATCCCTGGAAGTGTTCAAGGCCAGGTTGGATGGCTCTTTGAGCAACCTGGTCTAGTGAAAGTTGTCTCTGCCTGTCTATCTATCTGCTTTTCTATCTATCTATCTATCTATCTATCTATCTATCTATCTATCTATCTCTCCATCCATCCATCCATCTACTTACCTACCTACAGATCTATTTGGTGTACTGATGCGCTACACATGTTACTGGCAAAATATAGAAAATTACTTCAGTTAATTGGATATAAATCATTCTTAATTTGCGCTAAAATTTAGTATTCTGCCTTTAAATAGAGAATACGTTGCATAGTATGAGCATGCATTTAATTATATTCTGAGAAAGGGACTATTTTCTCAGTATTGCATATCTTTTAAGAAAGCCTTTTGGTTTGCTTATTCCATAGAATACAGGAGGCTGTGCACATGGTTCCTCTCACTTTACATGCTTCATATTTGTACTCTGGAGCTCAAAAATAACAGGATTGCTCATGGAGAGATAAAGATCAGATGTGATCAGTGATCAGTACAGGGCTTAGAGTATGTGGCCTTCTACATAGCATCACTTCAAGTTACAGCTCTGTATCTTAAGGGCCAGCCATGGGTGTGTGCCAGAGGTGAATGAGAGGTTTTGAGTAGAACAGTGCTTCTAACTCACATGTACACCCATCAACACACTTGTTTAGCACAGGTTACAGTCTGTGAGCAGAATCCTTGCTCATAAACCATAGGAAGAAGTAAAATGCTTATTTTAGGAAGGGTGATTCAGATATGCCAAACAGTACATTAGTTTTGCTTCACCTAAATTCAATTAGAGACTCTGTATGAAGCTTTTAAACCTCACTGATTTTTTACACTGAATTAAGTATAGCTAAGTGCAATAGTCCTGGGCAGGATTTTCTGTCCTGAAGAGGTGATCACACAATGCTTTGGATATCTTTTACCTGCTAGCACTCTGTATTTCTTGTAGTATGATTATTTCTTTAATATCATTCCTTTCCTATAGACGTACAATGGGAATAAATGTATAGATTTCTTGGAACTGATGTTATTCTGTCTGACAAGTCTTTTGAAGAGGAATGATGGAAAACTGAATATTGTCTTTTATGAAAGGAGGGCTTCGGTGAACCAATGCCGTGTTTATTCCACAGGGTCCCTCGTGGAGATGCTCAGGCGGGGCTCTGCCAGCGCCTACGCGGGCACACGATCTCACCTTCGCAGGTGGTCACAAACACCCACTCACACACACAGTCTAAGCACGAACCAGAGACAGAGAGGTGAGAGGGGCTCTCTGCATGCAATTCCGAGGCGTTTAATGAAACCAACACACTCAATGGAAGCAGGGACAAAGAATCAAGAATAAAGCGTGTGCGTGGTTTTGTCCCTAAGGGTCCCAGGGGCGGGCAAAGCATCAGAAGCCAATGGTCTGAGGGCTAGGGGGCAGAGGCAAGGGTGAGTGACATAACGGGAGCCAATAGGAGAAGGGATGGGAGGGGGGAGAGAGTCAGTAGCCTGTGGAATCTTGGTAAAGGGAGAACTTTCTAGCACAGAGGTTTACGGAGAGACCCTTTTCAAAGCAACATGGGGGTGTAAAGTGGACTTTGCCACTGCAACAGTCTTTTTTTCTTTTCTTTTTTCTTCTTTTTTTTTTTTTTTTTTTTTTTTTTTTTTTTAAATCAGATGATAAAAATAAAGCAACTGAGGATTTTATAGTTTGTTTGTAGCTCTTGTATAAAACTAGAATATTGCTGGCTAAAAGCAGATTTTCTTTTGGCAATTATATTTTCACTCATACCAATTTTTTTTTCTCAGTTCCTGCTCTGTGTATGAAAAGCTTTCACTGAGGTAATTTACTGTTTCTTCTGGGAGAGGACAGGATTTCTTCATGTGTGTTCAAGTGTTAAAATCTCACCAGGGAAGAGAACATACGCCAAAATAAAATCTCCCAATTTTAAAATCAAACTCATGGTTTTGAGGGAAAAGCTGTGACTTTTGATTGTGTAAAATTGGCAGCATCAGAGAACTGGCTTTTGACATATTAAAAGTGGTAACTTGTAGAAATGAAGATAATTTAATCTGTAGTATCTGCTATCTCTACCCATAATATCCAGTGGTTTGATACCCGTAGTTTACATTAAGATATATAATTACAATTATTTTCCCTCTTAAATTCTTTACAATGCCCAATTATAAACTTAAACACAAATTATAAACCTCTCAGATTTACTGACAATAACATATCCTCTCTTCTCCCAGTGTCTTGTGATTAGCTGTTCAATCCCTCTTGTGGATTCCTTTTTCAGTGTGCTCTATAGTTTTTAATTTCCTCTTCATAACTTCCTGTTATTTACACTGGTTTGAGAGATTGAAATTGGAACATCATGACATAATACCGGATTACATTTTCAGTGAATGAAGCATAGATCAGCAAGAAAGGACAGTGTGGCTCTGAGTGACCTTGTTAGTTTTCACATTCTGGAATCAGCCAAGGAACTGGCTTTTTCTCAAAACAGAAAAGAGTCACATAATTCTTGTACCCATATCTTCAAAAGGAAACCATGCTGTAACAATCATATAACAAGTTCCAAACACTGAACTAGTCTATGACGATCCCAGCATGATGCTTGCTTTGTTTTTACAATACAGAATAAATTGTACAGAATACATCCTGTCTTCTTTGTTTTAAGCAATATAAAAAAATAAGACAAATTGTGAAGCCAGACATCGTCTTCCCTCTTATGGCTTAATAGCAACATTGTATTTAGTCTCTAGCGTCACACATTCTAAAATCAAATAAGGCTGTGCACCAGTTCCTCACTTCCATAGACTAAGTCACAGAACTTGAGACAAGACTGTTTGAATCATGTAATTTAACTTGGAATGACATATCTTCATTTTAAAGTAATCTCATTAACTAGTAATATAATGTTTGATTCTTACTTGTGCTCATTACTTAGCTTTTTTTTCTGTGACATTTGGCCTTTACATGCAGATTCTTCTTGATATTTTAAACAGAAATTTACTGTCTTGCCTATAAAAATTACTGTTCTTCTTTATTCAGTTAGACTGTTGTGAATTAGAAACAACCAACAAACAAGCCTACTGACTTAATCAAAATCAGTACAATTAATCCTAAAAAAGTGAGCTCAGAGGCATGCCCACTACTCTTTGTCAATTTAGCCCTTTTTCTCATCATAAATCTTTTCATGAATAAAGATTACTAGTTCAATTTTAATACAATTATTAATTGCCATTTGTGAGTTCTTGCAATGTCAGCCAACAGTTTGAAATTCATCTATTATTAGTAAATCATTCATTTTGAATATTTGTAGCTGATTATTCATTGCTTGCAGTGAGGAGTGGTAACCTGCCTCTGAAAGATCCAACTGGTCCTTGTTCTGCTAAATTACTTCTATTTTTGGAACAGGATGATGACAAAGCAACTTTAGCTCATGCATAAATACCTTTGCAAGTGTTTGAATTTACATGTTCAGTATGAAAAGCAGATCTCTCCACTAATCATACAGAATCACAGAATCATAGAAAATAGAACATATACATATGCATGGTAGAAACACCATATACAGATTGATACATGCAGATAATACAGAAAAGAATGGTCATCTTTTTTTTTTTTTTTTTTTTTTTTTTTTTTTTTTTTTTTTATTGAACTGTGTGATTCAATAATAATTTTCTTTCATATTTGGTCACTACTAGGATTTGATGTATTCATAGTCCATTATGAAGGGAATTGTTGTTCATTCATTTGTGGAAGTAACACAACTGGCCTAGGTCGAGTAGTGATTAGCACCAGAAGCTTTCCATATTTGTTAATGCAGGCTGGGTGTTTGGTACTGATTTTCCAAAACACAGTAACACTTCATTTATGGAAGCATGAAATTCTAACAATCTTGAATGCTTGACTAGAAGCCTTGATAATGTTTTTTAATGTACATCGTTGCTGTGTAACTTCTTAGCCAATTTTCCCTTCAGTTAAGAAAATAATTGTACTGCTACCATCCTGTCCACATCCATTTGTTCCATGTTCTTGGCTAGAATATTTTTAACCATCCTATATATGTTGGTACTACTATTTTTTTTACTTCTTATTGGTTATTTCTTACAAACAGCAGTTTGTCTAAACTGTGCTTTACAATATGTAAAATACCCCAAAACTTCAGTTCAGGTAAGATTTTTTAAAGTTCAAATGATCCCTAGCTATAAGAAGCATTTATCAATAAAACATTAATTTTCCCTTGAGAGGTTTTTTCACTTTGTAATCTCCTTACTGAGAACCCCAAAATTTTGTGTTGTAGTTTTTGATGTTTCACTTTAGAAAACCTTAATGAAGTAGTTTAAGAAAGAGATGAAATTATTAATGGACTTAAATGCAAAACATCATCTCAATGTGAATTAATCTTGTTAAAAATATAGAGCCTTTCTAAAATGTAACTATAACTAATTAAATAGAATAACAGTCAAATAAAGCAGATTCAAAAGTCTAAAGGGATTACAGATATTTCAGGTATTTGTGGTGATCCATGCACAGCCATTTTCCTGCCTCCATGTGTGTAAATATTATAACATGAATATATGAAGTAAATAGAAATGTTCCCTCAAGTATGACAGTAAAGAGAATTTTTGGGATATAAATTTTACTTACAGGCTCCAGGTGGAAAGATAACGCTGTTTAGTTGTAAAGTCTTTTGGTACTCTCGAAGCGATTGTACTGTTATGCAGTGACAATTAAAGAACTGAATTATATTTTATACAGCAACAGCAGTGAAATTTCTTCAAATGGTTAGGAAAAACACAATTTAAAATGTTGAATCAAAATGAAATATATTTTATTTTAAAAATAAAATAAGTGTGAGTGGTTTTTTCAATGTTCAGATTGTGCTTTTACTTGCAAAGACCCCTGTGGTTTAAATAACCCAGTATGTGTACCCTAATAAATACCCCATTAAATTAAATGGCCACTAGGCAAATAGAGTGTCCTGTTGCAATTTCAAGAGACAGTTTGTTACAAGACACCCTGCTATGTACCTTTTATTTTATCAAAATAAAAGAGAAAAAGAAAAGGTTGCCAAATGTTTATTTCTATGAAAAATATGTTTCCAGTGTACTAGAAAAAATTGATGTGTTGCGTGTTGGTTTTGTTGAGGGTTTTGGGTTTTTTTTGTAGAATGAAAGAGTTGGCTTATTCTATGTCTGGTACATTTATAGCACAACCTACAATAAATATATATAATCAGCAGAATCGATCAGTAATTTTCATCCTCTGAACTATTACTTGTTTCTTTTAGAAGGTGGCAATTCAAGAAGTAATTCACTTTATATTGTATTAGATTAAACTGTTTTAGAGCACATACTGTACTTGTTTGCCAGCAAACATTATTTCTGAAATAGGGTACTGTTTTTCTTGCAAATGTTTCTCTTTCTTTCCTTTCTTCTCTTTAAAAAAACCCAACCCAAACCAAAACAAAAAACATACCAAACAAAACCCCTAAACCTGTGGATGTATTGAATGCGTGTGAACACAAATTACAAATATCACACTGAGATGAGTTTAGTACCTATGGTTCTCAGCAGATACTCCCCTCCATCCTGCCTACCCAAGCAAGGCCTTTGATATTTTGTTGAAGTACAAAGCAAGAAATAGACTATCAAACTCATTTTGCTTTGTGAGATTTTATCAGAAGTTAATATTTCCAGAAGTTGCTAAACCTCCTAGCTTGCTTTCCCATATCTTCTTCATACTCATGGAAATCACAGTGATGAAATTTAAATTCTTTAAATTTGTCTCAAATATTCTGGTCCAGTCCTTTTTCACTGCTTGTTTCCTGATCCATCACTTCACACCTGGCCAATCCCATTTAAAATTTGCTTCTGAAAGATATATAGGCTTTCCAGGACTCTGCTTACCCAATGTCTAGTCTGTCAATTCCTTCTTATGGCTTCTCTTAAAATGAATTGCCAGCATCCTCATTAGTACCTCTATCACAGCAAAGGCCTATATTCAAATGATGTTTAATGACAATAGAAGGATGTATATAAAAGACACATTTATTAAATATAAAATAAAATTGAGATTTTCTCATGTAAATACATAGAGGCCCAGTTCTAATTTTAGTCTTTGGTCTCTTTGATTGATATAAAATATGGAGGGAGTAAAATGTCTACAATAACAAAATATCACCTAGCTCTGACATAGTAAGGTGTATGGTAACTCTTCTGAGACCAATGTGTTTTTGTTATTCACAAATGTTTGGAAAGAATTTTGCACTTTTCTTCTGAAGTTAGAAAAAATCTAAAGAACTGACAAGTGTGAGAAGTGTCTAGCTGTACCTTTTTGAAGAATACAGACATTGTTGTAGATAGCTTTTCCTTTGTACCTTCCAGTTTAACATCTGTCAAGCTCTGCCATGCCTACCTGTGGTTGTGAAACCCCTCTGTTGACTATTTAACTTGGCTATGCTGAATTTTTTTCTGAAGACATAATTATCTTGACACTCTCCTCATTCCTGTAGCCGTTTGCTTCAGTGAGCTCAAAAGACACTCTGTCCTCGAGAGTTTATGGCCCTACTGTTTAAAGTATTCTCATGTAGTTTGTCTTTACTAATATCCCAATTTCCATCCATTTTTAACAGCCAAATGCTAAACCAACCTAATGTACTCATGCAGAAAGCTTCCCCTAAAAGACATTAACAAAAAACCAGTGACAATAGGTACTTGCTGCAAGTACTTGTAGAATGTTTTCTTCTGCTTATGTCATTTGTATTCTTAGATTAAAACACTACCTTTGCGTTGCAAATGTTTATCTATTGCTAAATGTTCATGAAATGGTCTTTATATATTAATAGAGTTTTGTTTTCTGCCTTTTTCTTTCCAGTTTTGAATGGGTCCTTGAAGTTTAAAGGCCAATAGATGCAACCCATTTTTGTCTTAAAAGATTTTCTCGAAGAACAGGACAGGTAGTAACAACATCATACTTTCAAATTAAGTTTTATGGGAGAGTGAGTAGATCTTGGCTGTCTTAACGTACCTATAGACCCTTCATGGGACAACTTCAGTCCACTAGTTAAAACACAAGGAATTTTCTTCTTAACCCAGAGTTGGCTGTGTGAAAAAGTTAATCTCTGAGTTGAGATCTTAGAGGACAATGAAACTGGCTGAACTGTGAAATGATATCAGCAACAGTTGGCTTAAAAAGTAAAAGCAAGTAGTGTTCTTTTGAAAATCATTTATGTATACATAATGATTTTTTTCTGAGTACATGTCATGATTCTCAGGTGCCACCATGTCAAGAAGCATTAAAGAAGCAGTGCAACAGAAGTGTATAACTGCTCAAATTTTCTATGAAAACCTTTTAGATGGGGTTTCTAGCAGTTCCTATGGCTTTGAGGAGCAGACAAAACATTAAAGAGTGAGAGGCAAAAATGTCATTCATTCTTTTATTTAGCCATTAACATAAATATTATATTTAAATTATATGCAATCTTTATTGTATGTATTTAAATAATATTGCCTTCTTACAGGCAACATTCTTGCCTCCTCCCCCCATGTAATTAATGTGTAAGAGAAGTAACAGAGAGAAGGCAAAATTCAACCATCTGCATTTCTCCGCATTGTCGTTTTTCAGATAGAGCTCACAGTTGTCTTCTAAACAATGATGAATTAGAAGGCACAATGTTTTTTTCCTACTCATTTTTTTGTTAACTACCTCTGTGATAATAATGTATTTGCATATTTCATTTCCTCCATTGTAAATGAGCACCTTTGAACCACTTTCTAATTTTTTTTATACTATTCTTACATTCTTCATTTTCATTCAGTCTATTTTCCTTTTCCCCCAAAGGATATTTGAAAATATGATAATTCTATACATAGAACAGTTGTTTCCAAATACAGTATTAGTAGAGTCAGAAGGGTGTTCTGGATATGAAGCAGACATTAAAAAACAACACTTTTTTATTTTGTCTCAAGTTATCATTCCTTTCCTTTCCTTTCCTTTCCTTTCCTTTCCTTTCCTTTCCTTTCCTTTCCTTTCCTTTCCTTTCCTTTCCTTTCCTTTCCTTTCCTTTCCTTTCCTTTCCTTTCCTTTCCTTTCCTTTCCTTTCCTTTCCTTTCCTTTCCTTTCCTTTCCTTTCCTTTCCTTTCCTTTCCTTTCCTTTCCTTTCCTTTCCTTTCCTTTCCTTTCCTTTCCTTTCCTTTCCTTTCCTTTCCTTTCCTTTCCTTTCCTTTCCTTTCCTTTCCTTTCCTTTCCTTTCCTTTCCTTTCCTTTCCTTTCCTTTCCTTTCCTTTCCTTTCCTTTCCTTTCCTTTCCTTTCCTTTCCTTTCCTTTCCTTTCCTTTCCTTTCCTTTCCTTTCCTTTCCTTTCCTTTCCTTTCCTTTCCTTTCCTTTCCTTTCCTTTCCTTTCCTTTCCTTTCCTTTCCTTTCCTTTCCTTTCCTTTCCTTTCCTTTCCTTTCCTTTCCTTTCCTTTCCTTTCCTTTTTTTCTGTGTGCAAAATCTGAATAAACAGACTGTGTATGGACTAATTGAACTAATGCATAAGAATAAGAAAAATACCATTCACTCACAGCAGTTGTGTAAGGAAGGCAAGGAACATAACACAGAAAACCTGGTAGTGTTGTCCAATCAGTGTTCACTACTGACCACTAATAATTTATTTGAAGATTTCATATGTTCTCTGACAAGTCTTTTTCTTGACCATACATAGACCTACTGTTACTCAAGAGCATTTCATTCAGCTGCACTATCTGTGGGAGGCAGAATCCTGTTCCTGCTGAGGATGATACCCAGACTGCATTGTGATCATGTAAGAAACCTTATTTAGCTCATGACTATATGAGGACGTAACCACCTCTGCTGATTTGCAGTCTTTACAGAGCGCATAAAGTTTCTTTTAAAATGTCTTTTCTTATGTGTCCCTACCCTCTTGTCATGTATCTAGACAATATTTTCAAGATAAAATAAAGTCCACTTTGTTTTTCTTCTCCCTGTGCTTTTCACCTCTACCTTCTTTCATCCTTAGCTATTTATTTCTAGCATTGTACATCACTCCTCCACCTCCATAATGCTATTTCCTCCTGATTTCTAATTTTTCATTATATAGTCTTTAATCTCTCATACTATTTTCTGAATCCTCCACACATTGCAAGTAAACCCTAATTTCCATCATTCATTGCTATTTCAAGGGATAGTATTGGACAGCCCTAAAGGATGCCATCACAGCATTTCACAGACTGGGAGAAAAATGTATGGGTTGCACACTGGCAGTGTTGGCAGTTCTACCTCAGCATCACTTCAACATTTAATCAACTACAAAAGCCATTTAATGCTTGGGATACTCCAGTGCTATAAATATGATCCCTTAAGTAATTACACAGCTTTACTTCCTGTAACATATTTGGTAACACTTTATTTAAAGTGTCTTCAGTGCATTTCAATGCATTTTTAATTTAGATTGGATACAACTATGATTGTATGCTAGATAAATAACAGTTTGAATTTAAATGGATGCATCGACATTTCCCAACTAGCTAATAATTAAATAACTTGGAATATTGCAGATGAAAATAGAAGTATATTTCCATGATTAATTAATAACATATAACTTTTATGAAAAACATCTTTCCTAATAGCACACTATTAACCACACAAAGTAATGTGGCGAGGCCTATTACTTTGACTGCAAATGCAGGCTGTAGAAGAGATTGCTTCTGGAGTATAGAATAAAGTCTGTGTCATCAACTGGGTTTCATTGTCTGGATACCACCTTTGATCACCTGAAGATGAGTTACCTCAGCCTCTCATTTTCCCATGACATTCAGTATGTAATACTCATGGCATATTTTTCTCGGGTTTGTGAAAATGTAATATAAAAAATAAATAAACTGGTCTTAAGTAAAGTCTCAAAGTGCTTTATTGACACAATTTTTAAATTAAATATATATCTTCATATTAAATAATCTTGTTCACTTAATACCTTTCTCTAACTTCTCTTTTAATTTAAAATCATTAAATCCCTTACTTGACTATGAAATAAAACTTTGTATTTAAAGATTAAAGTCCAAATTGAACTTTTTAAAAAGTTTAAAACCTCTTAATTAAAAAATAAAAATAAAAATAAAGACTTATTAATATGGCCAAATATACTTTTGGAATTTCTAAAAACCAAATAAAATGTATGAGTCACATTACTTGTTTTATAGGGGAATTAATAGTTATCTGGCCTTCAGAGTTCATTGCTGTAAATGCAGACTATAAATGAAGAGACACAAACATTACTGCACCTGTGAGCTCACAGTAATATAGTTAACAATGTAATGTTTGAATATCAATTGCTTATTCCACAATTTGCCCTTTAATTATAGTGCTAGTTGAGGATCCCTTCTAGCAGAACACTTCAATATTGCAAGTATTCACTAGGTATTCAAAAGGTAAAAGAAAAAAAATAAAGCCAAACCTCTTTTTACTAACACTCATTATCCATATAGCTGAATTACTGATGAAATCTTTGGAAGAGGAAGATACTTCTGTCATGCAAGATTACATTTGTACAGAATTTCATCTTCTTTAATTTTGTTATACCTAACCCTGATGAATTGTGTCAAAGGTGTACATCTAGGAGGATTCTAACCTTTATTATACAACACCATTCAAAGTTTTACATAGCTACTGTATGGAACAAATAAAATAAATTTTTATTCTGTTTGGGTTTCTTCATTTAATCATTAAACTTAATTGCAAATGTTAATAAAATTTTGGCTTTTGTGAAGCTATGAAAACAAAGATCTGCATAGAGACTGTTATTTTGATTTATATAAGGATATGTATTTGATTTTAATATTTATTTCTTAAGCAAGTCTGATTCTACAACAATCAAAACGATCAAAAGAGGCATAGGGATGTTAAGAAAAGCTTTGTGGAAAATGAAGGCTATGTGCTTATATGCAAGGCCCGAGTAGCCTAAAGAAAATGCAAGACTGAAAAGCATTCTAGTTAATCTTACACTGGAAAAAATAGATTGTATTATCCATACATTTTTGTATCCACTGAAAGCTTACGCCTCAAGTTCACTGAGCAACTACTTGTTTGAGAGAAATAGATCCAGCATGCTGGGTCAAATAAACATTAGACTAGAACCATTATTTTCTTCTTTCTTCAATTCAAATGCAAAAAATAGCAAAAATGAGAGAGATTTCACAACAGTGTAATTTAGGCTGCTCCAGTGTTTCATCATCCAAACAATTAAAAAACATTAAATTAAAAATTTTCTATTTTTTCATAAATGAGTGTACATCAAGTTATCTCCAGTTTCATCAGGACTAATAGGAGGCAATACTTATTTTCCATGTCCTACACAGGATACTGCTGTTGCTGAAGCTCTGACCTGCATTGCCTATTTAATGTTTTCATAATGGAAACATGTAGCTGACTCATATTTAATTTCAAAGACATTATAACCCTTAGATTCTTTTCTGTACTCCTGTACAGGTCTCATTTTGTATGAGTGCATTTAAATACTCTCTTTGAACTGTGGATCTTTGCTCATGCTTTCATTTAATTTGCTCTTGTCAATTTCTTGCTTTCTCTCCAATTAGCCAAGATCATTTTGATTTATGATCATATTCTCCAAAGAGCTTGCAAGTCCTGTTCTTTGCAGTTTCCTGCGAAAATGTCACTCTGACATCCAAATTGCTGAAACTGTTAAGTGGAACTTGGCCTACAATAAATCCTATCTGCAAGAGATCCTTTCCCATTTTGACAGAGACATATTGATAATTCTTTTTGGGACTTTCTGCTCAAATCTGTTGCACACGAACCAGTCCATTTGTTGTAAAAATGCCACTGATGTAAGTTACATCTATAGCAATATTTCTTTAGGTTTTTTAGGAGCCAAGCCATTTGAATAATACCAAAAACATTGCACATTGTAAATATCCAAATAAGAATTCTTCCCCTACTCACTGTATTCTGTCAAAGAAAGAACTTGGAAAAATTTAAACATAATTTGCTCTTCTCAAACCAGGTTTAATTATTTTCTTCTACTTTAGTATTTTCAGGTATTTATTTGATTATTTAATAATTTCACCCTGACCCTTTCCAGAGATGAAAAGGAAGAGAATTTCTGAGTTTTCCTTTTCTACTAAAGATGGTTCCTAAAGTTGTTTTCCTTCAGTCATTGGGGATGACAATAAAGAGTTAGAGATTGCTTCAGAAAAGTATATGACCCTAACAATTCAGACTTTCTAGCTACATGTTTTTCAGTCCATTCTGATTTGCATTGTGTTCCTATCTTTTAAATAAAGTCAAGTAGCCAGTAAAAATTTAATGTTTTGGTAAAGATTAAATAAACTGAATATTTCAGCCTTTTTTTCTGTGCCATCTAATGGAATTATTCTTCTCTTTTTTTTTTCCTCTTATTTACAGAGTATTTATAGAACCATTTCATGTTGCCTTTTGTGTTCCTTTCTAATTGAAACTCAGTTGGTGTCTCAGCCTCTCCTGATTTTTTTTTACATACTCATGCTTTTTGTTTGCAAGCATGTGAGTTCAGATTCAATTATCATATTCTGCTTGAATATTTTATGTAATTATTATTTTCATAATTGTTATTATTATTTTAGATTGTAATTCAGACAGATCAGTTTGAAAATTTGTATTTTAAATATTGTATTTTTTAGAGGAACCTCATCTTACACATTTTGCATAGAAATGCACTGAGGTGATAAGGAATAGCCATCATTTAATTCTTAAGCCACATTTGTTTTTCTTTCCTCTTTAGTCTTTTTTGATATTTCTAGCTCTTATCTACAGTATTCTGGAAGTTGCATGCATTACTAATATAGTAACTCCAAATATTTCACTATTGTTTTTCATGGCTGTCTTTCTTTTATCAGATAGAGAGCAAGCAAACAGTGAGAGTCCCTGACGGTAGCAAGTACTAAGGATAAATGTACCTTCCTTTAGTCTGGCCAGTGGAAAACTGTCATTCATTAGAGTTTCAGTAATTAACTTCTTTCTTAGTTTCAGTGGGAGTAGAAACCACCATGGGACCTTTTTTCCTCTTAGAATACCTTTGCAGTGGTTACGAGTTCATTATTGCTGGAATGGGAATTTCAGTACTTTAAAATATTAATGTATTTAGAGATTTTCATTGCATTGCACTTCACTGGAATGGAATATCACTACTTTTGTCCCTCTAATATTCCTCTTGTCCCAAGGGGATGCACAGCTACTGCAGACATTAGAGTGAAAACAATCACCATTAGCTATAGACACCATAGACAGTGTGGTCAATGCATCTTGCAGGAGCAAATTTCATAGTAGGACAGGGAAGCAAGGAAAACAGTGTTTTACTGGAAATGTTATCATTGAGGTCAAGATGACTCCGTGGTTGGGTGCAGATTAATTTAAAGTATTTTGCCAAATAAGATATGCCATTGCTGCTTTGAGGTCATTCTTTAAAAGACAAAGTCAGTTCACATATAAGTTTTGTGATATTTCATAACAATTGTCTTCTCCCTGTTTTTTTCATGTAGTGTGTGTGACCTTTCCAAAATAAATATTGCCCATATCCTAATCAGTGTGATTAAGGAAAACTGTCAACGTATTTTCTGAAGACTTTATATCAAGCTTAAAATTTGCAGTTTGTAACCATTTAGGATGTGCCTATGTTCACTGTAGAATTTGTTTTGTCCAGCAGCCTATTGCAAAAAATAAACATATGAAATGAAACCACCTAATAATTCAAACTATGAGGAAAATGCTGTTCCTTTTTTGCTCTGTCAGATAAAGTAACAAATTAAACTAGGAATTGTCCTACTAGGTCAGGCCAATCCAGTTAATAATGTATCTTCAAAAATGTGAAAAAGCACTTTCCTTTCCTGTGAAGAAAATGATTTATGGCTGCTATTTGCCATCTTCCCACAACACGTTTTTTTTATTCCAGTAATCTGGGGTTTAAAACTTTTTATTCTTTTTATTACAGAAAAAAAACCTTTCCATCTTATGGAGGAATCCAGAAAAAAAAAAAAAAGTATGGCATGAAAGCCAGAGATTCAAAATACTAAGAGCATAAATAAGTGAATGAGCCATGTTTTTAGGTAAGATTAAGCATTTTAAATGCTTCTAAAAGTTAGCGTTTGCTTATTCTTGAAACAAAAAAGGGTTAGCTGTTTAGAAATGGAGGTAACCAAATCCAGTAATTTTTAGTGTTTTTCCCTTTTCTCTTGTGCTTCCTTCTGCCTTTCCATTTTCCTCCAGGTTTCTTTTTATTTTTTTCCCACTAGGAAAATATCATCATGATCCAGATGACAATATTTCATAGAAGAAGTTAACAACCAGTTGAAAGAATCACTTCTGATTTTGTTTAATAGGTATATTAATTTGCTTTGACATCTGAATGATAAGGTTAAATTAAGCAAAATATATATAGTCTATAGTGAGAAAGATGAGTTCTTAAGACCTGTTGTACCTGTTGCACCATCTCTGACATCAAAAAAAGTCAAGCCATAGCTTATGCATGACACATAGTGGTGGTAATTATACATTGAGTTTTGCATAGGCTCAAATGGATAAGAATTTAATAAATGTGAAATCCACCAAGGTGATAAATTGAGAAGGTTTCGTATGGGTAGATTTCCTCTTTGATCTGCAAACACAAAATCAAAATGAGAACATTAGGAAGCATGGCTTTCAAGTAAATTGCTTCTCTGATAGCAGGTCTGTACGTAGACTTAGTAGGGAAAAAAAGCTAAATTAAGTATTAAGGCAAATGGTCTCTTCTTGAATATTTATATGACTTATTTCACTATTCTCATGTCACTGCTGGTGTCAGACAATCAGGCAACTCAGAATGTTGTAATATTTGTCCTATAAAATAGAGGTCATTTTATCTAAAATGCTGCCTGTTCTTGATGCCCAAGAATGCCAAAGCAATGCGGTCAAACCCTTTTTCCCTGATCACTGAAAGAGAGGTTATTCAGCCATTGAGACCAAAACAGGTTTTCAAAAAGCAGTGGTTTGCATTTTTGCTCTAAAATTTACTTGCAGTGTAAGGGTTCAATAGGCCTTTGGAAATTACAGTGTTTTTTCCGTTTGGCTTGGGAAGCAGCTATTGTGTTCTGTTGTTGAGCTTCTCAGAAATACAGGTAAAGGAAGGGCATTTATAGACTCTTATTCTGTTTTTATCTGCTCTTTGTTTTTGATTAATATACTGCACAAAAATGCCAGATAGTTCAAAGAGAAGTTTACATTCGTTTACCAGCCTCAATATTAAAATTCCAGGAATATATCACCTATTTCACTCTACCTTTTTTAAACAAAATCCATGAAATGTTTCCACTTCTGCAGTATAAGCTGATATATACAGACCATGTAATGCTCAAGAAACTCTTTGTTAAAATAACAATGACTTTTTTTTGCCCATCTAGCACTGACATTTTAAGAAGGATCTCATTGTTGTAGGTGAAATTTTAAATCAATTGCTGTTTACAGTTTTTGTGGTAATTTCTATAGAAATTTTCCATTTTCAAATTAAAATCAAATTAGGTGAATTCTGTGTACTGTAGTTCTTTTCTCATACCAGAAGCAGACAAACTTTTACACAGTAGGAAGGCCTGAACATTTATACACCAGTTTTCAGAGGTTTCATGAGGAGGAGAATTTGAGGACTCTCAAGCCCTCTCTACTGCAGGTCCATCTCATCCACAGAGCACTGGAGAGTGAAAATGGAAAAAGAGGGATAACATTCAAGAAACCTGGCCAATGAAGGAAGAGGAGCTACTACTTCAATAAAATGGCATTTAGAAAGAGATGGGTTGAGATTGCTGCTTAATTTTGACTTGCCAAATGTTTACCAATCTGGAAAATGTGCTTGAAAAACATTGATTGGAAAAGATGAAAACTTAAGTACTGTCAGAGGTCTTCTAAAGAATTCTGTCTGCCTTCCTTATGCTGTCTCTTCCAGGAGGGGATAAACTCACTGCTTATTTGCCAGTAAATACTTTGTCAGGACTTTAATTTTTTGGTCCTTAATATTAATAGCTTTTTTTTTTTTTTAATGTTAGTCCAAGCTCTGCACAATGACCTCCGAATCCTGGCAGAATCTTCAGTGTGAGATGTGGCTACATACCTAGTCCTTAGTCTCATAGTAACTTTTGCCACAGATTCCCCGCTTCCTACATCTCTGTCCTACTGCCATTTTTTATCACAGGTCTCCATGACATTCTCCCAGGTGTGTGTGCTTACTAGCCCCAGGGAAGACACATTCCGTAAGAGCAACAGATTCTATCTGTCTGTCTGTATAAAAGCCAAAATGTTGAAAATCCACTGACCTCTCACGGTATTCAGTCACAGACATTCTAATAGCTCGTGCTATAACCCAAAAACTTTTATCAAACTCCCAATAAACATTTGAACTCCAGATAAAACATTTCAGAATTTTAAGTAAGCAGCTGGGATGCAGAAGATCTTTGGAGTTCAGCATAATCCTCTGCCCGCAACAAGGTTTAGTATTTCCAAGACATACTTGAGAAGAAAAGAGAATCATCAAGGAAATACATTTTTCTCAGTGAGTATCACCAGATGATAAAGTTCAGTACATCTGTACTGAAGTCCAAATATGATTTGCTATTGTGCTCTTCTACTTGGGAAGAGATGTAATGAAAAAAAATTCACAAGGAAGGTGTAAATGGAATTGTTGATATTTAAATACTGAAGAATACTGAAGCCATTGCTTTTGCATATCCTAATATGGATCCATATTGGATCTTGAAATGTATTGAGTGAAGCATGAATATTTGCCTGTAAGTTAAAAAAAATGCTTAGTGTGTTCTTATCAATAAGACCATTTGAAGAATAATAAATTTTGGCTGCCAAGCTCATTGCTTTTCCTTGGATTAGGAGTCCTCTAGAATTATTTGGAAAATAAAAATGAGAGTTTCCTTATATATGTAACTATCTTCAACACGTAAGTACAAATAAGTACAAGCAATTATTTATCCTGATCTGAAATGGATATGTATGTCATCTTCCTCACTTATTTAGATATACTTAACACATCAAAATGCAAACTCTGTTCCTTACATTTGTTTTTGTCTAGGAGCAGAATAATTTCATAACAGTCACTGGTATTCAACATCTCTCTATTGGAGTAGGAAATATAAAATATGCACAGAAAAAGGTAGTGTATAAAGGAATTTGGGGTGTTGCTGGCTTTTTTTATCATAGTCCATGATTTTATTAGGTCAGATATTAAATAGCTTAGAAGAAATTGTATCATTTTATTGGCATCCTTCAGCAAGCTGCAAAGAGATTAGTTTGTCCAATAAATATTTGCACTTTAGCTTCACAGAGTGTAAACTTAATGAGCAGGTAATTTTAAGGGTTTTAAGGGAAAATGGCAAGGAGCTAAATTCATAGACCATGCTTTCATGTTTGATACCGTGAAGCAGTGAGTAGTTTGGCTCAGTCAAGCAAATCCCAAAGAATGGTTGTGTTTAAGTATATGCCTAAGTGCTTTGCTGGAAAAAAGAAAGAATGCTCAGTAATTAGTAGGACTGAATGGTAATGGGTAATTCCACATAAATTAATTCTTCAGTGAAAGCTGGTCAGATTAGTTTCTAAGTGTTTATTTTCTACTGCTTCATTTCCCTGTTCTCTCTCAGAGGAGGGTTGAGGATATTTACTTGAGCTTCTCTTTAAACTACCAAGTTGCAGCTGAGCAACTGAGCATTGCATTTCCTCAAAGCTGGCAATTGCTGTCTTGGTGAAGAACAGAAACACTTTTCTGAGCATTTGCTCTTCAACTTATACCAGCTTATGCTTCCTTACCAAGAGTCTGCTTCAAATTGCTGGTGATTCAGATGAGGATACCACTATTCACCTGAGAAAGGATTTAGGTTTACTTATTTTCATCTCTTTCAAAACTTTTGTACTGGGATCCTAAGAGCTAGAAGATAGTTCAAAAGGGTTCTATTACAAATGTGTCAAAGATTAGTCATTATTGAATTGATCTCACAATATTTAGTCTAATGACATATAATGACTTAATTTAATCTAGTAGTTTTATCATAACGGAAAGCTCCCCATACTATGAGAAAAGTAATTTATTAATCTTTTCATGTATCAGTAAAGAGACTGGTATATAGTTTCCAATCAAGAGTCCAGCCTGACTGGAACTCTCTTTTCATTGACATATGTCCACATAAGCACAGAGAAACCATTTGAGAATACCTGTAATAAGCTGCCATCTGTCCATAAAGCAGAAAAAATCTTCTTTGTTTAATTTTGATCTAAAGACAGGCTCAATCTCCATGTACCCACATGAGCTCTGTGGATGAAATAGGAGGTGATGACAGAAATATTGTGAAGAGTTGCTGTTAAAATATAAATCCCCCTCTATCTGATGATGCCTCTGCTGTACTCAAGACTCTGCTACTTATTTTGATGTGTATAAATTCAGTTCTTTATAGGTACAATGCTTTCCTGAGCATAAAGATGAGAAATAACCTTTATGAAGCTGAATAAACTAAACTATTAAAATAGAATAGTGTGGAGAGATTGGCTTTTCAAGCTGTCTTCGTGTTAGTGAGCTCTTAGTCTGAAATGCATTTGGCCTAAAACCAACTTGTTACAGAAAACTTCCTGGCTAATTCAGTTGCTATAAATGTAGTTAATTTTTGCCAGAACACAATTATTTGCAAAGAAAAGCACAGTCTATTAAACACCTTCAGATGGCTGCAGCTAAGTACAGCCATTTTGCATTTGGAACTGAAGATGGGGCAAATTGCGCAAGGGATTAAATCTGTGTTTTCTTAAATGGCTTTCAGCAAAGACAATGTTTTCAGAGTAAAATTCCTGTTTGGAAACTTTGTGTTGCCCTGTTCAATTTCCTGTCACATCAGCCATGTGATGTTCAGATCATGATGCTTTCATGTTACAGAAAGCAGTGTTACACAGCTTGACAGGTGTAGCTAGATGTGCTGTGTCACATCATGATAATTCAGCCAAGGAAATTTGAGAACAGTCTCTGTTTTGAAAGAGAGGTGATCTACAAAATCTGTTTACATTTTATCTATAAAAGGAAAAGAGATTTTATGGTCTTTTCTTATCAAGAAACAAGTGAAGTGTACATATTTAAATTCAACTTAGAGATGTCAAAATCCATGAAAACAAAACCAAAAGCAACAAGAAATACTTGTAGTCTGAGTTCCTTTTTTATCACTATCACTACAACAAAACAGAATATTTTAAAAAAAGTCTATTTACAAAATTCATTTATATGCTCTCCCTTCCCTTCCCTTCCCT
The DNA here is from genome assembly GCF_041296385.1 of Aphelocoma coerulescens. Lineage (NCBI taxonomy): Eukaryota > Metazoa > Chordata > Aves > Passeriformes > Corvidae > Aphelocoma > Aphelocoma coerulescens. The sequence goes on from NC_091015.1 coordinate 28,146,568, forward strand.
TCCCTTCCCTTCCCTTCCCTTCCCTTCCCTTCCCTTCCCTTCCCTTCCCTTCCCTTCCCTTCCCTTCCCTTCCCTTCCCTTCCCTTCCCTTCCCTTCCCTTCCCTTCCCTTCCCTTCCCTTCCCTTCCCTTCCCTTCCCTTCCCTTCCCTTCCCTTCCCTTCCCTTCCCTTCCCTTCCCTTCCCTTCCCTTCCCTTCCCTTCCCTTCCCTTCCCTTCCCTTCCCTTCCCTTCCCTTCCCTTCCCTTCCCTTCCCTTCCCTTCCCTTCCCTTCCCTTCCCTCCCCTCCCCTCCCCTCCCCTCCCCTCCCCTCCCCTCCCCTCCCCTCCCCTCCCCTCCCCTCCCCTCCCCTCCCCTCCCCTCCCCTCCCCTCCCCTCCCCTTCCCTCCCCTTCCCTTCCCTTCCCTTCCCTTCCCTTCCCTTCCCTTCCCTTCCCTTCCCTTCCCTTCCCTTCCCTTCCCTTCCCTTCCCTTCCCTTCCCTTCCCTTCCCTTCCCTTCCCTTCCCTTCCCTTCCCTTCCCTTCCCTTCCCTTCCCTTCCCTTCCCTTCCCTTCCCTTCCCTTCCCTTCCCTTCCCTTCCCTTCCCTTCCCTTCCCTTCCCTTCCCTTCCCTTCCCTTCCCTTCCCTTCCCTTCCCTTCCCTTCCCTTCCCTTCCCTTCCCTTCCCTTCCCTTCCCTTCCCTTCCCTTCTTCCCTTCCCTTCCTTTTCCTCTCTCACTTTTTCTCTGCCAGCTCTTTTCACATTGGCAACAACATTAGAGAATATTAAGATTATTCACTGCATTTACTAGAAAGAGAGCACAGAGGCATGTCCTTCCCCTCATACAGGTTTCTGTCTTTAGGGAAATGCTCAGTATTGTGCTAGAAATCCTCTAAACCAAGGACAGCAAGAGGTGTGCCAGGATGCATTTTTCTTTCTCAAATTAGAGGTTAAGTTTGCATTGATATATCAACAGAACCAAGGTGATGCTGGTTTTCAAAAGTTGCTGTTCCCAATAATGCTGATGGTGATGCCTCATTCCACTGCAAGGGGTTTATCTGGACAGAAGCTGGGATCAGCCTTCAGTCTTTCCTACAAGATTTCCTTGCTGCAGCTCTTGTGCTCCTGCAGTCTATGTCTTGCATCATTTCAAATCTCTGACCCTGTGATTGATTGCATTGACCCCTGTTCTGTTTGTCACTAAATGGCACTGTAATGTGAATTTATGGGAGGCTGATTTAAAAACAGAAACAAAAAGAACATTACAGATCCTCAATACTTCATTGGAGGGTTCTGATTTTCAGAGGCCACTGAATGCTCACATACTTCACCAGTTCATGTCATCCTGAGCAAAACAGGCAAAGCACCAAAACTCACATTCATGTCAGAAAATTTCCATGGGTATTTTTATTATTGCTGCTAATAATTTTGTATTTGACTCTTTATAGCCCAGCTGAAATTTGGCTTACCTTTCCTGTCTCCCAAGCGACACAAGCAAATTGGTTTGATTTCCCACTTTTTTGTGGGGTTTTTTTTCAGTTGTCACAACCAAAACTGGATGTGTGTTGGACTCTTTGGAAGCAAACCCTTTAAATTTAACCCAGTTTAAACTCTTCTGAATTTTAACCCTTAACACCCATGTCCTTAAATTCTGCTTTGCAATTTTTAAATAGATTTTCTTATCCAGTGTAAATTACTATCTTCATCACTTGAATTCATTAAAACTGAAATACAGTAACTTTCATACAACCTCCTTGAACGTCAGTTTTTATTTGTACTGAGGAAATATTCTCTCTGACATGTTAAATTCCATCTAATCCATGAGAACTACCATCTTTCACCAGAGATCATTATAAAGACAGTCAGTCATTCATTCTCTTTGCTGGGGGAAAGGTGCAATGCAATGATACCATGAAAGCTGATAATCCACTCATGTTTACACTTCAGATATTTCCCACAGAGCTCTCTGAGAAAAGGGACACAGATGATGATTTGGCAAATGCTGTCCTTTCATACAAATTCCCTGGGTGCTTTTGAACCAACCTATCAGAGAATTCTACTCCTGCTATTCATGTCAGTAATTAGATTTGGAGAGAGCAGTACCACATGCATGTTTATGGCAATCACTGTTAACCCAAATGATGATCTTTTTCCTTTCTTCCTCCTCTCCCTCTGTTCCCACTTGAATTTGCTGCATGCTGCCACAGCATCTGCCAGTAAATAAATAAATAAAACCCCAAATACCAAAGCCTGCTACCTAACAGGTCAAAATCCCTTGCATTTTTACTGATTGCAATGACAAAAAGAAATCGTTGTCAAAATATGGATAAGGAAGGAAAGAAAACAATGAACCAAAGATAAAATGAGAGAAAATCATGGAAATAAAATTTTCATAGGGAATTCTGAAACAAAAGCTAACTTTTTAAAAGCTAAAGAAAACCTGGTATCAAAATTTAGTAAATGTTTATTAAAAAATTATTAATATGTTATTTTTAGGAAAGAAATGTGTACATTTATGAGATATTGGAATATAAAGGAAATATATATGATTCTTTATATATTTCAGTGCTTTGCATCTTTATTTTCATTAGTGACAGAAAAGCTATTAAAATGTAGCAGAGCCTCAGGACTGACTCTGCAGAAATTCAGCTTCAACTCTCTTCGTATTTGCATGACATAAGTGCAAAACTTATGTATTTAGATATTTTCTGAACAGAATTTATAATATTTTATCATGATATTACATAATAAATATATTTTCATCCCTCCCTCACCCATTTATCTGAGTAAATTTATGACCTTACTCACAATTTAAGTTCTACTTTAGGAGAACCTCATATTCATTTAATAAAAAATTATCTCAGAGAGGTTTCCAGTACCATTTAATTTTATTGAACTGGACTAAGAGTTTCCACATTTACCATGTATTTTATAAAACCTTTTATTTCAATTATTCATAATGGATATAATATGTAATTTTAAGACACACAAGTACATATAGAAGTGCACATCATATATCACATAGTTCATTGGTGCTTTAAAATAAACAAGCCCTTTTTCAGGATTTAGTGTTTGCATTTGCACATATTCTTCTGGTATAACTGCTATTTTCACTTCCACTTCCAGACATGACATAACTAATGAAAACACAAGTATATGATCACATATACTTTCCTTTTGAGAAAAAGTAGGCCTAAGTATAAAAATTTATTTGTTCTTTTCGTAAACTTGGACTGTGTTTTTCATCATGATCAACTAGCAGCTGAACAATTGATCATTCTTGTAAAATGAACAATTGATCTTGCTGAACTAGAATTAAACATTGAGCCAATTTTCTATATGCCACATAATACGCATCAGGTAGTATTGGCCATCACTCTGCACTGATTTGAGTCTTATCAGACCACTTAGCTAAGCAGAAAAGGTCTATCTAATCTTTTTCACAACCTCTTGGCTCATCCATTTACTCATAAAAAATGTGGCTTTAAGTTGTGGAGGAAAAAACCCTTCAGCTGAGTGTGGTTTTTTGCTTCAACAGATCAGGTAATATAACTATCCCTGTAGTCAATTGCTGTTTTCATTAGCTGAGATTCTTGACATTTTAAATTCTACAGATGAAATTTCACAGTCTATTATCTTTATTAGGACCTGGAAACCGTGAACCTGTTTAAAAATCTTTTCTCTCTTGGTTTTGTTTGGGTTTTTTTGGCTAGATTTAAAAGACCTGAACAGGAAAATGACCAGCTGCTTAGATTACCACTCCAATCCTCTCATGAATTTTTAAAGGTAGGGATTTTCTGAGAACCAACATCAAATAAAGGATCAAATGCCTTCTATTACAGAATACAAATGTGTTGCTCAAAATCCCTAGAAATTACAGTCTTTGAGAACCATCTGGACCCACATGTTACACAGAAGAGGAGAAACACAAAGGAAGTACTGATTAATTTTAATGTAGAGTAAAAAGGCTTGTAATTAAATTCAGTTTTATTAAGTTTTCGGTGTTTGTAGCTCAAATCTTCAAGGCTAGTGTTATAGCCTAGACTTCTCAAAAGTAGGTATTTTTCCACATTTTGAAAACTTACTGTATATATTGATAACAGGACTAAGCTTGTAGATTTGGCATTGATTGACATGGGCATTCCTTCTGAGCAATACAATGTGTTTGTTTAGTAATACACACCATTTATGATTTGCAGTTTTATATTTTTTATGTAAAAATAAATAGCTATCTGTGTATATATCTGGTTTATGGCAGTCTAAGAAATTTTGTCTTTTTTCATGAAAAGCAGAGTGAGACCTTTTTATTAGCACTTGTTCAATACACTTTCACCTATAAATTAAGGCTTTAATTTTGATCTGGATTGCTAGTAAGTAAGAAACTTCTTGTTTATCTGAAATGATTTGACAATACAGAGATCTGTTTTCACACAGAGTGATTGTTTTCACTATGAGTAGAGTGAAAGCGGACAAGTTTTCTGAAAATGTTTTCTACCCCTCTTCTGTTTCCTTTCAAGGGTCATAAACTGTTCACATGCTTCTCTGTCTGATTATTTGAACAGAAGATTTAAATGACAGACAGCTTTATCAGAATGAATATAGAATTCAATCAAAATAAAGAGGCAGCATGTGACCATATTACTAAGTATTGCATAGGCTTAATACTGCTCTCTGCATTAGAGTTATTTGCTCCCAGAATTATTTTCCAGCCAGGAAGATGGCTGCATTTGCTGTTGGCATGGCGTTTTCATTGTGTTTAAAAACACATTAATTAAAAGAGGTTTTTTCTGCTTCTTACTCTGAAATGCAGAGAGTAAATGACATATATACAGATTTTCTATTTAACTCATAAAGGAAAACTGAGAAATGAAAACCTATGAGGAAAAAAAAATAATATAAAAAGAGTAACCTGGAAAAATGAAAAATCTAAATATAAACAAAGTATTCATACCAGAATTTCCTGTAATAAACTATAAGAAAGATTAAAATTATTGATTCATAGTGTAGTTAGTTGCTGGAGGAGCTACCTAATTTGGAGTTAGTGTCTTAGGAAAGAAAGAGCAGTCAATGTCACTGTAAGAATGTAAAAATATAATGAAAATTTATCAGGAATCAATAGAAGTACAGAAAGACAGGAATACAGGGGAGCATGAGCAGTTTTATTCTTTTTGCCACCATACAGGATGTGATTCTTACATCAATCCCATAGAGTGCTTGTCTCTTCTTAATGATCGATAACATTGAAGACTCCACAAGCTCCTCAGCTAAACTGCCTTTGTACTTTGTTATCTGTTACCACTAGATTTTTTTTTTTAAATATAACCTAAATTTTTGTTGATGTAGTTGAAGTCCATTGCTCACAGTCCAATCTGCCCACGCATGGAGAACAGATTCTTTCTTTATCACTGTACCAATCTTTCAAAATCCTCTTAGGCACATTGAATGCTGAGAGTTATTAAATACGTGAAAACTACCTCCAGTTCAGGAAGTCCATCACTTGAAAACAGTTAAAGGTTGAGAAGTTTTGGCATCTTTCCTTGTACTTACTTTCTTTGAGATTCTGTTTTTGACCATTGCTATAAACATTGTAATAGACAAGGTGGACCTTTGAGATGATATATTATTTTCCATTCTGATTATACATAACTTTGAATATATTACTGTATCCTCTGTCAGCCTTCTTCTTTTATTTAGGTTTAATAGCTCAATTTTTTTCAGTAACTAGGTCATGTTCTGTAGAACTTGATCAGTCTCCCCTCTATCACAGGCATAACTAGTTCACATCTTCATTGAAACACGTCTCAGAATAGAATTCTGTAGTTCAGCTGAGATGCATGGAGTGAAAATATTTCTTCTCTAATTTTGCAGACTGTCCTCATATTTATTTATTCCACTATGCAGGTTGCCCTCTCTGCAATTCTGTGGCATTACTGTCTCGTATTCAGTTTATGATTGGCTTGCAAAAGCCCAGTTCCATTTTCTGAAGAAATGCTACCAGACAGCATTCATGCAGTTGATTTATCTTCATAGAAAATAATTGTACTTTTTCTAGATCACATCTCAAACTTATTTATGCTTTCTTAATTGTAACACTCTCACCAGCATATCCTTATTTGGCTTGGTATAATTTCTGAAAAAAGGCAATTTTGTAATCCTTCAGAAAGATTACCAATGAAAATACTAAAGACTATTATCTTCAGAATGCTGCTTGACACAGTCTTCTATGTTAAAGTGAGTTGTTGAAAACTTATTTTCTGGATTGAGGGGTCCAACCTGTTTTGCTGCAAGAGAGTAGAAATTTAATCCAGAATCTTTTCCCACAGCTTGTTTACGGGAATGTTTTGTGATACATGATTTAACAGATTAAAATCACAGATTTTCCATTACTTCTTTCCTATCCTAACACCTGTTCCTTTATCACTGTTGTGATTTAGTCTCAGCTGGCAACTAAGCCGCACACAGTCACTCACTCACTTTCCCCCACTGGTACAAGTAGAAAATGAGATGAGTAAAAATAAGAAAATTTGTGAGTTGAGATGAGCACAGTTTAATAGGTAAAGCAAAAGACACACACACAAACAAAACAAAACAAAGAATTCCTTTGCTACTTCCCATGGGCAGGAAGGTGTTCTGCCTCTCCAGGAGAGCAGGGATCCATCACATGTATCCGTTACTTGAGGAGACAAATGCCATCACTCTGAACGTTCCTCCCCTCACCCTTCCTTCTTTCTTCTCCCTAGTTTATACTCTGGGCATGATGCCATATGATACGGGATAACCCTTTGGTCAGCTGGGATCAGCTGTCCCAACTGTTCCTCCTCTCTAATCCTCGTGCACTCTCAGCTCACTTATGGAATGGGGTGAGAGGCAGAAAAGGCCTTGAATCTGTGTAAGCACTGCTCAGCAATAGCTAAAAACATCCCTGAATTACCAACACCGTTTCAAGCACAAATACAAAACATAGTGCCATATCAGCTACTATAAAGAAAACTTAACTTTATCTCAGCCAAAAACCAGCATAAACATGGAGATTTCACTCAATTTGTTCTTGGCTGCTGTTCATCATCTTACTGTCATCCATACACTTGCAAGTAATTTCTTTGATTATCATTTCCAGACTCTTTCAGAATTGAAGTTGACTGGACTCAATTCCTTTTTTCAACACCCATGCAATGACATTCTTCAATGTTCCACTACTTCCTCTTTTTCAAATGAAATTTTGATAACAAAACTGTTTTAGATATTTCAGACATTTTTCTAGTTTTCCTGGAAAAAAGCCACAAAAAATCAGTCCACCCAAATCTCTGAAGGAACTAAAGAGTTTCATGTCTGTGCCACTTACAAAAATAAGTGAATTTTTTAAAAAAATGCATGGCATTCAGAAGTTCTGAAGGGTAACTTTTTACCTTACTCTCTAAATGACTGTGAACAGCTTTCCAAAAATGGTTTGAAACAAATAATGAATCCTGAAACTGTAAAATATCTGGGTGAATACAGATTTCACTCACTTTAAAAGTTTAAAGCACCATTATTCTGCTCAATTGCCTACCTAACACAGTTAATAATCTTCCATTATGTAAACGCTATTATTTAAAGCACTTGAGTAAAATACAAGCTTCACACGAAGACTTTGTATTCTTTTATAAACTTTCTTTGAAATACTGGGACATGATAAGATATGACTGAAACCAGATCACCTACAAAAAAAGGGAAAATATGACTCCAACCTATTTGATAGATATGTCAAGCTGGTCGGCAAAACAGTAAGTAAACAGGAACTGACAGTTATAATTTATTTTTATTCAGCAATGCTGCAATCAAACTCCTCATAAAAAGCTAAAAGCAATGTGAAAATACAGATATTTTGGGATAAGAGGCAAACTACTGTTATGGATTGGTACTGACAAAATAGTGTTTTCTAAACATGGAAATATAAAGTACAGAGTTTGCTAAATGGTGCAATTTGGGACTGTTTTTAGTCTTCATTAATGATCTGGAAACAGGATGAATAGGGAAAATGAATGAAGCAAACAAAACTAAGCCCTGGCTGCTTTTACAACCAGTAATATTCTCTGGGATTTTTTTTTAAGTTCAATCAATATGTTAGCCATTTTTTGTACTTCAGTTTCAAGAGAAGATCATAAAAGGTACACATCTGAATAACTGTATTTCATAGCAGGTCCAATTCTATTGTTCCTCCTCATATGCAAGTTTTTAGAAACATACTGAAAGTAAAAATAGGTTTAGACAAATTGAAACTAGTTAATAAGTCACTATTTTTTTAACCCCTGAGGCATCTACTGTTGTTTTGTCATGTCTGTTTTGCACCAGGACTTTTGCTTCCCCACTGCATACACTCTACAAGTGCACATCTTATGGAGATACACACTAAATCACTCTCAGACTTCCATTATGGTGCAAATACTGACTTTTCTTCTGGAGGTTCATGAATTTTGGTAGAAGAGGAATTCTTTAGATTCTGAATGCTTGTGTATTGCAGATAATTGTGTGTGTATGTGCTATGTGCTTGTGCACGGATGTCTCAAACTGAGCCTTTGAATTCTCAAGCTTAAGCCTACCCTGATGACCTACAGCCAGTGTAGGCTGGCTGTAAACGTCAGGTATGGCCTGACTAAGCAGAAGTTACACACATGAGACCCTCTGAAGTGTAGAGGTACACACTATATATTTGTCAAAATACAGTTGGGAAGCTGTTGATGTGTTGTGCTTCTGCGTATAAGCTCTTGAGGTTGGGCAAGCCTTGTTCTGTAGGAGATATGCTTTGAAATGCACCAGCCATTGCTGGAGGAGACCTAGGAACACAGCTAGAACTGCAAACAGTTGGATTGCATGAAACCAACAGGTCTTTAAGTCCAGCTGTCCCAGACCAGCAGCAATCTCAGTGATGGGAAGGGAAGGCAAGACTGGGTAATGCTGTGGGAGTTGAGAGCATGAAGTAATGAAATAGGGTAGAAGTATTCTTGTTGGCTCTTAAGTAAAATCCACCTGCTACAGGTTGCCATTTGGTTTGTCTCTTCTGTGACAGGCATGATTTAGATAACTCACACTCTAAAAGTATTACAGACACAATCTTTGAAGACCTTAAAATTAAAATTTGTGTTACTGCTGTTTTATGCAGGGCTATTTCTCTACACTCTGATAAAAGACACTGAGGGGTATGTAGACTTCTCCTGGCCCTAGCTTTTTACAGGAACCTGAAAACACAATTTGAAGACTGGTATAGAATAATGATGTTCTGGCAGAAATTTTTTTATCAAATTCACTCACTGTTTATGTCAGTAGCAACTGGAGTTGGGAAGAGGACTGTTGGAAGAATCACTTTATTACCCCTGTAAAATTTGTCTCATCCTTAAATCTACTTAACTATGTCTGGCTAACCAAATTCATTAGGTTTCCCATAGGCTGTACTATACCACAGATCTAAGCAAAACACAGACATCCTAAAGAGCTCTGCAGTCCCTTTTTATCCTGCAATCTGAGTGACGAATTCTGTCCTTAGCTAAGCATGTGACACTTCAAGTGACATTTACAACCTTTGCAGGGTTATAGCAATGTGTCTAAGATCAAAATATGACTTTTTATTTAGTATTAATTCTAGCCAGCTTCACTTTTTTCACCACCATGTAATGAAAAACTGTTTCACACAAATGCAAGGACTGGGATGGCTTTCTATAAAATTAGTAGAAAGTTTTTCCTTGATGTCTCTTCTGCAAAATGATCCACAGCTGAGGAAGGGGGAATATTAGGGCGCTTATTTCTTGCAGATATTTGGAATTTTAGCAGTGAGATAGCATTAGAATTTACTGCCATCTTGGATATTGCATCTTTTGTGTGTAGCAATATACTGCTGATTAACAGATAAGTAAAACATAGTATCTTCTCTAGATCTTTCAGTTACCACAAAACAGTAAAATGGTTTGGCTTGGAACAGACCTTAAAGATCATCTAGTTCCAACCCCCCTGCCATGGACAGGGACACCTTCCACCAGACCAGGTTGCTCAAACTCCATCCAACTTGGCCTTGAACACTTCCAGGGATGGGGCATCCATTTCAGTGCCTCACCATCCAGTATTTTCAAACAGAACTATTAATAGACGTCTCTTAAAGGTTTTATTTTTCTGAGGACTGTAGTATGGGTTATTATAAAATGGAATTAATACTAATAAATTCTTTGTTTCCTTATAGTTTTTTTCCTAATGTATAAGCCGTAGCTAATGACAGGAATTGGCAGAATTTATGTTTCCAGCTTCCTTGATGGTTAGTCATGCATGGTGCCTCATACTGATGCAGAGGGCTGTTGTCTTACCATCAGTCCTGGCATAGATGTCAATGTAAGTCTCATCAGGCACAGTTAAAGCAGCATATTACCCATGGTGTTGAAAAATAGTATTGTATTAATAACCTTCACCTTCCACCTAATCTGTTAAAAGCTGAGGGGTAAAGAGAATTCTCAGTTCACAGGTACAAACTCCTGTAGGTGCGCAACAGTTTTAAAAAGTCTAACACCTGCACGTATCCAAGAATGGTACTCCAGGGACTGTGTGCTAGCTGTGCATCTGCCTGTAGCATGTTTATAGTGTGTTGACTTTTTGCTTATTTTTCATTCATGTTTTACCTCAACACCATAGGTGATCATCCTCTGGGGGTTGTCACATGGGATATTGTTAGTGCATTACTCCTGATCTATGTCCTCTCTAATTATAAAAATTTATTCTGCCTTTTAGCACTACACAGGCAGGAACAAGCTTTGATAACCTGTTGGAGCAAGATACCTGTTGGGGTTATTGATTTTGTGTACTCTTTTATTTGGCCTCCTTAAAACAACTTTTATCAGTTGACTAGGTCGTGATTTTCCTTCCCCTATTCCTATTATGAGAAATTTAATTTTTAAATCCTAAAAAAGAAGGTGTACAATTCAAATAATGGCCAATCTGCAAAAAATAAAGTGGGATAGGTGTTGAGTTTCTGGAATATTTTCCCCTCTTTCATATTGAGAGTTAAAGCAGATTTCTAATTTTTATTCCCCTCATTACTAAACAGGAACACTGAGGTCACAGCAAATAAAGCAGTATGAGTTAATGAGAACAGCTTTAGCAAAAAGAGGAGGTGTTTCTCAAAGTACATCAAGTGCTTCACATATATTAAGAAACCCCAGCTGAATCGATTTAATAATGTTGGGATTTACACAATTATTACAGAGCCTTCATTATTCACCCAGCCTGCACATACCACAGCACAAATGAACATCTCAGTCTGGTGGTATTAACATTGCCATTTTCTAACCCATTCCCAGGCCATCTGCTACATGCTGATCATTCGCTGCTTTAACATTTAACAGTTACCCAACTGCAACTTAGCAGATTTGTGTACTTTTGAAAACAGCTGGTTTAATAACTGCTTCAGAGCTTTTGGATAAAGAAATTATTTTGTAGTGCTTTGCAATAGACTGTTTTTTTAAAAAAATGCTTCTGAGAAAAAGGTATAAGTTTCTTCCACAAATTTATGAATTTGCAATGCTTTAATTTATTTCTTGTCACATAAGAACAAATGTTTATTTGTAGAACGAATGTTTATGTATAGAACAATAATTCAGGAAATCTCTTTTAACATTCCTGGTTTATTTCTTGTCCTCTCTCAGCTCCTTTCAGAGGAAATATTTATATGCTGGAGTGATGAAAGAGCTTAATATGCCAATCTAGCTGAAAGGCTCAAAACTGGAGCTTGCCATATACAACAACAGACCTGTAGTTTAAAACACAAGATTACAGAATAACAGTAAATATTAAGTAAAATGAATAGTGAGCTTTGAACATACTTGAACTGTAACCCTGAGTTTCCAAACTTGATGAGAGTGTGAAAATTGTGTTCATTCTTCCACAGTTCTTGAGGTTATATTTTATAAAATGTTATCTATACTGACTAAAACTGTTCCCACTACTTTATCTTCTATGTTGTAAATTATCATAATTTAGATGTTCTCATAATTTTCACATATAGTCTCAATCACAAGGGTAAAAAAGCCTTTATCTTTCTCCTAATGCAGTTTAAGAATGTGTGTATATATATACACACACACACACACATCTTTTAAATAACTATTTCACTTGCTTATTCTAAATACCCTTTAGATCCTGGTTAACCCTTGCTTCATAAACATTCAAGTTGTTTCTGGATGCTAAAATTGATATTTATATTAGAAACCAGAATGGAAGCAGTTAAAAGGAAGAACTGAGTGTTAATGTGTGACAAAAGTGAAAATTCATGAGATTTTTTTTTCAAAACGCATCTTCTTTTACACAGCCATCAATAAAAGTGACTTAGATTAAGTTTGGATTCCCCAGCAAAAATTAATTAACCTGTCCAGTACTTCCTATCTCGCTGTCTCAATAAACCAACAAATAAAGCCAATCAAGACTTCAATTCTTTGCTGATTAGTCAATAAACCATGACAGCCCACTTGTGACAGTACTTCTGGGGTTCTCACAGAAGCTTATTTGTAATAGGTAGCAAGTGTCATGATCAGTCTTCACAAATGGATGTATATTTTATCATTATTTTTCAAAACTATCTTCATAATAACAACAAATGAAAAATTGGAACAGCATAAAAATAAATCTGGGAAACATTATCTGAAATGGAACAAAGCATAAAATGAGACATCTCAGAAATCACAGAAAATAGAAGTGCCTTGGTGGTGAGCAATAATAGCTTACAGCTCCTTTCACTGGAACAAGAACAGTGAGAAGTGTAAAACTGAGACATGCAATGATGTGCACGCAGCTCGCCAGAAGGCAGGCTGAGCTGTGGAAGTATCCTAAAGTAGTAAAAAAACATCACATGTAGTCGCTCCTATGACTTTGCCTATTCTACTGGAAAAGTTATAGATATGTATACATATATATATAGCCATATGAGGAAGAGTGAGAACAGGAGCATCTGACTATCTTCAGCAGCCTGTAGGAATACTGTGCCCTTTACACAGAGGTCAATTAATGTCCCATTGTCCTGGGTTGCAGTGTATTCTATTACCATCCTCATGAGCTGTGGAAATCAGGTGGGGAAGTGTTTCCTTGCCTCCTCCCCCCAGACTATCTTGCTGTTAATGGCCCATCATTGTCCTGCTGCATGACTCAGAGATAACTCCCTCCGGACTATCTTCTGTTAACGAGCCTAATCAACACCTGGCCTCATGACTCATTACCCCATTGTGAGATGCTCCACCCAGAGGGAGAAACCAAGCATCCCATGGTGGATATAATCTGGGACTCTGAACACCAGAGACACTCTTCCCACTGGATTTCCAGAGGACAGGAGCTACATAGCCACCACTGGACCTTCTGAGGAAGAGAGACCCTTTTTCTACAGGATCACCGCTTCAGAGGACTGCAACCACCATTATACCAGACTGCTACCACCACCCTGCCTAACAGGGTTCCAGGTTGTATCCTGACTGTCAGTTTAACCCAGTGTTATCTGCCTTATTTTTTTCCCCCCCTCTCCTTTTATTTCCCAATTAAATTGTTATTCTGACTTGGTGTCTCCCACTAGTTTGTTTTCAAACTAGTACACCCATACTTTCCATTTGAAGCTAATACTATTATCTCAACTACATCCCAGTCCAAATATCTCATTGAAAACTTAAGTAGCACAGTTCTGTCTTTTTCCACTTTAGCCTGAAAGCAAAATTTTTGTGTCTACAAAGGGCTTCTCTGCCGTATAATATTGCTTTTTTAGAATAGGAACACAAAAGTTGGATTACTGAACATGAATCCAACATAGATCTGTATTCATTATCAGTGAGGACCTTTGTCATTTTGGTATCACATGAGATCTTCACAGTTTTTGTAAAGCAGGATAAAATTTTGCTACTAGAGATTGAAAGGTGTTTTTCAGAATTTGTTGTAAATGTCTCATTGGAGTTCCAATTAATTCAGTACCAAAACTCAGAGTTAGCAAAATCAGGCATTAATTCAATAAAGATCTAATTCTCTCTTTATATAATTCCTACCAGTGTCAACAGAGGTAATTTGAAAAGAGATATCTGAGCAACATCAAAAAACTCACAAAATAAATATGCAAGGATTCTGTAACAAAAGCACTGTGGCTAATAAATATATGAACCATAATGTTTTTGAAGTGTTCAGGAAATCAAGTTACATACTGTGTGCTATTACCATGAGCATAAAGTTACATTGTAATTGAATTCCTAAGTAAGATTTTAATACTTTAAATTACTTAAAAACAATGGCAAAACAACAAAATATGAATGAGTAATATTATACTTCACATTATTTTAACTTTTATGAATTCAGTTCTGAAAATAATATGTAAAACATTATTAAAATGCGTCTTTCATTTCAAGTTTTCCAATGAAATTAATATAATTGGATGCATTTGAATTTTGCAGATGCTGAAAAGTCGATTGATGATGAAGCATAAAACATTTAATGTAATATCTGGGTAAGAAATTAGAAAGAAACTATATTACAAGTTAAGCACACTTGATTTTTGAAGGGTTTATTTAAGTTCTGTTTTTCACCCACAACCTAATAATGGTTGTAACTTTCAGCCAACTTAATATTTACATAAATACATATTAATAAAGAGCAAAATATCAAGAATCTTAAGATGCATTTCTTACACATGATGACCTTTTCTATGACAAAATGTGAAGAACATCTAGTAAATAGGAATATGATAATTTTAAAATAAATTTTTAGGTTCCTTTCTAAGTCTTTTGAAGTACAATCTCCACTGAACTCCCTTAGGCATTGGTATATGTGCAGTCCCTGATAATTATCTCCAAACAGAGGCAATTCTTGTGTTTCTTGGGTCACAGTAATATATGTCTCTACTGAATCCAAATACTCTCGTTTGTTTTACTATTCTTCTTCCTACAGATTTCTGTTCTCCTGTTTTCATTTAATCTTTTCATTTATCCATGCAGAGCTAAGCATTTAGAAATTTTGCTTGTAGCATATATGTGCACATATATACATATATATATAAAATGTGTGCTCACACACATATTTATGCTGCCCAGTTCACAGGGACCATTAACATATATTGGCAGGTTTTACAGTCAGATTTACTTCTTCAAGTAACATTTCTGCCTATGAATTATTTTAAAACTGAAATGGATTATGTTTATATATTATTTCATTGTTCCATCTCTGTTTCTTAGATTCTTTCCATATTATGCATATAAGGTCCTGTTTTCTTAGAATCCTATCAGCGTTGTTAGTAATATTTGGGACCAGTGCTTTCCTCAATATAAACTTTTTCCCATTGCTTTAATGCCACCTCTACAAACTAAAAAAACTTTTACACTGAGAATGTAGAAACAACAAAATGTTGCAAAATAATGAAGAAAATGTCGTTTCAGAGCAATGTTTTGGATTGTAACACATTTTATCAAGTCTCTGGTCATGTCATTTTTCATATCTCTTGTAACATCAGATGCTGTAGGCTGAAGCAAGCTGACTTGTGGAACATCAAAATGTGCTATATGTCATCTAAGAAATCTTTGACAATACTGTTAACAAAAACCAGGTGATTCATTGAAGGGAAAAAACTAACACTGAAATTACAGGAAAAATAAAATGTTTCTACATGTAACTATGGGTTAGATCAGGTTAAAAAATATATATATATGGGCCTGGATTTATTCTGGTGAATCAATCGCTCATAAAATAGATATTCTCGGGACCCATTTGCTTCTAGGTGCCCCAGTAGGGACTCATATGGTGACATACTTACATTGTATCTCACCCTACTTAACAATGTATAAGGCATTCTGCTTATATGTCTTAATTTGGCTCCAGGAGTTTCTTTACAGACACAAAAGATCCTGATTTTCAGATAAGTTGAAGAACACTTAATCTTTTAAATCTGAAAATAAGATGAAAGGTATTTAAAGTGTTGTTTCAGAATTCCCATTAGAAATAGCATCTGAAAAGAGAAATCTGATGGAAATAATTTTAATTGCTTCTTTTGATCTCTACTTGGGGAACTAACAACACTGACAGATGAACTCTGGTGAGTCCTGTTGAAGTAAAGATGGTATCACTGCTGCTGCTTGCCTTGTTTTTCTGCTTAAGGTTTCTATTTCCACGGCAAAGCTGTCAGAAGGGAACACCTACCTACACACCCGCAGGAGTCTTGGATTGAATTTCCTTGGCTTAAAAATACAATTAAACTGGGTTTGCATTAAAGTGCCAGGCCCTGCATGGAAGCACATGCACTACGAATATGCATTCTCTTTGGCTAACTCTTCTGTGGAAGTGGTAAAATATAGTGGGTGGCTCCTGTAGTAACTTAAACTGCCACAAAAATGTTTTAAATGCCCCAAGTCTCAGCGTCTGAATACCACAGAGCAAAATTTTCCACATATTCTCTTGTTAGCATAACTATCCAATTAAACCTCAGGTAGGTGACTTTCTCAATATGCAATATTACTGACATTCCTGCCTTAACGGAAATTCTAAAAACATTCTTTTCCTTACGGTTGCTGATGATGCATTATTGCACTCTATCATAGTTAGAGGTTATACTTTTTAAATTGTGCTGGTACTCCTTGTAGCTCTTTGGCAATTAATGAAAATTTTATACTAAACACATAAATATCATCAAACCACTAAAAATATTTTTTTCCTGTCTTCTTTTCCTCTGGCCCTCAAATTTAGAGAAGAAAAGAGCTTACTAGCTAACTAGTATCTAAAGAGAAAAATCTTCAGCTATCTTCAGCATCTGAAACCCCAAGTCATGTTCCTTCTGCAGGAATCCCCACTTGCAGTGGTGAAGTGGGGATAAAGTTAATAAATTATGAGTTACCACTCTTGGTCAACTCAAACCACAAACAATTTCTTCTGGTCAATCACAAAAAATTACAAATTTATTACATACAATTATTTCTAATTTAGACATAGTGCCTTCTCTCAGTCAATTATACATGTAAAAAACTTTTCACATCTTTAGCTTCAGAATGGTGCTGTTGAAAGCAGATAGTTATAGAAATCACTGTCACAATAACTTGAATACTAAGTTGTTTACACTATGAAAATACCTGATAAGCCTTTCAATATTTTCTTTTCATTATTTTATTTTATTTCAATAATTTTTATTTTTTCCCCACTCATCAATTCCTTTGCTTTTGCTATTTATTACCTTTTAACTTTAGGAATTCACTTAACATCCCTTAAAAATATTTTGTGAGGTCTTTACTCCACTTGAAAGGAATAAAAGAATTGAACAGAAATGGCGTCTGTACACTTTGAGTTGGAATAAAGTTTTTTTCAAAAGTCAATGGACTTTTTTCTCCTGAAATTTACAATACTTTATTTCCCTGATTGAAGAGAGACTGAGAAGTATGAAGCAGTTTAAAAAGAAGAAGAAGAAAAGAAGAATTTCTTTCAATTAATAAAACCAAGCTCTAGGGAATCTCTTATTTTCTTCTAATTCTCTGTTTTCAAACATGTAGCACCACCCTGAATTAATTTTTTAAAATAATAAAGTTTTGTGTCTCTATCTCATAAACTCGCTGGAAAATTTGTTTGGAAAAATATCAAAATTTCTGTAGTGTCCAAAAAGTCACATATATTTGTGGGTTTCAAGCAGTAAAAAAGGGAGATGATATTTTCATTAAAATTGAAGTTTTTCATTTCAGCTATTTTTAGAATAAACATATATATTTATTGCTCCAATTATATTTCCTTTGGAAAGCTTTCCATCTTCAGTGAAAAGTTAACAATATAATTTAAATGTAAAAAAATAATTTGGGGAAAAATAATATTTTTTTTTAAAGTTTGATTTTAAATCAGATTGAAAAATCAAGCATTCACATGATTAATAGTTGTGACTGATTCTGCATTTCTCACCTGTCTGTGTGTTGAGGTGCATGGTGATTCCTGCAAAGGTCAGGAGACACATTTCCTTCCACCATTTACCCCAGTCTGAATGTTTAATAGTTGTCTAGAGGCATTCACTGTGACTTTTGCCTTTCTGTTAAACATTGACTATTAGTTACTGCCAAAGGCAAGATGCTTTCTTATCTTGTATGGCAAACTGTAGGTTCTTTTTTCTCTCCTCACAGGCAAACAGATCATTTTAAACAGATGTATAGTCCTTGAATGGAGATGTCATGCACAAAACATTTTTTCTTTTATAAAAAATTCTGTTTAATAAATATTTTATTAACATTTAAAAATGCCTTTATTTCTCTGAACAACTAAGTATCTTTTTTTGATTGTGTTTTTGTGGTTTTGCCTGTGTGTTTTGGGACTTTTTTGTTTGTTTGTTTGTTTTATTTTACTCCAAGTTTGGGGGGGGGGGGAAAGAAGTTGTTCAGGGGACAAAAATATCACAGTTTTAGGCAACATTCTACAGGTCTTTTTGTAGTGAACCATAGAGGGGAGATCGTGGGATCTCGCTTGAAGAAGAAAATGAAACAGAATTCTAAAGTCATTTTTAGTTTTGTTGCTTCCATCAAAACATGCTAAAGATCATTACTTTTAAGATAATAATAATAATAAAGTGAATTCAAGCACACACGAGTTGAAATCTTGAGAATAATGTGGAAAGAATGGACCATATGAGAGCTGTTCATTACATTTTAGTGTTGTGTTAATGGGGAAGGATGAGGAGTGTCACGGGTTGGGTTTGTAACCGGGCAGAAACACCAATTTAGTGTAGTGGTTTGGGCTAAAATACTCATTACTGTTTATCTTCTGTGAGATAAGAATTAGGAGAAATGCAAAGCAGGCACCAACTTGAATGAATATAAAGAAGTTTATTAACAGACCTAAAAGAAGAAAAGAAAAAAAAATTATACCACCTTCAGAACTCTCCTCCTCCCCCTACCTTCCTCCCTTCTCCCACTGACAATGTAAAGACAACCCTTAAGATGTTCAGTCTGTTTACCACTTCCATAATAACTTTGTTCAGTCCATTTAGAAAGAGAAGTCTCTTCTTGCTCGTGCTATGAAAACAGTATCACACCGAGACAGCCACCCACTTCCAAATATTGTTCAGTCCATTTAGGAAGAGGAGTCTCTCTGCTTGCGATGTGAGTCCCTTCCCCCGACTTGCAGCTTTTCCCGCAACTGCTTTCGAGGGTCCACTCTTGAAAGTTTTCTGGGGTACAATTTTAAGGTTGAGCTGTTCAGAAACAAAGAAACAGAGGCCCTTCTCCTTCCCTGGGAGCAAAGGGTCTTTCTTATCTTCAAGACTATCTCTGGGAGCATCTCTAGGAATTGAGGTTTTTCTCCTTTCCTCTTTGGAGCAAAAGTCCTCATCTGGTTCATCTGGTTCATCTCTCTCTGTCCAAACTTTTCATGAAATTACAGCTGCGGCAGCATCTGCCTATTGCTTACGAGTTGAACACTCCACCCCCCATATCTTCATGAAATTACAACAGGATACTCTGATATATCATAGCTTCACAACAGACTTTCAGCTTTAAGCATCTCCTCTCTCTCTTCCCTCAGGTTTTCAGCTCTTCACAGCAATAAAAGGGTTAATCTCACCTCGGCCTTGCAGCTGGAATGTGGCTTATCGCTGTTGGCCACCTGACCTCTGCCGGACAGAGGTGCCGCTTTGCTGAAATCTTGGCCGCAGTGGAGGGGGGGGGTTCCGAGCCTCTCTGGCCACCCACGGCAAGGCAGTGGGGGAGGGGGGGGGTTCCACGGCTGGAACAGGCCCATGGCTCCAGGATGGCCGTGGCCCGGCCCGGCCTGACCCGAGCAGGGCCTGGCTGGGCCCGCTGGCCCCTGCACGGGGCCTGCAGCCACCTGTGCCAGCGCCGGAAACGAGAGAGAGCTTGGGGGGGAGTTTGTCTATTCTTAAGTGTGGATCACAGAGGCGGTCACAACTTTAAGTGGCTTAAAGAATTGTCCATATTCAAACTGGCCAGCTGATAGGTTCTATCAGGTCCCAGAGGAAGCTGTAAGCACCCCCTAGCAAGGACATCCCTTCTGGGACTATGCTTGCTAACCTATGACAAGGAGTTTGCAAACAAATGGGAGGGGCGGGACACAAAAGAACCACCACAGTGCAAGGGAAAAGGGGATAAAATAAAGCACATGGTACTTGGGTATAAAAAAAAAATGAGAAGTTGTAGCAAACAGCTAATCTGAACAAAACAAGGTAAGTCAAAACAAGCTCAGAGAAGCTGAGATTCTGTTGATCTGTGCTTTGGTAGTTGTCTAAAAGTCCTTTATTGATAACTTATACTACAGATCTAAATAACGAAAGAGTTTAAGTCATGAAGTTCCAATATAAAATTAAACTTCATGAAGTGTCTAGTTTCTGGGGGATATATCCTGGCTCTTTTTCACTTCTAAATAGTTCAAGTAGTTTTGAACTCAGAACATCCATATCTGAAAATTCCTTATTTCACACTGCATATGACTTTCAATCACAGCACTGTTCAATTTGATATGGGTAGATAGGAAGGTTTGAGATGGAAACTGAGTGCTTCAAGCCAAAGGCTAAATTATCTTCTCACTGAGCTGGTACTTTGGTGCCTACCTGTTGTCAATATTGTCAAGAAAGCTGTCATTTGTTTGAAAATTCTTGAGCATCTGAATACAACTGCATCCTCAATATTTGAAAGGAACATTAACCTAAGTATTTCAAAGGGCATATAAGCCTTTTTCTTAAATATAAGTGATATAGGTATAATTTTCCATGTCATAAGTTCTTTTGGATTTACAAATTTGTAGAAGTTTTGAAAATTAAATGCTGGTATTGATTAAATGTAAGATTTGTTCCAAGCTGTGAATCAGGTCTAATGACTATCAATAATCTGTTATTTCACATTTGAGACACTACTGATTTTTCCACATGCAGACAAGATTATCATTTCATTAAACAACTCAGTTTTGTATACCTGGCACTTTTCTTTTAGAATTTTGTATTGGTTTCAGCTTTTTTTGAAGCTGCATAATTTCACTGCCAATGAGTGACTTGAATAATTCAGTTGCAAAATCAATAGATTGTACCCTGCCATGCAAAACTGTAAGTTGCTAAAAATGAGGTTTCAATCTGTATTTTTTTTCATATACAAGACAGAGAATTCACAAAGTTAAGTCTCTGCATGTGTTAATAGTAGGAATTGCTAATACCTTTAGCATCTTTGATGTACTGTTGCAGTTTGAAGCAACCCAAAGCCAAATCAGGAGTGGCTGAAAACATGATGGTAGTTTGCAGTAGAGGCAGAAGGTCCCTCAACTTACACCATCAACTGTGTGCTGAGTCTGAAGTTTAGTGTAAATCTGTGCAAGGGTTTTGGAATAAAATAAAGGATGAGGTCTCCCTCATCCTTGGTAAGGAAGCAGGTCAACAGTAGATGGAAATAGCATTTTCTGGTTTTTAATTAATAAAATCTTTCACATTACCTTCAGTAGAAAGATTTTGATAAGTGCACTATGGTATAGTCTCCAGGAAAGATAGAAAAATTGAAATGCCACAAAAGCTTGAGGCTATTACATAAAAGAGGCCTGCTTTTAAAACTAAAATAGTCCCTGGTATGTTCTCTTAGGCGGTTATCTGGATGTGTACTGGTTCCAAGTTTCATGAGAGCTACCAGATTCAGCGCTCCTGGAATCATCGATCAGTGTTTGGTTTCTGACTTCTGACCAGAAGGAAGGTGTGGCAGAGAAATCTAATGGACCACTCAGCTGGAGCAGTTCTAGACACAGAGAGAAACAAAACTCTGAGCACTTAGAATTAACTTGACAACCAAATAGGGATTGTCTGGGCAAGGCTGTCTCAGAGGGCTTCTTGTGAATTACTGTTTTGCAAACAAGTTCCAACCCATTCTTGTTAAGACACCTCTCCATACTGGCTCTATCCATGTCAGACTTGTCTATCCTATTTTTGCAGACACAAACTACTGACTTCATATGAGCAATTATTATTATTATTATTAGTAGTAGTAGTAGTAGTAGTAGTAGTAGCACTAGTTGCATTGCCTTGATCACCATAATTTTGTTTTATTGTTTTATTTCAATATTAAACTGTTCTTTTCTCAGGCCACAAGTTTCTCCCTTTTATCCTTCTGATTCTAGGAGTGAGAGAGTAGATGTGTGGGCCTTAGTTACCAGCACAGATGAAATCACAACAGCCTCCTGCAGCAGGAATCTGTGTCTGAGCCCTGAATTAGGTAACAGCCTTGCAAAGAAAAAAAAAAGGAAGGACCTGACTGAGAAAAAGAATTCTTCAGCTTGTATTCAGTTTCAAAGCTTTAGCTTTGTTTAGTGAATGGAACTTCAAAAAGGTTTAAACTTATAATTGAAGTGCTTTGCTTATCAGTATTATTACCAATAAAATTTCTTGTTCTGGAACCAGTTTATATCATGGGAAATTTTGGAGGACTTGAAATAAAATTTGTATGGAATGTTCTTGTCTCGGTTTGAAAGACAGGTGTCTGCTAAGGAAGGCAGAAGCCTCCCTTGGAGTGGCAGATATAACCCCTTTCCCCCTGAGTTATTATAATTCTGAAATCAAGGGTCTTTAGGCAAAGATGTGGGAAATAGGAATAACAGGTCTTTACTATATATATATAGATATAGATATAGATATAGATATATAACTAGTCAAACAAAACAACAACAACTATGGCAGTAACAGCAAACACAAACCCAGTCCCAGCCTTCTCGGCTGTCGGGCCCTTTCCCCTCGGGTGCAGTTCCGCTCGCAGCCGGCAGGGGCGCTGGCGGCTCCCGGTGAGCAGGGCAGGTGCGATGGTTCCCCCGCGGCTGCAGGGGGCGCTCCGGAGCGAGCTCGGGGAGCACGCGGCTGCTCTGGTGCCCTGGGATCTCGGGGAAGGATGGAACAAAGGCTTCACAAAGCCCTGGGCAGCCAATCCTGGACTCCCAGAACAGCAGGCTGGAAATGGCAGGCCGGAGCGGCAGGCACAAACACAAATCCCGGGTGGCAGACGAGATGTATCCAAAAGGGGAACCCCCCCGGGGCTCCAGGCAGGCAGGGTGAGCACGGCTACAGCGTAGCGAAGGCTCGAAGCAGCAGCGGTGCAGGGCGGCCACAGCCCAGGCTCCAGCAGGGCAGGGAAAGCAGCCTTGGGATCCCGGTGTTGTTTCCAGCAGAGAGAAAGATGCCGAAAACGGGAACCAGCAGCTCCTCTCTCTGCAGCCTCTCTCTCCAGACGCTGAGAGCGAACTCCCAACACGCCCAGGTGAAACAAAGAGTAGCCAGGCCCACCCCACCCCCAAAAACGGGGTGCTTTTGTCTTTCTTAAGTATGGTCATTTGTCCCCTAGCAACATGCATATGGGAGAAAATTCCTCTAACAGAAAAAAACTAGGACAAAACTAAAACCCCAACAGTTCTATATTGTGTAAGCCGGGACTTTTCCTCAGTAACTTTATGGCTAATCAGATATTCTTGATATGCTTTGCCACTTCAGTAACAGAGCTATTATGGTCTCTTAAATTTCTCCAATATCTCCAAAAAAAACAACTTGAATTATTCTTTAATTTACCTGTTCAACCTACTGCAATCTTTGTTGGAAAAACATGAGAAATTCTAAATGATACTTAAGATACTTAGATAGCAGCAAAGCAATTTAAATGATATAAAACACCCCATATCACTGCCCAGAAATACTTTTGAGGAAAGGTGTTTTTCCAGAAGAAGAAACATCCTTTTTCAGTCTCCATCTACCTTTACACTATAATATTATTTTTACATTGAATTACATATTCTAACAGAAAAGGTAGTTAAGGTTAGAAAACCTCAGGATGTGAGGACTCCCAATCTTTCTTCCACAGTGGAAAATTATATATAAAAATACGTATATATTCCGGGAAACATGAATACTCTTACTTCTGCACATTCTCATGAATTTCAGTCCCAGAAGCACAGTACTTGTTCATTTCTCAGTCTTACTAATATCAACATGTTTTTGTTACCACTAATATAAATCATCAAGGCTTATTTTGGCTTCATAGGTAATTTTCTTCTAGCTCATTTAATAATTTAGAATAATCAGTAGTGTTTAAAGTCTCAGCAATTTTGAAGTTGTGTTACAATCAAAATGCATTTAGATTGCCATGCAATTCAACCTTACAAATCACCAGCCAATCAGCACCCCCAATGCTGTGAAGCACTCTTATCTTGTTCAAAGTGTTTTCTCATGCTGCTCTTAACACACTTGGAAATGGAGAACACTGACTGCCTTTGGTGCCCGCATCTATTTGGTGTTTAATATCTGAGACTTCACCAGTATTCTGTTCAATTTGGTGTGGCTTTTCAGCTGTTGCTATCTATGTAGTAGGCTTATTCAATTTAATAAATGTAGATTCAACTAAACATTATAAAGAAATAAATTATGAATGAATGAATGAATGAATGAATGAATGAATGAATGAATGAATGAATATATTTTGAGATGTGGGAAGTCTGCTTAGGGTCTGTTTGACTCCAAGGAAATTATGAACTTCAGGATAATTTTAAGTTTATTTAGATTTCAATAGCACAATCATCACTGCATTGTCAAGGATGCTAGGGAATGGATATAGCTTGCTTTTTGTATTCCAGACTAAGCATGGAAACAGCAGGAATGAATTCTTCAGCCTTCAGAATAATTCCTGCCTTCCAGTTTATGAATCTTGGAGGATCTGGAGAGTTTCCTTTTTTTTTTTTTGTGATCCAAGATTAAATCCTTTTTCCTTCCTTTGCTATAGTGAAAAAAAGTCTAACTCTCTTTTGACATTAGTAGCATTTTTGTTTCTCTTTTTTAAAAGTGTTTGCTTTTGCTTGAAAAATAATATTTCATTTTTATTAGCAATTGAATTGTCTAACATGGGGAACTCTATAAGCTTGTGAAAAAAATAAGCCATACTCTATTTACTCAAGCTCAAGCAAGGTATAACTTTAAATTGTAACATTGCTTATTTTAGTTGACTAACATCAGTAAAGTAATTTGCTTAAATGTAATTCTGTTGTCTCTTGTCTTCAGAAACTTTAATTTTTGAGAAGAAAAAGAGATTAATTAAGGACAGGCACCTACCCCATCAGCCATCTGCCAGCATGGGCCAACTCAACAACCAAATTTTTCTTATTTTAATTTTTTTTTCTTAATATGTAGTCCTTTGCTTTGTTCCTAATATTCTATACTTTGGATAACTTCATTGAATAAACAAATAGGAAAGTGACTAAAAATTACAGTATTTCAAGCTAAATCCTAATCACTGCTCTCTAAATTCCACCTGATTAATGTGTGTATCCTCCATCTAAAGTATCATCTTGGCTATTTTGATTTGAAATTCTGCTAAGAGGATAGTACTTTCCTTCTGTAATTCTTTAATCAAAGATTAGGAGAAAAGTCTAATTACTTAAGTTTTTGTACTTAACTATCAGTTACTCCTGAAGGGGCAAGTTTACTGTTTTGCATGTAAAATGTTAAGGAGATGCCCACACCCCAAGTATGTGTAGAAATGTTATGTTTGGCTGGTAGAAGAGAGAAACACAGAATACAAAGCCTACTGCTGCTCTTTTTTGACTGAGTTCTTTAATACATCAGTGATAACTAACACAGATATCTCTAGGTTGTTTTATGTATTGCATTGTACAGGATACAGAAATATAAAGAATTTCAGTTTCAGCTACATTTATCTTTCTCCGATCTACTGCCAGCTATATGTCTCACCTGTGTAGGTCCAGTTTCTCTTCATACACCTCTTCAGCTTTTGGCACAGCTCTCCTGTCCAAATCCTGGCTTCTGACAAAGACTTCGACCTGTTATCCATTTCCTCTCTTCCTGTGCTTATCTAATTTACATGTCCCACCCACCATGACTCTTGTCAAAGCCTCCTCTGTGGCTTCTCACTGCAGCTCCTGAACAACCACCTTCCCACATCTCTCATCCTCTTCTACTCACCTAACTCATCAGACACTTCAAGCCTCACTTCTCATCTTTCACCAGCCTCTTCCTCAAATGGCCAGCAGTACCCCTACTCCTTTGCCTTCTTTTCCTCCCTGAAGAACAGTCCCTGTCAACCCTGGCACAGCTTATTTCTCAATTCCACTTTCCCCACATAGGTTTTTACGGATGCTTTGCATGCTTTGGGTTAGGCAGGAAGGGCACCAGTGGTGTTTAAGGCACAATCTTACAGGCAGTGCTTTTTAGATCAAGCACCAGGATCTGTCATCAACTGCAGGAGTTCAGAGCTGAGAGGAAGGGGAAGTCCCATGCAGCATTAGGGTGGGACATGCTCAACACATAAAAAAATCAAGAATTCCAGCTAAAAAAATGTTTTCACTGATCATTTACAAACAATATTGTTTTGAAAGTTTGCTATTTTACCCAAATACAGATATTCACAAGGTGGTGAAAGACACGTTTTCAGTGAACTTCAAAATTCTTCTTCAGGGATTTGCAGTATTGAGCCCATCAAAGATGGACTGTCAGAATTTTGCAATATAAGGAGAACTGTCTTTTTACTTAGTTTTCAGATAGGGTTTAAGTACTTTTTGCTGAAATTAAACATATGAGCCTAAGGCATGACACCTTTCAGCTTAGTTGGTTGCATTTTGACAGAAATGTAAACAACCGAAACACAACTCTTAATTAAGAGTGTCTAATTGTACCATCCTGAAAGATGCATGTGTGTGTATGAAATGTATGCACACACACACACACAAAATTTATGTACTCCATATACATCTGGTGGGGTATAATGTGTCATGGTGTAATTTCTGCCCTAAAAGTTTTAATTCAAAATTAATAGTATTCTTCCTAAAGCATCCACACACAAGAAAAGCAAATTAAATCATGGCACAGGACAAACATCTCAGTCACATAAAACAGATTAGAAGACCACATAGGATTCTCTTAGTGTAAAATCCTAAGTTAAGATAAATTTTCAAGACATACATAATATTTCTGCTATGTGGATCTCTTTCTGCTGTGTGGATCACTCTTGCTGCACATGTGATTTTATTACTTAATCTGCTAAATGTAGTAGCAGCTGTCCTCTTTTACACCTCTAGGGGAAAAAAAAATCAGAATGGATTATTCAAAAGATTTAAATCCCTTTGAGACATGGTCCTTCCAGCAATACTATAAATTCTTTTGCACTCCAAGGTTAGATGCTATGTTGGCCTTGATTTAAAACCCAGGATTCTGTGGAAAATGGCAATAATATCCAGCTCTGACAAATTGAATTGGTCTCAAGGTATTGAAGGATGACTAATAAATCTGAGACTTGATCCTGAAGCTTTGCTACACATGCTTTGAGTCTCTTTCTTTTTGAGATATTTGAGATACTCTTATATATTAAAATCATGTCATACCAGGAATCTCTAATTGACTTAAGCCATGTTTGATATTTTCCTTCAGGGTAGAATTGAAAACTTTAATGAAGTTTGAGTGAATCTATCTTGCCTGCATGTTAGAAACAACTACAATTTGCTTTGGGTCAACGCTACTAAACATTTCATTGACTAAAGCATACAGGAGAGAATTTCCATGTAGATAAAGAAGATTACATGTGCCAGATTACTGGCATATTTCTAGTGCTAAGGAACTCATTTCTAGGAAAGGATTGATGTATATTCAGTATATGAAACAGAATCACTGGAGTTTGACAGAAACCAGCAAGTGTGGGGCTTATGTTTTGCCATTACATTTATATTCAGGCTGAAGACTTTTCTGTAAGGGCCAGTCAGCCATCCTGCATGCTAAGCCATCCTTCCAAGGGATTCATAACACAATGAATTGAGTTTGCAGTGGAGTGTAGATCCTAAAATTCAAGTAAGTTATTTGTGAGTTTAAATTAGAATAGTTACTAAAATATAAATTCAAATTTTGAATTTGTCTCTTTTCCTTTTCACAGAATCACATAATCATAGAACCATCTTTGGAAGAGACCTTCACTATCATCTAGTTCAACCCCCAAGCACCCCACAGCACCATCAGCACCACCACAATGACCCCTAAACCATATCCTCAAGTGCCACATCCTTACACCTCTTGAACACTTCCAGAGATGGCAACCCTACCACCTCCCTGAACAACTTATTCCAAAGCCTAACCACTCTTTCTGAGATTTTTTTTTTTTTTCTAATATGTAATCTGGACCTCCCCTGGCACAATTTATAGACATTTTCTCATGTCCTTTCAGTTAAGACATGGCAGAAGAGACTGACCCCCACCTCACTAAAACCTAATTTCAGGCAGTTGTAGAGAGCAATAAGGTCCCCCTGAGCCTATCCTTATCCAGACTAAACAACCCCAGCTCCCTCAGCCATTCCTCACAAAACACGTTTTCTAGACCCTCCTTAATTTCAGTGTGTACTCTTTGCTTCAATTAAGAACACTCCTTTGATCAACTCACATATAAAAGCTGTTCTAATAATTGTGTGTACTGGAAATCATCCCAAGATACACAAGGAATTACATATCAGCCACTAGCCTTCTCTTTCATCTACACAGAATTCCAACATATTTTTTTAGTGACTAATGAAAAGCCAGACAAAGTTATTTTTCCTACCCAATTACTTCTAGGTAACCACAAAAAAAGCCCCATTCTCCTAAGTCTTAACATCCCCCAGTAGCCCATGAACCTCTTCTCATCTTCTTTCACCAAGCTTGATCTTTAATCCTTTTAATTGTGCTCTGTTCCCCATTAACTGTTAGCCACACCTGCTTTTTAAGGCTATAAACTATGACCTTGTGCACCTTAAAAGAAACATAGATTGTTAATGGAGGAAAAAAATTAATCAGTACTTTTCTTCTGTATAAAAAGCAAAAGCATTATCATTTGAACTTTTCTTATTTCTCTTCTGAAAGCAAAATGTCACTGCCAATCAAACTTGAAATAAGCTTCAGTGAATTTGCTTCAATTCTTCTGTTAACTTGTCTCAAACTGTGTGCTGTGCCAATCAGGTCAACAACCTAGTTAAATGAACTCAGGAAAACTTTGTTATGAAATCAGGAATCTTTTCAAAAATAGAAAAGTAATTGCCCATTTCTAAGCTACCTGTACGGGAAAGAAAAAAAAAAAAAAAAAAGAAGAAAAAGAGACAAAAAGACTCCAGTTCTAAAAGCAATTTTCACTTAATTAAAATTTAATGGATATGGCTTGCATCTCTGGAAATGCTCATCCAGTTTTCATGTTTTTGGCCTATTTAGTACTGCTATTGATTGTTCTGAGGCTGGTAGTTTGTGGAAAGCCATAAAGAACACAAGGTCACTGATTGGCAAATGTTAATCTCTTCTATTACCCACAGGCAGATTCTGAATGTGAACATCTGTTAGCAGAGAAACTCATAATTACAGCAGGATCACCCCCAGGATTTATCTCGCTCCTCTATTAGCCTCGTTCCAGAGTCTCACCTAATACTTATGAACGTGTACCTGAAACATTCTTTTGAGTCTAGTCTCACAGAAACCCTTTTGTGACTTTAGAATCTCAGTTGTGGGGGGTTTGCCTATGAAACAGAGCCCATAATCTTACAAGGTTTGGAGCCTTACTTACAAAAGATAAAGATAATTTGGTACAACTGATGAGTCAAAGCATCTGGCCTGTTTTCCCTCTTGTTGCCAATTCTATTCTTGGTACAAGGTTACTTCAGCTTTGGCTGATACTAGAGACAGCCCTAGCAACACACCAGCAGCCAAAGCAGTAGTGGTGCTTGAATTCTGTGGTGATAGCTAGAAATGCAGTGGCCAGGAAAAAAATCCAAAGATGCATCTGAAATAATTTTTCATATGCAGCATGGGTGCCTAAATAAATAAAAAAAAGTCATCAAGAAATCTGCTCCGGGAACGGTGAGACCCATTTTGGAGTGTGCATTCCCTTTGTTCACAATGAACACCATGGCATAGGGAAAACGTAGGCATCAGACCCAGAAAATTCTTAGAGGCAGAAATTTTGACTTTGAGGATCTATCAAAGTCACTTCTGCCATAAAAAATGGGGATTTTAAAGGAATAGCTGCTGCACTTGTTTCTGATTAGGAAGGTGGAAAAGATGGAGGCTCAGTGGCCTGAACCTGTTTGTTGATATCTTGCCTTTTGGAGTTTTGGTATTTCAAGAAAGTTTAGATAAAAACGGGTTTCTGTAACAAAGAGCCACTCCGTTGGATGCCAGCCCCACCCAGATGAGAACCTGAGCTGGAGATTCTGACTGGAAAGCTCATGGCATAGGGACAGGCAGCCTTGCTCTTCACGAACTTGCAGAGATCTGGACTTGCTTTCTTCCTCTCACCTCTTGGGTTGCATAGGACCATCATTGCCCCAGGCCATCTCACTGGGATGAGGTGCTCAACTTTCAGATGTTACACTGCAATGGCAGCATAGTAAGGTGCCTATTCTGATTGTGATTGTTCTCTATAATTTAGAGATTAGGCACATGGGCTGTGTTGCATACTGAACACCCTTACTGTGACAACAAAATAGTGTTTTTTCTTCTGCTCAAAAAACTTTTTTCAAAGGAGTGTAATTTTCAAAAATTTTTTTAAGGAAGCAGAAGTATTGCTACGCAATGGAAGCTTCAGAGTACTTATTGAGACAGCCCTTTTTAAAGAGGAGGTTATATTACTTCACAGCACAATCACCAAAGGCACCCTTGAACAGATAAACTGATTTTACTCTAAAAAAAATAAAATTATCAGTTGGGTAGAGACCAAGCATGGTAAATTTCATTCCAGGATCTCATCACTCAAAGAAAATTGTGTCTATCTCATTTTTCAAGCTTCAAGTGCAGTTACTTTGGTTAGAATTAGTTTTAAAATAGGAAGTAGCTGTAAAATTTACACCAAGAGCTGTTGCTTTGCATTCTTTTTAGGTGAATTAAAGCAGGTCAAGGGGATTTTGCTTGATAATAGTTGAAAAACATCTTTTTGAAGGGAGAAAACTGTAGGAAATATTCTCAAAGCAGAATGTTTCCTTCCATGAACACAAAATCTTAGAAATTGGGAGTTATGATGGAAATTTGTTTGTAGTCTAAGACTGATACAAATTCTCCTGCTGATGGTTTGAATGAATAAGATATTAGCCATTAGCCAGAAGACATAATTCTGCTCCCAAACTGACCTGCATGTCAAGGTATAAGAACTTACGTACTGTGCCACTACAATGCGGCTATAAGATTTCAGGTCCAGAGCTGTCTTCTATCAGCCCTGATCACAGTTGACTGAGAACATGCATATTTTCTTCTGTTGGAATAATTCTGATTTTATATAACAGGCACAGCTGCATATCTGCTATAGAAGAGCTCGACAATGTTATATTAAAACTACACAAGCGGCACCAACCTACAATAAAAGTTGAATGTCAGGAAAGTAAGTGAGAAAGCATATTTCTGTTATTAAGGGCAGTAAGTCTACTGTAGAACTGACTGGAATTTATTTTTTTGTTTTAAAACCATTGGAAAATACTAATTAGCAAAACAGACTTTTAAAATAATTTACCATTTTAGCCAATGTTTTAATTTGTCCACAGTTTTTAGCCACAATATAGAAATTTACTCTTAAAAAAATTAGATTTTCTCAGATCACTTATTTTAAGCCCATAACTGTTGACTTCTATGAGTACAGCAAGGGCTCTGGTGTAAAACTGTCAACCTGTCCTGCACAAGGTAAATGACTTCACATAAATAAACACCTCTTCTTTAAATGACAGGCTGTGATAAAAGTTGAAGCTGTCATGAGGATGTAAAAAAGACTTGTTCACAGTTTTGTGTTCCCATGACTCGTTATCAGAATATTTGCCAGTAGTCTTGGACTAGTGTAAGTCTCTTTCTACTGTAACTGATCCTATGCAATTGGAACAGCTCCAGCAGTCTGATTACTCATCCAGAATACCCAAGCCTGATGCATAATCTGCATACATGCAAGTCAAAGGCTCAAGTTTTTCAGAATTTTTCAAAGGAAGAATTTATACTCATACTTTCTAGTTTTGCCTCAGATAGGACAACATAAAAAAGACAAAAGTGTCAGTAATATTGGTAGGAAATGAAATATGTTACACACAGAGTTGATATGTGCAAATGGGTATGATTAAGATCTATTCTATGACTATGTTGTTCACTTTAGTGACCATTCTCACATATTTCCTTTCAAACAAATGTGCCATGTCTTAAGAGGAAAAGCTGCAGAACCAATATGCAGCTTTGAGAAAAACATTGCTACTGTTTCTTTACTGCAAACCACAAAGACACACTGAACAAAAAAGAAAACATAAAGAAAACATTTGGAAAAAAACAGCCAATCAACAGTCTAGAAAGCTTTTCCATGTGTACTATCCACTGCTACTTTGATTTGAGCACGACCTTTTGAAAACTATTTCTGGAAAACAATAGAATTCTGTTTTTCAGCATTGTTAATGCTAGTACTGCGAGTATTTTCTCAAAAAATACAAAAATGTAGATGAATAAGGAACTGCTCTGATGATACAAAGAATGCTCTAAAAATCTCCAAGTATGCAGTATAAGGGATTTTACCAGCTCGAGGGGTCCCAGGCTATAATTCTTTTACCCTTAAGGTACCTCTCCACTGAATTTATAAAAGACTGTGTCACCATTCAACAAAGTTTGTAAGATTCATTCCACAGGGAAGAGACAAAATAAAAAATTTTTATGGTTTCATACCTTCTGAACATGGTGTCTTGGCAACTCTGGTCTCTATATTCAATTGCCACTGAATGTCTAATTAGCCAAAATGTCCACTTACCCATTTATTTGCTCTCAAGTACTGGTCTGAAAGTTAGGGCTTTGACTGATTGCCAGGCAACATAGATATGAACATGCTTCCTTTTACTTCCTCTCAGACTATGACTCCCTTCCTCTAAAACATCAAGCAAATACTAAGCATGAGTACCTCCTGCATCTTGAGCAAAAAATAATTCCAATAATTCTATTAGTACATTATTTAAACCCAGGATCTCCATCTGAAGACCTTCCTCGGGTGTCCTCAAGTGCTACAGCAATTATGTGTAGGTATAAAGATTCTCTGTAAAGCATTCAGGTTTGAGAATGTGGAAAGGTTTTTATTGACTACTCTTCAGGTGCATGACCTTCAGAAACGGGAATGATTTCAGTTATGTTGCTGTGCTTCTTGCCACAAAACTCTAGTCCATTCTTCTGGATAATTCTAACTTTCTTTATAGCACAGTGAACCTTCACGCTCAACTCTATGCTTTGAGTACTTCTGTAGGGTCTATAAGATGGAAGTGAAGGCACCAAAAATGTGAAGTAATGAATATAAAGGTGATCAAGTATTTTATTTATTCTGACTTTTAGATTGGAGCAGTGGGGTGGTGGGTTTTGTGGGGGGTTGTTTTTTTGTTTGTTTGTTTGTTTTGGACTAAAACTGAAAACAAGTAACTTTTTCTTCACAGAGCACTTTACTCACCAAATATCTGGAGATACGAATGGAAGAACGTGAAGTGCCATAAGAAAACTAAGTCTCTGTAAGAGCAAGAGCTGATCAAGACTCAATAAAGGATTTTAGCAGACTGCTGGAGTGTGTAGGTCTCCTGGGATTCTCCTAGAGCTTTGATTTCAGGAACTGCGATGATGAAGGAAACAGTGTGGTTTTTTTAGAAGAAAACAACATGTTATTTCAACAGAGTTCTACTTCATAACAGGTCTGGCCTGCAGTAAGCTTTTTCTCTTCCTTTGTTTTGCTCACTGCATTTATAGGAAACTATCATTATAGCTTTAATCTTGAAACTACAGCTTCCATTTCCAAAAATGTGCAAATGCTGGAAGAGATCTAAAGTTATCCTATTTTTAACAACATCAAAAGTTTAGAACTTTATTCAGATCAGTATTTGAGTAAGAAAAAAGAAGTTGGGAAAAGAGTTTTTCTTTAAATCTTACTAAAATTTTCTTTACATGCTCAAAGCAAATCAGAATAATGCAACATTAAAAGAAAATCTTAAACATATTTAACTACCTATCTTTTAAGCAGTTTCTTTCACTTTCTTCTTCCTTTTAGGTACTGAATCTTGGCATCTTTCTCTCGTAATATTTGTTGCCATGAGAAGTGCTTTCAGTCCTTGCACTGTGATTTAACCCTTTGTGTTCTTGACAATTTGACTTCTCTCTCCTCAAACAGACATTTACTCAGAAATTCAATTTATGTTCCACCCAACTAGCATAGCAGCTTATTTTTTGTAAACTGAGATTCTGGTGTTGTTTATGTATTGCACATTAACCTTTTCTTTCGACCCGAGAAATCTCATTTATATTCCAGCAGAGCAGGTGAATGAGGCACTCTATCAATGATAAGCAGAACTTTGGAGCCCATGAAGCAAATGTAGGGTGAGTGCAGGGGGCAACTGTCACAGTGCTCATGACTACGTTTTTTTGATGATGTATACTCAGGAAGTCTTTCCCCTTTCCAATGGGCACATTTTTTATATGGCTTTGTTACTGTCCAAGGGTAGGGGACAGATAACACTTCAAACAAGTCTCAGTAGGCCACTGGAGGATAGAAAGCCCAGTCTAAAAAATATAGGTAACAAAAATCTTCTTTGTCTTCTTACAAACTTTTCTAAGTTCTTTTTTTTTTCCTGAGTGATTCTTATCAGTCTCTCCAACCTCGTGTCAAGAACACTGGCCACTAGTCTAGTAACTAAAAATATATGATCATTAACAGAAGGTTTAAGTTTACTCTATGTGGAAAGAATGTGCAGGATATATACTCTGAAATAGAATTAACCTATTATTTTTATCAGCCAAATATACTGCTCTACACTGTTCACTACTACCATGCTGGGAAGCTGCTTATTCTTAGCAAGAGGGGAAAAGAAGTGACACTAGAAGGCAATTGCATTTATGTCAGCAGAGATATTTCTACCAGGAAATCACTGGGTTCGTATTTCCTTAAATACTATAGCAAAGAAATTTGGTCAGTTGTTTCTCCTTCTTGTGGATAAATGTTGTAGCTGGGGTATCAGCACTGTTTAGATGCAGAGAAGTATAATCTATGGTCACAAAAGTGGCTATGTTTGCAGGAAACACTGAAGCAAAATATTTTATAGCCTTGTGCTTGCAGTGTCTCCAGTGGTTGTCCCCCAGCTTCTGGTTACAGGATTCTCTGGAGAAGGGATTGAAAATGACAGCTATGAAACTGCTTCCTAGAGCTATTTCACAACATATATGGTAGGACAAAAGGTAAAAGGGGCAGAGTTTTTGGTGCAACATGAAACAATGTGGACATTCATGAAGTGCTAGACCTTGTCAGTGATTACAGGAATGTGCTGTCACTCAGACTGTTGTTCAGAGCTCTCTAAGGCTGTGTCAAAATGACCCAGTCTGGGACGACTCTTCCAGTCTTTAGTGACGTGCATCTCCCAGATGAGTCAATACTCACTGTAGAACATGACACAGATAGTTTCTTCTGCTCCTCTTCCTCATACCATGGTTTCCACAGGAAGGAAAATGGGAGAAGAGGTCCAGTGGGAGTTGCAAGGTGTTGCATTCAGAGCTCTGATCAAGATGACTGACATTACAACTGACAGAGCAACAGGTCCACAGTCTCAATATCGTTTCAGTAAATGGGTTCAAATGCAGTGCACCAAAGTACTTTGAGATTATATCATGATCTTCTGGCGTCTACACTGCCTGTTGTATGTGATATCTGAAGAGCAGCTAAGGTCTCATAAAATCCTGTGAAAGAACAGCAGTAGTGCTGAGCAGGACTGATCATAAAACACGACTTGCTCTAAGAGTTCCTGCACAGAATCTCAGTTTTAATTGCTGAATCCAAAATCTTGGGCATATGTCAGAACCTTAACTTGTTTTCCTGCTTTGAAAACCTGTGATTGATCATTCTTTCTGAATTTTGAATAAATTCGTTTAGTTATTACATCTGTTTTATTAGAGAACTGCACTTGACAAATTCAAAAATCTTCATTAGATATTATGTTTTCACAAAGAAAATCTCCAGAGAATTTAAATCACAACAAAAGAAACAGAAACTTCTGCTTCCTGCCATCTCCAAATATCTAAAGGTTTCTCAGAAATTCAGAACATTCCCCTCAGATTTCATCCCCAACAAAATCAGCCTCCTAGTTCCTTTAACACACTACCTAATGAAAAAAAGTACTCCAACATAAAAGATTTTTAATCATCCAAAGTGGTGACTCTGTAATACAAATCAAGGAATTATCAGCCACAGATTTCCAATAGGAGATACAACAGAAGTGCCTTGGGGCACATCAAAAGCCAATCTGTACTTCTACAAAACTGTGAGGTTGAATTTCATTCAATTTAAACATAATTTTCACAGTAATTCCATATGTAATGTGCCATTTTTTTGAGTTGGAATAAATTAAAATGAACCTTTTATTACTAAATATTATTAAAAGGCTAAACTGATCACATCTTTTCTGATCCTTCACTATTTGGTTAGGTAGTTATTGTATTAACAAAGTGTTTGCTTTGACATTTTGTATTCTTTCAGGAGATCCTTTTTCTATAAGGCATGAACATTGAATTCAGTGCTTTGCTGTTGCACGTGAGTTCTGCTGGTAGTTCAGGACAGAAGTTTAGGGACAGTTATAGATGGAAAGTAACTAGAGGAAAAGGAAAAGGAAAAGGAAAAGGAAAAGGAAAAGGAAAAGGAAAAGGAAAAGGAAAAGGAAAAGGAAAGAGATCTTGAAACTTATGGGTATTGTAGATGGGTGTCTATAGTTACTACGGAAAAAATAAAAACATGTTTGCATAATCTATCATGTCTCATAGCTGCACTATGAGGGCAGTGATATAATCTGATTTTTAGAAACTAAGAAATTGGAAAAGATCTTTGTATATGTAAGACATTACAAGATCAAAAAACAATGAGCTGTGACCTGTCTCTTCTTTTCTCAACAGATATTTTGGTAAAAATGTATTCTATGGTGTTGGAAGGTTAAGATTTTTTTTCTTTATTGAAAAGTAGCCACACTACTGCAGAGGTTTTTTTTCTGTGGACTTTGGATACTTAAATAAAATTCATGGAAAAATTCTGTTACTCTGTATCACCAATCTTTTGCATCATGAAGGAATATTATGTTCTAGGAGCATTTTGCTTACTTGCAGCAACAAAAAACTATTTAATTAATCCATTTTTTTAAATACGTGGAACTCTTGTTATATACAGTTAGTCACTGTGCAGACTTTTATGATGCAATTTCTCATTGGCATGACAGTCTCACAAATTCCATCCTAAATTACAACTCATTTTAATTTGATTCTAAACTATAACTCCTGTTAATTGTGAAGGGGAACTAAATACAGAATAGCAGGGAAAGTATGCAGCAAGTATTAAAGCCCGCAGCCAAGAGATTGTGCTCTACTCATGCAAACCTGGGTGTGGGTTGCCTGGCCTATGAGTTGGTACATTTTTACTCAACTCTCCATATTCTAGCTACAGCTAACCTGTGCAAATGAAAGTCTTTTTAATTGTTCTATCAGGAGTTTCAGTATGAATGTGAATATTGTCTAAGTTAAAACACTTTATAATCATGTTGATGGTATTTCTAGAGTGGGTATCATTTTGGTCAAAAGAGACATTGAGGCCTAGGAGAATCACATCTAGGGCCCTTAAAAATATAATCACAATATTTTTAATCACACTTACTTGTGTATTCACAAATCCACAATGCAGCAAAGCTAGATAATTTAAAAATACAATGAATTGATTGAATTGAACATGAAAGATTTACATATAAATACTTGTATCTGAAAATCTTGCAGTTCATTATTTAGAAGTTTGTTCAGATTAAGATATTACTGTTCAGGAGACAGCGTTTGGAGTAATACTAGATAATT
This sequence comes from Aphelocoma coerulescens, assembly GCF_041296385.1. NCBI lineage: Eukaryota > Metazoa > Chordata > Aves > Passeriformes > Corvidae > Aphelocoma > Aphelocoma coerulescens. The sequence goes on from NC_091015.1 coordinate 28,184,352, forward strand.
TTATGGAAACAAAATCTCAACAGTGATAAAAAAAATCCCTAACAGCTAACAATCTGAACCCTGTGGGTTGGTAGGAAAGGAATAAGAGACAAATATTTGCAATTTAATATTTTGTTATACACATGATTTTTAATTCAGTAAGATGCTAGTTGTTCAGTGTCAGAAACCATGAAGTACAATTAGAAAAGAAACAGATAGCAATAATGGCGATCACTGAAATTATTTTAACGGTGGGATAGATTGAGACTATTCAACCTGCAAAAGAAACAGCTCGAGAGGAGTATAATAGTCTGTGATTGTGGGTAGCACAGGGAGTAATTATTCACAATTCAAGAAGAAGAGGCAATAAATTAAATTATTATATGACAGAAAGAATAAATATCTCTATATTTACTCATATTCTCTGTACAACTATTCTGACCACCTCTGAAGAATGATACTAGAACAAACACATAATTGGTTTCAACCAGTTGCGCTGTTTTTATGGGGAATTTTTCATATGGCCATTCCATGTAAGTGTTTGTAATAAATATCTGTTACAAAACCCCCTCTTGTCTTGAATCATCCCATTGGTAATTCAAGAGTGTGCTAAGTGCAAAGCAGCATGGGGTGTCTTCAGGTAATGCCTTTTGGCATTTCTGCTATGCTGTACTAAGGGAAAAATATAGTCTACTAAGTTTGTTAGCATGAGGCAGATAGCTGAGGGTTTATAAAGTACTTGAATTCATATAATGGCATTTTCAAGAGCAACTGTGAAATTTTAGCTTTACAACCAAAGTGAGTGCTGCAACAAGATTTTAAAGCTCATGTACTACTTCTATAAAACAAGGCTTCTAAATTCACTTGTACATTAAACTTAAAGCACTAACTTTTATGAATCTTGCTATAGGACAATTAAAAAAAATATATTTATCTGAAAATAGAAACCTAAATTACTTCAAGTATAATTAATTTTGCTTCCTGAGGGGTTTTTTGTTTGGTTTTGGGGCTCTGTTTGTTTGTTTGTTTGTTTCATTGTTGTTTTGTTTTTGTTTTGTTCTTGTTTTGTGAACTGTTGTGCTTTGGAAAACAATACTTTTGTTTATGTGAAAATTAATGAGCATTAGGATTGTTTATGTGGGTATTTCATACCCCTTTCACTGTAATGCTCGGTTTATTCTTAGATGAATTCTACCATTAGATTGTAATTAAGCTCATGTACTGCTTGATCTACAGTTTAAGTATGTTCTTGAATGTCTAGTTTGAAGGGAAAGGACATAGAAGGTAGGCAGAATAGATATTGTTTGCATTTTCTATAGCTGTAACATAAAAAGAGTTTCACATTCACAATTGGCCAAATAGTTTGTGAATAAAAAATTGGATTTTAAAACTTGAAAGCTCAGATGATATGTATGCTAGTATTACCCTTTTAGAAGTTTTACATCCAAAGGTGAAGTCCACTAGACGACTTGCAATTCTAGCTGAAAACTAATATGTATTTAGCCAATCAGATACTTAAAACCTTCCAGAGAAGCAATAAGGAAAGAACAAATGAACAGGGAGACTGAGGCAGAAACCTTCACCAGGAAGATCATACTCCTTGTATCAAAGAACTCATGATAATGAGGATTCTCTAAAACACACCCACCCCCATCCCCACCCCCATGCACACAATTGTTCAGTGAATCTTGATTGTAAATTTTAGGGCCCAGGAAAGCTTTGGGGGGGTGAGTACAATATCAAAGAAAATGGTATTTGAAAGTATAACAGTTGTAGCTCAGGGTGAGGCTTTTCTGTAATAATGACATAATTTAGACTAGAAACATTACTGGAGTTGGACTGATAAGAAGAGAGGCTTGTTCTTTTGTCGATTAGGTTGTTAAACTCTTAATTGAATTAAAAGAAGTTCTTAGACCTGCATATGCATGCTGTGCCCCTTTTTGCAGATAGTAAGGTTTTGTGTGTAAAAATCCTTGTCTCTTGGTTGCATGAGAGAAAGTATAAATTTTTCTCGCTTGCTTTTCTCTTGGATCTTGATTCTGCTCAGCAATAATTTGAAAGCTGGAGGAGAGCATCTCAGCTCTACTTGTGCACAGCATAGCCTGTATCTTATGGCTGAGGCATTTTTCTGTAAAGAGAGATATGTGTCTAGAAAGACAATCCTAGAAAATAATTGGCAGAGATCCATGATTTGTGCAGGTAAAGTTGGCATCACCACCTGCAGCTTTGAACAGATGCATCTACAGCTGTGGTCTGTGCTCAGCACAGTGAGGATCCCTGGGTTGTGCATAAATGATGACACCTAGCAGACTAAGCCATTCTCTTGACTTAGATGGTTAATGCCTTCTGCATTATCCGGCATTAAACTTCAGGGTCTTGAACTTAGTCTACTACCTCAGAAATCTCAGCTGAGTAAAAGTGTTGCTGACACCTCACTATTTTCTTTGCTCCTTACCACAAAAACCCTAATTCTTTGATGTTTTGGCATAGAGTAAGATGTCAACTGTATAAAATTTTATAGTCTGCCATGCTATAAAATATCCTATATGTTGACTTCAGTAAAAGAAAGTAAAATTCATGACATTTAATAAAACACTTTCAGTGTAATTATTCAGTGTCTTTGTCTCAGATTCTCAGTACTCTTCCATTACAGAGAAGTTTCAGTTTTTTTATTTGTTTCTGATGGTATCAAATATAGGAAACTTACATAAATAATTCCTTCAAAATAATCAGAGTCAACAGAGCATTTACAAGTGATTAAGGAGAATTAAATTTGATTGTGTGCTGCAGTCCTAAACAAATTTCATACTCACCTGAGTTTGTTTCACAGCAAATCAATAATACTAAAGACTTTATTTCAACAGGCAATATATAGTTTCCTTTTCCTGTTCAGTGTGCATATGAAACTATCAACTTCAGTTAATGAGAAATTTTTCCATAAACATTGATGGGTGGAAATGTTTTCTTTGCTTTAAAAGACTTTTCCATCTTGTGCCTGACACCAACTAACAGCCTTGAATATCAAGAGGTAAATTCCAACTCCTAAGAACAGTTTTCATGCTTTACAATGGTCTTTGTATTAAATTATTAAAGTATTAAGTGATTCAGTACAAAGTAAATTATTGCTAGTCTGTTTTCAGGTTTCATTGCACAGCTATCAAAAAGGATTAAAAAGTTAAGAAAAAATCCTGAAACAACACTATTGGCATTAAATATCCTTGTAATGCCAATGCTGAAGCAAGTAAAGTAATGAAATGTACTGCAAAGGTAATAGAATACCACTGCCAGAATCCACACTCTTCTTGAGCATCAATATGGTCATAGTTTGTGTCTTTTTTATCTCAGGGTGCCATTAATTCCTTCACATCAAGAAGTCCTCACAAAACATCAATTTTCTAAAATATTTTCTTAAGATGTAAAAGAGGCAAAAAAGTTTATGAAAGGTACACATATGTCATTGGGTAAAATAACTGAAGAGGGAATGCTGGAACATTCTAAAATTTCTTGTCTCATTGTCAGGGAATGATTTATGAGCCATTTTGCATTTATGCCTTCAAAAACAGTGTTCTCAAATGGTAACAGGTAACTCATAGAAAGATGGGGAAATAGTGATGCCTTCAAATATTAATGCAGATGTAACAAAGGCTTAAATCATTAAAAATATTTGGAGCAAATTTCTCATAAGCGATACATTAGAATGTGATTGTCTATCAGCTAAATAAAATACTTTGAAAATGCAAGGAGGAGCAGTGTGAGTCACTGCCTGAGTTTTGTTTTGTCCAGTCCTGACTCTGGCCCTGCACCACGCATAGACCCAGGCCCTGTGTGTTTTTTCCTGGACCCCTTGAAGATGTGCTGTATGCATCTCTGTCTCCTGGATGGACTTTGGCCTCATTCTGCAGCTTTGTCTGCAGCCTGGTCTCTGGGCCTGTCTTCTCTTCCTCCAGGCTGGATTTCTATGGAATGACCCCAGAGGCAGACAATGACTCACTTGCCCGTGCCTCCTGGACCCCAGAACCAGCACCCACCTCTGCCTGCAGGACACTGGTGGGGACACACTCCCAGCTGGAGCCACCCTCAGATCCTGCCATCTGCTCTTGAGGAGCAGCTCTGTTCTTGCTGCTCCCTGATGCACATATTTAAAGTTGCATTTCCTGAAACTGTTAGAGCTCTAGCAAAGAGTGATGAATATTTTTATTGTTATGCACAAGCAAGTACAGGATTCCAGAGAAGATTTAAGTGCAGAGAAGTCACAGAGCATCGTGTAGCACTCTAAGAAAAAAGGTAATTTGTATATCCAGAGTAGAAAAATAGACCAGATATATTTAATGTCAATTGATGAACAACAGTATTGATAAGCTATTTTAAAGGTAACGTAATAGGTGAATTTCACCTTGTGCATATGACTAGAACTTGGGTTTGTACTCCTTAAAAAAATAGGGGGGGAGGGGGTCTCAATTAAGGCCCTCTACCATATAGTTTATTTATGCATTCTAGAAGCATTGGGAATCTTGAAAATATTTTTAATTTTAATAATTTCTGAGCTTAGTAGGAAGAAAAATTGAGTGTGAGAAATTAATTTTTTAATGTTTTGTTTTCAATCATTTCATGTTAACTGATCCAGATTGGCTATTACAAGCACAAGCTTGGGTTTGTAAATATATAAAAAAATGAATTTATCTTCCAAAGAATTCCTTTTAATCTGTATGTGTTAGGTTTTTAATGGGTAGGCATAAATATATTTCTAGTGTGTTCTAAACAAATACAATTCAGTTTATGCCACTCACTTTCCCTCCCTTAACAAAATCCTTATCCACCAGCAACTGCTTCTGACAATGCAAGCATGATGAAGCACAGCTGGAATTCACAGGTTAGTGAATTAAAAAAAAAAAAAAAGCCCTGAATGAAATAGACTAAAGGTTCAGTGTGGCTGCAAAGGGGATACTATCCTGCAGTTTATTGCATTTTGAGCCAGGGAACACGGCCTTTATAGCACTATTACCAATGAATTTTAAATCACTCTAAAGTTCAAACTTCACTGAAGCATCACATTGTATGTTGAAATCAGATGACCATTTTGCTTGGCAAATGCCATCTATATTTCAGAAAAACATCCATGTTCTAATAAAAAATGAATTAAAAGACATGGAAACTTCAAGCACCATTTGTCATCTGAAACTTATGTTCATTAATATGCGTCAAATCTCTAACTCTGAGAAAAGCTAAGTCAATTCCCAAATTACCATAACATTCAAAACTAAACAGTAATGCATTTTAAAATGAGTGTATTGAAAATTGAATGCCAACTGAAAATAAATGATGGTACCTTTTAAAATTAAATTACAACAGACTTTTTTCTTTGTTCTTTCCCCTGTTGTCATTTTCAGTTAGTCTAGCTGTCCAATTCTTACCATATTTACCCTATGACAAGAAGGGCTTAGAATATAAAAGGCAAAAACACCACATAATTTTTCATAATTAAATACTTCATAACAATCTTAACTTGGTATTAAAAAAAAACATTAAATAAAAGGAAGTTTCTTCATTTTTCTGTTAGTTCTTCCACTACATCTTCCCCAATGAAATTTCACACATATTACTGTTTTTTTGTTTGACCTTGTCCTTAAATATCTTTATTTGATATGTCTGTATAGACTATTTACAAGGTTTTCACAGCTAAACATACAGCTTTTTTGTAATCTTGGTATATATTTAAAACCAAACTCAAAAAACAGATTCCCTAACAGCAAATTGGCAAACCAACAGTTTTTCACTGTTGGTGAAAAAATTTTGGTGTGGGCAGGAAAAGTAAGTAACTATGAAAAATAAAATTCAAACCAGATATCGATAACATATTGATACTGAAAATTAAGAATTTTTTAACATATGTTAAAATACTTCCTTTTTGCTGATGTTGTTCTCAAAATACTCACTATCAAATGTTGATAAAAAACCCCCACCAGCAAAAATCAAAACCAAAACCCAACCCTTGCAGACCTGACTAAAATTTAGCAAAATTAGAATGGGATTTAAAATTCCAGGAAAGTGGACAGATTTTTTTAAACTCAAAATGGGAGAAAGTTCATAGTAGGTCCATGAAGTTCCACAAATCTTTCCTGGATTTTCAGTTGCCTACATTTTTTAAACTTCCTCGGTATTTATACTTTTTGCTTGCATAGAGCCTAGCACAGCATAGCTTTCTCTACATTTTCACATGCATAAAGCAGTAGTCTGCAAAGTATTCAAAGAATGAAAATAAACATTTTTGACTATTATTTGCAAAAAATTATTTTGTTCAGCCTGATTCTTTCTATGTTCCTTAGTCACCATTTCCACTTAATGGACTGAATCTGCTGTGCAACTGCCAGGTGCTGTTTGCCTGATGTCATAGTTGATCAATAACCATTTTAGTGTTTTTTGACACCTTAGCACAGAATATCTTTATTTGGCATCCTTCTGTTTTTCATTGTGTCCACATTCTTAAATGCAACCTCTAATTTTGCACTTGCAACCAATCGCAGGTGCAAATAATTGGAGAATTTAGATGTCCAAATACCTGATTAAAGGGACAAATAATATAGTTAAACTCTAAATGCTATTGATTGTGACCACAAAATGAGTGGTTTAATTGAAGTCCCCTTTACTTGCTTGACTCAGAAAATCAAGACTCTATTTAAAATAAATAGAACATGATTTTTGATGTTTAGAACTTATGCCTCCACATCAGAAGAGTCTTTTTTTGGCTATTCTCAAAAAATGCATATTTGGTGTGTCTTTCTGGTAATTGTGCCCCCCTCCCCCCCCCCTAACAATAGAGAATTTCTGGGATTTTAATGGCTGTACAAATATGATGACAGTGCTTTCTTCACTGTAGCCACAAGTCACAAAATTTACAGGGACAGTCAAGCAAATTGTCTCCAGGCAAAATTCTCTCTATCCTTTATGGGAATTTTACCAGAAGATGACCTGCAAAGTTGAGGCCTTCTAATAAAATTTAATTGAAGTAAAGTATATGTGCATCAGAAAATGTCTTTCTATTCTTTTTTTTTTTCTCCCATCTTCCTTCCTGTGAGAAGCTAGGGTGCTTGATCTGGAATCTGAACTGTATCTTGCTGCTTTGGATCTAAAACTGCTTTTCCAAACAGAGATTTTTTAATCATGCTGAGTTATGGGGATGAGTGGTTTTGTGTACAAACATCTGGTATGAAATATTTTGAGGCCAACACATCTCCCTGGTCAACCCATACAAAAAATTTGAATCCAGGTCTCCAAAAGTAAAAGGATTTAAGTGCAATAATCCACTAGGTCACCGGGAGACTGAAACAAATGACAGCTGAAACACATTTTTAACCATAGAAATGGCAGACAGACCATTTTCCTGCATGTATAGTGACCATTATAAAATAAATATGCACATGCCATTTGGTAAACATAAGATTAATGGGAGACAAATCCCCAAGTCAGCATTTACAGGCTGAAAAAAGATAATTATCCAATTACAGACTTACTGAAATGGCTTTGGTCTTATGGGGCATGCCCTGGGGAAAGGTCACAGGATTGCCACAATAGATTAGCTTAGAATTTGGTTTTCTATATATTATTTTGACAAGAAACAGGCATTGGAAATTTCAGTGCTCTCCCAGTGACTTGCGATACATTCACAAATCCTGAGAAGGTATTCTGGCTCTGCTCTCCTAGGAATACGCACTCCTGGTTACCAGTGTGAAAGTAGAACTTCAAACATTACAAATAAATTTTAGTCTGTGTCCTATACTATTACCACAGGCCTGGGCCCTAGGGTATATCACCGTGTCCCGCAGCCATAGGGAGGAGGAGGAGAGAAGATCCAGCAGGCAGGAATTGTGCAGCAAGATTGATCTATTTAATTATTTTACAAACTCTTTTATAGACTTTTTTCTTCATAGTCTAATTGGACAAAGGATCAGCCACCCCTTGGGGGTGATTGGCTAAAATCCTAAAACATCCATTGTCAAAATATTTTTCTACTATACCATAAACAAGACTTTTCAAGGTTGCAGGTGGCTTGGTTGTTTACATTCCCTGCCACCTCTTCTGTGAGAGAGAAAAGTCTCTCACGGACTTAGAAAATAGCAAGAAAATCCTTGTTAGCAGCATTTTTGTATCTACACTATACCTTCACCAAATTTCTGGGTCTGTAGAACTTGAACTGTGGATCTTACCACTTCGTAATAAGTTTCTTACAAGAAGTTAACATAAAGGAATTTATTTTCATTTTAAGAACAGGAAAAACCAATGCAGGGCAAGAAAATTTTTTGTTCTCTATTTTTGCAGTAAGTATTGTTTAGGAGATACATCAATAAACCATAATAAAAGTATAAATATCTCACAGGAAATACGATAAAATCCATATTCATACATCTTTTAAAATTCTACATTTCCAGGATACAGGTTTTAATTCATTGTCCTTCAAGCAAGTCTTTCATTGATGAAAATGCAGATAAACATTATCATAACTATGAAAATCAATAAATCACACTCATTAAATATTTTAATTTCAATTACAGCAGAAGGGCCTGCCTACTGTCTGGAACAGTCTGACATTGAGACAAAAATTCTCTTTCTAAATTAGAAATCTCATAGTGAGAGTAACAAAATCTAAAAAGCAACATGTACAAGAAGACTGGAATACTACCTGGCTTGAAATGAAGACACTTTTCTCCTCTAAATCCTTCCACAATTTTATATATAATTAAAGCTGATGTTGAGAACACATCACAGCATTTGTAAACTAAACCCTGTATGATCTCAGAAAAGAGCTCAAATGAATATTAATTCTTTGCTAAAACTTTCAGTTTAAGACCTCCGACATCCAAAATGTATATGCATATTTAATTCCATGCACATGAATTCTATTTTGGAGGTTTCTTTCAAAAAAGGCATATCTGTTAACAGGTAGGCAGTCTTTCCCTTTCTCTTCTAGACATAACAGCAGCTCTTAATTTTTATCACACAGGTAGACAAGCACAGGTATAGAGGCTGTTGCCAGCTCATAGGGTTTCAGCTCCTAAGTACATTTGATTGCAGAAGACTTTCAAGGAATCCAGCAGGTAGTTCAGTCTTGGACTTCAACCACACTGGTGTTCACAAGTCTTCAATATTGTATCATTTTATCAGAGCACTGTCAGTCAAATTAAAGACATTATCCATTAGTTCCATGTAACTCCAGCTGCTTAAGCTAGGAACAAAGCTTAAGACGGTCATCACAGAGGAAGGTGGTCACTCTGCTGCTGTGTATTTGGTCTCAGACACCTTGCTGCTAAAAGGAAGGATTCCCCCAATGAGGAGGCATCTGCCACTCCAAGTGAGAAAAATTCTATTCCAGCCAGTGATCAAATAAAGAACTTCTAAGTAATTCTCACCCAAGAATTTAAAACAAAGGGTTAAATTGTTGCTTAGAATTACCTGAAGTGCTTTTCCTCTGAAACAGCACATTCACTCTGATCCTCAACTGAGAAATTAAAACAAGTCATTGGTAACCTTTCTTTGAATGACCTTTAAGCTAAATCTTTTGTTCCTTCTAATTGTGATTAACAGATCCCTTCTGTTTCTAAGTGTTTCTCTGCAGTTGCACTTCCTTGTGCTCCAATTAAAACACTGCCCATTTTTCTTTCAGAAACAGTTAATGAAGATCAACTTCAGGTGGAAAGAAATCATACCTCACAAAAATACAATAGTCCCTGACTGTGTTTTCTATCCATTTAAGATGTCAAATAATTGGAAGAGAAATCTTAAAAGACTGAATTTAATAGATTTACAAACCTGAGAGCAAAAACAAGTAACAAAACATTGAAAAAAATAAGTGGGAATTAATTCTAAAACACATATTAGTTGGTAATCACAGGAAAAGACAAATATATTAATTTCTAATACTTATTTTTGCTTTTACTACACTTGTTAGTTTCCGTGTACCAAAGAGCTACTCCAGAGTGCAGCATAGAGAGGAAAATAAAAAATAGACAAAAGAGAAAAACACTTGGTTGAAAGGAAATCCCAGACCTTCCAAAGTACACTTGCATCTTTTTCAAACTCTGACCAGAAAAATGTCAAAGTTAATGTTCAATTTCAGATAATTTTGTGGACAAGTAAATTCCATTATTCGGCTATTGAAGAAGGTTACTTAAGTAGGCAATCAGAATAATTAAATTACCTTCCCAGAATTCCCTGTACTATACAGTGTTCAATATTATTCACTTAGGTCATATTATCTGCATAAACATTGAGTAAGTCTCCTCATAAGTCTCCTCAAATATCTTTTTTTTTATTATTATTTTAATCAAAAGAAGATATCCATTAGTTATAAACTGCAACAGCTGTGAAAACTTTTATACAGACAAGTTGATGAACACTCACTTAGCAATAGATATAAAGCGAAACTGGTAGATTCTCTTAAGTGAAATTTAAAACGCATTATAGGTAGCAGCCTCCAAGCTGTTCTCCCTGCATGCAGCTGCAGTGCTTTCCTGAACTGTGCCATTTTGCTCTGCATGATGGTGTTAGTCCAAAATAATCTGGAAGAAGAGTTTATCCAGAAATACAATTTCCATGAGCAATCATTTTGTTCCTACTAGTTGACAAAGAACATCCATGGCTGTAGTAGCATTAACAGTGAATTTACCAATTAGAACTTTAAAAGATTCACAGTTTATTCCACATGAGAAGAGTAAAATAAAACACTCTGTAAATATAAAACAAGCTAAGAACTGAAAATGGATTTCCCACATCAGAACTCTGCATGAACATGATATTTCTTTCCTTTTGCAATGCCTTAAAACCTACAAATTCACTAGGAAAATACTGCCGTTCATGCAAGATGTTTTATAAGATGTAGTAGGAGTTAGGATTTAGATTTTAGCTTTAAGATGTAGCCAACAAAACCAAGAAAAGCTATTAAGCAATCAGGTTTCTGATATGCTAGATGACGTGGATCAGCTATCTAGTATAGCACAAAGCCACATTCCTTCCCTGCAGCTTCTCCAGTGCCACTGCTTGCTACAAGCTGAAACACTATACATGGAAATTATAGAAAGGACACATGTTAAAGCACTAAAAGATTACTTTTACACAACAAGGGACTGATGACTTAAATATTACATAGAAAAGGTGAGAAAATTATTAATTTCATAAGATTAAATGAAAATTTCCAAACAAATTCCATTTTTGAAACCACATCATTCTTATAAGCTTATGCTTATTTCCATTGTTTTACAATAATTGTGTTTATTGTTATTATCAGGTGTTTTATGCTTCAGAGTAAATAACATGTCTGAGAGTCACCGTTTCCAGCTTTACATGGATTCCAATTTATCATTTCTTAATTGCCTGCTTGGAACAAAATCAAGGCAATTTCCCTTCCTATCTGACCAAAATAGCTTTCGTCAGCCTTGAGATGTTCAGGGTCCAGTGTTTGAAAGAAGCATATTCTCAGTCAAAGAGCTCAGCACAACAACTCTGCAACGTACATGAAAAATGGTTCTTTGAGCCAGCTGATCTTAAATTCCAAAAAAATAGGGAAGTGAGAGGGAGTAGAAAGTGAAAGATCAGTTTTAGAATAAATAAAAGTGTCTTCTTCAGAAGAACTACATGCAAATATTTTCACAATAGATATTTTTTGTTTTAGAAGTTTAAGTAAAAGTTTAGTCTTTTAAAGCAGTGAGTTTTTCTTCTGAAAAAAAATATAATGCAATGCAATTAATATTATTTGTGTACAAAATAAGAGCAAACCCCAGTAATTTTAAGGAAAGAGGAATAAGAATTGCAATAGTATCCAGCATCTCCTATTAGGAAAGAACAATGAAAAAAAGTTTAAGGAAATAGAGCATTTCCCAAACAAAATGGGTAACTCTCGAATAGGACACATCAAAAGAATTAAAATCAGTTGAGGAAGACTAATTCTTTAAGAAACTGCATGATGATATCCACATCAAAAGAAATACTCAGTTGCTTAATGTGAAGCACGTACCAAAGTGATGCGGTGCGTTAGGGCTTTGAATGTCCATTCCATCCCAATATCATAACAGAGAGAAGCTACATCACAGCTGCTTGTGATAAAGATCATGTTTTACAATGCAGGGGTGCTTTCCAAATTGCTTTATGATTCAGAGGAAAACCGTGAATCTGAATGCTGTATCACCACACCAGGCAGCTTACAGATGAAATGCTCAGTCACTTACAGCTTAAAACTGGCAAGATTAAATAACCAGCATTAACAGCAGTTTTCCAGTACTGGAGAATACTGGTATCATTAATGTGATAGTAGTTACTTGAAAAGATTATTATAAAAATCTATTCATATAAATGATTTTATAAAAGCATATGAATGAATTCATACAAATAAAAACTGTTATTCCTTTGTGAATTGCCTTTTGGAGAGCAGACATACCAGTGGGGTATATAAACTCTGCATATACTCATGAAAATAACTTTCAATAGTGTAGTGTTGACAGGGAACCTTTGGAAACCATGGCTACCAGGCTAACTGAAGACAAACAGCAAAAGGTGGATTGAAGCTGTTTGAAAATAACAATCTCACCAACTGCAAAATAAAGTACAGATTTCTGCAACAGTTGCTGTCTGTGCATCAATGTAACTGTTGATGCATGTGCTCAGCACCTGGCAAACTCTTCAGGGTCCAAAAGGATTGGAGAAGTCAGGAACAGAAGTGCAAAAACAGTTGGGGGTTTTTAAAGTGTGATAATCATAATCTCTTTTTCCATATCTTCCCTGAGTTTGTCCAGACTTTAACTTCTTTTTCTTATCTTTGGGTGATCAGGAGGCTAAGCCTGGCAAAAGGTTCCTTTTAGGAAAGGACATGCCTTCAACTTTGTTTTCCTTTCTTTGTTTGGTTCATTTGTTTTGCTCTTGTGTGTGTGTCTCTGTGTTTGAGCTTGCAGGTGGTAAGGTTTTCTCTCCCTTTTTTTTTCACTTCACTACCGGATTCATTATTCTGCATTAAGCTGCATTGAACTACATTTGTCATCTATTAGTCCTGTTACTGTCTGCATTGTTCCTCATTAATTATTATTCTTCCTAATTTAAAATCACATGGAAATATTGCTTTCAGAAGCATTATCCAATTCATTTATATGAATAAAAATAATAGAGGACAGATCACTAGTGCTTGCAATGCCAACTCACTAATAACTTCTGTCTGATTTAGGAAAGAACATCTTTGACTTCTTTTGTCCTTGTGCAGAAATTCACTTTACTGCATTTCCGTGCTGTATTTCTAGTGTATTTTAGAGGTTAATGTTTGAAAGAGAACCTCAATAGATCCAAAGCCAGGTCCTGTCACTCACACATACCTGCTGTACTATACCCTTTCACTTGTTAAAAAAGCCGAAGAATTTTCAGACACTTGGATGCCTGTAATGCAGAGGTTGAAGTAAAGAGAAAAGGAATTTCATGGAGTTAGTGAACAGAGGGATCTTTATTTCACTGGGATCATAAGGTCCATTCATAAATTCAAATATTACCCTTGTAATTCAAAATCCAGCATTTCTCATCAGTTACTTTTAGTTGCTTTACCTGTATTAAAGATGGGAAATAACCATTTGCCAGCATGGGAAAGTTGGCAAACCGTGCTTGTGTTAGATGAAGAATGTAACAATATTTGAGCTATTTATTTATACTTTTTATAATGTTGACCTGTAAATAGTCTACAAATTTCTCAAGCCAAATTTATACTGACTTGTTTCACAGGATTTGAAACCAAACATATTTTGGTCCTGCTTTCCTTTGGTGCCATGTGGTGTTTTAATTAACTTGGTCACCAAACTTTCAATTTCCTTCTGTGTTGTTTAAAGAAGAAAGATGTTTACTGTTTTTAAACAGCATGAGTTTTCTAGTGAATTTGCCATATGGTTTGCTCTTCATAGAAGTATATGATAAAATGGGGCTCCTTCAGAAGGAGGCGTTCTCATCGCTTTTGTTGTTAGGTTCTGGTTCAGTCTAATAAATTCTAAATGTAAATATGACAAAGTATTCTACAGTGCTGCAAAATGCTATAGGTTTTGAAGCTGACCTATATATTCTTGGTGGTTTATATCATACTTCTTGCATTATATGAACAAATTAATATTTAAAAAAATAATTTCTTGCTCAGTCTAGGAATTTTCTAATTTGAAATGTTTAAAAAACAGATCATAAAAGGTTCAGAATTTTGCCTTCTCTATCCAGAGGCAGCCCAGAGGAGTTATGAGTGTGGTTTCATCACTTATGAGAAAGATTGCACTTGGCTACACAAACAACTTTTGCCTAGATATTTTTATTTCAGTTATTACACAACAAGCTCTGGAGTCTGTGTGCTTCATTAACATTACAGGCAGCTGTAAAGACACAATACATAGAATAGAAAGAGTACATAAATTTTATTATAAAGCAGATATAGCAATGCACTCATGTCAATATATGCGTGTGATTTACGATTGACAGGAAAGAAATTAGGAATTAGTATGTTGATTATCAAAGTCAATAGGGATATTTAGTAAAAAAACCTGAGAGTGCATCAAATGATGATTTCTAATGTACTTAATTTTTTTTTTCTCATAATGACTATGATTTCTTTAAAAAAATCCTCTGTTCAACTTTTAATGAAAGTCAGACTGTAAAAAACCTCACTAAGAAGTACTTTTCCCTTGAGTTCATTTAGGTTATGTGGAGTCTATGGTCCTTTAAACCATCTTGAGCTGTATTAGAAAGAGGTAGATTTTATAGCTAGACCCTGAATTCTATGTATTTAATGAAGTTTGTTTCCAAAGCAGCAAATTGAGATTTTTATTGCTTTTAGTAACTTTTATTTACAAGCAATGCTGTGACTGGGTGGCATAAACAAACAAGATTTATTCACAGAAGTACTTAAACACAGCTAACAAATGAAGCAGAATACCAGAAAAACAAGAAAAATACATTCTTAACCTAGTAGTAAATTGGCAATTATGAATTTTATACTCAGGTCAATATTTCATTTTTATTGTTCCCTCTTTGAGCTGAGGTACATACTAAGCTAATCTAAAGATAAAACTCTTGCAGTGGTTAATCTCAAATAACTTCTGAAAATATAGTTGTTCATTTCCCAATTCAATTCCCAAATTATGAAGAAAATCTATTAAAAGGGCAGGTACATCTGGCAAGGTGTCAGTCATCACTAAAATTCTTTGAAATTCTTTGAAAATAAATGAGACAACATAAAGGAGACCTGGCTGGAGATGCAAGAAACAGGAAAGAGAAAAAATAGAAAAAAACAAGGATAGGTGTGACTCTGGTTTTCAGCTCTAGAAAGCAGCAAATATGAAATCCATGAGAGGTTCTACATAGCTTGCAGTCTCTGAAACCTTAGTAAATTAGACCAGTGATTTCTCTACACCTCAGTTTCCTGGTTGTGAAATAGGAATCAAACACTTCTCCAGAAATGCCCTAGAAATACTATCCTCATTCTTCAGTCATTGTTTCATTCAGTGGGTGGTTCCACTTCTAGTCTCTAGGCACAAAACCCATTAAAAAATGCCTGCTTTTTTGGGTGCTTTAGAACTTGCTTTTTACCGAAACCAAGAGGGATTAAAAGCATTTGTGGCTTTGCTTGGTATTTCTAATGAACACAACTCTGAGAGAACTGTTATTTAGTGGGTAATGTTGCTTATTTCATGGCATAGGTCTTGCTTCCTTAGGAGCTTCTTTATTTTATATCTTAAGAAAGCATGCCAAGAACTTGGGACACATTTTTGAGGATGCCTGGTAAAACTTTGTGTTTCTATCATAGCCTGGTCACAGTAAAATCTATCCTGATGTCACGCACTGATTACCTTTTAAATTCAGGTCAAGGAGTTATTAGTCTGCTTTATTTTTTTCCTGACTAGGTGAGATCCACTTGGCATTTACTGAAAGTCAAAGATGGTGTTCCTAAGTAAAGATGAACTAAAAGAGATGGAAGATTCAGTTCAGTCTAAAAACTGCAAGACAAAATTAAATAATAAAAATGGCATTAGAAGGAGTGTCCACTTTACTATATTTTATCATTTGGTTTTGTATTTTTTCATTTTAACATTTTAAAAAAATCTCTTAACTGCATTTCCTGAGAATGTAGAAACAAAACCAAACATTTATCTTCTCTGTGCCTATCATTTGGGATGGGTCTAATATTGTTTTGTCTCTTTTTAACATTTTACAACCCCAAATTATTAATCCCATTCCTTTACATGGGTCTGTTTTAATGTAATTTTGATTACTCTTCTCTGATAGTAAGAATGACTGATAAATGATTAGTGGTAAGAACCACTGTTTTGACATCACCAAAATAGTTATTAACTGCTGCAGGAATAAAATTAATAAAAATATGGGAAGTCTATACAGAATTTTTTTTTAAATAGTTCGACCTTTTTCAAAATTATTTGACACTATTTGCTATTTGTTATCATCAAATGGTTCAGAGAGTCATGTTTTGGTGTGTTTTGATATTTTATCTGACAGGAAAGAATACTCTTTTGGGGTTTTTTTTCTCTGTCTATAAAATCATAATGGTTACAATTTTGTTTTGAAGACTGCATGGATTGTCCTGGTAGTGAGCTAAATTCAAGTTTTCTGAGATCCCTGGAAACATGATGAACATGACTTTTAAAGATGGTTAAAATATCTGCTGCCATGCAGTATAACAGTTTATTCACATTAAATTACATACTTTTGTCAGTATCTCAGTTACTTCATTGTCAGACAGCTTCAATATGAAAACTATTTATTCTCTTCTCTCCTTACTTCATTTCCTGACAGCCTCATTCTTATTACCTGAAAAGATGAAATAGGGAGCTGCTTTTCCAACAGTCTGGTTAGATGGGTACAAAGAAATTATCAGGCTTCAGCTTGACAATGTCCTTATCTGATGTAACAGCACACTCCATTCTCTGCTGTTGGACCAGCAAAGCAAATAATTTTTTTTGTGGTTTTCTGTCTCTGGTGCTTGAGACTTGCTTTTGCTTTTTGAAGTGTAGGTCTGAAACTGGTGATCAGATCCTCCCGCAAAGCCCTTTTCTACTGTTTGAAAGAGTCCTATTCAGGTACTGTGCAGTCTGCAAGAATTTTGACCCTACTTGCCCCCAAATATTTGAGTCCCTATTGCATGCAGAAATTAGAATCCGACATATTACTTATGAATGATATAATAAAATGAACAGCCTCTCATTTCTATCAGCAAATAATACTCTCTCCCATTCTCAATCTAAATCAAACTGCAGAGTCACTAATAAAAGTAAGTCATGACTCACAAAGTTAAGTTCTTTTGCATTAATCTTAAACTCTTTAGGAGTTATTGGAGTCTCACATCATTAAAACTAATGTCAGTGGTATAGTCTGCAGTAACTATTAAATTTACAGCTGGAAGATAAGAAACATTACTTTACAACCATACTAAAGATGAAAATATGTAGATACTGTTTACATTGCACAGATGAGGCAGGTTTACAAGGAAACACTTCATGCTGTAGGAAATCCATTATGCAAATAGTCACTGGGTTTTTTTGACATTATTTTGTCAAATAATTCTGGAAGAGGCTTAATTATATAAAAATATATTTTTTATAGACTTCCGAAGTTTTTACTCATTTTATTATCACTTCTTGCAGCAGTTAACAAATACTGCATAGTCTCATTTAACAGTGTACAGCAGATTTAACTGTGTTCTACTAGACCGAACTGAATAAAATGAAGCCAAATGACAGAAAGTGTAAAATCTGTCCTAGGTCCATCAAGAAAGTACGGATAATTAGGCATTGTCCATGAATTTTCTGTAGCTGAAGGACTATAGCAGTCTGAGGAAGACAAAAATCCATCCAGTGACATACTGAGGTTACCATCAGAAATGCACAGTAGGAAAGGCTGCCTGAGAGCCTTTCATACCTGTTAGATCTAGAGCATGCATAATTATTCCATCAGTAACTGAAGAGGCATTTTTACTGGGGAATAAAAAAAAGAAAAAGCAAAAAATGTTACCTTACAGAGTGAGAGGAAGGATTTTAGTCTGGTTCTTGACATGTGTCCCACCTCACTTAGGGTGTATGTGGCAGACTCCATGTGGGCTGACTGGAAGCAAACCCTCCAAGGGTTTTTCACCCACCTGTTTTAGTCCTTGTAACTCAGGAAAGGCCTAAGAAGGGATGGTGAAAAAAAGTAGCTTGCTTTTACATGAATTGCAATGTCTTAACTGCCAGCAAGCAGAGGCTGGACTGTTAATCAGAGGTGGTTTTGTGCCTTTCAGTCACTGTCCCAGAAATCTGAGGCTAGATATCATCTCCTCTTTCACAAACATTTTGGTTTTGATTTTTTTTTTTTTTTCATTCTAGTGGAATATCTATGAAAACACACTGTTAGTTTAAATTCATATTGGTTAGAAAATAATCTGAATTTGTGAAGTTTAGTCATGATTTTTCAGATTACTACCACAGGACATATACTATATATGAAAAAAATATAATCAAAACCACTTGGGGGATTTTTTAGGGAAAATTAATAATATTTTCTAATAAAATATTTCAGCTGAAATTCAATTGTTCATGTTGAGACTCAAAACATTTGAATGCACACAAAAATTTCATTAAAAATTCTGGATATTCTCTGTGTCTAAGAAAAAATCAACTAACCAACCAAAACCTGAATAGTAGTATTTATTTCAGATTAAAAAATATTTTGTTTAATTTAAATAAATTTAGTAAAAAAAAGGTCAAATAATTTTCAATCAATTAAAAAAAATAGGATTAGGTTTAAGGGCACCTTGAGGTAGAAAAGTGATTTAAGGTAGAACAGGAAAACCATTTAAGATAAAATGAAAGAAGCTTTTATTCACTTAGGTTGAATGTTACTTAGTTAATGAGGCTTTTAAATTTTGCTCTAGAAGCAAAGAAAATCCAATCTTCTTGATAACTGCTTTTCAATTTTTATCTAGTGCTTAATGCAAGCATCATATCATAAGCCACCATAAACCACAGAAAGGATTACTCTTTCATATAACTGTTTAAAGGCAGCATTTGAAATGAATAACAAAATCACAGAATTGTTTGGGTTGGAAGAGACCTCTGGAAATCATTTAGTTGAACCCCTCTGCCAAGGCAGTGTCACCTAGAGCAGGTGACACAGGAACATATTCAAGTGGGGTTTGAATGTCTCCAGCGAGGGAGATTCCATAACCTTCCTGTGTAGCCTGTTCCAGTGCTCTGCTGCCCTCAATGTAAAGAAGTTCTTTGTATTGAGGTGGATCTTCTTGTGTTTTAGCCATTGTTCCTTGTCCTGTCACTGGGCACCACTGAAAAGAGCCTGGCATCATCCTCTTGGCACCCACTTTTGAGATATTTATGTGCATTGATGAGATGCTCTCTCAGTCTTCTCTTCTCCACACTAAACAGGGCCAGCTCCCTCAGCCTCTCCTCGTAAGAGAGACTCTCCAGCCTCTTAATCATCTTCTTAATCATCTTTGTGCCCTTCAATGGACCCTCTCCAGTAGCTCCTTGTACAGTTTTCTCTCTTGTACTGAGGAGCCCAGAACTGGACACAGCAGTCCAGGTGTGGTCTCACCAGGGATGATTAGAGGAGGAGGATCGCCTCCCTTGACCTTCTGGCCACACTCTTCCTCATGCACCTCAGGATATTGTTGGCCCTGTGGACTGCATGGGCACACTGCTGGCTCATAGCATACTACAGGCTTGACAGAACATTTACCTTACATCCATATGTTCAGTCTGGGGGAACACTCTTTTAAAATATATGATTCAATTTAGCTATACAATAGAGACGTGTTCTTTTTTTACGTATCTGATCACACCAAGCAAGTGAAGAAACAAATACAGAAACTCCTTTAAAGTTTTTACCTTATATAAGCAATGAAATGACCAGAAAATCTACCAAATTAAAACAATTCTTTTTCCTTTTATAGCTTTGCTATTGCAGAAAAAAATAAGTCTACTAAATTGCAATGATTTATTGAGAATTACTGCACAAAGCAGTGTGTCATCAGTGAAGTTGTTAAAGGAAAGCTAAAACAATTATTTCTTTTAACTTTCTTGTTTAGAGGCCAAAAATTCCTATTATTCTTTCAATTTTGAGATTTTTTGACTTTCTTACTTTTACTGGAAAGCTGCCATTAATTTAACTGCTGTTTAAAAAGTAATCAGGAGATGTAAACTTATTTCTGTTTGTACAACTACTTATGCATATCTACTTGTTTTATTTCAAAAATCTATGTGTTCTGCGAGGAGCTCATCACCAGTGTAATCACATTTACTTCACATCACATAAAACTGGGCATACTCACATTTTCTAGTACAAAGCTCACTACCAAAATTACGAGTCTTAAGCTTCTGAGAGGAGTGTTAGTATTATGTTAAGCTACTCTGGAAAGATGCATTTTCAGGTGAAATGGGGCTAAGTTTATTTAGAAATATGGTGGAATACATGGTGGATCACAGACTGAATTTTAATAGTTGTTATTTTCTGTAGATATGGACTCAGATATATAATTGTTCTGTCTATAAATATGTTATCTCCATCACTTTCCCAAATTTAAAAGCCAAATGTCTCTATCAACTAAAGTTTCAAAATGATAGTTAAGTTCTCTTGGTTATTTATAGATATAGAGACTGAAATCTTCCAGAAAAATCTGTAATTTCAGCAGTTAACTATTGTTATATTACTTTTATATATGAAGGTTATGATCAAGGAAAGAGTACAAGAAGGAGTCCAATACTATATTTGGCTTTAAAGGTCCTGTTAGTTAAAAAAAATCCTAATTTTTTTCATATTCCCTGTCTCATAGATCATACAAACAAAATTTTATTTGGTTCAATAGGGTGGTATTTGTCTTAAAATGGAATAAAACTCAAAATGATTTTGTTCTAAGTGAATTGAATATTTCATTAGATATTTTAAAGGGATGCATAAAGGTCTTACAAGATTAACTAGACTTATGTATATATTAAATTATATACTTATGCTTAAGCTAACTAGAAACAGGAAGTATCCCACATTGAATGCTTTAAAAGTAGTCAAGGAAGATATTTTGCTTTCTTTGTTGATAGGAGTAAGGAATACAGAGGCCTTTAAAAGACAGCTGTTTTATTATTTCTAAAGTAGATTTTTAGGCTGCTTAGAAATTAGGAGAGAAGGGAAGAAGCAGGTATTCAAAACATTAATTTTCTCAACCTATTTGTTAATGGAAAGATGTAGTAAGAAAAAACAAACTTTAAGGAACTTAAGGACACAGAGAAATGCAAGCCAGATACCAGTGCATTTTCCTGAGCTGAGAGGAAACTAAAAAGTACAGAGTACATGGAGCAATGACAGTATTTGGTACTAGTTGACAATGACATGCAGAGCATCCTAAGCAATAGTGTTTATCTCACAGAGCATCTGAATTATTCATAGATTCCAACAGTAGAATAAATTTATTGTCTCCTATAAGAGATATAAGAGGTTGATAAACTGCTTTTCTGACCTTGAAGAACTTTGTTGGCACATTAAGGGACTTTGATACATAGCAAGGTGCAGACACTCACTATGATTTGTTAGGTGCCTTCTGCTGGGACTGCACTATCAGGTGAATTGAAAACAAAAAACCTCTCTCAAGAAAGTAGTGTGAAAAAAAGGTGCCAGTGGATTCTTTCCCACTGTCTTTGTAGCACTGATCACCAAAAAATGAACAAGGAGGAGAATTTTTTTTTTTTTAACTACTAACGTGCGGAGAAGGGAAGATGGAATATTTTCTTCTCTTTTGTTTTCTGCAGTCTACATGCTTTTCACTCTGCTATGAATGATTATTACC
This sequence comes from Aphelocoma coerulescens, assembly GCF_041296385.1. Classification (NCBI taxonomy): domain Eukaryota; kingdom Metazoa; phylum Chordata; class Aves; order Passeriformes; family Corvidae; genus Aphelocoma; species Aphelocoma coerulescens. Next base: position 28,206,163 of record NC_091015.1, read on the forward strand.
CACATTACCTTAATAAAACAACACCAGGTTTTGTTCTGTAGCACATACTGGGATTCCAACACATGATAGCAGGGCCTCAGAGAGCCCACAACTAAGATCCGACTGGTATGGAAGGAAGGACATGCTTCTCTACTATAGTACAAATACCCTTCAAATGTGGAGAATAGGAAAAACTTGATGGAGGTAAAAATTGTAGCAAAACTTAAATGTTTTTTTCGATGGATAAGGAGAAAGAGTGATATTGATTACTGGCAGCAGTATTTATCTTAATATCCTCTCTTCCATCTCTATGTATTTAGTCCACTAGCTTAATATCAGGATCCTTTCATTCTCTCCTAGTTGGATAGGCCAATACAGCTTACAGGAGTGGTTAAATTACCTGTTTTTCTCAACCTCAGGGACTCAAAAGTTGTAACTGCAGAGGCAGAAGCATCAGCACACAGGGCCTCCAGAGATCAGCAGTTTGCCTCACAAAACTGCCATCTGTAACTCTGAATAATTAAATATAACTGATAATCAATCAGGAGCATATGGTTAGCATAACAGAAATTGAACTGTCGCTGAAGTCAGGGAAAAAGCTGCTTCACTGAGGATTAAGAAGATTGGAATTTGGTTAACTGCACACTATATTGCATGTGAATGAAAAGAGGATTTTAGTTTCCAGTATAAGTAGTCTATTAATCCTAATAAATGCAACCATTTTTCCTACAGAAACATTTAACATGAGTTTAGTGCTTTTACCTCATTCTAATACTCCTGTCATAAAATAGCACAAAAATAATGTACCATCTTAAAAGAAAACCACAGGGCTGTCTTGTATAAGCTATTGAGAAAGATTTATTGTTTTCAGCTCAGAAACAGCAAGCAAAACATAAGAAGGTTAAGGGCTGAACTCTGATCACCTAACTCAAGCAAATGAAAGCAAATCAGGCAAAACAATCCTGCTTCTGTGGCTTGTGAAAAACCAATTGGATAAACATGAGCAAAACATTGATGCTTCCTTCAAGACAACATATTTTAAATAAGCAGCAATCCCTTTCTTTGCAAGGAAATGCTTTTAGTTTTAGCAGCCACTGGCAACTGCTGGGACACCTCCACCTTATTGCTGCTAACTCAGAAAGGGACAGTTTTGTCCATGCCATACTTCCATCTTCCTGCTTTTGTCTAGGAAGGGCCTACTTGGATCGAAAGAAGTTATTTGTCTTTAAGACCACCACTGTTACTACCTATGGGAGTTCATATTCAAAATCACTCCATTATTCTAAAAGATGGGAAGAGTTCATGGATGGAAAATTGCCCTACAGGCAGCTAATACAGACCAATATGTTATTTATGTGTGTAAATACACCCCCCACACACTCTATAAGGTGGGGGGTTATTCAATTTGGGGAGTTTGTGTTCACAGCCCTGGTAATACTGCATGCCTGAGTCCTCAGCGACTGGAAATGCCAAAGGGCTAGTTATGTATGCCTCTGATGATGAATAATCAGTAAGGGATTGACAGTAAGCATAGGTAATTTTGATTGAATAGACTCTCTGAGTTCATATGGACAATTCAGAAGCCTATTATACTTGTTTAATGAACATGAGTACAGTAATAGAGATCATTCATTAATTCACTACATTAATTGAAGCCAGTATTGTTACCTTTCGTCTTTGTTTAATTCTGCCATTATCTTACCCAGCTTTATATTGTTGATATATTTAATACTGTGTGAACTGTTTCATGTTGACTTTTTGATGTATTATAAAAAATTCAATGCAATTTTATTAAGAACAGGACTGAAGTGGGATAAACAGTAACTCCATCTCTAGTGCTATCTATATTTTAATTTTCAGTGTAAAATGTTCTGCCTGACCTTTTAGAAAGCTCTATTACATTAAATTAGGTTGCTCTATTTCAAACAGTCTATGTTCCTATATTGGCACTGCTAATAAACCTTGGAAAAGGAAAATATTTATAATTTAAGCTTGCCCATCATCAGATTCATACCGCAATTGCAGACATCATATATAAAAGCATATATATCTTTCAAGTAAAGCAAGAAAAATGGCTTATGTAACTTTGAAGATTTTCATCAGATAAAATGAATGGGTTTTTTTGAGCCATTAAGATATTTTTTAAGTTTCTTTCTTTCTCTGACACTTTTGGTTCCAAACCTGAACTTTGGTGGCTGCTGGGATAGTATGTGAATTTGCTCATTTATTCATTTTTGGATAGTCCCAAGCCCTGTCTTTGCTTTAGCTGAAAAGACTGATGGCATGTTAACACTTCTGAGGTTATTTGTTCTTAAGTACATCTTCTAGGTTATATGTCATAATGACAAGCAGCCAGCATTGTAGGTGCCAGAAACATTACAGCCCTGTAGCAGGGTTACAGTTCATAGACTAAATCATCTCAGAAGATGTATGGGTGGTCCAATGATTGCTGAGTGCTCAGTCCAGGAGTTTAAAAGAAAGAATCAATGAGCCGCAACTGTGTAAAATAGGGGTCAAATATGTACAGCTGAGGCTCCACATATATCAGATAGGGCTATGTTTTATCTTCTGGTGTGTAACATTTGTTACTGAAATGTGGCTCAGAAACACTCTATTAAAAGTAGATTGGTATTAATTAATTAAGATTACTGTGTGCTCTAGAAGACAGCAGGATAGCAATATAGTTCTGATCCACCTTCAGCATGTTGCTATCTATCTCAGAATCTAAGTACGAATTCAAAATTACCAAGCACATATTCGATCAAGACTCTGTCCTCCACTGACTGCCCTTTGGTTTTGTATCAGTGATTTTCTTGCCAGCACAATCTGCTCCACCAGTCAAAGCTTCCTAGCTTTTTTTATCTGCATGACTTTGTGTTCCATTGGACAGTTGAATCTATTTCTGGTCTTTATAACTATTTCTGGATTAATAAATAATATTTTTTCTCTGGTGCTGATTCAGTTTCTTTGACGTGAAAAGAAGGCTTGTACTGACTTGGAGAAACAAACCCGAAATTCTTGCAGACTAGTGAGAATTCAGAGAGCCTCATCAGCTCAGCAAATCTAGCTTATCTCCAACACATAAGAGAACAACTTTGGAGAAACAAAATGTCAGTTAAAACATTAAAATCCCTAATTTTCACACTCTGAAAGCTCCTGTCTTTCTTGGTACAAGTCTATAAGGATTCTTACGGTGACACCCCGTGCATTTCCAACCTCCACTTCTGGAGCAACCTAAGCTGCTTCAGCACATTTAACACTGAGTTGCTATTTTTCCTACCCTAGACTGGGGATGCTTTCAGAGAGGAATTTGATCTCAGATCTGCTTTCTAAATAGAAAAGCTGTAGCTCGTATTATTAATACACTTTTGAGGGAGGATATAGATTTCCTTTGCAATGGGTCTCCTGGGCAGGTGGTGGTGAGGGTGCTTTGAGGATGCACAACTGCTACAATGAAATTGAGGTTTCTGAACCAGTGTTTGGGAAATTGAGATAAGAAGAACTTTAACCTAAGGAATGGAGAGAAAGATGTTGTGAAAGGTTAGTGTACTTCCTACTTTGAGTTTTAGCAAGAAAAAGAAAACACAGATAAATGTGTATCTAGAAGTAAATATAAGCAATACTATTGAGGAAGAAAAAAAGAAGCTGGGAGGTACTGATAGATATTAATAAGAACAATAGTAAATATAGAAAGGATAATTTTGAAAAAATTTTGTATTTAATCTTGTAAGAGAATTGGATATGGCCATCAATGTTGCCATAGGCAGTTCAAAATTAGGAATAAAGAATAAAGATACAAGAGGATGGCCCTAAATACTTCCAGGGATGGGGCATTCATAGCTTCTCTGGGCAACCTAGTTTCATGAACATAACTTTCTTTGTTACATGGTCACTGTAAGAGGGACTAGATGCCCAAGTCTCATAGCCCTATATTTAATGTTTAGTTGAAAGGGACATAGCTTACTTGGCCTATTAAAGAAAACTTTAGATTTAATTTCCTTTTAAAGCAAGTTTTATAATCAGTCAAAAACATAGACTACTTTGTTGAAACCTCATGTTTTTATCAAACTTTTATTTCTTTATCTGTAATTTAAGAACCTGCCAACAATTTAATATCAAACATTCAGTATTTTTTTTCCCTTTCCTTTAGAATGGGTGACAAACTTATGTAGGTGGAACAGGTTTTGTTCCCTTTGTTGTGTTGGTAGAAAAAATCCCATAAATTCAATGTACTGTACTGCAACATGAAACAATACAAGTAGGAGTACTAGGATGTGGCCTTATCCAACCCCTAAAAATTGAAAAAAAAAAATCCTTGGTTATTAAGGATAAAAGTCGCTATATAAGCTTTCAGCAGACTGTTTTGAGTGTCCACCTTGCTTTTACTAGTTCTGTACTCAGTGCTTAAAAGCTTTATTATTATTCAGAACATTGGAATGTGTGGCAGTAAATGTACCTTTTCACCTACAGTACATCCTATCTGTTTTAGAGTCAGGTGGGTGCCCATTTGATGGAGGACACAGAGGAGACACAGTTACTGAATGCCTTATTTGCTTCTGTCTTTACTACTAAAATCAGTCTTCAGAAATTCCAGGCCCCAGAGGCAAGAGAAAGTCTGGAGAAAGGAAGACTTTGCCTAGGTCAAGGAATATCAGGTTAGAAAATATTTAGGCAAACTTGACATGCACAAAGCCCTGGGCCCCGATGAGATGCACCCATGAGTGCTGAGGGAGCTGGCAAATGGTATTGCTAAGCCAATCTCCATCATCTTTGAAAGGTCATGGAGAACATGAGAGGTGTGTGTGGAGGAAAGCCAATGTCATTCCAGTCTTCAAAAAGGGCAACATGGAGAACCCAGAAAACAACCAGCCAGTCAGTCAGTCTCACCTCCAGCTCTGGAAAGCTGGTGGAACAGTTCAGTCTGGATATCATCTCTAAGCATATGGAGGAAAAGAAGGCCATTAGCAGTAGTCAATGTGGATGAATCAGGGGAGAAATTATGCTTGACCAGTCTTACAGCCTTGTACAATGGCATAACTGGCCAAATAGATGAGGGGAGAGCAGTGGATGTCGTCTCCCTTGGCTTCAATAAGGCTTTTGACACTCTCTCCCATAACATCTTCATAGATAAGCTCAGGCAGTGTGGGTTGGATGAGTGGACAGTGGCATCGATTGAGAACTGGCTCAGTGGCAGAGCTCGGAGGGTTGCAATCCCTGGCAGAGGGTGTAGTTGTAGGTCTGTATCCAGCAGTGTTCCCTGGGGGTCAGTACTGGATCCAGTCTTGTTCCACTTTTCCATCAGTGACCTTGATGAAGGGACAGAGCGCTCCCTCAGCAAGTTTGCTGGAGGAGTGGCTGGTATACCCAAAGTTCAGGGAGACCCGGACATGCTGAAGAGTTGGGCAGAGAGGAACATAATGCAGTTCAACAAAGGGGTCCTGAATGTGGGGCGGGATAACCCCAGGCAACGGCACAGGCTGTGGGAAAGTAGCTCTGTGGAGAAGGAACGGGGGATTCTGGTGGACAAGTAAATCATGAGCCCGCAGTGCCCTTGTGGACAAGGAGGCCAGTGGTATCCTGGGGAGCATTGGGAAAAACATTGAAAACAGGTCAAGGGAGATGATCCTGACCCTCTACCAGTCCTGGTGAGTTCACACCTGGAGTGCTGTGCCCAGCTCTGGGCTCCTCAGTATAAGAAAGACAAGGAACTACTAGAATGGGTCCATTGGAGGGTTATGAAGATGATGAGGCTTTGGAGCATCTCTCTCTCTCTTATGAGGGAAGGTTGAGGGAGCTGAGGCTATTTAGCCTGGAGAAGATTGAGGGGGCCTCATCATTGTATACAGATATTTGAAAGCAGGTGTCAAGAGGATGAGGTCAGAGTCTTTTCAGTGGTTCCCAGTGACAGGATAAGGGGGAGTGGGTATAAACAGAAACCCAGGAAGTTCCATGTGAATATGAGGAAAATCTTCTTTACTGTGAGGATGACTTGAGAGCATTGGAACAGGCTACTCAGAGAGGTTGTAGAGTCTCATTCCCTGGCAATCCTGTTCTAGGTGAACCTACTTTCTCAGGGGGGTTTGGCTAGATAATCTCAGAGGTCCCTTCCAACCCCAACCATTGTGTGTGACTTCATTCTACTAGGTCTGGAAAATAATTTTGAAATCTTGGATATAGATTTTTTTTTTGCTGTGGGCCTTGAGGTTTAAGAAAAGAACTGCATAGGTAATAACGCTTCCATTAGACTCTTTTATCACTCATTTTGTTACTTTAGCTACTAATGACATTCTGTTAATATGTAGCTTTCAGCATGACATAGAAAACCATTATGAATTTTAACATGGAGTAAACAGTCTTTCAGATACAAAAATAAAATATAAAAGAATACTTTTTTATTAAGCCAGAAAAGACAGCCAAATAGGTCACTAAATGTCAACATAGTTATGCTATTTCAATGTGATTATGCCTGCCATGAAAGAAGAATGAAGTATTCTAAGAAGTGACCAGGTGATCAAGCTTTCAACCATGAAAAAATGCTTTTCCTTTTTCTGGTATATCTCAAAAAATTTAATCTTCTGCATGAGATCTTCCCTAGAAACGTTTTAATTAGTGAGAGATGAATCTTAAATGTTTAGTGAGATTTTTAGGTACCGTTCCTTTTTTACAAATGGCTATTTGGACAGAGCTGGTTTGATTCATCACACATAGCTAATTGTTGAACAGTTAACCACTGAGTCTAAGATAATGATTTAGCCTCCCTCTGTAGCACATCAAGATAGAAAGACGTTCCTTCCAGAGAAAAGTTTATTTTCACTACTCTAAATATGCAGTTTTTGATAAAAGCTTCTGGAAATGCTTTCCTCTCTCTCTCAGTAGACTAGAAGAAACACAGACCTAAATTAGTCAGTTCAGATTACATGCCTGACAAGATGGGTGACAGTAGGTGGAAAAACCAAAGCCAAGTTTTGCATGTTATTTAATTCCAAGTAAAATCAATAGATGACAATAAAATGAAATAGCCCATGATAGTTTATTAACAGAGTCCTGCCTAGAACAGCAGTGAAAATACAAGGGTGCTTAGGGATGTGAAAATGGACCTCTTCAGGCCAGAACTGGCAATCTAACAGCCACACCATTTGCTCTGTTGACTGTAATAGAAATCATACAGATCTATATGGGAAAAAACAAAAATTGTAGTATAGCTTTTTTTCACCTGATTGGGAAAGAGATCTTCTGAAAGACTGTCAAAAGCTAAATCTTTCTCCAGAAAATCATCTGAATTCTTCATGGCATTTGAGCATATGATGTGCTTGAAATGTACATGGAGGTCATTGTTTCTGCCTGAGTATGGACCACAGTGAGCACAATTTTCACTTGGTCTTAACACTCACAAATTTCCACTGTTGCTATGTAGAAGCACACAATTGATTAAAAATATTTTTGAGCTGGATCTTTGGTAAGGACCTTGAAATCTGGCTCAAGGATATTCAAGCATAATATAAAGCCTTCAGCCCAACAGGCCAGAAGTTAAACAAAGGAGTCAAACTAATTTTAATGAAAACTAACAAATCTTTTCAGATCCCAACCAAAGATACTAATTTAAAGGCCTGCTTTTCTGATAACTCACAGAACACACTGATCTTGTTCTGCTTTCTCAAAGACACTGAAAATTAAATTGCTTTTTCTCAGTTTAAGTATAGAATCACATTTTATGCTTAGTAGAAGCTTGAACTTGATCACAAGAGCTCATTTAATATAAAAGACATAAGAAAGAGGCACCAGCTCCTATACTCTAAAATGCTTTAAAATACAGTCCAATTTAAAAAATTAAATTTTATGGGACAAAGGAATTTCTTTATGCACAGGAGTAGGAGTGAGTAAAGATCACTGGACTCTGCATTTCTTCCTACAGTGGCCCTAAAAATCATGTTTTTTTGGTTATGCATACTTAATGTGGGAAATCATATTTCTGACTGATAAGAAAGTAGAGAACTTGAAATTATTTCCACACTTACTCAGAAAGAGGTATTTAGAGTAAAAAGACCAAGCATTAGCAAGGTCTGCAGAGTGTGATGAAGGGAAAGGCAGCTGGTGTGGTTCTGTCAGAGTCCCAGTGTCTTGGGGGTTTCAGCAGGCCCAGAGACCTTGTCCTTGACAGAAGCATATCACCAGCAAGTTCACATAAATCCACTGTCTGCACTCCAGGGCACATCTACTGTGTGAGCCACATTTTGCAGAGCATAGCAAACATGAATGTCCTGTGCAGCATCAATTCCTTTGAGTCCCTCAATCTCCTCTGCTGCAGTTGCTGCATTTACAACTGTACATTCTGGTATAGCAGTAAACATAAATGCTTGCATGCAGGCTTATAGGAATGACAATAGTGGTAGCACCAGGCAGGAATTCACAAAAAATACACAACAATGTCAAGGAAATAAGCTAGACTGAAGACATGGAATTAAGGAATCACTATCACAGTGTCCCAAGAGAAACTCACAGAGGTGTTCCTGCTACTCATTTTCTGAAGTGGAAGGAACAAGTCATTTCTAATCCCTCTATTGACTGCCATCTAGGGGCCCTAAGAATTTTATAGTGCATATCTTTTGTGCCATCAGCTGTATTACTTTGTGTGTAGGGAATATAGACAGGAAATTTTCCTTTTCTGTCACCTTAATGGTCATTGATCCAGCAGATGTCTGAGGCAGAAACCTTGTAATTGTAAAGGTTACCCTAGATAATAAATAAAAAAGAAAAATAGAAACTGGAACACTTATTTAGAATTTTCTCTTACTTTGCAACCAGTAAAACTATAAAATAGATGTGATAAGTATCACCCATGACTTTATACAGTAAATTTGAACTACCGAGGCATTAACAGTCAAAGAAAAGGATGGATTTTCCTGAGCCCTGAACACTCTCAGCTTCCTCTGACATAGCCACAATTTCTGGATAATTTCTACTTCAGAAAATAATTTCTTTTATTTTGATGTAATGTTCATTCACTGGGATTTGAAACACCTCAGCACTCATTCATCCAAAAAAAGAGGCTTGGTTGTCATTTTACACTTTTCACATTAATGACACCAAAATTTTTTTGAGAAGATGCTGAAGTCTTTTGGAAAACAAGGAATATTACCACTTTTTTCCTAAAGATTATTGCATAAAAATTATCCCAGCTCACTGAGTTACTCCAGAAACAATTTCCCTAGTCATTAAAGAGGCAGTACTGTGCAGTTTTAGTCAAGGCTGGAGGAATTATTTTATTTTTTGTCTTCAGTGTGATATATATGTGTCCACTCACATACTTGGATATCCTGCATGTAGTTTTCTTTCTTTTTGGAAAAGGTCTGCCTTTCTGCCATGAACTATAAACTTCAAGTTATCAACAAATTAAGGAAGCTACATTTTAAAAATGGGAACTTAAAAACATCAGAGTAGCCTTTTGTATGCATTCAGAGGTTAAGTGTGTTTGACACTGTACAATTATTTTTAGATAAACAATATAGCCTTGCAATGCTAAAAGCCTTGTTATAGATAATTATCTGACCTATTTTTTTTCTTTTTTTCTTTTTTTCTTTTTTTCTTTTTTTCTTTTTTTTTTTTTTATGTTATACAGGATTTAATTTTAATTGGTTGTTACACTGCAGTTCTACTGTGGCCACCCAGAGATCTTTGCAAATAACATATTACTGCAAAATGTTGCATTCATTTCAGTCAGTAAATGCAATTTTAATGAAGGTTGCTTATTTGTTTTGTTACATTTTGAGGGAAAATTAAGTGGGGAAAAAGTGCAAAGAAAACAGTGATGGCTTTTTAAAGATCTCATTAAAAAATAAGCATCTTATCTTCTACCTACCTCTGTGACATAGAAGGCAACATGTTTTGGGCAAAAGATTTACCTTGACTTCAAGTCCTTCCTTTCTTAACTAATTAATGCTCCCAAACATGGGGTCCAAATATAAAGAAAAAAAATCAATCAAGACCTATATACGCCTCAAATATCACCATATTAATAAATAAATTTGGGGGGGGGGAGGGTGGGGTGGGAAATAGTGGGTTTTTTCTGATTTGGATCTCTGCTTTGACCCAGACAATGATGGAGGGAGAAGACAAAAATGGTACCATCATCATTCCAGGAATTAGTGCAGCCCAGAAGATACTGAACTTAATTCTATTACTTTCCATCTTTTACTTCAAAGCCTGTAAAACCAATGGAGCAATTCATATAGTAAAGGGAAAATTTACTGTGAATGAAAATGACAAAATCTGGTGCTCAGAACTAAGTGAGTAGTTGTAAGTGAGGCTGTACAAGACATAATGCACTGCTTGAAGCCTTTCTTCAGTGAGCTTGTAATGTAGGTGCCAAGTGGTACAAAAAATTTTCAGTCTGAGAGTATGGAATAAGGATTGTGAAACTTTAAGACACATTACAGTACAGGGATTCTGCACTCAAAATATCTTATGGTGAATACATACGCCAGAATAGAAAGAAATCAGTCACATTTTTTTAATAATTTCTGAGCAATTGCTGACATTTTTGCTGTCTCAGATTATTGCCTAAAGTCAGCTATTTTCCTATAACGGTCACAATGAGAAATCTTTCTGTACGGTATTAGACTGCAATGAAAAATGAGCATGTCCTAGCAGGGTTACAACTTGTTATGTTGATTGAGGTGAGACACTGAAATTTCCATCTACAGTTTTCTACCTGCAAAATGAAAATAATTATACTTTTTAACAAGATCCTTCTTGACTTTTCAATACTGAAACTATTTTATATTATGTATCTGTATCTGGCTGAGTGAAACTGCTACCAGGAGTACATAAACACATAAGCTGTAATAGGTACAGTAATCTTGAAACAATGTTAATATAAAGTTCATTCAGGATACCACCAAAGGAATTTACAAAAATATCAGATTACTTGTGCTTCACTCTAAGGGCTAGAGGTACCTTAGGTGCATGGGTAGCTGTCACAACCATGCCTGTTCTGCCATACTAAACATGTGTTTGACCAAAGTCATAATTCTTTTGACATGTCTTAAGCCACTCTGTGTGGATATGTGTAGGAGGGAAGAATTACTAGTCAACACAAACTTCAGTCATTCAGACTAGGTGAAAAGGTAGTGCTCATAGCCTGGTGAGTTGGGCAAGCAACAAATAGCCCTTCCCTTGAGGACCTGCTGACAGTTACACTGTGTTTGCTTTTCTGCGCCATTTCACTTAAATAAAACTTTAAGCAGGTGATTTAGCTCCTTAAGAGAGTCTCAGAGAGAGAGAGATTATTCTGGCAGGTGGTCCTTGTTTTCAGCATGCTTGATTGGTACTGTAAACCTATTCACTTATATTCGTGGATAACTTTCCAGTTTCACTCTCCCTGGAGTACTGCTCTTTCAAGCACCACTTTTATACCCTCATATGTAGATAAATTCAGGCTGGCTAGGACTCCTTTTGCATTCTTGTGTTTAATTTTAACTATACAGTAAATATGTGGATAGAATTCTACCCAATAATGAAAGCAAATATTCCACTCTCAGCTGCCTTAAGTGTTCTTCAACATCAACAAAAGGCAGCAGATGGGCCTGTTTGCTGATTTGTTTTAGAGAGGGAGAAAGCAAAAGAGATTTTGTGATATTTTAACCTGTGTTGTATGGGGCATCAGGGTACAGATGTTCTGAGTAAAGATTGCCTCAGATTTCTGCACCACTGAAACTGCTTGGTCTGGTTTAAGGCAATATTTCCGCACGTGGATTTTTTCTTTTCCAGTAGTAAATATTTCCAGATAATTCCTTGCATTGTTCCTCAGCCAGTGTTTCATATGTTTCAAGAACTGTCTTGTCTGTGGATTGCTAATCCCTTAAAGCCTCTGATACATTCTGTGTTTGCCAAAGCTGCTTGCTTTGGGTCAGTGCTCTCTGGCCCATAATTATAACAAAAAAACCCAATCTCTTTGAGATACCAAAGTTCATCTCACCTTAATAGAGAAATAAAAGAGTTAAAACTCAAACACGTGACTGAGTGCACTGGACTAAGTATGCTACTCAAAGGCTGTCAAAGCTTGGACTCTACTCTGGACTCTGTTTCTTGTTTGCTGTGTTTTGGTTTATACAGTGATATTAATATTCATGTCTCCAGAATAAAGAAATTATTTGAGATTTACTTTTAGCTAAACTGTAGAACTGCAGTTCTGTTTGCTGATGCAGCAGATGCTTGGAGAAAAAATAAAATGCTATTACTCTGATAATGAAAATACCAGCTGGTATTTTATTTTGATCCTGAATGTATTTAAATATAGGATAATTTTTTTTCCCTTGTGTACTCTGTTTTCTCCATCAAGTCCATTATCAAAGGTCAAAGGCTAAACAAGCAGTGAGGGCAAAATAGTGGTATCTGTCTGCCTAAACCTAAATGTGTATTTAACTCACAGATAGATTTTAAGGGAATTTAGGAGAGTTAGACACCTACAATTAGTTGTTATTCATCTATTGTCTTGCACCATCCTTTTTGCACAGAATCTCCTTAACTATAATATAGCTTTTCTGTCTGAAATTAAGCATATCTCACCTGATATGCTTAGATATAGTATACCTGTGGAAAACTACAAATCAAAGCAAAATTCCCATGTACTGAAGACAGTAAATGCTCTCTCATCTCTTTCTCTATAAAAATGTCACCCTCATATTCATTATCCATTCTTTTTCTTAATCACTTGGGAAAAATGGGAAGTCTTCTTCCACATCCAGTGGTAGACTTGGGCCTTGAGCCCAGAGATCCAAAATAAAGAAGAAGGAGCAATGAATAGAAATGAGGGCAGGGAGAGAAAAATCATGAGATTTGGGCAAAAAATAAGTAATAAAAGAAGACTTTCATTTCATCTAAAATATTTAGTGTTATGCTTTTTATTGATAACACAAGTTTTTGTGATGAAAAGAAAGCTTTCCAGACTTTCCGTTTTACCAAAAAAATACAGATAAATTTCTCTGGGATGCATAATTTTGTATCCAAATGAAGGATTTTCATTTGAAATCAACTTCTACATTACAAAGAATTTTTATATAAAATTTTCTATCAGTGATGAATCATATATACACTGTATCCTGTACTTTCTGCTGCAAGTTTAATCCTATGTGGTGAAATATTCATTGCCACTATTGTAGTTGATTTCTCAGTGGGTGACTTGCCCACTGTCAGACAGGAGACATGAGGCAGAACCAGCAAGAGCAGGCATTTTCCCAGTCCTACATTTTGTAAGTTTATTTTCTTCCCCCTGATTTTATTAACCTAATTCCTTTGGCAATCCTCTTCTGGCTCAGAATTACCTTTAAATGAACAATCGTAACCTCAGAGGTCTTTGCCCAGACTCCCACAAAAACTTCATGATTACTACTTCCAGCAGACAAAAAACCTATTTCCTGCTTATCCAGAACTTAAAGCAGAATCTTGCTTGTCATAAGATAGACAAAACATCTCAAGAACAGGCTGTTCTCTGGTTGTCAGTGTAAGATGCTTGTGTTTCTGCCTTTCTTCTATTTCTCTTTATTTAGACCTCATGTACGTACCCATCCAAGCAGAAGATGGAATAGTTATTTACCAGAAAATTGAAAGAAAGGCATGATGTTACCACAGGAAAACAGGGTTCAATGATTCCACTTAGATCAGAGTATCAGAAAGAAACAGCGGTCACCAAGGCAAAATCCTCAGCTTTGGTGTGATCTTCTATAAGCTGTGACAAAGCCAGAAGTAATGACTGTGTCAGTGGGGAGAGGGAGGAGGCCAACACTTCTTACAGTAGCCTCCTCATGCATCACTGTCAAGCAGGCTGGAGAGAAAAAAGAAGCAAATCCTCACTGTGAAATTGTTTCTCAGGCAGTGGCAGCAGCAATGCAGTCTGCTGCTCGTGTAGAAAAGGTGTCAGCAGAGGCAACAAAGGTAACCCCATGGAAACAATGGCTTGCTGAATCCATTTAAACAATATCTGGGCAATGTTAGCAAAAAAACTGCACAGCATAAAGATGGAGGAGAGGTATATCAAGGGAGAGTGGAGGGGAGGTATGAGACAGAGAGAAAGTAAGACAGTGCTTTGGAAAAGAAAACACTTCAGCTGAATACTCCTGACTGATTGCAATGTACTGCTCAGCACATGCTGCAAGGCTGTGAGAAGCAGGCATCAGGTAGGGTTCCCATCTGTTGTTAGGGACAAGATCACTCTCTACATAGTAAATGAGAAACTGCCAGAAGCTGAACAGCCTAAATTATAAAAATAATCTGCAGTAAGAGCACCACGAAAAATACTTATGCTCGTCTTTGTTAGAACCGCCTGTTTGAAAGCTCTGGGCCTCCCAAGCAAGGGAGAATGGGCAAAGTCGGTATCAGACTTGGTTTTCCATAAAGAACATATGGAGTAACAAGTCTATGGAGGCTTATGTCTTCTTTAGGCAGAAAAACACCTTCTTGACCTTCTTCATGGTCAAAAACATGGGGTTTCGGTGTCATAGAAAATAATAGAGTGATCCAGCTTAAGCACATCTATGCAAAAAAATCTGTTTTCCCTAAATTATATAGGGCCTGTCTACCTTGTAAGTAACGATTTAGAAATGAGGGCTTGCTCTGAACCTGCTCCATCTCATTTTTATCTAAAAATCCCAACTCTAAAACAAAAGAAGGGCATGATTTAATGGGGTTTCCTGTGCATATTAAGTGGACTAGCATCTTTGAAATGAACAAGGCAGACTGTTTAGTCCATCTCAGCATTTCTCTGCTGTGTAAAAGGATCATTCACTCACAACACTGCAGGTTTTAATTTAAGTTTATAGTTTATTGCTATTTATCACTACTCAACCACCACAATTTTGATGTATACAAATAAAGGCAAGCACATATTACATTGGCTTCAAATAGAGTCACTTAATGTTATGCAATTTTTACTGCCCTCTGTTTAATACTGGTATCCAATAAATAAGTATTGCTAATAATAAAAGTAGAACTGTAATTGAAATAAATCTCATTCCCATTGAAATATAAATGATGTATTTATATAAAGACTATGCTGTCCTACGGGACAAATTATTATATACAGTAGTCTGGAGAGCAAGAGTGTAAGCTCCATGGGGGAAATGTGGCAGAATGTCTGTAAATTTTAAAATTATGGAAGTGAAAAATTTGGCCAGAATTCACTATTAATATATTTATTGTGGTAATATTTCTTTTAATATTCTTTCCTTTCAAACCTCACATCTATATGCCCAGCCCACTTGTTTAATCATGCTATTTCTGTTACTTTTATTTATAGTGGCTGGAAGAATCTGAGAGATAAGTTCATGAAAGCTCCTGCTTGGTCTTTCAACAAATTAGTATTGGTTCTAAAGCAAAATTTTCATTTTGTTCAATTACTTTCATAAGGATGAGGAATCTATTCCAAATCAAACACCACATCCAGATTTAAAATCCTGTTCTTGTAAACTTAATTTCTTCCATCAGTTCGTAAGCTAACACTGATATACTCTCATAGTTAAATATGAGAGTCAGCTGACTAGGAGAAATCCTGCTATTGCCTTTGTAGGACAGTTATTAATTCGCTTTGCCGGGTGTCTACTTCCTAAGAGTTATCATCCCTGTTGAGTAGCACTTTAGATTTTGGCTGGGTTACTCATTCTGCCAAATAACTGTAATTGACATTTATGAGCTTTATATACCTTTATGTACACTTTATATACCTGAAATAATCAAGTTGCAACTACACTTCAGATATTTGCAATTATACAGTATTACTGTCAAAACCAGAAATTATCTTCCCAAAAAAGAAACCAAAGACCTAAACTCTTTTCACTTTATAAACTTGAAAAGAGACTACCAAGACTATAAATTAAACATATTGTAATAATGAATTTTAATACAACACTTAACATTCTTCCAAAAAATATAATCATAAACCCCATAAAAATTTAAGCTATTATCTACCTAATTGCAGGTGAATTAAATGAAAGAAAAGGTAGAAGTATATTTAAAATTTAATAATTTTACACGTTGTGAACTAAACTAATTATATTTTTAACATGATTATAAAGGGGAAGCTTTTTTTTCCATTTTATTTTGTACAATTGAATATTTGGGGAGTGAAAAAGGTCTTATGTGTTTATTAATATAGTCTTTATTGTATATTGCTAGAAACAAAATAAAAAAATAAGCTTAACAGGCACAGTTTGACTGTGAGTTAAAAATATTTTCCTTCAAAATATTAAGAATTTTATAAGTACACCTCACTCAGAAATATTTATTTAATAACATGTTCTGGAGGTGAAGGACTGGAAAAGTAGCATGTGATAAAGTTGCAGTCTCCATGGTAACCTTGATTGTTTTTAATAGCAAGGTGCTGAGACATAAAACATGACTTGATTGGCATCTGCCCTAAGGCATAAACTCCTGTAACATAACCAAAGTGCATTTTTATTTATTAATATTAAGCAACAAGCTACTTTTTTCTTTGCTGCTGATTCTACCACTAGATTTTCAATTTCTAGAATTTTGTAATACACTCTAAACAAAATAATAAGCTCTTATAAAGCAAAAATTAGAACTCCCCTGAGATGTAAAAGGTAGAAATGTTACTGCTTTTGGCCTGTGTTTGCAAAGATTTAGAGAAATGAGAGGCTTGCTATTCTCTGTTAGCAATTAAATTTTTTTGTACTGAAAGTTCCCCAGCTTCAACATCTTTAGACACAGGAGTAAATTTCTCTCTGCTTTCCAGAATAACAATAACTTACACTCATCATTTCTTGTTAGTCACTCTCTCTTTTCTGTTTGATCCAAATCTCTGTTGTCCATATGGTGCTGCTTGATTACAATTTCTTCCCTAGGAATATTCACATTAGAGACAAGTCAGCTGTTGTATTAATTGCAATTCTAACATCACATGGCTAAGTACTCTCTGTTTTCTCTGCCTGGGTATTTGACAGCAATGTACGTGGTGGAAGTGGTATCTGCCCTGAAAATAAATGACACAGGAGCCACCAGTGAAAAAAATTTGTGATAGATGCATTTTATTTGTGCATCCTTGGGATACTATGATTATGAGAGTAGACATTTCAAGCCACAGCCAGTAGTGCTGCTGAAATGGGATTCTTGTAATTCTTACATGTCTTTTGCTAGATGGTTTATACCCTTAAAATCGGGAAGTCATGTTTTGTGCTGAACCTAAAAGCAAAAGGAAGGAAGAGTGGAAGGAGCTGTCCCTCAGCTGTTCCTCATAAGGCCCTGGATCCTTCTTTGCACACAAGGTCAGCTCTTCTCAAAAAAGTGAGCCAGAGGTCCTGTTGCTCTTTTTCACTTCAGCTTTAGCCTAAAAGAACTTAGTGAAGTGATGTTGATTTCTCAGCCTGTGCTCTCTGCTCCTCCACTGGACTCCTCACTGGTGGCTATACATCAGTTTCCTGCTTCAGACTTCCTATCAGAACTAAGGGTTGACAGGAAGCCTACTTTGGTACCAGTATTCCAGAGAGGCTAACAGGGAAATTGCAGTTCAGACAGCTCTCAGACACACTCTTCTGTACATGTGCAGTCATACTTAAAACTTATTTCTGCTTCTGCTACTCCAAACCTACCTCTGTGACTACACAGTGAAGGCAGTTTTTATTACTTTCTCTACTATTTCTCACATGTAAGAGAGGTCCCTAATAATAATTTGTTTCCTTCTTTATTTTCAGGTTACTTTATAGCTATAGCTTCATGCATTCAAAACTCTTTTAAATCAGAAGAACAGCTTTTCTACCTGAGTTAATGACATCATACACTGAGTTAAGAAACTGTGATATGAGATCTACACCATCTTGCACTGCCTAATAGGGTGTCATAAAATCATCCTGGTGAGAGCGCCTCTCCAGTTAAGTTTCACCGCTTACTTTATTATATCACTAATCTGAACAGGTCCACTCCTGCAGAGCATAAACTCTCCAAATGAAGGATCCTGGAAGGAAACTTCCAAGCTGAATATGTCCAGCATAATCTTTCTGGGCTTTTCACACTTTGCTTGGCTTTTCTTAACAAAGTCAGCTACGGCTATAGTTCACAACTCCTGTGCTATTTCATGATCACTGGGAGAATAATGTTTTTTTTCACTCATACCACCAAACCCTAAAGAAAATCTATGCAATACTCAGTAAATATAATCCCGAGTAAAGAAAAGCCAATATAATGGTAATAGGGGTAAATACACCAAATACTGAGAGTAAGGAAGAGAGATTACAAGAAAAATAACATGAGTTAAAACATGTTGAAAGACTATTTTCAAGGCAATATTCAGTCTTTAACATTCAGTCTCTTCAGAGTCATCAGTGTAGAGACCATATCAACAGATTAGCTGATACAGCATCATCACATTTACTACAGATAAGGAATGCTGTTTCACTTTGTGTTGGTGTATGACCAAAAGGTTTATGATACACACATCAGAGCTGAAAAAGATGGCATGGTAGCTCGGGGCCAGACTGGCAGATGTATATTGCTCTATGAGGAAAGAGTTTTTCCCCCTTCTGTTTACCACTGTTAAGACTATTCCTAGTAGGGGTGATAGTGTTCAGACTGTTCTTTTGCTGGAGATGGTTAAGATAAGGGACATTCCATCCATCATTAGAAATTTACATTTGCTATCATAAAGCAAGTTGTTGGGTAAGTTCATTGTTGCAATATGTCCGGGACAGAAAAATCCCACGTTAATACTTCCTGTATAAGGAGTATGTTCCAATTTAACCTCTGTGTTGAGCAACAAAAGAATTTCAGGTTGTGCTGTGATCTGGGCCTGCTGCTCCACATTAATTTCCCTTGTTTAATAGAAGAGAAATGCAGATCTGGGGGGCACTCCAGGTGAACAATGATCATGCCCCTGTGTAGGTTATAACAATGGCGCTTCAAATAGTTCCTTCAAGTAGTTTCTGAATTCTCATCATGTGACTGAAATTGTGCATTTCAATATTTTCTTGATCCACAAGAGATTAAGTCTTCACTAATTCTAATATTCACCAATATACTTGGTTCACAGAAAGCTCATTTTTTATTGAAATCTTGACATCTGTATATCCTTCAGGGTGATTAAGAATGACCCTTTTCTTCTCTATAGACAAACAGAAAGTTCTGGCTCTGTAAGGCTGCTTCATAGGGTTTACATATGTATGTACAGGCCATAGCTGTGATCTTGAAACTTCTGATTTGAGAGTCAAATATAGAAATATTTTAAGAATTACACTGACCAAACTTCATTAAAAAAAAATCAAAATAGAGGATGAATTCTAGAAAGTTTCATCAGTGTGCTCTGTCTATCCACAAATGTAAAAACAATACAACAAAACTTTAGCTGGTTAGCATGTTGGTTTATTACTGATAAATAGTTTCACTGCCTTGCTAATCACTATGGACATTCTTGTTCCTAATAATAATAAGTTACAGCAGCTGAGAGCTCTGTTAGATATCTGGGAAGTATGTCTCAGTCTATCCATGTTTTCTGAATAAAATTTATCCTGCAATTAGTCTGTCAAATGGTGGGACCATGTGCTTCTATGATATCTGTAGTTAATAATGTGCAGAGGATAGCTCTTACACATCAGGTTTTTTAGCATAGTATACTATAGAGATGTATATATATACACTTAATATACATACATATATATCTACACATACACTACATATATATCAGATGTGTGTCTGTGCCTGTCAGTCTGTGTGTGTGTGTGTAACGTATCTACACCCTTTAGAGCAGTGGACTGTCAAGATGTGTAACATTTCCAAAGTTCCAGTGGCTTAACGTGTTCCCTTCAGACAAGACCATTCTGAAGAAATTGACTGTGAAATAAAGAAACACAAATTACTCTTTATTCCTGAAAGAAGTTACAGACTGGGGAAAAAACTGGTGATTACAGTCTCAGTGTTCTTATCACCCATAGGAACACCAGTCTCAGCTCTTTGTGTTTTGCACTTTACACCAGACAATTCTTCTAGGTGTCTCCACTGACTATTGTATCATGGTCTTTTGAGCTTTCCAAACAGAAAATGGAGTCTTTTCCCACTTTCACTTTTCCATGGGGGAATTTCCATACTACAGCTCCAGCAGCTCCATATCCTGAACAGAGCCGTTCAAACCTAATGGTCCTTTCAGTGGCAAAGTATTGTTTCATTAAACTTCAGTCAGGAAATATAGATGGTCTCTGTGGGCTCAGTCATAGCTGCTCAGACACAAGCTGCTCACCAGGTGCACTTTCAACAAGTTCAGGAAGTACACACAAAGGTCAAATGCAAGTAATGACCTCATAAAAATTAGTCAGCCTGGGGAAAATTGATACATACTTTTAAAAATTCTTTCTCAATCTTCAGATCATTATTTTCTCAGACTGGGTGTGACAGGCTTTTTAAGTTAAGAAACAAAATAAAAAGACAAATAAAAGAAAAAAGCTAAATCCACAGAATTAAACCTGTCTTATCTTATAGAATCAGAATATTTTATTATAGAAGAGACCTTTGGAGATCACCTACAAACTAGGTGACCTTCTTTTCAAAGGAAGGGTAGCTTCAAAGTTATATCTTGCTCAGGACCATTTCCACTTGAGTTTTGATTATTTCCAAAGACAAAGGCCCTGTAGCCTGTACAGGAAGCTCTTGTTATTTTTTTTATTCCCTGCAATCAGAATTTGCATCACAAAAGCTTATGCCCAAACCCCTCCAATCCCTTCACTGAGAACCTGCAAATAGTCTGGCTTCATTTTTTTTCTGTAATCTTCCATTAAATACTTGAAGACTGTAATTAGATCCACCTCTTTGGTCTTCTTCCACCTAAACAAATGGAGCTCCCTTAGTCTCTGCCCATATGTTATGTGGTCCAACCCCTGTCATCTTGGTTTTTTTTCATTTTCTTCAGAATTCTTCCCCATTAAAAAAAAAAAAAATCTTTTCTGTTTTCATCAATATTTTTTCTGGTCATGTAAGCTTAAAATTTTTCTTATCCAGCTGTTTTATTCAATTTGCTTGATTGCAAGAGTGCTTTCACATACAGGACTCACCAGTCCACCTTTTTTTTTTTAATTCTTCTGTCCTTAACACACATAAAATATTTTAAACCCAATTCCTTCCCTCCCTGAAAAACCCCCTGGCAAAAAAGACATAGAGCCTTTTTCTCATTACTGAGTTGCTGTTTATTTATACAATAGAAGCTGTATAGCATTTGGGTAAAGTGACAAAGCTACATGATATTAATATTAGGCTGCTCAGCGAGCTGTGGAACTGGCTGTAGTCCATCAGCCAGCTAATTAATGAAAAAAATATGAGAAGTAGAGAGCACTTTCTTCTGATATTGCAAAAGGAAAATAAAAAGGAAGGAAACTTTTTAAAAAAGCACAAAACCCCTTAACATATATTGCTTTTTTATCACAGGCAGTGTATACTACAGCATACACTGAGGGTTGAATTATCCCAGATTACTTACACAGAAATACTGTGTAAAATGGACATCTATGAAAAAATTTTATGATGAGATCCTTTCCTGCTATGCGAGTTTGATATACTTTCCTCTTTCCCATATTAGATAGGAATCTGCTTTCTACACATGTTGTATTGTCCTAGATCTACAATAATCCCTGAAGAGTTTCAAAGACCTGAAGCCATCCTCACAAGAAATGTAGTTCTGCACTGGCTTGAACCTTTGGCTCCTCCTATACTTTTTCTTTTGAACAGAACTGAGTCTCTTAGTTGCAGGAACCAGAGAAATTGACAGCTGTTTTCTCTTTTTCAGAAAAAAAATAAAATCTAGATATTAAGTTCAGCTTCCAGACGTATCACACATGGTAACTTTTCCAGGTGCTTCCCCACAGACTGAAATCATTCCTCTTCCATGTGTCTTCAGGCTACAAAGCAGTCACCTCTATATTGTATAAAAAAAAGAGAAATTTCATTGCCTCACAGGAAGGCAAAATAACCATGTGGAAGGGACTTTACATGTTATTAACTAGGATAGATGATGTAAATAGGATGTAGGTAGCAGATGAACAAGAGTTACTTATTTCATGAAGCAATTAAAAAAAGACAAAATAACTCAGGAGATATTCATTTCTTAAAAAGAAAAAAATGAATTTAGTTTAAAAAATTTTGTGTTTTTTCTAATTAGAATGAGTAGAACAAGATATTTAATTCACTTCTATTATGGGGTTTTTTTTCTGCTCATCTTCAAGTTGTTATGTTAGTAGAAAAAAGACAGACATTATGGTTTATTAGGCAAAAGGTTTTTACGGGAAACATGTCATTTTAATAACATATTTTTCTATGAAGACATGAGATACCTTAGCTTAGCTGGTATCCCAATAGAGTCCAACAGTTCCCTAAGAGAAAGCCAGGTTCAAGTCCTTGCTTTACCTGACTTTCGCATCTTTGTAGATATCACCCAGCCACTAAGAGTCTCTCTGTGATTTTGCCTGGATGTGTGTAAACATGCAGAGCTAAATCATAGTCAGAAAGCTCTGTGTCCAAAAAAGTCTAGCAATCAGGCATAAACATCTCAGTCTGGAAGGTCGCAGAATATTTTTTGCATGTTGTGGGTTGGGTTTGTAACCAGGGAGAAACACCAATTTAGTGTAGTGGTTTGGTCCAAAATACTCATTACTGTTTATCTTCTGTGAGATAAGAATTAGGAGAAACGCAAAGCAGGCACCAACTTGAAAGAATATAAAGAAGTTTATTAACAGACCTAAAAGAAGAAAAGAAAAAAATTATACCATACCTTCAGAACTCTCCTCCTCCCCCCACCTTCCTCCCTTCTCCCACTGACAATGGAAAAAGACAACCCTTAAGATGTTCAGTCTGTTTACCACTTCCATAATAACCTTGTTCAGTCGATTTAGGAAGAGGAGTCTCTTCTTGCTCGTGCTATGAAAACAGTATCACAATGAGACAGCCGCCCACTTCCAAATATTGTTCAGTCCATTTAGGAAGAGGAGTCTCTCTGCTTACGATGTGAGTCCCTTCCCCTGACTTGCAGCTTTTCCCACAACTGCTTTTGAGGGTCCACTCTTGAAGTTTTTTGGGGTACAATTTTAAGGTTGAGCTGTTCAGAAACAAAAAAACAGAGGCCCTTCTCCTTCCCTGGGAGCAAAGGGTCTTTCTTATCTTCATCGTTAGGACTATCTCTGGGAGCATCTCTAGGAACTGAGGTTTTCTCCTTTCCCATTTGGAGCAAAAGTCCTCATCTGGTTCATCTCTCTCTGTCCAAACTTCTCATGAAATTACAGCTGCGGCAGCATCTGCTTATTGCTTATGAGTTGAATACTCCACCCCCCATATCTTCATGAAATTACAACGGGATACTCTGATATATCATAGCTTCACAACAGACTTTCAGCTTTAAGCATCTCCTCTCTCTCTTCCCTCAGGTTTTCAGCTCTTCACAGCAATAAAAGGGTTAATCTCACCTCGGCCTTGCAGCTTTGCAGCTGGAATATTGAATTTTTCTTATTGCAGTGGAGGGGGGCGGTTCCGAGCCTCTCTGGCTGCCCACGGCAAGGCAGTGGGGGGGGTTCCACGTATGGAACAGGCCCATGGCTCCAGGATGGCCGTGGCCTGGCCCGGCCTGGCCCAAGCAGGGCCTGGCCGGGCCTGCTGGCCCCCACACGGGGCCTGCAGCCGCCTGTCCCAGCACCGGAAACGAGAGAGAGCTGGGGGGGAGTTTGTCTATTCTTAAGTGTGGATCACAGAGGCGGTCACAACTTTAAGTGGCTTAAAGAATTGTCCATATTCAAACTGGCCAGCTGATAGGTTCTATCAGGTCCCAGAGGAAGCTGTAAGCACCCCTTAGCAAGGACATCCCTTCCAGGACTATGCTTGCTAACCTATGACAATGCATTAAATTTACCCTAATATATTAGAAACATATTGTTATTAATTATTAATTATCAATGAATTCAGTTTTTGTTAATGTCATGATCTGCAATTATACAGGTTGAAGGTCAAGTCTATTTCTTGAACAAATTTCAGAGCGCTATAGACTTGGAGAAAGAAGGAAAACATGCAGTGCTTCCATTGTTTTCATGTGTCTTTAAAGGTCCTTGATTTCAGGGCAAGATGAGCCAAATATTAATTAGTTAAATATTAACAAAATTCTCCTATTGTTTTGTACTTTATTTTCTACTAGACATATTCCAGTCATCAGTCAGAGCTTTCATTCTTGGAAAGTGAAAGGAAGTACAATAGAAAGAAGACACAAACACAGAGCATTTCCTTCCACACTGCAAGTCCAGATTTTTCAACACCTGAAGATTTCATAAGAAATTAATACAGAGTAAAAAAGAGGTCTTTAAAAAGATCTCAGTTTTGAATAAGATCTCTTTGTAAGCATGTTGCTTATATAATTCTGACTTGTACATCCAGATTCTCTACAGACATTCTCACCAACTTGATGGAGTCTTTAGACAGCCTACCCAATGAATTGAGTAATATAATTTTCTTATTATATTCAATTTAATAATATTCAGCTTACAGATGGTCCCATAGCAAAAACGAGTAGTTAAAAATCAAAACCAACTCATGGTTCTGAGAATTGAAAGAGCCTGACATTTTTCTTTTTAAGTAAATATCATATTTTAATTGCTGCAGCCCCAAGGTAACCATAAAGTCATGAACTGACAGCTCATGCAGATTTTATGAGGCTGTTTACTCTGTTGTTTATGCAAAAAAAGTTTGTTTAGCAACTGCTGCTGCTCCTGATGCTCAGATCACCTGTGAGAAAGCATCTTCCTAAATAAGTAAAAAAAGTACTTAATATTTTACCTGCAATGAAAAACCCAAGAAAAAAATCTGAGTATAAAGTAAAAGTGAGGATTTGTTATGCATATAGAGATGGTGCAAATATTTTTGCTTTGTTGCCTGGCTGTGCTATTCACCTCCCATTTTTATTGCTATTTTCATTCCATTTAAGAGAAGCCGTGGTTGCTCCATCCATGGAAGTGTTCAAGGCCAGTTTGGATGTGGCATTGAACCTAGTCTGGTAGAAAGTGTCCCTGGTCATGACAGGAGAGCTGGAACTAGAGGACCTTTAACATCTCCTCCAACCTAAAGCATTCTATGATTCTGTAAATGGGGACATTTTTCTTGACTGCAAAGATGGACTATGGGTACTTAACATTTTTCATTTTCTAATTTCTTAAGTTTTAACATGAAATTAAAGATGGTTTCAAGGTCTTTTTTATTAGTTTTCCAGGTTTTCAGAGGTTTCTGCAGTTTAATGATGTAGGCCTTACAATACAACACAAGATCATGAAATCACTGAGCTTATGTATTTTAATAAATATTGTGTTCTAGGAATTTATGTTAGCATGAGGATCAATTTCTAGGCAGTTTGTATGCCATCCAATGGATTTTATGAATGATATAACCTAACTCAAATCTATGATGTAATTTGCACTCTGGCAATCAGTGATACCAGTAATATTTTTGAAGACACAATATATAATTTTTAACAAACAAGTATTTTTAGAAAGTATATGGATGCTGCAACAGCAAACAGCTAGTAATAACCTGAAGCTCTATACTGAGATATTTAGAGGTCTAATGTGCTGGGACTCTCCCATTCTAAAAAAATTTGAAACAAGTTATTTTAATTTTCATTATGTGCTTTTCAAACTAAGATTTGATGTCCAGTGTTTTATACAAATGGTACTATCTATTCCAGTTGTACCTGATTTTTTGTCCTAGCTGCTTCTATATTCCACAATTTAATGGCAGATAACTCTATTTCTACTTAACAGAATAAGTACTGTCCATACCTTTCCACTTCAAAAAACACATCTTCAGCTTTCCTAATCACCTGAAACCACAATCACTTCTAGCTAGCAAGCTGAAATATTACAATGGGGGACATTTTCTAAGGCATAAAACCCTCAATTACATACCATTTAGAGTCAATTGGAATTTGAAACCTTTCTGCTTATGTATATGTTTGGCATTATTAACTCACATCCTTTTCTATTTAATCCCATGACAATCAATTAACCAGGAAGGATGTGGTAGACCCCAACTGTAAAGGACACATTGTCCTTGCAGTATGAGACTCAAATAAAGTACTATGTACAGGGATTAATAGATTTTACCTTTAGTTATTCTACCACCTTGGCCATGATTCAGAAATGTATAGAAGCACATGCTGGGATTTATGCTCATTTCTTTCATATTAAAGCCAATGAGGCATAAGCAAATTCTTAAATAAGGTCAAAGAGACGTTAATATAAGAGACTTTACTTTGTGAATTACTCTTTCAAAAACAGAAGAAAGAGAAATTTGCCAAACTTTTGTGTCTGATATGTCTCAAAGTTTAGAACTACACATCTTAGAAAGCCTGGAAAGAAAGAATTATTCCCAATTAGTAATGAAGAAATCAATCCATATTTTTACTATAATATAATAGTCTGAATAGAAGAAATGAAAACTTTGGAAGTATCAAAGCATTTAGAACTATTCTCTTTCTCAGTGTAAGTCAAGCTTCCTTACTTATGTCAATTAAATATTTATTTAATTAAATTATATATTATTGCTTTAAAAATAATGAAGGCATTGAGATTGTGAAGAAGTGACTTGTTAATCTTGCAAAAACCCGCAAAGTCCTTCTTGCAACTAATTATTACCTTTTGTGAAATCCACAATCATTATTAGAAAGCCAGAGGTCTAGGATTTCTTTGTTGTTCCATTAACTTGAAAGGAAATTATATATTATTATTCATTTGTGACTTCCCAGAGAATAATCACACTGGGGTGGGAAGGAGGGCGTTGTGCTGCAGTAGTTGCCAGCATAAAGTATAGTAGCTTTTTGTCTCTGAAAAAAGAAAAGATGCCTTAAAAAAAGAAGCATTTTTTAAAAGCTCTACTTTTAAAAAGCATTAAAGATTTTGTACTGTGCCAAAAAAGGACATCTGTTCTATAAGCTGTACCTCAACAAGATGACATTGGTTGTCATGTCAAATCTCAACAGGCCACCTTTACTCATGTTCTGCTAAGTCAAGAAATGCCACTGCAGCAAAATGAAACGTAACCTTTAATATTTCTTTCTTTGGTCTGGGCTTCAGTGAAATGCAAGAGAAATGTAAGAAATGCTTCCCTCTCGGTGGATTTGGTTTAAACCAGCCTCTCTCCTTTAGAGCTATTGTCAGCTGGGAGTTCTTCCAAGAAGAAAGAGAGGTTATTTTGTGTTCCCCTTTTAGTCCTTGTCAGAAGAAGATAAAATTAGATTAATGTATATGCCTGTCTATTTTGTTACTGCAGAAAGCTAGAAGTACTGGTGCAAGACTTGCATTTTATTTAATGTTCCTGGCTCAGATACAAACATCCATAGGTTTTGTATGGATTACGTAATGGAGCTTCACTGCTCTTCAGAGGCATGGCTTTAGGACTGATAGAGTTCAACAGCTATCTGTCCCTACCAGGAGTCTCTCAGTTAGAAGTACCTCTAGAATTTCTTCAGACCTCTTAGTTACCATTCAGGAAATACAGATATCCTAATTTGTCTCACAGATCACTTGAAAGTGTGCAGAGAAGAAGTTGATAAACTTAGTTTTCCTGTTTCCTTGCCATCATATCTATTTAGCATAACAGTATGCTAAGTACTGCTATTTTTCTTTTTACAGAAGGCATTCTGTGTTTAAAAATGGAAATGAAAAGGGACAATCTCAGCTAATAGTTTGTAAAAAACCTTCATCCTGCTTGGTCTGCCTATCTTATTTTTCTTTCTCTTCTCAGGGGTACATTAGTTCTATTGCACTACTCGAATGAAATTTCCATTAATGACAAGCTAAAATAAGTTAATGATGCCTGTGGAATAGAACCTGGCTAGAGGCATATGGCCTTCACCATGCCTCTGAAATGCTGCTTTGCCAAGAAAATGCTATGTCTCCCCAAAACACTTTTAAGCCTCATGAGTTGCAAAGAACTGGTTGGTCTCCATCCTTCTCAGATCAGTTTATAAGGACTACAGGAGTCAAGGAGAAGTAACAGAACTGCTCAAGAAAAACTTTCCCTTTTTTTTTTTTATTGTTTACTTCTGTTTTGTCTCCAAGAATGGCTTTTACAAAGAATGGGATTTTGTTGTTATAAAGAAGTTACTCCTGTTCACTGAAGATTAGGTAGTTCCTGTTAATATTCTTCATTTGCTAAACACCTGCAAAAAATATTTTCCCTGACATGGAAGTCCTAACAGGGTGTCCCATTCCAGATCCGACTGGTAGAATGGACTGCAGGAGCTATAACACCCTCTGCACGGCTCATCTCTCACAGCAGGTTTATCCCTACGCAGAGATATGAGACATAGTGGCTGTATTTGCTCACCATGTTTTGAAAGATATCATGTGCATTAAAAACTGGACAGTTGGCTCTTTCAGGAGGAATTAAACAGATTAATTTTTACTTCTAACCTTTCCTTCCCAATTTTTTCTTTCCCCACACAGGTGTTTATAAATAGCATCCACAATCCACATGGCATGAATTGGAAATGTTAGGATCTGCTACTTTGGCAAAAAAAGGTTGCATTGTTCAGGGGACAGGAACCAGAGCAGAATATTTTGTTGCACTGTGGGAAAGTGCTGATAAATCTTTAAACTGATGGTAATACCTTCAGCTGTATTAAAGAAGCCAGAAGATTTTTGGTAGAGTATAAAGTCTGCCAATACTGAATCAGAGCAGCTCTTCTGTTCACCTTGTCGTTTCATATACCTAGTTCTTCATTTCAGCAGCTACTTACAGATTGGCATTTGAGGTTTAATTGATACCTAGTGTGCTGCTGGAATGTAATGTCTTCCTTAGCAAAATTTATTCTTTACTGTGCTCAGGAGAAACATTTTTGTAATTTATTGGGCACTTCTGGGAAGTGAAAACATTATAATTGTCACAGAAAAGACACATGCAAACATGTTTCCCTTTACTTAATTTACTGTTGTGAGGAACAGACATCTCAATACATTTGCAACAGAGTAGGACTCTGCAAACGAAGAAATAATATTTTCCAGACAACATAAATCAATGTCACTCTGCTGATGTTAATGCATACTCATAAATCTACATGAGCTAAGAATCTGTCCCACAAACCATCTGCCACTACTGATACCTTGACTATCCAGTGAATGATTGACACAGGATGTCCAGTTAGCTTTAACTTATATTTGAAGACACCAATTCATTTTTTCAGACCTAAAATGCGCTTAAAGAGAGACAGAATTGTAATGACCCTGAGAGAATTTTCCTTTTTAATAATCCAAAAACTTTTATTGTAATAAATACCTGATTCAAAATCTTGTCACAGAACATGCCTCAGGAGATGAAATTAGTTCATACAGTATAAGGATGTTTTTATCATAAGTTTTCATACAATTTTTTCAGATTATTTCAAAGAATTGTACTTAGTTGTATTCCAAAATAAGATAATAGAGGTCATAAATGTAACATAATATGTAACTCCCACATATCTTAATATTGTCTACTGCATAATTTTTCCCTTTTAAGATGAAATTAATATTTTGCTCAAAATTCAATATGAGTCTGAAACTCGAAAATAAATTTTGCTGTAAAAACTTCTGGTTTTTTGTATTTTGTAATGTGTGCTAAAGAATGTTTTTCAAATAATTGCATTTTTGCAACATTTGTGCATGAAACTTAAGATCAAAGCTATCTTTTAGAAACAAATTATAAAACTTAGAAAGCAAATACAGACCTTTTTTTGACACAAAATATTACTACTATTTAATGCAATAATTTTATATAAATATATAAATTTTTTAATTATAGTAATTAACATTATGAAAACTCTTAACAATCAGGGAAATTTTAATTTGAAATATAATCTTTATGAATTTTTATTCCTTTTTTTCTTTTCTTCCTTTTTTTTTCCCTGTCCAGTGTACTAGATTGAAAAAAGTTCTTTTTTTTTTTTTTTTTTTTTGCATTCCCTTTCCGTTCAAACAAAACTCCATCAATTCTTCATTGAAACAAAGCTGTTAAAGAAATGACAGTGCTTCAGTGACACAATATTGATAAAATACAGCCAAAATTGATTCTCAATTTATGATCTAGTGATAGAGTGGGAATGTCATTTATATCCTTATTTGTCTCATAAAAATATACTAGAACTTTTAATTTTTTCCTTCTCCAAGAGAATAACACTTAGGAAAAAAAACATATTTACATGTGCAGGAATGTTTGTGATTCTGGTGGCTTTCTCTCTGTAGTTTGGGAATGGGAACACACACAAAACTCTAGTAAGGGGCTTGAAGACTTTTGCTGTAACACTGTACTCAGTTCACATTGGTCAAAACTTTTGGTAACATATTTTATCTTTGCTACTTGTTTTTTGAAGTAGCAGGTATATGTGGGGAACAGTGGATGTTGTGTTGCAAGAATTCAATGAACAGAACAACAGAAAGAACATTATTTTGTGGGCCATTGAGTAACTGAAACTTTTCTCTTATACAAGAATAAGCTGCCAGTAGGCATAAAATAGTTTGAAAACTATTGTGAATTTGCAGATCATATTGTGTCCTAGATTTGTATCTGTTTGCCCACTGGCCTTCATGAGCATATTAAACTCCTTCAGGGGTGTGTTCTTTTGACTACTAAAGCACCCAGCAGTTCATACATTATTTTTAGTTCAGAAAACTCCAATTCATGAAAGCTGATACTTAACCAAGTGTGTTCTTTTTACTGTCGGGGGTCAATACTCTGTCCTCGTCAGTGGCATCAAATGCTACAAAATTATGGCAGGAATTTGAAAACTGGATGTAGAACAGTGCAGATGCAAGGGCACTTGTACATTGCTCATGCAATTGCTCTCTTTGAACAAACAGGGATCTGATGTTCAGGATGTCACAGGTATTACACTGATAACGTGGATAAAGTGGATAAAGAACTAAGGCAGACAAATTCAGTGATGGACAATGATAAAGTAATGCTTCTGCTTATACATGATGGTGCATGAATACCTCAGCTGGATAGACTGCATGAATTGTACTTTGAAGAAAGATGGAAGTTAACTTTGTGTCACTCACTTCCAAAATTTATTTTGGAGCACCTCACCTTGGTAAAAGATACCTCAGGTTGTCTCACAATGTAGCACTTCCAGAAGGCAGTAGTATTGCAACACAGTAAGGACAGCTGGAGGGGTCACTGATCCATTAAGCAGGAACAAAGCAGCAAATAAATGACTCAAAGAGCATAGTTAAGGGGATGACTGTTCATAAGGTGTTTTCAATAATTTCTGGACCACAATGAATCGGGTTATTTTGCTGATTCAGTCATGCCTGACACGTTATGAACTTGGCAAACAGCAGTTGTTCCCCTCCACCACTTGCTCTCAGAAACACTGTGCCTAACCAACCTGATTGCACAACGATTAAAAGGTCATCAAATCTACTGAAGAATCTGAGCTGTGCAAACAGACAGGGAGAAAAGAAGGAAAACAGGCAGAAACAGAAATTGTGTACAATCAGCATAAATGGAGAAACAGACCATAAGTAGAGACTGAAGGAGATAATGCAATTTTCTGCCAGCTTACATTCCAGAAGAGAAACCACTAGCCTCAAAGTCTGTCCTTGGAGACAAAACACAATAATGGAAAAGAAGTTGCTTGTAGTTAGGGAACGGAAGGAAAGATGGTGATGTAGCAAAATTGAGACATTAGAAATCTTAGGAATTTCTTACAAAAATAAGAAAGTCAAAAAATAAGAAGAATCAGGGTTCCTTGTTTACTTGCACTTTACATAATAAAATTTGGTTCAAGCTACAGATTTCAGAAAAAAAAAAAGATAAAGCAAGTTATGATTGTTCTAAGCGAGCTGGAATATTTTAATCTTCTATAACGGCAGTGAAAAATCAAGAGTTTCAGTCTTCAGGAAGAGAACATGCATATACATACCCAGGGGATTACAATGTAAAAGATTGCAATGCAATTAAATAAACATGCTTACTTTAATCACTCTTCCAAATTGAAATTGAAGAGTTTTTTAGCATGGGATTTATTATATTTGTTTGTTTGTTTTTTAAGTCAGGAGACATGTATTTATTTAGATATGTTGATATCAATAGTGAGTCTCTTTTGCCATAAAAACTCTCTTAATTTTTCTCTTTAAAAGTTCACAAAGTGTTGGGACAGGAAAAATAAGTGAAGTCCAGGATCATCTGGAAGGTTCCCATCCAGTTAACAAAGACTATTTAAACACCTTTTCTTTACACATAACATTTGCTATTACACAAGTAAATCAGTTATAAATATTACTTGTCTGTGAAAAATGTCAGTGTGCCCGAGTGTGTTCCAAAGAAGTTGTGGGCAGGAGCAGATGAAGTGGCAAAGCTAAAGCATACACCTCTCATGAGGCTGATGGATGAGGCTGTATCTGTTGCTTTACAGCTGAGTCATGCAGTCAAGGCATTCTTGGCCAAAAACACAAGGCCAAACCTCACACCTATGTGGATACCTTTACTTAACATTCCCTCTTACATGGTACTTTATAATTACCCTGCTCCTTTTGCAATAGGAGTAAAATTCAAATTAGGGGAGTAGTTCTATTAAGCAGTCCTGAGCACTTACGGTAGAGAAATTACATTCGTGCTTTATAGTGTATATGAAAATTTAGGACAGATGTGACTCACTGGAGGTCAAGCAAAGGGAAAACTTATTTTTGTCCATTGAATCAGTGGTAGAAAAAAAAGCCCATTTAATGCCCTATGAATTTGCAGTTTACTTTAGGGGAATTTGCCAGTTGCAGACATAAAACCTCCTTGATTGCTACAAGCACAGAAGCCTTTTCTAAACTCCTGAGTGAACTTGAAGTTATAGATTTGGCATTGTTAGCAGGTCACTAAAAATTCCAGGTCCCACTAGTCCTGTACTGTCCAAACCCTGCTTTCCACAAATTAGATTCCTAATACAGAACCCAAAGCAGCACAAGGGGAGGGAGTGAGAGAGGGAGGGAGGGAGTGAAGGAGGGAAGGCAGGCATGTGGCTGAAATTGTGGACTTCTTACATAAAAGAAACTTGGAGTGTCAACCTTTGCCTGTTTCCCAATACAATAAATCTTTGAATTAACTGTGTTCATGAGCATTTAAAATGAAAAGCCAGCTCTACTTCCTGCCAGCCACTTTAACAAAATGAAGTACAGAGGGAAAAAAAGAAGATCAAAGAGTAGAAAGGCAAAAAAAAAAGCTGAACAGGCATATAGACTTTGGCACATAGAAAATTAAAACAGTTTAAAAATTGTCTTCACTTAATAGCAACCCAAACTGTTTGAAATAATTGCTGTTCAGCAACAGAGATAAAGATATGCTACTTCACATAAATACTTAATGACTTCAACATGAGGAACTAACTATAATGGAGAGTCATATTAAAATATAAAAGCCACCAATAGAAGTTGCAGCAGCAATCCAATCTCTAAAGTTCCATTTTATGGTGAGCTGCAGGTTTGGTGATTAGTGATGGGTGCAAAAGCATTATAATTCACAGCAAACCTGATAAGTACCATTGTGATTATCCTTTTTAAATGCAAACAGCAAAGAGGACAACTGTAAGTGTTATTCAGAAAGCTCTACTGCTGAAACCATCTTTTTGAATGTCAAAATACAAGTAAATTTTGAAAAGCGGCAGAAAATATTTTCTAATACTCTAAAATAATGTCTTCTGGAGCTTTCAAAGTAACACACGCAGAGAATGAAAACATTTTTGATGTTTATCTTTAGGTTTTTTATCATCACAGATGACAAATTCAACTTAATTTCAAATTCAAATATTGGTGACTGAATAAAGGATGCAAGCCTTTCAAATGTGGAATATAAATATCAACTGGGGAGAAAAATGCAGTATAGTACAATAACATACATATGGATTTTCTCTGAAACATTTATGTTAAAAATGGATATGTTATAAACAGTTATATATGAGAGTAGAGTTTGTTAATTTTATGAAATTATAGCTAATGTATTCAAATACATCAATATTGTAATTTAGTTTTTTTTCTTACAATGATAGGAAAAAAAAAAGAAGGATGGAAGAAAAAGTTTCAGGTCATTTAATTCCACTAACATTCTTTAAAAAAGAGAAAAAAAGAAGTGTAAAACTCTTGATTATTTTACCAGCTAGATTTAAAGTAAACTTCAAGGAATTATTCTAATTGGATTATATATTTATTTTAGAATTAAGGAGTTCCACTAGCACAAGTACTTCTACTTCCTTAGAAGCTCCACATGCTCAGGATCTGAAGAACAAAAAAAAGTCTTGGGTTATAGAAAGGAAAAAAAAATATCTGGCCTTCCTGTTCAGTTCTGCTTCTTACTCTCGTGTATTTATCCATGGAAAAGCATGTACAACCACAATCCTTATGCTTAGATCCTTTGATCTTGACAGAATTCCCTCTACTAAAGAAATTCTGAGAAAGTCAACCTTACTTTTTAACCAATCTAGACTGTAGAGGAATTGCCTGTATTATTGAATTACATATTTCCAAATGAATCACTCAGATTCCTCTGATGAGCTGCACTTCATAGCAAAGAAGTATGCTTACAGGAGGTGGATATGTCTTTGTGACTTAAAACACCAGTATCAGGACTCATAAATTATAACACTTTTTCTCACTACAGCTACCACAGTACAGGAAACAGGGCATGATTACAGTCTTCAATCTCTAGTTTCATTTTTTTAGATATTTTATCATCTGATGTAAATTAGAGATGCCTTCAGGTCCTTTTAACTCACCATTGACATAATCATCTTGCTTACAATGACAGCAGTCATAAAAATGCAAAATAAAATCAAGAACAAAGGCATAACTAGCATTTTTTGTCTCTCAGCCATTACCACTAAGCCCAAATCTTTCATGATTTCAAGTTGTTGCTAAGTGTATTGCCTTATTTCCCTCAAAACCTCACTGCAATATCTTCTTTATCATGCAGCTCTTAATTCAAGTAGTACACAGAAACAACATGATAAGACTTAAAAGTTTTCATGAGGTTAAAGAAATAAACCTTCAGGAAAAGCAATATAGTTCCCTCATGTTGTCTGATCTGAAAGCATACCTTCATACTGTTTTTTCCTTTTGCCATGTGTAGAAATTTAAAGATATCCAGGATGGACTATTAGACATCCAAAAGTAGTCCCTGTTCTTTTACATCTATATTACTCCATGCATCTAATTCAACCCCTAGTATTAAGAAGCAGTTTGGAAACACTCAGTGTACAAATTTAGCCCTGGGAGCTGAGATTCCAAGGGCTTGAATGGTTAATGAAACATTGCCAGATTTCCCAGCAGCCATATTAAGATTTACCTTTCATACCAATATGACACAAAGGCATCAAAACTGCACTCTGACCTTCATTCATGTAATTCAGTTAAAGTACATCAATCTTATTTTCTTTTCTTGGTTGAGTGGAGATCATGCTGTTTCATTTTAGGAATAATTTGCCCATGGTGTATTAAATAGCACATTATGTGTCAGTGAAATGTGATATTATGAAAAAAAGAGGGATAGCAGAAAGAAATGTGCTTAGCAAAAAAAAAAAAAAAAATTAAAAAAATCTATGAATTATCTCTTCTGTGCTCTGCAAGATGATTGCCTTTGCACCCAGTCAAAGACAGTATCACGTAATCAGTTTTTGCTCAGAATTTGATGTCTCTCCACTCCAAGAAGAAAGAAACAGACCAGTTAAAAGATGATGGCTGAGATTAAAAGGAAAAATCAGTTATCAAAGGCAAGACTGAAGAAGATTGAACTGCCTAAATTAAAAAATGGAATCTAAGACCTGAAGCTTGCTTGCTGCCCGTGTTTCCTAGGCATTGGTATTTTGCAATATGTTGTTCAGGCCTTTGCAGGCGAAGCCCTAACTATAGTACACCTCTTTGTAAAAATTAAACATAAGTGCTACTCAATGACTCTGATTTGGTACCGTGGCACAAATATCCAAAATGCAGATTAAATTTAATCAATGACTGCTACTGCTACAGTTTTCCATAGTAGTCAACCATAGAGAAAAAAAGCTCTCCTCAGAGGAAGAGGATGCAAGCCCAAATTTCTTATCTGCCAGGTGAAGGCTCTATCAGGAGTCAGGTATGAGTCTGTGCTCATGTCTCTGTGTGTGTAAAGATACATGAAAATATTTGGCTTACTCCTTTTTCTCTTCTATTGAGGATAATATCAGAAAGTTGTATTCATTTGTGATTAAAATATATCTTACATTGCAATATTACCTACACAGTTTACAAGATCTCCTCAATATGATTTCTTACTTTGCTTTATGCTCCTGACATCTCAGTCTACATTTTTAATTCTATTACCTAGAGCATAAATTTAATGTAACTAGATTTTTTAAATAAACATATCCCAAAGCTGTATTCCATACTTTTGCTATTTTGTCTACAGTATCTAATCTTTGTTTATGTAGGTAAAAGACTTTGATGATGTCATTTTATTATCAGTAACTTAGGAAGCTTTTCAAAGTAGCAAGGCCAGACTTTCCAGGTTGTGGATTTCATTGATATAAAAATATCTGTGAGTATTACACAGATTATTTCAAGTACTAAATTCAGGACTATGTATTTAATCAGACTGCTAGACCTCTTCTACCACATGTGGACTTCAGTACAGTTGTCCCTTTACCCTCTACATTGCTCTTGTCTTTGTGCTAAGCAATAAGGTTACCCTGTGACCTTCCTTTAGACAGTGGTTGTCCATTAAATAAATGTTAATTCATCCCAGCATCATCATTCTAATAGATTATAATGACCTTAGGTTCCTTCTAGGCTGAAATGAAGACAATAGTTTTACCAAATGGTTTATTCCAAGACTTAATTAGATTCTGAATCCTTTAAGAAGTACAGTAAAACCCTTCTAGCAATGCAAACCTTTCACACAGAGTCAGGCAACCCTAATTGTTCATCTTCTAGACCAGTGTGTTAAAATGCTATTAGCACAAAAATTGTAACTCTGGCTACCTTGCTTTGTGAGAGTATTCTAGACAGGGAATGGGCCATATCCATGCCACCACAGTAACTCTTGGTGGGAAAATATTTAATTGTAGTTCCAGATTTCAGACAAGACCCAGCAGACTATGAAAGAGATAATCACACTCAATGTTCTTTAAATCCTAAATTCAGCATGCTCACCCTTATTTCTGTCTGTATGGACTGTGGCAGTGAGCTTTCCATCCTAGTCTGGCTTCTTTAGCTTTCCTAAAACATATGATAAGATTAACACATGCTCCTAAGATTTTCTGAGAGAAATTAATATGGACTGGGGTATTTCTGCATCAGGTGAAATCTTGACTACATTTTGTTTGGTGTGTATATTTTCTTAACAGTTATTTAATGTGAGAAGTGGAACATTCATTTTAGTTGGGATAAATAGACACTACAATTATACTTTACACTTGCAGTGAGCTAAAACTTTCTAAAAGAAAATTAGACAAATCACAGATGAAAATATTTTGAAAATAATAACAAGCACAATAGGCTACTAAAAAACTAAAAAAAATAGTATCTAAATTTTACTTCTTTTAGCTGGGCATATTGCTTCCCTCTTAAAATAATAAAACTAAATCCTTGAGATAGCTTTGTATGACATAACACTAGCTTTTCCCAATTTTTCTTTCTGCCTTTTAAGAGCTATTTTGTGCTACACCAAGGTATACAGCTCACCTCTATACATCTGCTCATTCACATAAAAAGTGAAAATGAGAAAATTTGTGGATTGTGATAAAGATACATTAATAGGTGAAGTAAAAGCTGTGTGTGGAGTTGCTTCCAGTAAAATAGGGCTGCATCAAAGGTGTTGGTTACTCAGTAAGACAAATGCCTCTTCAAATGTCCTGTTCTTCTTTCTCTAGGTTTTTTTATTTGGCTGAGCACAACATCATATATTCTGGAATATGTGTTTGGTCAGTGGGAGTCAGCTATCTTGGCAATCTCCCCTCCCAGCTTCTTGTGCACCTCCATCCCACTCGCACCCACTTGCACTGCTCAACAATAGCTTGGTGTGCTATCAAACATTGGTGTGCTATCAACATTGTCTTGGTCACAAATCAAAACCAGCACCATACAAGCTGCTATGACTAAAATTAACTCTACCTGTGAGAAAACCAGTACAAGAGCTTATTATTACTGCATTTTATTACAATAAAGGTGTTGATGAGCATTAAAAACATTAGGAGTCTACCTGAACCTCTACAGTGTTTCTCCAATTCCTGTGTGCTGTAAGGTTCATTCAAAAGATTCACATGGGGATATAAGAAATCCTAGGAAGGATATTTCTATTCTGTTTACTTCCCTTCAGCCTATATTTGTGAGATGTTTCAAGTCCAGTGCCAGATCCAGCTATTAAATAGGCACTAATTCTTGGGTAGCACATTAACCAATATTAACAAGCAGGCCCTGTGAGCAGTTTAATACTATTGACATACAGCATTGACAGATAAAAAGACTGAAACACTTAAAAGTTCTTTGGTTATGATTTAAGGCTGAGTTGGACTGACCTTACCCATTTAAGCTTTTTAGGATTTTAACTTCTACATCTGTATGGGTCATCCTATGCTTCTATTTAGTCAAATGATGAAATTAGGCTCAAAGCTCAGGTAATCTGACCTATTTTGCCTATATCACTTCTACATACTTTAGATATTTTCGTCAGGATGAGATGAACCAAAGATGTTCTTTCTCCCATTTCATGATAAAACAAATATACATGATCTAGATGGACAACTTGGATGTAGTTTACAACACTTTACCAGATGAATCTAGATACAAATCATCTCATGACTGATTTTTATTCTATTTTTGACACCAACTAACCTTGTCATCTAAACTACTTTAAATGTTGAAATGCTTTCATGACCACAAGGTTTTGTCATCTAAAATACTCAAAGCTCTCAACAAAAGTTCTAACACAATGAGATACTTTATCTACTCACACTCAAGCACAGACCACAAAAGGGTTTAGCCAAAAACCAGTTTTTGTAGGAGGGGATAGCTATTATCTTAGCATCAGAAAGCCATTAGAAACTGATAAGTTTGGCATGTTAAATGGCCACAGGTAAAAAATTATCTCTGATATTCTGGTGAAATAATCTCAAGATGAGAAATTTTAACAAGTTCCTACTTTTTTATTGAATCAGTACCACCATATTCTGTGTTCCACTAAAGCAACACAGGGAATCTCCTAATCATTGTAGACTACCACTGCTACTTATTAACCAAGTGCACTTATTAACCAAATGTTATTAAAATAATAATAATAATAATAATAGTAATAATAATAATAATTTCTTCCGTTGCTATTTGTGCAGGAAGAAATTCACTCCTTCAAGATTCTCAGAAACATATTTCATTGCACCTTGAAGATGATTTCTAAGTCCTTGACAAATATTCTGGGGAGATAAAGGGTATTAAAACTGGCCAATGATAAGAGATGAGATAGGACGCCGAATCCTCAGTTACACAGATTTAGTGGTTATGGACTTTACCAGAAGGGCAGCAGCATTTATTCTAGGAAATTCTGTCTCTGACAAACAAAAGACACTTCTACAGAAGATAAACTTTTATTTTGCTGTGACTGAAAAGCTGCCTCACCGTGACAGCAATAACTTTCTCTGTAGGATGAATATGTTTGCTGATACAAGCACCTAGACATTCCTTGTCACAGTAGACATGGTGAAAGAGAAAAGTTTCACAGTTTGGGTTGTTTCCTGCTTATATATTTCACCTTTCTCTGAGGTGTTATTAATGTTATAATCAGGTATAAATTATTGTACTATTTCACTATATTAGTATCTACTGTATTCACACTAGATATTTCACTAGTTGTGGAACACCAAGTATCTTGTGCAAAAACAGTGTAAATGTATAAAGAAGAAAACAAGATGAGAAATAAGTACAGCAAGGCTCCATCACTAAGTCCATGCAAAATATGACTGTACTACCTCTTGGTTTTAGTTAGCTTCACAAGCTTGATTCTCCCTAGTTATGCCTAGAGGCCTGCAAAGATCTTTACATTTTGCCTTTTAAGGCTTGTACAGAAATTAACTGACTATACTGTTAAAGCTGTACTAATTTTTGGCATCATTACACATTGTTTCTTTACAGAAAATTAGCAAGAGACTGTAATCCTGAAAACCTGTAGAGAATAAAGGTTTTTGCACACCATTATGTAAATCAGCTAATTAAAGGTGCAGAAATTATAGATTTGAGAGTGGCGACATCTGCTAAATATGACTTTTTCTCTATATTTTCTTCTTCAAGAGTGCTGGGGACGACTGTGTTACATCTCAGGGTTTTTTTGTTCTTCCTTCACATACCTTTGTGTTGCTTGTATTCAATTCACATCTAAACTTCACAAACACAATGTTTAGAGATTTACTTTCTTTCAAATAAAACCTGAGAATACAGAGAAACAGATAATAGCTTCAGGGAGGTCAGGAAATGATCTGTCAGTAACTATTGGCAAAAAAAACCTGCTGTTAGAACTGAAAGTGGATGCAGGTCATCAAAATGATGCTCTAGACTGTTTGAACAGTTCTCTACTCCTGTAATAGGAGCTTGACCACATATCTGAAATGCAGACGAGTATTTGAAGATATGCAAAGTTAGGAGTCTGAATCTGTAGCTGGGAGAATTCTTCTAAGGTGTTTGTGTAACGTTCTAACCCATCTCTGGTAATGGCTGTAATGGGTGCTTAGGAATAGAAAGATAGCTCTTGAGGATATTCTCCCTGTTATCCAGTAATTAATAGCCATCAATAGAAATTTCTACTAAAATTTACCTGCCCCCTTTCTTAAGTACATCACTAGTAACTACTGCCTTGGTCTACTCTTGGCAACGAAGCCAGACCAACAAACAATTCTTTTAGAATTGCAGTTATTAGCACAGATACATCAACCTGTATGTAACAGATCCCTTTCTAGATTCTTCCTGATATTAACCCATACAAAAAACCAGGGGGTTTGAATATCTCTATCATGTAGTTTTCTGGCTTAACTTTCAACTAAAACATTAGCTGCCACACTGAGGGCAGCTTTTCTGTTCATCTCTCAGATGACTCTTTTGACTACAGACTAGTACTCTTGAATTTTCCCAGTTTGATACAACAGTGCCAGTCTTCATTAAAGATATTAACTTCTTCACAGAAAAAGAGTACTCCCCAAAGTGTGTCCTTGTTTTATGGTGTTTCTTCATTTTCCAGCTGTGTACAGAGGTAATCCAACCAGCTATTTTAAATTCAACAGATATAAAATTAGATACGATGATTTTTTTTTTTTAAGTGCAGAAAAATGATTCCTAGGAATGTTAAGTCACAAATGTGTATATTTACCTGTTCTCCAAAGCTCTGCAGCCAGAGCTGAATAACTTATTCATTTTCAGATTTATGTCGGATTCTTGGAGTTACATGCAAGAACAGGGCTGTAGCTTTTGAAATCCTTTGCATGTGTAATCTCACAGTTCATGCAAACCAGCATTTGCAAACTAAAAATTTCTGAAGCATGATTTGAAGACGGAAATCTTTGGTGCAGCGCATGCTTCCACTGTTTTTTATATACATTAATTCACTTTCTGGAAATCCACACTACAGGATAATACAAGTGAAAAAGAGCAGATTAAACAAGGTATATTCTAAATTCTGGCATTCCTAAATAGCTTAATTAATTGTAATTATTTTGCTGTAAATTTGGCAAAAATAGTTAATATACACAGAAATGTCTGCTAGAAAAGCAGGTTAGAAACAAACACATTTGTACACTAAAAAGTGTAGATAAAACATCTGAAGTATGTATAATTACATGTTCATACATAGTGCTCTCTACTTAGTTTAGATTAAGTATTGCATATGTTAAAAAGCAAGCACTGTACTAACTACACATAATAAGAACTTATTCAAATGTTATGGCTCCACCTTTGATAAAATTTTATTGGAAAGCTGCTCATAAAAACTCATAAAAATTTATAATTTCTTGGAATGCAATTTCAAATAACAGCCTATAGTGAATTTTAAAATGTTGAATTAGAAAATGTCTTGTAAAATTAAACTGCTGCTTAATGCATAATAATATTTCATTTAAAACTTCCAGCAACATGTTGTGGTAGTATTTAAATAAAGAGGAAAAGTTATTAAAGTAGTTCCTTCGTTGCTTTACAATTTTAAAATGAATTGCCTGCTTCTTAAATATGTGAACTATTTTGGCAGAATGTTTAAAACAAAAACCTAATGGAATACAGCTGTTCAAAGTTAACAAAGATGAGTCAGTGGTGAAGATGTCCAACCTGGCTGAACAGAGAAGTTTGTCTGGAACTCAGGAAAAAAAAGAGAATTTATGACATTAGGTAGAAGAGGCAGGGAACTCAGGAGGACTACAAGGATGTTGTGAGGTTATGCAGGGAGAAGATTAGAAGGGACAAAGTTCAACTAGAACTTTTTCTGGATAGTGCCATAAAAGACAATAAAAATGTTTCTGTAACTGCATCAGTGAAAGAGGGTCTAAGGAGAATCTC
Organism: Aphelocoma coerulescens; assembly: GCF_041296385.1. Lineage (NCBI taxonomy): Eukaryota > Metazoa > Chordata > Aves > Passeriformes > Corvidae > Aphelocoma > Aphelocoma coerulescens. The sequence continues at coordinate 28,248,654 of NC_091015.1, forward strand.
CATCCTTTAGAGGATGTGGGAGGAAACATTGTGACAAAGGATGAGGAAGAGTTTGATTCACTTAATTCCTTCTTTACTTAAGGCTTTATATTAAGACCAGTTGTTCTCCAGGTACCCACACCTTGTCCTGTCACTACACAGCCTTGTAAAAACTCTCTCTCCAGCTTTCTTGTAGGCCTCACTTAGGTGTTGGAAGACTGCTGCTTGGTCTTCCTGGAGCCTTCTCCAGGCTGAAAAACCCCAGCTCTCTCAGCCTGTCTTCATAGGAGAGGCGCTCCAGCCCTCTGATCATGTTGGTGGCCTCCTCTAAACTTGCTCCAATAGGTCCATGTCACTCCTATGCCTGGGGCCCCAGAGCGGGACACAGGGCTCCAGGTGGGGGCTCATCAGAGTGGAGTACAGGGGAAAAAAGCAAAGATAAATTTGAAACTTTACAACATTCTCCGTGTTACTTATTATATAAAGATGGAGCATCTGAAGGGCATACACAATGTCCAAAAAAACTCTGATAAAGGTCAAATTCAATAAATGGAATAATGACTCTGATTCACTAACAATTTCTGTTATTTAGTTCTATTGTCCCTTTGTCCCTGAGTTTGTGTTTGTATAAAGGAGTGTCAGACAAATAGATTCTGAAAATTTCAAATTAAGTAAATCACTATAATACCAACCCTGGAGGGAAGGTTACAGATGCTGAAGGAAGCCTAATCTGAATCAATAGCCAGAGAGAAGGATTCATTCATTTCTTTTTACACTTAAATGTAGCCTGCAATTTCTCATATGGCCGGCAGAAACTCTGGGTGGCTGATAAGTATCAGGAAATTCTCTCAGCTTGATCTGCTTCGCAGTGTTTTGCAAAAGCAAAAGGATACAAGCACTGAAAAGAGTTTTGTGGTAATTCATTTGTGTGCCCTTTTCAAAGCTAATTAAACACAGAAACTTTCTATATCATCTATCAACTGGGTTTTATTTATTTATTGTACAAAATAACCACATCACATATCAAAAGCAACAAATGATAAGAAATAATTCCGTGTTCTATGTACTAAATCTGAAATGCACATTAATGAAGCACCAGCAAGTTTGACAAAATGCCATGGCATAATTATTTCCTAATTAGCTAGTGTAGTCAAACATGTAGGATTTACTGCTACTTACATGACTTTTCATTGTAGAACTCAAAAAAGGAAATGATAATGGCTTCATGCTGTAAAGACAATTCTTTTTGGTTTTGGTTCGTCTGCTTAGATAGTTTCAAAATGACATTGTATGCTGAAGGACCCCATGTTTAGTGTCATTTTTTATTTCATTTTGAAATCTCTCTAGAGTATGAAATACAAAATGACAAAGACACTTGAATTGAATAATAAGTGCATGTCACAATTGTGTTTACTATGTTCTTCTATCCAAGATCCTAATGCCAAGTCTTTATTGTAAATCACATTGATCTATAATTACAATGAACTGTTAAGCTTTTGTATTCACAGAGTTTTTGGAAATAAATCAATGCATCATACAGAATCAGTATCAAATGTGCAACAGAAAAGTATTTCTGCCTAGAAATATTGTAAACTTAGATAGATTACTCTGAATTAATACAGATTTTTTTTTTATTTAAAACTAAAAGTGAGAAATATTATTTCTTTTCCTTTAATAAAAGAAAATTTTTGTATAAGTCTTTGTTCAAAGAAAAATTTTCTGAAGGCTTTCTTGCATACTGAAAGGAGTGATCTAATGAGCTGTATTTTTCAGCTTGAGGAACAAAACCTACAATTTAAACTCAGCTGATTGATATGGGTCAATCTGAAGATAATAGGCTGGTATTTTGAAAAGTGTCTGTGTTCCCAAACTGAGAGCACACAAGTATGTTGAGAGAATAATATACTCAAATTCTACTGTGGCTTTTTAATGGAGATCAGGAAAGCATTTTACCAACAAAGAGGTTTCCGATTTCTTCTAACATGGAAGGAAGGAACACTGGAGATGATTTTACCACACTGCGATACCTTTACTTTCTGCAGTTTACAGCTCATATTTAGTAGCCCACTAGTTATGAAAAGTGAATTGTATCCAAACAAACAAGGCAATGTAAAAATAAACAGAGTGAAGTTAGGTGCATTGGAATTTTTTTTAAATGGTAACACCCTGTCCTTAGATAAAGGGCCAAGAGATTCTTAATATCCCCAGCATGACAAAAACTCTTGAGAACTTCTATACCCTATCATGTCCAACCAAACAGTAGAAGTAACCCCACACAGACACTTGTGGATTTTCTGATAAATACTGATATTATCCTACTTTTTTTAGCTTGATAAGGTCACCTCCCAATTTAATGCTTAAAACCCTATACAATTGCAAAGGTAATGTAGACCAGACTCTATTATAATCTTACGTGAAGACTGTGGGTGAGGAAATTTAACTGCACTCTGCCATCTAGATGTACCTTATCAAGCAACATTTAACTTATTTTATGTAACTTAAAATTGTGCTTTTAATCAAAAAGCAGTGGTATAAAACAGGATCTGGTGGGTTGAAGATCCAAAACAGATCATTTACATCTTTTTCATTGCATGTATACATGTATACATGTAGTGTCTGCTTCTTTCATTTTCTACTTCTCAAAACTTACATTTTCAGAAAACCATTGTTGAGATTCAGAGCAGATGTTGCATACTACAGAGACCCTGTATATTTAAAAAAAACATGGGAAATTCCAATTAATAAGGTCACATATCTAGACAAAGATGAACACTTTTCTTCACCATGGCACAGAAACATGGAGTCAGAAGGGGAGTGAATAGCATGGAAACATTTACAGTGCCTTCTGTGATTTTTCAAGTAGGCAACACTCTCCTATTACAAAACTGACTCTTTTGCAAGCATGTTTTCAACAAGACTAGTGTGACTCAGGTCAGGCATTCCTCATTCAGCAATAATAAAAACAGGTCAAGGAGAAGACTTAGAACACTCATACAGAAAAAATGTCACCACCTCCACCTCTGTCACTGAGTGATCCACAAGTCTGAGCTCAGTGACCAATTGCATATATCACAGTATTGAAGGATGCATTGCACTTATAAATGGTGTCCACAGACTTTGAAATCTTCCTCTGAAAGTTTAGCTGATGTAAAGAGGGATTTCAGTTAGAAGATACAAACTGCCTGCATATTCAATGGAGAAAGATAGCACCTACATCTTCTACAGTGCTTTTCATCAGCACATCTTAAAGTCCTTAAAGTTTTTGTTTTTTTTTTTTATTCCACCATGTCCTTATTTCTATATACTTTTTTTCAGGGCTTCTACTCATAATCAAATCTCTGCATAAAGTTTCCTGTAATATAGAATTTTGAAAATTAATAGATAATTTTAGAAATCCTTCTTCCAAAAGGCAGAAATTTGCCTCACCAGTGTGCAGGGGAATTAATTTTCTCGCTACGCAGTCTCTAGCAATTGATACAGTACTTACCTGTAGATTTACTGATTTACCATTTTGTGTGAAATATTCCTTGCAAAACAGCTGAGTGGTTTTAAACCTTAGTATTCTTTATACACTGAAAGATGCACACACTTTCAAACTGACAGTCCCACTTTTATCTAAAGGAGTTAGATATTTGTCCATCAATATCAGGTCCAAACAAAAACCAGATATGATGCTAAAGAAAGAGCAGCCCATTCACTAGGAAGCCTATGTGTTATATGCCCTTAGAAGATAAATTTCTGTAAGAGAGGCTTTGTGGACTGATTTCTAGAAGGGCAGACCAGAGTTTAATTATACAAACACAGGATTTGAAAGATCATCAAGATACAGCTATCTACAATTTAATTGTCTAGACTAAGCTTGAGGCCTAGGATGTCTGCATAGACAATGTAGCAACAATAAGGAGAGCTATCTCTATAGATTTTTGAATGGAGAAAAAATTCACTAAAAATGGAGGCAAAAGGAGCTGCAGATTGTTCTCTGGAGATGCTGTCTTCCCAGAATGTTTACAGAGATTAAAAGTCTATCATTTAGGTACCTATATTTAAGTAAAGTAAATCCCATCTTCATTGTCTCAAAACTTTGAAATTTCTCCTTTAACACATCCCCAAAATGTCCACTTGAAGTACCACTCTGTTGGTAGCCTTTGAAGTCAGTATTCCACAGCACTGAACCAATCACTTTATTTATAAAACTGTACTCTTGAAAGGATATTGGTTTATTACAGTAAAACCCAGTGAGTCGGTGCTAACTTGTTTTGAATGCTCTAAATTTTCCATGGACTCAGAACATTTAAAATCTTTTTTTTAAATACCTCTGAGGCAAACTGCAAAAACCAGACTTCCTACTGAGGAGCTGGTCACTCCTTGGCATTCTAAACTCTGAAAACTGTAAATGATAGTTCTGCTATTGAATGTGTTTGCATTTTCCACAGCAGGATAATACATTTTCCTATTTATAAACTCAAAAAATTCTTCAGTACCTACCGTAACCTGCCTACACAAGTGAAAGCTTATTTCTTTGTGCTCACCATGGTGTAGCTCATTTCTTGATGCACAGAGAAGGACATTGTAAATAACATTTTAACACCCACTTCCCATTTCATATCGAACAAACAGAATGTATGGCTAGCCCATTTAAAGTAGAATAAGGTCAATAAATACATAGGAACTGTTAGTCATGTCTGTAATCTGCCACATACAGCAAAAAGAATCACCATTAAAGAGGTAAAAAAGCTGATGTAACAGGGCTTGCTTTAGCTTCACTAACTGTAAAAAACTAGCCCTGCTGTTATTTCTCCTCCTTTCTATGCTTCCTGCTTTTACCTGCATTACAAAATCAGCACTGTGATCAACACACTGATTTTGACCAGAGGAGACTTGAGCTGAAGGCACACAACATGCAAGCTGTGCCTTTCACTTAGTTCTGCTGTGAACACATATGATTTACTACAGAACATGTTTCACAGCACCAATCACAGGTAACTCTAGAAGAAAAAATTCTAAGTGAATTAGGAGAGGAAGTGAGATGAAGGTTACAGGATCAGACAAAGCAACCACCTCCACTGCTTAGGATTTAAAGGAGAGAGGGGTAAAATGAAAGAATTGTTTTGTGATGATTGAGTATCAATTCTAATACTGAAGACAGCTTTAGTTTCAACTAACATTTTAAACTTTTGCAGTAAAAAAAAGAGGAAAAATACCAGCTGAATTCACATTCTTAATAGCAATTCTCCATGGACTTAAGCAATGGTAGTGTTTAAATGAAATTATGCTTCATATTTAGAAGCTGAGATAATTACTGAAAGCTTAACTTACATACTGGCGTTGAGCTCGGTCCAGTTTCCAGGCCTCACGTTTTTTTTTTTTTGCTACTGACTTCTTGAAGGAATAACCCATGCTAATTAATTAATATTTATACTCCTCATGTCAACCAATTATCAGGGTAAATTTTAGTTCATTTCCCTTGAACTGAAGAAAATAAAAGCTAAGGCAGTCCACCCATTGGTAAGCACGAAGAAAGAGAATCTTAAAACACACCTGGTCCAGGAACATTATAAATTAACTGCAAGAAGGCAGTTGTAAAAACTTAAAAGAAAAGTGAAATAAAATAATGGTATTATGTAAGCTTTTCTAACCCTGAGAGAGCTGACTCTTTACAAAATAATTTATTTTTTGATATCAAAGCACTTCAATCTCAACTTTCTTTTAATAGATGGCTTTAGTGACTGTATTTGTGATGGCAGGAACCTTAGAGAACACATTGCACCAATGCTGTAGCTCATGAAGGAACAGACGCAGTGTAGTGTATCATGACAGGCTGAAATGGAATTCCAGCCGTGTGAAGGTAAATTTTCCAGCTGTGCTAGCACAGATTGGAATAACTCACTCATGACTGCTGCAGAAGAAAGTGTCAGTCTATATCTCAAACTGTAGCTATCAACCACTTTGTACCACTGCCTTCAGCAGAAAGGGAAAAATTCAAAAGTAACAATGTGAGATTGATGCATTTCTGGGAAGTAACTCACAGTATTATAATATTTTTGCAACCTTTATTTTTCAATTTAAATATTTTCTACTCTGAGTTTATGAACTTTCAGATATTTTTTAAGTGGGTATACTACTTATAGCCATAATGTTCTTTTTTTTCCTTTAGAGTGGCTGCTTTGTTACACATATTCAATGTGCTAGTGAAGATTGTTCTACTATCATGAGTAATTAATAAAGTTAGTTACGTCCACACATAACTGTAAAATGGGAATAGAACTACAAGAAGAATATATACATGGGAGGATAATGCAGAATGATTGCAGGAGGACCTGGGGCATCACAAAATGGACTCTTAAAAACATCAGTCACTAAATCAAAAATGTATTAGGTTTTCTTTGAAAAAGAACAGGTGAATTTTGAGCAAGTGAACTTGTAGAATCAACAACACTGATTTTAACTAAGCACATTTTTTTCCTATTCAACAGTTCAGAAGTCACACTGAGTCTCTCAGGTCTTATTTCTGTGATTAAAATTCATCAGACATCCAGCTATTTGGCTTGTGCTTACCGGAAATGGGATTTCTAAATTGGTTTCCTATCTAATGCAGGCTTGGAGTAGTTTGGACTTCAAGATCAGACAAATACAAGTCTTTGAACAGGGACATAGGAACCTAAAATGTGCAAAAATAGCAACAGAAGATACATATTAACATCACTGAGTTTAGATAATGCTTCTCTCTCCTTGCTTTATTCCTGGCCTCATGATATGTTACAATACACAGAATGCGAGACAAAACCTTCAAAAGGAAAATACAGCATAAAAACAAACAAGACAACTGAAGATAGGAAGGATGAAGAATGCCAAAATTCTAATGGCAGTTGGTGTCTGGTCTCACTATCACAGATTTCAGACATAAAAAATCATCAGAAAAAGCAATCCTGTATTAAAATGGTGAGAAAATAGTTGGAATATAGAAATGTTCTCATTAAAAATTTCTTTGTTTTTATATGACAATTTAGTAGCTTCTGTGCCCATAGAAGTGCAAGTATATCAGGGGAAGTCTGTAACTATCATCTATACACTTGCTCAGTTGTATATTTATAACTATAAATCAAAACAGAACATTGTATTGAATGTGAAGGGAAAGGAAAATCTTCCTCTGCTCTTATGCAAGAAATACATAAAGTGCAGACATGATCCTCAGTGCTTCACAACCACTCACACTTCTCTCCTTATTACATACACATCTGGGTGTTTTATGTGACTCAGTGAAAACTTACTGTTCCTTGGTGGTTCATACCTGTCAGTTTGCCTGAAATGAAAGGAAAATGCCTCTTCAGGTGATACAGTGCCTTTTGTGCTCTCATCCTTTTTCCAGCACGCATTTCACATACCACTAATCTCATAATTTCTGACTTTTGTCTTGTCTCACAGTGACTTTCTGTAGGAGTTTAAATCCTCTCAGAAAAACTGTGCAGCCACTCAAAAATATCACTCCTTCCTGAGCCAACCAAACCTTTCAAACACCTAGAAAAGGCCCTAGAACAAGTAACTACTAAACCTCTAAAAACTGGAGTCCATACCTATCTCTGCAATAGCATTTAAAGTCGTTGAACTGTGTCTGTTTAAACAACATTTATTTCAGCGAAAATCTTCATTAGCTGTTTGGCAAATTCACTCAACTTCTGCCAGCTGCGGGACTGGATAGAAAATGAACGCTAATTGGACTTTGAGGTAGCAAATTTGACACTCTACAGAAAAAGAACTATCTGAAAATTTGCAGCTGGGGTTTAGGTTTGTTTTGGTTTGCTTAATTTTGATACTTCTTTCACCACAGATGTCAAAATCTTACAAGGCTTTGAAACAGATGAAAATGATTTATTCCAGACCCAACCAGCTTTTCACCAGCTGTAGAAAAGTCAAACTGGGTGGGAGAGGAGATACTCATTTTAGTATTTCTCTATTTAAATTTGACTCAAGCATCCATGACAAATATTAGGCTCCATTCACAGACTATTTATAAAAGGCAGAAGGGAAATTATACTGAACTGCCAGAAAGAAGGTTCATGTCTGCAGAACTCAAAGCAGTGTTTTAAGAGTGATTTACAGCACCTGGTGACAGCAAAAGTGAATAACCATGTCCTGTCTCACTCCTTTGTACTGCTATGCATTATCATGCCACATGAAAACAAACACCACAGAGAAGGAAACAATTCTTGAAAGCCTAGCCACGGGTTCAGTTACACAGAATTGGTGTAACTACTGTGCACCCAGGTTAAAGTAGCCTGGCCATCTCGGAAGAGGAAACATTAGGAAAGCTAATGCTCCTGATGAGATGCTGCAAACCCACCCCCTAAAGCAAAAAACCCAACCAACCAACCAAAAAACAAGCAAAACAAAAAACCTACCAAAAAAACCCCAAACCAAACCAAACCCCCTGAAAAGTGAAAACTCATATGTGACAGTAGGAAAACTTGTAGGAAAATGAGTTGGATGTAAATACACATTCTTGCACACAAGACATGTAGAATTTGTACAACAAGGAAATAAAATATTTATAAGACTCCCAGATGCCATGGGTTTCTAGAGCTGAAGCACACTTTTATATACTCCTGATAATCCTTGCTGCTCTATTCCCTGCTTTTTAATGTTTCATCATGACCCTCCTGCAATGGCAGTGGAAGATACAGTATATATATTCAATATATACTCACTCTAATGTGTAATGCGGTGGCACAATAATGTTTTCCTGGTTTAATTTTTGGCTTTTGTTTATTTTGACAAAACTTATCATTCTTTGAGTGCATTTCAGAGGATTCCCACAGTGATGCCAAGATCTCTTACATGGAAATAACCCATTTGGAAAATAATGCCAAGTATACAGAGTAATCTGGAGATCATTATTCTTTATCTGGCCTACTTTGCCCAGTTTGGTCCTCCTCAGTAGAATATACTGACATAGTGTGGTGTGAGTGCAGCAAAGGACCACCAAGATGACTCAGACATTGCAGCACATAGTGTCTGAGGAGAGGCTGGGATAACTGGGTTCATCCAGTCTAAAAGAGGATGAAAAGAGGTCTGGTTACTATCTATGTCTGATGTGAAAACATTGAGAGAATGAAAACAGACTTTTCCTGAAGGTTCATGGTGACAGGACAAAAGACTGTAGACACAAAATCTACTGAAGGAAATTCCAGGCAAATGTTAGGAAAAACTTTCATATTATTGGAATAGGTTCCCCTGAGAGGTTATATAATCTGCATCCTTGGACATATGTTCTAAACACAACACTGAGAAGAGTCATCTACCTGGTCCTTCTTTTAGCAGGTCAGTGGACTTAATGACTCTCATATAACCCTCCCAACCAAAATTGTTTTATGACTCTTTGATTGAGGTAAGGGCAATTCTCTGTTTAGCTGTTCTGTAATGTTAGGAAATATTCACAGCTTTTTCTATTCATTTTACTGAAGGATGAATTTCAGTGAAATGGAGATAGGGTCACCTTCACAGCAATGTCCAATATAGAATTTTTACTGCATTCACTCTGCTAAAGGCAAAGTACAGGGAGAGGTAAAAAGAAGCACAGTTTGCATCTAATTAGTTGATTATAAGTATTTTTTAATATATGAAAATGATTTATTTATTTTGCTGTCTTTCTGGAACAAAATAATCTGTTCTGGATGCAGTATTCATGTCAACATGTTCACAAGAAAAAATGGTACAGTTTCGTCCATAACGTTTATATTTTTCTAACCCAAACTAACATCATGTTTTTCTCATTATGGCAGTCATTTTGCAATCATGTTGTAACTCCTCTGAACAGTTTTTCTCTCAATGGCTCAGCTCTACCTTTTCACATGTGTCATAACAATGTTTGTGTTGTTCTCTAATGAGCCAGATCAAGGAAGCTGAAGACATATCAAGATGAAAACCCAACAGTTTGCAGCCAGGTTATTTGCATGAACTGGACCACTGCATGGGCACATGAAGAAGGTTTTGAGAGAAAAAATGAGACTCCTTCATGTCTTATTAAAGCAATGACAGAGGCGGTCCTGATGATGTAAACAATGAAGATACCATACATTAGTAATGTCAGAACCTAGCACGATACTTAGGAGAAAACTTTTTTACTGCTGTATCATATTTTTTGCTTCAGAGAGAGGAATATCTGGAGGTATAATAATGCCTAAGCAATATGGTGGAGGCTAATTTCTGATAAAGAATCTGACTTTTGTACACTGCTCACTTTCTCCTTTCCTCCTTTTTTTTTTCCTGATGTTTGAATCTTTTCCATGTATTTAGCTTGATTGCACAATCAGCATTCTGAAAAATCCCATTTTCTCTCTCTATTCCCTTTCATCTTTTTACTGTCCATAAATAGAGGCAAGCCAGGAAGGGGAGATAAGTATATATCTATAATTGTAGCAGTATAAAAACAACCCTTGAAACATATTAATCACTGACTAATCTTCCATACTAATTTATCCCACTTGTCTGACAGCAGCTCTTTCCTCCTCTGATCTTTCCTATTCTGAGACCAAGACTTCATGATCATATTCCTGGCTAGCGGATGCAGCAAATTGGTATTATCATTTGACTACAGCTTCCTGTTTCCCGTTATATGACAACTGTCAACTTTCTGCACAGTCAGGAAAATATAAATTCTCATTTAGGAGAAGAGAAGAGAAGAGAAGAGAAGAGAAGAGAAGAGAAGAGAAGAGAAGAGAAGAGAAGAGAAGAGAAGAGAAGAGAAGAGAAGAGAAGAGAAGAGAAGAGAAGAGAAGAGAAGAGAAGAGAAGAGAAGAGAAGAGAAGAGAAGAGAAGAGAAGAGAAGAGAAGAGAAGAGAAGAGAAGAGAAGAGAAGAGAAGGAGAAAAGAGAATTTTTTCCTAAATGTGTTAACAATGTGAAAATGAAATTTTTTGCACTGTTATTATATCTTTTGAGAAGCATGAGAAAGAGATAAAGGAGACATAAATGAGGTAGGATAGAAAAAGAGCAAGTCTTGAACATGAATATTCTCCCCTTTAACACAGCTAAGAGCACAAAAGACCAGATCCTAGGACCCCTATGCCCAGTCCTACTTCCTGCAATGAGACTTTCAGCCAAATAAATTTTGGTGGAACTAAGGAAATCAGTACTTGATTGTAAATGAAGAAATGTTTTGACATCAAAAAATAAGTTATGATTACCTGTTGCTTATCCTGAACCTATATTAAGCAAATGAGTCAAGGTTAGCTACTAACAAGTGTTAATAATAGATGCAAGTACCTGGCATAGCCAGCCCTTAGTTTCTAAGTTACCTTCCTCTTTCTTTACTTTGAAGTCAGGGAAGCATTTCTCCTATATACTTTCTACTTGGTAGCTTCAGAAACAAAAGAAAAGATTGTGTGACCCACTGTTCTCTACAATGGCCTATAAGTCAAATGGATTTGACCCTTCTCCACTGCTTTTTGGTTTGTTGTTCATTCATCTTGGTTGTCAGGGCTCTGTATTTCTTGGTGATGATGTGAAATGTGAAAATGCCTCCTCTTCTGTGGCTACTTTTTATTTTTTAAAGGATAAAAATAGATTGACTCTCCAGACTCTTCCAGAAGAAAAGAAATAGAAAGGAAAAGAAATAGAACAAAATGATCTGCTGAGCTTTGTCAATAGGATATGCCTTTCCCATTGCCTCCCTCCAAAAATACCTAGAAAAATAGTGAAAAAATAATTTAACAAAAAATTTATGTGTTCCATTTTCTAGTATTGTGCACTGGTTCCTTTTTGGTTTTGTTTTTGTTTTTTTTTTTTGGTTTTTTTTTTTTGTTTTTTTTTTTTTTTAAATTCAGATTATTAAAATGCTAAAGGAATATATATTAGTATACTATATGTATTTTAAAGTAAACTCTTGCCTTTGGTCATTTTGGGTACTACCTTTCCATATTGACTTTTTCAATAATAAATTTGTTCTACTGTGTTATTTCCCTCTTAAAAGTAGTTCATTGACTAGTTTCAGCTCCACTCCAGTAACTCAGGATATTGGCATTGTTTTGTACATTTTTCTGATGAGAAGAAATATGAAATAATAGACATTGTAATTTCTCAGTACTTCCTGTCTGGAGGCACAAGTCTGACTTGTTACTTCTGAAACAGTGTTTAACAAAATACAGCATGTGATGTGTTAAATACAGAATGCAATGTGTTAAACACACTTTAGTATGTACTTTAAAAAATAGTTGGCAGATGCTGAAATTTCATTCAGAAGAGTAGCATGAATTTTTTACTCAGAAAAGAAAAATATCTTGGTAGTCAGCTGTACAGAGTTAATAGACCAAATTATAGCCTCATTTAAGCTATTATAAATCCATAGCCACTGCTAGTGAATTTAAATTTAGACTAAGCTTAATGACAGGAAAATTTGGGTAATACAGCAAGGGGAGATGCAGTTCACATGCTAATCAACAGAGCAGGAAGATTTTGATGACAACTGGTTACGTGAAAAAGATGACATCTATAAAGGACTGGAACTGTGGCAGGACAGGCTACCTGCTCAAGATCCAAGGTATGTGCACATATCCAGCTTTTGAGGGGATACTTATGAACTGCTCATCTGCTCTGGGTGTGAGTGATGGAAGTCTCTTCTTACTCCCTTCTCCCCTAGTTTTATGGTCACATTCCTGGGTAGCTACAATTTTTGAACCATCCAAATTTTCTTGAAATAAAGAAAACAGCTCTCACTCAGTTAACCTACAGACAAAGTGTTGATTAACTGTCCATCTAGTCTTTACTCTAGTGTCTACTTTTTGCAGCTGATTTTATGCAGACACTTAAGCAGTTGTCTGGACATATCTCACCGTAACATAAATGAGTCTCTCTACTTCATGTCTCATAACATGAAATACATCAGATGCATGTTTCTTGGTTCTGTCATTGCTATTTTAACACTTTCTTCACAGAAAAAGGGAAGCGTGAAAATAAAGGTAGTCTTTGTAATAGGTGTATCAGATACATATATTCACATCCACATCCAAACTAAAGAATGCAAGAGAGAGAGGCAAAAATTTAAAAACCTCATTTAAACTGTAAAGGCATTGATATTCCTTTTACATGGATATTATTAATTTTCAATGTCTTCTGCGAGTTCAACAGGCACAATGCAAAACCACATCAATCTTTTTTTCTGTCTTTTTCAGTCAGGTGAGTTCACAAGTTTCACAATCTCATTTTCAGATGGAACAGGTGGGTGTACAAACACTGTGTAAACAACAAATTCTTGGCAAGGCTGTGTGTTACCATTATCTCTTCTAGACACCAGACAGAGAGGAAAACCAGCTCCAGCTTCTCTTAGTGCCAGACACCTGTTCATTTTTCTTCCATTGCATCTGCTTCACCTTCTGGTGCTCTATCAATTGTTTTTCGGCTGTGGCATAACTCTCCTCAGCAGAAATTATTCCAGAGGGTCTGGAATGTCTCTGGGTTTGCAATTAAATGTACCTGTGTCTTAAGAATGATCTTCAACTAAAGATTCATAATAAGAAGATGCCCAAGGAGAAAAGTCTTACTGGCTTTCTAGAAGCAACACTGTTAATCATATTGTAACAAATCAGAACCCTTAGCCAGACAGAGAGCTGAGAGTACATTCTACTAGTAACAAAAGATTTCGCGGAATATTTAGAATTCCATGTAGAGAACAGCTTCTAATTGGACAGAAAGAAAAAGACCCATAGGACAGCTGGAGTAAAGCAATTGTTCTGCCTTGTCACTTGGTTGTTGATGCAGGCAATGCATACACATTAATGGCAGGAAGTTCTGTGGTTCTGAATTACTATATATTCCCTTCAATAAAACAGTTCTATTTCTAATTTATCAGTCTGGTGGCAGAATCCCAAATCTTATCTTAGTTAAGATGATTCCAAAAATCTCAGATTTTGAGCAGATGGTGACAACTTGATGAGGCTGTGTTGGAGTTGGGGAAAAGGAAGTTAATATTTCAGTTTTGTTCTTTACAAATGTACAACATGACATAATTATGTACTCGAGTTATTAAGGAAGATATTCCATCAAGTTGGCATTTTTGCACACTTTTAAAATGGTTGTTTAAATAATTTCAATGAAATTGCCTCAAACACGGAATCAAGATCTCTACTTCAGGTTTACTGATAGTTAATATTTCCCAGCTATGCAACACAGCTATAAAGATTATTTTGTTAATCAGTGGGGGGGGGGGGGGGGGGGATCAATCAATGTTAATTAATTTCTACTGGTATCTGATGGACAATTACTTCTTGATTTAAGTAAAAAGAACTCCTTCATACAAAAGAAAGACTAATCACGTCATTCTTGAGGTAACTACCATTCACAATATTTAACAATCTCTGGTATGTTATTAGGGTAATTAAAAATGGGTATAAAGCTGGAGATAAATTCAAACTATGCTTTACATCAGCCTAAAAGCAACCTAATGTGTTCAGTAAAATGCCTTTTCAAAAATGGCTCTACCTGTTTAATAAAGGTATGAAAATTAAGCTTGTCTATTTGTTCTATTCTGCAAGAGAAAATGCTTTTATTTCCATGAAATCTTTCATATTTTGGTGTGTTTTAAATTGTTTTAAAACAGTTCTTAACTAATGATTGCATCAGCTCACTAGAGGAAAGAACTTTCATGTAATTTTGTACTTGATATAATGGAAATTTTATCATGCTTGTGGTTTTTTTTTTCTATGCAGTGAGATGCTCTTTAAAAATCTATCTATTTTTAATTTTCCTTTCTCCTGGGTTCCTGTGGCTGTACAGCTGTTGGACTGATAGCTTCTTTTTTTAAACTGGCTGTTGTTTGATTTTTTTTTTTTAATAAAAAAGACCAAAATCTTCCAGCTTAATTTTTCTCATTTAAATTTGCCTAAGTATATTCAAGCCCACCACAGAAAAAAAATGCCACCATAAAATAAAAGCCAATACAAAACCAGGATGAGTAAAAAACAGCAATCCTTTATAGAGCAAATGGACTCACTCTATCTTGTGCCTCAAGAGCCACTATTCCATCTGTAACTGTCCAAGTAGGAGCCACTGCAGCGCCAAGTAAAGACAATGGGCATCATATCCAAATACACAATATTCAGTGTTTACTTTCCCTCCATTCTTTTGCTTTTCTGCCACCTCTCCTAAGCATCTTTACTCTGCAGTGTAGGCAATCTGGGGGAGAGAAAGCTTACTTCTAGTTGTGAGGTACCAAGTACAAGACCCTGGGCAGGTGGGCATAGCAGGGCAGGGTGTGAATTCGTTACATGAACATAGAGTGAGAAGCACAAATTGTATAATAGAGCAAAGCAAAGCGAAGCAAAGTAGAACAAAACAAAAATAGCCCAAATTCCCAAAAATATTCCAAGTAGCCTCGTTTTTCTCATTTGTAAACCATTTTTATTTCCTTCTTGCATATGTATCCAACAGGAAAAAAAAAGTTTTCTGAAGGTAAAATCGATAGTGTTTGTTCAGCATTAGCTGAATTATGAGTTATGACTGTCATAACAATAATTAAGTTCATAAAGATCCAGTGCTGGGCTGGCACAAGGTTCATGAACTGCACAAGGCTTACAGGATGTCTATTTGTGATGCAGGACGTTTAGGTAAATATTTAAAGAGTGAATTAAAAATGTAGAACAGCCTTAATCTTGGCATTTCTAGATTTTCAGATTTTTAAATTTCCAAATTTCACAATGTTTTTTTAACAAACTCTTCAGTTTTCTGTACAATGCTTAGCAGCTCTAGCGTCTCTGGAAATCATTTCATTACCATTGCTTTATCAAAGTGTTGGAACAACAAGATGGTAAAAAAATCCTAAACAATAAAAGATATAAAGCTTGGCCTTCATTATAGAAATCTTTTCTTTTCACAGGAATTTCAAAATTTGCAGTAAAATAAGAAAAAACTGATAATATTTATCAAATTAAAAATATAAATTAAGAAGAGCTCACATAGAGAGCTCCAGTCTTGCTTGTATTCAAAGCTTGCCTGGCCAAGGCTCAGCAACCTAGTCCATGTTAGTCTGCTTCAAGTCAGAACCTGAAACAGATGAAACATGTTATTCTTTAAGACTGTGAAATAGATTCTTCCCTAAAAAGCAACTTGTATCCAGTCACTATTTATAAATACACTCAGGTAGTGAAGACCAACACTTAAATATTTTACTAGATACCTAAAATATCATGTTGATGGATGTTTCCATAAGTCTTAAAGATAAATCCATGTTTCTAAACCTCCTATTTCATAATTAGTTCATAATTACAATGCAATGATGATTTACATTGATTTTCTTCCCTTTTGATGGAACACAACAAACTAAGAATACCAGACTATCAGGACTGAGCCATTCCACTCTGTTAACAAAGATGTTAAAAATAAACACACAGAGCAAAACACTTCATGTCGAGGACTCAATGTCCATGCTGTACAAATTGCTGGGGATTCTACTTCAGATTACTTCTAGTCTGACCTTGTAAACTGAATGCTCCTTAGCAGTTGCACTGCTTGCAGTGCACCTTGAAATCAGACCTTCCCATTTCTTTTCATCCAAAACCAGTTCATGCTCACAAAAATACAGTGAGCAGAGGTATCAGGACATTCATTTCAGAAGGACATGCATACTCTGACCTAACACAGTAACACAGATGTAACCAGAAGCTATGCAAGCATCGTTAGTGTGGAACTTTGCCCAAGTAACAGCCCCTACAATCAGGGAGCTTTATTAGTGTTGGTTCTGGCTCAACACTATGCTAATCACATCCTCCTGGCTTCTGGCCAGCACAAAGTGCAGGCAGAGGTCATTTGCCTCTGCCTACAAAGGACCACATACACATTACCTAAATATGCATTTGTCCTTCATAAGGCACAATTATGTTTATTGCATTACTGAATGAAAATTTTGCAAGAGTTTAGTGTTGCCTGGAGGATGCCGCTTCAATTTTACAGCAACTTTAAAAGGTTTAAATGTATTTTTTGTCCTGCATTAAAATTGAATTCATTTAAACATCTGTTTTCAGTTTGAAAAGAGGAGATGACAGATCTGAATGATACAGATTATCTGTGGGAATTAAATCTGGAATGTGGATGTCAAAGGTCCCTGCTCTCCTCTGTGGAGAGCTGCCTTGCTGATTAGGCAGAAACATTTCTTGAACTTGACCCTTCTATACTTCAACCACATACTCTAAGCTGACAGTATTTTGTGGGGTTCGCGATTTCTTTCTATACCCAAAAATCTTACTAAGAAGTTACTGAAATGTTAAATAGCAGTGAAATTCATAACATAATTAATGAAAATAATTGGTATAAATTTTCCCAGTCAGTTTTAAAAGAAGCCATCCTTAACAGGCAACCTACTGTTTTAATGCACTGTCCAAAACTATCTCCAAAAAGCTGAGTACACTACTGCTCTGTCTTCATTAACAGAGAACATATGTTGGCAGTCAATGTTGTTGTAGCTCCCTTGAGTGGTTCTGTGAGTCAGATTTCACTGATAATTGCTTTAATAAAATCTATTTTAACATAAAGGGCTTGATTTCAGAGGTGGCCTACATTTATTTGTGTTGTGCCTTATACAGGCAAATATAGTACAGGCACTCAAAGCACTAATGGGACTGCCCTTCTGGTTAAACAGATGAGTAAGTGCTTTATTGGGTCAAGGTCCAATATTTAGATATACAGGTAAAAGTTCTTAAATGTGTTTAAATTCTGTATGTGAACAAAAGAAGGAATGACTACCTGAATTTTCAGAAAATAACTGTAGTCATGTCTGTCAGTGTACAAGGACTAAGCATGTACCTATAGATAGAGCCCACACTTCAATACTGACATAACCTCTCAGCTCTTTATATTCACCATCTGCAGCAGTCTGGTAGATAAAAAAATTTAAATGAACTCTGACTGAGCTTCTGATATGCCAGTAACACAAGAATTAACTGTTCCCACATAGACTGTTCACCTCTGTGGCATGCTGAGCTCTCATTGGATATAATGTGAGAAGACAAATAAAGGATTTTAAGTGTCTGTGACTGTTGATCCTGATGAATAAATAAACTTTTAATCTTTCTTTCTGTTAACAGCTGAAAAAAAAAAAGAAGCTTAAACTCAGGCATAAAAGACTGATTATTAAATCCATTATCCTAATGTGAATATAATTTTTGTTTAGGAGCCAAGAGGGAATCTTAACAGCAAATTGAAATCTCTCTGTCAGCTGACCTCTTTTTCTGCTGAATTGACCAAAGTTTTCTATTGCCCTTACCTTTCCCCATCATGACCTGTCAAGAAGAAGACAGCCTTCCCATCAAAACCTGCAGTCAACAGGTGGAAGGAAATAGTTTCAGTCCTCTGTCCAAAACCTTTGACATCACGGGATAAAACAGGGAAGCTGCATGAAATCAAGTGTTCCTGAGACAGTGTACAGAAGAAAAAAGAGAGATATCTCAAGACCCTTACTGAAGTTGGACAGTACAGGCCCTAATGACTTTCCCTGTAGAGAGCCTGAGGTAAAGAAGTGATCATGGGAGAATGAATCTGGCCAGGAAGGAAGAATCAAGATTGCAGCTAAGATGTGGAAACATGTATTTTCTTTTTGTGATTCAACATACTGCAGGAGCTTTATTGCATTTTGGTGAGGCAATCATAAAGGAACACCCAATGCATCCTCTCTAATCTGCTGTCAGTTGCCTGGGGAGAGAACACACCGTGATTTACAATCCACAGACTTCATGGACAGAATGAAGACCTTGATTTTAAGAATCTCTTTCCTCCAAAAGTATTTTAAAGCCACATACACTTCACATAAACAGGTTTATTCCAGAAGAAAGCTTTCTGTTAATTGCAGAGGCTTTATTTTCATAGTTAAAAAGTGTAAATAGCTCATTTATGTTATTGCTTACTTCATCCCTCCCTGCTGTTCACAGATTACTGCCTTTCCCCTTTTCCTACTCTCCTCTCCTCTCTTGGTGTACTCTTTGCTAGCCAAATAGAGCTAAATAACTTGTTCCATGCCAAGCAACCCCTTTGGTGAGCGCATTGTTGGTCTGTAATTTGTTCAGAAGTGGGGGATTGCTGAGTCCCTTTCAAGCAAACTGCATGAAAATCTTCACAAATGAGCCTATGCCATTAGTAACAAGAGCACTAAGGGAGCCATTGTAGTGACTGAATGAATATTATGGATCACTCTCTGTAATTTAATTCTGGAACTGGGAATGTTCTGTAGTGTGTGAAGAGCTGAAGTACTGCCCCACCACCCCCGCCTCTCTTGCTCACACTCACACACAGAAGGAAATCAATGGGACAAATATTCTTGCAGTACTGAGTACATATGCACATAGGCATTTATGATAACTTGTGCTCCCTGTGGGGTGAAGAACGTGTCTTAGAGGAAATTAGAACAGCCTGACACTGGTGCAGTCTCCCACCCTGCCATACAGGTCATGATTGACAAAAATAGAGAATTCAAGGAGGAGGTTTTTCAAATTATATATAAGATGGCTGAAATGACATTTAAAATGCCAATTTAAGCAAGAATGAGTTTTCTGAATTATTCCCTTCATAATGTGTCTTTGCACCTTTGCTGCATTTCCAGGACACTCACTGTAAGCCTCATCCAGTTGCTCATTTAAGAAAATATGGGGAACTATTTAATATGGGGAAGTATTTAATATGTGTATATCAATATATACATGTATATATGTATGCATATATATATGTATATATTAATATATATATAATGGACTTGCATACATAAGAACAGTTATTTAAAAAGTACTGAACTGCAAACCAAATGTACATTAATACTGGATTAAATCTTTTCAGAATGCTTTTATATGCAAATGTAACTTGCAAAGTGCAGAGCTACAGTACAAAAGAGAAAATATCATTCCATATAACTATAAAACTGACCTGGAGAACTTCTCAGTGTTGAAATGGAAGGTTTCCTAAACTATGAAATGATAGCAGAAGCAAATAAAAACTATAAGAACAAATGGGATTAATTCCAGCAAAGATGTCAGATATTCTGTGTGAGAAAGTTAATCTCCCCTGGACTGACAACATTTTTGTTTATTGTGTTTGCAGTCAGAGCAAATAAAGCCAATTTTGATTTGTGGTAGAGATCAGTTACCTCATTCATAAGAACAAAAAAAAGCCTGCATCCACATTTGCATAGAACACAATGAATCAATATCAAATTTGGAGGGCATATGTTACAGCTTTCATAGCAGTTATGCCTCAAAAGGTGATTTTTCTATTGTGTGCACGTAGATTTAGAATTCTAATGTATCTGTCTCAGAGTACAGGTTTCTCTTCACTTGTCCCACTGGACAAACACTTGTTTAAGGGATGCAGATCAGAACTATAGCAATATGGAGACTAGTGATTTTGTTTGGAATAGATTACATATTAGGAAGCCTATTTTTTTTTCTTTTGAAAGAATTGTATTGAATACCCCTTGATAAAATAGCTTTTGGAAGAATTTTTTCCAAATTAGGAGTCTGTTTCATGTTGAAAGACCTTAGATGTTATGGTCTTCAACACAGTGAGTCTAAGACAGGTCCCAACTAAACTTATTTTGCTCATGTCTTTTCCCCTGCAAAATTAATGTGTGTCATGAATGATGTAAGACAGCTCAGATTTAGGTACTTTAGTAATAAAGTTATTTGAAGGAAAGAAAACATGTAAACTCTGTTTGCAAAATTTGAATGCAGCCCAAAAGAATGTCCTCAGAGCCACCATGGAGCTGGCTGGTCTTCACAACATTTGGTCTGGTCCCTCAGTCCCCATGATGTGATCTGGACTGTAAGATCCTCCAGAGTTTCTTTCCTGACCTTCTCTCTCTTATTCTTGATGCAGCTGGCATGTTCTGCTCCACAGCTGCTTTTGCTCTGATTCCCCATAGCAAGCTGACACATGCACAGAGTAAAGGGAACAGAAGAAAGTCACTGAAATGAGATGGGCCTGACAGCTTCAGGAGGAACAGCCAAAGAGCATGATTGGAGAGGTTCTTGCCATCTACATCAGGCAAGCAGTTTGGATTCAAAGGCAAGGGGCAGACAGAAGCTGTCAGCTTATACACACAGGCATTTGAGATTAGTAACTCATTTGCTTGCTGTTTTCACTTTAAAAGCACTTCATGTCAAGTTTTGACAGTACTTTTGAAAGCACTTTACAAATCACTTCTGTATTTCAGCCTTCCTACCCTCCTCACTACAGTGAACAGAAAGATCTGATCCTTATAAAATAAAGACATGGGACAATGTGATCCACTTAAGATATGCAAGAAGAGACTTCCAACTAAGACAAGGTTAGCACAATGCTCTCATGGTTGGTTGGAAGGACTTTTCACTTTTCTGTGTGTCTTTTGACCAGGATCAAGGATGCTGTCTGGTATTAAGTCTAATCACTAAAAACAGACATGGCATAAACTGGCTATCTGGAACTAACTCATTTTTTACTTGTAAATATTGCAAGATTCATAAATTAAATCCTGTTTCATTATAAACATATCTATTTTTTGTCTTAATCAAAGCACAATTATCTTTTTGCAACACTTGGAATAATATAAATAAAAGATGATTATAATTATTTGTTTTAGTATTATTCTTGCTTTGGCTGTACTGCACACATTTTTCCAAAGGATTTCTACAGAATACTTTATTGATTGTTATTTTAATCTTAACTTTTTGCCCAGAGGACTAGATTAAGATCATAGATTTCTCATGATAGACATGCTATGATCACATGTGAAAATGTAATTCTTTTCTCAAATGGAACGGTGTAGAAACATAGGTAAGTAAGGGAAAAAAGGGTAATATTCAACCTGCTTTCATGACCATTTTTTCAGATAATTTTATTTTTCAGATCTTAAAGTAAATATCAACTCTTTAATTGATTCCTCTGGATAATATTTATTAGCTGATTTATTTTTCTCATGGGCATTTTTTTGGGGAGGAATCATTCTTTTTCAGAGTAAAGTTTTTGCTTTATTTCTCATGGAATTTATCCAGTTACTACTTTATAAGACAAATTCAGTTCAAAGAATAACATCACTTTGTACACTGACTTGGTTCTATAAAAAGCAGATTGGGAAGTGCAAACATACTGTAAATCAAGAAACTACATCTTTTTTTTCCCCAATTGTTTGGAAGCACGAGCCTGAACTTTTACATTTTGTTGCAGGTAAATGGGGGGAGTGCTAGAAAGTTAAAATGTGTACTTTCTGCTAACATTTATCTGCAGAAAGAAAACTTCTAACAGCTGTGTGTTTTTACTGGCTCAGAATTTCTCTAAGGCAGGGGATGCTAAAAGGAGGAGAAAAATCTGGAAGTGACAGCTCTGAAAAACTGTACTGCAATTGAAGTCGTGTGTAACAAGACAGGCGATACAAGAAACATGAAGAATGAAATCTAAAATATAAGGGTGGATATAGAAGACTATTGAAGGTGTCATCCTAAGTCTGACAGAAAGTGAGCATTTGGGCCAAGTGAAAAAGGATTTGGAGCTGTGAAAAGGAAGCTGCTCCCTGTTTAACCAGAATGTAGTCTGGACTTAGAAAGACCTTTAAAAAAAAATGGAAGTATTTTGAAGATCACATTTAACTGTCCCCAAAATGGCTCACATGTTAACTTCCCCTATCAAGAAGACATAAAAGGACATGAAAGTGTCATAAAGTTATATTTGTACTCTGTCAAGTTATTTTGGTTTATTTCCCATTACAATATAATTGTGGAAATTCCAGTACAATTTGTTATCATTAGATTCTAGAACACTTCAAGTTACAGCATATCATGGCAATGTTTTGCATGACTTCATCTCAAGAAAGGATTATCTTTATGCTCACTCTTCACTACACTACAAAATAAGATAACTTAAAAAATCCAAAACTGTGTTCCATTTAGATAATTAAACAAAAGGATTGCCTGTTGGATAAATACTATAACCTAATTTACATTTGACGTGTTTGGGCAAAATCTGTGAAAACTCAATCTATTCCATCTAATTGCTAGTTAAGGTAGTAATTGTATGCTATTTGGCCAAGCCCCACAGATTTGCTTGGTATGCTTTTTAGTCACATTTTGGTAACTTACTCACTTACTCTTCCATTGATTTTCTTGACTTCTGCTTTCCTCTTAGGTGGGTGGTTTGTGAAAATTTTTGGACAGCCTGCTAAATTATTTTTCCTGCATTCTTCCACTTGTGCATCAGCTAGTTGTCTTTCCTGGATTCTGCTATTCTTTTTTTTTTTTTTTTTTCAGTAGGAGAGAGTAATATTCTCTTTCCAGTCTTTTGTCTGGAACACGTTTACTCATTTTTAAATTCTTTTGTAAAAAAGATTCTATAATCTTTTTACAATTTTATAACTGGAGAAGTATTTTATAAGAGCATAGATACAACCATATTTATTCAGAACAAAGACTAACCTATTGCCCTATGCCTGCCTGTGACCAACTACAAAGAGATATGAGAAAAAAGTGGGGAAACATTGTGCACAGTTTATCTCTTCAGCTTCAACACAATGAGTTCCATAGCTTAAGTGCTTGATTAGGTGCACTTTAAATCTACTAACTCCACCTGATGCCCTTTATTTCTTGAATTGTTCCCCTTAATCTTCTTCATGCTCCTTCCTATATTGCAACCTGTTTCATATTCCCCTCAGCTGTCTGTTGTTCAAACTAAAGATGATAGGTCAGTTAACCTCTCCACTCATGGAGAGAGATTAAATCAATCTCATCACTTAATTACCTTTGTTGACTTTCCTTTCACCTTTTGCAGTTGTACCACTTTTTTTTTTAATTGAGGGAACAATAGTTTTACTGTATTGAGAATGTTTGAATGTTTATGAGACAGCTGAGGTTTTATTTTTGTTCTATAATCTTTTCCTATTAATCCAAATTATATATATATATTTTTAACTACTATTGAGCAGTGAGAGGAATACAAGGTATCTTTTTGGTGTGTAAATCAGTAAGGAACAGTACACTGTGCACTCTAATTGTTCCATGGGATCCACCTAATTTTAGACTTCTCCAGGCCCCACTACCAAATACTCTCTTGGTTCATATTATTTTGTGCTGTTTGCCTTTGTTTTAAAGGTCATTTGTGAAATATTTTATTACAACCCATGTAAAAGCTACAGAAATCACTGGAACTGAAAATTACTTGGAATTGGGCCCTTATATTTTAATAAGAAAATCAGGTATTTTATCATGACCACACTGAGTGAAGTTGAGGCTGACTTACTTCACCCTGCAGTACTCCAGTTCTGAAAGTCAGATTTGACATACAGGGAAGTAGGACTGCCACAGTGAATACAAAAGATGATAGAAAAATTGCAGTATTGGAAAACTTAAGTTATGACTATAGTATATATATATATATATATATATATATAAGGAATAGCTACTGAACTACTGCCATAAATGGCTGCAACCCAAAATATTGAAAAACATACTGTATTAAGGAACGTATGATTGGCACTCATTTTTTAAAGCTAAATGCTGGTGGTGCCTTTTTGCTAGCCTCACTGCTGCTGATTGATTTCAAATAAAGCAACAACCTAAAAATATACCATTCTTTCATTTAACTTCCAAGCAATTTGTTTCTTGTTGCTCCAACTTTAACAGTTCAGCTCTGCCAGATTTCTTCATAGTTTTCTGAATCTCAGACGAGTTTCTTAATTCTCATCCAATCTTGCCTACATGTCTCCTAGGTGTTGTTTCCTTATTTATCTTCCTTTTCACTGAAGCAGCACAACCAGGAACTGTCACACCCACCAATAAATCCAGCCATAATTGTGAAGTGCTAAAACCCCTGGAACATAACTTCTTGCCTAGAAAGAATCTTGGTCCTTCCCTTTTCTTTTTTTTTCTTCTCCCCGCCCCTCTTTCTGATAACTTCTTTCCCTTTGGAAAAATTACTGACAAGGATCTCCAGAAAACATTACAAAGATGAGCAACATGCCATTTCTCTCTCAAAACCCACCGAATTCTCAAAAGATTTGCAATGAAGTTTAAACCTACTTATGCCCATGATTAGAAATTAGAGATTAAAAATGATTGACATGAACATTCCACAAAGAATCTGTAATTATGGCTGCACAATTGAACAGGGGAAAAATACAAAGGAACTATGTACTCAGGAAAGGAACAATGCCACTCAGACCTCGCCTTTTTTATAAAATTAATGAAATGTTTGCAATTTCATTTTCTGACCAGAAAAGTATTCTGCTGGAAAGAAACCAAATGATGGCAAGTATGCAGGATTTCTAATAAAATATTTGCATTTTAACAGTAACATTCTCCATTTTGATTGCATGCATTTTTTTTTTCTTTTTTTATATAGTTTGGGTCAAAAAAGAGATGTCATTAAGCATAAAAAGGCAAAAATGTATGAATAATAGCTACATAATCAGTGCAATTCATCAAGTGAGCAGAAGTAACCTTGACAAGCGTGTGATATAGATACAGAGCACAACATTTTATGTATATATAAGAAATAAATATTTTTTTAATGTTTTGATAATCTTCATATTCATTGTCCTCCATAAGCTTTCCATGAGATGTTGATTCATCTACAGCTGTTTGAACTCACACATTTACTACAGTCTCAAGAGAGTAAACTTCAATGTGAATAGAAATGATCCTTTACAATCCTAACTCACAACTCTCCATTGCCTGCAAGGATAAGATGCCAGTGAGGATTAGCAATAATAAAGAGCATTTTTCCTTACAGAAGATAAAAGAAAGAGAAACTGGACAAAGCTACTCACATTATTTGCTCTAAGCCTCACTGTTTCCAAGTGGGTAAATACAGTTACAGCCTGAGAACTGCACCTATGATCAAGCTGAACATCTCAGACTGAGTGACTCCAGGTGACTGAATCCCTGCAACCCTTTGGAGTAGAAATCAGTGTGAACCTTTGAGTCCTTTGCCTGGGTTTCCTGACCTGGGGAGAGAGATGACTCGCATCAGTTGAGACTCAACATGACAGCTAATATGTAGATGATGTGGAGACCTGGGCAATTGCCTGAAGGATGATCTCAATATAGTGAACTGAAGACTGTCAATATAGTCTTCAATCTCTTCTAAGCAAAAATATCCATCCTGAGTCATTAAAAC
Organism: Aphelocoma coerulescens; assembly: GCF_041296385.1. Lineage (NCBI taxonomy): Eukaryota > Metazoa > Chordata > Aves > Passeriformes > Corvidae > Aphelocoma > Aphelocoma coerulescens. The sequence goes on from NC_091015.1 coordinate 28,274,735, forward strand.
CCCATCTAACCCAAGACAGAACCAAGAACCCAGAACCCCTCTCCCCACAAAAACCTCAAAATTTAGTAATCCTGGGAATAATTTCTTTTGGCCAGTGGAATCTTTCATATCTATATCATTTTGCAAAATCACAAACAAGGGAGTATGCTGGAACTCCAGATATATTGTTATAGAAGAAATGCAGGGACCTCATCTCAAAAACAGAGGAATTAAAACAAATTTCACAAAATGGTTAAAGATTATTTATGTTTTTGTAGCAACTGCTATGGAAACTGTAAACATAAATTATATGATTTTCAATGAAGACTCTCTTATCCTCTAGAAAACTATTGTGTATACAAGTACAGACACACTTGAGCAGTCCTTGAGAGAATGTCTTCATGGTGTTCTATATTACAGTGAATGACAAGTTTGTCACTGATGACAGCAGGTATTCAAACAGGTTCATACAGGACAGAGAGAGAGAGAGAATGACATGCACTCTAAGAGGCCTCAGCATTACGTCTGTCGTAATTTATATGACATTATTTTTACTGATTAAATGAAAATAACTATCATTTACAATAAATGGACATACAGACATTCTATTTTATATGCACTTGTAATAAATACCTCTAAAATTATTGCAATATTTTTTAATGCTTTTAAAAGACTGACATTTTCAGATTTTGCTTTGTTTTGTTAGCTCATTTATAAAAATTCTTAAAAAAGAATTGTTCTTTTTAAAATACAACTTTAAATCACTGGAATATTTGAGTAGCAATGAAAACTTACTGCTCGGTACCCAACTACCTGTGCTGCTTACTGCAGGCCACTGAAATTAATAATGTAATGGCTTATAGGTAATAAAATATTGATATTGTTAAGAGACAAATTACTGCCAAAAGAAAAATGATTTGTCTTGTAAACATAGCTTGTAAAATAGTTTACATACTAGGTAGGGCAAAAACCTATTCAGTGCCAAAAGATTTCCACCTTATTATATTTTCTCCTTCAGGACAACTTTAAATGTATTTTCAGCCATTCTTACATGTATTTTTCAAAATAACATCACCACTTTTATTATTTTTATAGTGCCAGAGGGAATTACTCCTTATTTTGATTGTATGTATTTATTAAACCAGCTTGTTTTTATGATTAGGAGAATTATCTTCTTGATAGCATAGCACAATCTTTAACCAAAGTTACACAGGCAGCCTCTTTGGCTGTGTTACATCTTTTCTCCCTTCCTCTTTTTTTTCTTGTTCTTTGTTTCCTTCACATTTCTTTACCTTTACTGAGACAGCCCCCAAATATGTCTTTTGTGGCTTAAGTTTATGTCATCTCTCCAGTCCAGACATACTGGCATACAACATAGACGGATATATATTTCTAGGATTTTTAGTAATTCCTCCTTCTTCCCTTTCTCTTTTGCATTGTGAGGATGTCAGCCTCTGTAGTCCTGACATCTCCCCACATCCTCATGAGGTGCTTTTTTCACTATCTCCATAATAACGAGATATGATCCATGGCTCACATGCAAGCTCAAGAGCAAGACATCTTATTTAGAAAATAGCAGGATGAAAGAAGCACCTTTCTTTCTCTAAGCATATGAACACACAATCCTGGAAGTCTTGGGCTGACCCACTGGTAGTGCATGCCAACCAGAGATCTCTAAATGCACATGTATGTGCACATGTATCAAAAATATATACATATTTAGGCACATACATAATAGATAAATATAGATGTTTACAAAAACTCGATGATATGATGTTGTCTAATTTTAATCTGATTTTAATCTGATTTTAATGATTTATGTTGATGCTATATGGATACTCGCATAGTAAATAAAGAAACTCAAGAACAATGACTGACAATAAAATCACAAAAAATCAGACAAAACAAACACAAAATACAATATTTAGTCCATAAAATGGAGAATCTGCCAGAGATTGTCAATATTCTGTTAAGAAATCCTTTAGCATGATATGTCAGAAGCTCACTGAAATGAAGAGGCCTCTCTGAGGGTTTACCAGTCCATCCATGCACTCTACACTGCCCAATCAATAGGTGATGAATTCTTACAAAGTGACACTATCCACAAGGGAAATGTTTGTATTAATGAAGAAAAAAGGGGACTTAGGGAAGGAAATCCTCACACTGTTGCTTCATATCAGCTTAAAATTCTTAAAGGAACTGAGACTAGACTGTTACTGTGTGGGGAATATTGCATGTGAAAGCTCAAAGGACAAGTTTAGTAAGAAGAAACTCGACAGCATATGCATTCTGGAGCATTCAATGTTATCTCATTAAGAGGGATTTTTGTTATTAACAGCTTTTATTATTTTTGAAATACCAACCTTTTTTTAGCAGTACAGCACTATCTGGGGACTTTATTCTAGCATAAAGTCTGATTAATTTTGAGACCACACATACACAGAATAAAAAGGACAGATCCTGCACGGAAAACATAAAGCTTAGAAAACTGAACCCAGTAAGTGCTTCAACAGTGTAAGTGCTCAGGCAATCATCTGGGACTGTTACCAACAAAGCAATATAACTGATTTTACTCACTTGTGGTTGTTATATATTTACTGCATCAAAGTGAAATGTCAAAGCTCCAGTACTGTAAAACTGTAGTGAGTAGCAGCATTACAGAGCTGAGCAGCTGCTCTGTGGTGTGCTTGCTGAGGAGACACAGAGAAAAGTACATCTCCACTCTACCTCTGTAGAGCTTATAACAAAAAGCAGAAGAGAACCTTGAACGGAGGCCCCATATGATTACCTACTGATTTGAATGGACATCTGGGTTTGCGGCTCACTCCCAGTCTTAGGGTTATACTTCATTCCTCAGCTCATCTGCACTTTTTTTTCCCATGGAACCTGAGTGTGGTATTTCCACCTGCATGTTCTGCTGATTTAAACTTGCACTCTAGTATTTAAACATCCACAGTAGAAGCATTCATGGTCATAGCTGGAAATGACTTTCACCTGGAGAAAACTAATCTATCAAAGTACTTTCTGGAGGAATGACTAGAAATATTCAGTGACTTTTTCAGGCAGAACTGACATATATTTATGGTCATTTATTTTAGTTCATTCATGGATATTTACCCTCATTCTCAGCAGAATGTCAGTTTTTTGTGGGGTTTTTCTTCTGTGTTGCTTGTAATTATCAGCTGATAATGCCAAGTCAAGAAGCTTGTATCACATAAATTATTTTCAACAAGAACATAAAACTTAGTAGAGCTTCTGGAAGTTAAGTTTATGCAGCTCTAATGCACAATACACTCCTGTTCAAGGTGGCTTACTTATTTTGCACCCACTAAGAAAATGACGTTGGTTAAGAATCTCTGCAATTTTCTTATCCTGGTCATTTGACATTTGATTTTTGTAGGTGGTTAAAACTGAACTCAGACAAGGATTGACATCAGTTCCAAAACTCTATTTTTCTCTACAGGAAATCTTGTACAAGGTTCTCATGTTCAAACTGGGTAAAAGCACTATCATTTAAGTAATGGGCAGTATGTTTCTTTTAGTGGAAAATACTTTGGGCGCCTATTGCCTTGGGAAACAAGCAGAGAAACCACAAATGAGAATCAGACAGTACTGCTGTGAAGAAGAATATGTTTCGTGCTCCTTTTTTTCTTTCTCAAACTACTAGGGAGATGAAGCTTTTAGCAAAAAATGGACATCAGTCTTAGTAAGAGCTACGAGATTTTAATGCAAGCCTCTGTTACCTCAGATGCAAGAACAATAGTTAACAATCAAGTTCTCCATTAGACCTTCAAAAAAATGCTAGAAATATAAGCAGACAAAAAGAAAAAACAAACAAAAAAAAGCAATTCTTAAAACAAAAAGGCCTCATAAAAGATAGGTGACAGGACATATAACAGATAAGTTTATTAAAGAGTCAACTGATTAGCAAATATTAGCAATTTCTTTTTGTATTTCTAAGGTGTAAAACCTGCATTGACTTCTTGACTGACTCTGCAGAAACAGGAGGATCTGAAATCAGAGGATTTCTGAAACTGCTACATGAACCACATCGATAAAACCACATCAAGAAACATTAAAGGTTAAAATTTTTATATGCTTCGGTATTCTCAACCAGTACATAACCACTTATCTGAACGTAATTTAATGTGTACAGTTGCCTAATTTAAAGAATGCAAGACATATTTTAGGAGTTGTTTTTGATTTTATCTTTTATGATATCAGGGAAAGAATATGTAATTTGGCTTAAACTAGCCAAAGAGGAAAATTGTTCTTTGCTCTGTCCTTCACTGAATTTTGAACAGTGGCAGCAAGTTACTCAAGTTATCTGGGTCACATGTGTGTCAGGTAAACTTTTGCCTTTGTAAAATAATCTACAGTTTTACACTACTTAGTTTACAGAATTTTACCATATTGTGTATCTTGAATCGAGCACCATAGGTAGTAAAAAAAAAGTTGATGGCCGATCTTCTGTGTAGTCTTCAGTAATTTTTGTAACTTTTTGAAGTTTATAAGGCAAAGATAAACCCCTTTCACTCTGAGTGACATGAAAAATAAAAATTACAGTCTTAACTGGTAGACATTGTTAAAAAAATAGCAATTAGTTGTAGTGGTATACTTATGTATCTATAAAAACTTTCAATGCACTCTTCAAATGTGAATTTAATTTTTTTTGTTTTCCTTGTATTTGCCCTTTCTGACAACTACAGATGTTTTTGTTATTTTCTAATTGTGACTGTAACAATTTGCAAACATAAAACCCACTCAGTTTTTGACAAATGTTTATTTGTAAGCTAGTAAATGTACAGATTTCTAGCTTTGCAGTTCACTTTGTAACAGCTTAAATAAATCTGAGCCATTTGCTTTTGTGGACTCTGAAATCATGGGAGAAAAACTGTTAAATCAGTGGTTTCCACACAAAACTACCTGGGAGGATAGGTCCTGAGAGTTGTGCTTATACATAAGATTGTGAAAATAATTCTGTTGCTTTTATGTACCCTGATGAGCCTTGTTTAAGACAACAATGTACAACTTTTGGAGTGGGCTACTGTCATCTTGGAGAAAAAGTGGTTTCTCTTTTAGTACTCTTTGTTGGGTATATTTAAACTTGTATATTTGTTAGTCATGGTGGTGTGTTTTGCTATATTGATACACCTCCAATCACACATAATTTTTATTACTCAACCTCACTCAAATCAGTAATGAGCAAGAAGTCATTACCCATCCATTCAGTATCTGTCTTTTGTTAGTGGCCCTCAATTAAAAGCCTTTTTAAAATTCACTTCTTTATCTCAGATATAATGCATTTTGATACACTTTAAAAAGAAGTTATTTATCTTTTTATTTTAATTCTTGAGATAATGCTTGGTATTATTAGGAGAATACTCAGACTGTTTTATCTCTGTATGTCATTGGATCATCCTTCGCTGTAGTACATCAATATTTTGACATGCAACATGGAGTACGTAGGGAACAAATTAAGGAGGAAAAAGAAAATCCCCCAACAACCCCCAAACAAAATTCTTTCTTCATTTAATTTGTGACCTTTGTAGACTTAAAAAAGAAGAGGTTTGAACCAACTTGGGCCTTGTTCAGCATTCAGATGTGGCTCTATATCTCTGATTTGAAAAAGCCATTTGGAATCAAATTCATGACTGTGCTATACTCCAGAAATGTCTTTGCCTGAATGATATGCCGGTCTCACTTCACAAAGAGGGCCACATACAAAAGAGCAGTGATTAAAAACATTAAAGATATGGAAGTTTCTTGTGAGAGAATTGAATATTTCACATAAAGAAAGCCAGAGCTTGATGAAATACTCAGTTCCTTTGTATCTTTACTCATTCATGTGGCATAAAATTAAGAACAAAAGGGACTTCTTGATTAATGGCCTTTGCTAATCATTCCAGTAGAATACACAGAGACATTTTTTATTTGATTCCACTACCAAATTAAGTTTGCGTTAATCATAAATGTCACTTGCACAAAAATCACGCATAAATATTCAGAGTGATCTATATTTTATCAGTTATAACAGAATGCTTGGCAGCCAGCGTAGGTTTAAACAAGCAATTAGTGAATAAGTTATTAAACATTTTAAACAAATGTGATGCATGAAACCTGAATTAGAGGACTTCAAAGAGACTTAACAGTGTCTTGATTATACAGGTGCCTGAGCTGGAGAGAGATTTACTGAAAAAAAAGAATATTCATTAGAACCTAAAGTGCCACAGAATTTTCTTTCCTTACTTTTCTTTCAATCTCCCCGATAAAGACTTTTGAAAATCCTTTTGGTAAATCCCAGAAAAGCAATTTCCGAGTCTTTTTGTTAGATTTGAATTTGTATAAGTTTTCCCCATGCCTCCTCTCTTTGCTGTAAATTACCATTTTTCAATCCTGTTTATGACCATACATTTCATGGAAAACAATGTTCAGAGAAAATCTTTTAACACAGTATATATATATTTTTAATTATGCTTTTCAGTATTCACAAAAAAGCTGCCTTCACGTTAATTTATCAAGGCACAATATAAACAATGGAGGGAATTTTTTTCGTATTTTGGCTCCTATGGGCTAATTCTTTCCTCTTTAAATAGGATTATTGTTTAGAGATTCCTAATTAGGCTTTGTGGAAATCTGTTGTTACCTAGTGTGAATAAGAGCTACAAAGCTTGATGCTCTGTCATTTATCTAAGCAAACTCCAAAAAAAGGTCATGCACAAATTGATAAAAATTGAGTCTGGAAGAATAAAACAAAAGCAAGAGGTTACCCTGTAGAACCTCACCCCTGAGCTATGAGCAGTTAAGATCAATACAATGGCATACAATGGAGAAAGGCCTTCAATTGTGCGTGGAATGAGTGTTCTGGTATTTAACCTGGAGGTGAAATACTGTCTCTTTACACCTGAGAGGCTTTGTGTCTGGGACAGGTACTATATATTACTTTTGTGTGTGGGTGTGTTTGTGTGTGTATAACACATATACATATAAGTTACACTGGATGGTTACATGGGATACCAGGGTTTAAAGGCTTACAAAAAGCCTGTGGGTGGAAGAACTGCAATTGTTTCTGTTAAGAACATCACACATGGTTAAGACTTTTCTTCAATTCTTAGTTAATTTCTCTAAGATTAATATTAATCTCAGACTAGGGCATTTCCTGGGGTTTAATTATTGGCTAGGGTTTATAACCCAAAATATAATTTTCATCTATACGCCACTCCCAGGCATTCATTAACCTCCCGACAGTGCCTCAATGTGTGTTGCTTAATTAACATTACATTAAATATGATAGTTTAGAGATATTTCATTATCAGAATTGAGTAAAAATTTCTCCTTTCACTTTCCTGTATCTGGCACAACTATGGTTTTGTGAAATTGCAAGTCTACAAGCTGTGACATAGTCTGGATCTCATAGGCTGATAGGTACTTTCTTCATATTTGCATTGTACCAAAGGGGTTCCCCTGCTAGCCCAAAGGCTGCAGTGAGGCAACTAGATTCTAAAACATAGAATCTAGAATGCAGGTTCTTCAGACCTGCAGCTAACAAGAAATAGGACTCTGAGATTCCACATCACTGCTCTTATGCCCATCTCTTTAGTAGATGGTCAAGGCAGTCTGTATATTTCTTATCCATTAAGAAAAATTCATTAACAATTTCCCATTCCATTCTTAAAATTAAGATGTAATCAGCAGTGCAAATGAACTTGTGGGATGTTGGTTGGTTTTCAGCTCTAAAACTGCATGAATTTGGCTTCCACTGTTCTCTTTGTTGGTCACATAAGATTGGTTAAATTTGTTGGTGAACCTCACTCATCCGCAACATCTAGTTTTATATCTCCTATTTTTAAAAAAAAAGTTCACTCATAAATTAAATGAAAACTTTACTGCTTCCTTCCTCAGCTATTCAAATTATTTACGGAAAGTGAATGTTTGAATATTCAGTCTTCCATTTATGTCTAATTCAGCCTACAGCCAAGAAGATGAGCTAGCATTAAAGCATATTGATTGGGAAGGATCCTAGGAAAAAAAATTGATTTACAAACCTTGACTAGACAAATTTTTATCATTTTAACTCTTTCTGGTTCATACTCAGCTAAGCACTGCTATTTGATAGCCGTAACCTGTGAATTCATATTTTGTCCTGTTATTGTGGTTTTTATTGCACAGTATTTTAGGATACTATGGATGGGAAGCAGTAGCATGCCAGATACTCACCAGTACAGGGGAAAAAAAAAAAAAGACTCCAACTGCTTTCTACTGCTTTCTAAAATAACCTATGAGATGAGATAAGGCACAAAAATCAATACAGGGGAATACTGAAGAGCTAGTAGTCCACAAAATACCTGACTGTTTAACTATTATCAATACATTGTAGGCAGCATTATAAATTCAATTCTTAAAGTGAAGAGAAGATCATGAAGTAACCTTTTAAATAAAGAGGAAGTGACATCATGAAAGAAGTAATAAGGTGTTTGGATAATTTAATAGAATAACTATGATAATTGCTTGAAATTTGGTTTATTTATTGTAGTGTTTGTTCAGTTTTAATGTTAATATAAATTCAGATTGTCCATGAAGGAAATCTTGTCCATAAATGTGAGACAACAAGAAAGTTTCTTAGTCTCTTCTTACATATTAATATTGTATATGGTTCATGGTTTGTTATGTACCTTGGAAAAACATAATTAATAATTCACCTGTCAAAGACCTTGAAACTGTCTCAATAAGGATGGGGATAATAAAAAGTAATAATATCAGAGGCATCATTAAATAGTAATTCACCAATATTTCCCTTCATTTATCTGATTAGGATGATGTAATTAAATGCCAGGTAATTGTCTCCTGCATCTACTTATCTTGAAGACTGGAAAATGGCTCATTTGCTTGTTATTTAGTCCATAAAATTTTACCTCTGCCAAAAACTTTTATTCATTCAAAAAAGGAAATTTTAGTGATCATTAAGTTAAAATTTATATGAAAGAATATTGCCTTCTAGTTCAGACCAAAATTAGAATTAAGTATCTATGAATATTAGAAGAAATGCAAGCTTTCATATGGGCAATTCAGGGATCATTTCTCATATTTTTTATTTCACTATAAATAATTCCTCAAAGACTAGCTATTATAAAGGCTCAATCCACAGAAGACATTGCCTGATTTTCTATAGGGACCATATATATTTTTCTACAGAATATTTTTTTGCAAGTTTCTCTTGTATTTGCAGACCAGACATATCAATAAATAGTCATTCTGAACTATCATGCTAAACTCCGAAAATTTTAAATGCAAAATCTTTGCTGCTACAAGAATGCAGAAGCACGTCATAATTTTTTCTGTACGGATTTTTCTACCAAAATTACTAATGTGAACTAAAAAGTAGGAATACAAAAATGGGGTAGAGTCTCAAATAATTATAAATATCTAAGAGTCTTATTCTTTCCTCATGTAAAGTTTATACTTTGCTAGAACTATACCTGACTGACTTAGCTGTGAAAACAAATAAGAAAACCAACAGCATAACCAATGGACTGCTTTAAGAATATTGTATTGCAGCACTTCAGCAAACAAGTAGCTGCATTTTTATTATCTGATACATCCAAATTATTAGGTTGAAACGATCAAAATAATTCCTTTGGATTGAGACAGTATTTATTTATAGTTCTGATGTGTGTTGGAAGTTAAAACACACTTTGGTCTAGCTGAATAATACGAAGTGTCATTATATGTGAATTTTGTAAAACATTTACCTCAGGTTTCAATAAAATTATTCTATTCAAATTTAAAGACTAAGAAGAAGGCATACTGGAAGAATATAGAACTCTATTACTTGTAAAGTATTTCCATTATCTACACCTATTTCAGCATTTTTATAACCAAATAATGTGTATTCCCAGACTTCAGCTGAAAGCAAGTTTCCCTACCATTCCCAGTCAAGGTAAATTTGGTTCCAGTGTAGTCTCCAGGCAGCACAAACCCACCAGTAGGTGAATGTGCACATATTTTAGCAGAATAAAGAGCAAAACAAAAGCAAGCAAGGCAGTGGATAGATAATCCTGTAATAATAATAAAAAAAAGTTACAGAAAAAATAATGTGCAGCTTTTCCTCACTTCATAAAATGATGATCATTGTTTTCCAACAATTTTTCCAATACATTTTATGGATGCTGCTTACACAAATCTTGGGAAGCTAATCTGGATAAAGTTATAACTAAGCTTTTCTGGCCCTCAGGCACCTAAGTCTTGGCAGTCTCCTGCTGTTTGCTATCAATGCAAAAACCTGCATTACTTCTGTATCCCATGAGAACTATTTAGTATTCAGTATTGTGCCTTTTTATTCTGCCTTCAAAGGTTTTCATTTCATTTTATGTAGTTAGACTGTACTGTAAGGGGCTGATATCACAACTTTGCTCATCTTAGATGTTTTTTTCAACACACAATAAAGCTTCACCCACAAGCAACACTGTAGCTAATATCTGCTAATATTTCCATGTTAAGCTCCTACACTCAATATTTAACAACACAGCTGAAAAAATCTCAGGGGTGAAAGCTGACATTGAAAATAAGTTAATAGGCAAGAAAAATTTGATGGTTTCTCTGAAAATACATTATATCCAGTGCCACTCTGCAGGCTTATATGTATTAGTTTTCTGAATGCCTTTTTTGCTGAATTACATCTGGGAAAGGTTATTTACAACTGTCACTTGAGCTTTATGAGTACTGTAGCCTCCCCTTTTATTTTTTCATTGTACAGAACTTCTAAATTATATTAAATGTTGATACACATGTTGATGTGCTTTGTTTCCTAAGTGGAATGAAAAATGATTTGCCATACTAATGATAAATACATAGTTTAGGATATTACCTGGTTTTATATATCAATTAAAACTTAGAATTAGGGTTTTGCTTCTATATAACACACATATACATCCAAAGATGGTTGTCTCCATAAGAAATTAGCACTTATCAATGGTAGCTGCATCACAGCACCTTAGAAACATAAATTAATGTTTTTTATTAGAGCAAAATTCTATGGAATTTCAGAATTCATGGGGATAACATTTATCGAATTCTGACTTTTCACTGCTATCTTGTGTTATTGCACACCATCTGGGGAGGACAAACAAAAATCTTTAAAATTGATAATAAAAGAAGATCAGATTTTTTTTTTAGTTTATCCAGCCTGAATTACTAGTTGAGGATTAGGATTTTCAGGGAGGAACTCAAAAATGTATTCCAACTCTCTCTTACTTCTGATTATGCATCTAGATTTGCATAGCCTCTTGGAATTTGTGTAAATAAATAATGCTTTTTAATTTAATTCTGTATTTAAGTTAAAACTAGGAGAAACTAAGATACCTCCTTTCCAGCTATGCCTTCCCTTCTTTCTCTGTAAGTTCGAGTTTAAAATTTTTTCAGGTCATCCAAGAGATTAAGGACGCAATTCAAAATGAGTATCCCAAGAGGCTTCATTTTAGTGTTCAATAATTTCACTTTCATCTTAAATTGCTAAACTGACACTAAGTAGGTGGGTGAAATAACCATTAAATTTCACTGTTTTCAACTTTAAGAAAACCTATCAATTAATTTCGTGTCTGCATGGTGTTGATTTTTAGGGACTAATAAAAGAGACTTAAAAAAGCAGGTGTCAAAATGTAAACTAAAGATAAAGACTTCACACTTCAATTCTTGCCAACTTCACTGCATGTTTTTCATATTCTTTATTCTCAAATAGTGAAGGTTTGACTGAACTCCAGTAAAGTTATCTTTAATAAATATTGGTTAATGATATCACCAGCACATTCTCTCCAGGGCTGTATTTATTTAATGCTGATTCCTTCAGTAATTGCTCAAAGTCATTTCAGCAACTTTATCCTGTAGATAGCAAGAAGTTTCTCCAAATGAATATTTGGTCTTAGTGTTGGAGTTTTCTTTAAGATACCACAAACTGCTTTTCTATTTTACCTGTCAGTTCATGTCATAACAGGCAGTTACAGTAAGAACCAACTGAAATCTTTGCAAGTCTTCTTTCAGAAAAGAATGCTTTATAGTAAAATAATGCTTTATAGTAAAAGCTCACAAAATGGTGAGCCAGAGCTCAGAGCCAAGGTGTTCCAGAGCTTTAGGGCCAGCTTGCAGGCAGGGGTAGTTTTTGTGTCCTTTTCACTGGAGAGCAAAATTGTTGACATGTGGAGTGCTGTGGTTTACCAATATATCTGCAAGACAAATTCTAGGGGCACAGTCTGTTGGACTATGTCAAAGTTGGTTTCACTTTATGTTAGTTAAACGTTAGACTGTAAAATAAAGGCAAAGTTGGTAAGGCAAGTTACTGACAGGTTTTCAAAGAGCTGCAGAAAAAATGTATTATTAAAAGCATATGGTCCTCATTCTGGTACATATATGAAAATTTCACCTCATTTTGAGTATCATGGCATTGAATATCCAAATGCATCAACTGAATTCTCAGATTTACAAGGTACCAATCATTTTAAGGTAAGTACATTGGGATAGTGAACTATTAAGGACAAAATTTCAATTTTCATTTTTGATAATTTTAAATGTTTAGATGTAGAATCAGTAGACTGCTGCAGAGATAAAGGATAAATTCTTTCCTTATGTTGAATGCATAGTCCCAACAGGAAGAATTTTAGACCAGGTGCTGAAATACGAAGAGTCTATTACAGGGCTGCTAGTGTTTCTTAAGCATATTTGTAAAAGAGTCTAAGAATGAAAGAAAAAAAAAAAATTAAGCAGTGCCAAATCTTCAGTCATTCAGCAAAATAGTGGAACTGAGCTGTCAGTTAAAGATAATGTGTCTTGTTCGTAAAACCATAACTGTTGCTTTCCACGCATGGCTTTGCAGCGCCGGAGCCTGATGCCGCGACCTTCCAAAAGCGTCTCATGGCCGCTCGGCAGGGCCAGCACACACTCACACAGGCGTGCACACACACACACGGATCGCTTCAGTAATATGGGTCGACAGCAAAGAGGCAGGAACGGTCTCTGTAGAGAGTTCTATGGACAGAGGTTTATTGCAGCCACACCTTAAAGGGGTGCAAGGACAAAGACAAAAGACAATGGAGGGTCCAGGTTTAAGTACGGGAAGGGAGCGACCACCAGGGACCAATGATCTGAGGGCATGAGGGCAGTACAAAGGTGGGACTAGGGAATGGGAGCCAATGGAGAAACTCTGGGGGAGTGGCGAGGGGCAAAGGCCAATGGGGGGAACCTGGAGTGAAGAACTTTCTAGGGTGTGGGACATATGAGGTAGCAAGGGGGCAGAGGGGCCACGGGCCAACCAGGGAAGCAGAACTGGGGTACATTAACATCGCAGGGCAAAGCATCCTGGAGGAAGCTTTTTCTGTTCACCATAACCTGGGGAGCATCTCTGATACCAGGACCTGTCTCACCAGTGGACTCTCTTTGTCCCTTGTTTCGTAGGCTCACCGGCCACCACACATAATATTTTGGAAACCTCTTCCTTTTTGGAGACTACCCAGTAGTTATTCCACTTCACTGGACGAAACTACTTTTGAGTAGAACTGTGAATATATTGAAAATTCTAATAAATGTTTTATTCCTTTTTCCTGTTATTTTTAGTTTAAGGTTTTGCAGTTTTAACTATTTAATTGACTTCATAAAAACTGAGATTGTGATCTAATTTAAAAACAACAAAAGGAAAAACATGAAGGATCTCCTTTAAATACATTTACTTTAAAAAAAAAAAAATTTGATTTATTAATTTCCTTATTGATTTGGTGTAACCAGGGGATTTCACTGCAATTAGTTTATTTTATTAGTTTCCTCCAATGAATTTTTGATAAAAAATTATTAATCTAACTCTGGGGGGAGAGGGAGGATGTATCTATACCCAAAACCCCAATATAAATGGAATGATCTGCCATGAAAAATAGAATTATTTTATTCTAAAAATGTCAGAGCAGTAAATTTTGACATTAGTGAATTAGTATTTCCACCCATATGTTTCTCTCCAACAACATTCTGGTATGCTGGCATTCACAGCCTATTCTGTTTATGATGTGATCACAGGCTGAGCAAATATGCTTGCTTCAAAGTGTCACTGCCTGGATTCTTTCCAGGTTCAGTGGTTCCAGCAGAGAAGCAGACCCTACAGGGACCCTGAGTAGGGCTGCAGCTAAGTGCCAAGCCTTTGCCCAAAGGATAGTGAAGTGTTCTTTTGATCCAATTTCTGCATGAACTTAGAAGAAAATGGACATGTGATTGACTTAGTGGGTTTCCTGTCATCCACTATGGGATTCACCTTCATGTCGTTTCCTAAATCTTTGATGTAAATAACATAGGGCTATTTTCAATCTGTGGTTTTGCAAATGGATTTTGAAACTTGATTTCTAATGGCAAAATGAAGTCACACAGTATGAAACAATGGATCCATTTCACATGCACATTTTTATTTTAAGAAAATGGAATGTTTCATTTGTACAAATAGCAACTTGGACTGCTTCTTCACATGCTTTTGAATACACTTGTGTTGAAGTTTTTTAAGCTACTGATAAAAAGTTGTAAGAAACAAGCGTAAGTCAAATGATCACATCTAAAAGGCCAAGGTAATACTAACAGCCTATCAGGAAGTGAAATACATGACAGCTCTGAAAGCAAATACAAAGCTGCCAATATTATCTGGGGAGTGAGCCAAGAAGCCAGATGCTACCAAAAAAAATATCCTCTGTTGTTTGGCATTATGGGGTCTCATGGGTGCCATCGAAAGACAAAAGGATCCAGTGCATATTAAAAAACAATATGGTAGACCTCAAATGCCCCTACTGTTCTTGAGGACAACTTCATGCTGAACAGCAATGGTGTTAAAAAACCACACAAGAATAATATCTCTTAGAACATGGAAAGCATGTGAAAAATAAAAGCAATTTTCAAATTCATCTTCTTTCTTATATTATATTTGGGAATCAGAGAGGTCCAGGTATAGCTCAGGATCCTGAGGGGAGGATGAGCTAAGCTAAAAGCAGAGTTTCATTAAATCCAGCCTCCAATACTAGCTTTGAATCGGCTTGCTCTTGCATCAGATAAATTTTAAAGACAAAGAATTATATAGTGAAGGGTCCTGCAAATAAAAATAAATCTAACAAATTTTATTTACCTTTTATTTAGTGCTGAGAGATAAGACCTGGACTAGATATTCTTTTAATCAAAGATCCATAAGATTGAGCTTGATTCATGTTATTTATCTGGGTTTTTTCAAAATTTTTTTCTCCCTTCATTTTTAGGCTTGATTGTAATAATACATTTATTCTGCTTAATATTCAATTGCATTAGTAACTTCAGTAGACTATTTCCTGTGCTTTCTATCCAAATATTTATTTCCTTAAAATTAATATCAATGTACTCTTAAAGTGCTGATGCCCTGTATATTAAAGGTAAATTTTGTTCAGAAGTATTAGCAGAATTTACCAGAGAGGTGTTTTAAAAATTCTTTAAATTTATTCCACTTTTATGGAAAAAGAGCAGAATAGAAGAATATAACCTATAGAAAATTATCATAAATGTCTGACACTATTGACACTGTGCTGGAAGAACACTTGGGAGGTATGAACCAGTACAGATAGAAGTGAATTTCTGAGTCTGCTTTTTATTTTAACGTATCTTACAACACTATGCCTCCTAGTGTCTTATTCTCTCTTGAGGGGGCTAATGGAATTTTTCCAATGGTTTTGTGTAAAGATTATTATTGTGATAGCTCATTTTCATTTGAATACATTTTTTGAGGAGTATAAAGATAGTTTTAATGGCCTTTTAGAAATTTCTGTATAGTATCCATTCTTTAAAATCAGGGATGTTTGAATTTTAGATAGATGATGAACAGAATTGAGTAGAAGTGGAAACAGGGAGAGGGCAAATAGTACCGTTCCTTGTTACGTGACACAAAAATACATTTCCAAAGACAAATATTCTCTTAGCAAACTGTGATTCCTAGAAAACTACCATATTCTTTTGAACACCAAGGTTAGAGTGCAGACAAGATTTCCAGCTAGCAAAATGTAAGACATTGAAAGAAGCAGTGATGTTTTGAAGGAGAAAGGCCTTACTTTTCAGCAAAGGAAATCTCCCTACACAAGAATTACTCAGTGAGGTTTGTTACAGGAAAATCACATCTTAAACAATGCTGCACTTTAAATTTGTGCCAATTCTCTGATACATAGAAGACTTTAAAATGTTTATTTATTCTCAATGCATTAATTATTTTTCTTCAGGGACCAGTGTCCTAAACATCACAGTGATTAATTATTTCATTATCATGAACATCAACAGGGCCATTTTGAATTCTTACAGTTTTAAAACATTATCTTCAGAGACCAGAAGAACTGGTTTACCTCCATTAGTTAAGAAGGGAAATTTTTATGTTTCACCATAATTTTCCACTATTTATGTCTCTGTCATCTAAAATAGCTGAAATTAAATAATGCTGGTATCAATTTCAGTAGGGAAGTATGAATCCAGAAAGTGAGTTTATAAGTAGTGGGAAAAACTGGTACAGAAAACTGTAGCACATCCCACTGTGAGTAATGACTTGTGAAAAATATGTTCAGTTACAGTTGAACATCAGCCAGTTGCAATTTAAGTCTCTTCATAGTACTGGCATCTTCTCTTCCTCATTGCGTTCTTTCTACCTTGAAAGAAATTGTATGATTTGCTATTGCTTTCCTGAACTGCACAATTTTGCAGTAATGCAAAACCAAGCTCCAAGCCTACATTTTAGTTTAACTTACTGATAGCATTAAACTGGTGCTGGCACTGCTAAAATCTCCCCTTTGAATCAATTAAAAAAAACCAGAGTTTGACTGCAGACCCATCCTGCAAGCCTGCAGGTATGTTAGTATGTCAATAACGTGTCTACACTGATTCATATAATGTCCCACTGTGTCTCAAAATACTGTACATCTGTGGCCAACAGAACTCATTTTAATTCCAATTTCTCCTAGACCTTTGAGAGAACAGAAGGTGACACACTGGTTGAAATTTTAGATTTTACATGTGTTGGATGTGTTATGTATAACACTTCATGTACCTGTAAAGGTGATTTTTTCTGTCTAAGAGGTTGTCTTCTGATAAAAAGATGCAATTTCAAAAGGATAAGATTTTATGTTTCTTTCCAAAAATTTCTAAATCAAATAGTTCAGTCAAGAGCCTCCCTTAGTGTCCACACAGAAGTCAGGACCTATGAAGATCCACTGTGACACCCATGTCACAGGTTGCAGCTTCTCTGAATGAGTAAGGGAAATGATCAAGAACAAGAGTGGCCACTGACACAACAAAGAGCAAAGAACCCAACAAAAAGAAAACAACCCACGAAAAGAAACCCCAAAAAAGTCTCCTAAAAATATGGGATTATCTTTCCTTTGGAAGAAAGGAGAAACTTGTCTTCTTGTTTTTATCTTGTGAATAGTAAGGGAATATTTCCTCAACTTTGATGGAGACGGAAGCCTTTCTAATAGAATGATATTTCAAAAGGTGCACAGCCATCTCCTGGTTTACCAAGATTTATAGTTGACTGTATTTAATTCATACTTGGAAGTGGCAAGAGAAAAAAACACAAACAGTATGAATGGGCGTGCAATCAGTGCTTAATATTGCCTGGACTCTGCTTTAAAGCAACCTTGAGCCTTACAGCTAGTTGCAATGAGTGGAATGGAGAGAGACAAACCTAGTAAGGACAGGAAGATTTAGCAGGGTGTGGAATTTCAAGTAAGTCGGTAATCATAATCAAATAAATATTTATCTAAGAGTTCAAAATCTCAGGAGGTGGTTACTGTTTAAGAATTTGGCTTAACAGTGTCTTTGAAGAAGGACTGCTTTCCTGAACTGACTATATATATATATATATATAAGACCATGGCATTTTAATATTCTCTGAGATTGAAGGAAACACACAGGCTTATTTCAAGTTTTGAAGTGTTAGAAAAGTGTCTATGACCAACATGAGAAAACAGTTTCTTCATGCTTTTCTGTGTTCAAAACATATTCTAATGTAAAAATCCAATAATTTAATTTCAGTAACAAAATCACTGATGCGTGTTTATCTTTCTTTTACACACAGGGATTTACTAAAAATCACCTTATGGAAAAGTAGTGTTCTGTGCTAAAATCCAAACTCAATGGAGCACTACACATAAAAGTTATTAAAATCAAATGGTTCCTTTAAACTTTAAATTCAAACTCAGAGCAGCAGCTAATCCAAAAGGAAATTAAGTGAAATGCCCCTCTGGGAAATGGTAAAACTAGTGCACTCGGGAAAAGAGTTAAATGATGAATCAAACTAAGAACAATGAAATTCCTTGGAAAATGCACATTTTCACAACACATACACATGCCTTTGTGCACATATCCAAACATTCAACGCTCAAATTGCTTAATTACTGTAAAAAAATACAGTTCTAAAAATCATGTGAGCACCTTCTAGTCTCTTCTTTTTTATTGACTTGTCTAAATTCAAAGACAAATAGCTCTTTTAAACTTTTTGCGTATTGATATTTTCTTATTGTACAAAATATAAATGTCAAACCTTTAACAATCATATTACCAATATATAATTCTGATTTATGTTTTCTAACCCCAAGGTCAAGTGTTAGGAAAAATCATCCTGCTTCTGACAAGTTTTGTAGAACCCACACTCAATCAAAGCCACTTTGGTAATTTATATGACATGATGATTAGCCCATAGTTTCTCCACAAAATCTGAGAGCAAATCTAGTCTTCACAATGTTCAGTTTTGTTCTTGATGAGCGACAAATAATAGGCAGATTTTGTTTAATAGGAATAACCCAATACAGGTAAGCACATATGATGCTCTAAAGGGCTTGGTAGACTTCCTGGCCATCCATGGAAAGCACCCATCGTGTTTTCAGTAGCTATGAAAACTAGGCTATGTCCCAACAGGTTTTGGATACCTGGACATCTGACTATACCTTCAGCTGGTGTGTGGCTTTAGACAGCTATCAGCTACATACATCCCCCACCACACCTGATTCTTCACCTGAGAGCTTGTTTGTTTTTCTTAAGAAAATCAGATGCTCTAAAGAATTTCCTCACCATACCAACCATTTTCTCACTTACTGCTTCAGTCCAGTATAGGTGCAACAGTATTACTTTTACTTAAGATGTTGCTATTCAGTATGAATGGGCACCTCTCTAAATGCAAGCTTCACTCCAGAAACACAGAGTTGCAATCATATATGTTTTTTCTCTTTCAAATCTGGATATTTAATAAATTAATCTAGGGTTTTTTTGCATTAAGAAATCATATATTCATTGTCTTAAAACAGATTTTACTTTCTGTATGATCTTTTTATATCAAGACATTGTGCTAGAAATTTTGCCAATGAGTAAAGGAAGTGGGTAAATTTAAAGATTCATTTCCTCTTTAAGGGAACTCGTCAAATCCTAGTACTTGTAAAGTCCTGCAAAGTACATCTAATGCATCCAATAAAATCAGATCTCTACAATATGTTATTGAGTACTTAGTGCTTAAACCAGAAGTTCTACCTCTTATTAGTCATCTTTATGCTCAGACTGCATAAGCTAAATTGATTGCTTAAGGATCCACAAATACCATAATCACAAATTTTATGGTTTTATGTAGGATATTAGGAAAAAATTGCCTCATTGTCTTCAATGTGAAACAAGATTACTTTTCCCTAAGCAATGCAGTAGAAGGTACATAAAATCAAATATGTGAAATCATTGGTTCCCTAATGTCACTGTTCTCAGTAGAGATAATTGCTTCATTCAGTTCATAAATTCTCTTGCTTGTTTGCATTTGTAGCTCTCCCACAGACCCTCACTCCACTGATCTAATGTTAGATGTTGGTTCAGCTCTGTTATCTCTGATTGAAATACAGTAAATTGACAGCAGTAAAAGATGGATCCAATATCATTATTACTGGCTTTTGCACAGAGATCAATGAAGATCCAACAGGATTTCAGTAATTTATTTGCTCTCTGGTAATTTCTTAATACTCTCTCACCCTTTCAGAGAGCTTGTCTGATTTCTCATTATGTCATAAATGAAATGCCCTGTTTTCCTATATATATATATATTTATTTCTTCTCAAGAGACAGAAGATATTAATTCTGAGGGGAGCTCTGGATAAAAATTGGAAGAATCAGTCATTTCTTCTTATTATTTGATTGTATTATGGCTGTATTTGAGAAGCCCCAACCATATAACTGATACAATGGTAGAATTAACAGAAAGAACTTGAAACATTTTCCGAATAAGAATTATGATTACCACCCATTTGTCAAATCGGTATTTAATCATGTTTTGGGGTGACTTTATGATGTGCATCCCCTATCGCCACTCTATGCCCAGACATGATTCCTGTGCCTTTCTGCGTCTTTAAAACTGTGTGCGAGAGAAAGAAAAAAAAAATCCAGATGAACTTTTCAAAGCAGTTTGTGCTCCAAGGTCACTCTATCTCTCTGTGCACTTCTGTGGCAGCAAGAGCAAAGGAAGCACCCTTTGCTGCTTTTCAGCCAGCTTTCAGCTCTATTTCTCTGGAGAGAGACAGAGAGTTAAACTTTTTTTCTCCCTGGGGCTTTGGCTTTTTCTTCTTCTCTTCTGGAACTGTTCAGAACTTTCCACCGAGGCCCAGAGGGGGCCCAGCTCTGAAGAGGCGAGAGAGAGAGACCACACCCAAAGAAAGGACTCTAAAATCTTACCAGGTTCTCCCCACAGTGAGAGGTTGTATTATTTAGCATTATTCTTTTCCCATTGTACATTGTGTCTGTTAAATAAATAGGTTTTTTCCCTTTCGCTTTCCTCCGAGGAAAATTCTTTCCGAACCTGGTGGGGGAGGGGGGACTGAAACCTGCCTTCTATCAGAGGACATTCATTTTGGACACTCCTCTGAATTTTGTCGCAAACCGGGACAAATCATTGCCTGCTCCAGCAACAGGACTAACTCTTACTTTGTAATCAGTCAACTATATATATTTATTTTTTAACTTCAGAATTATTAATATTAATTTATACTTTGAACTGCTTTTTCTTTGGCTTACTAGTAACAAAAAATATCTATCAGCTACTCAGAATTTTGGAGGCCACTTATAAGCTCAGTTGTATGCCTTCCTCACTGCTGCTGTAATTCTCATGCCCATATAAGAATTTATATATTAGTAAAGGACTTGCTTGCTTTCACTAAGCCTTGTATTTGTGAACTTTTCAAAAGCTTGAAAAATAATCCCATTTGCCTTTTTGTGATCAAGCTGTCATCAAAATAATGTTTATTACTAATTTATTTTTTTATTTATTAAATCAATTGAACTGTTTACAGCTTATGCTATCGTCCATATATCAAAACCTCTTATTTAGCTACAACAAAGAAACTCCTCAGGAATCTCCTTTTATGCTGGGGTTTTATTGGTTTCAGTAAACTTCACCTTTTTTTCATTGTTTTAGAACACACATTATCAAATTTTTGACCTTTGAGATCTGTCTACACTGGAAAAACACTTAAATTTCTCTGCGTCACAAAGAACTGCTCAGACCATTTGATTCACAATGGAATAAAATGGTCATAGTAGTTCCTCTTTGATCTTTTGATCTTCTTGATGTCTTTTCTGGGAAAAAAAAAGGTAGAAAGTTTTAGGAACATGAATAGAATACAACTTGAAATATAAATGTTTAGTTTTCACATCTCTCTTCTAAATAAATTACATTTGGAGGTCTTTCTCAATGGTAAGAAGGATTCAAAACCAATAAGAACCTGTTCAGCAAAGTTCTGCAGTCTAAAGAAGAGTTGTCTTTATCACAATAAACAGCAATGTAGCACCTTATTATTTTATAATGCCTGTTAGGTTTCTTTAAATTATTATGTCTTCTGATTTGTTTTCTTCTCCCAAGTTATTAATTTTATGTCAGTAGAACAATTATGCAATTTCATATTTGTAGATTTTAGAGTTTCAGTGATGTTGTTATCCCTGCATCACTTTCCGTAATTTCATTTGTATTAATTTAATATAGTTGTTCTTACTTTTCTTCATTTCCTGTTTGATAAATGGTGATATTCAACCAAACTGCAGGGCTCATCATTCACAGGCATCGGTTTTGAGAAGGGCTTCATCAAAGTCAAGTATCTAGTCCAATGTATCAAAAGTGTAAGTATTCGTGATTTTTCTTGTAAGTTTTCTTTTTGCTGCTCTGTGACACAAACTAGCCTGCCTGATGGAAGCACAAGAAGCAGCACTTCTCTAAACACTGCTATTTCACCAAGCTTGCAATGAGCCATCCAGCTTTCTTTGAAGAATGATGTCTACAAATCTAGCTGCTTTTCTAGACAAAATGTTCCTTGCATTACTCAAGAATCTTCCCTAATTTGAAAAAAGACAAATGTTGAACTTGTGGATTGATTTCCAACAGAAGCCTTTTATATTTTTGCTGTTTAAATTGAAATGATTTTTTGCTAATGTTAATTTGAATCCAATGTTTCTCTAGATCAAGTTCAAACAAAATAAGAAAAAAAGCCCTCAACTCTAGAAAAACTGAATGAGATATGCTAATTTGGATGAAACACAAATACCATATTTCATTTAAACTGTTGTGGTTTTCTTCTTATTCAGAATATCTTGGGGTTTGTTTTGGTCTGATTTTGTGTGTGTGTGCATTGGGGGAGTGTGTTTTTTTGGAGGTTTTTTTCCCAATTAAAGAAAATAATATTGCTTGGTTTTGTTTTATATTTTCAATAATTATGGAACTAATGCCCTAATTATTTAAACATCTCTATATGGGTTTCTTTACTTAAATTTAGATTGTTGGTATGTGGAATGAAACTGAAAGTTCTGACATAAAGTGCTTCTACTATTTTGCAGCTTAGAGGATGATTTTTCACTTGATGGATATTCATCCAACATTCATCACAGACCACTTTTTTGTTTTTCATTGACCCTTATGTGACCATATACACTAAAGATTCTTCAATTTTCTATATCTATCATTCTTCCTTTGATTCTGATATATATTTCCATTTCTTTTCTCTAATTTAAATTAGACTGACTTTAAAAACTTGCAAAACAAATATCCAAAATAAATTTTAGGGAAAGAAACAAAAAAAAAAAAAAAAATCTAGAATTTTTAATAATTCAAACTGTAATAGAGACTGGTAATCTCATGGAATCTCTCTTCTGGAAAAGGTACAGGAGGTTTTATTAAACTCCTCTGAGAGTGGCGGTGACATGCAGTCAAGAAATAAGAGTATCTCCATTAGGGGTGGCTCCTTTTAAAATTGAGTGTGGTAGGTAACTGAATGTAGTCCAGGTTTTCTTTCTTTACAGCGCCATCTTCAGAGTAATATATCATCTCAGCACCTTGTGATGATGTATTACTCAGATACATCATCAGCCCAAACAGTGTTTCAAATGATTTATAGACCTGGTAAATCTTTAAAGTGAGGCACACCGATGTATTATTCAAAGATGGCACCAGATGGGTAAGAAGGCTTAAAATGCACAGTCAACACAACAACAGAACACAGCAAAAAGAACAAACAAATTCATACCATGTGGAAGGCAACTGTCCTGAGCTTGCAAACGAAGGTTAATACCAAATGAGCTGCAACAATGATATAGGCTTCTGCTCCTCTCCTCTCATGGATCATGACAGGACAAGTGGAAATGGCCTCAAGCTGTGCCAGGGTAGGTTTGGGTTGGACATCAGGAGGAAGTTTTTCACTGTAAGGGTGGTTAAGTGTTGGAAATCACCATCCCTGGAAGTGTCAAAAAATGACTGGACATGGCACTTGGTGTTATGGTTTAGTTGACAATGGTGGTGTTTGCTCGGAAGTCGAACCTTAATGATTCTATGAATCTGAACACCACTGGATAATGGATCTCTACAGGAAATACTTTGAAATAAAAGAGATACATATGAGAAGTCTCCCAACTGGAATAATGGGCAATGGGATCCCGATACTTATCCTTACTAAAATTTGTGTAGGGAGATGTGCACTTATCTCAATGCAACACATCTTAAATACCCACCTTCAACACAAGGAAAGAGGGAACATGTTTGTGCTTGTGCACAGGTGTAGGTGGATAGAAGTATGTGAGGAGTGCAGTAATGAGCTGTGTTCTGTTGATTTCGAACATAGTTCTGGGTCATTCTTTTAAATGGAAACAGAATCAGTACGCTAAAAATTTTTTGACCTCTGCTTGTGGTTACATGAACAGGCCAAAGCCTTTTAGCACTTAGCACACAATACGAGTCTGAAAAGAATCTTGTCCATAAAAACTTGACTGTAGCTGGAAAAACTAGAAGTAACTTTGGTAACACATTTTATAGCTTTTTATTTCTTGCTATTGTAAATTACTTCCTACCCTACAACAGGCAGACAATACAGATCTAGTTCTCTTACAAAAAATGCTGTCAAAGAAAGAAAAATGAGGAAGCTTGGTATGACTAACGCTGACATTTTAGTTACACTTGAATGTAGCAGTTTCTCTATACACAGCTATGCCCTATTAGGTGTTTCATAGCTTCTCTCCTTCACTATCCATCTATATTCTGTGGAAATATTTATTTCCACAGAGTATGTGAGCAGGCCTATTTCCTTCCAATCCTCCAGTTTGACCTTGAAATTTGCTTTCAAGTGACTTGTTGCATCTTTAACAATGGTCCAGCACTGTGTAAAGGTGGTAGAAAATAGCAAGCCAACTCTTCGTGCACATGGATCTTAAACTTCATGGGTGCTTGCACTCGTGCAATATTTCTGCAACAAAGACAATAATTAAAAGCAAAGAGAGTCGACTTCAAATGTTTTCAGTGCCAAAAAGCCCACTGGACTAGGTCAAAAGTTGATGGGAAAGAAACTTCTAGTCCATCAAAAGATAATCACAAAACTAACTTTCCTTCAGTCATCCAGCGGTAGGGCTCCACATTTTTAACACACAAACCCAGCAAAAGAAAACCAGTAGTCTGTTTTTATTTTTTTTTACGTTTAGGTTTTGAGAAGAGAAGGTGCCTTTTTAGTTTTGATTATATTCGGGAAATATGTGAATTTTATCAGTTTATCTTCTCTTTTGTCCTCTCTCTGATGGCACCTTTTAAAATCAATTGATTAGTGATATTGTGTACCTCCATTTAAAAAAATTTGCTTGTCCAAGTATGTGCATTTTGTGTAAAGGAGGTCTAAATACATCTTCAACACACCAGAATCTTTGAGCATGTGCTGCATCATATATGAATATCTGCCTAGGAAATTTGGGAAAGAGATAAAGGAATCTTAATAAATGTATTTGGTAGGTCAAATCCATGGATGCAAGATGAGGTTTTGCAGATGGATTCTCAGATTAAAAGGAGGAAAAAGTAGAAAAAGAGCTGGATAATATGGGTTTCAAATACCTTATATATCACCTGAGCAAACAGTGAGTGCAAAAGTCTTCTAACATAATAAAAAAATTCCCATTCAAAGTTTAACTGTGCCAGGTTTCCAATTTCAAAAAGCCAGATATTTAGCATTTGTTGACATTCATGATTTCTTTCAGGAAAGACATTTTTTCCTATGAGACCTGTTTTCTGAAGCTACTCTAATTTCTGGTGATATTTCTTATCTCACCCTCAAACTCCCAGCTAATTTAAAGTTCCACCATTTATCTTTGTGAGATAACATCCAAAGCCTTTTAAGCACCCCTTGCATGACTAATGTATAGATATCAAATATGTTACTGTAGCAAAATGTGGCTCATATTTAATTATATAGAGCTAATTATTGTAAGGAAAAAAAATAGGTTCCTATTGAACTTTTTACTCATAACATATAGGACATATGGAAACACAGAAATCTTACAGGAAATAATTGAAGCACATATATTTTGTCTCCTGAACATGAACAACTCTATTAAGAGTCCTATTTTAGTGTGGAAAGAAAAGTGAAATAACGACATAACCTGATATCAATCCATAATTTTCCTATTTTGTTTGAGTTTGGATTAAATTATTTGATTCTTCTAGTCTCAAAACAGCAGGAATAACCTGATTTTCTTAAAATCTAATGCTTTTATTTACTTTGCAATTGCAGCACCTTTCAGGACCATTACATTGATGTTGTGTCATTATATAACTAAAAATACCTTAAACTATATTGGTCCCTGACCAGTAATTGCTTTTTTTCTGGAGTTGCTCACATTCTGATTTACAAAACCTGGCTTCTAAACTGAAAACCTGACTCTAAAAAATCTATAGGCATATAGATATGTGTTTATATATAAGTGGAACTTTAATCTCAAAGTCTATCATGTTCATATACCTTTGACAGACCTAATGGAAAGAATTGTATTTCTACATCAGAAGATTCCCTGTCTTCTGCAGATTCTCAGACATAAAGGTGACCTCATATTACTTATATAAACTTTTAGAGGGGATTCTGAAAATATCACTATATTTTTAATTGGTTTATTTAGTTTAATTTTTTTATAGCAATAATAGATTATACTGGTGCATAGGAACTCTGATTTACTGAAGATTAAGAGACAAGAATGTAGAAGATGAAAATCAGAAAAAGTAGTTGGGACAAATTTGGAAAAAAAGTCAGAAGTCAAAATTGTGAAGTACAAGGAAGAAAAGGAGTTGTATTTAGCAAATGACAGAATTGTCATGAGAAGAATCACTTTATAAGATGCCTAATTGTTGGAGGAAAACTGCAGGTAGAACTTATCCTTTCCTGAACCAGGAGAACAGAAATGTCAGATGCTTTCCTGCTTAACAGTTCCCTGAAATGGAAAGAGATCATTCGTTAATAAAAACATCAGAGACATGGAATCTTAGCTTAGAATAAATTGCTGTATGTTTGATGATTTCAGATTTCTCATATTCTAAGAAACTTGAGCTGAGGTGTTTAGAAGGCTCTCAGGGCATTTGACAATTATTTCATAGATACATAGAATATCTCAAGTTGAAAGGGACCTATTAATTTTCTCCGTTTCCAAACTCTGAGTCCTCGCACATTGGGTGCCAATTGTTAATTTTCTCTTTTATCGTTTCTTTTCTTCTTTGCCTTTGTTTTGTGAGTTCTTTTACTCAGAGTTCGAATTAAAATACAGGAGACCGGGAGTTTATCTTCGGACTGATATGTTCATTATATCTTATCTGTAATACAGCTGCACAGAGTGTGCCTCCCAGTTAAGAAGGTGAAAATGGCCATGAGTTCTAACTTCCAAGGCCTTTTAAGGTCCAAATTACCCAACTATGGAATGCCAACTAATTTGTTTTTACTTATAATCCAATAACTAACCATTCATGATCTGCACTGTGGGGTTTTTGACCCAATACCAGAACACCCAATACCAGAACACCCAGATTTGTGAAGAAGAAGGAGAAAAGAAGAAGAGCTAATCCACACCCCAAATCCTCCATATTGTTACATATATCCCATAAACCTAATTTTTCTACATCTCTACATATTCCACCCAGTGATATAACTTTTAATTACACAGCAACAAACTCAGTGTTATCACACAATTTGGGAAGCCTTTCCCAAGGCCTCAGGTCAAATGCAGTGTGCTTCTGAGGATCACTGTCTGTCAGCACTGAAAGGCTGAAATTTTCAGAACTCAGGGTTCCAATAGGGACCCATAAGAATCACCAAATCCAACTCCCAGCTCCTTGCTGGACTACCTAAAACTAAACACTCCTTGTTAAGACTTGCACTTGAGACCTTTCACCACCTTGGTTACCATCCAGCCTCTTGTCCCCTCATTGGCATATATAACCCATATTACCAGGTCTGAGTTGGAGAATCCAGCACTTGCTGTTGTTAAATTTCAAAACACTAGTGGCATACAACTGGCACTATTACAGTTTGAGGAACAGTCTAACATTGAGTCTGTTGTTAAAGAGAATAAAAATGGTACCAGGGAATTTTAGACTAAAACAGCCTAAGAGTAACTCTTTCAAAATAAATGGCTGACTTTCTCATGGCACAATTTGCTATGGATAAAAAGGGAACAGAAGACTCGAGTAACAGCCAATGTGGAATCTTCAGTAAGAAGTCATATTGACTAAATTGGACTAATTTTTATTTCCAATAAGAATCATGAAGCAGTTGTTATATTTCTTGATTTGAGTAAGAGCTGGTTTACTTAGAAGGCACTATTTTTATGGCATTCTTACAGCTAAGTGGACAAGACAGCCTAGATGAAACTTTACTTGGATAGGGAAAAACATGTTGGGAAAAGTACTCACAGAGTAAAAGATGCATTGGAAGATGCCTCTTGAAAGAATCACTCAGTAGGTTTCTGCAAGGGTATGCCTGTGTTTAATGTTATTCGACGGTTACATCTATAGTGTGTGCACATTGCCTCATTACTATCACCATGAGAAGACAGCATTAAGCTGGAAGAAATATCATGTTTGAGTACATGATTGGATTTAGAATTTTACAAAAATAAGATGAACCTGAACATAACGAGTAAGAAATTCTGTTAGCAAAATATAACCTGGTTAAACATTTTGATTGCAGGATGCAGAGATTAAAAGAAATCACAGGCAGAGCAGAGCGGAGTACGAGTGAAACCATCACAGAGTTCTGTGAGAGGGCAGACATTACATTGTGAGACATAAAGGTATTTGTAACTCTCTACGAGCACAGTTTTCACATTTGGGTTTAGAAATCCAGGGTTCAAAGCCCCTAGACTGAAAGCAAGAACTGATGTTATTTGCCTGCATACAGAATAATTTATGTTGAACAATATCAGACTTACTGCAAATATAAAGCTGATTTGCAGATAAACAATCTCACGAGTACTGTCTATCAAGTACAAGCTGCAGCCATGGTCTTCTGAATTCTGACAGCAGCTTATTCTATAAGACACAGAAAGGAATCCTTGAACTGTAAGGGCTCAGCTGGAGCACTTACATTCAAATTCTGGCAGTAAGTTTCATAATCATTTGAAAAGAAAAAAAAGAGTTAGTGGAGGAACAGAAATATTCAGAATGTCAGAAAGAATCATGTAAAAGGAAAATGATAGGGGCTTGGAGTTTATTCAAGAGAGAACAACACTGACAGGAGTCTTAAGTGATTTTTGCAAAGACATTGTCTACTATGCATAGAACAAGACTTAATGGGCTTAAATGTTATCAAGGGAGATTTAAGTTATACATTTAAAAAAAAATGCTAATGGGGAGAAGAGATAAGCAGTAAAATAGGTTGCCTAGGGAGATTTTAGAATCTCTATCATTACCCAAATAATTATTGGCAATAATTTAAATATGGTTGGTCCTACCCTGCGGCAAGTTAACAGATGAAATGTTCTCTCCAGGTCCCACCTCATATTTTGTATGAGTCTGTGCTTCTCTCTACATCCCACAATACATACATTGCTCATTGTATGTCTGTTATACCATCCTTGAATTTCTATCCTCCTCCTAGCTTTATTTATCCTTTTTATACTGCAAGGCTTATCAGAAAGTTTCAATCCATTAATAATAATAAAAAAGAAGTATAAAATAAGGCAAAAAAGAAAAGGATAAAGAACAACACAGTCTTTCAAGAAGGAAAAACCACAAGTACTTCCATAGGTTATCTCTACAAATCTTTGGATTCTTTCCAGGAATTAATTTTATTTTCAGGAAAAAAATGAAATAATATTATTACTTACTACTGTTTGTAGAGTGTAAAGACAGAGACATTTGCAATACATAGAATTTTTTTTCTTATTTACAAATTAAATATATCAAAACCTACAGGGAAGAGCACATGGTTGGAGCACTGATTTTCTGTAGTTCTCTGTTAACTGTTACTGTGCAGGGTGCATTATATTTATGCAACTTTAAGAAGACCAATTCTACCCAAATTCTCTTTCAAGAGCTTTAGTGAAATGTGTGATATTTCCTAATGTGGTAATGAATCCAGGCATGATATTTTCTATTGCTCATGCATAAAACCAAAGTACTGATAAAAGAAATAATAAAAAAAAATCCCACTTTTAAAATTAGCATTTTTAAAAAAGGTATTACTTTTGTCAACATATATAATTCATGTATGCCTCATGTTATTAAAGAGGATCCATCATTTTGGTTTTCTACACACTGACAGTTCTTCCCCCCTCATTTTTAAAAATGAAATATTTTAAAATATATTCATCAAAATTTTATTAAAAAGATGAGAAAATAGCTCATGCATTCAAACTGTTTCTATATAGAAGACAGAAGATATCCTGTATAATAAGAAAAACATACGTTTTTTAAGACAAAATAGAAAGTAATATGCATTAAAACTGCATATTCCTTTTGTTTTAAAATACTCTTTTCTAGAGACTTCTCTTTGAAAGGCATTTTGACTGTATATGGCTTTGTTAACACATATATTAATGATAAAAAATAATTTTTTTTGTTTATGCTTTTGGATTTTTGATCTAGTAAGATTGAGTTTTGCTGAAAACTTCATCAATATCAAGATTTCACAGCATGTAAGAGATTTGCAACATTTTTTGTAACATTTGTAAGAAGTGTGTAACACTGGCTAATGACTCTTCATCTCAAATGTTCACACCAAGAGATAAAGGTTTGAGGTATGAATTTGATGAACATTTTTTAGAAGATGCTTTAAAACTTTACAGAAGCTTAGGGAGAATTCTGACAGAATTTGATTAACGAGGGGGAACCAAGATGGGGAAGGAAAAATGTCCCATTTAAACATTTCCTAATGTTTCAATTTTTCAATTTAAATTTTTATTTTTGATTTGAAGATTTTATCTTAAGCTTGAAGATATTTTTTAAACGCAAGAAGGCAGAAAGACTTCTATTAGTACCCAGCAAAAATTCGACAAATAGAATATAATGGAATATAAGTAAGATATAATTATACTGTATACTGTTTTCCTGAACATTAGTTTTACTCTCTACTTCAATCATGCTTTTGGGGTGGCCATAACGATTTTTAAGAAGAAAAGGTGAAAAGATGAAGTCCTATATTAAAACTTCAAACGTTTTAGAGCCACATTATGACACACCACATTTGCTTCTGGTCTTTTCCAGATTGGGATATTGTACTCAGATAGGTAGATGAAATAATAAAGAGAATAGACAGCTTCACTGAAATGTCAGAGAACATGCAGGTTAGAGGGAAATCTGCCTTTAGGGTTATTGATGGAGACGGAGTTTTTATAAATTAGGGCTATTCATTTATTATAAAAGTTATGGTCTACTGAAAGAATACTGAGATTACAAACATGGCCCATAAGGCAAATAAGAAAGTCTTTTAAATTCTGTAATAATTTTACTGTAAGTATTAATATATTATTTTGAAAAGATTAATCCTAAAATTAAGAATGTTTTAATGTACTTGTCACTTTGACACATTTTCTGCCAGATTATTATTTAAATTTTGCTTTTTTTCTATAACCTCTGTAAGATTTTTATTCTATTGTGAAAAACTGTAAATTCTAGCCATGAGTAACTTCTTCTAGCAGAGACCTATCTAATTTGTCTGTAAAATCCCATGAATATCCTTGATGTTAATGAAAATATAAATATTCATCATAATAAATAACTGAACAAACTCAGGACCTGATGTAAAGGAAACTGTAAATGGTTGGATAGAAAAATGATTGCATGAGCAAAGGCCTATATCTCAAAGGAAAAAAGTAAGGGGACAGTTTCATGAACCTGAAATTAACATCAAATACTAGCACTGAAGAGGTAAACATTGCAGGAGACATTGGTAGGTTGAATTTTTGGGAAGCTGGGAAATACTTCCAGACCTGCACTGATCAGATATCCTCTTTTATTTTTCGCATGTGTCATTCCCAGAAACTGCTCCTCCATCCAGTTTATAGCTGAATGGATTCCTATTCCCTTACACTGAACATAAAAAGTTTTTCTATTCATAAGACAGTTTTGTGCATAAATAAATCTGAGCATAACTTTTCTTTTAATTCCAGATTTGTCTCAGTAGCCTAGATATGACTCTATGAGTCGGTAGTATTCTTCTGCACACCTTTCTTAAAAAAGATTAGTCTCCATTGACTCATTCCATTTTGAAATGTAATCACCATGGTAGGGATTATGGGGGTTCTTTGCAAAAGAAAATTATTCTCTCTGGTCTACTTTGGTAGTTCAACCATGTAAGTTGCATGGTCTTAAAAAGATGATTCTGTGGTCAAGACAGAGACATGGTCCAAGGACTTACCACCTTGGGCAACATTTTATTTTATTTTTTTTCATATAAGATGTCATAATAGTTTTCCTAATATGGGGCACAGAGATGATAGAAGGATATCACCGTTACCTCCAAAACTGCTGCTTTGGGGTGCTTGAGAGGAAGGAGTAATTTTTATGTATATTTTTTCATCATTTCTGGACCTATGTACACATCTCAAGATATGCGATCATATTTGAGTTTAAAAATCCATCAATATGCTCTTTCCTTGAAATAAACTTTACTCAACGGAGGAATTTTGTTTTCCTAACAGAAAGGTTACTCTCACAGTTTACCTGACTTGGTTTCTGAAAATTCATTCCCTCTCTTTCCTCACTGAATAGTGTTTCTTTCTCTCTGACCTGCTTCTTTCACTCAAGCATAGACTGATTTTTTAGTAATGTGCCACAAAAAGCTCATTACCACTGAAGAGTGAGAGTTTTCATTTTATGGTCCCATATTATGGCACACTTTTCCCATTCCCATCTGCTCACCTAAATTTTCTGATAAATTAATGCCTCTGCCAGAGAGAAGTTATTTACCTGATCTTTTGGTTCATTGTTGCCTCTCTAAAGAGTTCACACTGTTTTCTCTCACAAACAGTATTTCTCAGGAAGTCTGGGTTGCTATTAATTACAGAAGTACTTTCAGGTATCTATGGAAACTTAAGCTCTGTTTAGAAAACAGCAACTGTTTTATATACCCTGTAAGAAGTTCTCTCTATGGAGCTTGAAAGGAGCTTCTGTACAAGACCTTTTATCTCTTAGCCTTGGTAATGTTCAGCTATCACTTTTCAACAAGATAACCATTTGGAAAAGCTCCTTCTTTTTTTGAAATGACCTAGAAAACACCACAATGCACACCACAGGAAAATGTGCATTTAAACAGCTTGTAGTATTTTTTTCTTTCAGGATCGAGAACAACTAGCAAGGAGAAACTGGATTACAAAAACAGCCTGTGATTCATATAAGGTACTAAGCAACACTAAGGACTATGGCACTTGTAGCACAAATCCTGGACTCTCAGAAGTTACATGAAAAATGTAACACTTCTCATAGCAGTGTGCTGTGATCACATCTTTCAGAACTCTTATGTCTACCATCAATGAAATCCTGGAAACAGAGAACTTGAAGAAATATTCTATCCTACTCCTGGATTAACCATTTTCTTTTATGAGTTTATTTAGGTGGAGAGCTTTTTCTTCTCTTTTAAGTAATCCTTTCATTCATAATGCTAACCTGCTAAACACTCCCCAAAAGCTTATTCACTACTGTGCCAGAAGTCTAACAGAATTAGTAAGGTAAAATTTAATCTCAGAGGTGGGAATTCAGGCTGCATCAACTTTTGATGTTTTTGAATATGTTAACCTTTTGTGCTTCTGATGAGAAAGAATAAAAATATATTGGTAGCCAATTAAACTCTAAAAATACCAGATTAAAGGTTAAATATTAGTGTTTTCAAAATTAGTCCAAAAGATTCACACCTAAGCAGTGAACTGAAAATCAGGAAAGCCTTACAGATTCACTTTGTGTAAACTCTAGCAATATTCTGTGTCTGCAGATTAATGAATGTTTAACCAAGATAAGTTACAGTGACTCTCTTATGTAAGTCAAAATGACAGTCAGATTTCTACCAAATTAATTCATTATGATCACTGAATGAATAGCTAATGAATTTGGTATTGAGGATGCCTTACATTGATAGTAAATCCATAGGGAAATATCCAAGTAGAGTCTTGTAAAGATTTTACTCAAAATGCAAATCAAATAAAAAAGACTAAGCAGGCTAAGCAGACTAAATGCATTGTCAGTTCCTTGAGAGGCAGGGCTAGATATAAGAAAAGGAAGAGGAGAGTCTTTGGAATTCTTTGATACATAAACAACAGAATACAATAACCTTTCTTTATGAGAAGTGAAATGGGAAAGAAAGTGAGCAGCTAATCTGTTTGATTACAAGATATGAAGAAGTATCAAATCAGCTGTAAGCCTTGGCTTTAGTAAAGATTAAATATAAGTAGAAGATCTGTGACCTGGCTCTCAAAGGTCAGAGTTTAACAGTGGAAATCCGGCAAGATTATGCATTAAGGAGCTCAATAACTGCGTTTGTTCAGGTTGGTTGACAGAGATGAAGGTGAAGAATTCAATTTCTTTCTTCAGTAGTGGTGTCAGGACTAAAAATCAGGACTTCCCTTGAAAATGAGACTATAACAAACCATTTAGGCCAACCATTCACATCTGTCAGTCTATGATAAGGAATTTCCTGAAGAGGCAAATTAACAAGCAGTTTTGATAGGCTCACTCAAGAAAAGAATGAACAGACTAAACTCACACTAAATGCCTAAGACAAAGGGAAAATATCTTCTCCAGATACTAAAAACAGAAAAAAACCATAAAATTTGCATTTATGGTGATGTGACCTTGCCCAACCACACACAACGGAAAAGCCTGAAAACAAGTCATGAAGCCTTCCATTCCTGTCTGTGCATCAACTTTACAAGATCATGATTAGATCTTCCTCCAGTGAAAATTGCTAATATATCAGTACTGACCAAACCATTTCAGGGCTCAGTGGAAACAATGGTGATGAGAGTCTTTACACCCCAAAACTAGTGATTATTCAGAAGTAAAAACAAAATGCTGCATCTTGTTAAATTTATCTTCTTTCACATTTAGAATCCAAATATTATGTTTAAAGGAAAATAAACACAACATACAGGAAAAACATATTAACATTTCTCAAAATCAGATTATGATTTTTCTGTGCAGAGATATAAGAATTTTTACCAATCCAGAATTGTTTGAAATCTCATCTTGAGTAATACTTTTAGTATTTGCTTTCTTTATTTCTTTTCCTTAGGAACATAGGACTTAAAAGAACCTCATAAACAGTAGTCACTTCATCATACGTGAAAAATGCTCCCCAGTAAAACTAGAGAGATTGTTTTTTCCCATTTTTTCAGATTCTGGCAGAATTAGAATATCATTGCTTTGCTCTAAACCTTCTCTTAACTCTTTGGCTAAAGTTTATTCAATATTTATTTCTATCCAGATGCTACTGCACCTGCACCATTATCAGACCATACTTCTGGGGAAACAAAAAAGAGCAGGGTTACAAAAAAAATTGTATTCAGTATTTTAAAACATATTTAGAATAAAGATAAAATATTCTGGGGATGCCGATCAATTAGGAAAGGTAAAAGGACCATATGAAGACCTGAAAGAAAATCTTAAGGAAGAGAAGGTACCCCTAATGTTTAGCTAAGTGACATTGAATGGTGAAATTTAAACTACCATCATCTGCTTTTCACAAGCAAGTTGGTTGGTTTTTAAGTCTCAATTTATTCTTTCTTTTATTAAAGCAAATAATTACCTCTTCCACCATAACTTTCCATGTATCCACAAGCAAGTCTCACAACATTTTTTGTTTTCTGCCTGAGAAGCTCAAACAATAATGTGGGACCCAACAACACAGCTCATCCATTGCAGGAGTCTCAGATGACCGTGCTGATGGTTGTGGCATTTCTTGGACTGAAATTCATTACGTTGTCACAACAGTTCAATAAATCAAAAGAAACATGTATACCCCAAAGGGTAGAGAGGTTCTTTTGAATACTGTTCCAACTATGCTCTCTGCATTAGAGCCAAAGGTCAAGTTTTCCTCCCCCTCCCCCAGACTCAAATGGTAAAATGTGGTGCCATTCGAAATGAGGAATGAAAAGCTACAAGCTGTGAGAATGCAGCAAGACACCATACAAATAGACTTAGAGGGCACAGGGAAAAGTACTTAGAGATACTTTAGCTCTGGAAAATCTCCAGCTGAAAATAGAGGCAACTTTGTGACTCACTACATAAAACACAAAGTCCACCAGTGTCCCTGGACTTTACAACGGATCCAGATGCATGGAAATCCACAGAAAACATTTCCTAGAAATCATTTTTCAAGTTTTCTATCTTGTGTCATGCTTCATCTATAAGGAAACTCAGAGCTGTTAAGAAGCCAAAAATGCCAAGTGTATTTAGATCTTTAAGGACCAGGGTATGCTTGGACTGAAATGATAGATTCCTTTCTACATTTCAAATCTCCAGAAAAGCTTTAATCCAAAACATAAATAAATGAAAGTAAGCAAAAGTTAGTACACCTGGGGGCAAAACCAAAACATCCTTCTGAAGTAGTTGAATGAAGTATGTAGAATGTAATATATTTTGATCATATTCATTTCAAGAGCTGAAACTTTGAGTCTCTTTTTGGCATAAAATCTAAGATATTGTCATAGGTTAACAAGCATAGTCCCGGAAGGGATGTCCTTGCTAAGGGGTGCTTACAGCTTCCTCTGGGACCTGACAGAACCTATCAGCTGGCCAGTTTGAATATGGACAATTCTTTAAGCCACTTAAAGTTGTGACCGCCTCTGTGATCCACACTTAAGAATAGACAAACTCCCCCCCAAGCTCTCTCTCGTTTCCGGCACTGGCACAGGTGGCTGCAGGCCCCGTGTGGGGGCCAGCGGGGCCAGCCAGGCCCTGCTTGGGCCAGGCCGGGCCGGGCCACGGCCATCCTGGAGCTGATGGGCCTGTTCCAGCCGTGGAACCCCCCCCCCACTGCCTTGCCGTGGGCAGCCGGAGCAGCTTGGCTCTCCCCCCTCTCCACTGCGGCCGAGATTCAGCAAAGCGGCACCTCTGTCCGGCAGAGGTCAGGTGACCAACTGCGATAAGCCACATTCCAGCTGCAAGGCCGAGGTGAGATTAACCCTTTTATTGCTGTGAAGAGCTGAAAACCTGAGGGAAGAGAGAGAGGAGATGCTTAAAGCTGAAAGTCTGTTGTGAAGCTATGATATATCAGAGTATCCCGTTGTAATTTCATGAAGATATGGGGGCTGGAGTGTTCAACTCGTAAGCAATAGGCAGATGCTGCCGCAGCTGTAATTTCATGAGAAGTTTGGACAGAGAGAGATGAACCAGATGAACCAGATGAGGACTTTTGCTCCAAAGAGGAAAGGAGAAAAACCTCAATTCCTAGAGATGCTCACAGAGATAGTCTTGAAGATAAGAAAGACCCTTTGCTCCCAGGGAAGGAGAAGGGCGTCTGTTTCTTTGTTTCTGAACGGCTCAACCTTAAAATTGTACCCCAAAAAACTTCAAGAGTGGACCCTCGAAAGCAGTTGCGGGAAAAGCTGCAAGTCGGGGGAAGGGACTCACATGTGAGCAGAGAGACTCCTCTTCCTAAATGGACTGAACAATATTTGGAAGTGGATGGCTGTCTCGGTGTGATACTGTTTTCATAGCACGAGCAAGAAGAGACTTCTCTTTCTAAATGGACTGAACAAGGTTATTATGGAAGTGGTAAACAGACTGAACATCTTAAGGGTTGTCTTTCCATTGTCAGTGGGAGAAGGGAGGAAGGTGGGGGGAGGAGGAGAGTTCTGAAGGTGGTATAATTTTTTTTTCTTTCCTTTTCTTCTTTTAGGTCTGTTAATAAACTCCTTTATATTCTTTCAAGTTTGGTGCCTGCTTTGTGTTTCTCCTAATTCTTATCTCACAGAAGATAAACAGTAATGAGTATTTTAGACCAAACCACTACACTAATTGGTGTTTCCACCTGGTTACAAACCCAACCCGTGACAGATATCTAATACCAGTTAAACACACCAGAATATTTCATCAGCTTGGCACAGATAAGAACATGTATAATGCGGAGAATACTTGGGATGTTGGCTCATGGGAATTGTAAAAAGATTTTGCAGATTCAGCCACGAAAGAGCTCTCAGAGGCTTTAGCTGCCTAAGTATAGTAATCATCTATATGAATACACAGGATGAAATTTTTAGGGATCTAGTAGTTCTCAAGATTTAGACAGATTTTTAAGATAACTGGATGGTTCATTCTTTACAGTTCTTTCAA
This sequence comes from Aphelocoma coerulescens, assembly GCF_041296385.1. Taxonomy (NCBI): domain Eukaryota; kingdom Metazoa; phylum Chordata; class Aves; order Passeriformes; family Corvidae; genus Aphelocoma; species Aphelocoma coerulescens. The sequence goes on from NC_091015.1 coordinate 28,312,791, forward strand.
ATATATTTCACAAAAAAAAATGTGGTAGAATTTCCTAACTATAGACTTGTGTGTCTTATACTGACATAATCTCTCTAGTCCTGTATTTGGAAACAATTGACCTATCACAGAGCTTTAAAAAAGAAGAGGAAAATATAAGCCTGAGGCAAGCACCTGCTGCAACAAATTTCAACACATAGGAGCAAAACTTGACAAAGATATAAGCAACTTAATACCAGATTTTTAATGGGAAGTGTCAGTCAAGTTTAATTTTATGTGTTGCTATCAGGTCCACCTGTAATTAACAGTATTCCACTCTGTTCTTCAGCTACATAATCTTTTGCAGCATTTATTTAGAATGACTCATATAGGAAGCATCATACATCAATATTCTCAAAGAAGAGGATTGATGTATGAGGGTAAATGTCTCTCTGTATTTCCCCGTACTGAAAGACCTAATTTTGACTTGCTCAGCAGTCTCTATTCTCATTTGACCCTTACAACTTGTCTGAAATGTATATAACATTTAATGGAGGAATCAAAGTACTTTTCTGAACTTTCCTGGAGGGCATGAAGCAAAACCTTTCGTGTACATATTGTGTTAGACCTGCTGTATGTTGGCTAGTACAACTAATTAAAAAAAAAAGAATCATAAATTTCAGCTAGTTGTCTGAACCTTGCATTTAGGAGAGATGCAGGAATTTGTGATTACTGTTGTTGAACCTCATGAGGTTTCCGTTCCTTATCTCATCAGCATGTTAAAGTCTTCCATGCACACAAGCAAAGTAAAACAAGGAGTTAATTCACTGCTTCCCATGTGCAGGCAGGTGTTCAGCCATCCCCAGGAGAGCAGGGCCCCATCACATTTAATGGGTATTTGGAAAGACAAATGCCATCACTCCAAATGTCCCCCCAGTTCCTCCTTCTTCACCCCACTTTGTGTACTGAGCAAAATGTCACATGGTCTGAAATATCCCTTTGGTCAGATGGGGTCACCTATCCTGCTGTGTCTCCTCCCAACATGCACCTCCCATACATGCACCCCCAGTATCATCACCAATTTGGCACCACAAAAAAGCAAAAAAGACCTTAACTTTTGTAAGCCCTGCTCAACAATAACTAAAATATCTCTATATTAATAACCCTGTGTTCAGCAGAAATCCAAAACACAGCCCCATACCAGCCACTATGAAGAAAATTAACTCTACCCCAGCCCAAACCAGCAAGCACATTATCATGAATCTTGTACATGTCCACTCCTCAGTTACCTGGAGACACTGTTGGGCTAGAGAAATGGATTTCCTTCCATAGATTTAGCCTGACCTATGTATGTATTTGCCACTTGCCAACTCATTCATGACTAGGTTGTCTGATGTACAGTACTTTTTCTTGTATGTAATTAAAAACTGTAACACTTTAAGTAATATTCAACTCTTTTTTGCAGATTAAGGAATTGTATAGGATCTAAGCCACTGCACTATTACTAGATTTAACATTCTCCTCCATATTTTGTTCAAGGCTGAATCTAAAACTGAAATGTATGATTAAAAAAAAAAAAAACATAAAAAAATCATTGGAAGGTACTAACATACTCTGTTTTGAAACTCGTAATTAGATGCCTCTGTGCATACTATCTGTTTCTCCATCATTGCTTGCAGTCAAAATTATGTTGATTTTCTCCATATACATTTGTCTGGAAGCTCTAATTATGCTTTACCATATTACCTTTGGGGAAAGCATAAATTATCTGCATCATATTCTGCGTTGGAATTATGCTGCTAACTTGGTTATTTAAGAGGACTCAGGACAGCCCTCACTTCAGTGCCTCTTATAACTAAAGTGTAATAAATTTTGAGTTTCTAGGAATTTTTGTGACATCATCACAAATTGTAATGATGTGATTATTCATCATCTGCTAGAGTCATAATTACGTTCTAATTATGCAAGGAGAAGTATTTATACTAAAACAGGCAATTAGGTGTAATTACACTAATGATGTAAATATGCAAGAATTAACTGAAATTGATTTGAAAAGGAACTAGGGAAATGTATACAAATAAAACACATTTGATAGCTAAAAAAAAAAGTAAACCTCTTTATTAAATGTTGAGTCTTAATTATGTACTGGGAACACCATGCAAGGAAATGCCCCAAGGTCATTTTTCCCCCCAGAGCTCCTACTAAATGTAGCTATTGTCTATCCTTTAAGGAGAGTGAGAGATTACTCTGGGTTTTTTCCAGATTTTTTGAGACATGGACAGGAATTTCATAGGAATCTCCTATGAAATGCTCTCCAAAAGAAGTATCTGTGACTATCTATGTGGTTAGTTATTACATAGTGCAATTATATTAGTGTATTTCATATTTTGCACCCCAAAAATCAGATCTTCTGAATACAGGTACCTGGAATGTAAATTCTTACTTTGTCAAAATTTGCTTTCTAGCCTGACCACTTTCTTATTCTAAGATCCTTGTCTTATGCCCTTCCTTCCTTGTTTACCATAGGGCACTAGCTAAATCAAAATTATGTTTCAAGAAAATCCTGGCCTTAACTGCTTCACCCTGCCATTACCACATGATCTGTAGTAAACCTTTCAGAATTTGCTTCTACTTGATATTACTTGGATTTATGTGACAAATCATGCATATTTTCAGCAGGTTTGTTCGTGTGAATCAGTTTAAAACAAATGTGCTTGTGTGAAATGCTCTTTAAGAAAGCAAATGAATAATTTCTTAATCATCATAAAGAGTCTATAAAAAAGTAAATTATTTCTGGACAAAGTTTTCAGTGTTCCACACTTATGGGTAAATTAAATATTTAGTGCACAGATTGAGAAGTGTATAGCAGCTACATACGTGTCTGAAAACATGGTGTATATAAATGTACACATATATTTCATACACGTATACATGAACACTCAGAGAGTCCCTACTAAGCAAGTCAGCACTTTCACTCTTATTAAAGTTGTTGATTTCAGGCAGACATGCCCTGCAGAGAGATCTTGACAAATTATAGAACTAGGCAACCACCAACTGTATGAAGTTTAACAAGGGAAAGTGCTGGATTCTGCACCTGGGATGGGGCAACCCTGGATGTACAGACAGACTGGGGAATGAGAGGCTGGAGAGCAGTGCCAGGGAAAGGGACCTGGGGGTTCTTGGTTGACAGAAAGTGGAGCATGAGTCAGCAGTGTCCTGGCAGCCAGGAGGGCCAGTGGTGTCCTGGGGGGCATCAGGCACAGCATTGCCAGCCGGGCAAGGGAGGGGATTGTCCTGCTCTGCTCTGCACTCACCTTGAGTGCTGGGGGCAGTTTTGGGTGCCACAATATAAGAAAGACATTAAACTGTTAGAAAGGGCCCAAAGGAGAGCTACAAAGATGGTGAAGAGCCTTGAGGAGAAGCCATTTAGGGAGTGGCTGAGGTCCCTTGGTCTGTTCAGCCTGGAGAAGAGGACACTGAGGGAAGACCTCATTGCAGTTACAACTTCCTGGTGAAGGGAAGAGGAGGGGCAGGCACTGATCTCTTCTCTGTGGTGACCAGTCAGAGAACCCTAGGGAATGGCCTGACGCTGTGTCAAGGGAGGTTTAAGTTGGATATCAGGAAAAGTTTCTTCACCCAGAGGATGATTGGACCCTGAAACAGGCTCCCCAGGGAATTGGTCACATCACCAGACTGACAGAGCTCAAGAAGAGTTAGAAGTGTTTGGACAATGCTCTCAGACACATGACATGATTCTTGGGAATGTTCTGTGCAGGCACAGGAGCTGGTATCAATGATCCTTGTGTGGATACCTTCCAACTCAGCATATTCTCTGGTTCTGTGATTCTGTCAATTGTCAAAACTCTTTTTGGCTCACTAGAATGAATGGATTGTCCAGAAATACTGCTTACAAGTATTCTCCCAGGGGAACAAAATTTCTATTATTCTTTTGTGCTCTAGGTCAGCTATGGGCCCAATGAAATGCTATTAAATATTGTAAAATATTACAAAGAAAAATAACTTCAAGCTTTTCCATTTTTACTTTATTGTAGTCACACAATAAGTTTATGAAGTTGTGACATGATCATCAATTCAAAAACATTTTTAAATCTCAGCATGAATCTTTATCAGTCATTACTCTAGAAAAGGGCAATTACATCTGTCTCTGAGAAGGGTAACACTAAGAGAAATGATCTCTCAGCACAATTTTCAGATCATGACCTGGGCTGTCCTGACACAAAATTGAAAACTTATGCTGCTAGTCCAGCCCTGATCTCCTTTGCTGTCTGTTTCTCAAACGTGAGAAACAACAGATGCATTGTGGTAGATGGATGGCTGACCCCTCTTCTGCACCTTTGTATTTCTCTTGTACGTCTGCACTGCATCAATCTGCTCTACATCTTGTAGCTGTAATAAAAGCTTTATTCCCACCAGGTACTTTGCTAAATCTCAGGGAAGAACAGGGAGGTTGCTGTCAAAGCTCTTCTCTTGTGCTTAAAATACAAGTCTTTTTAAAGTGGTAAATTGATATTTACATAATATAATAGCATCTGTTGCAAAAAGCAGCTGAACTTGGGCTCAGCAAGAATTGTTGAATATTAGAAGTCCAGTTTCTTAAGGAAACTGTCTATTCATTGCCCATCTGTGAACCCTTTCTCTCTACCCACTCTGAGCATACTAATGAATTTCAGTGATTTGTGAAAATACATAAGAAGTTACAAAGCTAATTAAATTGTTTCAGAAGGTTTTTCAGCTGGGCTGATGCAGGACTCAAAACTCACCTCCTTACCAAATTACAGGCAGTAAACTTCTCTATAAGCAATTATTCTCAGGGCAAATACCTTAATACTGCCCTTAACAATAAAAGAGAAGGGGGAGGCTAAGTTGCAAGAGGCTCAAATCTATAGAAATCCAGGTTTCTTCAGTGCCTGTAGTGTTTCACTGCTGCTTGTGACTCATGGTTTTCAACTTACTGTTACCTATTACCCTTTCCACAGGATTCTACCATTTCAACTGTCAGATATGTAAACCTACATCTTCAGGGTAAGGTTTCAATTCCAGGGCAAAAATTTTTCTGCATGCATAAAAATATTGTGGCTAAGTCCACAGCTGAAACATTACAGACTGAAGGAATTTACCTAATAGTGCAAAGTTAAGACACATAAGGGAATATACATCATGACAGACAAAATGAATTCCCAAACCATGTAAAAGTTTAAACTGATACAGAGGGGTTATTTGTTTGGTTGGTTTTATATATATATATACTGGCTTTCTTTTTCTTTTGCTTTAAAAATTGTGATTACAAAAAAGGGTTCTTATCTACTTCTGCTTTACTAATTACCAGCAGCAAAATTATGTTTCTAAGAAGTTACTCCCTGGGAGAGGAAAAGGGCAAATATTTTCTAAAGGGTTCCTCTTATTCAAATTTCTTTAATTCAGGAATAATACTTAGCAGTAGGAAAATGAAAAGCAATTTTGATAACAGAAACTAAAGACAAAGAAAATTACTGCATAAATATAAGTGGATTTAAATTTGAAATAACCCTTCTTATTTCAAAACTGAAAATGTTCTACCTCAAAGGTTTTCTTTTTCAAAGTATTCTACAGCCAGATTATGGGGGGGTGAAGAATATATGATGGGAAATCAAGAGCACATAGAAAAAGGAATCAAAAAAGTGCTGTATTTTGCCATAGGAGCTTTTTCTTCATGAAGCCAGCAGTGATGAAATTTGCATTTTTAAAAAATATGACAATTCAAATATTAGACTTACTGTTACATTTTTGAAACAACAGGATACAACCAACACAAGCCAGCAAATACAAGCCAAGAACCTAAAAATATACATTATTTTCCTCTTTAAATGCCATTAACTTCTCTTAGAGAAAAAAGATACTTAAAACAACATTACTTATGCTTTAATTTTTGATTGGCATACGTGTCTCAGCCTTGCTTATACAGACACAAAATTGACACTGGACTAAAGACAGTGAGGGATGACACTCATGATATGCAAAGCTAGACCATATTACAGATAGATCTCAACAGTTCTGGTTGAAATTGTTTTACCAGAATGTTCCACTTATTTTCTAGTGTTTTCCAAGTCAATGCCCCAAAAGACTTCATTAGAGGAAGAACAAACAGAAAGTAGTTACTTCCTTGAGGCTTTGCAGCAGCTAGGTCTAATGTATCCTGTAGAATTCTTTACTATTTGCAATGTTGGCAATCTTTCAACCTTAAGGAATTCACTACTATGATGTTGGCAGGAGATAAGGCGTGGAAACAAAAGGGCAAGAACATCTTCATCAGAACATTTGAACAAAAGCTATTTGGGAGCAGAGCGTGATTCAATAGCTGATTAGCTAGAATGGCTTCCCAGGAGGTTAGATGATTTGGTTTTCTGTTTTTTAATGCTTGAGCAGACTATAGATTAGCTACAGTGAATGCCAATTGATTGGCTACTGTAATTTCATGACTTCTGTCAAAACCTAATAAATCAATTTGGGAAAAAGCCTGAGTTGAAATCACATCCATCCCAGGAACATTCTATGTGCACTTGAGTTAAAGGAGAAAGAAAAGCAGAAACCTTTCTTTCAGAAATTCACTTTCTAAAGAAAGAGTAAAATGTGGAGAACACCCACAGCTGTGATTCACAAGTAGAGATGGAGTTTCACCTTCTAACCAATCACTTGTAATGCTTTTGTGGAATGCAGTTAAAGCATAATTTTTCCTCTGCATTTCTTATGGGGTAACTTATGAGGATTCTTTCTGTCCTCCCAGTGTATGATGTTCCTGGTTTAAGTGGTTTATTTCCTAGTCATGGAGGGACCTCAAAATCTAAATTTGCATCCTGAAAGGTGCTAAAAAGATGAAGAGCTGCAAAACAGCATTTTGTCACTTCTTTCTTTTTTTTTATGAGCTGAGACCAGGTGTTTAAATGTGATTGATATTCTTTTTTTTTTTCACCAGAAACATACCGGCTACAGGACAACCCTCTCTTTCAACATCTGTTCAGCATATTACTCATATATTCAGAATTTCCTGCTCACTCAGCATGTTATAGCTCATTACAATACATTAAACATTCTTCTGCAATGAGCAGAAGGGGTTCACAGGCCTCAAGTCTGCTGGTTCCAGCTACAGATGATCCTAAATCCAAGACTCAGTTTTGACCACTGTGACTTCAGTTGTGGTTGCTCTCATATATAGTTTTTCACTGCAGTCTTAGTACCAAGATAAAATGACAAAGGTCCCTTAAATCATGCCACAGTACATGTGGCTCAAGATGAATGAGGTACAAACTCCATGCAAAGCATCATTATTCTGTTGAGATACTCAACATTCAAACTGGCAGAATGATAATTTTTAGACAATCTTTATAGCAGTATGAGAACATCAATTCAAAGGATTTTTCAGAAATTATTAGTTTGATTTCATGAGAAGACCAGATTTGTCTCTGTCTAGTCTTTTCTTGCTTCTCCTATATTTTACATAAACCATTGGTCAGTCTTGATCAAATATTGAAAAAAAGAAAGGAGGAATGGTCTGAAAAGTAAGTTCTCACAATGTAGGTTGTAAAATCTACTTTGAAAGAACTAGCTAGCCAAGAACCTTAGACAGACAGCCATCTAGTTAACATGAGTCACTCAAGACAAAATACATAGCATCTCTTTGCTATACATCTATTGCAGAGAAGTTTTGTCACAGTTTTTTATGTCACAGAAGTTTTTTGTGTGGAAAGCACACTTGGAGGAGTTTTGTTCTCATTATTTCTTTTGGATGTAGAATGGTTTTATTTATTCCGTCTCACCTGTACTGCTAATATAGCTCTGGATTCAACATTGCCTACTTGCAGGCATAGTTGAGATGCAAGTATATTAAAATACACTAGTTGTAGACTACTATTTGTAGAATTTTGTACTGGTTTTGTCTTTGTAGTAGCTGATAAAAGGCTGTTTTGGATTTGAGTTAAAAACAGTATTGGCAGCACAGGGGTGTTTTAGTTACGGCTGAGCTGCACTGACAAAACATCAAGAGCTTTCTGCTTCTCACCCCAGCCCAGCAGTGAGTGAGCTGCAGGTGTACAAGGGGACACAGATGTCCCCAGCTGACCTAGGGTATATTCTATACAATATGACTTCATTCTTAGCAATAAAAGCTGGGGTATGAAGGGAGGAGATGTTTGGAGTTGTTTTGTTTATCTTCCCAAGTAACAGTTACATGTGAAGGAGCTCTTCAGGGAAGACTGAACACCTGCCTGCTTATGGGTAGTGGTGAATTAATTCCTTGCATCACTCAGCTTTTCTTGTGTCTGCAGCTTTTGTTTTACCTATTAAATTGTCTATATCTCAGCACATGAGTTTTCACACTTTAACCTTCCCAGACCTCTCTCAACCCTCATGGGAAGGAGTGAGAGAGAGGCTGTGTGGAGCTGACCTTCCCTCCCAGGTTAAGCCACAACAAGAATGTGAGTATTTCTATGGTGATATGCATTACTTTCATTTGTTATTCTTCTAACTACAGAGAATCATAGCATTAGTCATGTAATATTTTAAATTTATCTTTCTTTTGGTTTTCTTCCTAGGTGAGTTTTGTTTTCAGATTTTCAAATAATTGTTAAGTTAGAATCCATACTATGTTTCATCTGGTGAGATACATTGTACAAGGAAAACGGGATTATTGTGTATGATCTACATTGTAAGTCTGAAGCATACCTTGAACCTTAACACTTTTAAAGATAATTTACACTTTTGTTCAATATCTGCATTCTGCTACAATTCATACTGAAACTATTGTTAGGAAAGGAAACATTGCCCTTCCAAAGTTCCTAGAAATTTATGTTATCATGTCTACCTTGCATGTCTTTCTCTCCATTATCATTTTTGGCCATCTTTTTAATGTCTATAGACATGTTTTTCTCTTGATCACATCCATCAGTATCTAATAATATAGCTAATTACAAAGGAGGGTCTATGAGGTATAATATTTTCTTTGCATTTTGTCATAATTTCTATAATTGATTCTCCATATATGCATTTGCTTCATAAAATATATTATTTAGAAAACAGAGAAAAACATTTGTGTTAAGAAGTCTAAATTGAATGTACTAAAAAAAAGTCTTAAGTATCCATTGTGAAACCCATTGACACATGTAAGTTATGTGAGCCACTGAATAACTACATCATCAAGCACTTGTTCTCCATTACTATTACAAGGAGTTCTGTGTATTCAAAACCATTAGCAGAAAGTGCTAAACTCGGCATATATAACTGAAATGACAGAATATATCAGCCATAATTCCTTCTATATAACCTTTAAATATCAGCCTTAGAGAATACTGTCTGAAAATTAAAAAGTAGTTCTCCTGTGGTTTTCAGGTGATAAATATGCAATTTTATTAGAAACAGTGACAAAAAGACACAAAGTTGGGAAATCTTTCTTTGGCATACAAGACAGTAGAATTGCACATATATGCTGGAATCTATGTGATTTTTCTTTTAATCTAAGATCCTAAGTAACATACTGTAAAAGTGTGATTTGTGAAAATCACAGAATAGCAGAAAGCTAAAATGAATATTTTTTTTTTAATCAGCTCACATAATTTCTCCACTAAGACATAGACTCAAATAATGAGGTTACCAGGTATTAAAATCATGCAGGCCAAGAATGTGGTCAAATGATTTTCTCATCAGCATTAGACTACACATGCAAAGGTTTTGGCCATTGTGTTCTCAGCTGGCATCTACCAATAACATCTGGGCCATTAACATCAGAATTAGTAATCTAGAGAATTGTTCCTTCTGTCACTTCCAGCTAATACTGGACTCCAATTAGGACTCTTCCAAGCCCACCTGCAAAAATGTCTATGTGATTCAAATATCCAAATGTCACAGATTGTGGAAGGTTATATGAACAGAAAGTAAGAACACAACTACCTGGAATATTCTGCACGTTCTGGGTGTAGGAAGCCTTCCTTCTGTTAAACCTTTAGCAAATGACAATGGTGACTATTTCTTTAGCGAGAGATCTCAAAAAATTGTATCTCATGGAAGTTTCTTGAGTGCAAGTTTCCAGAGAAAACCAGAAGTTCTTAAAAGCAAAAACCAAAAAAAAATAGTCACACCTTTGTTGGATGATTTGCCTCTCCCAAGAACCACTTCTGCGACAGCTAGCGCTTAGACAGCAAATGCAGAAGCGCCACAGAGAAGTGGTTATTTACATACGGTTTTGCTTTTATTTAGCTATTAACAACATAAAAATCTTAAAACTCACAGGTGATTAAGTCAAAACTACACTATCTACAGAACCATCTTTCTCAAATGAAGGGGTAATTGCCACTTTTCCTTGTCCTCTTGCCATGTGTTTTGTTTTAAAATAAATGTAGACATACTGTGACCACTGTTGTGATTTTTATAACATTACAAGGCCTAGAGCCTTCATTTCTCCCAGAAATAGTTAGCAATTAAAATAACAGTGTGATACCACATTTGTAGCTCTGGCCCATCCGTGGTACCATTGTCCTGCTCTTCTCTGAATGCATTTGCTCAGACAGTAGAGTTTACGTTATAGCTGAACTGGACCTGGTTGTTTGTTTCTTTGAGAAGTTTCATATAAGCACACATTTGTAGATATGTTAAACCTCATGATAAGTGGAGGAGCTAATGAAAAGATTTTCTTCCAGAAGGTTTTGGGTCTGTACTTGTCCTAACTCTGGGATTTTGAAGCCTTATTCTTCTGACCCAATCCATCTCCTCTTATATCTCCATTCATCTTTGTCTCACAGTTGATGTGCACTGATTTTTTCTCTATCTCTTTGACTGGCCGATAGGGTCAATGAGGCCTGTGAATGAGGGAGAAAAATCATTGGACTTTTTATGATCTTTTGTTAACTTTTGGGTATCCTGCTGTTGACCCTGATTTCAGTGTTTGCCTATCCCTATCAGGCAATTAATGAGCTCAAGAGAAACTCACTGCATGTCGCTGATGTAGTCCAGGACAGGATATACTTTTATCTTCAGTGTTTTTGCTTGATAGCCATTTTTTATTATCTCTTTCTCCTCTACTCAACCCAATTTGAAACGTTCCCAATTGCATAAGGCTCAGACATCTACATAAAAGCTGCAAAGTAGTTTCATTTCACTTAAATAGTGAAGGTACAACATCTCTTCCTCTGAAATAACAAGATACTTACACTTTGAACTTAAAACTTGAGTGAAGCAGAACATCATGCTGAGAATACAAATTTCTGTAATTTGATTTCAGAACAGTACAGTCATTTCATTTGCAAGTATAGAGAAGAGAGAACACTGCAGCCAATTATGGTCACCTGTTTTGGAATTTGTTTTGACTGGTGAAATACATTGTGTGATGATTCCAATGTGCATGACAAACACGTAAAATACCATGTTGCCAGATGTGGTGGAAAAGGAGAAGAAAAAAAAGATTCCAAAAAAAGCGAGAACTTATATGTAGGGAAAAAAAGTACAGTTCTCAGCTGTGAGGAGTCCTGATTTGGACATTCTGGCATCTGCTATAGAATGGGATAAGGAAACTCCTATTGTTCAATAAATCAAATTCCGGAAGGCAGGGTTGGCTGTCAGCCAACAGGGGGAATATTTTTCATTGCTGACAACTCTTCATGTGCCTAATCAGGGAAAGCAATCTTGTTCAACTTGTCAAACAAATAGTTTTGGACTTTTAACTGGTAGGCAAACTTAAATGGCCTTGTGTTTCTTTGGTTTCACAAATTCAGATATCTGAGGTGATGCCTGAAGTGGCCACCTAAAAACAGAGACTAGACAGGAATAAGGGAATAAAGGTAGGTATTTATTTGAAAGGCCTTCAAAAGTACCCCCTGGGCAGGCCAAAGACTACACCCAAGATGGATGACAGGTCACAGGTTTTTCACACTTTTATAAGTTTGGTTCATTTTCATAGTAGGCTTAATTCTCCAATTAAAACTTCAGTTAATGATGTAACTACCCCAAGTTTGCCCTCCTCTTAGTTTACACATTTTGGGCCTAGGACAGTCTGAGTGTCCTTGGAGAGCAGCCCTGGCGAGGCTTTGTTATGCCTACCTAGCATGAGAGAACAGTAGTTAACAGGCTACAAGAAACTTCAGAGTTGCACACTAGGCAGTGAAAAATATAAAAGTTAAAATCTAAGTCATCAGAAGTAGTTTTTGTTATTTTACTGATGGCTGAAATGTATTATTACAAACAACAACAACATAACAGTAAAAAGAAATTTCCAACTGAGATAAATAGTCGGAGCTTTACCAAATCCCTGTTACTACATTGATTTGCCAGCTGTTTACCTGGATTTTTATATAAACACCATAAAAGCAATGCAAAATGATTCATAAGAGAAGGACAAGTACTTAAACCAATGACTGGTTTCTCGGTACGTTGCTTCAATGCTTTGGTACATAAGATTCCCAGGGGAATCAGGGCCCTATCTTTCTGAAAAAAATTATTTTGAAGGCACAAAATGCAGCGTCTCTTAACACTAATTGACTGGTGCTATAATCAGTTAAATTATAGCATAATTTGTATTAATGTTAATTACAGTGGAGAAAGAGGATCTCTTGCCAACAGAACAGGACCTAGAGTTAAGGAAAGTGAAATACTTTTTCCATCTTTGCCACTGATATTTTTGTGAACCCTTGGGCAAGTCACAGGCACTTAGTGTAACATACATTGTACTTGGGGAACTTATTTATCAAAATTTTTCTCTCTCATGTTGCTGCTTCAAAGGAGCAGTGTGAGACTAATTCATCAGCAGCTCTTAGAAACCATTCATGTAAAGGGACCATAGAACTATAAGGATTATAATGCTTTATAGGCATGTTGTACTTATGTACCACTGTCTGTGAGAAATAATGTACATCTATCAGTTAATCCATCTCCAAAAAGTTCCTGTGATGGAGGATATTTAAGTGGTGTCTTTGATTCTTTCTCTAGAAAGTAAAAAAGGGAATTATCTGGACTAAAAAACAATGGAGGAAAAAAAAATTAAAAAAGGAAAAGAAAGTGCAAAACAGGTAAAAATACTTGAATATTTGATAGATATCTGTCACATTGGAAACTATCAAATATTGTCACTTTGCTGTGTCTTTGCACCAACCATTTGCATCCTCCAGTTTTTATAAGTTGAGGTCTCACTTTTGTGCAAGTACCAGGATGGGAAATTGAAGGCTTCCTGAGTTCTTCCCCATTTAGTCACACCCCAGTAAGTGGCATAATTTTATCTTTTTTATTAAATCTCTACTTGATTTCCTTAATCAGTTTTTCCTTTTTGTTCTAAATGGAAGGAAAGATGGGTGAAAGCCCTCCATTACAGTGGTAATTAACTTCTAATAGCCTTTGTTGTTGAATTCCCTAGCAGCTGAGGAGAGTATTTGTGTTACAGAATATCAATTAGAATTTTGGACTGTAGAGAGTACATAGCAGAAGCTGTACCTTCTCTATAAGGGTCTATGTATGTCAGGTAGGATGTTACCACTTCGTTACAAGATACCTGGTGAGCATGAGTAGAATTACTAGTGTCCTTTGAAAAGGAAGCCCAAATCTCGACAAACCAACACCTGAAAACATCAGGAACAGGCAGCTAAAAATTTAAAGTCTTAGCTTAAAATACTTTAATTATCTTGGTGCTTATTATAATTTGTATTTATTGAATAATAATAATTTATATTTATTGAATACTGAATGACTATAAATAACATTAAAATTAGATGCAAAAAAGGGGCTTAAACTTTCCAAATATCTGCATTATGTATTAGAATTCAGAAAATATTTAGTTCTTCAGTGCAGTCATTCTTGAGACATAGCCGAATTATGTCATATAAAAGAAAACATACTTTCTACTATTAATAATATACCAAAAGGAATTGCTACATGGACTCTGAGAATGAAAAAAAAAAAAAAAAGCCCTATTTTTAAACAATCTCTTCTTCAGTATGAAATTCTTCGGTCCTGAATCACATGGCTTCACACCCTTTATGAAACGTAGTTACTGAATGCCTTTAAACATTAATAGGTGATGCCTACATATGATAGTTGGCTTTAGAAACTGATGGAGAATAACTTTATTCTTCAGGGTCAGGGTCAAGACAAATTTCACATGTTAGTAATTACAGTACAGTCATTCTTTGAAAACTACTTATTCTTCACCTAGCAGATTTACTGAATGCAATAGCATTGAGTTGTAACTAAATGAATTCAGTTCTTATTTTGCTAGAAACTAGAATACTTTGCAAGTGTTGCCTAAATCAAGATGCTTCAGCATGACAAGAAAAAATTTGAAAGATATAAGCAATTGACACAATTAATAAATATGATAAATCTAAATAATTATGGTGAAAACATATTTCAAGATATAATTTTAGAGGCATAAAAAATTCAAGATTTATCAAACCTAGTGCAACAAGCAATCAACCAAAGCAACTGCAACATTTTAGTTATTCCTAACTCTTTCAGATGCATGTCTTTTTGGCTGAAGTTCTCGATGTTTTGCTTCCATTTCAAAGCAAATATGTTTCAAAAACATGAGAGAGAGAGATGCCTTTACTCTTTTTTTTTGAAACATTAACAAAAAACTCAAGGTATACAATGTTCAAAATTTGTGTTTCTGGAGGATATAGCAAAATACCTCCTGAATTCTTGAAATACAGCATGGACTATTCTGTAAAGAACCGGACAGCAAATGATAAGTTTTGGAAATCTGAATGTAAATGAATAGATATGTCAATATGAAAACCTGTGGTCACAATGATAAAAAGCATTCAGTTATTCTGTTGTGATGAGAGTCTTTTGTTGAACTATCACTGCTGCAAGTGGATCTTTTTAAGTTTCTAAACTGTAACATTGCACAATAGTAACCACAGCTAACCACTGCTAGTCTTGGAGCGAAACATTTGGAAAAGGAAGAGTTAATTCATATTTTCTCCTTCAACTTAGAAACACTAAGTCTCATGTATTTCCCAGCAGCATAGGACGTTTGGAATTAGCAGATTTGTAGGTGTCAACAAATACTTAATCTAGTGGGTTTGGTCAAAATATGGTCAAATTCAGATGCATTTAAGTAAACCCTTTGTTTTACTTTAAGTCTTATGAACAAATTGTGGTCTTTTTCACTCCTTTTGCAGAATCAAGATCTTAGAAAAGAATTCTCAGATCATCAAATTCAACCATTTACAAAACACTGCTAAATCCACCCCTAAACATGACCTTAAGTGCTACATCTACATGTCTTTTAAATATCTCCAGGGATGGTGACTCAGCCACATCCCTGGCAGCCTTTTTCAATGCTTTACAACCCTTTCCATTAAGAAATTTTCCCTAATATCCTGTCAAAAACGTTCTCTGACATAACCTGAGGCCATTTCTTCTTGTCCAGTTGTTTATTACTTGGGAGAAGAGGCCAATCCCCACCTGGCTACAACCTCCTTTCAGGCAGTTGTAGACAGCGATAAGGTCTCCTCCCAGCCTCCCTTTCTCCATATGACAGGAAAAGAACACGTTGGATATATATTTCACCTGCTTGGCACCCTTGAGACCATGAATTTTCTTTGAGGATTGAAAATTTGCTTGCATCTCTTTCAAATTGCTGTCTTCAAATACTGCTGTTCATTAGATAGTATGAGGAACATGAAATTATCCCACTTCATATTTGCTCTCAAAAGGGTTTCAGTACAGATGCCTTTAAACTGAATATTTTCATGAGTTTTGTAATTTTTTATGTCTTTTATAATTTAATTCTTTTTTTGTTGTGGTGGGTTTTTTTGGAAGGATCATCCATGATGGCTTAACAAAAAATGACATTGATAATAATTATTATGCAGCACTGAATGCTTTTTGGCTCTAACACAGATTTTCCTTCTTGGGGTCAAGACTCCAAACCGCTTTTCTCATATTTGTAAATTGGATGTAACAGTATTTAACACCAATTGATATGTTTGAAATTTCTTCCAAAGAAACATGTCCCTTTCTTCAAGATAAAAATGTTTATTGGAAAAACCTCAGAGGAACAGCTTGCTCAGAGGGTTGGTAAGCTATCCATACATTCGGGTATTCAAAACACAACAGGACACAGGCCTGAGCAAGCTGCTCTGGTGGACCCTACTCTGATCAGGGGGTTTGAGCTAGAGATCCCCTCTAGACAATTCTCTGAAATGCAAACTTCAAGTTCTTGTAGCAAAAAAGTAAAATAACATCTAACAAGCTACTGGCTGTCAACTAGAAAGCAAGAAAATCTTCTGAAACACTGTCTCAATTAAAATCAAATCTTTTCATTATCAAAAAACTTTTCACAAGAGGAGAAACTTCCCCTTACTGGCAACATTTCTTGAGCTTTTAACATTTCTTCGCTTTTCCTAATTAATCTTGGCCTCAAGGCCAAAGGCATTCACTTACAGTGACAGCAATAAATATGCTGTGGTTATGTATTTCATGTTCAGTTCCTTTCCTCTGTTTCTCCAATTAAGTCTTCAAATAATTAACATATATGACTTGCACTTTAAACACTTTCTGTAGCTCAGGGTATACAGTGTCCTGAAAACTTAATTAGATAGGAAAACAAATTGCATGAAAAGTTGCAGAGGTCAGAGAATTTCGCATGGTCTACAACCTAATGGGAACACAGAGGAGGTCTAACCATATTTTGTAATAATTAATCTTGAAGTTAACTGGAGTTTGATAGAAAATTGTAGCAGCAAGTACAACTAAAGCATAACTTATTTTCCATCTAAATTTTAAAGGAAGGTGTCCACCTGCCACAGTAGCTGAACTAGATCTGTTTCTATCATTAGAGATGTGCACATTCTCTTTTAATTTCAGCAATACACTTATTTATGATTGGTGTATTAATGCATGAAGCAACTAGTAATGGCAGTAAGTAGAAACAGAGCTTGGGAGGAAAGATATAATCTCTTAAAAAGGAAAGAAACCCAAAGGAGCAGAGATCATAAGCTGCCAAACAAGGTCAATCAATAAATATATTTGTTTGTCCATATTCAAGATCAAATATTACACAACTAGCAAGAGATAAACTGAGTTTCAAAGACCCAGTGTCAAGCACCCTACAAAGATATAAGGAAGGAAATATGAACCTGAACATCACCAACACACAAATAACAAAACCAGAGTTCAGGGCTTAGTACAGCTGAATGTTCAATATAGAATTTACCTGCATTAGAATATAGGGCCATTATCAGTATGATCGTTATTTCACTATATTACAAGCTATTTGCAACAAAGCCATTCACTACTGTTTTCACTTGCTTTTTGTTTTTGCTCTGTTCTGTAAGTAAATGTACACGTGTATTGCCATATGTGACTTGCTGAGAGGTATTTTTTTCAAATTAAGTGGGAAACAACAAAGACAAAAGAATTTTAATGGACAGAAAAATGTGCAAATAAAAGTAGATATGATGGTGTCTATCTTATCTACTCTTTTATGATACTAGGAATAGGAACATCTCATTCTGGAAGTAGCTTTTGACAGAATAGTTTATATTTATTAATAAAGATCTATACTATTAAAAGTAGGGGTTATTTTAGCAGATCTTCCTTTCCTTAAATCTACTTTATTCATCAATGCCACTTAAATGAGCTATGGTACTTTGAACAAGTGATGCTCAGTTATGTCTGAAGGAATTATTTGATCTTTCCAAACTTTACTGTTTTAGTCAATGCAAAGGAGGAACACTTCAGCCCCAACACTTTGAAAAAGTTTTGTCTTAATCCATACTCAAACTAATTAGAATAATGTGATTTGAGTATTACTGGAAGTTTTTCAGTTTTCATTCTCAGCTAACTTTACTTCAAAAAGACACAGGAGATGCAATCTTTAGTAAAAGTTTGTCCTGTTTGTTTTTACTGCAGCATTTACAACGGAACAAAAATGTCCATCAGGATCCATTTTCAAAGCAAACTCCTCCACTGGCTCTTCATTCATGTGAAGTTACAAAACTCACAGTGCCCTCTATTTACTTAGCTTAGTTAATATTATTCATTCTATATTTGCACATGTGCACCCTGCCAATTAAAAGAGCATACCTTCCTTCTTTTTGTATCACTGCCCTTAATTAGAGGTTTAGATGCTTTCAAGAAAGATCAGAAAGCAGCCCATCTGTTTAGGCAGAGGTTTATTTAACACTGCATATGTAAGATCTGGATAACTACAGTCATACTATTACCAAACAGCAATTGCCTTATTCAAATAGCTTTTATGTCCTCAAGTGACTTCAGATGACTGGATTCCTTTTACGTAGCCTTTTATTTACCTCAATTCAGGAAAATCCAAGGCTTTCTTTATTCATAACTGATATTATATATGCTAATGCCTCTCAGCTAACTAATAACCAATCTTGCTGCTAATTTAGGTAAATATATGATCAGGGTTACACTGTAAGAATTTTGCTACTAAAATAAAACTTCATGAAAAAGAAAAGCCTTTTCTACCCTTTATTTCACTTGCCAACATCAGGAACAGCAGTTATATCACATTATTTTACATATATGATGCCTTTGGGACAAGCTTTCAGGACTGTACTTCCAATGAGTGAGATACACAGAAATTGTATATCATCTGTGATTCATACAATGCCTTTGAATTCAAGTTCATGTTCTAGAAAAAATCACTGTACTTTACTTATAAAAAGAAAAGGGGGGGATAAGAATTGGAACAGTTATTAATTTATTAAGTGGTGTACACTAGCTGAGATACTGTGTACATCATGCAGTGACAGAGAAAATAAAAGCAAGAAGGTAGATGATCCTAGGTTAATTTCTTTATTCCATTTTTTAAAATTTTTTTCTGCCTTCAGAAAACCCTAACCATAACACAGCAACATACTTTCCAAGATTTTTTTATAAATGAATTCCTAAGAAGTTAATAGTTATACTAAAAAATGTTCATGTATGAGAGGATCCTATCTAAAAGCAGACCTTTAAGTATTTCTATGGCTTGGCTATCAGCATAATTCAGTGCCTTCACTTTTTACATTTTTCTTACCGTGCATGCTGATCTAGCATATTCTTATTAAAATACATTTATTTAAAACTGTAACATTATCATACACTTAACATGCCAAGATATGAAAGGTAAAAGTTGACAAATAGACTTAGGTGTAAATGACAACATAATCTTCAGATATGGATAGCTCCAGTCTCATGAATTTTGAATAAACCTGACCATCAAAGCTGAATGTCTGGAATTGTGTATGCATTTTTGTTAGTGCAAACAAACTCCTTCTGTCTTTGGAAAACAATTCTATATGGACAAAATTGTGTAAACACAGATTTCTGCTCCTCCAGATTTTGGGTTAATTAACTTTCCCTCTTGCTCTTCACTGATAATTACCCTCAGCTCCCTTTATGAAAACAAGGGATCTCTGCAAAATAGTTCAAGATCATAGTGACGATTATGCTTGTGCTTGTGGTTTAACAATTATCTAACAACAGCAACAACAAAAATATGCAAATGCATTTAGGTTGATAATCCAAATTTCTTAATTTTTGGGTATCTTTGCATTTATGTTTGCTTTGTTACTTGTAATTGTTATTACAGTTCTCTTCCCATGTGTATGTCTATAATTCAGGAGGCTCCTGCTACTTTTTGAAGAATTTTTTTTGTGCTATAAGTGGATATATGACAACATGGAGTCATCTAAGATTCCCGTATACTAAAGAGCAATACTTCTTTCTGGTTCACCGCATGGTCCAACAACCAACTGTACTAACAAGAATGAGGGAGGCATCACGGTTCCAGAATACATAATCTGGACTAGAAGAAACTAGTGCTACCCAGAGATGTGCACATCAAAACAAAAACCTGAGGTCAGTGGAGTTGACTCATGACACATGTCAAAGACTTATTTGCTAAAGGATCACTAGAACACCCCACTGATGATCAGAGATAAGTCATAAAATCATATCAAAAGTTAATTACAAATTTTTGTTTTCAGCATTTGTCAGAGCATTTCTCTATACGGGTAATTTTGGGATTTTAGAGCCCCTCAAGCCATGATCAGAACTACAGCACCCTTGCTTTAATAGGAACAAATTAAGTGTCTCATTTGGTCACACCTCTTCCATTTCCTTTTTCCTGAAATGATGACCTACTGAAGTAGAGAAGACAAACTTCCACCCAGAACCTGCATTCTTCAATGAAGTTAGAGCAAGAAAGTTCTTCAGTTCCCAGGCTCCAGTCAGGGAGCAGACTTCAAGTCCTTTCACTGCAGATTGCAATGCTTTAGGCATTTCCACCAGGAAGATCACTGCTAACTCCTGGTATCCTGATGCTTTGTCAAACACCCTCTAAAGCTTCCAGCTAAGATGTGTAAGTGTGGGAATAGAAGGGCAACTATAGCACTACAATAAGAGCCAGGAATAAAAATTAGTCCTATGTTAAAAGACATAGGAAGATTAGGGAAACCAAAATATTCACAGCAAAGCCCGATACATGTGCATGATATTTTTTGTTGGAAAATAAAGAGTTTATATGCTGCACCCAAATTCTATGAATATAGTCTATGAAAGCACAGATAGAATTAGTATTTCAAAAGGACTCTCAGACCTCATCATGGGAAGCTTTAAATGAATGTTCTTCCTAAAATGTACAGCAGTCTGCAGTGTAGACAGGATTTTGGACTATTTATACACTCAGACTATAAAATATATATCAGTTCAGGTGTCCTTCTTGTCACTGTTGCTGTAGATACCATTTTCCTTTTCAGAAAGTTGTTCATTTGCTGAAATATCTGTGTTCTTCTATTATCAAATGCATTAACCTCATATTACAAATAAATGTATCAGTTTGATGCATAAAAATATTGTTAAGAGAGATCTTTCATTATTAACTTGTTTATGCTTTGCACTTCAGTTACCTGGCTACTTTTCAGGATAATTCTACTATCAAAAAGCTACATCTTGCCTCCTGTTACAGAGGTAGTTCCCTACTGCTCTCTCTATATTTCTTCCCTCCTGAAGATAGTGATTGCATTCTCTTTCAATTACCTCAGTACCAGCTTAAAAAGACATCGCTATTTCATCTCCCTTGGAACGAGTTACAATGAAAAACAGAAAAAAGAAACCTACACTGACAAGAAGACCAGGTGTTTCTGTCAAGCAGCTTCTGTGATACATTTCCACTTTCAGCAAAGCAAAAATCTCGTCATTTAAACCGACCTGTTTTTTCCCTACTTATTTTTAAAATGGGTGGCAACAAGGAATTGGTTTGAAAGCTGTCTTGTTATAAAATAATCTCCAGGTTATTAAAAAAGACACCAAAAGAAGAGAAAGAGGGGATACTGTGAAGAAAGGAAAGAAGCAGGGAGACCAAACACAGGTGCATCTTATTTATCTTTTCTATTTGAAATATTTATACTAACTCTAATATAATGTATATATATTCTAGTATTGTGCATGTGTATATATATATACACACACATATATATAAAATATGTATATATAATATGTATATATATATAAAATACATATATATCAAATGTATGCTTATCACATTTGGAATCTCTGAAGACAAGTTTTCTCACATGCCAGGAACATATTTGAATTAATGTAGCTCCACTTCATACTGATGCAGACAATTCAGAATCTGAGAAGATACTTTACTTTATATTTGATTTTCACTTGGTATGCAATATTTATATTTTGGCATGAGTTGGCTATTTTTCTTCTAGAAATAAATTAACCATGCATCTGAGAGCCTTATCCAAACACT
The DNA here is from genome assembly GCF_041296385.1 of Aphelocoma coerulescens. NCBI lineage: Eukaryota > Metazoa > Chordata > Aves > Passeriformes > Corvidae > Aphelocoma > Aphelocoma coerulescens. The sequence goes on from NC_091015.1 coordinate 28,334,494, forward strand.
TCTTGAACTCTGGCAAGCTTGGTGCTGTGACCACTTCCCTGGTCTCCAGGCTCTCATTCCCCAGTCTGTACATCCAGAGTTGCCTCATCCCAGGTGTAGAATCCAGCACTTTCCCTTGTTGATCTTTATATGGTTGCCCAGCCCTCTGATTTGTCTAGGTCTCTCTGCAGGGCATCCCTGCCTTCAAGGGGTCAACAGCTCCTCCCAGTTCTGTATCATCTGCAAATTTGTTTATTATCCCTTCCAGTCCTGTGTCCAAGTGATTTATGAAGATGTTGAAGAGCAAGGGGCTGAGGATGGAGCCCTGTGGAACCCCACTAGTGACAGGTTGTCAGTCTGATGTCACCCCATTTGCTGTAACCCTTTGTGCCCATCCTGTGAGCCAGTTGCTCACCCATCACATGATGTGTTTATCCAGCTGTGTGCTGGACATGTCTAGAAGGATGCTGTGTAAAACAGTATTGAAAGCTTTACTGAAATCCAGAAAGATTACATCAACTGGCTTCCCTTCATCAACTCGTGGGTTGCCTTGTCATAAAAGGAAATCAGGTTGGATGAGCAGGGCCTTTCTGTCATGAAGCCATGTTGGCTGTGACCAATGACTTTGCTGTCTTTTAGATGTTTTTCAATACCTCCCAGAATAATCTCTAAAATTTAACCAGGCAATGAAGTGAGATTAATAAAATTGTGAAAGTTTTGCTAGTAGTGGGGACCTGTACCATTGAGAAACTAGTGCAGGAGCGGCTGTCACCAGTCCAATTATAATGTTGAGCAATTAGAATTCAGATACAGGATGATGTATATTTTAGAAAAACTGTAATAGTGAATTTTTAGGGAGACAGCATAGTTTACTCCAAATATCATGTTTTCAGAGGCAAGCAGGCAAAGACTTGTTTAAAATAGCTGGGGGAAAAATGGCCAAAACATTTATCCTTATTTCTTGAGATAGCTTAAATGCATGAGTGCATTTATCAAATCCATTTATTTCAGGGTCATTTTTTTTTGAACTGTTATAGCAATGTTTGAAAATGAGCTACTGTTATTGGACAAGAACTTTAACCTTTTGCAACAAAATGCTGTTCAAACATATCACTGTCACCTCCCTTACCTCCTATCCAGAAGCTTGGTTGAAGAAGATGTTAAAGCAAGGAACAATGGGACTGACCTAGACTCAAATCTAGGTTTATGTCTGTTAAATTATAGAAGAATACCCAAAAAGCATCTATGAAGATATTTTTCTGAAAGAGACCAGAACCATCTGAAAGTCAGATAAAAAATGCCATTTTGGAAAGCTTGGATCTACAACAAACAAATGATGGAAAAGCAAAGATTTCAGTGTGGGTGGGTTCTGAGCTTCTGCCATGGTGACAGTGCTGCTGCTATTTTGATTAAACAATAATAAATTATGCAGCTGACTGATGACCAAAGACTGCTTGTACTCAATTTGTTATAGTCCTGGGGGTTACAGATGGCCTTTTGGGGTCCTGTATGGGAGACCACCACTAAATTTTTAGTATCAAAGGCAAAAGCCAGGGATCTGGGACTGAAGTCTAGATGACAAAAAGAAGATGAGTAAGGGAGCTGTATTTTCTGTGGCTTTTTGCTACCCATGGAGAAAATTGAAGAACTATCCTACCACATACAATGCATCAGAATGTCAACTGAGGTGTTTGCTCTACATCTGAGGGTAGGGGTGAACCTTGCCATATTTTGATCTTACCCAAAGGCCCAAATCACTGTCTTTATAACAAAAATATGAAAGATGAGCCACAGGAAACATGATTTGACAACACACAGGCAGCCCACTGGGTTTTCAGAATCTCAGCAAAGCTCTGCCTCCTTTGTAAAATGCCATGGAAAGTCATATGCACAAGGTTTATCTACAGAAAGTTGCCCATCTAACCTTAAAACATGCAATGAAAATGGTTGGAACAAAAATCCATCCTTGACAGAATTCTGCATCGGTAGCCTGACACAAGAATAATTTCAATTTGCAAGCACTAAGGCTGAAAGTGAAAACAATTTAGATAAAAGCTGCACTCTTAAGTTCAAAAATTTAAGAGATGTCCCTTGCACAAAATATATTTAAGCAAATATATACTTGCATGTTATATATATTTTTATATATATATTTGTTTATATACTTAGCCACATTGTGGCTTGCATTTTCCCATGGTAATAACCTCCTCATTACAGTTATTTCTGGAGCTTTCAACATTGTATCACACAAAATATTGAACTCCTAGTATACGTGTTTTTTCAATTTGTTGTCTTAGACCAATGTCCTCCCATTCTTTTATTTTGTTTTGTTTGTAAATCCCAAAAGTAAAATGTTGACTTAAAGCTTGGAGGTGGTTTGGGAGTCATCATTAATATAGAAATCATTAGAAAGCCCAATTATGGTCTACTACTCATTTTTAGTACATATATTTTCTGATTTTTGATCGCAGAGGGTTTGTAAAATGAGAATAAAAGACCTTTGAATAGGTTTCTTGGTGGTATATTGTAAACTTCAATTATTTGTTCCCAAAAACATTTTTTTTAACAGAGAAGTGAAATATTTTTTAAATGGAACATGATTCAGAAACCCCTGCTAGAAAAGCATTAAACATTCTTTCATTAATAACAGTAATCTGTATTCCCAGAGAGCACTGTCGCTTTAAAATGTAGATCTAAAATGTATTTTTTTTTGCCCACAGTCCATCATTAAGCTGAAGTAATTTTATACCTGCAATGTTGTAGCTACCACTTCTTCCAGAGAGGGAGGAGGAGATCATGCTGTTAGTGAACAGCTGTCGCTCACAAACCTGCCTGCAAAACAATTGGCGAAAACCATTAGTCTGTAATAGTCAAAATTTCCTTCCCCTGTAATTTTGTGTATATTTGCTTTTCTTGGCTTCCAAAACATAGTAACCCACCACACCTAGTTCATGGTATAACCATGTCGTGAATAGAAAACCAGGCAATTCTCTTTCAGAGGCCAGAAAACCAATTTTGTTTTTCATCTCAATATTTCCTGTAACACACACAGAGACTGGTGGATTCTCTCTCATACTTAATGATTTTTGACAGCCACTGATCTCAGTGGGAAGAGCTTGATAACAGTTTTCCTCTCTCCAAAAATGCTAGTTTTCTCAGGCAGGCAAAAGTTCACAGAGAAGCTGGTGGGGTCCTTCTACTTTACAATCATATTTTTTAAAGTACAATCATCCAACCTACTTGAGAAAGTTTAACTTAGAATATAGTCCTGGTTTTGAGTGTTAGATGGTTTTTGTCCCTTTAAAAAAGAGGATGATTGTACTTTTTACCAGTACCAGCAGACTGTAAGGAAGAGCAAGATAAGAAATCTGTCAGCTGATATGTTGACATTTTCCTACACATGTTTGCAACAAAGTTATTCTGATTTGAAAACCAATCTAGATCATTGCTAAATTTCTTCCATAAAGAGCTTGGGTTGGATTTGTTAAAAGGAGCACACTACTGCTATCATACACACACACATACACACACACACGAATTAACTTCTGTAAATACCTTATGAAAATCCTTATTCCTTATTCCATTTTCTTTCTACCACATGTGCATCTCAATTTCTAGCTTCAGTGAAGATATAGTGAGGGGAGAGAGAGAATAAAAATGGAAAGTGGGGGCAGGGGCAGCTTTTGTTTAAAATGCAGACAAATCTGCCTTTTCTGCTTGATGGCCTGTAACATTTCCATGTAGTGTACTTTGCATGGCAGAATAGCTACTAGTAATAGAATTTCTCACAGTGGAGGTTAATTACTTTTCAGCTACAGCAAAATAAATTTCCTGTCAAGCCCAGTGACAGGAATATGCCACTGTCACCATTTTTACCTGCAGTTTTAATTCACTGTTAATATTTGACACCAGCTTGCATTCGGGGGGTTGATCTTCTGAATAGTAGGATTTCCCAAAGGAATAGGATAGACTGGCAGTAATGTAGTATCAAGATATGGGGAAAAGAGTACACTTTGCCTCTCCTGAGTGCACTTCAAAGAAGATTACCTGACCTGTCTCTCACTTTAAAGAACAAAAGAGAACCTTGCATTCAGTGAAATAAAAATGACATGGCAAGATGCACCTTAAAATCCAGGGCAGAAGAGTGAGGTGACATATCTGGTCTAACCTTATGTTAAGCAAACCTGCATAACATACCACTTCCTGTCTCTTTTTAGATGTGATTTTTTTTATTTTTCTGGCCTTTAAGAGTCCATTTTTTGAGCCTGACAGTTTTGCTATAAAAGCTGAGCTCAATGGATGAGACACCTTACGTGGTAATGAATGATAGAACTCATTTCTCCTAATTGCTTTCATAGTCTTCAAATTAGTTTTCACATTTCTTTGTCTTGAAATAAATCTTTTCTGCTACAGAGACAATAATGCCATTTATCAAGTGTTGGTGATGTGCATTGTGTCACTCTTATCATTAACTATTAAAAAGTCCTATATGAAGTCATGTTAGTAATCCTTAGGGAAATAAAAAAGTTTTACCTAGGAATTTCCATCTTCTACTCAGACTGGTTAGATCACAAAGGATAGTGCTTGAATAATTTAGCTTCCCTAGTCAAAGTCTTGTTTTCCAACATTTTAATGATTTTCGTGATTCTGAGAAAACCAACATGCTTTTAAATTTGCTTCATTGGGTACCTGACCTGACGAAGTGGGGAGGCTACACCTGAGGCTTATTATTTCACTGCTCAGGAAATATAAGGAAAACAGTGCTTTTACTTTTGCCAAAATTCAAACCAGAAAGCAGAAGATCAGGACTTTCATCATACAGGCTTTTACCCCATAGTAGTAACCTCAGCTCTTTCTCACTGCCTGTGCTCCTCCTCTTCAGGAGATGGCCTGTGACAGCACAGAACTGTGAAGGAGCCAGGCCAGATGAATATGTGAGGTACATGGGAGCTGTGGGAAACTAAAGGATTTTAGAAGCTATATAAGCAGATGAAAGATAGATGGATCTGGTTAACTTCATCTTGCTGAAACAAGAGTGCTTAATCCTTCCCAAAATTATGCTGAACCATAATGGGCTCTTTGACTGATAAGGTCTTGTAAACCAGTAGAAATACCAAGGGAGATTGCAAGAATGTTTTTCTGAACAAAACCTATTGGCAACACTGAGAACTTAAAAGATTTTCAAAAACAAACAGGCTGAAGTTGTCATAAAGGGTGATGTCAAGATTTCTTAGGTTTCAAAAGAGTTGTCTCAATTTCTGCACCACCAAGTGATTCATGATGCCTTCCAGTGGGACCTGTGCAAGTTTGAGACACGAATCCATGAAAAACTCAAAAGGCTCAATAAGACCAAGTGCAAGGTTCCAGGTTTGAGGAACTCCCAGTAAAAACACAAGGTGGGGGATTAGCGTATTTAGAGCAGCCCTGTGGAGAAAGAATTTGGGGTTGTATATGAGAGGCTGGACATGTACTGGCAATGGACAAAACACAATTGCATCCTGAGCTGCATCCAGAGCAGCATGGCCAGCAGGGAGAGGAAGTGGATTCTTCCCATCTGCTCTGCCCTTGTCATACCCCACCTGGAGTGCTGCCTCCAGCTTTGGGGGCCCCAGCACAGGAAAGCCACAGACCTGTTGCAGTGAGTCCAGAGGCCATGAAGATTATTAGAAGGCTGGAGCACCTCACCTACAAGGAAAGACTGAGAGAGCTGGGGTTGTTCAGCCTGGAGAAGAGAAGGTTCTGAGGAGAACCTACAGCAGCCTTCCAGTACCTAAGAGGACACTGCAGGAAAGATAGGGACCAACTTTTAAATAGGGCCTTTAGCGATAGGACTAGAGGTAGATGCAGACTAGGCATAAGGATGACATTTTTTACAATAAGGGCAGTAAAAGTCTCACTGCTCACTGCAGAGACAGGGTGAAATAGATGACCTTAAAAGGTTCCTTCCAACCCACAGAATTCTATGAATTTATGAAGTCCAATTAGGATTGCATGAATGGGAGCTTTAAAAATGGACCTGAAAAAGATCAGGGCCTTGTTCAGAAAGTCTGTTGAATGAAGTGACTTGAGTCAGAGTTGGGCAGTGCCTACTGTGTTTAACCTTTGGGTCCCCCGATGACATTGAAGTCAGAATTTATGGGAAAAAATGGAAAAGGAAATCTGGATCCCTGCTCCATTTTAGGAACATACAATGTTACAAAAAATTTTAAAAGTTGAGTTACAGCTTCTCCTTTAGAAAATATTTAATTTTAACTTCAGAGATTGGTTATAAATAGGGAAGCATTAGAATTAATTGATTTTATTGTTGTTTAAGGAACCGGAATAGAATTTCTAGTTTTTCAAACCACAGGAGACATCAGAGTTTTCCAGAGCTTTAAAAACTCTCAAATCCTGTGTGGCAATGTGGTTAGAACAATTCAGTCTACTGAAATTGCCTTTTTTTCAGAGTGTTAGGTTCAATTCCAACCCTTAAAGCAGAGATGGAATTTTGGCTTAGAAATGGAGATAGCCCAGAAGGGCGCTATTCAGCACGGTTTGAATTTCTGACTCAGTTTCTGAGCTATTTGAAACTGCTTTGTGTTGCTTGACTCATTCATTTCTGTGAAAATCCATATTAGTGAAATGCCAGCTCCTTTATGGCAGCATATGGGGGTTTCTAAGGTGTCTGTAGCTTCATAACAATAACAAACCAGACAGTTCTCTTTTAGAAAAAGTTTCCATAGGATGGTTTCAACCTTTCACAAAAAAAAAAAGCCCCAGGCAGCACAGGGGAGCCCATATTTATTCCACCAAAATGTTCACACTGGTGTCATTCAGCACATACATAGAATATGTCCTTATATGTTTTGGTTTTCACTTAAATACCCACCAACACTCAAAAAACTATAAAGAAGGATTTTTAATCTGCATTTTGTGCTCCTTGGTTTTCATTTTGCTGTCAATCACTTCTGTTAGCATTCATATAGAGGCAATAATGCAGTGTTTATATTCTAGTGCCTATGTGTCTTGGTACCTCATTTCTTGCCTCTGAAACCTTTGTGAAGCTTTAAACAGAAAGCTTTAACATCACACAGAAAACAAACAACATGACCAGATAAGCTCTAGAGAAATCAAACCTTAACTGTGGAAATACACTGAATTCCATGTGCAATAAATGAGAAGGTGTGTAAGCTGCCTACAGATGTAGGTACATGTTTTTCTTACTCGATATTTTCATTTTTCCTCCTTACACTTCCTTCACAGCAACTGTTCAACATAGGAAACTGCTATAGAAAAATGTCCTCTCAACTAGTATTGTGGTAACTTAAATCTTGTCATACCTGGAAGATTAGGCACAGTGGCCCAAGGGATTCTGCTGTTGTTGAAAGTAATTGCCTATGGCTAAAGTAAACTGTTATGAAATCAGATAAATGCATCATGTGGTCATCAAAAGAGAAGTGAGATTTACATTTGTTGCTTTCCTATTTAGCAATTTCCACATATTTTAAATTAAGAATATAGCTAATACATGTAATATCTGTAATGGAATGAGTAGAAGGTACTAAATCCCTTGTTTACCACCACCTTGAGTATCTAAAATCAACAAATGGATAGCAGTTTGTTTGAGAAGAGAGGAAATAACAGACAGAGAATTAGCTTTGGCACCTGTTTTGTAGCTGTGGGACTATAAAGGTAAGAAAAATGGTATTTGTGGCTTAGAAAGTACCTCACAAAGACAGTTGGTTCCTCTATATTTCTTAAACTCTTTCTTTTTTCCATTCCATGCATTCTGATTTCTCACATCCTACATAGCATGCTACAAAATTATTAATAAGAAACACTATGTTCTATTTTGGCTGTCTTAAAAACATTAGCAAAAGATGCCATTTATCATCATATTTCTTATTAAAGCTTGGAAGAAAGAGCACACAGCAGTACATCTTGGAAGTCATAGCTGTGAAGAAAAGCACTTTCTGCTATTTTCTCACTGATTGTGGCTAATGTTAAAATAATTACTGGTAAAGGGTCTCCCTGCTGTTTGATTGCCAAGTTCCACAGTTGCAAGGACTTCAGGTTCTTCCCTATTTGAAACTTTAGTTGGCTTAGTTCAGGCTATTTTATATGTCTCTTTGCATGTTTTCAAAATCCCTTAACATCTCAAGCTCCTTTCATCAGAGATTTAGCAAAATTGAAGTCTTAATGAAGATGCATTGGGAAGGAGCATGTGTATTTCAGTGATTTTTTTCTTTCTTTAAATAAAAAATAAAAAGGAAGGATGGTTAATGTCGATTGAAAATAAAGTAGAAATGTTCTGGCTGTGGGCTTTATTCATTGTGCTGGTTTACCACAATCATCCTTGTTACTGGGAGCACTTTAGGAGCAACACTACTTCAGCCAGAAAGAGTGGCCAAAATACTCTTCTAGGAAAATACATATCCACTGGTTTCTCTCTCTGAGAATGTGTGCCTTGAGGGCTTTTTTCAATCCAGCTGGGATTCTTGCTCTTAAAATTGGGATTCTTGCTCTTGAAACTGGGGATCTTTTAAAGTTGCCTTTCTTTGACACTTTTTGTATTTGTCGTTACAAGTTAACAACCAGGAAAAGTGCAAAAAAGCTTACCAAAATTAAATAATTAAGCAAAAATACAGTGATAATGTGTGAATCATTAAGCGAAGTCAACAAAGGATGTTTGTATATTTAAGCATCATGCAACGACAGCATTGAGATTCAGATATGTTTAATAAAGGCATGTGATGCAAACATAATTCTCACTCCCAGTTCCTCCCAAAACTGTGGTCTTTGTTGGTGATGGTTGCCCAGTTAACTGCTGTTTGTTGAACATTTCCTTAATCAGGACTCTGTTGCTGGGACCACATTGCTTCTTACAGGAATTCCTCTTTGAAAACATCAACCATTTTTAAAAACCCCTCACCTTTCCTCCCTCTCTAAATCTGTAGGTATTGGTAAATCTTAGTTACCAATTGTATGCATCTGGACAATATTACCACTGTTATTCCAACAAGAAACATGACTATGGTTAGCTTGTACTGTCACACACAACTCCTTAGCATTTTGAACAGTGTGGACAACTACGTACTTTGGAATAGCTGTTATTTTTAGGTGAAGTACCACCATCTATAGAATGCAATCAGGACTACTAATAAAATCTAAAGCAGAGATATAAAGATGGTTGATTATTTTCCATTAGGTTCAAACATTTCATTCTATCTTCTGTCTTTTTTCATCACCTCCGAAGTGATATCCTGGAATGGAGTTCCTGACACATAACAGAAAGCTGTGTTGAAAACATTATGTCCCTCAGTTCAAGCAGTCCATGTTGTCTCAGAAGTAAATGAAAAGTCTCCCGACCTTTTCATTTTCTACTAAGACAAAAGGCTTGAGAGGAAATATTATGCCCGCTGTTTTACTTTTAAATTACAGTGCCATGATTGGTTTCATTTCTGGGTCACCACTAGCAACCATTACTTGAAACCACAAGAACAGTCCATGCTACATTTAAAATTCCTTTGGGTTAAAGTCCAAGTGCTATAATTTATTTGATTTTCTATTTGGGTTGGTTGGTTTGTTTTGTTTTTTTTTTTTTTTTGTTTTGTTTTACAGGAATCAAATTCATTTTCTTGAAAAATCCTGTTATTTCACTCCAGTGTCTCTCTCTTTTCAATACATAATTATGTGAGTACTTGGCATTAAAGTATCAGTTTCTGTATCTAATAAGAGATTAATCACTGCACTGAGGTAATTCATGTCATGTACTTGCAATCAGTGGCCAGAACAGTCCCTTCGGTGCCAATGAGTCTCAGGCCAGTATGGAGATAGACACAATTGAATTCACTTTGGTCCAATGTAGTGAATTTAATTTTATACCAATTTTAATAGTGTTCATCAAGTAATCCAGATATCCAGACTATTGTTTGTAAGGGAATCTGTCTGAATTGTATTTAGGAGGACGTAGAACAGACTCTTAAGTTTCTTGCATCTTCCTATGTAGATAGAATTATCTATGGATGTGCACTAGATTAACCAATGTTGAAATTAGTGTAATGTAGTGTTCTAGAAACAGATGTCTACCTGACTTCTGTAACTACATTTGAACCCTGTCATTTGTCCTAGAGCCAACTGCCTCTCCCTTACAGAAGACCTGCTCCTGCTGTTTAAGGCCAGTGACCTGGAAGAACTGCATGGCTTAATTCCCTTCTGACATGATGTTTTTACATATTGTATGTGGGGATCAGACCCTGGCCTGCACTATTTCTCACACTATATCCAGGCACTGACAACTGTCCAGATCCTGCATGCTCAAACCTGCACATCAATCTTATCTAATTTTCTAGTGTAGACACAGCCAACCAAGCCCTACCTACTCTTCTCTGTTAGAAAAACAAAGATGGTAGGTAGGATTAAAGGAAACACAGAAAGAAATGCAGAGTAAATTTGGTCCTAAATTTCATTTAGTGCTGCATTGTCTAAAAAAGAGGAAATACACTGTCACAGACAACAATTATGTCACTGGACCCTTAATAAATTTTTTTGGAAACAGAGAAAAAGGTTGGATTTCTCTCACAAAATGACCCTTGATAGAGGATCACAGGAATGATATGACAACTAAGGGAGAAAAAGTAGTTGTTAAAAAAAAATGATAATATGTCTTAGTGATGTCAAATGACATGACATGAGAGCATGTGCTAAATGCTGGTTTTAGTTTTTGGTGTCTTCATGAGATCTTTAAATACTTAAAACTTACACATTTCTCTACTTGTCCCAGATTAACCTCCAGTACCATTAATTCTGCTAATGTCCGCATTATTTCTTACCACTTACGTTGAATTTTCTGAATACTCTAGTGAACTCACTCCCCTTTAGAAGTCCTGTGTGTCTCTAAATAACATAGAGTTTAATCAGCTATAGTGTAATTTTAAATGTCAAGGCCAAGGTCTGTCAGATATAATTTGTTCTTTTACTGAAATTTGGATGCGTGTTTTAGTCAAACTGAGATTGTCCATTTCTTGCAAAATCCCAATTATGGGACACAAAATGAATTCAGTTCTTGCTGAAGAAGTAAAAGATTTAACAATAACATCAAAAAGGAATTGATCAGCAGACCTCAACATAATTTCTCCCATCCCACCAGCTGCCACAGCCGAGCTGTCCTGTACAAACCACTTGACAAAGTCTGTCGCTGCAGTTACTGCACTATTTATAGCTGCACTGTTTATGCCTCTACAGTTATAGCAGCGTCAGCACTTTAATTATAAACCTTATTATCCAAAGAATTACTACTAAGCAACAAAAAATCATCCTCAGCTGCAAGTTTGGATGTGAAGTGTTCTCAAGTGTAATTTGCACTTAGGTTGTGATAGGCCAGATTCAGTGCCTACTGAATACTGAAGGCAAGGGAAAAAGTTAAAAAACTATCATAGATGTATAATTTTCAACACTGTTTAATGTGAGCAAAGAGTTTTGCATAAAAAAAACCAACAACTTTTTTTCCCTTATGATTTAGAATTTAATTTTGTAATGATTTTTTTGTATCAAAAATCTTGATTTAGTGTTACTGGAATAGTTGAAATGCAACCATATTGAAAGTATTAATTTAATCTACAGTAATGGACAGATATTGCAGTATAAAGATGTACCATACCTTTCACTACAAAACACACATCTTCCTATTCCCTATTGCTCAGAACTCTGGACTCTGGACTCTGACTGAATATTTCAGTACCTGTTTTTCTGGTTTGGTTTTTTTTTTTCCCTACTTTTTACCATGTGGGGACATTTACAGGCAGAAACAACATAATACTTGATTTTCTAGCTATATCTAAAACACTGAGGAACTGATCTATTCAAGAGAAAACAAGATCTGTCATTATTTCATTCTTATCAGTGTTTCATGAAGCATTACAAAACCTTCAGAAAAGCCTAAATACAAAGAGACACAAATATAAATTAATAAATCTAAACACATTAATAGACATACCTCTTTTAAAAGATCTGCCATGTCTTTACAGCAGAGGTATCAACATTATTTATTTCAAAAATTTATTTGGCTAATTTTGACATTTTCCTTCAATATAATCCCACTAAATTTCCCCCTTCTCTGGATGTCAAATAACAATAAATGTTTGATTTTTGCCTGCAATTATTTCATGATTTGTCTAGAAGTGTGTGTTTCATTCACCTTGTCCTACACATATAGAATTATTGTCCATTGAAAGACTACTGAAAGGGTGTGCGTGTGTTTTCATACAAAATAAAATATAATTTGGATTAATATTTATCTTATTTTGGTAGGGAACTTGGATTTTGTAAGTATAGCTGGAACAGTTTTTTTCTTTGATGAGCATCATACTGTGAGATATAATCAGGTACAAACCAAGCAATGAATGAAGCAGATCTCTATACAATTTTTGAACAGCATGGTTCTGTTCAATTATATGAGACAAGATCAGTTGTGTGTGACCTACACGTGAAAGTAGATTATGTTTACTTTAGTGGCAAGAGTTATCCCTTGCCAGTTCTCATATTCCCTTCTAATGTAGTGCCTCTATGTGGAAGTAAATCAACAAGAGGAATTTGTGAGTTTCCCAAGATAGTATCTCTCAAAATATGACCTCACTGCCAGGGATTCAAAGGCAGTACAGAGTACCCGATTCTCTTCAGAACTGATCTTGCCCACTTTAACCAAAGATAGAATTTGTGATTTATTTTGCTGGATATGTGGAATGCACTGGAAGCTCACCTGAAATACCATGAAATATGTGAAAATAAACATATCCATTATATGCCAATTTTAGTGGTCTCCTTGCAGCATTATTTTCATTCCAATTAGTGTCTCCATGTGTCATAGGTTAGCAAGCATAGTCCCGGAAGGGATATCCTTGCTAAGGGGTGCTTACAGCTTCCTCTGGGACCTGATAGAACCTATCAGCTGGCCAGTTTGAATATGGACAATTCTTTAAGCCACTTAAAGTTGTGACCACCTCTGTGATCCACACTTAAGAATAGACAAACTCCCCCCCCAGCTCTCTCTCGTTTCCGGCGCTGGGACAGGTGGCTGCAGGCCCCGTGCAGGGGCCAGCAGGCCTGGCCAGGCCCTGCTTGGGCCAGGCCGGGCCGGGCCACAGCCATCCTGGAGTCATGGGCCTGTTCCAGCCGTGGAACCCCCCCCACTGCCTTGCCGTGGGCAGCCGGAGCGGCTCGGAACCCCCCCCTCCACTGCGGTCGAGATTCAGCAAAGCGGCACCTCTGCCCGGCAGAGGTCAGTGACCAACAGCGATAAGCCACATTCCAGCTGCAAGGCCGAGGTGAGATTAACCCTTTTATTGCTGTGAAGAGCTGAAAACCTGAGGGAAGAGAGAGAGGAGATGCTTAAAGCTGAAAGTCTGTTGTGAAGCTATGATATATCAGAGTATCCCGTTGTAATTTCATGAAGATATGGGGGGTGGAGTGTTCAACTCATAAGCAATAGGCAGATGCTGACACAGCTGTAATTTCATGAGAAGTTTGGACAGAGAGAGAGATGAACCAGATGAACCAGATGAGGACTTTTGCTCCAAAGAGGAAAGGAGAAAAACCTCAATTCCTAGAGATGCTCCCAGAGATAGTTCTAATGATGAAGATGAGGAAGACCCTTTGCTCCCAGGGAAGGAGAAGGGCCTCTGTTTCTTTGTTTCTGAACAGCTCAACCTTAAAATTGTACCCCAAAAAACTTTCAAGAGTGGACCCTCGAAAGCAGTTGCGGGAAAAGCTGCAAGTCGGGGGAAGGGACTCACATCGTAAGCAGAGAGACTCCTCTTCCTGAATGGACTGAACAATATTTGGAAGTGGGTGGCTGTCTCGGTGTGATACTGTTTTCATAGCACGAGCAAGAAGAGACTTCTCTTTCTAAATGGACCGAACAAGGTTATTATGGAAGTGGTAAACAGACTGAACATCTTAAGGGTTGTCTTCTTACATTGTCAGTGGGAGAGGGAAGGAAGGTGGGGGGAGGAGGAGAGTTCTAAAGGTGGTATAATTTTTTTCTTTTCTTCTTTTAGGTCTGTTAATAAACTTCTTTATATTCATTCAAGTTGGTGCCTGCTTTGCATTTCTCCTAATTCTTATCTCACAGAAGATAAACAGTAATGAGTATTTTAGACCAAACCACTACACTATGATATCTTAATACAGAGCATTTTAGCATAAGTGAATTGGAGCTTCATTACCAAGAATTCTGAAAAGCTTCTAGAGAACACTCGGAATCCTTTCCCGAAAGAGAATTGTATTCAACAGTATGCAGATGAGTCACTGGAAAGATTCACATTGAAATTTCACGTGTTCCATATTTTTTCACATAATTGGGAAAGATTTTTCCCTTTCTTTCTCTGCCTTTCACATAACAAAGAAAATTTCTCCAGTAAAAAGTATAATAAGGAATCTAAGCTTAAAATACTGTTTGGGTCATTGTCCAACTACCAAAAGACATTATGTTGACACAGATTCCTCCAGTCACTGCATTTTCTGTCCTTTATGGTATGCCTCTATGTTTGTTTCCAAACTTCAGCTGTTAGTTTCAGATCTTAAGTCACTTTGTGTTACACCATTAGAATTACCATTTATAGCTCTATATGATGACTTTTCTATAATGCTGAACACAAAGAAATGTCTTCAATGTACCTCACATGACACTTGGAAGACAAATGGTGACCTAGAAAGGTTAAAAGAAAGTAAAAGAGTGTTATGCAAAACAGTTAAGGGTAAAGTAGTTGAATTTGAAACACTGAAGACTATTGAATCATTATGGTGATGGATTGTATGGTGATGGATTGTCTTTGCTGTCTACAAATAATACACTGATCTTCTTGCCTAAAATAGTGAGTTTACTATATTTCATCAGCCATAGTGAAGAACACTTATTGTTGTAACCACTTGATTTTGCTTAGCAGGCTGTAGCTCCCTGAGAGCTCAGCAGGGGGTTACCTAGGGCAGTGCGACCCAGTCACATCCCGCAGTCCATTTCGGACAGCCCTGCGATCTTGCTCTGGTCAGCTATCAGTGTTACAACCAGTGATGGCAGAGGAGGCGACAAGGGTCTCTCATGAGGGTTGAGATGGCTTTAATCACATCTTGTCCCCACTATCCCCAGAGGCAGAGAGACCTCCTGCTCTGGGTGCAGGGGGTTTTGTCAGGGGCCCAGGGACGGTCCCTGGGTGGGGTTGGGGTACAGGAACCAATAGGGAGAGCCCGAGGGAGTGGCCAAGGCTAAGGGCAGGGGGAAGCAGGAAGGGGAACGTGGCATCACGAAAGCAGTGGGTTAACAGGCTACCATAACTTATCACTATGTAAATCCAAATTAAGTTTCAGAAAATGTCTTTATAAAAAAAAAACAAAAAACAAGCTCATGCCCAAGAGGATGAAATGACAACTTTTATTTGATGCTTTGCCTTTGAAAATCAGAACATGAAAATTCTTAAGTACTCCATCCTCACTATGTTGATAGGACAGCCATGGTTTTATTTAGCTACTAGATAACATGACAGAGCATTTTTGAAGTCAGAGTAGTCCATACTAACAATAAAATAATAAATAAAAGTCTTACTAGTAACGTCTTTAAACATCAAGTGGTAAAATTCTAAAGAGGAGCATAGGAAGGAAAATACAGGGCTTGTCCTCATCTAGGAACATTTCCAAACAGTCATTTTCTACACTGGGCTCCCCATGGCTCTCCGGTGAAAGGGATATCAGACTGAGACATGACACTGAGAACTCTCATTATTTTATCTCAAAAGAGTTCTGAGTATTAGAAGTGGCACTTTGAAAGAGGATGACCTCTTTTCAGCCCACATCTTACACTTCACAAACAGAATATCCTTTAAAACATGCACTTCTAGCAGGGTGCTCCAGCTGACATGGGGCCTTCAGTACCTTATTTTAGAGGGACCAGTAGTGAAAAATATGCCAAGAAAAGACTAATCATTCAGGTCAGGAAAACTGATACCGCAGCCACTAACACCACCCATCTTTCTAACCATTGTGCACAGCAATCCCCATAGAAATACACTGAGTTCTGGTGCAGTTCTGGCCAAACTCATCAACTGGCGTACTCACAGCAGCTGCATACTCCGGAAATCTCTAGGAGTTGAAGTGCTTGGGTGTAAATTGGAAAGAGCCTTGTACTTAAGTCCTTTCCAGTGAGACATTGTCCAGTTCAAAATTGTTGCAAAAGTGAGCCATTAGCTTTACATTGCAAAAGTGAAAAACTAATTGCCTTGATCCTGCAATATGATAACAGCTATCTATTTGCTTGGAGTGTGAGTAGTGATTGCTGGCAAGTCATTTGGTTACTCGTAAACCCAAACTAAGCCTTTGGACTATGCAACTGCACCAACACACGTGTGAAGACCTAATTTTGGGGGAACCTAAGAGCTCGCATTACAGAGCTTTAGCACAGAGATGCAAAAGATCCTGACTTCCCACAGGCCCGTGAACCCTGCAGCATAAGCTGCACATCCAGAAAAACATTGCCCTGGACACCGAAAATAGCTCATGTGATTTGTGAGATGCTCAGTGTTCAATTTTATTTTTACAAACTCAGTAAAGCTCTCAGATTTTAGCTTTACTAGAAAGATGGTGGTTCCACATGTAAGTTTTCTGATTTAGACACATTTAGGAAGTAACTTTATTATACACTTTATTAACTAGTCATTAAAATCTATTGGTTTTAATGGTTTTAATTAAAAGCTACTGGGTTTCTCCTGAAGGAAAACAAGCAATTCCTGAAAACTCATTGAATCAGATCTCTGTGTATTATAAATGGAAATTCCACACCTTTCATGTAACAGTGAAATAGATCTTTTAGGGTAACTTTCTACCATGTCACACACTGCAGAAAATTATATTCCTGAATTAATGTAGTCACTGATAGTTCAGGTTATATGACTGAAAATGCTAAAATATGCATTACAGGAATATAGTAAAACAGTAATTAAAAATCATAATTTTATCATTTTTTAATCATATTTTAAATAATTTTATTTAGGCTTCTGATTCACAATTTCATATTAAGTATAAGTATAAATATAAATATAAATATAAATATAAATATAAATATAAATACTTACAATACTTGCAAAATTAAATGTTTTGCAAAAAGAGGGTGGTAGTGTTTTATTATAAATGAGCATGGTTATAATTCCCATAATCCTTTTTTTCCTGTGATCAAAGTAATTTTTTACTGTTTCAAAAAAACGGCACAGCTTAACGGTAGATTTTTTTTTTTTTACTTTCTAAAAAATCCCAATTCAGAAAGATCTTCAGCACCTAAGGTAACCTAAATGTTATTGACATATGCTGTGGGCTTTGACAAGTAAAATGATGAGATCTCAAGTAACAGATACATTCTCTCTGAAGAGCACTTTATATGGTTTGGCTAACTTCCAAAGAAAAATCGTGTAGCTTAGTTAACCCATGATACTGACATCTGCCTCTCACAGAAAGCCAAGGGAATCTTGTAAAGGTCACAGTGCTAACTGGCAGGGTAACTTATTAAGACAAGCCTGTTACACACTGTATTGCGCACAACAATATACTGGGGAAAAGGAAGAAAAGCAGAGTAATTTCTCTTTCTGCTGTGTGCACACAGATATGCTGCTTTCAGTAAGGACTAAAAGCTGAGTCTTAGCAAAAGGTGAGCTCATATTGGCAAAATGAATTTTTGATATAAGCAGTGCTGACTTTTTTTCTAACATAATGTCTGGCAATGAAATGCAAAGTTACATGACATTTACATCGCTCAATACTTAAAAAAACTCTTGATTAAAATTTATTCTTCAGATTTCTCATCAATTAAGAATAAAAGTCAGATAAAGCTGATGGAGAACTAAACACCTAGGTGAGGAGGGGGCAAAGCAGGGCACAGAGACTTCCTACCCTCTGTTCTTCTAATTCTTCTTCCTCAGCTTCAGAGCCATGACAGATCTCTTTCCCCATGCTGTTTTATTATAGCTTAATTTCTGTGGCAGCACCTGTGTCTTACACTGGTACAGGTAAAGACAGCTTCAGGTCAGGCAAATATAAACAGGGTACATCAGTTACCACCTCATGGGTGGCAAGAAATGCAGAGTGAGATGATGAGTTGTAGTGAGTGTTTCATCCTGCCGATACTAAAATGAAATGGATGACTTGCTATGCCCTGTTACTGCACAACCAGGCATACTCAGTTGCTAAGCCTTGCAGAGAGATAATGAACCTGACAATTCCTTTTGACCAATGGCTTTTAGTCAGAGAAACAGAGCAAGTCTTTCATCTCATCAAACTTACAATCACCTCAAGCCACTTTTTTAGACAGCAAAAATGATGAAATCTTGGACCTCACATCCCTCTGTAACCAACAAGTAACATCAAGAGGCATGAAGAATGGCAGATATACAATACTCTGTAGTATTTCTTATTATTCTTCCCTACTCTTTCTTTATCCTATCCACAATGAACCAAAGGTTCAAGTCCTTGAACCAACAGAAAGCCCAGTATTTCAGTTTTAAAACAAAGCACATTGTACAACTTCCATTGACCTCATGGTAACACCAAATAATAACAGCATGAAAAATTTCAGAAAAAAGGTTTTTATCCTTTAATCTTCAAATACTTTATGAGTTCCCATGCTGTAAGGTAAGGATAAGGCAAACTGCATTTGTGCAAAAAGTCTCTGAACACGCATGTGCATTTTTTTCTACTTACACTGAAAAATTCTTATGAATTGTTTATATTACTATAGTAATAGAAAGCTGTGTGACACCTTCTGAAAAGGGAAGAAACAGTGCTGTCCCTGAGGACAGAACTGCCTGAAAAGAAATTGCTATTACATACAGTAGAATCTCTTTTACAAAGAAAGAAGCTATTTAGTACACTGCAATTTTTGGAAGAAGAAGGAAAACATTGGTTTAATAAAACCTAAAGCATTAAATGCTATAATAATATTTTCATCAGTATGCGGCCTTTTTGTATTAACTGCTTCAACTAAGCAAATATTGCTTTGCAGACACATTTTTTCACTAGTTATTTTAATTATATAGTCTGCTGGAAATGTGAGCTGAGGCTGGCAGTTCCATGTGCCAACTTGTTTGTTTTTATAATTCTGCATTTTATAAGAGAATAAAACAAAGATATCGGTTTCTAAGCATTAGTTTGCATGACTCACCAGGCACAGTGCAATTTGTAGTAGTCTGGGCTGCTTGACACTGTTAATAGGTGTGATGGTTCAACCAGTGGGAAAGAAAAAACTATTTTGTCTTGAGAAAATCAAAGAAAAAATCACAAGTTTTGGATTTTTGTTGAACATCAACATTTTGCCATTACTTAGGGATGGAAAAGCTAAACAGGATTGAAACAACAGAATAAAACAACTTGCCCCTTTTGGTGACATCTCTGACAGAATAGGTGGGATATCTCCAACCCACCTACAACCTGATACAGACACATAACAAGAATATGATTATAAGAAATCTATAGCCAGAATTATTTTAAAAACAATAGTAAGGAGAACAGAAGCATTTTACCTGCTGTTTGCCTGAGACTGATCCATTGTCTGTCAGGACTGCTAAAGTTCAAAAGTCCATGGTAAGTTGAGGAAAAGCCAAGACTGCAGTGTCCTGCTTTCCACTGAATCCTTTCACTACCAACAAACTCTAAGAAACCGGTTTATGGTCCCTGTCTTTAGGTCACTGACATCAGCTCCAGTCCTTAGACTTTATTATGTTGACATACTTTTTTAACATGCAAAATGAAAGCTGGTCTCTCCAAATGCGTCTAGCTGATCTTAGAGCAGTGGTAGTAGGAGTCCAAAAATCACTAAAAAGGTTACCTAATTTCCAGAGAAGTCCTCTAACTTATTGTTTGCCATTTGCTACTTTCTAAAAATGTAAGTTGATAATTTTTAAAGTAATCATCATGGATATTTATAAAACATAGCACTTTACTGACTTGAATTGGACTGAAGGCAAAAAGATAGACCTGTAGTCTAAAAGCTATTAAGTTGTAAAACTTATTTGCTGTTTCGGTCCTGCTTATTAGCTTTCAATTCTTGATGGCAACGTTGATTGTATCATATTCTCAGACATACTCTATGAAAATGAAAGAGAAGAAATCCACATACATATGAAAACAGGTATCAACTGTAAGGTTTCCAATAGAATAGAATAGATACAGAATAGACACAGTTCAGAATAGATGCATACAGAGAGCTGTAAAAAATCATATTGTTTGAGTGAAACCAAAAATCTAACATAGCGTGCCTTTTAAGGGTGTAATGCTAATGTTAAATGTATGGACTAATGATGTAAGTTCTCTGTAGCTCTACTATTTACTGAAAAAGGTATAATTCAGTATTTTTCAATAAGGCTAAATTCCCTATGTAGAGAAATGCCCCATTGATTTCAGTAGCATATGAATTAGTAGAGCAAGATTGGTCAGCTATCAAAGGGCAGTAGAGCTAAATGGAAAGAAAAACTGAAAAGTGAAATTTTAAATCAAGAAAATTGTACATTCAATGATTAAGGAAAATAAGCTAGAGACATATTTTTTATTATTCAATTTGGACAAATAACCCTTTTTGATAACTATAAATTAGAATGTTCCTGTTTGGGGATTTATATTTCTACCTTAACTTGGGGTTCTGGGTTTCCAGACTTTCACACATAAATTTTCAAAATATGGAGGAATTAATCTCTGGTTTACAAACCATTTCTAGAGAAAAACTGGAAAATTCTCAGAAAAGTAGATCTGCTAGTGTTGCTCAGTCTTCAGCAGTTAGAGAATACTTGTCCAGAGCTTCACTAATGAAAGGGAGAAAGAAGCATGAATAGATTTTGACTTATCCAGGAGGAACTTTTTCTGCCTACTGGAATTTTGAGGAGACAAAACTAATAATAAAAAACCAAACCAAACAAACAAAAATAAAATATTCCTCTATGTTTTGGAATGTCAGAAGTGTAAGGCAAAATCTTAAAGATTTCCTCAGGCATCTAAGAGCTGCAGGGGAAGCCTTTAGACGGCCCTACTGGGAAAAGAGGAGTCCTGTACAGAAAAAACATTTATTCATGCTGGGCTTTAAGATTATTGAGCTGAAGATGCTTCTGGTTATCTTCAAAAGATAGCTTGGACCTCAAACTACATCACTTCAGAAATTTTCTGTCTCAAGCAAGAGCACTTCCATTTCAGAAAAATAGAACTTTTCCTACAAACTCTAGAGTCTAATAATGTACATTTCTGAGAAGTCACATATTATTTCTGAAGTCTCATATGAGTCCCCCGTTTCAAAGGTCTCCCTACACATCTGTTTAGGTGACCAAGGTCTATTAAATGGCACCACTTAGAAAGCTTGTATTTTATGGAAATTCAACTCCTGTCTCATAGAAGCAAACAACACACTGTGCCAAAAGGATACAGACTTCCAACAGAAGAGCAGAATATGCATTTTTATCTATTCATAGAACAGAATAAGCATTATTATCCTTTCCTATTTATATTTTCTCCAAGGACTCCCAAATGTTTCATTCATATCAGTTATATGTTGAATATTTTTTCTCACGCATCTGCCAGAAAGATCAAGCTATAGTATACTACTTTCACCCATTTAATGCAACAGGTCTTAAACAATGTGATGATCAATAGTTCCCTTCTCTTCACCTTACTTTTGTCAGAGTGCTCAGTCATGCTCCCTTTAATCTCTACAGAAGTCCATTAATGAGTGTTCTACAGCTTTTGTGTTGTTTTCTGTGAAGCACTAACGCTTACAGTTTTACAACTCTTATGCAACAAAGGTCAACAGTACCACTCTCTCTTGCTGTGATGTGGAATTAATTTAACTGAAAATCTGAAAGAGCTTCTCTTTTCTGAATACGACATCCCTTCACATGTGAACTTGATAGCTATGCTTGTGTGGCAAGGAGTTCCCAAAGGAAAATTGTCTCTGAAAGCGAGAGGGAATATTATTATTGTTATGATACTGGAATTCTGACTCATTTTGGAATATCTTCTGACTGGAGAAAAGGATGAGCATGACCTTTTCTTTTTTAGATTTATTCTTTGTGCAAGGTATTCTCCAGTATAAGTTACTACAAAAATATTTTTCTTTCCCTGGAAATGCTGGCCAACTCCAATTATCAGAATTTACGAAAGAAAATAAACCAGATAAGCCAAATGTGATAGGAATATTGTTCTGGGTGTCCAGCTTTTTTTTTTTTCTTTTTTTCATTTATTTCCCAAAACTATCAGGGAAACTTCTCAGAGGAGTCTAATTTCTGTATGCATCACTTAGTCAAGAGGAACTCAGGGGAAATATTTTAATATAGTAAATCCAGTGCTACTGCTAGAATCTCTGAGAAGTCTTGTTTGACACAATTCATGATAGCTGGAATATATGATCATTACTTTATGAATAATATTGGAGGTAATGGTATGAAGCTGTCAAGACTTAAAGGAGAAATGTTGTCAGGTGGTGAAACAGCTTTGCTTATACACAATACTACACCTTCTTAACTCCTTCCACAGGTCTTTCTCTTTCTTTCAAATAACTGTACAGCAAAAAGTGTAGCACTGATACACTGCAACTGCATTTGACACAAATGAGAGAAAACAGTTCTGTGCACAAGATTTGGATGTAATTTCCGGATGCAAATACACACTCCAGTTATTGCCAGGTTGCAAGTTGAAATTCAGATCCAGAATATTACTTATGGCATCTACAAAGACGTACAAAAATGTCTGGTTTGAACTTCTTATTTTTCTCTGTACTTTTGCCCTCCACCTAAAAATCTCCTTCCAGTTCCGTTCTTAAGGAGAGTATTACTCACCTAACAAAAACAGTAGCAAAATAATTGCATCTGGATGAACCCTAGCGGAATACTAGCATGAGTCTGTGGCTTCTACTAAAGCAGTGACAACAAATAATCACACTAAACAGGTTTTTCTTTTGTTTCTCTTGGAATAATTAAATTCTGCTGTGCATTACTTAACAGAGGGATTTAACCTTGGCATCACTTCTATTGAAACCAAAAACTGGTTATAGTCAACATATATTCCACATGTCTATGTATGTAGGTATACATGCACGTATTCAGAAATGGGTATGCATATATGCATATATATTCATATGTAGATACATATGTACACAGAATATATTTATACAACCATATATAGAGATACATATACATCTAGATATATTCATATCACATATATATCTAGATATATTCATATTCACATATTCTACAAATATTAGTTTTTAAGAACTATAAGTTCATCTTGTAAATGTATGAGAAATCAAAAGGTGTGCACCTGTAGTTTTAATTTGTCCAAGTGTATTGTAACTTGTGTGCACATTTGCAATCAGATCAGCTTGGTTTCCAACCAGAGATAAATTACAAACTCATCTAAAAGGCTTCAGAACTCTTATCTAAACATGT
This sequence comes from Aphelocoma coerulescens, assembly GCF_041296385.1. NCBI lineage: Eukaryota > Metazoa > Chordata > Aves > Passeriformes > Corvidae > Aphelocoma > Aphelocoma coerulescens. Next base: position 28,357,905 of record NC_091015.1, read on the forward strand.
CAAAAAGTCTTGAGAAATCACTTTCCCCATGTAAGCATTACAGGTGCTGTATTATTCTAAGCATAATTTACATTATATAGTACAATGGATGTTCAGCCAGATGTTGTTACAAAGAATAGACAAAGACTTTATTACTAATTACCATTTCTAATGTCATAAAACATTGCAGCAGGTGTCACATTTTTATATCACTTTGCTAGATGACTGTGTGGTCTATGCTTTGGTCCCACACTTTGAATACAAAGCAAACTACAGGTTCCCCTTTCCTATTCAGGATAAAGAGCATGTTTAGGTTTTGTCTTGCTTTTTCTCAGTGGAACTTTGCTATATGTGTACTTTCATTCCACAATTGCTGCATGTTGACCCTAATCTGGAATCCTCATCCACCAAAAGGGTTTCTGTCACTGTTCTCAGGAAAAGGTGTTGCAGTACATAAGCAGATTGACATCAACTTTAGGACACAGTCAGGTTTAATTTGCACACTGATGCAAACCCAGCTAGAGACGTTCATAACTTGCTGCAGTAAACTGTAGATGTTACAGCAAAAATGACAAACATCTGGAGGAAATAAAATTTACTCATAGGTGTTATGAATAGTATGAACCTGTGCTCAGGTGTAAACTCCTTTACCTATATGATGTATTGTTCTTTTTGCTAGAAGTCACATCGTATAAACTTTTTCACTGTGCCACAACATGCCAGTGTCCATTCATGTTTATGTGCATAAATGTTGCTGGTATAGCAGCAAAAATAGCCATATTAAAAGATCACATTCTGAGAAGTTCTTTTCTTCTAAAATAAGCAATAAAGCATTGGGGTTTTTAAAAAATCTTTTGTGTCTTCTTTTATAGATGATACAGAAAACACATTTTATTACAGTCTTGAAATACATAACTTGCAGTTCAGTGCAGGTTATCAGACTAGAGACTAGAAGCCACTCTTGCTTTTCTAGACAAGCTTTTAGAATGCATACTTAAATTTCAACAGCTTCTTAGAAGGAAAAGAAATCATTTGGGGTGCCCCAAGACTAGCCTGCTCCAAGACAAATTCATGATTGTATTCAAAAAGTGTTCACAGAGACTTTGTTGCAGCATTTGATTAAGTTGTAATCATATTGCTTCACTATCTGGACTGCAACATAAATTGGAAAATTAACTGAATTTTTACTCTATTCAAAGTAGATATAGTTACTGGGAAAAGCTGCTAGAAATAAAGAATTTGTGTAATACCAAGAAGCATCTAAAATAGATGTTCATATTTATCTGAAAATCCTCAGTTCATTAACATTTGTACTAATTACAGTTGAAAGGGCTTTGCAGAAAGAGCTAACAAGATATCATTGCACTTTTAACCACAAAAAGGACAGTGACTAGAATCTTAATGTGTAAGAAAACAGATTTTTTCTTTGGCCATATCTTTTACTACTTTTTAACTTATAAGTTACTTAATACTATCCTGTACATATCGTATATGTGTTCCTTCTATCTGATCTGAAAAGAAAAAAAGGAAATATGCTTTGCTTTGCTCCTCTCATTTTCTCATCATCCTCTCACTAACCATCTGACAATGTACACTGAGGGAGTGCTAGTATGAAAAGTATGCAGTGGCTCTATGCTCGCATTAAACATGTTTGCATTTAATTTCTTTCCCTGTACAGAGAAGAGGGTATTATTTTTTCAATGTTATAGCTAGATATACACTAGTAAGAGCTCAGTGTGTTACAACATTTTTTATTGGTTGTTTCGAAATTGTTTAGCCTAGGAATTTTTAGGAGTATAGGTTACCACATTTTCTCCTGCATTTCAACTGTAGGAGTAGATGTCATTTTATTGTGCACCGGGGTTTTCTTTATGGTACTTCTGTGTGCTGGAGGTTGTTTGAAAAGTCAAATGTTTTTTGTCTTCCAGAAATTCTACAGTATTATTGTTTTTCCAGTTTTAAGAAATTGTTTTATTGGGGCTGTGTAAAGGCTAAGACCAACTGTTCTGAGAAAATCACATAATAACAAAATTAAATAATAACTCAAAAGATTTGTTGTGATTGAAAGAGATAATGCCAATGGATTTTAATGCAATGTTGTTGCTTGGAGATAGGTTTTAATTGCAATTGTGTATTCTTATATCTCTTCAATTTCTATAATCATAAAATGTAGTTATCAGCTCATAAGAATCAAATTTTGATCAAGAGTTTTGACACTGTTAGTTCCACTGAGCAGCCTTACAGCCTCACTTGTCAGTCGTCGGGCACTCAGACACTTTAGAGGTAACAGAGAGCACATGGCTGCTTCACCACTCTGGAGCAGGGATCCAATTATGCTTCCTCAGAATCAATGAAAATGAGTTTGAAGATAAGGTGACTAAGAAAAAAACTCTCTAACCCAGACTTTAAAAATGCTTTTTAATCTTTTTTTTTTTTGTCTCTTCTGTTCTAATTCTGCGTAATACTGTGCCTGAGAGTCTCCTGGCTACTGTGTGAATGGGTGTACTTGTGAGCCTTCCCCTGCCAAGATTATTGTTGTACTGAAAGATCCTGCAAATGGATAAATGTAAGTTCTGTTTCATTTTCCTCTTTTTAGCTGTATTATTGCACTGCTAAGACAACGTCTAGGCATGATCACTAGCGTTGTCTAAAACGGACAAGTCACATTTAAAAAAGCAGCGTTATGAATGGCAACATAAGGAAAAGAGAACAGAATAGCTCTTCTAACTACCTCAAAATGATGAGGAAAGGAATGTCCTGTCTTCAAAAACTTTCAAGGTAAAGGGAATTCTGTTCAGTTCTGGGCCTCTGCAACATTCTCCCTTTGTCATATGCAACGAGTCAATCCAACAGAGATGGAAGGAATCACAATGACAAGTGAATGGGGGAAATATTGCTGAACTAGAAAAATTCAATACAAGAGTTCGAGTATGTAAAGATAAGATAGAGGAGGAAACAACAGTTTGTACATGACGTAATTTGTCTTCTACTGTTTGTTGCTTTTTTTTCCTTTCCTTTTACTTGCAGCTGTGTCTGTTTTCCTATTTTTACTCAAGCCTTTCAGTCAATCATAGCACAGTCTCAAGCAGATGTGCAGAGCAATAATATGATAGTAAAATTTTACAAGCATGATTCATTTCTGTTTTGCAATTTTTAGATGAAGAAAAGTCTTGTGTATTTACAGAAAATATGGCACACATCTTGTCAAGAAGTATAAAAAGGCATTCTGTTTTGCTTGGAGAAGGATTATGCATAGACTTCGCAATTTGCCCATCTCAGTTCACAACAGCTACAGTATTTAAGGTCATTCATACAGAATATCTTTTAATGAGACTATGAGATAAAGAAAGATATTTTCAAGTCAAAATCTGCTGTTGGTTATTCCTCTTCAACAGTATTTTCTCCTGGTACCTATTTGGAATAGAAATTGAAAGAGAAATTGATATATGCCCTTAACAATAGAAGCGCTTAGAGCTGGCTGAATAGCAGAAATCTCATTTGTAAATAAAAGGGCTGTTAGATTTCCTGTGAATCCTGTGGTCATGCCCTGAGTGATTTCAAAGATTAGACATGTATATACAGTACACTGGTGAAAATGTTTATGGACCTCAAAGACTTCACTGGCATCACTGGAAAAACAGAAGGGCCATGTTGAGTGAGGTCAAGGTCAGGCTAACCATGTACCCTTTATTTAAGCATAAGAAACAGTAAGCATGTATCTGAGGTGATGCCTTGAGAGGCCTCCTAGAAACAGAGACTAGACAGGAGTAAGGTAATAAAGGTAGGTATTTATTTGAAAGGCCTTCAAAGGTACCCACTGGGGAGCCAGAGGCCAAGATGGACCCCAAGATGATGGCAGGTCATGAGTTCTTCACACTTTTATAGGTTTGGTTCATTTGCATATCAGGGTTAATTCTCCAATTAAAGCTTCAGTTAATGATGTAATTTCCCCTCAGCTTGCCCCCCTTAGAGGCTTTTGGTTTATACTCTTTGGGCCTAGGACAGTCTGAGTGTCCTTGGAGAACAGCCCTGGAGAGGCTTTGTTATGTCTGCCTGGCACGAGAGAGCAGAAGTTAACAGGCTACAAGAAACTTCAGAGTTACACACTAGGAAGTACAGGATTTGAAAAATATGGAAGTTGAAACCTAAGGCATCAGAGGAAACATGGAAATGAACCAACCCTATATGATGCTTTTGTCTACTACTGTTTGAATTCTATTTTGGGGTTGGGCATTTTGTGACTCGTTTGTTTCTTCTACACATCTCAAGATCCTGAAAGATTCAAGGATCTTTCCTTGTCTCTACTTGAACTTTCACTGCTTGGCTATGAAGGTAAAGGAACCCCATTCTTCTTGTTTTTTCTTGGAACCTGTTTCCTACTGGCTTTGTTTGATAGTCTTTCAGTAGAAGATACAACAGCCAAATGTGATTTTTTTCTCTAATTTTACACATGCCAGTTTTTAGTTAAATAATAAGAAACAGAGGAATGCTTAGTGATCCAGGTAGATAACCATATGACACAAATGAACAGTGGAATATTGTGCTAAAAAGATATAAGTGTCTCCAAATAATGTACTTATTCTCTTGTAGATGGCCTTGAACAATTCATATTTTTGAAGAGGAATATAGCTGCTTCACGCATTCTGGAAGAAGGTGGCTACACTCTGGTGAACATCTGTGATGAATATTTCAAATGGTTCAGATCAGCAACAAAATTACGATGAACCCTCACATGAACCTCATGCCAGCCTCAATATCAAGATCAGTTAAAAAAGTGAAAGAAACAGAAATGGGATTTAATCACATCGCCTCTTATTCCTCAGTCTTGAATTTCTGTCTTATTGTTGCATGAGCCTATCAACAGCTGCTGTCCATTAAAATAGTCCTTTAAAACCATCTAGAATTTAAAATATGCCAAGGTTCAAATGATAACTAAATAACAAGAAAATACAACCAGTTAGAAATTATGATAGTGTTTTCTTGCAAGCATTTTCTTAAAAATGAAAATAATTTTAAACAAGTGATTTTTCAGGAAGATTTAAAGCTAACCAGACCACACAGATTTTTCTGAGGAGTTTAAAGCAAATCTCATCTGACTGAGATCATAATTGGAATTTACAAATATCTAAAAAGAAAAAAATCTATTTCTTGTGTTTTGATTTATTGGAAAAAAAACATGTAATACATTGAACATAGGAAGATTGATAATAATTACCACAGTGCACAGATAAGAAAAGAAAACCAATCCATCATTTGATGTCAGGGTGGATGTATGGATCTCTAGATGGAGTATTCTCTGAAAATACAACAGCAATGCAATTATAGAAGTCATGTGATATCCCAATGAGTGTGTTAGTAAGGATAATAAACTTTCCAATCTGTTTTGGAGGGTAGCAATATTTTTTATTCATATTTTTAAAAAATAATGAAATTATTATTTTAATCAGTAATTAATAAGCAAAAGTTTGTATCCATGAATGTGCAAACAGTACAATAAACCATCAGTAAAAATTTGAACGAAAAATATAACCCCGAAATTATGTTACGAAATAATACCTGTCCATTGCTATTTGAATAGCAGATCACAATGTGAATAAATAAATGAAAAACAGTTAATTAAACACATTTTTGGAGAATTGATGTGTTTGACTAATCCTTTGTGATTTCACAGATTGTTCAAATGTTTCTCTCTTCAAGAAATAATGGTGTGTAATTTTGGTGTCATTTGAGGAGGAAGGAGTGACTCTTCCTAAAAACTGAGCAGGAAGATCCCTTGATCTCTAGTTACCTCCTCATTTTCATCTTGCATTGCCAGCAAAATGCCAGCTGCAAAACCTATTTTGCATCTAGTTGTGATTTCAGAATTAAATGCAATGCAATTAGTTCCTTTTATATGTTTGGTAATCTTGTTAAGACAACTCATTAGGTATCTTGGCAATTGGAAATTACTAGGTTTCAGAACATGTGCATTTCCCTTGTGAATACCAATTATTCCTAAATGAGGCAATTGTTCTTTAAAGGAAAAGGAAAAGTGAGTCTCAAAAAGTTTTCTGAGTTTATATATTGCTCTGACTTTTAAAAAACTTAATCTAGATTTTAGTGTTTTCTCCATAAAATTCTGGGTATGTATAAATAGTGTAATCCTATTTTCCTAATTTTTCTATGTAATCATGAAAAAAGTCTGGAAAAAATGTATATTTGTGTGAAACATATTTTTGTCATTGAAACATGCAATAACTGATTAAGTAATATAGGTAGGATTTTTTAAATCCTCCTTTTTTTAAAACGAGAATATATTATTATATTCATCAATTAATAATTTATGTAGTTGCATAAAAAGGCTTTAATGCAAACCAGTTTATAGGAAGTAGCTACAGCTGAAAAAAAATAGACTATATTTTAATATTCAACATACTAAGTTCCAAAGTCTTAGGCAACATCAATGCATTGTCCCCACATTTCTAAACCCTTTCTCACAGCCATGAAGCCAGAAACAAGCTGGAATTCTGACAACTGCTCCAAATATTCAAGGACTATACTAAATACTGTATTCTGCATATGCATCTGTCCAGGCCTCTTTCCTTGATAAAAAAGAAGCATGCTGAAAAGAATTTATCAGAATCAAAATCTTGAGTAAATAAGATGGGTGTCGCGGGTTGGGTTTGTAACCGGGCGGAAACACCAATTTAGTGTAGTGGTTTGGTCTAAAATACTCATTACTGTTTATCTTCTGTGAGATAAGAATTAGGAGAAATGCAAAGCAGGCACCAACTTGAATGAATATAAAGAAGTTTATTAACAGACCTAAAAGAAGAAAAGAAAAAACAAATTATACCACCTTCAGAACTCTCCTCCTCCCCCCACCTTCCTCCCGTCTCCCACTGACAATGTAAGAAGACAACCCTTAAGATGTTCAGTCTGTTTACCACTTCCATAATAACCTGGTTCAGTCCATTTAGAAAGAGAAGTCTCTTTTTGCTCATGCTATGAAAACAGTATCACACCGAGACAGCCACCCACTTCCAAATATTGTTCAGTCCATTTAGGAAGAGGAGTCTCTCTGCTTGCGATGTGAGTCCCTTCCCCCGACTTGCAGCTTTTCCCGCAACTGCTTTCGAGGGTCCACTCTTGAAAGTTTTCTGGGGTACAATTTTAAGGTTGAGCTGTTCAGAAACAAAGAAAAACAGAGGCCCTTCTCCTTCCCTGGGAGCAAAGGGTCATCTTCATCTTTAAAACTACCTCTGGAAGCATCTCTAGGAATTGAGGTTTTTCTCCTTTCCTCCTTGGAGCAAAAAGTCCTCATCTGGTTCATCTGGTTCATCTCTCTCTGTCCAAACTTCTCATGAAATTACAGCTGCGTCAGCATCTGCCTATCTCAGCACAGGTGCTTCTGCTTACGAGTTGAACACTCCACCCCCCATATCTTCATGAAATTACAACAGGATACTCCGATATATCATAGCTTCACAACAGACTTTCAGCTTTAAGCATCTCCTCTCTCTCTTCCCTCAGGTTTTCAGCTCTTCACAGCAATAAAAGGGTTAATCTCACCTCGGCCTTGCAGCTGGAATGTGGCTTATCGCTGTTGGTCACCTGGCCTCTGCCGGACAGAGGTGCCGCTTTGCTGAATCTCGGCCGCAGTGGAGGGGGGGGGTTCCGAGCCGCTCCGGCTGCCCACGGCAAGGCAGTGGGGGGGGGGGGGGTTCCATGGCTGGAACAGGCCCATGGCTCCAGGATGGCCATGGCCCGGCCCGACCTGGCCCAAGCAGGGCCTGGCTGGGCCCGCTGGCCCCTGCACGGGGCCTGCAGCCACCTGTCCCAGCGCCGGAAACGAGAGAGAGCTTGGGGGGGAGTTTGTCTATTCTTAAGTGTGGATCACAGAGGCGGTCACAACTTTAAGTGGCTCAAAGAATTGTCCATATTCAAACTGGCCAGCTGATAGGTTCTATCAGGTCCCAGAGGAAGCTGTAAGCACCCCTTAGCAAGGATATCCCTTCCGGGACTATGCTTGCTAACCTATGACAATGGGGAAAACAGGAAATTGGAGACTTTAAATAATATTTTAATTTTCAGGGTTAATAGGAAACCAATAAAATTTACCAAAAAACCCCATAAAGCTGTCATTTTTGAATTTTAAAATATTTTATTTTGTTCCTTTTAAGCATCCTTGTATGAAATAATGAAATAAAATGGGAAGAAGGATAGTGATTTAGCAGCAAAGGAGTTCTCAGGAATATAAACCTAATTCACACCAGGCCATATATCAATTTGCCTTTCAAAAGAAAGGTGATTCCATAAAAGAAAGCAAAATTCCATAAAGACTGTATTGTGAATGATGAGTCAACTCAATCTGAAAGCCAGCATTAGAGAAAACAGAAAGATATTTTAAGAATATTACTTTTAGAAATGCAAAAACTTTTCTGGATACCTGTGTGAACCATGACCAATAAACTTTCACAATTACTACAATGTAAGACCAAGAAAAAAAACATACATAACCATAAAGGTGGTTCCTAGGAAGCTGTGAAGACAAAAATGCTTTAATACCTAGCACTCATATTAACAGAGCATATGCCACAACCATTGAAACAGGAAGGTTTGCTAAGAGATGCAGAGGGTGTTGATTACATATAACAAGTGAGCAGGAAAAAAATTTAGGGTTTTGGGGAAGCACACTGCTGTCCTTTTTTCCCGCTTTTGACCTGCTACACGTTTTTATTTTCACAAGCCTGATCTCATTTGGCTTTATTTGCTCCTTCCCAGTTCACGTTAAGAGCTTGAAGACTGAGATTACTGCCATATTGTAGGAACCCAGAGTGCCGAGAGGATTTCTCTGCCTGTTTTTAAGGGTTCTTAACCCCCCTGAACAACACTGTTTTAACCTTGGAAAAAATTACCAACCATCAGACAGGAACTAGAAAATACAGAGGTGTGAATTAGCTGATAGACTACTATGTAAGATTGTCACAGGGTGAAAAATTTAGAGGTTTTGGGCTTCTCTTTATAGTAAATAGATAAGAGTAAAAAATATCAAAATGGAGGATTGTTGTTGTTCTCTAAACCTTCTTCTCCTCCTTTTACTACTCCATGTTCTGCAGTAAAAGTAGCTTGGAATGATTGGATAGAGAATTCCGCAGTTCCTGCCCGTGTCACTGAATAATTGGTAGGAAAGTGAAAATAATGATCGTTTTTAGTAACCATTGGTTAAATTATCTTTAAAAGGCTGTGTAAATCTTGATAATTAGAGACTTCACTCCTGCTTTCTGTGCTCTATGCTGTACCTGGGTCACACTAGTGGCTCTGTTCCTCTGATAAGACTTAATAAACAACTATCCAGCAGCATTGAAACTCCAGGAAACTCCTACTCAACCCTCATTAGAGTAGACATGGCCTGGAGAAGGGATGGCTTGGGAGGATCTGCACCATTTTATTAGGACGCTAAGTTTTAATTCAGCATTTGGCTGAAATAGTGAACAGACTAAATCTGGTTTAACATCCAAAGCCCAGTATCTCTTTTTCATTTGTCTTCCATTTAACAATTAATAAGTTAGGTTTGGGACCAGAAAAGGAAATTTTAATTTTGAAAGTTCTCTTTAAGTGGTGAGGATCAAATTGGTTCTTAAAAAGAGGACTTTACCCTGGAACCCAAATATCTCGTGGTGTTGGGGTTTTTCTTTGTGGCTAGTCTGCTCTTCAACTAGCAGGGGAATCACAATCTGCTCTGCTTACCATCTACTCAATAAAAGGTCTTATGTGTTCAAAATTGAGTTTGAAGAAAGAGCAATGTGACTTCTCCAGAAGAGGAAGCATCAATGCATTGATAGCCTTGCAAGGAATAGAATATAAAATGCACAAAAAACTTCCTACCCTTTTTACCTGAGGCACCAGGTTATCATTTTGCGTTTACTTTCTGTTTCCCTGCAATTCCAGCTGAAGTACCATTTGCCTGTGGGTTACCAGACACAAGCATCTTAAAATTTTGTTTCTAGGGATAAAAATGAGACTTTTTTTCTTTTTTTACGTGTTTGCTATTTCCGTCTTTCCAGTTGAATTCATTATGGCTAAAGCAGCACAGTTCTTTCTTTGGTGAGAGAAGTAAGGAGTCTAATGGGGTTTTTTAGTTGCAGAACAGGAAGTAGTAGCCACAAAACTTCTTAAGATCAAAAGTAATCAGAAATGATGGGTAAGGATACTCTACTGAGAACACCAAAATATAGTACAAACTTACATAGTAAAAATTATGTATGTGAGCTCTGTTCTTCCTCTCTTCTCTTCTGTTACCTAACCGGCACTCTATTTTCCTTTCTTTTGAAAATAGCTTTTGAGAATCACTACCACTCTGTCACCATTGCAAGGCCATTTTCACAAATACCTGTGAAAGAAACATAACCTTCAAATTTGGGGGATATGTGAACTCCTAAGAAAAAAGCTTTAAGAGTCAAAAAATGGAATTTGGAAGTTACTTGGAGTTTAGGTTAGACATAAATTGCAGAGTCTTAATCCTTTATCAAAGGTTATACTGACATTTTCAGACCAGAATGGATTTTTATATTTAAGCAAATAAAATAGCAAAGACACTGTTCGTTTGCATACAAAGGAAGTTTGGCCATGTTATGGTACTTCCCATAAATGCTTAAATGAAAAAGCATACATTCATCTGGCCAGGCACTATTATCCCAGTGTCACACAGCTTCAAAGCTTTAAATAAGGGTTGATATGCAGTGCATGTCAGCAAATCTCAGTAGATCACTGCTGTCTCATAGATGTATGATATAAATGATTTAATGTGGCTTCAAAGTCTACATTGTTTTGTTTTTTTTCAAATTTCTTTCTTCCATAAAGGCTTTTTTGCCATTCATTAAACAGTGCTAACCTCTATTACTGAAGTTTAGCTGGTGAAATACAGTGGCTACAGCGCATTGCTCTAAAACAAAGCTAACAGTTTTCATTCTTATATGGGTGTCAAAACACTTTAATCCATAAAGATAGCAATGTAATACAAAATGTTTCACAAAAAATATACTATTGAACAGTATGGTTTTGTATGAAAATAGTAAAAATTAAAAGAAAAATCAGTGGAGTTTTGAAATCATGAATAGAATTGGCCATAAGGAGGAACCATTCTGGACAGGATTGTTCAAATTTTGCTTTCAAATGTTCAGGAAAAAAAAGCTTGAATAGTTTTGAACAAAGTGAAACCTTTCTATTCATTGTTGAACTGATGAAATTTTGCTTGGTCTCAAGCTGCATAGATCAGTAGGATACATGGCCTATGCCTACTGTGCTTGAAGACAGTTCTCCATGTGTCAAAACACGTCTCCCACATATTTGATCATTTAAAAATGGCAAAGTAAAAGAAAAGGAGGAAGAAGATGGATGTACTTCTCACAGATCTGCTCTGGAAAGCAACACTCTGTACCTTTATGGTACAGAGATATCCAAAATTTTTTTTATGACTGTGGGGTGGCGGTGTCAAGCTCTGGCTGTGCTGTTGAAGGTACAAATTAATTTATGTTCTATCACTTTGTACTGTCTGCAGTACTGACTGCTTTTATTCTCAAGTGTGCTTGCTTCTGCCAGAACCAGATATACAGTTATGAAAACTTAACACACACCTCCCAATAAGATGCTCATAAAGCCTCTAATTAAGTCATTCCTACTCTGCTACTTCTACTAGTCTACAACTTGCTGTTTGAACATCATAAGGTTTGGTTTTTTGACTGCTCTTTTTTGCAGCCATTCTTGTGCCAATCTGATTGACCTGAATGCCTCATGCACCACCAACTGGTTAAATCAGCTCATGATGCTACTGGACTTACCTATAACATCTGAGAAAATAAGTAGTAAGTCTTAAATTTACTGATAATTTTGCAAAGGTGGTGAAAAGTATGTTGTATGCGACTTTATCCACTATGGCTCACTGACCTTTAATATGCAATGACTTTTTTTAACCCAGGAAGAAATTGTGTGCTCTACCAGTAGTAGAATGATCCACTCAGTGTAGAATCAGATTAAATGAAATGAGTATGATGCTTATAAACTTTGTAAACTTTTAAGGAATCATCTAAAATTTGCATCTATACCTGGGAAGATACATTCCTGTTATTAAATGTGCTCAGTAAGTTAAGCAAGTTCTTTTATAATTAATAAGCATTTAGTGACATTGATTTTTATAGCTTGTTTTTTTAACTCCTTATCAGTATTGAGCAGATGGGACATAACTACAAAAAATTGTATTTTAAATGTGATTACTATACTTGAATTATATTTGAAAAATTTTGTTCAGTGAAGCATTTACAAATACAATTTTACTTCCAGATGGAGCTTCAAATTTAAGGTATTTTTCTGTTTAGCACAGTGATGTTTAAATAATGTCTCTACCACATAAGAGAAAACAGAAAAATAAAAACTATAAAAAATAAAATGTATAGTGTTTTAGAAGAAGCTCTACTTAAAATGTCATTTTGCAGTAAAATGTTTGATTGATTCTCTATTTAGTATTTAACAAATCTTTTTCTAATACGAGCCTTAACAATATTGTACGAAGAATGATTTTTGATTGAAATTTTGGATTACAACACAGCAACACAGTTTGTCCATTGTGATTTGTATACTTAGAGCATAATCTTTTAATATTAAATGTCCTTCTGTACTCTTTGATATTAAGTCTGGGGGGGGGATATTCAGGTTTTCTGCATAATCTACTTTTGTGAAAAAATCATGCATAAACAGGAATTGAATCAATAAGACTTGGACCAGAAGTTACGAATGGAAACCTCTGGACATAAACCAACACAGGCGATATCTGCATAAGTGGGACTGAGGTGCTACATTGCAACCAACTTCCAGTTACTTGTCCTTTAAGAACCTATTCTGTTTATTCATAAATCTTTAGAGAAAATTGTTCTTCCCTGAAGAGGAAATCAAGCCCTTGAACGCGAATGTAAATAGTAAAATGAGATTACTGGGACACCTGTGATATGTTTTAGAGCACAAACCATATGTTACTCCATCTTGAATCTCAAATTCACCTACTACCTTGTTAAAATACAAGCTGGTTTGTATTCCCTGGATTTCACTTCTTGTGGTTGCTGAAGCAAGTGTCTGTACATGGATTTAGTGTTCTTGCTTTTTGAGGGACAAGCACTGGCACATATTTAGTTTCTCTCTCCTTTAATCTCTTTTGCTGTTTCTTGAAATGTAAAGCTAAGCTCTAAAGGGCCAATTCATCATTGTCTCACAGTGCTGCAGCTGATCACACCTGTGTCTCACAGATATGAACTGTGACCAAATCAAAATAACACTGTTTCACACACTGCATCCGTGTAAGTGGGCAAAAAGGGAAAGATAAATTGTGCCTTGGGAGGATGACAATTTTATAATAATACAGTAGTGAAAAATAAAAGGAGGGAAAAAGAAAAAAAAGAAAAAAAATTAAAAGGAAAAAAGAAGGGAAATAAAAGAAAAGGGAAGCAGGAAAGAAAGAGGAAATGGGGAAGGGAAGGGAAGGGAAGGGAAGGGAAGGGAAGGGAAGGGAAGGGAAGGGAAGGGAAGGGAAGGGAAGGGAAGGGAAGGGAAGGGAAGGGAAGGGAAGGGAAGGGAAGGGAAGGGAAGGGAAGGGAAGGGAAGGGAAGGGAAGGGAAGGGAAGGGAAGGGAAGGGAAGGGAAGGGAAGGGAAGGGAAGGGAAGGGAAGGGAAGGGAAGGGGAATTTCTGTCTGAGGACATGTAACTATTCTCAGAAAATGAGATCATGAAATTAAGGCTTTGGAAAAACCTGGTAATGGGAGCTATTGCAAAAGCGTTTTCTAGAGACAGTGGCAATTTCTCAAGTAACCCAGAAGGAATTAAACCAATTGGAGGAGGAGAGCACTGAATCTCAACAATTTATTTAATTCTTCCTTGATAAAATGTAATTTCTATCCCTAATTTATATTCACTTTCCTTAGAGAGTATTGATAATAGCTAAGGTTGATAAAAGACTGCAGGGGAATGTTACAAGCATATATTTATTTACATTTTTAAAATATATTCATATTTATAAGCTAATAAACATATTTGAAGCTAGCAGGTTATATAGACAGGCAGTTAATTTAAAGTTTTTTTGTTGCAGATGCATTCATCTCTTTTCCTGTTTTCCTCTCCTTTGTGACTTTTAGACATGTCTCTTCTTAAATTAGGCCTCAAATCTATGCAGAGCCCCACAACAATTTAGGGGTTTGGGTTTTTGGTGGCAGAGTTTGGGTTTTTGTTTGGTTGTTTGGGGTTTTTTTTCTTTCTAGTAATTTGTTAGTGCACCAGGGTCCAAATTGAAAGATCCATGCGAATGGAGAGTGCCAAACCCCTACATGCAAATGCATTTTCTGTCTTTCTGCATAAGAAATGCTAGATTGATTTTCATGGGAGTAAAGATAGGGATAGTTCTGAGCTCAGCAGAAGGCTGTCAGGCTGCAGCTGAACACATACAGACTTGTTGTCTTTAGGCCTGCTGCTGTTTATACAGTGAGGAAAGATCCGATAGCCTTTTCTGTGATTTGTAGCATCATGATCATTCACTGCAAAGTTACTTCTATGAATTACCAAGTAGACGACCAATGACTTGCATCAGGATCTCATTAGTGCCCATTTCATTCTTCACTCAAGGAGAGATTTCTGTGTCAACATTTCAGAGGGCTCAGCCAAAATGATAAATCATCTCTGTATTACCTGACCCACCCGCATTGCTTTTGAGGAGGGGAAAAATGCTGTGTTGTACTGTTGGGCACTATATCTCAACAAAACCACAGTAAAAAATATCTTTCAAAGTATTTCTGTTTTTCTTTATGGGAAAACCTGTGTTCCAGAGCCCTCCCAAGATGTAATTCTTCACCATAAACAAAGCCTCCAATCTGCTGTGCCACTGCAGTTCTGCTTATTTTCAAAAATACAGATTTCACCAACACTGAAAGAGTTTCTGGTGGAGAGGAGAGATAAGGAGTCAGAGTCTGGATGTCATTTCACAGCAAAACCCCCATCTTCTGTGCTTCTTTGGAGAGCCCTTAACACTGCCATGGTGTATTTATGAGGGGTTAAGATAGAGCTCAATTTTTATGTATAGAGCTATTCAGAACAGCAAAAGGAGGAGGTTGCTACACAATACCAAATGTGTCTATTCTTGCAGAGAAAATGAAGCACCAGCAAGGTTGTTTTAACAGAAGTACGTGCAGCACATCTGACTCTGCCATTGCTCAGCAAAGAAAACCCCCTGTAAATGAGAGCAATAGAGACTCTCCTTTGGCAGCTTTTTCAGCTGCTGCTGCTGAAATGCTGAAAAATGGAAATGAGGAAAAAAGTATCTGAGTTACCCAGGAATACCAAGGTATTTGAAAACATGAAAGCTATATTCATGTGTGATCTTTTAAACAGCAAAGCTATTCTTCTAGGGCTGGTGGAGATACTTAAGAGACTGTTTCTTTGGCACATTTTGAAAATAAGTTCAAAAGGTTTTATACATGCCTGTACTAAAACTCTGTAATATGCTTGACTTCAAAAATAGTTAGACACAGGGTACTCTTCTATATCTTTAAAATAATTTAAGGAGTAAAAATCAAGAAATAAACAGTGAGTTTTTATTTAGCTTTAAGAAACTGGTATGGAGTTGAGAAGATTAACTGGCATGTCCTGACAAAGCTGATTGACTACCAGCAGCTCCTTCCTACAGCTTCAGCAGTCTGGTGAGCTCCTAAGCAAGTGATAAACTGGCATCAAGGGGATTTGCCCAGGTGTACTATAGGCAAATGGAGTCTATATCCTTTTAATAAGGGTCAGGTTATCAGCTTATAAGTAACAGGTCAAACAAAAAACTTAGGTGTCTTGCAAAAGTTACAGCCTAAAAGTAGCTAAAGCATAATAAAAGAAAATGTAGTGAAAAGTTGAAAGTCACACAACAAAGTCCAGCCGCACGTTCAGTGAGATGAACACGGGGAAACAGCTTCTTACGGTTCAGCTGTTCATGTTCTACCAGCAGATGCTTATCTCTTCTTCTTTATGGTTTACTACACAGTGACTCAACTCAGAACAGCATTTGACTCAAACTCTGGATGAAAGATTAGACTCTAACCCAATAAAATTTTCTTCTGAAGACACAGTTTACTGGTGCAGTGTCTATAAAGAGGCTTTTCTGCCTTACATTTTTCTGGTCCAATAGGAAAAATCGTTTTTGCTAAGAGTTTAAACTTCCATGTTGCCCTTTAAGCCATTTGGTTCAGTGATACCCTGTAATGCGAATTTTTTTTTCCTCTATCCATTATAAATTCCAGTAGTATTATTTAAAAGCTATTTTTAAAACATTGTTTTACATTCTTTGTTTTACAGCAGCTTTCATAGATGTCAATCCAATGGCCTCAAAGTTTGGTTTACAAACCAAGCAGATAAGAAAACAGAAATAATTAAAAATGCAGATTATAACCTTTTTTTGAATGTTTATTTTAAATGGTTTCAAAAACATTGCTCTAGTCATAAACAAGGTATTAGTTAATGTGTAAATCTGTGCTAAAGCCCAAAGTTATATTTCATTTAGGTCTTAAGAAACTACTTTGTCCTTTTATTCAGTGTCTTCCTTAGAGTGTAATGACTTACTAAATGTCAGCATAGACGGAATCAGGGAATATCTCAGTCAGCAGCTTCTAAATCAACAACTAATTAGAAAATTTAGAATGCATCTTATTTGCATGTGCAAATTTCAGCTACTGCAAATGTATTGGGGCTGTTCCAAAATCCTTTAAGCAGCAGTTACTGTGGTTACAATCATTGGACGATTAATCTTCCATTATTGCTTTAATATTTAAATATCTAAAATCTAAATCTAAACATATGGTAAAAAATCTTTAATAAAATATATTTTAAAAAATCTTTCCTATTAAAGTTTTTAATATTATATGTCTCTTAATATTGATGATATCATAATATTCTCAAATTTTTGAGTTTGGTAACAGAAACAGAGTTGCTACTTCTACAAGATAAAGCAAGATAATGAAATATTCTTTCCTCACTGAATATTCCATATTCTTAGAGAATTCTTGTGATTTTTCTGCATTTTACATCATATATTAGATTACATACAAATGTACTTAACATCACTGAAGTCAATTAATAGAATTGCTCCTTTGTCAGTGGACCCATACCTAAAACAATTACCAGCTTGATCCATTTGTCAAATGCAAACATAAAAAAAGTGTCTTGTGAAGAGCTAGCCCAGATATCATTCATGGAGAGGAAGGAACTTGATAAAGGTTCTTCTCTGTCTGCTGAATCTTATCACTTTTTGACTTCCTTGCTCTATCTACCCAGAATATTTTCTCTAAACTTGGCATGTATCTCTTCTTCCATGTGTTCAAGGCCTTAACCTCCACCCTTCCAATTCCCTCTCATTCCCACACAATTACCCTGAGGCAAACATCCTTTCTTTCTTCATCCATACTTCTCCAGCAATGCTTGCAAGAAGTCAAATCCTTCCCTTTGCTACTGCAGCAACTGTAGGGAAAGCTTCATGTGGAATTAAAAAAAAAAAAAAAAAAAAAAAAAAAAAAAAAAAAAAAAAAAAGAGAGAGAGAAATGTCTTAGAGAAGATCCTCACTGAAAATCATTTTATAAAAGAGTCCAATATTTTTACATGACATGTACTCTTCCAAAAATCCCAGCTTTTCCCTTGCAAAGAATATTTCCCATTTAAAATCAACTTGCATTTAAAAAAAGTCAAACGGTTCTGTTTCCAAAGAATCAAGTTAAATTAAGTTCACTATTTATCACTCCTGTCACCCTCGTTAATGGCAAGTTTAGCAACAAGCAAGCTCCAAAGAACAATCTTTCTGGCTTGTAGCCTTTTTTAGGTCACATCTTGGCATGACCCATGTGCTAAACTTTTCAGTAGCCACTCACAATCAGACGCTCGATCAACTTCCCAGCAGTTTCCTTCTGTTTCTCATCCTTGTTAGCTAGCTCTATACCCCTTTTCTTTAAACTACATCCTTACCTGATGCAGGCACAAAGAGCACTGGTTTTGGCCAAGTACAGAAGAAAGAACTGAAGCCCTAGGTTGATTTCTTATAAAGTGTTTGAGTTTCTGCTTGTATAATATAAAAACATGACGTTCTTTCCATCTGTGAGAAGAATGTAAAAAACCCAATAGACTCAATCTACTTCCTTACTAACCCTTTTGTGTTCCTACTTTAATAGACTACCAAAGTTTTGGCTGAACATACATCTTGTATTATCAGCATGTGATACAATTTTTAAGATATTGTGATATTAATAGGTTCTTTTGTTGTTTTAAGTGCTAATATAAGATTAAAAAAAGGTTAAATTTTCTTTCTAAAGACATAACTTTCTATGGTGCTAGAGGTGTCATTTTTTCTAATTAGCAGATGCCAAAATTTTTCTATTGAATTGCTTTGTAATATGCCTTATGCTTTAACAAGGAACCATTTATGTATTTCAGTGATAATAAATAAAGCAATGTCTCCTTGGTAATTTCTCCAGCTCCTAGTGGGGTTCCACAGGGCTCCATTTTAGGCCAGGTTCTCTTCAACATCATAAACAGCTTGGACACAGGACTTGAAGGTTTAGTAAGTTTGCCAGTGATACTAAATTGGGAGGAGCTGTTAATTCCCTCGAGGGCAGGGACGCCCTGCAGGGAGGTCATGGCAAATTAGATGACTGGGGAATCACCAACTGTATGAACTTTAACACAGAAAGTGCCAGGTTCTGCACCTGAGATGAGGCAACTCTGGATATAGGGACAGAGTGCAGAACAAGAAGCCTGGAGGCCAGTCCCACAGAAAGGGACCCGGGGCTCCTGGCCGGTCGTGAGTTGACAGGAGTCAGCAGTGCCCTGGCAGCCAGGAGGGCCGAGCGTGTCCTGAGGGGCATCAGGCACAGCATCACCAGCTGGGCAAGGGAGGGGATTGTCCTGCTCTGCTCTGCACTGGGGCGGCCTCACCTCGAGTCCTGTGTGCAGTTTTGGGTGCCACAATATAAAAAAGACATTAAACTATTTGAAAATGTCTGAAGGAGAGCTACAAGGATGGTGAAAGATCTAAAGGGGACACTGTATGAGGAGAAGCTGAGGTCACTTGGTCTGTTCAGCCTAGAAGAGACTGAGGGGAGACCTCCTTGCAGCCTCCAGCTTCCTCATGAGGGGAAGAGGAGGGGCAGGCACTGATCTCTTCTCTCTGGTGACCAGTGACAGGACCAAGGGAATGGCCTGAAGTTGTGTCAGGGGAGGTTCAAGTTATATATCAAAGATATTAGGAAAAGGTTCTTCACCTGAATGGTAGTCAGGCACTAGAACAGGATCCCCAGGAAAGGGGTTACCTCTTTTTTGTTCCCCCAGAATATACAGTGATACAGCACTGTGGCTATGTAGGTTGAAGTGCTTTCAAATGAGAAAAAGAACTGAATATAGATTCCTTACTTTGGGCTTTTACTAGTTAAGAGAGGAATATTATCTCCACCAACTTTTTATATATTTATCTTGCCTTTGTTTTGGGACATCAAGTGTCTCAAAAATATTTTATGCCTGTGGCAAACTGCTTGCTTTTAGGGTTTTTACTTTTAATTTTATTTTTAATTTAAGTAGTCCAAATAACCTATTTTTATTTAGAATTGATCAAAACCTGTTCCTTATTTTGAATCATACTTTTCAACACAGACTCCTTAGCTACCTTAGAAATTTTGGACACCATCTGACCCTATTTCTCATTAGATTTGTTCATCCTCCAGCCCTGTTATTTTTTTAATCCCTCACTCTGCACTAGGTATAACTTTAACGCATGTTTTTGGCTTTCCCTGACCATAGTATCTATCTCTGTTCCCCACACTTGACTCCATCCTTGCTTTAATCATTGAGCCTAACCATCCACAACCTAGTCCTTTAGAGCTTTAGTTCCACCGCCAATAAAGTGAGAAAAAGATTGTTATCTCTATCTATTCTAAGGGAATGTGCACAGAG
Source organism: Aphelocoma coerulescens (assembly GCF_041296385.1). Lineage (NCBI taxonomy): Eukaryota > Metazoa > Chordata > Aves > Passeriformes > Corvidae > Aphelocoma > Aphelocoma coerulescens. The sequence goes on from NC_091015.1 coordinate 28,377,869, forward strand.
TTAGAATTTTGTCTGGATGCAGGTACACTGTGAACTTTTAAACATTTAATTAATACTTCAAACAGTTTCATTTTATTTAATTCCTCATTCATTTTTCCTTTAGATTCTTACCCCAATGACTTACTGTGATAACCAAATAATGGAAACAGTAATATATCTTTCCTCATTGTCCTTCAAATCTGGGGAACAGTAACAAGGATAATCGTTTTTGTGGTAAAATCTACTGGGATAGATACTGCTGTTTACAGTGACACCAGTTTAGCCAAGAGATGCTTTGATCTGCTTAACTTCCAGCAAATTAGAAAGGCAGAGAAAATAAATGATCAAAATTGCGATCCTAATATTTATATTTGGACAGAATTATTGCTTATTATCTTTGTTATTAGCCCTAATGAACTGTTATATATTTATAAATATATAATAAAGAAATAATAAATAAATAAATTTAAATAAAAGTTTCTGAGATATCCCAGCATAGAGGATTAGAGTTAGCACTAGGAATGAACAGAGTCAGTGAGATAATTTTTTTATTCAAAACTGATCAAATTATTTGAACTTTCTGGTGAGGGGTGATTACATTAACAACTCAGTCCTAGAATAGACCATGGAAAAAAAATGCTAGATTCAAAGCAATGGTTGGCAATGAGACTTGAAGGTCTTCTTTGAGAAATTACACTGAAAAGCAGTAAGTGAGTATGGAAAGCAGCAAGTCTTGCAATAACATCTTAGTACTTCTTGGAAGCATTTCTCATATCTTCAGAATCTTCAGTGTCTGGAAAACACGCTTAACATCAGGTCCAGCTGTTAATCCAGCACAACCAAGTCTACCACTAAACCATATCCCCGAGTCCCACATCTACACATCATTTAAATATATCCAGGGATTGTGATTCCACCTCTTCTCTAGGCAGCCTGTTCCAACACTTTTGTGGTAGGCTGGCCTTGGCTGGACACCGGATGCCTATATGCTGCTTTTTCATTCCTGTCCTCAGCAGGACAGGGTGAGGGAAAATAAGGTGATAAAAAAACCAAAAGACTGGGTCAAGATAAAGGCAATTTAATTAAAAAAAAAAGCAAAATACATGCACAGAAGCAAAGGAAAAAAAAAAAGATTTATTCTCTCCTTCCCATCAGCAGCAATTTCCAGGCAGTTCCCAGGGAGCCCAGGGAGCACACTCAAAGGTTGCTCCGGAAGACAAACTGTGTAATAATTAATGCAATGCCCCATGTGCACACAATTTCTGTTAGCTTTTATTGTTCAGGAGACATCATATGGTATGGAATACCTCTTTGGACTGCTTGGGTCAGCTGTTCTGGCTATGTTGCCTCCCAGGTTCTTGAGCATCCTCAGCCTACTGGTGAGAGAGGAATGTGCTGATGCTGTGGTGGCTCTGCTCAGCAGTAGCCAAAACACTGGTGTGTTTTCAATTCCTCGCTAGCTACCAATATAAACCAATACAATCTCCTTTCAGGTAGTTGTAGAGAGTGATAAGGTCTCCCCTGAGCTCCCTTTTCTCCAGGCTAAACAACACCATTGCCCTAAGCTGCACCTTGTAAGACTTGTGTTTAAGACCTTTCACCATCTTCATTGACCTTTTTTGGATATCTTCTCAAACAGTTTATCTTCCTTTTTCTTTCAAGGTGCTGGCACTCTGCCTTTCCCTGCTCTGATCGCCAGTGTCCCTCTGGGATCTGGGGGATGCTCACAGCATCTTTAGCAAAATATCCTGGACAGCCACAGTTGCTGAGACAGGAACTTGAGTGTGCACTGTAGATCCTAATGGGACACCCAAAACTGTCCATGAGGCTGTTGGTCTAAAATAAAGATTGAAGAAAAATTATCACACTGAAGAGAAAGATGACCACCACCCAGGTTAGACCTGGGAATTGCAAAGAGGGTTTTTTAAACAGAGAAGGAGTCAGCTTGAAAGAAGTATAAGTGAAGTGCAAATATCGGTAGCAGTGCAGAGAAACCTTGCAGTGGGAATGACAGCAGTCAGTGCCAGGCTCACCACTGCCAGAAATTGTCCTGGGGTATCACAACCACTCCCAAGGTCAGACAGAGCAGCCTCTCTGTTGTATGCCATGAGCAGCCTGTGGGGTGGATGACAGTATGAGGTACAGTGTCCAAGGTCCTGCCATGTAAGTGCAGGTATGATCCTTGCTGCATGGGTGTAGCAGTTGAAGGGAGCAGCATAGATGGACTTAAAACTTCCCACAGAAGGGATGTGCAGCTTGGAAGGGTGGTACTTGTCACTGACATTTTGCCCTCTGGGATGGGAGTACATTAAACTTGGGGAAGGGGATGTGGATGAAATTTCAATTTTCTAGAATCAACCACAGAAAATTGTTCAGAAATGTGCAGATTAGTAAGTGACAATCACAGTGATCTATCTGTTGAGTTCTTGGTATTGGTTCTTGTTGAGGTTCTAAATGCACAGATCACTAACTGCTGCTAAATTACATGATGCTAAGAAATTAAATCACTTTTATCCTGATTTGGTTTAATCTATGCAAGCTTAGTCTGCAAGAAATTCCAAAATAAATATTTTTTTTTAATGATTTGCATAGAAGAAAGTTACCAGAACTAAAGAGAGGACTTTTTGCATCATCTGGTCACCAATTGCTGAATACCTGTTAAATGCCCTTAAAGAGAACACAAAACTCAAATCCATCAAACTCCCAAAATCAATTTTAAAAACTAGCAAAATGAAAATAGTCCTTGTTGCTCAAAATTGCAGCCAGATAAGAAGTTACAAAATGAGTAAGGTAAACAAAGAAAAACAGTAATCAAAAGTATTGGTGAAAGGAACAAAGGATAGAAAGTATGTGGGTAGAAGATTTCTATTATTTAGGTACTGCTGTAGATGTTTCTTTTTTTAAAATTTCTTAACTCAACTAACAGTTTCCTGTAACAGCTATATTATTTCCTATTAACTGGGAGAGGGGAGAGGGAGGGCATTTCATATCCATGACAGGTCACTTACACAAAGCTTAACAAATATGTTATTCCCAGATTACCTAAATATGAAAACAATAAATACAGTTGCACCTTTACTATATGCTACTGAAAAGAGACTTATCCAAAGATCATATTAATTATTGTTCTCATTTTTTTTGAGTTACTCAGATAACTGAGCCAAGGTAGTTTTGGTCAATGTTTGCTGTGAGAATTCTCAAGGAGCTGAGAAAAAGGAAAAAAAAAATCCCAGAATTACGGTCTTCTGTCCTGTATGGCAAACATGATTCATAAGTATTTTTAATTAGAACAAAAAGAGACCATTTTTCCATAATTCATTCTTCTGTAAAATCAATTGTCTATTAAATAACCAAAAAAATCAATCCTAAGAATATAACACAAAATGAATTTGAGGTTGTGGACTTGTGGCAAAAAAAAAATTCAGAGGTGGTTGGGGCTTTTGTCTCCATTTTCTTTTTTTTTTTTTCTGCATTTAATCTGGCAATTAGTCAAAAACAATTTAGAGTAAGGAATTAAGCTGCTGGTGGGGTTAATTCTTTCTGTGTCTAGCCAATGATATCTGCATTCCAGTTAAATAGCCTCAACCATTGACAAAGTGATACAGGTAAAGGTATTTGTATTTTCTTGATGGTGCATATTTGAAAGCTAGCTCACCATTCAGACAGGAGGAGTATAATTACTTTCAGATCAACAGTGCAAGAAATATGGAAAGTTATCTGGATACAGAGGAAAATTTGTGAGGAAAGTTTTTCTATCATTATCTAAATATAAGAAACATATAACGTGGCTTGTTTGAGGTTATTTATTTTCTTGGATTTTTAATTTTTCTAAATAACAGGCACTTTTTTTTCCTTCCACAATTATTTGCACCCCAATTTAAGCTATTTAGATGTCAAGGGATCTGACACAAATACACAATTTCTACTTAGATGTTTAAATTAGCTAAATTGAGCCTGAAGTTAATTGCACTTGTAAATTGCTTGCCCAGTAAAGGCCAGTTTGTCAACCCAGGTACACAAAATATTTGCATGTACATCCCTTCCAACATTCACAATTCCTAATACCTCCCTACAACATATGCTGCCTTCCCCATTATAACTTCTATGTATATGAGTACGAGAAATCCTATTCACAAATGTAAATTATGCATTTATCCTTTAGTCCTTTAAAAACTCAATCCCATGCCACCTTGTCCATTATTTCACCCACAACTCACAGCAGACCAACTGCTTTGTGGTTATCCAGATGATCCTGTTCATTCCTTTGCTCACTGGCACACTCTAAAACTTCTCTCATGTTTTTTGAGTTCTCTTGGTGTACTAAAACCTACTTGAAGTTAATAGACACCATTTTCAAAATAATCAATAGACAATATCTTTCAAACTAATTCTTTTATCACTTTGGGTTGAATGATGTAGTTATTGATATAAAATTTCCCAAAGCAAAACATTACAGTTCGCATCTGCCCTTTTATACTACTACATTGTAACAACAGAAATAACATATTGTGAAATCCAAGATAGAATGCCATAATTTTGAAATACTCAATGTTTATGTAGGGGGAAAATTGGTGAAAATAGTACCTAATAACTTTGTTGCAAAACAATTTTTATTATTTTTTCTCAAAATGAAGTTTTGAAAAGTAATTTCCAATCTATGCATGAATGATTTTCAACAAAATATCATCCTTCTGAGAAAATGGTTTCATCTGATTCAGACAGAGTTCCACCATAATTATAATTTTTTAAGAAATCCAGGACTAAACAATAAAATTCAGTTATAGGCTGACTCAACTATCATTAAAAAAGGTGGATCTTTTCCCACTGTAATGTCTTTTTTTACATCTATCCTAAGGTCTTCTGGTGACAATCACCATATTGTTAAATACACAGTGAGCAACTAGAGCTGTTGATTTTAAAAACTGTGTCAAGTGTAATAAGAAGTGTCCCAAGATACTCTGTTTTCACCATGAAAAATTAAATTGATGCTGTTGAAGACAGATGACAGGCTGGTGATCTCAGAGTTTGGGGGATTTCTTCTAGTTCCTTAGCTTTACTCTTTTTAATTGGTTATCCCAAGGCATGGAAAGATAGAATGACCCAATTTAAAAAAATGAGTTGTAATCACTAGGGATTTTTTTTTTTTGTAAGATACATTTCAAAATATAGTCTGAAATCCTGATGGAAATAACAGTGAATAGATCATCAGCCTTCAGGAGGGTGTATCTGAAACATTTTCTCATACAAAGACAAATCAGGTATGTGAAAACTTGCACTGAGCTGACATACCTTCTAGGCAAAATGTCTCTTATCTCTAACTGTGAAGTTTCAATTCTGAACTTCATATACTTGATGTAAGAGTTTAGGAGGGGTGGATATAAAATGGATCTGAGGTTCCTGGCATCTTTAAGATTAGGAAATAGGTTGTAAAGACATCTTGTTCAGATAGTAATAACACAAAAATATTGTTCTATTTTCCACTACAGACTTCATCCTGAAGAAACTCTCAGATGAAAAGAAGTGATACAGCTACTGTCAAAGAAAAAGTAGAAATCTACAGCAAAATTCATCTTGATATAGCTAGATAAACAAACTGAAATGATGAACACAAATACTTTCTTTTGGTATCTATTTCTCTCCAGGATTTCAACTTTAAAAAATGAAATCTTTCATGGTATAAGAAATCTCAGTGCACCAGTATTTCTTTTTAATCTCAAGAGTTACTATCTTATTACCTAATGCTTATACTCTTTTTTTTCCTAGCACCTAATTCCAAAAGGAAATAGAAATTTTGAAAGTTTATATGTACTACTCAGTTATCTTTGTATTTTACAAAAATTATGAAAATTAGAAAAAAACATAGAAAACATATTTATACTTCCCAGAAGCAGTTGAGTCACAGGAGTCACAGACATCAGGGTGAAAGAAGATGGGCAGTTTTCATACACAATAGCAGTAACTGAAATAAGCAGCAGCCACAGCAAGAAACAGAACATTGATCCCACACTGGAGGTAACAGAAAAAAATTATAAACTCATAGCAAGTGATGAATAAATACATCTGCTCATTCTACAGATTTGCTGTTACATGTATTAAATGTGCTGCATCTTATGAAGCAACAACATCCAGTAATACCCTACTGCTGTGGGATAGAATTAATATCATGTCAGGTACAGGAGGGTTGTTGAGGGACAAAACTAGGACTTTGTCTCTAGGCAGTTTGTCTGGAGGCCTGAAAGGCAGAAGATGCTTTTTTAACATAGAGTTACCATACATCTTTTGTATTTGAACCTAGTACGGGCTTTTGAAGGATTCTGAACCCCTTACCCAATTCCTTGGGAACTAGACTCCTTCCAGATGAAACCAAACTGCCAGACACAGTTCAGCCACTTTTGGTATCCATCTGTATATGTTGCTATTAACCACTCTTGGAGCTATGCTCTCAATATTTACTCAGCAATATATTGTATTAAGAAAGTGGTCTTACCTTAGTGGACTGAAATGACTGCTGCTTCTAAACACTGGTAATTAATTTCAGTTCTTTATTTGGCTTTGTTATTTACTAAATTTGTTAGTTATATTGCTAATGGTTAATCATAAACCACCTGCTAACATCTCCACAGACCTCAAAATATCAAATAAATAAAGTTGGTTCCATGGGATAATTCTTATCATTTAGTTGCTAGGTTAGAATATGATTGTGCTGTATCTGCTGAACAGGCAACTTTTGGGCCTAAAGTAGAGAGCTACTATCCCTGTGGTTTCTTTATAGCTTCTAGGAGGAAACTTCAGACTTTCCTGCTCTGAATATCTTTCCGAAGGCCTCTTTCATTATCTATACACATAGCCCAGGCAAAGTTGCTCCCTAAATACATCAGGTGTGCAAAGTGAACGCCCCTCAGAAAGTCATCCTGGTACTAGAAAGTCATCACTCACACGGGTAGTGAAAGGCCAGTGCAGAAGACATTGCAAGACCATAGATCATGCTTCCATGCTGAAAGCCAATTCCTGCCAAGAGACAGGAAATCTTGAGGTTGTCAAGGGCTCAACCCAGCTTGGCCCAGCCAGGACTCATATAAGGGATGTAACCAGCAGCAAGTTAGAACAACAGAACTTTTCACACAGGCAAATGCTGCCAAAACAGCTCCTAAACTGAAGAGGTGAAACACAATGGTTGTATGTAGAATATCGCACAAGGAAAATAGCTGGTATGGATTACCTAACAGTTCTAAATGGAGAGGGCTTTTTCATTAGTTTGTAGCTTTTCTTCACTGCAGAAAGTTCTGTGTTAAACTATTACTGTATCCCGCAGCTGCAGGGAGGAGAGGAGAGAGATCCAGCAGGCAGGAACTGTGCAGCAAGATTGATTTATTTAATTATTTTACAAACTCTTTTATAGAATTTTTTCTTCATAGTCTAATTGGACAAAGGATCAGCCACCCCCTGGGGTGATTGGCTAAAATCCTAAAACATCCATTGTCAAAATATTTTTCTACTGTACCATAAACAAGGCTTTGCAAGGTCACAGGTGTTCATAGTTTATAGAACTCTGCTAATATCTTCATGAGAGAGAAAAGTATTTCATGGGCTTAGAAAGAAGCAGGAAAATTTCTTGCTAACAGCATTTTTGTATCCACATTAAACTACACTTACCCAGCATGAGTAAGACTAACGTCATCTGTCTTGAGCTGTCAAAGTCAGAACTCCAGCTGCACATGGCTTCCCTGGACAGACAGGGATAAGAGATGGACCCTGAAGAAGATTATCTGGCCTGTAAAATAGATCTTATTTGTCTGGAGATTCCTCCAGAGCTTTCTCTGATGATATTATCAGGCACTAATGTTAACTGTGTTCCTAAATGACATATCTGGTAGGTATGACAAATCCAGGAGTAGATAGTAGTTTACTCTTCACAGTTATTGTAATAAACATACCCAGATTGATTGAAGAGAACTAAAAATTTTTCTGAAGTACAGGAAGTTTTCTTCTGCTTACCTGCAATATTTTTGAAATTCCAATTGCCACTCCAGGTGAAATGGGATCCAATGTCCAAGCCTGTTAAACTGCAATGCTGCCACTGAAATCTATAAGAATTTCCTACACCTGGCAACTCTGTGTTCTCCTTATCATGTTTCTTAGCATCTGGGATCCAAATACAATAAATCACACAAGCACTTCAGCCTTTATCTAGAACAATATAAGCAATTGGATAAACAATCCTGTCTTTTTCCAATCATGAAAATATTTTCAAATTCCTTCCTTCCTTCCTTTCTTCCTGACTACAGAGAGGACCAGGTACAAATAAATAGAATATCTGTGGTTTATGTTTGTGAATTGTCTCATCAATTTTGCTTTATAGTGCTCTAGTCTATGAATATTGTCACATAATTACATATCACACATTGTTGCTACACTTTTTCTTATGGATCTGCATTTCAAAGAGAAAGTTTCATGTTTCATTTATTGCTCTAGCTCCTTTTTTCAATATTTTTAGATCACTGTTTTTGAAAATTTTCTCTGAGATCACTGGTTTTTTACTACACAGCTGAATCAGCAATTAATGTTGCTTCCAAACTATCTAAGCTTTCATGATGAAGCATTTACAACTGAAATAGCACAAGTTCAGTCAAAGTCAGTTAGCATAGCAACTGCTATTCATAGTTTTTCCCTTCCCTTCCCTTCCCTTCCCTTCCCTTCCCTTCCCTTCCCTTCCCTTCCCTTCCCTTCCCTTCCCTTCCCTTCCCTTCCCTTCCCTTCCCTTCCCTTCCCTTCCCTTCCCTTCCCTTCCCTTCCCTTCCCTTCCCTTCCCTTCCCTTCCCTTCCCTTCCCTTCCCCTCCCTTTCCCCTCCCCTTCCCCTCCCTTTCCCCTCCCCTTCCCTCCCCTCCCCTCTCCCCCCTTCCCTCCCCTCCCCTTCCGTTCCCATGTCCTGAAATGACATCTTGATGTACTTTTTTTTTCTTTTTTTTGGGGAGGGATTGTCAATGTGCTCTTTTTTTCTTTTAACATTTGTATCTCAACAAACTGGAATTCAATTTAACATATAATCCTGCAGACTTGTTCTTTTACCACACTTCTCATTTTATACTAAAAATCAGCTTTGTCAACTCATTTTCACTGAGCAACATCTAACAGAAATGTATGTCCTGAAAGAGTAAGGAAAAAACAAAGGCACTTTAGGGAGTTATAGATATAATTACAGAGTCTTGTATAAAATTAATAGAGTACCTAATTTAGTTAAGACTTCTTCTCAAAGAAAAGTTTCTGAATTTGAATTCTGAGTTAGGACAGAGCTCTACCCACAGATATTTGCATTAAAGTGGTAATGCAAGGAGCTGGAGATCACTATTTCGGTTTATAACTGCCAGACCTTGAACCAGTCAGGTGAATTTCAGTCCTTCAATTACATTTTATTTATTTGCACTACATCAACAGCTCATAACCATAATCCTTACTCTTGGCAGCTCCACAACAACTGCAGGACCACAGGAGGTCATATACAGGTGCAACTTTTATTTCAGGTTTTTTGCCATTTTCATCTTATGGAATGAATACCATTTTGGAAGTGATAAAAAAAAGAAACAAGAGTAACAAGCTAAAAGAGATCCAGATAAACATTTTGGACAGCTGTTAAAATACAGTTTCTCAGGGCAGACTTGCTTTTGAGGAAGTCAGTGGAAATACCAAAACTACATGATTCCTTTAGCTTTTCTGTCTGTACTTTCAAGCTGGCCAATATATTTTGAATAGATTTGAATTGCAACTGGATATTATTAGATTGAAAAATAGTCAGATGAACTATATAAAAAGGGTGTAAGTAACTGAGATACCTGGAGGTCCAGGGGAAAGAAAATTGCCTTATTTATTTTCAGCATATTGGAAAAATTTCAGAGCTTCTTCTGTATATTCTGCATAATCTTTTATGATTATTCGCAACTGTATCTTAAAAATATGAATTAGAGAAATTTCTTCAGGCATCTAAAATAATCCCTGTATATTATGCTCTTCTCTATATGAGATAAAGGTCACCATGTCCTTTTTCCTAAGCTTGGTAGGATATTGCAGCTTTACTAGTCTTGTAATACAGAGGTGCAGCCTCCCCTACATCCAGCTATCAGTTTCTGGCACTACAATACAGTGAGATCCGCTCAAGCCAGAACAAAACTTTACAAGAGATGATGTTTCTTAGAGCTGCTTGTGGCACTGAAATACTATTGGGCTGTAATGGTATAATGTAGTTATCAATAAAAGGAACAGTGGCATTATACCAGTCCCATCTAGTTGAATCCTCCCACAAAATCCCATCTAGTTGAATCCTCACAGTATGTGATGGGGGAAAAAGAGGAATGGGTTGTTGAAGTAGGATGGGTACCACAACTACAACTGCTTCCTTCCCATGTGCCTAGTTTAATTGACTGGTTCCAATAAAAGTAGAATAGCTGATTTTCACAACATATATATCATTTGGTTGAGGTGAAAATGTAATCCCAAATTGTGTTAAATTACTCCAAATATCACTGAGAGTAGGGAAAAAAAATAAAACCAGAGACTTGGCAATCATCTGGAAGATTGCAACAAAATATATGTTGCTACACAAGCTTTGAAAAAGGCCTGGAGGGATGCAGAGTCTAGTCAAAGTTAGGCTGTTAAAACATCTGTAACACTTTGGTGAATGGTGCTGTACAGAGCAGGTGAAAATTGAAAAAAAATTAATGCATACAGGATCAAAGGGAATGACTATACACAAAAACTAATATTTTCTAATAAGGTTGAAAATTAGTAGTCCTGGCAGTTGTTTTTTAATTCTCATGATAATCTCAAGCAAACCATAATTTATGGTGTTTATTCCCATTGCTGGCCATATTATCAGAACAACTAGCTTTTTTTTTCTTTTTCTCCTTCTTCACTACTTTGAATGAAGCATTTGAATGACTGTTTCCATTTATATCTGGTAAGTACTGTTTCACATAGAGCTTTTTCCCCCTGCTTAGTAATTCACCCACATCAAACTAAAAATACAATAAAGGCATGCTGTTCTTTTAAAACACATTGCAATACTGGGCTAGCTCCCCTTGCCATTTCTCTTTAACACAAGTAATTATACTCTTCAACTGCCCTTTGACTCTCTGTGGACCAAGGGCAGTCCTGAATGGAAATGAATTTAATTAATTCGGTTCACTGGAGTGGAGTCTCTTAACCATAGGAAGGCAGCTTGTTTCCATAGGTTTATGCCATTAGCTCTAAGCAGCTGGATCTGTTTTTACTTTCTATTTTGTTCCTGGTAGCCCTGATATCTTGTCTTTGCAAATGGCATGTTCAATGTGAAGAATGAGTGCAAATCTTCATACAGAACTGACTTTCCACAAGGAACCTGGCAGACTGAGCAGGTAAAAATTCTAAAATCTTTTGAATCAACGTATGCAAATGGTAAGACCAAGGCCTGAGGCACAAGTGTTACCAAAGTACTGAAACACATGCTTATTTAAGCATATTATTGTGACTAGCTACTTTCTTTTCAGTGTTTTAGCGAAGAATACAATTCATTAAATTAATTGTGAATGACCAAAGATGGAAATTATTTGCAACAAATTGTATTAGCTAAGTATAGAATTAAAAACAAAAGCAAACCACTAAAACAAAGCCCAAAAGTTGTTTGGAATCTGATAAATAGAAATATTATTTTATCCAAGTTAGATCTCCTGATACAATCTGATATGATACAAACATGGTTATATTGTTTTAATACGTTAATTCTCTGCTTTCACAAAAGGACGGGGATAAACTCTTCCATGTCTGTTTATCCTTGATTGTTGTTTCCAGTTTTCTGATTCAAAACTGGAATTCAACTCCTGAATATATTTAAAACACTGCTAATATAAAGACATTTTGAATTGAAGCTGCTATATTTTGCATTCAATCACTCAGTGTTTGCTGAGGGTTGAAATGGCTCCAAATCATAAGGCTCAAGTTCCAAACCCTGCTCCAGTGAATATTACATATTTTATATATACAGTTTTTAAATAGTGAATGTAATGTACACACAGGTGAGGCCAGCCACTGTGTTAGACACTCTTACAAGGCATCTCCAGCCTTAACTTATATACTTGACAAAGATTTGAGAAAGTATTTCATTTAGTCTTCCTCATGTATACTCAGTGCCAAATAATATGTTTTCTTCTGCATTTGTCTGCTTTCTTTATTTTTTAAATTATTTTTTTAAATCAGGTTCTACTTTTTTATGGAAAAACAAGTTAGAGGTGATACCACTGGACATGGTAGTCAGAAACTCCAGAAATAAGATATTTTAAGGTAGAGAATGCATTGTCTAATCTTTCAGTAATGTCTAAAATCATGAAATATTTTTAGAGTGAGAATAAGTTCAATCATTTTCACATTTTTTCATGCCTAGCTGCACTTTGGGATTCAGAGAGGAATAGAAAACATAAATCCCAATTTAAAGCTTGAGTGATTGTTCTCATAGTATTTCAAATCCAGACAGAAGTAGAAAATACTGGAGATCCCCCTGGGGAAGCCTGTTCTCAGGAGATTTCAGTCAAGATCTGAACTTGTACCAGTTGGATATCTGCAATTTTTTTTTAATTACATGAAAGGTATCAAACCTTTTCAGATTCCCTATCTAATATATGGTTTCATTTAGGTAATAACTTTCTGATTTCTCTAGCTATACTCTGTGGGACTCTAAAAGAATTAGGACTTACTCTGCTGGAGTTTTTATGGTATATCTATAAGCATGATGTACGTTTAGGTGGAAGTGCCATCATGCAGATTATGACATCTTAGTAGGCCATATAATTCAGTTATGTTAGGAGAGGTGGTTCTCAGGTCCAGCTATAATCAGGCTTCTGTTCTATTGCAGAATAATTAATGAAACAGAGAGACACAAAAAAATTAAATTTCCACTAAATTAAGTATTTAAAATAAAGCTTTCTTATGGAAGACTTCTTTGTAAAAAGCCAACTTTCAGTACCACCCATTTAAGTCAAGGGCAGTGAAAAGCAAGTAGCACTCAACACTGGAATTCAAGCTTCAAAGGGTTATCCTGAATTGGTTCACTGACAGAAAATTATCCAAGCAAAGGTCAGGCACTCATTAAACCTTATCTGAAGCCAAAGTTATATGTTATGGTTTATTGCCTCAAGTACCAATTAATAAAGAATTAAAGAAATGAAAAACCAGTGATTCATACCTTTGCTGGGAGAATACTCATACTTCAGCATAATGCAAAAATATTAATAGTCATTTTAGTCATGTACTATTTTATTAGGCACTTAACTCTGTAGGCTTTATCAAAAGATATATGACATTCATTTTTAACAAAATGCTGAGGAGATTTGGAGAACATTTACTCAAAATCTAATAAAGTAGATTTGAGAGATATTTTCAAATAGAAGACTTAAACACAGGCATCAATTATTAACGAAGAAAAAATGCTTATGAATAAGGGTCTGAATATAAAGAAGAGTTGAAATATCACCGTGATATCAAGGGCAATTGTCTTCTGCAAAAGCTGCAACAGAAAACATTAAGTGCTGTGGCAGTATGCAAGAGCACTAATGCAGTTGGAGGACTTCTAGCAGGCTTATTTTTATCATCACAGGTATTTCATTAGTTTGAGTCTAGACATTTCTTCTCAGTGTTCAGAGATTTAAATGCTCCACACACTTGCTCCTACAACTGTGTTCCAAAGAGTCTTATTTCTTATTATTTTCAGCAGCAGCATATGCTCCTAACCACCTAAGGCTCTGAACTGATGCCCTTTAGCATGCTAAACTGAAAATATGTTTGCACCTTCAGATGCCAACAAGGTTACATCTGTCTAAGAGTGCTTTCCATTGTCCTTGTTATCTGTCACGTTAAGAGCTGGAAAACACAAGTCACTGGTGATTCTGAATGAAAAAGAGTAGGCAAAACTAATGTCCAACCAGAGACAGAAACTTGAGAGTGCAGGTAATCTCCTAGGTCAAATAACAATAACAGTAAATGCCTAGCCTCAATGAAGACAGAATAAATCTCTGTAGAAGAATAAATCCTGAAAACTGACTCTTCAGGCCTGAGCATGCATAACCTGACTTCTTAATCTGGTAACAGGACTCTTACACCACTTAAAAATCTTCCATTCTCTGTCTATCCAAAGACTGAATTTTCCATCATTGTTGTGTTAGCTGAGCTCATCATGGAAAACCTGTCTCCATTATTCCATGTGTTTTGAGTGCCTAACATATAGTCAACCACTGTTGACTCTTTCTGCTTCCAATCTGCAGAGACACACAGCACTTTGCAAAATATTCTGCACATTTACATGAGAATTCATCTATTTTTGCTTATTCCATTATATCCTTCTAGCCATGATCTACGGAGATTTGAGGGATGAGCTCTCAGAAATTTCGTACATTCTTTCCTGGCCTGTTCCATACAGGAATTCTTGTACAGGAAAAATTACACTAAATGCTGACAAATCAAATGGTGCATATCCAAAGTTCTTTGAACTCAACAGGGGAATTTTTCAACCATTTTTAAATCAGGTTCCTGAATTTTATTTAGATGGAGCTCATTGTTTTGTATAGTGTCAATGCTGCACTGGATAAAAAAAAAAAAATTAAATAATAAAACCAATAATGTATTACATAATCCAATCTCAGAACACACTTTTGTTGGTAAGATCACTGAGTACATTGCAAGATTATGATTCTTCTTTCCCTGAAACACATGAATTGGTTTCTCTCTCAGGGTTTGATTTTTGTCTAAGTATCCTGTAGACAGAATAGGTCTGCAGCAAATCAGTCATCTGTTCAGGTAAGTGCTGGTCAACTCTGGCTGATCTGAGTCAGGGATTCAGAATAATATATGTATATATGTATAACCACTACATTACAGTGCTTGCTTCATGCTGCCTGAGGTGGTGAGGTGTGGCACAACTTTTCACCACTAAGTCTAACTACTAAATGGAAAGCCTGCAATCTTCTCACATGCAGCATCACAGTGCTTAAAAGCCAAGTGCCACAGACACCTCTTTCATGTGACCAAACACTGGCACACTGGAGTACAACTTTGCATTGCAGAAAGGAGAATGAGAGGCATCATTGATGGATGCATATCTAACCCTGTGTTTATGTGGTGAAAAGATTCACAGGGCTGAGGACCAGATAAGATGGTTACATAAGCTCATCTGACCTGTAAAAAAAGACCCCTGGAATCCCTACATCAATCCTGTACTAAGCCCTAAAATCTCTTGCTGAGATAGAAGGCATTATTTCAACAGATAAGCAAACTTGGTTTGGACTCCAAATAGCTCTGTGCTGCTGGCAAATAACTGCCCCTCACTGGTAGAAAAACCCACCCTATTTTCTGTTATCCAGCTCCAGCTGCCAAATCTTGCTCTGGTGCTTGTTGCTGGATGTCATTGACAGCAGCCTTATAACTAGTAAGTCTGCATAACCTCAACAGCCTCTGCACTCAGTGCCATCAGTATTCTATAAACTTGGAGTAATAACTGGAATAAAACTTCCATTTTCAGCAATTCCTGCATGCTGGAATTCACATCTCGACATGGAGATGGAGTGGTTTCATGTCTCTGAGAAGGAAAAGGCATAGAGATACGATTTACTTTTTCAGGCACTGGGTACAATCAGTTCCTTAAGAAAACTTTAGGTTTTTTTATGAAATTAGAAATGTTTCCTGATCTCTTGTGATTTGTATTTTTATAGATTTCAAATAATAGGACACAAATGTGCTTTTAAAGGAGTAACTAATTGTTATAAATTAGCCTCTGAAATATGTTTAAATATTTCCCTTTTAATTTGTGCAATAAGGGAACAATTTAAAAGGTATAGCAGGGTGCCTGCCACTTCTCTCCTCTGTAGGAGGAAAACACATAGTAGCATATGCCAAGCCTTATTCTCTTCCAAATGCTAACATGAGTGGATGTCAAATCAAATCTCTTATAGAAACAGAATGCAGCTGCAGGTATTTTGTTTCTCAAAATCCTTCTGTTACTGATCTTTCTGTTTCTATGTTTAATTTATTTCCTCAAAATAATTAAATTTTCAGCCCAAGATATGATATGGGAATATGCATATGGGTACACAGGCATTCCTGTGTGCAGACATTTTTAATCCCATTATTATAGCATTTGAATATTTTACCAAAAGTGTCTCTGTGAATACAATTTTTTTTTAAAAGGCAGAAAAAAAATGCATCTGACCGTTGATATTTTTAAATGTCTCATTTTGCTTTCTGTATATACATGCATTCTCAAGGGAGGAGGAAAAAACTAGTAATGTTATAACCTGGTAAAAAAAAGAAAAGAGAATATTGTTATAACCTGGTCTTTGCAACAGATCTTATTTCTTTCCATTTTCTGATTGTGTGCTATTTGGTATTCTGTAGTGTATTTTACAGGAAAATGTGTATCAGATCATTTTAGGCTTTGGTTTTTATTTTCCTTCTCTTCTGGCTTCTAGTTAACTGAAGTCCTAGGTTTTATTCCATGTTTGTTTTTAGAAACCTATCCAATAAATCCTTTTTCCCTATAAAAAGGAATGCATTTTATCTGATTTACAAAACACAAACCTGTGAAGCTGAAACCATTGAATGCAGATCCATTAAATCCCAAGGGATGAGCTAGAAAGTGCTATATGATTTCAGAGTTCTTCTCTGAAGACAGACGTTCCTGACTAACGATTCAAATTTGCATATTTAGCACCAAGCATGTACAGCAGCAACAACTGGATTTGTACAGCAGCAACAACTGGATTTTTGTTCTTGTTCCTCATTTGTATATAATTCCCTGCACATTCAAAGGATTACACACTGTTTATGCATCATGCAATTTCACTGAGTCCTATTTCCTTACAGTACTTACTCCTGCTGCTAAAAGGAAAATAGTTTCAACAATCCTCTTTTGGTGCCAAAGCTGCTGCTACTGAATGAACACATCCTGCCTGCAGTACTGTGATTGATCCCTGAGATCCCTGTATCCAACAGGAGTTCAAAAGAATTCTGGTCTTGAAAGGACTAAAATTGGTATTCCTTTAAGATTTGCTGGCAAAATAAAGCTCCTTCATGTAATACAGATACTGCTCTGCCTTTAAACTTGACAGCGCACCAAAGTGACACTGAACAAGTTCAAACTTTGAATGGCCTTGACAACACACTGCACCTTAAGACTGGCATTTCCTGGCTCAGAATCGTCCCTAGCTCATGAGCAATAGCTAATGTCTCTGAACTTGGCCATAGCTTGCAGCTCCACTCTGAAGCAGGACCCATATACTTGGGACAAAATAATTCAAATATATATAATAATATATATATACAAAATATACAAAATAATTCAAAATAATAAATTCTAAATAATCTAGCACACAGTAGCTCTTTGCATTACTGTTAAGGCCACCTTTGCAGCTTGTCAAACCCCATTGCCTTTAAAAGCTCAGTTCTGCTACTACAAAGTACAATTCATACATCCATATAACCTCTTGCAGGGCTTGGTAGGCTAAAAAGATAGGCTTCAATAGATTGCTTTGAATTGCGGAGAATAGAAAGGTTTTCCTGTAACAAAGACCTTTGTAGGTGATATATGAAGGCTGGGATTACAACCAACCCTAAGAGAAGCAGGCGTTTAGAGTAGAGAGACATCATTTTTATAGCTTACTTCATAAAAGAATCTCATGCTCCCTCCACACACACAAATGCTTCACCTTCCCTTTTTAATTGTCTCACCTTCTCTTTTTAATTGTGTCTCTTCTGGAGAGATAAAAGATAACGAAATGTATTATTTTCTATGATGGACCAAAGTACTTCAAGGCTGCAAAGATTAAATATTGGTGAATTTAAACCTGTTACTAAGACCTTTTGACCCTGTATTGGCCATGTTGTTAGTTTTATGTAACAATCTTCTACAGGGTATCGTAGATAAAAACCTGATGTTATTCTTTCACTAAAATCAAAGATAATTTTATTTCAAAGAGACGTCTACATCACTAACTGAACAACCAACATGTAATATATTCATGCATGTATGTCCATATATAACATATTGAACTGTAATCAGCACAAAGACAGACCTCAGAAACATTGGTCAGTTCTAGCTATATTGTCTTCAGTGAATTTTGAACCTTCAGAAGCCCAAGTAGATTGATGAGATTAATAGTGTCTTGAAGTTTTTCCCACAGAGTACATTTCATTGTCAAGAAGAAGGCCAGCTTTGGGAGGTTCAGGCCAGGGCCAATTCACAGCAGAAATGGAAAACTGCTAAGGAAAGTGTCATCTTTTTATTCATAAAAAGTAAACCATGATGCCTGTCCTTCCATGTTTACACTCCAAACACTACCACAAAGCTCACTGCTTTATTCCATTGTTTACCATGTAGTCACAGATGCTCTGTCCCATGTTCCACACAAGCTGAATGCAATAATATTATATTATGTTCTCATTACACAGAGGGAAGCTGATAATCATAATGTCCCTTGAGGTACATATTTACATAGTTTCTAATTAAACAGTATATGTTACCCAACAGTTTCTTTTTGCAAATCTGTTACTTAAAAAAAAAAAAAAAAAAATCCTTTCAGATTCATAAAAGATTTCTTTTCAAGTTCTTCCACAACATTATTGAATGGTTTTGTTGGACTGATTGATCCCTAACAAATTTTCCTGAGAATTAATCACTGTCCCTTTTGGGGAAGTGTTTTCATCCAGTCACTAATTCTCAGCAAGACATGCTGGGCCAAGGTCATTAATATCTTTGGATTTCTAATACTAGAGAAAAAAAAGCAAAGTCTAATTTCTGTATGTCCTGCCAGCGTCATACTGAATATTTCTATTCATTTAGGGAAAGAGACAAAATTTGTTTTCATTCTGGTTGAAGCTACCCCTACTTTGGAGACTGATAAAATAACCCATCAGTAATGATTTATAATAATAAATACTCTCTTCATCTACTAGAAAACAAAGTAATGACAAGAGGGTCAGAAGCATTAGATTCACTTTTCCAAGGGAAATATTAAGGCACAGAGAAGATGAAAGAAGTATTTAAGGTATAATATATGAAGACAACATTGGCACACCTGGGAGTAACTCTGAAGCTTCAGAATTTATCGACTAGCCATGAAAGTCCTGTGTACTAAGTTTAGGAAACTCTAGGCCAGTTTTTAACCTGTCAGTCATTTTCTGTAAGATATTTAATATTGTGTCATTCTTGTTATTTCTGCCACAAAATTCTGTAATTTTACATCTGTGAAACAGCCAAAAGAACAAATGTTTGTGTTTTGGCCAAAAGTCAGAGGAGGGTCCTGACCTCCTCCTAAACAAGAATCTGATGTCTTAGAGTCTCTCTCGGGATGTCAGAAAAGGAGATTCAAATCTCCTCACAAGTGAATTTGGACATGGTTTTCATATTTCTGAATGGAACACCTAAACCAAGAGGCTGTTGAAAGGTTTCTTCTTTTCTCAGAGCTATTCATTTAGCAGAAGTCTCTCCATTATTCATCGGTCCTATTAAAATAAAAATAATAACAACAGACTGGACGATCTGGTGTTCATGCCCTGGTTGCAAACTTTGCATTGGTGATTGTGTGTAAAACCCAGATGTGGTCAGAGACAAAAAGCAGAACAACTCACTGCTTTCTCCTAAGATGCTTCCATAGTGTTCAGTCTCAGTAATAATGAGTCAAATACCCTAACTTCAGCTCTTTAGTAAAAAAAATATTTGGGTTCTCTGAATCCATTGTGCAACTGCTGCATGTGTCAATCCTTTGTTTTTAACTTTATTTTAAAAATATAGTTTTAAAATAAAGACTCTAGGCAAAAGCTTATTTGCACATCCCCATAACAATTTCTTCAGATATCCAATTTTCTTCATAAAGATTACTTTAGACAAAAACATTTAGGGAGTTTGTGTAGGATATCTTGCTACCCTGATGATTTCTGAAAGCTTAGACTTTATAAATAGTAACAATAATTTATTATTTGCAACTTGTTGCCCCAACCATGTTGAAAATATCTGTGTGTAGGTATAGTAGAGCTTTGCAAAAGGAGTAGTCCCTTGCTGAATGTGAAGCATAAGGAGTCCGATAATACACAAAATGGTACATTGTAGCAACATAAAGGCGATGCTGAAGAAAATTTATTTTTCCACTCTATCAAATAGGTTATAGAGTATTTTATTGCACATCATAAAACTGTATTCCAGCAAAAGGCAGTTACCCCACTCTTCAAGACAGGTATAAAAGACTTTCGTTCAGTTCCATCTTCATAAATTACTTCAGTATCATGAAAGCCCTGTACATCAACTCAGTAAAAATACCTTTGGTCTTGCAAACTTGAAGAGGAAAAAAGTTGAAAAATAATAGATCACTTTTTAAGAGTATCTGTGCACCTCTGATTTCAAAAGAAGCTGCAGACTAATTGTGAAGTCATCAGGGACAGATGTACTTCAGGCACTTCATAACTGGAACTCTGACAGAGTCCTCAGGTAAGAAAAAACCCAGAGATGCGGAATGGGTCAGGAGAATCACGCATATCTCTCAAAGCTTAACTTGCACTTGGAGGTCTGGAAAGATCCCTGCCCTGCAACGCGCTGCAGTCCTGCTTTCCCTTCCCAGTTCCCATCTTGGAAAGACATTGACAAGTTCTGTTTGGTAAGGGGCCAATTTCGGAACAGCTGACCCCGTCCCCCCGCCCTTTCCGCGGGCAGCAGACCCTTTCGATGGGAACCGCAGCGGCGAAACTCTGCGCGAAGGGGGCCCTCGGGAGATGCCGGGGCACACTCGGTGCAGTTCCCCAAAGGCCCCAGAGGGCAGCCGTGCCCCGGGGGTGGCCCAGACACTACACTTCGGAGCCGGGCAGACCAAAGCAGCTTGTCCTTGGGCCAGGGCCCGCGCTCCCGCCGTTCTGCCCGGCCCATCTGGCCCAGGCCCAGCCCGGCGGGGCACGGTGCCTCCCCTGCTCGGCCCGCCGGCGGCATCGCTCACACATGGCTCAGACATCGTCGCTCAGGCATCGTTCAGGCATCATCGCTCAGACGACATCGCTCAGACACGGCTCAGGCATCGCTCAGACGTCGCTCAGGTCCCTCAGGCACCATCGCTCAGACATGCTGCCATCGCGCGGGCGAGGGCCGCACTGCCGCCCCGGCCACCGGGCTCCCGGCGCCCCCGCCCCGCTCCGCTCCCGGCTGGCGCTGGCACAGCTGGCGTGTGCGCTCCGAGCACTGAAACCAGACCCCGCTTAAAGATTAATAACCCTCAGCAGCACACAAGGTTGTTGCAGTCCGATATGGTTCATTTTATCCGTGTGTGTTCCCACATGCTTCCACGATGCTGTCCCCTCTGGGGAGCCGACAACAGCGCAGGGCGCGGGGCCACCACCAGCCTCCGGGCTGTCAGCAGCTGCGGGCTCAGGGGCGGGTGCTGAATCTGAGCAGAAAAAGAGGTTTCGGATTTGATTTTAGGTAGGCTCATATCTAACTGCAGCGTGAAGGGCCTTATGTCAGAGGGCAGACTCTTGTAGGTTTAATGCATGAGACGCAGGAATACGCAGCTGGGCTGACTGGAAGCGCTGGGTAAGGCACTGAAGTGTGACTGTCATTATAAACGAACTATAGGGAGTGGTCTTCACGATGAGGCCGTGGTTGTTTTGATTGGGATTACTACAAAATTTTCTAGTCCTCTGCTGAGAGGTGGATGTCTGTAATTTGTGTAATCCACTGCAGTTTTTCCTATGGATATGGACGGAATGTTCATCCATGTGTGCGTGCATCTGTAAGCACAGAAAAAGAAAGGGCTCCCATCAGAATTCCTTATGCCACATATACCAAATTAGGGTGCATCAGTTTGTGATACCTCCTCACTTCAAACAAGATGAGAAATGTACTCCAACAAGGGAGATGAAATCCTTTCTTTCCATTTTTGCCCCCCCATACCAAAACACTTACAATTTCAAGCTTCGCGAGGATTAATGACCGGTTTTGCCACTTGCTATTAAGTTATTTCCTTTTTTCATGACTTGTTTTCCCCATCTGCTAAACAGACCTAATGAAATGTACCTCATCTGTCAACAGTTCTTAGTGTTACTTCAGTAATTGTAAAAAATATGGGTAGGACAAGATCTGAGTCATAACACCTAACTGGGATGCAATCTGACCTCACCAAATTCAAAGCAAGCTCTAATTGAATGAAGGATGAAGGCTGTGTCATGCCTGTGCCAAACAGCTGATGCAATTAGTCATTCCTTGTTTAATGCTTTGAGAATAAAAAGCACTCCTATTGCTCAACATTGTTACAATAAGTGTTTTTCAAACACAAGGAAAATAAGACTGGGGAAAAAAATAATCTTCAAAATATTCAAGCTTGCATTTACATTCAGAAACCATATAGAAAAATGCTGAAGGCAGTTAAAATCATCCTTAATTTCTATATTTTTCCTGGTACAAGTGGAGTTCTGTATTTGTCCATGTTAAGTACTATTACAGCAAGTATAGTTCCAAGAAAAAAGAGAACCCCAGTGGTAAATATTTTCAGATCAAATTTCCATGTTACAGATCACTTTGAAATAGTTCAGTGGGTCACATTAGCAAAAAAATATACCACAGGTAGCTGTCTAACCTTCCTGTGCCTTAAAAGATTTGCCAGTAAGCCTCTAACAGTGTCTACTTTACCCTCCGTCTTTCATTTTCTCGAATGAAATACATTTATTGAAAAGCTGGGAGAGAACAGCCAAGTGTGAAGCACTAGTCTTGCATAGGGTTAGTTGAACCACTTCAATAAGCAAAACAAAATCTCCCTTTACCCATCCCCACATAATAATCAGCCAATTTTCTAACAGAAGCCATTTGAAAATCCACTAGGCTCTGAAAACCTTAATTCTGCAGGTCAGAGCCTGTGATTGCCTAAACACACTCCTGACTGGTCTCCTCAATGCAATTCCAGCTACACGCCCCAGCATTGAGTCTGAGCCCAGTAGTTTTATTCACTCCACCAGGAAACAAATCCAAGGATACTTCAGCATGAAAAATGAATCAAAACAGCCTCAGATTTTCAATATCAACAATGCCCATACAAACAGCCCAGAAAACAGTGATTTTACTCTTTATGTTTTATTTCACAGGGGGAAAAATATCAGATGTTGAATAATGATGGGGAAAAAAGCCACCAAGAAATGAAAAGCAGGAACTACTGAAGGATAATTTGTGAAGACTAATATATCGAATTCACTGGAAACATATTGAACCTCTCTATATTATTTCTCAAGCCTGACCAGCTGAAAATGAAGTCCATTGTCACCTCTTGTCTAGCACTGGAGCATAATTTTACTCTCATGCATAGTCAGTGTGTGGGTGGTTCCACAATATATCCAGTTGCATAGCATAACTAGAAGTGACTGACACTGATAGACACTGCAAATACCAACAGGCACAAGAGGAGATTAACTCAGGGAAATACTGTAAGGGATTCAAGAAATTTTTTTTAAGGTCTCCTATTCTGAGGGAACAAAACACTAATCCCCCACAACGATTTTGCTGGCCCAAGTAATAGCCTCTCTTTACGTTTAAGAGAGCAGCATTTATGTTTTGGGCTCTTGTATCAGATTATGATATAATAAAAGAGGAACAGTTTGTAAGTCCTTTCTTTGAACTAGTATCCTGTAAGCCTAAGGTATTCAGTTCTGGGTTTGGGGGTGGGTGAAGGGGGAGGAGAGAAGGCAGAGGAGCCAGTAAAAATATGGTATTGCCACTCTGTCCATGGAGGAAACAAAGTGTGGCTTCCTCCTCCTTCTTTTTTAGCAGAGAGGAATTTTTGTAGAACAGTCCTTTGTGCATCATGCTGTTGGGCTGGTGTCTCCTGAATTACTGTCACTCCACTCAGTGTAGCAGAACATTGATTTCTGTACAGGGAGCTGAGTAGGAAAAAAAAAAAGCCAGTATTCTATTAGACAAAGAAGAGCAGTGGTGGAGGAGCTGCAGCAAGCTTAGCACCCAGTGCATTTGAGCACCTCTTTGTTAAGGGAGGGGCAGATACTCTATGGCTTTTCTCTGACAGCATAAATAAACCCACCTGTAGAATAAAGGGAGAATAAGACATAGCTGCCAAAATAAAAATAAAGGAGATATTAGAGGGAAACAAACAGTAAACAAATAGCAAATAGGAGAGGGCGGAAGAAATGAAAAAGAGGAGGAGAAATGGGAAAGGACTCTGGAACATGTCAGTAGAAAAGAAACAACACATTTAAAAAACTAATGAAAACAAAGTTGCTTGGCAACTATAAATCTGTAAGTAAGGACTTCTGAAATTCAGGACATTTATTTTACTCATTTGGAATGAAGTAGTCAAGGCAATTTTTTTTGCATTTTTCAGGATTAGCAAATCAAGCAACATAGTGAAAATATACATATTTCTAAGCCATATCAGAGACATACAGCTGGTTTTTAATTTAAAAGAGTCCACTGTAAATAACTTCCAATTTTAGCATTTTGTCACATTACTTTTATCCCTGATGTATACGTACATATAGTTTCTGCAATACAGAAAAAGAGAACCAAAACCAATATTTCTCAAGAGTTACAGGACTTGTCTTTAGGAGACTTGGATTCCCCAAACCCATCAGTTCATACTTCTGCGTTTGCTTAGCAGAGTTAAGAGGGTCCTGCAGCAGAACTCACCTTCAATAACTCATCACAAGCACTTGTCTCAGTTTGGAAGGAAGCTGCTCCATCTCATGCAGGTTGCATGAGATGCAGGCAAAGAGAGCTCTCCCCCACCTGTATGTAAGAAAAAAGTGAATTTATTTGCACTTGTTTAAAGCTTTCCAATTTGTAAGCAGCTATGTCAGTGCTCCTTGCATCTACAAAATTTACATTCAAAGTAGCAAAATTGTTTTGAAAATGCATCACAGTGTGAAATTCTTTCCAAGTCTTGTTGCTATTCAGAAACATAAAGTAGGAAAATGGTATGTGAGAATTGGTAAAGCACAAAACAAGAAAAAATGTTTCTCTAAATAAGACATATGTGGTCATGGCAAAAGGAAAAATAACCCTACAAATACAGATATATATTGATATACTTCTTAACTTAAAGGGTATTAGAAGATGTGTTAACAATCGCTGTAGAAGATATGCTTAATACTAGAGGAGCTGGATGTAAAAATATGCATGGTCAGGGCTGCATTCCAATTCTGAATAACAACATATTGGCCATTCAGCTCTGCTGGATTTCTCTGGTGCAACACTTGCAGTACTCAGAATTATCTAAAGGGAGCTGTTGTAACCCAACTTGAATCCACCAGGTTAGTTGCCTAAATGTCTGAGAGAGGCAATGATATAAACTGCAGCTTTTTATGTATGTAAGTGAATGAAGATTATAGAAAATTCTTATTGCATTTGCTGTTTCCTGCAAAGATGCACACGCATGCCCTAGTGGATTTGTTCAAACTCTTCTCAGTCACTCTGCCAGCCAAGGGGATAAGGGCAACCACATCAATCCCACTTAGCCCCATGCACCTACCTAGTCTCTGACACTGGCCAGTAGGTGCCCAGGAAAGCTGCTCAGAACAGGTTTGATACTTTATCAGAAAGGAGAGATGTGACCCAGGTTCATCCTGAACCAAAATGTCACATTCCATGCATAAATAAATAAAATAAAATACTTCCTGTAAAGAACAAAGCTGTACAAGTCTGCAGGATACTGACTTATGATGAGTACTAGTTGGAATATCTTCTGGGAAATAGGGCTCCCCTGGAAAGGAGATCCTGGTTGGGATCCCTAACCAGGCAGGACTCAGCAGACTCCAAGTGGAGCTGTCACAGTTTCCTGGCTGGTTAAGAGGAAGCCATTAATTGTATAAATGCAAAGTGTGGACACTGTGAGGGATTTCACACCAAAACAACCAACCAACCAACCAACCAAAACCAAACAAACAAACAAAAAAGGGGTGTGAAAACAGAGAAAATGAAATTGCTAAGAAGTTCTGTATTGATATTTTATTATTGACATTTTTAAGTCTGAGGGTTCATCTGTTTCCAGTCTTCTCAAGACTCATGTAGTAAATTGTAGGGATTTAGAATTTGTTTTTATCTCACCACGCAATCATAAAACTTTATCTCACCTCTTGGAGGCACAGTACCAAATTCTTTCTTCATACATCAGGTTAGCCTAGTAGGTCTGGCCTGTCAACCAGGCTTTCATTGTGAATAAAGCCAGGAGAGATGCATCCTCAAAAAAATTGAAAATTCAACTACTTAATTTAAAAAAAATCTGCAAGTTTGTTTCCTTTTAATTAGTGCTAATTGCAATGTTTTGTACTAATTAAAAATGCACCTTTATTTACTCTTTATTTTTGTCCCTCTATATTTAGAGATTCGAATATCTCAAGCACTTTTCACCCACAGTGTCAATTGATGCCAGCTAGAACATCAGCTGCTTGACAAACAGACCATATACTTCAGAGTCTGAGGATTTAGGTGTCTAATATTGGAAGTGTCAAACATAAGAATATTTTTCAGTGCCCTTGCTGCCAAATCCTGCATCATATGCAAATTCTCAGCAATTTACAGCTTCCATCCTCAAAAACTGGAACAATTTAGATGTAGAACTGTGTACATTACAGAGAAATAAATCAAGTCTGTTAAATGCCAGGGAATCTCTGCTTCCATTGAAACAGCCAGGGATCATAGGAAGAGGAGAAGAAACAAACCACCCATGCATAGGTAGCGTGTCACAGATTATCATATAGATTGTACAGCTTTGACTCACCTGGGAGTCATACACTTTACTCACACAATTAAAAGAAAAAAGGAAATGTGGGTCGTATTGAGAAACCTCAGAAATTCCAACTCATTTCCTGAAAAGATGTCCCTCAAAATATCTTGGGTTGCCATCTGGATTATAAATGTTAGCATGTCCCCCAGGTCCTGTGTCAGAAGAGAGGAGTGAAACATCTTGTTACACCAGATCTGAAACCCTTGTGGGGTGGTTGCTGAAGCACACTGCAGCATAAAGAATTTTGGCGATCACCAAATTTCCCTGAGAAGGAAGATAACAGAGATGAGGGAGAATGTTAAGAGAAGATATGGTATGAGACTGTGGAGAGAAATAGCTCTCTGGATGACCCAGATTTAATTGAGCTTTACTGAACTTCACAGATTGTTTAATTCAGAGTGCAATAAAATACTTATTAAAATACAAATGAATTGATTTTATAGCCATTTCTATTTATCCATTAAACTAATCATCCTTCTCTCAGAATTCTGAGACCTCAGATATTTAAGTGATTGACTTACTAGTGCATGATTGTGCCATCCTATTGTACTGATTATAGATCAATTCATTAATATATTTTTTATGTTATTTTGGATGATTTTGTTTGGGGTTTTTTTATTATATTTCCATCTGTATCTTCAACAAAGATTGGCCAAAGCTGAAGTGACCTTAGTTCTGTAATGCTTTTACACTAACCAAGATATTGCACCATTTACTTAATGTCTAGGTATGTGGCCAACAGCTTGAAATGTAGTTCCTATAATGGGAACCAGTATCCCCCTCAGATCAGCTGGCAGGTGATCTCGGGCTTGTTTCAGACATTCCCAATATAATTATAGCAAATTTGCTAAGAATGAATGCATGTCAGTTTAGTTTAATTCAGACATTTTAAGTCCTTAAATCTTGGAACGCATTTGCTCAGCATGCTTGCTTTATTCCATTATCCTGTTTAAACTGTTAAAGCCCTTGGCCACTCTTATAGCATGAATCAACATGCCAAAAGGCTATTCAAATCAACTAAATCTATTGTTGAAATTCTGTGTAACCTTTAGAGTGGTGAAGTCCTTTGTTCATGGATTTTAATAAGGAAAAATGCATAAATGTTAAAACTGTGCTTACACCATTTTCCTAGGAGAAGAGAAAAACACTTCACATGCTCTTAAATGTAATTTTATTTAGGGAAAACAAAAGCCTGGTAATTGCATTGCTTCTATTAAAATGAATTTCTGTGTTTACTGTGTTAATCTTTATGTCTTCCTATTAAAAACCTGAAGTTCTGCTGTTTTGACAATTCTGCTATCATTCTTACCCTTTTTCTTGAAAACTTTGGTATATCTTCCCCTGATTCTGCTGTGGTATTCATAGGTACCCAGCAACATGATGTCTGAGGGGATAACAAAAGATGCTGTCAACAGCCTTTAGAAAACTCGAAGTCTTGAAAACTTGCTGCTAGACCATTGTACTTTTTGATGAGCACGGTGCTATAAATTTGGCTTCTAGGAGATGCTCCTATTGAAAAAAAAGTACTAGCTACTGCTATCTTTACAATTTAAAATGCATTTTATTGGGCTTTCTGTCAAAGATATTTTTCATGTGTCTTGGACGTATGGCTTTGAATTAGAAGAATACCTGTGTGGAATCCAAATCAGCTGCAATTTGAGAATACAAAATTAACTAAAAAATATGAGTTTTGAGCCAAATAGCCAGACTGTGTAGGTGGAGCAGAAAAATAATAGCACAGATGATCTAAAAATACCTGGTTAAAAAGCTCTCCAGGTCAAAATTTTAATGGACTAATATTGTTACCAAAAAAAAAACAATAATGAAAAAATAATCTGGGGGTTTTGGAGGATATTCAATATAAACCATGTAGGATCTCAGAGAAAATGAATTGTGCTCTGTTGAAAACGCCATGAGTTTTTGGGGTTCTTCTATGAAAACCTTATATTTTCAATGGGAAAATAAACGTGACAACCTCTATTAAATGTAAATGGTGTGTGTCTCTCTCTCACAGTACATAAAATGGGAAACACACTATGAAATACATCTTTCTCTGCAAAAGAGGAAGGATTTGTAAACTCGAAGTAAAGCTTTACCAGTGAAAAGGAAACATGCTTTTATTCTTCAACCTTTTTTCCCTCAGAAAACATGAACTTCATTAGCTGTCATCTGACATCAGAAAGTGTAACCTGGGAGTTAGCTAGATTACATGCTTGGAATGCTTTAACAAGAAGCAAGAATCAACACTTTATTTTCCCTTTATTTTTACAAAGCTTCAAATTTTGCCATTGATAACTCCTTGGAGTGCAGTTATTTTTCATTTTTAAATCACATCACAAAAAGGTTGTCACACAATTTCATTTTCAAGTAAAACATTAATAAACAATTAATAAACAAAATACCATTTGCTTTAAAAATATTTTGTAACAAAGGGAAAGTAATATTTTGAAGCACATTCTAGCTTCATTTTACTTGTTGGAAGAAATAAATCTCAATGGAAACTGTTCCAACCTGCCAATTCTAATCCAGTGTTTTGAATACCAGCAATTGTCTGATGAGAAAGAACTGCACTGAAAATATGAATGATTATTTATGCTCACAGTAAATACCAAAACACTCTACAAGCATACAGATCCCTTTCTTTTTCTGCCCACCTCCTTGTCTCCACAGAAAATCTCTAATCATCTCTGCAACCAGTTTTTCAACACCACCATATGTGCTGTCCACCCTCACTCTTTGAAGCTTCTACTGGGAGCTTCCCTGTCCCTCCCTCATTCCACATTTCTGGGAAAAAAAGCAGCCATAAGATTGTGTGGACTGACTTTTTTTTACATGGAAGAGAATTCTTATTTCCAAGAAAAATACTTGCAGGATCTTTGAAAGCATTTCACTGCAGAGTGCTGTCAGCACTTCAAAACCAAAAAAGGAAGATAAGCTGACATTGGATGCTTTAGATTAGTGTAGTGTCCTCAAGAGGGATAAGCTAGAGAAGTATTGCTGTGGTCTGTTTTCTGAGCACTAGAAGAATGGCTGGACTGGAACAAGAGGTGTGAAAGCTGGGCTTGATTCTGGAAAGGACTTGACTGGGTGGCTCAGGCTAAAAATATAAGTAAGTTAGCAAAATGTCCAACCAGGAGAGATACCAGCCAAGAGTTTCACACATTGCAGGGCACAGAGTGCTCTAAAGCAGTCTACTGCCACTATTAAACACAAGAGTTACTCCAATGGAAGCAGTATTGAGTTTTTTCTGAGGAATGTGTATATACAGCTGGCAATACTGTCTGTTTTGCCAAGGTTATTGATAGCCTTGTGTCAGCCTTAAGCCCATTACCCTGTGATACATGCTCATGGTCTAAGTAGTTAATTACAAGGACTACACCTACGAGAGAGGAGGCTGAAAATCACTGTACTCTTCAAATCACATGTACAATTTATGGTATATAAATGTCTCTTCAAAGGTGCATACAATCCATGGAAAAGGGTCTGTATGGCTGTTTCTAACTGACCTGTGGGAAGAATTAAATTGCTTGCAGCATGTGAACAGTAGTCAGAATACCTGTCAGCATGAGAACCAGCATGGACTTGCTCCACGGTGTTATTTGTAGCTGTGTATGGAGAACAAAATTTGGTAACACAGGATCTAAATTCATATTAGCAAAAAGCAAATATCCCCCATGTGAAAACCAACAGACCAGCCAAAATGTAGGTCATTAGCCACCCACTTCATACGTTTGCAGAGACTGTACTAAAAATATGTGTGTTCTTGAAAAGCGGTCATAGAGGCTAAGCCAGTGGTGCAGGCAGACAGTGGTTCTGTTATAACAATAAGACTGGATTGGTTGAAAAGAAGCCAAAAATAGAGAAAAAATTATTACTAATTAAAAAAATTATAGATATTTATTTTTTGCTATCATGGAGCACATATACTTCATGCTGTCAGTGTCGAATCTTTCAGAGACTGCATTATTTTTATTTCCAATATACAATGCTAAGGCTGTTTCATTTTCCAGTTAACTTTTAATAAGCTGTTGCCTCCTAGCACTGCACATATCCTGAACACCCACATAGCAGGTAGAAAGAGAAAAAGCTGCACCAGTTGTGTCTGTTTCCAGATCTCAAATTGCCTTGCTCTATTTTCAGAATGTTCCTGCAATGCCAAAGAGCTGAGTAGTGGTACCACAGGCACAAGTTCTTGATTGCCTTTCATGCACCCTGCCCTGCTTGGGAGCAGTGGGGTGGATCCTCTTCTGGGGATGTTCTGATAAGAGTCCTAGCAGGAGGAAAAAGCAGTTTATTCATAGAAGAAAAACATTTTCTAAGACAGAGCATATATAGGTGCTTTTAAGAAAAAAAAACCTGCAAAAATTGTGTTCTAATTACTATTTGAATAAAGAACAGTAATTCTTCTGAGTATTTAAACTAGTGTATTGGAAGAAAATTCTGCTGTTCTATTCTAGAGTCCTGTCATGTTTGTGCTAGCAAGGTTTGGTTTTTTTGCAGACACACTAGTGTGATCAAATAGTCTGGGGGTTTTGAAGTTCTCACTTCAGTTTATTTTCTCAGTAAGTCAACCTGTTGTTTCACGTGTAATTCATTATGCAAAACTAGTGACAGTAGTAAAACTCTGTGTCTCATAAACATGAATTTATGTTTTTAGCACTTCACTAAATAAGAGAATAGTCCACTATAGAAACCTGAAATTTAGAATCACAAGTTCATTTTTTTATAATGCAATTACATATTGTTTCATTTAGTACTGCAGCTCTAGTAAGTCCTCAAGCTCTAAAGGAGTATTTTAAAGTTTAAAAAATGAAGACTGATTCTAATGGGATTTCAAAAGTCTCCCCAAAATGAAGGATAATTATGAACAGAGAGCAATGCCACCAGAATGGATTAATAGTCTAAAATTTCTAATGGTCAGACACCTTGTGCCAAAATATTTAAATAAACAAACAATTTTTCAGATTTAAATCAGCAGAGGCACGCTGGATGTTTATCATTATGTGCCTACAAAAAGGCAGGTAGGGACCCCTCTACCATATGGACTTCTATCTTTTATAAATGGAATCCTTCCTGCTTCCCTGTGTGCCTTCACTGGATCCATAAGAAACTAAAAGATATTGTTAATTAAACAGGTCTCTATACATATATATGTATGTGCCCTGTCTGGACGCAGTAGGATCTTTTTCAACCACTGGCTATATAACAGAACTGCGTATTTAAGGCAAGAGTAATCTGCTCAAATAACGTGCTCTTCTGTTTGTCCACAAACCACTAAATCTAATTCAATTAGTATTATATCTACTGCCAAAATCTGAGACCAAGTTGAGGTTTACAGATTCAGTTTGGTCAGTCAGAAGTGCTTCATTCAGCTGAGGAGTTCAAGATGCAAAAGTTGTGGAGAAGGCAGCAGCACACAGAATTGCCTCTAAATCATTCCAGTGTACCTTTAAAAAAGTAGTCTTTTCATTTCTGTGAAGACACAGATTAGTATCTCTGTTTTCACTTTTTACTTTAAGACAAATTTAATCTGTCCTAAAAGCAAACAGTTATCATACGATTTCTCATGCACCCTGATCCCCATGTATAGGAATATCAGGGATTGGTCTGTTTTCAATGTCATTCTGGGGACTTTGCTATAAAGGAATTTAACTGGGCTTTGATGCAGCTAGCCAATAGTTTCCCTCAACCTAATTAGATGTATTTTGGTGCAACTGTTATTTTACCAAAAATGGAGTTCATCTCAGTTATCTAAAATGTTGGTTGTCACATTAGCCCTATACACATGAATTTTGACTATTTGCCATTTTGTCTATTAATACAGTATCAGGGCAAATTCTTTTCATGACAAAGTGCAAATGAAGGAAAAATAAGAGGAGAAAAAAGAAGTCTCACCAAGAAAGATCTTCTGTGTGGCAGCAGCTCAATTTCCATTGGCAGTTGTAGAAAACCTTCCTCTGAATTTTCCTTCAGACTACCAGACTTACTTTTTTCAGCTGTCTTCAAGGAATCATAGTACACTTCTTATTTTCTTATATTTGATAAATAACTTTTTGCATTCACCACTACTTCCTCATATTTCTTGTGTAAGATTTAAGTCCTTTGGAGAAATAATAATAATTAAGTAATATGGGTTTTTTTCTAAATAATCACAGAAACTAATCTGGGTTTTTTCCTACATAATCACAGAAGCTATGTTCATGAGAAATTTGGAGATGGTAAACATGAGGTGTAGACAGTGAAAAAAAAATCTCCATATAGACACACTTCATTCAGCTACAGTTCAAGTCCCTGTCCTTCTCCCTTCTCTGTTCTTAGGCATATGCAGACAGCAAGACAATGTTCCAGATGCCCCATTTTGCTCTTAGCAAAAATGCTATGAAGCTCCACTGGGCCTGTGTTCTCCCTTGATATCACTGCTGAGAGGTTTTGAAGTCAATTGCAGAATCCCTTCACTCTAGAGGCAGATACAGACACCACAGAGATGGTTTGTCCTAAAATGAGGGGTGGTGTAGCCTGCCTGAGAAGAATCCGACAGCCAGGGGAGGGAGTGGTGGAAGGAAGCTTTGCTCTCAGCATCACCGTGTCTTTCTGACTCTTCACAAGCACGGTGACATTTTAAAGCTGTTGTTATCTTCTAAAGGTTAGGGAATATTTGAGGATTGCCTCACAAAAGAATAAGGTAGTGGAACAAAGTGCTGTAGCACTTTTCAAGAGCCAGACCCTTTTAACAACACATTCTTCACTGAAAGATTTTTTTTTTTTTTCAGTATTTCTAGATACCTTCTGGATTGCAGTGGAATATTTTAACATTAAAGCTGGGTCATTAAAACACAGTATTGATTTAAAAATAAATAGTCTGTGGCTTCAAAAAATAATTTTCTTAAATCTGTTTTGCTTTTTTTTCTCCTGTTTTTCTCAATACATGAGAATTTGGGCTGAGGAATACCTGTGTAGCACAGCTGACGTTTTTCACCAAGTCATACTTCAAATCTGATTTCCACTTTTGTTTTATCTATTCTATACAGTATACCAGCTTCCCATGTCTAGAAAAAAATTCCTACCCCAAATAAACTTTCATCTTCACAATTTTTTTAAACCATATTTACATTTAAACTAAACTTTGCATTTTGATGATGTTCTGGATGATTTACTAGACATAAATTCCCTCACAGTCCTTTTTCACACTGTCTGCCAGTCCATACTGCTAATTGAGTTTTATGCTCCTAAGGAGTGGATTTAAACATGTCACATCTCTATTATACACATTCTTTTAACTCTGAATTACTCTGGTCTCAATTCAAGACAGGCAGTCTGTTAGAAAGGAGATTAAGAAAAGATATTGCTAGAGATAAAAATTGGTGGTTTGTGTGCTCCAGCAAAAGAGAAGAAAACTACTGTGACTGCCAGCCAGGAAAGGACTGAAACTTCCAGCTTAATTTCAGAAATATCTAGCACAAAATATTCATTTGAGTGATTACTGGTACTGAATATCTAATTATCAGTAATTCTGTAACATGTGGCTATGTACAGTATATTCATTTACAGTATGCTGCTGCTTACAATTTTTATTCTGATCATATTCTCTTTTTAAGTACTTCCATGCATTACAAAATCAGGTGCCTCAACCTTGTAATTGATGCTGTTCTTCACTATCTTTTCACACCATTTACTTTTTTTCCTTCTTAGTATTTCTCTTTACTAAAACAAATACTTGTGCATGTATTTTTCTCCAGTGAGGACCTCAAAACTAGAGAGTGCAAAGGAAGAAATCCTTGCCAGCTGACTTTTAAATTTTTCTATAATGCCATTTTCACTCTAGATTTTTCACTCAGGTGGTGGTCCCATTCTCTCAGGCACTCTAAAAATTCAAAGTAAGATCCCAGAACTTCTTCAGGATATAGCCTGAATAATTCAGTATTATTCCCCTGCCCCTTCTTCTTATGTTTTTTAGTTCAATTGGAGTTTATAGGAGCTCTGAATTTCTGCAATCTGCCTTAGCTTGCAGAATATAGAATCTATTTGTAACTAAGCATAGAAAACGCAAATTTGACTCTGTTGCTTATTAAAGTTCTTAATGCTAAGCTCAATGCTTTTGGGCAGCAATTAAGCTTCAGATATATTCACAGAACCATACATGATGCCTACATAGCAATGGCAGAGAGTTTGTAATATCTGATGACAGAATGGCCTATCAGGTTTAATGAGGCTGATTTATTCCCATTCTTTTTTGACTATATCCTGTAAGGGCTAGATCATATAGAATTGTACATTTTTTTTTAGAGGGATCATTTCTGTATGTAAAAGCCCAGCTAAATATTTTAAAAGTAATCTGCTCCTTTTGTACTCATTTAAATAAGCCACTAAATTATTGAAAGGCAGAACTTTGAATTTCCATTTCCCCAAGTATTGTTGGTTTCTGTAATACTTTTAATAACTTTTAAAATAATAGTAAATTAACGAGCTGCTAAGCTTATACAGTGATCTTACAATACAGAGAATTTATCCCTAACAAAAGCATACAGAAAATGGTTCACTAGAGCATGTCATAACCTTTGAACAGTTACGATTTGCTGCATATCTATGATGATTTTCATTTTCATAAATATTTAGAGAAATTTAAAATAATTTGGTAGACAAACAGCTGCTCTGAAAAAATTACTTGCTTTCCAAAGTTCTATTTAAACTTGTTCCAGGGTGCTAGCTGACACTACAGTTTTTAAAATACTGTTTCTTTCATGGGGTGATCTGAATTTTTGGCATAGGTGTCTAAAATCAAGGCTAATTCTTATGTTCCTGACTGTGTAAGTAATAAATATGTGTATGTTTTATGCTTCATATGTGTATGTATCTTTCCAGTATATGGATAGATGTGTGTATATATATATATATATATCTGTACATGAGAGAGATGTGTTTTAAATTGAGAAATAACTTCTCTGTCCTCATATCTCATTGCTAAAAGCTATGCAGGAGAACCTTCTTAGTGAAAAATTAGTCCAATTTTTTTGTATGACCAGTTTTAATCCAATTTTTCAAGACATGTAGCAACAACAAATCAGAATTTGGTTTCTACTCTTTTCAGAGATCTTTTTTCTTCTTTTGGCATATTACTGATATAACTGGCATTGCACAGATCAGTTGATTAGTGAGAGGTTTTTTAATGTGGAAATCTCAGACATAACTTTCTAATTTTGTTATTCTTACTGTGCTTGGGCAATCTTTTATTTTGTGTTTGTTCAGTCCAGCTTACCTACTGCTTTGAAGGCATTGCTCGATTTTATTGCCACTGCAGACAGTCTTGCCACTAATTTCTAGCTGTGAAATCAGTGGCACATAAAAGCATATTTAACTTCAGCTTTTTTTTCTAATATTTCCCAGTAACTATATGTTAACTAGACCTCATTTTGAGGCAATTTGTGGCCTTATATGCACATGAAATATTTGAACTGATATAGTTAAGCCTTCAGGTCTAATTCCTTATTCTTTCCAGATGCATTATCCCTTTCTTTCTAAATCTGAAGCAACTTTCCATGTTGTCTGTGTGATTTCATTTCCAGCCTCACTGTGAGACAGCAGGCTCTGAGGTGGTAGAATTTGCCTATACATTTGAAAGTATCATCATTAATGCATACCAACTCACCATGTTTTCCATAAGGGAGAGGTAGAATGCATTCTCTGTTTTCTTCATGCTGATTTTTGGGCTGAAGCATAATCAAAAGCGTCAGTAGTAATGTGATCTTCTTCTTCTGATACACATGGAGCCAATATGCACTGGGTTGTCAAAGACAAGGCAGGGACCACTTGCTGTGAGGTCTGAGCTTTAGAACAAAGTCTAAGCAGATTGAGAATTCTGCCATTTATATCATACTGAATGAGAATGAATTTCTACATATTGTACAGCACTCCAGTCTTAAATTGCCAAGAATCACATAAATCACATTATCTACCAAAACTACAAGCTGAAGGGACAATAAAATCCAGAAAATCCAATGTTTAAGTAGTTAATTTTGGATGTTTAACATAATCTTGCTTCTATTATTATCCTGCGTTATTTAAACAAATAAATTGCACAAAAAGTCATAAAGTACTTTCAAGCAGAAAACTATTTTAATAGTACTTCTTAAAGTGAGAAAATTTTCATAAATTCTCATTTTGTGATTCGAAAATGTGACCACTTCCTTACTCTTTTAACAAAATATTTTGATGGACATATTCATGAAGTAAGTCTGATGTTAACACATTTTAAAAGTTGATGTATGAAGATTAAAAAAAAAATTATCCCAAATTATGAAACAATTTTCAATAACAATATTCAATAACAATTTTCAATAAAGTGTGAGAAAATGAGGAATACTAACATTATGAGCACATTAAGATCTTCAAACTGTTAGCTAAGAGGGGATATTATAGTTATTTTTCCAGTTCATTCAAGACAACATAGGAATAATTCACAAATGCATAAGGCTTCACACACAACTCTCTTTCTGCTTGACAATCTCTTGTTTCTGCCTTCACTTCCTTGCCACTACTCCCAACACTATAAGACATATTAATGAAAACTTCTGAACAATACATGCTACTGTCCATTTGTCCTGCAAATTTACTCAGTGGTGAAATGCCTCATCATTAGGTCATCTAGGAAAGCTTATTTTCATTCTAGGCTGGTGCTATTACCTTTTGCTTTAAGCACCATAGTCACAAGTAATGTAACTGTATAGAAAAGTGTATATTTTTACAAGAAATTAAAAAAACCATAGGCTTTCAAAGGTATCTAACTAGGATAAAATCACTTCAGAATTTGCTGATGAGAAGATAACACTCAGAGAAAGCTATAATCATTAAGATCCCTTTGAAAACAATCAAAATTTATAAGAGATATTTGTTATTAGCAAACATAAAACCCAAAACCTGGAACCTAGAAAACTTCCAGTTTACCTGTACAGTAGATGACACATCCCTTTCAATGAAGATCTATTAAAATATCTTTGAAAGAGGTAAGTATGGCTGGTTATACATGTTGACCATTTTTCTTCCCAAAATCAGAGGTTAAGTGTACTGGAAAATGTCCCATCACATCTTCTACATTCCTTTTTTCTTCTCTTTTTTTTTTTCCCTGCATTAATTGATTCTCTGCTGCCCATATAAAGACAGCAAAATGCTTTATTTAAACTATCTGTTATTCAGAAAGTTAGAAAGATTATTTCTTTTCAAAATCACAAGCTGGACCTTCTTGCAGTGATATTATTTAAACAGTGAAAACAGCCTATTTCCAAAATAATGGCCAATTGGGTTTCTCATCTGAGACATGATCTAGGTTGCTCTCTTGAAATGGAGTACTCCTTCATAAAATGTCAAGCAATTATCTAAGTGTCTCATTTTGAAGAAGTGAGCTGGAGTATTCTGAATGTTTATCATAACCTTTTGAGAAAAGAGCCTTTAATACTCGTGTTGAGTCAGCAACTCATCTTTTACAGGTATTTGAAATTTTTATTCACTTGTAGCTACTTACAGAATAATTTTTCACTAGCAAGTATATTTAAAGTAAACACAATAGCAAATATTTTGTAGCCAGAGTTACATCGAAGCTACGATTGATGAAATGAAAATATTTTTTTCTTATTTCTCAGAAGAGGTATAGAAGATGATATCAGGAACCTGGACTGTTCAGGTGTCAATGGGACAGTATAACCCTTTCAACGATTTTGGAAGAAGCATTTGAAAATATTACGTATTTATAGAGAAACACCTCTTTTCTGTAAATGTTGACATAGACATTCTTGTATTGTCAGGGAGACACTCTAGCATTTGTCACTTGGTAGTTCATTGCAGAAAAAAGATGGAATGTGAATTCATTTGTTAAGAGAGTATGTTGAATGGTGCTGGTAGTGAGAGAGATTTTTGTGTTTCAGTGAAACACAATAGAGTAATCACTTATACAGACAAAAATTACTTTTCAAGAGTCATTTCCCATGGGTGTTGGTACACTTATTCCCATTTGTACAGAGAAGTGTGAACACTCAGTTCAAAGGACAAGAGTTAAAATAAGTTATTTGGGTTTTTTTTCAACTTTGTTGCTCAATAGAAAAGACTTTCACACCCTTCTGAGCTGCCATTCAGCAGCACATAAAGAATATTACAACTTGTGTTAAGTGTCAATTAGAGATAATTACAACCTCGGTGACCTGTCCTGCCACTAAAACACTTAGCAGACTTTATTCTGTCTTTCCAACATGAAGACTGTGGGCACAATTCTGATCCCGGTGACAGTGTGGTAAATCAGGAGACACTGCAGTGAAGCCAGCCGAATTACAGCCTCATAAATATGGTGAAAGGTAGCAAAGGAAATCAGATGCTTTTCTTGTACGTTGGTTCTGATTTTGCAAAACTTTCAGTTTTGCATCCTACTCTTGAGAGTTTTCAGATACAGTGATAACTAGGGACTTGTCAGCCAATAGATGTAGTGGGATTCCATGCCAGACAATGAGAGAAAACCAATAGGAGATAATCCTGTGGAAGTACTTGTAATTTCCAAGCATAAGAACTTAACCAAATACCTCTACTTCTGTCATCTGAAGTTGTCCTGGGCTTGAACTTTCAGCAGTGCCATAGTGCACACATCCTGTTGGTCTGTGGCCTTAGGAGACAGGACTTTCTATAAAAGTAACAACCCAAAATTTCACTTGGGTCCTGTAGGACAGTGAAAGATTTCAGTACCCAATTCAGCCATCTATGATCAAAAATATATCCTAGATTCATTGTTTATGCTCTGCAAGTCTGTCACAGATTTCTGATTCTCTCTTCTAGTCCTACTGCCAATGCCTCATGGTTTCACATTTTGTATGCAGCTGGCAGTCCTTTCCCCAAATCAGTGAGCAACCATATTTGCTGCCATTCTTAATTTCAGACAGTTAATTTGCTATTTCCCTGCTTGAAACCCAGAGGATAGCTTTTTTCTCCATAAATTAAACCAGGTGAATTCCCCAGCAGGTATGGTATAGTTCCTGTGAGCAAAAACTGCCTGCTGTTATTAGCATGCCCATTATATTAACCACTGCATGTCTTCCCATTTGCATTTCAGACAGGAATAACTGCCTTAAGTGGAAGTATAATGCACAGAAAATTATTTTAGATGACCTGTTTGGGCTTCCTTTGCTATTTATCATATATATTTGTGAAACTGCATTAATAAAAAATAAATTAAAAAAAATTAAGGACATTACCAAATTCACACAGTCTTTTATATGTATTTGCACCTTCCTTCACCAGTGTTTGCTATTATACTGTGCAAACCAGCTGGTAGGGGATTTAATTTACATAGTTGTGTCGCTTAAGCATGCAGATATTTCTGGCAAATGGCTCTGAATATTTTCACACTTTCATTGACTTCCCTTTCCTGCAAGTCCAAGCTCTGGATAATGAAAAGCCCCACAAGTAGAAGACACCATAGAGGGCTGCCAAAGCTTCCCTGAGCAATGTTGTCTCATTTTAGAATTGGTAATAGAGTGGTGTACACCAATAGCTAAAGACAATGAACTGGAGATCCTCAGTTCTTGAATCTTTTGTAGGCCTCCGAATCTCCCTTTCGGCTTTAGTTATGTCATTTTAAGACCTGATTGCCTAGTTTCCTGCCATCCCAGAGCCTTTCTGTGCTCAGCTTTCTACTCCTGTGACCTCATTTTCACACACTGTAGCTGACTTCCCATTGACCTTGATCTGAGTTACAGGAGATTAGTACCATGAAAATCAGCAACCAGGCATTTAGGAATGCCATTGGTGAGCAACATGAAGTCAGTGGAAATTCCATTATTAACATTCCTGAGCTCCTGCAACAGTTTCTTTGTTTAAAAGAATGATATAATCTACCTCAAATGAATATTACACAGATCAATTAATGTTGTAGGCACTTGGAAGATTCAGTTCTGTCTATCACAGTGACTATTCCCACATAGCAACAACAAAGCAATTTTAAACTAATTTATAAAACCTTCCCTTGCTAAGTGCTGCAGACAGCCAGTTCAAGTACCCTTCAGACTCACCAGCATAGCTTGCTGCTCAACATTTTCAGCATCAAAGTCACAGCTTAATACTTTAGCCCTCTTGTAGAAGTATTTGTATTTATGAGAAGGGTAAAAATATTTTTTTTTTCAAGGTAATGGCCACTTCTTGATGTTGAATTGGCAACCTGGATAAGTTGTATATGTGACAGGAACATAAAAGAAAATAAAGCCAGGCATGCCTGCTGTTAAAACAGTCTGGCTGTGGTTTTTTCAGCTGAGGCAGCCAGGATTCATATTAAATCTTCATTTTAAGCCCGGGGTTTCTGGTTGTCTTCCTAATTTTGAAAATGAATTTTTCTGTGGCTAAGCACTCTGCTTTCTGCATCTTTTTTTGCAGCACCACAACTGGTCACATGAACTTGTCTCTGTGGTGGGCAGTGAGTATCATGATTTTTCTTAATTCTTTTCCTTCCAAAATCTCTTTCCCCATTTTTCACTGACAATGACCTTTGCTATATAATATCAGTATACAGTATGAATTTCAGCTTACATTAATATATGAGAAGATGTGTCTTTGCCATTGGATAGGTCTGAACAAAGCATCCCTGGCATGGTGAAAATGTTTGCCATATTCAACCACATTTTATAGCCTCTTAGTGACATATAACCTTTCTCTAACCATATTTGTACCTTTTATTAAAATTACAGAACGAAAGGTAGCTGCCTGAACAAACATGCTGAAGAAAATGACTAAATGCCATCCATGATGAAAACAGTCAATAATGAAAAATAAGTTCAATCATCTCAAAGAAAGCAGGATCCTCTGATTTCCAAAATTAAAGTATTCTGATAATTTACAAGTAAACTTCAATGATGTGCAATACTGACTACATCCACTTACACCTAAACTTGCAGGTTGCCCTAAAAGTAGTGGGCACCTGGGAGGTGAAGTCATGGGAAGAGTGGAAACTGTACAGTTTTCCTTCGGAGGAAGGACACACTGAACATTGAAAAAGTCTCTGATTAAATAAAATCATCTGTGGTAGCTTATCATAGGAACCTTGTAAAGAGCAGGCAGTTATTGAGTAGAGAGCGACTGGTTGTGCCCAGGCTGGAATTCCCAGAGCTGATACTTACTATTTCTTCAGTGCTTTTGTTTATTATTTTATTACATTATAAATAATCTCTTTTAAGCATGCTCAGATAAATCTAGAACTCTTAAATATGGAGAAATTAATTTGGATAAAGAAACAATTCCAATATTAATTTTAGACTGGAACTGAATCTCTTTTTTCAGAGTCATCACTGCTTAAATGATTTTAAAGTATACTTTGCCTATAATTTATTCTTTCACCTGCTGGTTTTGGATAACAAGCAAAATACTAAAGTAAAGAACACCTATTTGCCATTTCTAGCTCCCTTAATGCCAGAAAGGAGAAATAAGGCTGATATTTATATAGGAATTCAGAGATATCTCAGTATGATGAACAAGCTGTTACAGTAATGATCAGTAACATTTAAAAACCAAGACAGAAACAAACAAAAGAGTTAAGAACCCTCAATAACAAAAAAAACATTCTCATTAGGGAAGCCATTATAAAAAGGCATGTCTGGGATTGTTGCAGTTCACAGCTGCACGCTTAAAAAGCTAGTTATTGTTAATTCTCTCCCTGCTTTCCAAGGCTGTCTCAGGTCTCTGTAAACAGGCAGCCCTTCACAGGATGTAAATTAGCAGGTTATAGCTCGTGTCACAGAAACTTATGTGGCTGAGTACTGCTTCCTATCAAACGGCTTCGTTTCTACGTGCTGAAATGAGGGATCAAGAATTAAATTAAGGTTTTACACAGAATGAAATAACAGAGATGAAGATTAAGAAAAAAAAGTAAGATCAGTGCTGTAAACAGTGCAAACACGTAAGATTCAAAATGCTTGTCAGAAACTCTTCAGAACTTCTAATAAGTAGAAGTCTAGCCATCTTGTTAAACCTAAGTTATTAGAACTGTGGTTTCTAACTCAAACAGTTTCAAAAAGCCTTAATAGTTAACTAGTTTGGGACCATGTGATTTTGGCTCAATCCTTGATACATCTTTATCTCATCTACTTTGTTCCTGTTACTTTGATATCGGATACCACAAAAAAAACCCCCTCATATTGTGTGGTTCCAAAACCTCATAGCACTGAGAAGTATGATCTTCTGTGATTATCCTTCAGGAATTTCTTTCAACTTCTCTGGTAAGTTCACAGTACATGCCATCTTGAGCACAAAATATTGTTGTGAAACTTTGAGAGAAGATAAGTTTGTAAAACAACCACTTTTCAGCTTTAAAATCTCAATAACTTACTGGTCTCAGATTTTCCATCAATTCAGCTGCTTAAAAGGAGGGATTTTAACAATTTATTATTATTATTAATAATAATAATAAATGAAAATTTTAGAGAGGCAGAGAGAATTAAACCAAATAGCTGAATTAATTGACAATGGAAGTGTGAACTTTAACTGATGAGTTTTTTCTTAATATTTTGGTGATTTTTCAAAAAATGCTATGTATGGAAGTATTTTCTCTTACTCTAATATTTTTGGGACATTAGGAGAAGAGGAGCACTACATTATGGATATCCTTCTATCTGAAGCTTATTTCTTCCTCTTTCAGTTAGGTTACTAAATGCCTCAATTGTCTGTAGCTGAGCCTAACAGTGACATTGAATGCAGTACAACTTTTAAAAAAATTAATTTCTCTTCTGACTTCAAAAAAATTAAGTAGGACTGACATTTAAGATTATTAATACCAATAGATAAGCATGATTTAAGCTTCTTATAAGAAGAAAAATGTTGTTTAACCTAAAAGAAGCAATTCTGTAGACAAATTTTCCTGAAATGCTGGCAATATTTTAGAGCTAGTATTTGGCAAAGTATTTTCAAACACTAGCTAAATAAATTGAAACATATTAGGTATTTGAAGGAATTCATCAAGTATGAATTTTGCTTACAACATTAACTTGCTGCAGATGGTAAAAATTATATTGAATCTGATTGGTGTAAGAACAGTGCAACATTCAGCAGCATAGTATGAAATTAAGCCGTGTTTGTCCATGACACCATAAACATTTTAAATTTTTTGTGGTTTTTTGCCAAGTCTCATCATGATAGAGAATTCTATCACTTAACACCACAGGGGCAGGTGGCCAAAAAGTGGCATGTTGAAGTCTGGAGAGTGAGAATAGTTAGAAAGATGTTGGTTCAACCATGCAGATTCTCTGCCTTTAAGAAGACTGACCTTAGCAAAGCCTATCAA
Source organism: Aphelocoma coerulescens (assembly GCF_041296385.1). Classification (NCBI taxonomy): domain Eukaryota; kingdom Metazoa; phylum Chordata; class Aves; order Passeriformes; family Corvidae; genus Aphelocoma; species Aphelocoma coerulescens. The sequence continues at coordinate 28,421,910 of NC_091015.1, forward strand.
TAATCAAGGACATAGCAGCAATGAAGAAAGAGGGAAATTAGAAGGGTAAAAATGGATTTTCAAGAGAAGAATTAAACAGTTTTAAAACCAATACCCAGAAGCCATGAAAATACATTTTGAAGATGACTGTAATAGAACCAACAGATCTTCTAAATCCCTACAAAGAGGTGAGGGAAGATAAGAATACTGCTGAGAAGTTAAATGACTTTTTACATTAGTTTTTACTCAGGAATTTTTGGAAGATTACTGTGAAACCTGCTGTTTTCTGATATATAACAATGTGATTCTACTAAAGCCCTACATGCTACAAAAAGTTTCCAGTAACTTTTTGCATAACAACCAAGATGTATGAAACCTCAAAATTATACCCCCCCAAAATTTCCTTACTGCATAGAAAGAGAGGAGAAAAAAAAACTGTCCCTCATATATTAAAAAAATTGAACTAATGATCATGAATTTTATTGTCTATTTCAAGACTGTTTTCTGGATCATTAACGTATCACCAAAAAATTTGAATGTTTTCACAATACAAGAGTTACCAGATTGTCATCTTTTAAGAGGGAAAAAAAAGCTTCATAAGCCAATCACTTGGTAACAATTTCAATAAAATTAAAAAACCCCCACCAACAAATTTCTTTAGAATTTCAGAAATTCTGAGTCCTCAGGAAAGGATACTTAATAGTTTCCTGTATGTGTGGGAGAAAGCAGGATCAAAAAGCACCTAAGAGAAAAAAAAGTTTAGGATAATACAGACTACTCTCATTATAGAAAAAGGAACAAAATGATTGAATGACTGAACTTTCTCATTATAGCTTCACTTATTCTTACTAGTGAACTGGAAGGGAGGGCAATGAAACAGAAATCCGAGAAGTGCAGGAAAAAAATTCTGTTATTCAGCTATAAGGAGAACCATGAAGATTTTAAGGGGGAGAAGATGAACTGGATGAATGAATACCAGGACAGCAAAACTGATCATTGCTGATCATGTTGGAGGGAACTACCTGAAAAATATGAGGTACAATGCAGCTGTCTAAATTAACCGTGTCTAAAGTAACCAATGGAGTCCTAACCATGCTACAGGTTCCTTAGCAGAGGTCATCATTAATGTGCTATTGAAAACATAAAAAGTAATGTGTCATGTTGCAAAATGTGACAACAACTTGAATTATGACAGAATGGACAATATAACACCTTTATTGAAATCAATGTTTCTCCAGAATATTATCCATAACAAAAGTATACTTTAAAAGAGGATGTGAAAAGCAGTTGAAGAGCAGAAAGAATCAGCATAAAACAACAAATAGGTTTAGATATATATGTCATGAATAGTAATGTTAAATTGAAAACCTTTGTTTTTTCTGTTATAATCAAGAATGAGACACTCAGTAAGCAAGTGAAAAAATCTGAATCTGAAAAAGTAAAACAGTTGTTTATATACTATGAGCAAAACCATAAAATGCTTTGTTAATGGAAATAATTAATTCTCACAAAAAATTAAAAAGTATAGGAAATGTGACAAGACTACTTAATGCTAGCAGTTTTTAAAGGATATTTATTGTTACTATCATGTTTTAATTCAGGCTGTAATTCTTAGAGATCAGTAAGAACAGGAGATTTCTTCAGATTACCTCAGAGGTATTTTAAATTTCTCTCAAGTACCTTGAGTCAGCCACATTAGGAGACATATATGACCTTTCATGGTCAGTCCTACATTCTGGTGTTTCATTGCCCGCATATAAATAAAAACTGATGGAGAGGAAAATCAGAAAGATGAGATAGAAAATACAGCAGAAATATATTTATATTGAACAGTAGTATCTGTCATTTTACTGAAGGAAAGGTAGTTCCTCTTTTACAGAGCACATGAAAGTTAGTGTCTTTCATCATGAAGAGGAGCGGACTTGAAGTGTGACAAATTATGTATGAGAACAGAGCTGGAACTTATCAGGCTCATAAGGAAATATATCAATTTTATCCAGTTGACATTTAATTGTGGCAGACTGTATATCGTACGTTTTTGTGTGTCATTGTTTTTCATAGCACTCAAACCTCACATATTCAAAAATAAACTTTAATGTACTAAATCCTAATCCAAAACTACCTAACCTTCACTGCTGTTATAAGAAAAACAGTCTTTACATCCAAGAGCACATGATCATATTCCACCTACAGGAACCTTCTTTCCAGATAAGAACTTTGAAAGTACAAATTCTTTCTTCTACATCCTGAGATTTTTGTTTTAGTTAATACATGAAAAGCCAATCTGACAGCCAGGCCTTTTGGAAAATTAAGTCTGTAAGGCACTCCTAGATTCTGAACTGTACCAGTTTTGCAATTAGTTTTTCATTCACTTTTTCTTTAAGATCAATTCACCCATATCTGCATGGATTGTTAAAAATCCAGAGACTCAAAAGCTTTCTGCAGAGCTAGAGCTGTAAGGCTTAAGTATGTAGTAGTATTTTCTTAAAAATTACTAAACTGAATTAATTTAAATTATTTTTTTCTGATTCAGTAATATAGTAATCTAAATTTTGATAATCATATCAGTAAATAATCAGGAAGTACTTAACAGTTTATACACCTATAATTTGTACACTAAATGAGTGATGAAATAGGAAACAGGAGTCTGGTCAAGAGCTGATTGTAGACATTTTTATCTTGGATCAAAAAGCACCATTGTTCTGCCTGCAATTTTCTAAATATTTCTATGCAATGTTCTATTTTCTAAATAGTGAAGCAAACATGCTGCTCTTATCAGTTAATGATTCCTCAAAGTTGGAGGACAGACAGGTTTTTTTATCAGGCATTGGGAAGCAAATATACTATGTGAAGAGGATCTGTGCTCTCACACCTAAAGTACTGTACTCAGAAGAAATTAAAAGTATAATCTGAAAGTTTATCTCTAATTATCACTTTTAAACATTCAATAGAAACATTCAATCTAGTGTACAGAAGATTACAAAGTCTTCTCTACTAACACAGAAATGCATATGCTCACACCCACCAGCTCTCTGCTTTGTTGCAAACTGTGAATACTTAAGCATTTGCTGTGATTTAGCTAATGTCTTTTTAACATATAAAATGCAATCCAATTCATTGTGCATGTTCTTGAAAGGGAAAGAGACACAAATGATTTGGTACTAAGCCTTTTTTCTTCATTTCATATTGCTAAAGCTGTCTCTGGAGAAATAAAGAGGCTTTTTTCTCTCATTTCTTATAATGGGATTCTAATGAGAACTTTAATTAGTATCATGAATTTTTTTCCTTACTTCTAGATTTTAAAGTAATCGTGCAGTATTTCTCAGTCATGATTTTCTATTGTCTATCATGTTATTTCTCTAAGGTAATTTTCATAGTACTGTTTTATTTCAGATTTTGTTAACCCATTTTATTGCCATAATAATTGGAATCAAAATAACCAAGAATCATCAGATTCTTGTTAGTAGTTTGATTGTCAGTCATCAACTGGAATATTTTCTCAGTTACAGCTGTGTGTAAAGATTCTGGTAGAAAGGCCTTGTCTCTATTCAGTGTATGCATGAAGTGGTCATTGCAACACAGTCTGTTCCTCCTCCCTTTAGTTATTTCTTTTTTGTTTGTTTTTTTTTTTTTTTCCAAAAAACAGCTATTTTAGAAAGATTCTTTTTAACTTCTTTCCTGGTTTTTATTTTTTTTTTTTTTCTGTAGCATGAGCCATTTCTTTTGAGATTAAAACAAAACCTTTTTACAGAAAACATCTTTCTGATGCAGATCCTGCTTGAGTTAATTTCTTGATATTTATTAAAAACCCTCACATTTAATGGACCTAGTCCTGTAGATTTCACACACTTTTTTGACAGCCTGGAATACTATTCCATTTGTCCTGGAAGATATGAGATATGAGACATGTAAAATCACGATTAAAATACCTCTATATTTATGTCGTTACTTTTCCGGAATATGTTTCATAGTCATTAAAAAAAAAAGAAGCAATTACTTGTAAGTCCATGAAAAACAGTAGAGGGAAGCAGATTTTCCAGTGTTTTATTGCAGTGTTAGAAATCCTGTGTACCATTTTCCACAGGGAGGCTAGCAAATAAAAAATAAACTGAAGTTGGTAATTAGAGAAATTTAGCTGAAACTTGTTCAGCTTATTAAGCATTTAATTTTCTGTAGAAAGTGAGAAATCATTAGCACTTTTATTATCCTGAGTGTAAAAAACCCAAACACTTCTGGAAAGGAGGCTGTACAACTGTCTTTAAAAGATTTGTTATTCATGTGCTTTCCTGAAATGTTTATGTAGCCTAACTAAACTTGTAGCTTGACTTCCACAATAAGATTACTGACTGGTGACAGCAATTGCACAGGTGGTTTAAAAAATCCTCAGGTTGTTCCCTACTCTTCACTAGAAAACAAGGCTTCTGTTTCTATTTCGAAGGTTGGACTGACTCTGCTGTAAAATGTTTTTCTGGTAAAACTCTGTTTAATGGAAGAGCAGAAAGGAGCAAATCTGGCATCCTCCAGCGAGGAGGACTTGCCCTTGCTAAGTCATGCTGCCAACCTCACTGCTGCCTCAGCCTCCCGAGGGACTTCATTCGTCCTCCTGCACACAACAAGCTGGTCTGACCTGAGCACATCTGGGCTGTGCTAGTTGGGGTAGTTGCCTTCACGTCAAGGTGGAAGAGTGTGTTGTCAGCCCAGCTATGCACACATCATAGTTCCAAACAATAATCAAGAGAACGAAATAATTTTTAAAGTATGGGAAAGCATTCAAATCAAAGTCGAAATGTGTTAAAAGTGTTAAGTTCTAATTTAAATTATAGTAAAAGATATTTCAAGTAGATATATATTTTGAGAATGTAAGAAAGAGTGTATAAAAGACTGAAGTTTTTTCTCTTGATAAAAGGTGTTTATCATTTGAACTGCAGAAAGGAGCGAGCTTGTTGTTAAATGTGTGCATTTCTCACCATTACTCTGCAACTCCCAGAGTCACACATCAATTCAGCTGCTCAGAAAGAAATAGCTCCCATGTGTCCTGATGCAGTCTGGTATCCTATCCTAACAGTCCAAATCCCCTCTGTTAATAAGGTGTCTACAGAAGTTTATTCCCTCAGGTCAGAAGTTTGAACCTAGTCCAAGCTACTAATACCCTGAAGAAACTAAATCCAACTGTATGGGTCAGTTCTATTCAAGTGTAACTTGTTTCTCAGAAGAGTAAACTAAAGGAAAATTGGATATGCTGCCATTTACAAAATATTACTAAACTGAGCTTGTTTTGTGATCTTCAATAAAAAGTACTATCATAGCTGGCTCTTTTAAATGCACCAGCACAAAAGGAAAAAAATTTGAGGAATTCACAGCTTTTTTGAGGAGGTAAATATTGGCAAAAAAAGGTTGTCTTAGTGAAGCTGTGGTTTTTCACTACCTACCTTCCTCACTGTGTAGGACCCCTCTTACCTAAGGCTGTCACAGAGGTGTCTTCAGTTAGCACACACATTTCCCTCTAAAGGGGAAAAATAAACAAAGTTAAAAGCTTTCCCTTCAGGTATTTCACTCTGTTGTTTCGAAGCAACATCTCGCTAATGATTTCCTGCTGCAGTCAGTTGCTCTCATGGCATTGCAAGTTTGCACCAGGAGCAGCACTTTGCAGCTTCAGCAGATTGTGACAAGTGCAGGTTTGGTTGTCACAGAAGGGTGTATTTGCACGGGATAGCCACAGGTGCATCCCTGCTTGCCATTGGAACAACACTTAAGAGCATTGCTGGCACAATGAGGAAGGAGCTTCGGAACACTGTGTATAGTGATGGTGAAGCTGAGACAAGACCACCTTCCTGCCAGTTTGCAGTCATTTTGCCTAATGATTTTTCCAGTTTGCTAATTCAAACTTTCAGTGTGCCTGGGTGTCAAACTTTCCTTGTAAGGAGATTATTCCACCACTGAATGTACTTTACAGTCAGAACTTAATCCTATTTTTCCTCTTTATAACCAGAAATTTATTCTTTTTCTCTTGACTGTCTTATTTGTTATATTATTTAATCATACAATATACAACCATTCTTAGTGGCTCTGTAATTCTGGAAGGGACTTTATTCTCAATTTAGGTACATCATATCATACCTTGCTGCTAACAAATGGCCTATAACAGTGTAAAATGTCATTCACAGATATCTAAAGTCATTGTATGGACCCATTGATTTCAGAGAATTTTATGTGAATTAGGCCCTTAGAGAGGTTGATTGTTCTGTCACAGAAATCATCTGCAAGACTGATGTGTGACAGGGTCAAGCCAACAGACACATTATTTTGCTGCTCTACAGCCCAATGCCTTTGCTGACAAAAATTGATTGATATATTTGTTTTTTTTTCAAACTACATTGCAATGTCATAGCTAATCTATGATCCATCTTATCTCTAAATCTCTTCCATCATGCCTGCCTACTAAAATCTCTTCTCTATTGACTATCTATGTGTTTGAATTATCTTCCTGTATTATACTGAATTTGTCCAACCTAGATTTTAATTTCCTTTTTCTTCCATACTCCAAATTCTCCTTGGCATTCCTCTTCCTTCATTGCTGCTCACCACCTTTCATAATGATAAGGAGCAGTATATTTTGGTATTACTTTACAGAGTATTCAACTAAAATCACAACCAATTATTATGCAAGAAAGTATTTTAATTTGTTAGCCGTTAGGAACAATTTTTCGGCTTTTGTGTGCTTTATGATATTCCATAATTCACTGACTTTTAACATTTCCCTCCTGAAGGAATCTGGTCTACTCAACAGGAAGCCTTAATTGGAGAAGAAGAATCTGCAGAGCTAAAAAAGCTGGTTCTAATAGGAGTCAGATTTTACAATGAGAAGGTTGAAATGTTGCAGGGAGAAAGTGGCTCATTACCAGAAAAAATGTCTGAATCCCAAAGGGTATGTATTTTCCCTGAAAAAAAGGAATGTTTTCAGGAAAGAAAACTTATAATTTATTATTAATAGCTAATAGTAACTTTCCTTTAAAGAGGTAGTGGGAACATAAACAAAACGTATTTATTTTCCAGAATTTTGCTAAACTAAGAATTTTTCAGACTGTAGATAACATTATTATAATTCAAAATGGTTAAATTATTAGTTTCCTAATATTTAATTTTATGCATTGTTATACATGTGTGTAACTTCAAAAACATTTAATAACACTACTTAGAAGTCTTCCCTGGCTAGTGGTGTTATATGAGGTTAAGAAACAACAAAGTGCTTTCCACAATTGTCAGCCTTAGACTTCTATTTGGATGCCTGAGATTTCTTCTCAGATGCCTGAAGCCTGAATCTGATTTCACTTATTTTGTCTAATTTAAACATAACTCATTGTATGGTATATTCATTATAAAAACAGGAACTCCTGCTATATTTATATCAGAGTAATATAATATCATCAGGGCATCTATTTAAAGAGAAGAGGCATGTTAATTTTTTTCCAAGCCTTATTTTTGGTGCTTGCTAGATAATATTAGCATTCTAGGATGAACTGGACTCATGATACTATCTTGTCCATCCTAGAAGCCACAGGTCTTCCAGAAATATTTTTTTAATATCTCCAACATGATGTTTTTAATTAGATCATCTTAGGAGAATTCATTTCCCAAAGACTCAGTTTAGTTGCAAAGAATAAAATACAATTTCTATTACCAAGAACAGTTACTGCAACAGGACAGAAGTGAGTCTTCATTGCCTGTGTGTTATCTGACCTTCACTTTCATTCTATCTCATTTAGTTTATCACTTGCTTTTTCTCCCCCATCACAGAGGAAGAACATCTTTGAGACGAGGGCTGTCATTCACTATGGGCATTGTCCAGTGCACTGGGGTCCTGCTTTGTTTGAGATTCCCTGGCACTTCAGTAAAGAAGCAGCATGTGCTGAGAGGGCTGCAATTTCAGTGTGCCTGCACGAAGGTGCTGGAATCGAGAGCTGAGGCAGGTACAGAAAGGAAAAACATTTTAGCCAAGGCAAGGTTTTGAGCATCCAGAGTTATCTCAGAAACTAAGGAAAGCAAGGACAGAAACAGGAGGCACTCTGCACCAGAAGCAGACAAAACTGAAAAGATTAAAAGGCCACAATTAATGGTACTTACACAAAGGTTGCTATTAAAAGGCTCAACATCAGAGAATTCTGTTCTTTCAATAGGGGAGGAACTGTACAAGGAGGAATCAACTATAGTCTCAGTGAATTATTATGTTGCCTATCTGTATTTGAATATTGTCTTTTCTATGGTCTATTCTCTGAACGTATTAGTTAATACTACAATGTCAACACCTATTAAAAGAAAGCAACAAAACCAACCAAAAAAGTCATTCCACCCAAAAAACCAACCACGCCACTGCCTTGATACCCCCCAAAAGCCAAAACAACAGCCAAAATATCCTTCAGAAAATGGATTATCCTGAGTTTACAAGGCAAGAATTTATAACCACCAAGGTGAAGTCTGGAAGCCATTCAAGGTATTCTCATCTTGGATTTTCCAAAGAAAACCTTCCTTTTCTCTGCATGATCCCCTAAGTGGAGTTTTTGAAGAGTTTGGATCACCCTACTCCATCTCATACCAAAATTTTTGTATGTTCAAGGCTTGCAGAAGACCAGGATAAGGAATGCTGGCAAACAAATTTTTTTCACAGTAATGACAGATCAAATGGACCCTTGTGCTGCCAGTAACATATTCTGGGAAGAGTACATTACTAATAAAAACAAAACCTAATGTAAGACTGTTGTTATTTAATAATAAATAATCTTTTCTGCTGGATATTCTGTCAATTGCTCTACAAACATGCTCTTTTCCCTTCTCTTTATGGACATGAAATTTTTTCCCACCAGTTTTTGGGGCCTTTTAACTCCTATCCGGCATCATTTCCAATTTACTTACTGTGGATATTTTGTCATACTGCATTCTTACGATGAAGGAAAAGAGAAATTTAACTAGAGAGATGGACTGGTTAAATTAAGAAATATTCATCATTAACATTTCTTCTCAGGGCTGAGTAAACTGAATTATTATTGGAACAGATATTCCAGGCAAATTTATACAATGCTTTCGTAAGAGGACTGGTTTGGAGGTTTTATTTAACTGGTAGAAGATCTGTTCTTACATTTACACTTGTTCCATCTCAGGGAAACATGACATAAAATTCTCTGCTTCTAATGGTATACATACATAGGATTTCAGAACATACTGGGACTGCTACAAAGTTTTGTTAACACAGGTACCATAAAAAAAAATCCAAAGAAAATGATTAATCTCATCTGGAAAGAAGGCATATACTCATTCTTAGAGTTTTTGTATATTTATCAAGCCCAAGATTATGAAGATTTTTTGAGATTTACACAGTTAAAATTTAAGTTAAAACTTTCCACGCTCTTCTAACACTGGAAAGAAGAAAAACACAATAATTTATATTAGTTTCCATTTAAGATCTTTTTAAAATACACGGAAGATAATTCTTTCTATTTTCTCTAGGCTCTCTGAAATCTTTTACTTCACATGACTCTATTCTTCACTGAGTAAAAACAAGCCTTTTCTCAACACTTTATTGTATTACAAGTTGCTGTTGGCTCTTTTCAAATGCTCTTCCTCTTATATTGTGCATAAACTGCCTTCTGCAGAACAGTTGGTACAAAAGGGAACAACATATCTGAAAAGACAGTTAATTGTGCTCTGAACAGATCAATTAATTCTGACTGAATGGCAAAAGATCTCAGAAGGCTTGCACTTTAAATAGATGGCTTTGTGAGATGTTTACTGGGTAAGTATATATCTAGACATTCTGTGTCCTTTTTATAGACAAAGATCCTTAGTTATTACTGTAACACAAGTGAACAGGAATAGATAAAAATATTTAAATAGTAATATAATAACTTTAATAATTCTAAAAGGAGCAACATAGGATAGACAAATAGAAAAACATTCATTTGAATTATCTCTTTACTCTTTGGCTTTAGATGAAATGGCCACTGAAAATTAGATTGTTGCTTCTTTAGGCTGAATTATAGCCTAAAGATTTACGCATTTTATCTTAATCTGATTTTCTGTTCATGATGTTTTAATTTTTATTAGTAATAAAAACATTTATTTAATGCTATAATTTCATTATTACAGGTTTTAAACTGTAGGATTTCTGTTTCAAAATATATAAAAAAATGGTAGAACTAAAATAAAGGTGTTAATTTATGTTCACATGTAGAATGTTTGCTATGTTTTCTATATGTTTCTGTGGATTATGCTTCAATCTCAGATACACTGGATTTCAGATGCCCCCCAAGCTACATCTAAATCACTTTTGAATTACTGTTTAACAACCTTGTATTGAATCTGTATTTCTGATAGTTGTTAGTGTAGATATACTTTTCCAAGACAGCAATACCATAGTTGTTGTTTTATTAATGTGCAAACACAGCTTTGGGCATGGATTCAATGTATTCAGTTAGGCGATCAGACAGTGGATTGTGTGTGATGCATTCCAAACATGAACAGTTGGCCATATGATTCCCAAGTATCTACATGCAAACCAGTAAATTAATCCTGATTTATTGGAGGATGTTTTTGGCAACAAACAGAGCAAAGTCCATAAATGTTTTCAAAAGGGAAGAAAGAATTAGGAGATGGGGGCGAACATCTAGAAATGAGAGTGGAATAAATAAGCATTGTACTGAAATACTTAACTGAATCAAATTACAACGGTTAGTGCAGGAAGCAATCTCCTTCCCAACAATTCCCTCCAGCAAATTCACAGTCAGGTATAGTCTTAAAGTTAACTGTACCACTGAGGAATTGTTCTAGGAGAAAGTATGATTCCAATGTCCTTACGAACCACAGGTGTCTGGGTGAGCATTTTTTTTTTTCCACTTGCCTTCTCTTGTCTACAGGAAGGAGTAAGTTATTTTCCATTTCCCATGGAATGTTTTCCTTTTCTCTCCATTGTATACTCCAGATGGTTTCTTGTCAAGCCATCTCCTTTCTGTCTCCAACTGTGCTGTTTGCACTGAAATTCACCAAATTTTCTCAGCTGCTTGAGAAGGGGACTGCATTCCAGTTCTTGTTCTCTATAGGAAAGGCAGGACTAAGAAAAACAATATTGTGAAAATAAACAAAAAATATTATTTCAACTTTGAATTGTTATAATAAGATGATGTAATAAAACCCAAATAAGGAAATGTGACAAATCTAAAACAATTTAAGTATTTTAATCTGGTCCATATATACTGTCCTCTGTCTTTTGTTCTTTATTCCAAAACCTGCTGGAAATGTGGTATTCCAGCAAATCACAGCTGGTATATGTACACAGTACCTGGGAGAGTTCTGCTGAAAAGGAAGTGAATGAACTGGGAAGAGGAATCTTTGTAAATTATCTAGATTCATGACAGCAACTAAATTAATAGAACTTTTTCACTGCAAAGGCACTGACTACAGCTATTCAGTTAAACCTCTGATAACCAACCAGAACTGGAAAATAGAAAGTAAAATGGTGAAAAGAACTTCCAAAATATTGGTGTTGAAAGTGGGGTAGAGTTCTTTATGGAAAGGCAGGTAGATTATTAAATGAACAAAAGAACTCTCTTGCATAGAGCCCTGCAGTTCAGCACTGAAGGGAAAACTGACACATCAAATTTTTACAACAAAAGGAAGGGGTTTATCAGCTTCTAAATGAATTATATAAAGATGATTGTTAATGCTTGGAAAAACTACAGTGGTTAAAGGAAAAATAGTCATAAGATAAAGAGCCTAAAAATGGCCAAGTTCAGCCAGATAAGGCATTCAGAGAAAACAGAAAAGCAGTAGAAATCTATTCAAACATTGAGAGTTTTCTTCTGCTTGTACATGTATACAAGGTATAATAAATTTTTATTTGTGAGGTTTTACTACTATTTCCAATAGAAATATTGCTGTAAAAATTTCGACTATTGCTGTATGTCATACCCTACAGAAAACAGTCTTTGCTTCACCATTAGTTGCACACAGAAAAGCATAGCATTTAATTGGAGAGAGGGAATGTAACTTCTATTTCTGTGTGTTCTTTAACACATGGGACCTGGGACATGAAGGTCATCTTCTACAATGGCCTAAAGCTAGAGCACTCACTTATTAAGCAGGAGATAACGTTTTTCTTCCACTGGGACAATATCTTTATTGCACACAAAGTTGTCTATCCCTGAAATGACATTATTCTATTCAGCCACCATAAAATTTAAGATACAGAACACATTGTTTAAGACAAGGACCAGAATATCCATCCCTCACATTTTCAAGCCCTAAGCATTGAAATGCCTCCTTCCACCAAAGCCATTCCTCCTATACCAGCCAGTACAGAACAAGGCTCGTGAACTAGGGCATTTCCTGGGAACTGACAGATTTGCATCTGACATACCCAAAATAGAAGGGTTATATGGAAACAAATCTATTTTTTTAATGATGGTTTCTTTTATGTAGAATTATCATCATTTTATCTTCCTTCCTTAAAAAAAAAAAAAATCCATCTGTAATTTCTTACACTTCAAACTATGGAATGAGCCTTGTCCCTGGCTGCCTGTTTGTGGTGAGTTGACTTTGACTGGCACAAGGTTCCCAAGAAGCCCCTCTTATCTTTCTGTCTTCTTAGCAGAACAGGCAGAGAAAGTATGATGAAAAGCTCATGGATCAAGATAAGGACAGAGAAATCATTTACCATCTTGGGCAAAATAGGCTTTACTTGGGGAAAAATAGTTTAATTTATGGGTAATTAATTGTAATAGACTAGAATAGTGAGAAACAAAATCACCTTCCCCTTACCCCTCCCTTCTTCCCAGATTCAGCTTCACTTTGGATTTCTCTACCTCCTCCCTGTGCATGGCTCAGGGAGATGGGAAATGATGATTTTGACCACAATGCTTTCTCTGTGCTGCTCCTTCCTCCTCATGCTCTTCTCCTGCTCCAACATGGGATCCCACCCACAGGAGACAATCCTTCATAAAATCTGCAACAAGTGCCCTTCCCATGGGCTGCAGTTTTACACAAACTGTCCTCTCCACAGGGTACAGTCTCTCAGGAGCAGATTGTTGCAGTTCCCCACAGGGTCACAAGTCCTGCCAGCAAACTTGTTCCAGCGTGGGCTCTTCTCTCCACAGGTCCACAGCTTCTTCCAGGAGTCTGCTCCTGTGTGGGCTTCCCAAGGGGTCACAGCCTTCTTCAAGCATCCACCTGTTCCAGCGTGGGGTCCTCCACAGTCTGCAGGTCGATCTCTGCTCTACTGTGAACCTTCAGGGGCTGCAGGTGGACATCCTGTTTCACCATGGTCTGCACCACAGGCTGCATAGGAATCCCAGCTCCAGCATCTGGAACATTTACTCCCCCTTCTTCTCCACTGACCTTGGTGTCTGCAGGGCTGTTTCTCTCATATTCTCACTCCTCCCTCACAGATGCTGCACAGTGAATTTTACCCTTTCTTAAGCATCACAGAGGTACTACCAGCCTTATTTCTTGGCTCTGCTTTGGCCAGTGGTGGGTCTGTCTCGGAGGCAGCTGGAACTGTTTCTGTATGGATGGTGGCAGCTGCTGGTTTCACAGAAGCCACTCCTGCATCTCCTCCACTATCAAAACCTTGCCATGCAGACTCAATGCACTGTTAAAATAACTATTCTAAGGATTGTGCTTAACTTCCAGAACTTTCTTGAACTTGGGGTGCTGTAAGTACCAAGGTGCCCAGACTGGGACAATACTGTTTTGAAGTAGATTTACAGGTGCATGAAGAATTTCTTTAATAAGAAGAGGCAGAAACAGCTGGGAGAGTAGAGTGACTTCAAAGCAAGAATAGTGTGATAATAATCAGGTGAATTTATCTTTAAAAATATTTTTATTTTAATGTAACCCTTATGGTAAAGGAACTCATCAAAGCAACAATCAATGAAATCTGCAATTCCAGGGCAAAGAAAGAGGAAAGAAAACTGCATTCCCTTACCGATGCCTTTCCTTGTGTTTGTTTCCCCTTCATCTTTCCCTTTCTTTTCTCTTCCTTAACTCTAAACCTGATGTCCCTCCTGTTTTATTCTGCAGATATTTCTGCTTACATTAGAGCCTCTCTTTGTTTTTTTTTTTTTCACATTCAAGTCTTTTTCAACCCACCACCAGTGCTCTGCAAAATGCTCCGAGCTTGAGGGACAGTAACAAACATTTGGACATCGCCCCTCTAGTAACTTCTCCACAGGCACATAGATCAGTGTCCTCTTCATGCTTCTCAGCAATACAATATTTATTAAATACATTTTCTGTGTCATATAGATAGAAAAGAGATATGATCTCAACATAAAGGTGATTGAAAGGTACCCAGAGTGATTAAGGCTCAGTAGTGCTTGAATGTTTCCAAGCAGCTCTGACCCATAAAGGAGACCTGGTCCTTCACTAAACTTCATGGAAGGCATAGGACTTACTAGTGGGTGAAATCTGTAAAACACAGAATGCACTTATCTAGGCTGGTACTGATTTCAATACCTAGCTGGATTTAAAAAGGAAATGATAAAATCATGCAAAGATAGACTCTGAAAACAAAGGCATTCCTATTTTCAGGGAAGAGTGGCTCATAATAAAGAGTTATATAGGAACCTACCAAAACAAAATTTGTAGAGCTCAGTGAAGTATGAATAGAAACTTGGAGGAGAAGGCAAGGACAGAACTGGATAACACAGTATTTTCAGAGGAAAAAAAATTTTGTGAAGGCTTTTCCTATTGACTCTTATCAAGCTAGTGACAAAAGCTATTTTTGAGGGAAGGGAAGGGAAGGGAAGGGAAGGGAAGGGAAGGGAAGGGAAGGGAAGGGAAGGGAAGGGAAGGGAAGGGAAGGGAAGGGAAGGGAAGGGAAGGGAAGGGAAGGGAAGGGAAGGGAAGGGAAGGGAAGGGAAGGGAAGGGAAGGGAAGGGAAGGGAAGGGAAGGGAAGGGAAGGGAAGGGAAGGGAAGGGAAGGGAAGGGAAGGGAAGGGAAGGGAAGGGAAGGGAAGGGAAGGGAAGGGAAGGGAAGGGAGTTGTTTTATTTTAAATACATATTAGAGGAATGAGAGGAAATAATATAATTTAAATCCTAGCTAGAAAAGACTTTCTGATCCATTTGTTTTCCTTTAAATGCATTGTCATCATCACAAATGGCATTCAAAGAGCAAAGGTTGCACACAGTTATTAGACACTTCATTATCAGTTCATTATTAGCAGAACTTTACTTTTGTTTTTAATTATCTTTTTTAACTGAATGAGAATTTAGGAAGTGTTAAATAGCACGATTTATTGTATCAAGGACCACAAAAGGGACTACTGTGTACTACTTCCAGTATTTGTTTTCATTTGTGTTTCTTTGCTTTGTAGTGCTTTCTAATGTTTCTTTGTTTTGAATAGTTTTCTCATTATAAATAGGTACTTTCATCTCCACCAGTCTTTTTCAGAAATAAAGATGAGATACAGCACTCTGCACCTGGGATACTACAAACCCAGAATATGTTTTTCAGAATGCTTATGAAGGAAGTTATTTGCTTTAGTTGCACCAAAAATTATAGAAAGCATACAAAAAAATGTGAGTCTAGTTGAAGGCAGAAGATGCACAGACTGCTTTGTCTGTGGGTGTGATGGAACACATTTCAGTATATTTGGGTTGTCAAGGAACTAGACAATACCTGAGAGAGTCCTTGAATGCCATGGCATGCATTTTTAATGGAACTGATTCCAGCCTGGGGGTGGTTCACCTCAAAACCATGATTATGTGTGAACAAATCTGTTTACTAGTATAATGGGGGGAAAGTATGTTTGGATAATGCTGCCTGGTGTTAGGGGGCTCTCCAAATTTTCTGATTGACTGATTTATTACCATAATTTTCTCTGGCAGTGAATTTAAATCATCAGAGGTTAGCTGATATGGAAAACAACATGGATCCACCTTCTGTTCTTAAAACAAATGACTATTCTGATCCAAGAAAGGTTGGTTTACTTGTTAACATCTCTAGATTAGATGCTGCAGCACCTATAACAAACTTGCTTTTTTACTGCAAAATTTTAGTGTTCCATTTGTCTTCACAGGTGGTCACAACTGCTGTGGTATACATAGCATTGATTATTTTTTATTTCAAATATCTCATCTTCAGCTGACTGACACCACACTCCAAGGACATGGAAAACTAATGTATGCTCTCTGCTGCTTCAAAAACAAACCACTCAGATTAAAAACTGCTGTTAATATTCCAATATTTAAAGCTTAGACTTCTCTTTCTTGTGTGAGAAGAAAGCAGGTGAAGGGACTGCATATATTTTCTGATTAATATAGTCTGGGCTTGAGGAAGGTTGTCTAATACACATTTAGTACAAGTCAGAAACAAAGCTATTGCTAATTCCCTTCAGATTCTCTTACTATGGCAACCCAGCAAGATAAAGATGAAAATAATTCACTATCTTTTGCTGATCCTCTCACAGTCACTTTTGAATGCTTTTAATTAAGCGCTTTGACAGATTTTTGAAAACTTGGTGCAAAAAAAAAAACCCTCATAAAGTGAGATTGTAAAAATTACTGTTAATGAAAAAGGTAAAAAGCAGGTTTTATTTTTCCTCTCCCTCTTCTGTCAGACCCTTTTCACTCCTGCTCTCCAGTTCATTAATGTTTTGGTTTTAAGTATGTTGGTTACAGTAACTAAGTGTTAATTTGTTCCCTGGCATATTACACCGAGATGAACCTGATTAATTAAAACAGGAAGCACCATCCCTGAAGCACCATGGCTGGTGCACTGGTGTTGATGCCTGGGGTTTTGTGTGTAATGAGACTCCTAGCTGCAGGCAAAGGGAGACCGCACACTTCCCCACCTCTGGCGTGGAACAGAATTAAGCATTAACTCTGTAGCAGACCCCTGCTTATCAGCAACCTTGCTATTACTATACCAACCCTGATGTGCATAAGCAATATTTTCATCCACTTCCCAAGAGATTTATCTAGCTGTTGAAGTAGAAAATGAATATTTTACAGTTCACTTGTCTGATCAATTACCTACAAGCTGCTGCAGTATTTTATAGCCAGTGGGAGAGCTGTGTAGGTGATGATAGAGAAATCTGGAGGGAATCTGCTAGCCAACTACAAAAAGGGGACTAAAACTGTGAATGAGCCATCAGTAACAATCCCTTTGTTCATAAGGGTCTAGCCAGAAATTACAGTGTAACCAATTAAAGTACATAAATGATAATCAGCAGAATGTGAATTCCAGAGGTGAAGAAATTTGATTGCTTGATTGGAGGATAATGAAGTGCAGAGATGATTCAAAGCCAAACTCTTCTCAGTGAAACATCTCCCTCAGTACTTTATTTACAATTTTTGTCTTTTTGATAATTGGAAGAAACTCTTTCCTAGAGACACTCTGGAAATTAAATTAACTATCTCAAAGTTAAATTGCGTACACTTTTTAGGCAAGGTATTACTGATCACAATACAGAAAGTTTCAACAACCTAAGTTCCCAGAGGTTTATTTTAATAGAAAAACTTTGTGTTGGCAATTCATTTCAAGAACATTACACATCACATCTTGAATAAGTTAGTGAAAACTCTCTTATCTGATTGCATGTGAATTATGTTTTCTCTCTAAAAATCTTTAAGGAATATTAGTCTGTTATTTACAGAATGAACAGTGACAAGTTCAAATCCTTATTTAAAAGTAATGAAAGCCTAAAGAAGCAACCTGGAAGATTCACAAGGTAGTTTGTGTTTGCCTGTTTAAAATTCCTGCAGTTTGGCGCAAGAGCTTTAAACATATCTTCATTCTTTAATTTACAGACAACCCTATGAGAGAGATAAGTTTGTATTTGTAACAAGAAAATCAAATCTGATTTGTTTAGTGATAACAACAAATATCACTTAGACTAAAATGACTTTCAGGCCTTCAGATCTAAAGGAAAAATAAATCTGGGATCAGATAAAATTCAGATATAGCATTGAATGTCTGGCCTTTTTTTTACTTATTCTACAACATCATCAAGAAGTAAACACTGCAAATATATGTTGCTGCCTGAGCACAGATTATTTGCCTCATATTACACACTTGATTAACTGCAGCTTCTTTTAGGTTATACCGTGCTTTTGTGTTTTAGGAGAATGTGTCTTCCCTTGCAAGCTTTTGATTAAGTTCATTTTTATTGAGCCTTTATCAGTGTTTATTAAATATAGAAAAACAGATTGAAGAATGAAGGCTTTTTCTATAATAGGTTCCTTTTTTAACAAGAATTTGAACTGGAAGTATTCAAAATACAGAAAAAAAAAAATCACTTTTTATACATATTAAAGAATCTAATGTGCCAAGAAGTGAATTTATTAAAACTGTCTTTCACTATTTTTACTCTCAAATCTTTACTGACATCACTACAATGGCAGAGATTTTATCCAAAGGGAAGAAAAAAATAATCTTCTACTTCTATTATATGTCCCTTATTAAAATATCTGGTATTAATTTTACCAAGTCTCCAAAGCCTTTATAAATGACTGTTGCTGTGTTGGCCCAAACTCACAGGATAATCCACCACCAAAGTTTAAAACTTCCTTCAAAGGCACATTATTTCTGAAGCAAAGCAGCTGAGACAGGACAGGACATTCTCCATGTACTGCCTATGTTTTCTTGTAGTGATGCCTTAGGTTTTAACTTCCATATTTCTCAAATCCTGTACTGCCTAGTGTGTAACTCTGAAGTTTCTTGTAGCCTGTTAACTTCTGCTCTCTCATGCTAGGTAGACATAACAAAGCCTCTCCAGGGCTGCTCTCCAAGGACACTCAGACTGTCCTAGGCCCAAAATGCGTAAACCAAAAGTCTCTAAAACGGGGGACAAGCTGAGGGGAATTACATCATTAAACTGAAGCTTTAATTGGAGAATTAACCCTGATATGCAAATGAACCAAACCTATAAAAGTGTGAAGAACTCATGACCTGCTGTCCAACTTGGGGTCCATTTTGGCAGTAGCCTCTGGCTCCCCAGGGGGTAAGTCTGAAGGCCTTTCAAATGAATACCTACCTTTATTACCTTACTCCTGTCTAGTCTCTGTTTCTAGGAGGCCTCTCAAGGCATCACTAGAGCAACTGATCTCTCAGTATTTTACTTGCATTGCATGTTTTAGGCTATCTAATACCAATAATGGTCCAAGAGAAGCAGTTATATGAACACTGGTTAAAAACTTGTTTTGAAAATTTTAGTGAAAATTTTTTATCTTTAATTGCATTGATTGTACAACCATTAATTATCCAGACAGAGGCTTGCAAGAGTAAACAAGAAAGCAGTTGTCTAGTTAAATTTATAGTGTTACATTACTTATTCTGCAGCTCCATTTTGTGGCTGACTTTATTGGAAAAGTGTGACATTGTGTAAAAAACCTTCCTTATGAGATTTAGTCTGCCAAAGTCCTCCTTTATCTGCAAGGTGGGCACCAAAACTTAATGGTGTCACAGATGGCTTTTCCAGTCTGCCTGCTTTACAGACCTTTTCAGCACTGAGTTTTGTAAATTTATTGGGCTTCAGTCATATCTTTAAAATTTTCTTACCCCTTTAAATATGTTTTCTTGTGCATTCTCTGCAAACGGTGAGTTTGGGCAGCTATACTTATGCCTCCTGCCCAAGCTCCATACCCTTAAGGAAAAATCTGCCTAGAGGTCTTTAAAGAGAATCACAGAAAATTAGAATGGTCTGGATTGGAAGGAACCTTCAAGATCGTGTTCCAAGACCTCTGCTATGAGCAACAGACCAGGCTGGTCAGATCTTCATCCAGTGTAGCCTTAAACACTTCCAGTGATGGGGCATGCACAGCTTCTCTGGGCAACTTGTTCCAGTGCCTAACCATCCTCACAGTAAAGAATTTCTTCTTAATATCTAATCTAAATCTTTCTTTTAGCTTGAATCCATTTCTCCTTGTCCTGTCACCACATGTTCTTGCAATAGTATCTCAATCTTTCCTTCAGGCTTCCTCTAGAAACTCAATTCTTTCAGCCTCTACTTGTAGGAGGGGTGCTCCATCATTAATCATTTTGATGGCCCTCCTCTGGACTCATTTCACGAACTAGTCATGGTAACTGGAAAACAGCTCTCATCTAACATAGTAGACAATGTTTCTGTAATGGCCATAGAGCAAAGTAGACTCCAGGTTTATTTTGTGCAACACCCACAAGAGGCACAGTCCCAAATAACAGTGAGTGCAGCAAGGGACGACGTGCCCCACTCTCCTCCTCCAGATGAGCCACGAAAAAGCCAGGAGCTCAGCTGGACAGGACAGGAGGGTCACAGGCAGGAAGGACCATGGATCTGTTCTGCTGTTTGGAGCAGACTGCTGGCGTGTTGATAGCAGGACACCTGAATTTATGATTCTTCTCACCAGGCCTGTTTTTGATTTTTCTGCAGTGAGATTTCAATGTGAAAAGCAGAAAGTCCAGCATGGAGCACAGGGCCAGGCCTGCCCTGAGGACCAATTTCAGACAAATTAGACTTCTAAATTGGGAAGGTAGATTCTAGTCCCAAGTGTCATCTTCTGTAAGCCTAACCATAGTGCCTTAAAAAGCTACCATACCAGCCAAGAACTAGTTAACACCATCTCGTCCCATTGGGCCAAAATGAGAAAACAAGACTCCTATCATCTACATTTCAGAAAGAAACACATTTCATATTTTTAGATGTAAATTGTACTTCATATGTAGATAGTAAAGTGTTTCCAAATTGAATTCCTTTGAAGTGTCAGCCATCTGGGAAAAAAAACAAGATGAAAGGACATACTTTCATGTGGGATACTCAGCATCACAGAGGAAGTCAGTGGAATGGACAATAAAACAAATTTAACAAAAGAAAACCACAGAGACAGAGACATATCTCTTAGAACTAGTCAATTATATTTCCAACCTGATAGACAAAATAGGAGAAAAAATAGCGTATTTCAGGATTGCATGGAGACCAAAAGATACAACTTTTACATATGTTTAAAGAATTTTTTGCTATATTAATGATTCAGTACAATAAAGATCTGAAGCTATTTTTTTGTTCTTGGAAAAGCTTCAGTTAAAGGTACAGAACACTAAAGAACTTGACTATGTTGTTATTGTCTTACTAATATGATTCTGCTACTTTATGTTAATTTTTTAGACTAGCAACAGTCCAGAATAGCAGCTAAACTATCTCATGGAAGTGGGTGTTTCTACAGACAGACTGTAAACTGCAATTTGAGATGACTCTGCCATTACCAGGATCCACCTGCTTGATGTTTTGTGTGTACTCTGCAAAAGGAGCTGCTTCTGGACTGTGTATTCAGAAGGAAACAATGGGAAAAGTCCTGAACTTTGTGGTTTCTTCCATTTTAGAGAGAATATCAAGCTCAGGGTTTCACAGAAAATGGGTTTTCCTGACAAAAAATTCTGTACCAACATACAAGGTGAAGGACTTTTACCTCCTTTACCAGAAGTAAAAACTTAGCAAACAGATCTATGTGTAAATGATTTAGGAGAAAATAGATTAGGCAACTGTACAGACATCTATGAGCAAATAAAGAGCATAACTGAAGTGAATAAACAATGTTTATTCAGTGTTGCAATAAAGCAAGAAGGAGCACACAGTGGAATTAGCAGTATTTTGAAAACAAACACCATTTTCACACGACACAATGAAATCGTGCAACTTCTTGCTACAGGCTGTTTTAAAGGTGAATTAGACAAATTTAGCTGAATTAAACAAATTTGTGCAGGATAGGGGGTATCAATAGCTATTAAACACAATGACTTGGATGCAACTAAAGGCCCAGGAGGTCGTTAAACTACATACAGATTGAATAATATTCTGTGAAAATGATCCTACTTTATCCCTATTCTGCTTCTTTAGCATCCCCTATTGGCCAGCACTAGAGATGAAGTTCTGGTAGAAAGGGTTTTGATGAAACTTGCTCTGGCAGGTTTTTTTTTGGAAAATGGATATGTATGATAAAAATCTATTTGTTCTCTAGGGTATTTCCAGAACTGCTGTTCAGAGCACACCTTTATTTCAGCACAGTTCTGCACCTATAGTAGAAGAGCCAGTTGTTAAAGTTAATCTATTGTGTGTTTTCCTTCGTATTAAAAAATGCTTATATAATATTCGCTTGATGAATAAAACAGCAAATAGAAATATCCTTCAGGTGTGATGCGTTAAAAATGTATTTCCAGGCAGTTTTTTCTATTTCACTACAGATAGTCTTTGGACCAAAGATATTACATGGTGGTAATTTACAGAGATGGTCCAGCTATGGCTAAAGCACAATTACAGGTACTTGGGTAACAATTTTATGCTTTTTGACCTCCTCACCTCCTACATTTCTCTACCTGCCGCATTCTCAGGACTTCCAGGATTCTCATTTCTACAGCAGAAGGCTTATGGTGATGATGATAATTTTTATGCATCTAGCATTAAAACAGAGGAAGATAAGGTAAAATTACTTTATCCAGGGAAATGGTTTTTCCAGCATTTGCCATGGCTGTGTGTATTCACCATACATCATCCTTCCTGGCAAGTTAATACAAAGAAAAGGAAAATCCCTTTACCTGTTCCCAATATCCTAAGAATAACAAGAAGATCAGTGCCAAGGTTAATCCTTCATCCTGTCCACTATACCAAAATCTTAAAAAATACACACTCAAAAAAACTGCTTACCTCATTTATTCTAGATTCTGACAATTAATTACTTTGCTTATACTGCAACAGAAGAAAATTAAAAATATAAAAATTATAAAATATAATGTATCTTCTCATTAAGACAAAGCTTGCATTAATATTGTTTTGTATATTTTGGCTAATTCAACAGAATTGAGGTTGCGTGCTTATACCTGTTCTAGATTAACTGTGCATGGATTTTTATTTTGTAGCCCACAAAGTCAGCATTAAAAATAATCAGAGTCATAGAATAATTTTGGTTGGAAAAGATCTTTAAAATCATTGAGTCCAACCGTAAACCCACCACTGCCAAGTTGAGCACTAAACCCTGTCCCTAAGTGTCACATCTACATGTCTTTGAAATACCTCCAGGGATGATGACTCTGCCACTTCTCCAGGCACCCTGTTCCAAAGCCTGACTAGCTTTACAGTGAAGAAAAGTTTCCTAATATCCAAATGAAATCTTCCTTGGCTCAAGCTGAGGCCATTTCATCTCATCCTGACTCTTGTTACCAGGGAGAATAGACAGACCTCCATCTCCTTGCAGCCTTCTTTCAGACAGTTGTAGAGAACAATCAGGTTTCCTGTGAGCCTCCTTTTCTCCAGGCTACACAACCCCAGTCCCCTCAACTGTTTCTCATAAGACCTCTATTCTAGGCCCTTCACCAGAGCTTCACATTCAGTTTTGTAATCACAGAACCTCATTTTCAAGGAAAATACAACCTGTATTGACCACACCTGTCTCAGTAAAAAGTTAACATTCCTCATGCATCCAAAATGTCCTGGTATAGTTACAATTTTGACAAGATATTGATCACTAGTTTCTTCACTGTTGCTAGAAAAGGAGCCAAAGGCTGATATGGCACAGCCACCTGGTAGTTACAACAAAGCTTTTTTCAACCTTTCTTTTAACTGTGAATTCATACATACAATACTTGCTTTGATTTGTTTTGATTAATTTTAGTGCCAAAAGATAATCTGAAAATCCCAGATGTATGCAGACATATGTTCTCAAAAACAATCATGTTTCAAGTATCAGAGGCAAATCTTCAGTTTGAGCTTGTGAAGAATATAATCTTCCAGGCAGGTATGAAATCAGTGACTTAACTTTTTTTGCCAAGAGTTTCATCACACTGAACAAATATTTTTAGGCATTGACTTTTTTGACCTTTCAGGTTCTGCTTGGAATATACTCAGAATGACCGATTTAGTACAGCTCAACATTGACCAAAATATAACTTTTATTCAGTGAATTTAGATTTTTTTTTCACTAGCTATTAAATATATGTAAGTAGTCTGCTATATTATCCAAATTAAAGGGTTTTTGTTATTTGGCATGTTTTATAATGTATAAGTATTTTAGTTCAGTAGCTTGACCTAGGTACTATCATGCTACTTGCAATTATTCGTAGAAGACAATTGTTACATGGCTGAGCTTTCCAGAGATGCAAAAAATGGAAAAGCCTTCAATGAAAATCCACAGCAACTTATAATTAAATTTCCAGAAATATTTTCACACACTGAAATTCTACTTCTAGAAGTGTATCTATAAAAATTAATATAAAATTAGAGAGAGTAATGATAAAGCAGTACCCAGTTTATTTAGAAAGCCAAAGTCACGTGCTGTGCAAAAAGATCCATGAGACAAGTTACTAACCTCAGAATAGGCAGTGTATATTCTGACACTGTTTCTAAGTACACTGCTATTGAACCTGACAGTTGTGGGAAACTTGTCTTATTGCTTGCTTTTTCCCTTTTTTACTCTACTCTCCATGCATCGTTTCTACTTAAATTGTAAGAAATTCATAGCTGATACCTCATTCCACAATACATTTTTCACATTTACTTGCACAGAAAGGCTTTCATCTCTCCAGGCACTCTATAAGATAGTCCAACGTATCTAAAAAGACTAAGAGAAGCCCAAAAATTTTTTTCAGATAAATGTACAGCTAAAATCCAAAAATCTGTATTTAACCAAACCAAACCAATTTGTTTCAAAACTTCTGAAGCTCCTAATAGTCAGAAAATACCTTAACACCTCTGAAGGCTTAAATATAGGCACAGTTCCATACATACCTTTTCTTCATTACAGAAAGTATGGGTTTTTTTAATTGGCTGGCTCTGTCCACATTCCAAAATTGCACATGATATGAGAATTCATAAGGTATCACCTTGCTCATGACATCTGAAACTTTTCTTTTGCTTGCTCTAAAGCCTTTTGCATTATAAATGAATGCCCTTTGGACTGAATTCATCCCCCATTTTTTGTCAGGAATTATTACCTCCATCCTGGCTGTTATCCCAGGAGCAGCACTTCATGACATTGCTCAGAATGCCTTCTCTATCAGTCTGAGCTTTTGCTCTCCCAGTTCTTTCAACCACTTTTATGGTGACCACTGCTATCATTAGTTAAAGCTGTTGAGACATCTGCCACCCAGCCCCAATGGACTGTGATGGTTTCAGTGTCTTAGGGAAAAGCTTCTGCACTACAGTTTCCACAGAGGCCTAGTCTTTGAGATACAACTAGCACTTTTATAAAGAGGAAATTATACATCTGAACTACATCTTACAACTTCTTTATGAATCATAATCTGCCAGTTATAATTATGCACCTATGCATGGTATATCAGACAATATCTTAGTTGTCTTTAAGTCCAAAGCTTAGATAATACCTAAGAAAAAATGGTTAGACAAGCAGATGCCTTGTTGAGCTGAGGCATTCTGGCTTTGAGTCTGTCCCTGGGCTGGGACAAGGGATGCAGAAGGGTAAAGCAAACTAGCAGGTTCCTGAAAGAAAAAAAAAAAAAACAAATGGGAACTGTTAAAACAGAAGTCTATAAATCAGAGTAGTTATAGAAAGGGGAAATAGGGAATGACTGTTAAATGTTACAAGAACTGCACAGCATAAAATGTCAGGTGGAAAAACAAAAAGAAGTAAGCTTTTCACAGAAGAAAAATTTTTCACATCTTCATAATTAGGCTTTGAAATCTCCTACTACAAAACAATATAAACATTAAAGTGTAAAAAGTGTTCAGAAAGCAAGCAAATTTGTGCAATAAAAATCTACAAAAGTTCAAAATTATGAAAAAAATCCCAAGATTTCAACAGACTTGTGGAGGCTGGGAGAGTTTCATGGTAAAGGATGCTTACACTGTACTTCTAAAACGTTCTTTTTGGGTCCCCCTTGGAAACATAATTCTTGACTACACAGACCTTTGATTTACAGGAGTGTATCCTCCTTTAAGTAGAGAATGATAGCTTTTGGGAACCTCAGAAAACTGACCTTCCAACACTCAGCACCATTTTTGCAGAGTAAAAATTCCATTTTTGCTGTTAGTACGAAGTACATTATGGTTTGTGACAGATTGGGTAGAAACGTAATGATACAGGACTGGAAGTATACACATTCTATAACACTCCACTCTGCTCCTGATACTTGCCCTCTGCTATCACAGATTTTCAGATAGATTGGTAAAGTGAAGAGAGGAATACTAGATTATTTCCACAGTGTTGGTGGGGGTTTTTTTCCTTTGGTGTCATTTTGATTACAGAAAATTAGTGGAGGAATCTCCAACAGTTTGGCTCACTGCACAAAATGATAGGCCAATCATCTATTGACCCACAAATGACACACTTTGAAAAATTGTGATTGTAAACAACAGAAGCTGAGATATTCTTGGTGATATCTGTTCCTTGGGACTAAAAAGATCTAGAAAGAAAAAGGAGAATGGAAAGATGGAGAAATAATAATTAAAGAAATGTGAACTACATTTACCTTCAGAATCGAGTTTAAAAAATTATTAACAGTGCCTCTTAATATGTGAACCTATGAAGTTCAGAGAATGATATAATCACAGAAGGTTCTCAGGTTGGTCAAACATCATCATGGTGAATTCATGCCGACTACTCGCGTTCACTTTCTTGTCTTTCATGTGCCTGGAAATGGTTTCCAGGATTAGTTGTTCCATCATCTTCCCAGGGACTGACGTGAGCCTGACAAACTCATAGTTCTCTGGATCTTCTTGCTCTTTTTAAGGAGAGAAGCAAGATTTGCTTTCTTCCAATCCTGAGGCACCTATCCCAGTCACTGAAGATTGTTGAGAGCCACCATAGAATGACCTCAGCCAGCTTCCTCAGTACTTATGGGTTACCATTGTTAAACCTTTTCCATGAAGGAAATGCAAACCACTTCACCTCCCAGTAATTTGTTCCTGCAGCCTGTTGGCTAGCCATCTTCTACAATTCTGAAAATTATGAAAAATCATTCAACATCCTTAGTTAGCCTAAAAACATATAGTGATAAGTGGAGCTATAAATGTTCTGAAACTGCATAAACTAATTCACTCTGACTTAGGAGCTCGTTGAAAAGCTTGAGATTCTTGATCAATATTTGCAAGTGGATTTTGGGAAGATGACATTTACTTAGCAACAGTAGAGACTTTATACTGTATACTTTACCTATTGAAAGTACTTGTAACTGTACAATGGTGTTTGCCCTTACAATAATTTCAATATAATGTTGACCATAGAAAATGAGAAAAGCAAGTAAAGAAGATAGTCATACAGTTATAATTCCAGTACATTACACTCACAGTATGAAAATGAAAACAGACTAATATTTCTGTGGCACCCTTATTTAACTTCTGAGCCTGTTCCTCGTGTTTTTTACTGCTTCATTTCTTTTCCAGTATATTTTATGAATTTTATTTTAAAATTTAAAAGAGCATAGATTTTAAAGTCATCTTTCTGGACTACATGATCTTTCTAATGCATACTTTGTTTGTAACTTCCCTTAAAATTAATAGGCATTACAGGACAGAGTGTAAAATATATAAGCCCCTTTCTTTCTAAACTGTATTATACATACCAATGTCATTTAAAATTTTGCACCTAGCTTTGAAATGCTTCTCAAATATCCAGTTATTAAAAACCTGCTGTACTTAATTGGGAATGAGAATAAAAATGGAGATTTTATCGCAGTTATTACTCTTTTCTTTAACAAAGTTTGTGGATGAGAAATTTAATAATCTTCATGCTACTCTAGCAGCAATATTATTGAAGGAAAATTGCTTTTCCTATGAAAACTTCTACGACCATGTTCCTCCTTTAGGGTTGTGAATGCTTTGGAGTTCTCCCCGTGTAGTGTATCCCTGCATAACTCATATGTTTGTTGGTGGTTCTTTTTTGGCCCATTATAAATAACCCTTTTCAGGAGCTTATAATTTTTAATATTTGTCTTTAAAAGAAATCATGGGATAGCAAGGCAGCCTCATCCCACATTGTCAGGGATATTCAGCTGCAGAGAAATGATGGTCCTGACCCAGAAAAAGGATTGAGTTATACTCAGAAGTGTTAGGCACTGTAAGAACCTAAAAATACTGAGTCTACATTTACAGATTGTAAGTGAAACCTAGTTTTCTTACAGATGACAGAGAAAAATTAGCATTTCTGTATCTGAGCTGTCCTCTAGAAATGACTTGCTTGCTCTCTTATCTATGCCATTGGGTAATGCGTTTGAGGGGAATCTGACATGAAGTTTCATGCGGTCAGCCACTTGCTGAGTAACACTTCTGTTCTGAAAGGCAGCACTGAAGAGAGGGGAAGGAAGCAGAGCATGTTTTGCACAATAATCTTGCAGTTCAGGCATTCACTCAAGGTAGGAGAGTCCTCAGCTAACTTCCTTTTCTTTGGGAAACATACTTCTCTTCATCCCAGAAGTCAGACCTCATCAAGCATCAATATAATTTATTTTGGAGTTAAAAGACATAACACAGAACAGCCCAGGTTGGAAGCGATCTCAAAAGATGATCTGATCCAACCTTTTGTAGGAAAGGGAGCCTAGATGACATTATCTAGCACCCTGTCCAGCCACCTGAAAACCTCCAGTGATGGGGAGACTCCACCATGGTCTTGTGGAAGGTCATTCCAGTGATTGATTGTTTTCACAGTAAAAAAATTTCCTTCTTATATCAAGATGAAACCTCTCCTAGTGCAACTTATACCTGTTGCCCTTCGTCATCCTCTCCTAACTATCAAGAGCAGTTAAAAGTTTTGTTTCCTTTCTGGCCCAGTCTTTAAGAATATGAGAATTCTTTCACAAGAATGGGCTATGTGTATTGGAGTGCCTTAGGCAGTTGATGACACTGAACTAAAATCTCCCCCTCTTTGGACAAAGTGCCAAGTGGAAAGGGTGAGTAAGCAAACTTTTAATAGAAATAAAAAACCTTTTCATCATTTGATAGAAATGTTCAAGACAAAGGTGAGGGTAGCATATCCCAAGGATAGATCAAGGCCACTTTCCAGGTAAACTGGGGATTTTTTTGCCTGGAATGTGTGGCATTTGAAATCAGTCTGTTTCTTCCCTGTTGAGTCTTTCAGCTGATCTGCAGAACCCTTCAGCAGACACGACCTTCATTTTGGGGTAACTAATTTGCCCATAGCATTACAGTGGGTATGGGATGTTCACTCCATCTGATGCTACAGGCCTCAAAGATAAATGTTGGAAAACAAACTGCAACTACTAATGCCTTTCATTAATGTAGCCTCAGAAAGCAAAAAGATCTGTTGTCAGGCAGCTTGTATTCCATTGAGAATCCAAGAGACTTATATGCCTGCACTAACTTTGGCATAAGAAATTTAACTTAGATTCCCATTATCCAAAATTATTGTTCTAGCCAAAGTATTTTTCCCACGTGTAGTGGTTTAATCCCAGCCAGCCAACAAGCCCTGCACAGCCACTCACCACTCCACCACCAGCGAGACTGGGGAAAGAATCAGAAGTATAAAAGCTGGAAAACTCATAGATTGAGATAAAGACAGTTTAATAGTAAAATAATAGCCATGCATGCAAGCAGAGCAAAACAAGGAATTCATTCACCACTTCCCATGAGCAGGCAGGTGTTCAGCCATCCCCAGGAACGCAGGACTCCATCACATGTAATGGTTACTTGGGAAAACAAACATCATCACTCAAAACATACCCTCCTTCCCCCAAATTTGTATACTGAGCATGATCTTTTGGTCAGTTTAATTCAGAAAAGGCCTTGGCTGTGTAAGCCCTTGTCTTGGGGTGACTTTGTGATGTGTATCCCCTATCGCTGCCCCATGCCCAGAAATTAATTTTGTGCCTTTCTGTGCCTTTAAACTGAGTCTGAGAGGGAGGAGAGACAAAACTGAGGGAACTTTCTAAGCAGTTTGTTTTCATGTTTTCAAGGACACAGAGATAGAGATGGCTCTGTGTTCAGCTGTGGCAGCGGAGCAAGAGGGCAGAAAGCACCCTGCTTGCTTTTGGCCAGTTTTTCAGCTCCTTTTTCTTTCTCCTGAGAGAGACGGAGAGTTGAACTTTTGTTTTCCTGGGACTGGTTTTTTTTTCTTCTGCCGGACTGTTTCAACATCAGAATACACCAGGAGGAATTTCCACTGAGGCCTTGGCCCTGGAGGTGGGCCCACCACCCCGCCCCAGCTCCAAGGAGGGAGAGAGAGATCTATGGAAGGACTCTGAAATTTTCTCTCAGCAGAGCAAGAGGTTTTATTATTTAGCATCATTATCCTTTTCCCATGTGTTTGTTCAATAAATAGTTTTTATCTCTTTCACCTTCCTTTGAGGAAAAAGTTTCTTTTGTCCCGAACTTGGTGGGTGAGGGATGGTTGTAACCTGCCTTCTCTCAGAGGATGTATTTCTAAATTTGGCCAAACTGGCACAGCCCTGTTCCACAATAACAAAAATATCTCTATTATCAACCCTGTGTTCAGCACAAATCCAAAACTTAGCCCTATACCAGTTGCTCTGAAGAGAAGTAACTCTATTGCAGCCAAAACCATCACACCCCAGAATTTATTTTGTTCTCCTGCCTTACCAAACCTAATTTTAAAAACCTGAAGGGAAAGAAAATAAGACTCTCCTTGGGAGGAATACACTTATAACATCATGTTTTTAAAATCAAGCCTTTCAATTCTGGTAGTTAATGTTTCCTTATAGCATTCCAGATCAACTTTAGTTCTCATCCTTGATAAGACACCTATACACAAAATATCCTTACAAAATGTGCCTTTTATCTTCTATAATCAAGCCATTGTCTAGATTGTTTTGAGGAATTAGTAAGTTTATGATCATTCACCAGACTCTTTCAAACTGAACTTCAGCTCCAAATTAATTTCACACATGGATTTTTTTACGCTGCTGTTTTTACCTGCCTAGCTGTAGCTATAATTAGTCACTAAAAATTGTCTCTATTCCTGAAAAATGTTTCATACTCCAGCACAGTTCTTTTCCTTTGCTTGAAAAAATCCTCCAGCTGCTGAAATCTCAGTATTCTAGTGATCACAAACCCATTCAGGAGCATCCATGACCACTCTTCCTCTTCAAAACACCCTATATTTGAGGCACAGCAGCCATTTATTTTTTTTTTTTAATGAAGAATGGCATCTTCAAAAGTAAGGAATAACTAACAAGTATGAGAAATGTTTTCATGCAATTTTAATGACATCTCAGTTACCATAAATAGAATACAATAATTTATTTTAATAAATATTTCTAGTTCATAGGCAGTTGTAAAACTAGCAAGCTACAAAGCATGACAAAATCAAATTTAGGAAGCTGAAAATCTTTTAGTTACATTAAGTTACCTGCTCGTTCCTGGTAGCTAATCCAATTAATCTGTTAATTTTTGGTCTTTCAAATTTAAGAGAAAATGCTAAATCAGTTTTATACTATTTCAAAGGCTAGAAGAATTTATTTTGCTGATTTGAAGCCATAAAATGGCTAAACGTGAAGCCATGCAACCAAATTTGTTCAAATTGTCTTTTTGCCTTTTGCATTTTATATTTTCTTATGATTTAGAAGCTTTCTAATACAGACCAGACTTCATTAGTAGTAAAATTCTCAGTGAACATCAGAGGCCACTCATATTTTGTCTCTTTTCTGGAAGGCTATAGCAAAGAAAACAGTGGTAAACCTGGAGAATACATAGAAGAATCATAGAATCATAGAACCATAGAATGCCTTAAGTTGGAGGGGACCTTAAAGGTCATCTAGTTCCAACCTCCCTGCCATGACCAGGCACACCTTCCACTAAAACAGGTTCCAGCCCTATCCAACCTGGCCTTGAACACTTCTAAGGATGGGGCATCCACAACTTCTCTGGGAAACCTGTTCCAGTGCCTCACCACCTTCACAGTAAGGAACTTCATCCTATTGCCTAATCTAACCCTACTCTCTTTCAGTTTGAAACCATGGGAAAGACAAAGAAAAAAGAAATCAACTAATCAAGTGTTTTATTCACAGATATCTACGTGTAATTATTTTCTGATAGTCATTCATTACACTCACTTAAGAAGTTAGAAGTTTAACTTTACTCATATTATTAATCTAATAATTTATCAAAGAAAATAGATGAATATTTGGCAAATAGAAGCAAGTAATCTCTGAGGCATGAAAAAGGTTCAAGTGTCCAGTACTATAACTCTTTGTGTAACCACCTTGTCTGAATTCAAAACTACAATTTTATTTGGAAATCAGAAAAGCAAGGAGAATGGAATCCTAAGTCGATAAAAGCTTCTTCAATAATTGTCTTGTAAATATTTTATGGGTAGCATTTATGGTAATAGTTTTATGGGTGAGATTTAAAATGGAGATAGGTGAAGCCTGGTAAAATGAGTGTTAAAAAAAGTGAACTAATGTTACTTTTGCATTTAAACTGTGCATCTGCTCACATTGATGCCATGAAGATTTTTTGCCTTTTCTTTTATACCCCTGTTATACCTTTTTTACAACTTCTGTATTCCTAGTGCTTTTTCCCTACATTCTTGGACTTTTTTGTCAAGCTAAGAGACTAAACATTTTAGAAATGCTAGCTCCGTAGCTAGGGATCAGTGTGCCCCAGACCCCAAGGTCCTCTCCAGAACACATTCTGTAACCTAAGATAGAACCATCCAGGGGAAGGGTCCTTGGGGAGGGGGGCTCACTTGAGCCTCTCATTGGGGAATCTTTGATAGATATGCTAATTAGTAAAACCTATAATGTTATACCTGATCTTTTGGGGGATATTCGGCAGGGTGCATCTCGATGCATATGACCTGGACGTGTGCACCTAAGGATCCTTAAAATAAATACAGAAGTAAAATCCCTTTTCCCCTTCTAACCGTGTATGACTCTTGATTTTAAGACCAAGAAAAGGCATCAACATCACTAAACAGCCTTTTATAAAAGTATGAAAAGAAAATAAAATGCAAAAGAACAGGGGAGATAGAGCTGGATTTTCTTCTTGAGGTTATGAACTAAACCCTGGTTTGACAAAGCTGGTAGAAAACCTAGGTAAGCTAGTGTGGCTACATGGCACTATGAAGCAGCAATTGCAGTTCCAATGGCAATATGGCTGCAGTAGCTAAGGATAATGTAGCTCTACACCAAGCTGCATTATTTGTAGTTCTCAACCCAGCTCAGTAAGAGTGGGTTCAGCTCTGTTCACCTAGCCCCACATTCTCTGACAGATAGTTCTCAGAAGTCAAAGTAATTAACTGGAAACATGGTTTGTGCCAGGGCAGGCATATCAGAAGCAACCAAATATTACTTCTGAGCAAATCAGTACCTCTTCAGCCTTTGAGTTTAAGGTCACAGAAGAAATATGACCTTCAAAAGCAAAGGTGGATAAGATGGAAGAAATATGTTGAGAATGGAATAAATTATCCAGAATAATTGATCTTTATCCAGCATCAGTACAATGTGCTTTCCTAGTGCTAACAACATCTATTGCCCAACATCTACCGTAACACAAATCAATCCAAACAGCCCCTGCAACAGGGACCCAGAGGCATTTCTCGACATACAGACTATAAGAAATGAGGAAAGCTTCTGAGGGAAAACCCCAGGCAGCCAGCTTCTTGTCCAAGTGCCTTCCCAGGACTCAAATCTCCCATTCACCTCAATTTAAAGTTTTAAAGTGTTGTTGTCATATTAATTGGTTATTGTTGTTTATATATGGGCAAGACTTAGAGAAAATGAAACTTGTCACATAAATTCAGCTGAGTGAGACACTTAACATGGAAATTTAAGGCCAGATGTTTGTTTAGCAAAACAGAAGGAGAAACCTGTGAGAGTCACCTTGATGTATCTTTAGCTACATTTTACAGGCCAGTTTGCTCTGTGCTTCAGTTGCATTAGTGTTTGAAAAGGTGGGGGTGACAGTCTATTTGCTTATGTGTTTTGGGGAGTAAGCCTGCTATGTTGAAAGGACAAATGTAGCAACAGCAGAGATATGCAGAGATTATGACAAGAGTGATGCAGAATGGTTTAATAATGAAGCAGCTCTGGATAAAAACAAAGAAAAAACTAGGAAGAATACTGAGAAAGAATAGCAAGCACACAAGAGTATCTAAAATGATCCTGATAATTCTGAAAGTAGTGGCAAACAGAGTGACACTTCTGTTTACCGGAGGAGCTATGAGCAGAGAGAAGATAACTTAGGTGACCAGGAAGAACATAAAGCTGCCTACCTTCAGCACCAGACTGGGAAAAAAAGGTGTAGTTCAAATTCATATCTGCAAAGGCAAGACTTTATTTGTCAGACTTCATATGCCTCCTGTTGTGTTTCCCCACTGCTGCTGTGCTTCATTCAAACATTCAGAGCTTATACAGATTTGGGTAAAAATCCTACTGCAGAAAACATCATTATGTACCGTGGGACTCTGGAAATCCATGTACCAATCTATTTAAAACATTGTTAAATTCAGCTTTTAGAAAAACCTTCAATACTTCCTACCCCATGCCAATTTTGCTGAAGCAGATATGTTACTGTTAGTTTTTCTAGATAATGTGCTATTTCTTCTTTTCTTGACAGGCATAGAAATGCACTTAATTCAGTATTCTATCTAAGAAAAATAACAAGTTTTGAAAAGCAGAAGATTCTGTTCTTCAAGTTTAGTTTCCAGACATCTCTGACAATGTGTGGCTCACTTGTAAACATATTCGTAGACATGGCATTTTTTTGCATTGAGTTTGATAAGTTAGCACAGGGTTGCACAGAATTATTGAGATATTTTATCTGTGCCAAGACAGGCTTTTTGGTGAAGATATATATTAAATGTTTGGACATGGTCCAGTAGCTAATAAGGTACAAAGAGACCCTCACTTCCATTGACTTCACTGACATCAATAAGGACAAATACACTTCTCTCTGGCAGAGAATGATGTTGTAGGTTCATTTGTAAATAAGTACAAAGTAGTTTTTAAATGGTTATGGGAGGAGTAAAGAATGAACTCATTAGCTCAATAGCAATACATATAGCCTATGCAAACATAATTCTCTTGATGTAAACAGACCCGTGGCTTCTTGCTCTTTTATTGAGCTTGGCAGGTTTGGAGCAAGACTCACAACTGTGCTATCAAGTCAATAGATTTGGCCTATCCTTTCACTAAAACAACGTGATATTACTCATAAAGGGCAGGACAGTTGCAACATAAAAATCTGTTCCAGCCCCAGTATAATCATGAATAACAAAGCATAACCATTATAATAAGTGATCTATTCTGAAGCAGGCATCCCACACTGTTCTGGACCAGAAATCCTACCCTGAAGTGTAAATGTGTGGGAAAAGTGCAATTTCTGAAAAATCCAAATTATTTGATGAAAAATATTCTCTCTTCTCTCATCCTGGGTATAGGTAAAATCTATGTGGCCCAAGACTTTTAAATACTTTGGTAGGAGTCATGCATCAAGAAGATGTTTGAATAAGCCTTTACAATCTTTGATTTTAATTCTATTAGTAGAGCATTTCTGAGAAAACTGAACAAGGACAACAACCCAAAAAAAAGGAGCATATTTTTTTTTACCCCAGAAGGAATAATTTCTTATTGATGCTGAAAATTGAAGGGTTTTTTTTTTCATTTTTTTTCTGTATTTTTATTTTTCTCATAAAATATCTTGTGATCTAAAATGGAGCAGTAAGGAAGCAGAGCTTCCCACAGATTATTTAAAACATTATTTGGAAGTGGATGACAAGAAGGTCAATGAACAGTGAATGTCAATACCTATTTTGGATGCAACCAGAAAATATTCTGAGAATTGTGGCTGCATCTGATCTCATCAATGTGTGTGTACATAAAGTCATACATGGAATAGAAGCCAAGCTTGCTGTGCATGGTGGAATAAAGGCAGGATTTCTCAGTTCCTTTCACATGCAAGGTATAAATCTATTGCATCCATTACAACCAGTTAGGCCCTATCCTGAAGGCAGAAAAGTAAATGGAAATTTTAAAAAATTATTTTAAAGTTGCTAGTGGCACTCTGGTTCTGTCACATATTTTATTTCATCTCTGGATTGCACTGATTATAGCAAGATAATTGATCTAACAATGTAAAACCAAACTAAGTTTTAATCCCAGTAGGTTCAACTATTCTTAGGAACAATTACTTACCAGGAACACAGCTTGTGCT
This sequence comes from Aphelocoma coerulescens, assembly GCF_041296385.1. NCBI lineage: Eukaryota > Metazoa > Chordata > Aves > Passeriformes > Corvidae > Aphelocoma > Aphelocoma coerulescens. The sequence continues at coordinate 28,457,982 of NC_091015.1, forward strand.
TAATAGTAAGTTCAGATTTCTTCTAAGTTCAGAGTTCTGATTAAAATAAAATTATCTTTTGGAGTCTAGATAGGAAAAATAAATATGATCACAAATACAGAGCTACATCTCTGAGATTTTATGCACTCCAGGTTCCATTGTTAATGCCTCATAACCACATATAACAACTAAGGGAAACAAACATGGCTTGTGATTCTGAGGTGTCTTTGGCACTGTGCCTGCTGAGCTAGCTGTCACCTCCCATAGGGTGCTGTGCCATTGGAGATCTGCAGGAGCTGGCAGTGAGATGAGCTCCCTGAAATCCTGAAGGTGCTCCCCTTTAGTTGAAAGGACCGATGTTTCTCTTAAGGAAGCAATTTAGAGGTGATGTTACACAGGCATTAAATAGAATACCCTTCAAATACCCTGGAGAACAGATACTGACCTGTTTATCATCTAGCAATTAACTTCCTCCTACTTGTAAACTAAGAATCATCTGAGCATCAAAATACTGTCTTCAGTATTATTCATCTTTTAATCCTCCTGAATGATACCTGTTACCTCACTGAACACTAATTCCTATCTCTCTTCTCGGGACTATTAATCTGCCTCCATATTACTTTGCTCCACCCAGTCCATAGCCTGATATATAAATTGCTTCTTGAAAATATTAAACAGATTATAAAGTTGCATTTAAATGGTGATACTCCCTTGCTGTTCAGGAATATCTAGATTTGGGATAAAATGTCAAGTTTATGTGCACAAAAATGTAGACTTAATTTTCTGAAGCTGCTAATCTCTAGAAATGCAACATACTCTATAAAATAAAGAATTAGTCCCTGTTGAAATAATTAAAGCATATGCCACTTAAGCATATTCACTAAAGGTTGCTTTCTTGGCAGGGATACTTTAGTCTGATGCAACAGGAGAATGTGGACACTGAGTGACATGACTTCCTATTTTTTCTTTCTTTTTCTGTTTGTGTCTTTAAATCCAGTCTGAACTGTAGAAGACTAGAAGAAAGAAGCTGCTGTGCAGATTAGAAAGTATGTGGTTCATTTCATATGTGACTGATTTTCACATTTTTAGGTAGTTTCTTACCTACAAATTGTGCTGGGACTGACAAGTTCTGCATCTGCTGGAGTGACATTTTAAATCTCATTTGGGAGATGCCTTGCTCATTTCTACTGTGTTATGTCATGCTCTTACAATGTGCATTTGGGGTTTTTAGTAAACACTGTTTTCCTAAGAGCTATGGAATAATTCTTTAGTTTTAAATTATGCACCTGCTGGCATCATATTAAGGTCAGAAAGCTATGCTCTTGCTATCTCTTGCTCATAAAATATTCAGATTCAATTAAATGACAACAGTGATCAAGGTGGAAAGGAGGGTCTGTGTGTTACTACAGCTCAAGGGTAATGATAATTGTCACCTTTAAAGTTGCACAGTGATATTTCATTTTAAAAATAATGGGATTTCTACAACGCTCGTCATGAGATTTGAGGTTGCTTCTGCTTTGTGTTCTTTTCTTTCCCTGAAATGCAAAACATCTGGTCTAAAAAGCACACACCAACATGTCAGATGAAGATTTATAGAATTATGGTGATTAGAAAGGAAAAGTGTTTCACAATAAACTGACACATCTGCCATAAGTCAATGTTTACTTACAGGCAGCTTTTGATGTCTTATAGAAACATAGATTGTTGGTCTTCCTCTGCCTCCTTTTTGACTGAAATCAATATTGAAAAAATAAAAAGAAAATAAATTGCAGTTGTGCATTCTCTTTCAAGGCATTGTTGCATTGGTTCTAGGTAGCAATAAAGGAAATTACGAAATTTTACTATTTTTTTCAATATTGATCTATCTAGGCTACATCTGTTCTTTCTGTGGTCAGTTTTTAGCTGTCAATAAGACATTGTTCCTATAGCTGCATTTGATTGCTTTGTGTATACAGCTGGGCTTGTTTAAACCACGTTGGCATGCACTACATATCTGTAGAAATTAGATTTTGCCTTTAAATTAACCAGAAAATCTGTTCTACCCCTCATTCTATAATCCATGTTTTCAATGGATAGAAGCATTTATTTTGGCACAAGTATAGAATCTGCTTTCAACACAAACTGCATTAGCAATTGCATTGCATCAGATTTTAGTAAGGAAGAAAAGTCAGTTGTGAATCTTGATTTTAATTTTGTTGTCTTTCTTTTGTTTAGAAAACATGTCAGGTTAAAACAAAAAGAGAATGATGATAATAACATTCCTTGGTAAAATACATGTAAACATTCTGCTTTTTGAAGAGGGGTGTTTTTCCTCTTTCTCAGAACAGAAGAGTTTCTCAGTTAAAAAAAGATACAACCTCCCCCATATGTTGTTGAGTATCTCGCTTGAAATAATTGAATAGACTGGATGCTTAAATTGTCCTAGCTTGGCCTAAAGTCTGGAGTAATTTCTGTTCAAGCTGTCCCTGCTGGGCAGGGTAGAGTATTACAGAATGCAATGACAGATTTCATGAAAAGCATGTTTGCTGAATACTCACCTCCTAGTTACACTTCCCGAGAATATTTAAAAAAATATATAGGGGAAACATTCAATAACTTCAACAGAAACTCTAAAAATACGCTTACTTATATCCTTGAAATTGATGTGTATAAGACACACAGAGTTCTGAAAATCAGAATATGTTAGCCAGCTTTTGGATATGTCATGATTTTGTGTGCCCCACCATACACCTGTCAAACTTCCCTAAAATCCCTTTTGAACTTCAAAATATTACATCTCTCTGAAAGCATATGTCTCCCCTGTATGCACTCTAATATTATCATAAAATTTGTAGTGAGATAATCTGCAGGTTTTTGCATCTTTTGTTCATCTGAGGAAGCTGTCCAATGGATTAAAGACAAGAGAACTGATAGACCTGCAGACAAAAAAACCAGTGTGATTGGACATTCTTTGCATGAAATCAGACAACATGCAGCTGGTTTATCAAGGGTATAATTCAGTTACTAAGGAGAGAAAACAGTGCTATAAGATGTTGTACTCTGAAAATATCAGAAAAGAAATTGTGTGTGAAGTTGTGAATGCAGTCTGGAGAAAAGTGTAGGTAGCACGTGGAAAAGCAAAAGCAGAATAAAAATGCACACACTTTAATGTAGTGGTTGTACTTTTAAAATTTCCAGGCATTGGTTTGCCAAAGATTCCATACCAAAGGATTAAATGTATTGGTTTACTTGAGAACACCCAATTTAGCCTAAGGAAAAATGGGTCATAGATTACTGCTTTTCCAAGAATGACTTTGAAGAATTTTAATGTAAGAGTAGACAGGAAAGGACTGACTAGCCATCATAAAATACCTTTAAGTTTTGAACTTGGTATAAGAAAATATGAACAAGTTTAATGCACTGAGTACTGTTGCTGCAATAAAAAAAGGCAAGAACATTGGATTGTATTGCTAGAGGGCACACAGTATAAATCAAAGTAGTTGATACCATATCCATGTAAGCTATAAATTGAACATTACTTAGAATGGTGTATATAGTTCTGTCACTATATTTCAGCAAGGGTATAACTGTGCCTGACGAGAGACAGTATATTATATTAAATCAACCAGTAGACTAAAGTCATGTGCTAAAGATTTATATAATAATTAGAATTACAGACAAAAAAAAACCTTTACTAAGATTCTTTAATTAAAGATCATTTATTGGCTAGTCCTACAAATGAGCTGTTTTCACAGCAACTGTGAAACCTAGTTCAAGTTAAATTTGCACTTTTGTTAAATATGAAGACTCCAAGTCTACTATTTACCAGACCATATTAAAAGACAGAATTCAGACTCTCAGCAGTCATCAGTTTTATGACACATGCCTTGGGGAAGTTAGCCCAGCTCAATAAAATCCAGCACTGTAGTCCAGGCAATGGGTGTGATCACAGAACCAGTGACAGACCCAAACCTAAATGACAGTGCAGACCTGTGGCAAGGATCCTTATAGGGTATCTCAGGATAGTATGCAATTGATGGAATGGGATGTTCTACATAATTTTACAATATACACACCTATCCTTCCTAGGAAAATAGACTTAAGTAGGTTTGTTATAACTTGAAGGCAAAAAAAAAACAGTGTTAGTCTTGTTTTGTACTTGGAAAGAAAGTCTTCAAATAGGGTGTCACGAATACTATATTCACTGTTTTGAGGAGAAAGTTTCTATATATGAGAAAAAAGAACTGGGTTTTTACTCTCCCTTGCCAATGAACATCAAGATGTTTTGATGTCTTCTGTTTATTATGTTTTTGTTCGGGGAATCTGAAGCTGAAATTCACTTCTATATTATCTTATTTTTGAAAAAAATTATTTCATTCCCTGATCCATCAAGTAAAGCACACAACACTGGATTAATTTAGATTAAGAGAAACAACAGGGAAAAAAAAAATACAAAGAGAAAACTTCAATGAGACAACAGTGTGAGTGAGTTTTCTATAGAGATGATAGTATTGTTTCCAATCAAAGTAGAATAAGAACTTTATCTGGAAGGGAAGTTCTGAAATTTAAGAGTGTAATACATAAACAAGTGTTATTTTACAACATGAACTGCACATTTACATTTGGCATTTTATTCTTGTTGGCTTGAGTAACAGTGAATGAACTGGTCCACATTATCCATCTTTATATTTTCTTTTTCTCTTGAAAATAATTTAAGAATGCAAGTAGTAGGAGAAGTGCATAGACTTGTAAAATTTGTAAAGAGATGCAGAAAAAGGGTAATAGCTTATGTTGCATCCCAGTGACACTGATAATGACCTTTTTTTCCCTTAAATCTGTCACTTTCCATCTACTTGTTAACAGTTAAACATATGGCTTTCCTATTGTGGGACTTCTACTTTTAAGTACAAGACCATTTTCAAGCATCTCCTGCCTTCTTTTAGTCGTGGCAACAGGAAAAATAATAATTTCTATGTGCCATTTGAGTCATAACTAATGTGATATGAATAACTAAGTGATACGAAACAAAGTGTTAAAGTAAATCTTAGAATCACATGGGAAACAGGCACACACTGTAGAGGTTCTTTTTCCTTTTCTATAGGTTCTTTCACCAAGATATAGTTTTATTACATTCCTGCAGTGTTACTGCTTCTCTCAACTGACATGAAATCTATTCTCATAGGAACTTGGCAAATAATATTATAAAAGACAAGTTCTTATGGCACAGGTATCTTAGAATACATGTACAAAATCATGACTTTACACAAAGGGCTTGCTGCAGCCTTCCAAAAGACACTGATCTAGCATGCTGTTTTCAGTGTGATATTTTAGATGATTGAAATATTCATGTGAAGTATTAGAAGGGGTCCCACAACTGGGAGTACCAGGCTTTTCTGATCACCGTCTTGAATTTATTCATTTCTATTTTGTATGAGACTGATGTCACAGGGTAGATATTTTTCCCAGGATATTAATGCTTAAAAGGAATAAAATAGACAGCAGACATATACAAATGCATTGTTTTACCAGCAGGAAAGTCCTTACAGTAAAATGACAAGGAAAATAGTCTGATGTTAAAACAGAAACCCTGAATAACTGACAAATAATTACTTTGCTCACAATAATACTGTTTGCTGTATTATGTGCTCTTGATTTCAGCCTTCTTAAAAAATTTTGAGTCGCTGTCATATAGCAGTAACATCTGCACATTCCTATGGGTTCTTGGTAAATTTTTAGTAACCTTAAAAAAAAAGAATCCATTTGTGCAGTGCATTGCAGACATTGTGTGGAACGTATAAATGTACTATATGTGTCTGGTCTTTTTCACAAGTCTCACCCTCTTGTAACAATTAAGCTCTTTGCAAAGCTGCAGCGAATCTCAGAACTAGATACAATACACTTGCAATCTAACTGTGAAGCAAATAATAGAACCTTATTTTCTAGGGACATTTTGAAAGAATTCTTATTCTTTCTCTTGACCTGTCTTTCTGCAGCCTTGGCCTACAGTGTCCAGCACTGAACTGAGGTCAGTGTTTAACTACCAGGTATGTACAGCTTGCAAATTGCAGCATCTAAACCATTCATGAAGCTGTACTCTACACCAAATAAACTGATAATAACCATTAAGCAGTAACAATTATATTTAATTTTTTCTAATATTATTATTTTTTTTTTAAGTAATTGAAGGAATTAAATTTTTGTCAAAAAAAAAGAATCTGATTTAAAATTTATAAACTTTTTCAGTTGCTGTAACTTAAAAAAGACTATGAAATATCTTTTATCCTTATTTTTTTTTCACAAAAAAAAAAAGCAAGAAAAACTATAGATATCTTACTTTCACTTTAAGGAAAAATCATGAAATGTGAATCTGAGCTGAAGGATGAAGAACTTAATTTCCACTGTAAGCTACTAAAAATAAGTGTTTCATGATCAAAATGTCACATCCACTGTAATCTTAACTTAATTCAATCGTATAATCACCACATCAAGGTTATTGTAAAGACCAAAATGTTCTATGCCCTATATAGGTTGATAAGGTTTTTGTAGCCAAGATGAGCAGTGATTCCTTGCTGCTCTAGGACATTCTATGGCTTGTATCATGCAGGAGTTTAGATTAGATTGTTTTAATGATTCCTTAAAGAATATGACTGACAAAATTATGATACATTTTTCACTGTCTCAATGAAATTATCTGCAGAATTCTTGAGCTTTTTTCTAGAATCCACTGATAGCATCTTCAATCAGTAATATCTGACACCTTATATGAGACAGCAAAATAATGTACAATAGTTTGTGAATATTCACCTGCCATTTCTCAGAAAACACACTTTCCAAAGCACAGAAATATTACACTATGATTCCAGTCTGTACTTCATGAAGATTTTCTGTATTTCTTCGGTGAATATTTGATGTCACTTTTTTATTGTAGCCTTTTAAAAGACTCCCTTTATGACTTTTTCAATTGCATGTGGTCTCCAATCCTTAAATCTTATTACCATATTTATTGAAAGAAATCAAATCCAAACAAACAATTAGAAATAGAAGTAAACTGAGAGGTTACTGCTGTATCTGTAGATTTCAGTTCCCCAAACAATCATCATTCAAGCTCGTAAGACTTTCTTGGATCCAAATTCTACCAACTGGCCCCTTATGTCTAACAACGCATTTGGGAAAAATTAATTTTTATGAGAGCTTCATTTTCTTTCTTATAAAAAGCCTCCAAGACACATAAAAAGCATCTGAGAGCCTCTATAAACATCATTACCCAAGAGAGGCAGGTACTTATAGCTCACATATAATGAAATATCCACCTCTCTTGAGCAATTGTACGTATACCAAAATGTTTACTGGTAATTGGGAAACCTGAGCCACCACCTATCCAAACTATTGGTTTTTTGTTTGGTACATGACAAAGTTACCTGGAAAAAAAATGATTGCCAAGGATTACACAGAATATTCTTTCATCATCATACATTGCAGAAGCAGGATGGAGGAAAAACACAGAAGAAGGGAGATGAAAGGAGAATTGCAAAGGAAGCCAGACTTCTAAAATGAGCTCTGTGATCTCTCTTTCTCTCAAATGGGTGTCTTCCCCCCTGACTAGCTCAATGTTATATTAAGTAACAACTATGTGACATTTACTACATCCTCTATGCAGATAAAGGCAAAGAAAGCACTGTACTACCCATTAGGATGAATCAGCTTATCAAATAAAAAAACAACTCCAATTTTCATCTACAGCTTGAAGCAAAGCAAACTTTTTTGAGGGCTGTGTATACGTCTGCATGTATATATACCTATATATATCAGAATATATATATATACAAATATAAGTCTTCTGAAAAATCTGTGAAGGCTAATGTTACAGTTTTTATGCTTATCTTCACTAGTGTCCCTTTTCTTTTAATCTGACTAGGACAGAGATGTCTTCAGTCAATAACCTCATTCATCACAGGTGACAATTGTAACAGCAGTTTTGATGGGAACATTTAAGTCATAAAAGGATGCCTTCAAGCACTCCCGAAGCCTTCTGGGCTATTTTCACAAAACACCTCATCAGTATTAATGTAGCATTAAGTATAGATGTCTTTTCCAGATAACCGCAATGAAAAATTACCTGAAGGTTTGCCCCTACTCTTGCAGTTGTCTGCCTCCCTTACTTTATCTGGTCACATTGGATAGAGGTGGATTTTGGCTATGCACCTTAGATAACAAGTGTGAAGAGACCACACCATTCCGAGATGAAGACAAGGTGGTGGCACAGTCGTGTGACTTTTCTCCCTTCCTTGTGACATCAGGAAATATTTGCCAGCAGCTGCTTATCCTCGGGCCCCACTCCTACCCATTTCAGCAAAGCAAGGTATATTAGTCACCATTGCTCATTTTCCTCAGGGTGAAATATTTGTATTCCTATGAGTCTGAAGTGTCTCTTGTGTAATTACTTTTTTTGCCTGCTCTTTTAGTAGCCTTTCTGCTATGGCTGGTGGGTTACTTACAACTGTCGGTATTGTACAGAACATCCATTTGACAGTGGTGTGAATCATTTGTCTTTCATGGCATGATCTTTGGCAGTGATTTTAATTACAGATCCTTCTACAGCGCATACAGTCCATTGAGATTAAAGAGAACATGAGAGAGAAAACTGACTCATAGCTAGTAATGAGGAATTAAGATCTCAGCCTACCATGCTCTGCCATTTTACTTCTCTGTAGTTTTATACTGCTGTATGTCAAGGAAGTGCCAAGTTTCTTTCCAGATAAAATAAACTGGTATAGAACATCTCCCAGGAATTCGTTCTGTTACATCTGTGCTGTAGCCTATAAAGGGCTAGAGTACTGGCTTGAGCTTTACTAAGTGATTATTGTGTGAATACTGTTTAATTGTGAACAGACTACCAAACTCCATGTCAGTCTTTCTAACCTGCACTCCACAGACAGTATTTGAACACATTTCAAGGATTGTTTAAATCAAAGACTGTTTCAAATAAGCAACCACCCTCTTTTGAAGGGGAAGTTAGTTTTTCAGTGATGACAGAACTGTTGCATTTCATACTTCCCCTCAGGACCAAAGAATGGACTGCTGCTCTTTTCCTTTGGTCCACTTGTCTGCTGGAGTGTCATGTATTTCATATGACAAATTAAGGCATTTGGCTCCAAGAATAATGCCCACAATGTAAGTGGAAAAGCTCCATTGCTATTCAAGAGGCATCCTTAGATGCCCTCAGACACTGCTGCCCTTTTTCATCTACTCAGTTCCTCCCTGTGGTCATGCACAATGCACTACACCTAAGTTACTCTGATCCTTTTCTTCTGACCCATAAAAATAGAGGTCTTCTATGCTGAGCAATTGCATCATCCTCCTCAGTGCATAGAAGGATCTGTATTCAGTCTCCAGGCCTGCAAGGAGAAGGACCCAGGTCTTTCTAGAACATAGCTTTCTTCTTTCTAGAACATAGCTTTCTTCTCACTTGTAATAAACTTAAAGTTATTTGGTGGTTTGAATTCTCTTCAGGCTTTTTTTTTTTCTGCAAAAATATACATGTATGTTAGTAAAAAGCTCCTGGCCATAAACAAACGTCTCTCTCTCTCTCTCTCTCTCTCTCTCTCTCTCTCTCTCTCTCTCTCTCTCTCTCTCTCTCTCTCTCTCTCTCCAGGCACTGATGCATAAATCCAATTATCTTTCATTCAGTCCTTCACTTGACTTTTCCTCATCTCATTTCTAAAGATCCCAGCTGTGCTAGTTTATTGTAAATGCATCCAGCATCAGAACCAGTAACCATTTTACAAACTGCTGGAACACCTACAAATTTACTCTTATGTAGGCGTCAACTGGTTAACTTACCTAGTGTCAATAAATACTTCTTGAATTTCATTTTCTTGAAGAACATTCACAAAGGAAAAAGTGAAGCTAGAAGGATCTCTAGTAATCAGCCAACACAAATATTTTACCATTTTACATTTCTTTTATTTTTTTTTCTTTTATAAGAGAATATAAATGAAACAGGAAAAGAAGATATAAACTGATGTCACAGAATCCTTCAACTTGTAAATACAGAACCACAGTAGGCATGGGGGTTTTTGTTTTTTTTTTTCAGTTCTGCTAGAGGGAAGCTTGAAACCTAATTTTTCAAGAGACATTACATGGTAATGTGTCTTGCATCTGCTAGGAGACAGAATCAACTCCGTTGACTCTAATTTGAGCTTTTTTTAAAATTTTTTTTACAGATGAGATAATCTTGCTACCTGTTCCTCATAGATCTGGTAGTACTTTCTTCCTAGTTAGTGAATAAAATTGGCATTTTCATTAAATGAGAATTTCTTATCCTTGCAATCTCAGCAGTGCTGTCTTTAGAGTCAGAGGAATGGTAAATCTATCTCATTAGCAGTGGCATTAGGATATAATCAAACACAGTTGAAGTGAATCTCTTGTCTTTGGAACTTCAAGTCTACTTATAACAGTTTTCCAGGAAAACATGTACATTATTTTTATAAAACATTAGGATAAGTTGCCAAATTAACTAGTTGAAAAAAAGAGCTTAGAAAGCTCTATTAGCTATTTATTATTTATATACATATATATGCGTGTTTCTTGTTGACTTTGGTTTGGTTTTTGCTTTTTTTGTTTAGTTGGTTTGTTTTGCTTTTTGAGAAGTAGGAGATGTTCAGGGACATCTATTTAAGGTAAATAATGCAAAGAAACTTCTTCAACAAGCCAGCAATTAGCTATACTCAGAGGGAGGATAGCTCATAGCCCTCTAGCACTGTCCCCAGAGTTGTATCAGTTCTTCAACCAAATGAAAGCATTGAGGAGGGAGAGATGAGAGAAAGCTGGGCCGCCACAAGCACTTTCCTGTGTTTAGCAATAAATTGACAACTTTCTAAACTTACAGTGCTTAGCAACATAACCAGTCACTGGAAAAATTAAGTATTACTGACAGGGCATAGCCTCATGTAGGATAATGAGGACCAAGAGAGGAGACATTCCTTCCTATAGAAAACAGTTCCTGGGGTTTGAAGGCATTTCCCTGAGTCACTACTGTTATTCTAGTGAGGATGATAAAAAGCCAGTCGGGGCTGGAAATCCCCTTAAGGGTGAAGGCAGCAGGCATGGTCATACTGGAGAGGACTGTTGCTGCCTGTTCTGGGCTTCCCCTCCCCCTCCCAAAGACGCGCTCCTGCCCATGTGCTCCGAGCTCCTTTGTTCCAAGCGCGGGCAAAACCAAATGTAACTCAAACTCCTCAGCAGTGTCTGATTGGCCGCTCACCCCGGGTCCGCCCCCAGTCCTCCCCTTTCCCCTTCTCTGAATAAAGGATACTCGAGGAGAGGCTCCGCCCTCTCTCGGCTCAGCTTTTCCTGTGAACATCTGTAGTTGTCTCTCTCCTTTTTTAAGGCTTCTAACTGCAGGGAATTGAGCGGGCAGGGAGCTATATTTCTCCCTCTTTGCTTCTGCTGATGGTATTTACTCTGCAGCTGATACAGCTACCGATTTTAGAGCTATTAAAGTGCTAGATCGCCTGTGCTGCCTCTCTGGGTTGCTCGAGGCTTTCTAAGGCATTGAAATACAAGCGCTACCCGGTATAAAGCTGAAAAGATACCATCCACAGAGGACAAAGAACAAAGATGCCACCATAGGGAAATGGCAATGAGACTCTGGATCTGTGTTTTGAAAGTTTGATGTTGTAGCTCTTAAGCAGATTGTTTTCAAAACAAGCTTCACTGTCTACAGACCAGTTATTCCTCCTTTCTTTGCCATGGTAGGTTAGCTTTCAGACTCATTTTAAGAGCAGCTTCAATTTTCCCAGAAAGTTAGCTTGACAGTCTGCAAACATTTGGAAGCGTGACTATTATTACTGACTTGAACAAACACCAGGATTTAAAGTTCCATGGGTTCCCGTTTTACCAAAAAAGTTCCAAAGTAAGAATAATTTACCTTAGAAATAGACCGGCAGATGTAATGAGAGACATCTGTGTTTCAGAAATGTGGCTGCTTTGGGGATTTTTTAAGTCAGCTTCTTTTGTAAGTGGACATGTCCATTCACAGAGAAAATTTCTCCAGAACAAAATTGTCAAAATATATAAAGACAAAAGATAAGTCATAGAGTTTCAGGTGCTGTCTCTGAACAAACATTATCAGGATCCCGAACACGTATTGCCAATAATGTATATGATTTTCTTAATTGCTCTAAGTATGTTTAATTCCAACACATACAAAAATAAGTTCCAAAACATCAAAAACTCCCACAAAATTGAAATCTTGTTTTCTTGCTATGTCTATTCACAACAGTCTTGTTTTTGGATCACTTCTAAGGTCTTTTTTAATTAATTCAAAACATGTAACTGAAATAATCCCCCATGAAATATTGAAATGGCATTTTACTTGCCAAAAAGGCATTTCCTTATCCTCATAGATTATTTTCAATGAATATTTATCACTTTCTCTAGAGTCAGTAAATTCCCCATACATCATTTTCATGCCATTCTTTATCTCAGAGAAGATGTAAAGTCCCTAGTTTTTCATTCAGTAGATAAGAAATAGATTTGCTTTCCTGCCTGTAGTCCAACATAGCACCCCTTTCTTTCATCCTGAATTTCCATTGGTACAATTAGTCCCCCAAGGTGCACACGAGGTGTGGAAAATTGAGTGAGCCCAACATGTCTAAATAAAACCTCTAACAGCATTTACTATGTTCCCCTTGGAGAAATTGCTGTGTTTCTGAACATTCCTCATCAAAGGCAAATAAAAAAGGAGAATCTATTGGAGATGTGAAGATCTACTGAAGTGGTTTGGATATTACTACCTATTTCTGCTTCTACTTTGCCTACCTCTTACTAATCTCCATAATCTAATGAGCTCACTGTAATTAAGTTGTAGGAAGCAGAAAAGCCATAAAACAGTTTTAGTAGAGAATAAAATTATTTGTGTAGGCACAATTCATGAATCCATGTTTGTACAATATCAGATTTAATAAGATATGTGGAATTGAATTCTAGGTTTCTTGCTTGAATAGAGAAATCTGTTGAAGTGATGATAAAACAAAGCAGGTATTCCACGAACCTTTACTTAGGGATGACTTTTCTGTAGCCATACTTTTGCCTTACAGCCTATTACATCTTTGACCTGATCTACAAATTGCCAAGTGCTGCAGACATAGAGGTGTTTAATAGATGACCAGATGCTCATCGTTGCACTGACTGAGGGTTGGTATATGGGAAACAGTGTCCAATTCCATATTTGCAATTGATTGTGGACCCCAAAATTTGTATTCATATATTTAATTACTGCTGTAAAGCAGCTGATGAGAAATACTGAAGCTGTCATTTAATTCATAATTAATGACACTGACCTTTCCCACGTACAACTTATTTATGCACAAAACCTAAAAATAAGATATATTTAGTTTTTAAGTTTTATTGTCTTAATTATTCTGACCTATGGATTCTGAGCATACACTCCAGAATAAGAAGACAAGATTTAAGGCTTAACTTTTTTTTTCTTATAGTCTATATCACTAAAACAGAGTGAATACTCCTTATGGACATAGTATTTTGAAGAAATTCAGATCATCTGGGCTTTAAGATGTTCCTTTTTAAAGAATATACCTTAAGCACTGCATATTGGGTTTGTATGGACAGCTTTTCATAGCATGGGGGCTACAGGGGTGACTTCTGTGAGAAGCTGCCAGAAGCTTCCTCCAAGTCCAGCAGAGCCAATGTCAGGTGTTTCCAAGACAGAGGTACCACTGACCAAGGCTGGGCCCATCAGAAATGGCGGTAATGCCTCTGTTATAACATATTTCAGAAGGAAAAAAAATAAATAGCAGGTGGATGCCTGACAGGAGGCATCCTGTGAACTTGTGGGAATCCCATGCTGGAACAGGCTCCTGGCAAGGACCTGTAGACCCATGAAGAAAGGAGCCCACCCTGGAGCAGGTTTCCCAGTAGGATTTGTGGGGGATCCATGCTGGAGCAGGCTGCGCCTGAAGGAGTGCACCCCATGGAAGAGTGACCCACACTGGAGCAGTCTCTGGAGAACTGTTGCTGTGGGACAGACTCACACTGGAGAAGTTCATGGAGGACTGTCTCCTGTGGGCTGGACCCTGTGTTGGAGCAGGGGAGAGGCCCCTCTCCCTGAGCAGAGGGAGAAACAGCATGTGATAAACTGACCATAACCCCCATTCCCTACCTCCTTGTGTCACTAGGGTAGGAGATAGAGCTGGGAAGGAGGGAGGGGTGGAGGGAAGGTGTTTTTAAGGTCTTATTTTGCTTCTCATTATCCTACTCTGATTTTGTTAGTGATAAATTCAAATAATGGCCTAAATTCAAGCCTGTTTTTCCTGTGATGGTGTCTGATGAGTGTTCTCTCCTTGTCCTTGTCTCAACTCATGAATCCTTTGTTATATTTTCTCTCCTCTGCCCAGCGGCAGAGGGGAGTGATAGAAAGGCTTTGGTGGGTGCCAGGGCCAACCTACTACATACTGAAATAACTATTTGTAAATGTCAAGTGATAACGAGAATATGGATTGGATAGGTTCTTACACCCCTCATATCAAAGATACTTCTTATCTCAAAGAAATTGACCTATATATGTTTCTTTCTGCTAAAAAATCTTAGATTGCCCCAGTATTTCATATTACTACTGACCATTGACTATTTTCTTTTAAATTTATTCTTATTTAGACATTATTAAAACCCAAGTTTTTCTATAGATGTTGAAATCTACCACTTCTGTTATTTCTATGAATTTAGAAACTAGCTGCACATAGGACTATATGTACTTTCATGTAACTATGTGAAATAGGAAGTGAAGGAAGCTTGCTTAATATTGGCAATCTATAATTTAACATTTGGTCTTTCTAGATATTTGCATTTTATTTAGAGTCAACGCAGAATCAGACATCTCCAGATGCTGAATCACCTTCAGTATCTCAGACATATGTTTTTGAATTAAACTAATTACTCTCTGAAACGCATGGTCTTAATGGTGTTCTGATGCCTAACATCTGAATAAATCAATGAGAGGTGGGCACGTAGATACCTTTCAGGATCTAAATCTTGAAAGCCTTTGACCCCTATGAAGTTGGTAAGATCAAAACATTTTTTTAGGTCCTTTGAGAACATAGTCCCAGATCATGACAATAAAGCATGCAAAATTCTGAACAATAACTTAAATAGCTGAAATGCAACATTTATATAAACACACACACACAAACAGCCAACCTAGAGATTTTGTTTCCTTCTTGTTGTATACAATCCTACAAGGATTAGCAAGCCTGAATAACTATATGTAACAGCTAGGTATAATAGCCCACTAAAATATTTACTAAAAACCGTACCTTTAGAACATGAATTACTCTTTTTGAAAGCACTTGAAAGGGAAATTTTTACATTGAAACATTTGGGGTGCAGAATGTTTGCCAGACATCACCTATGAAAATAAGAGATGCAAAGAATAACAATTTTTAAAAAGTAACTTACAGCAACTACCGGGAAAATTACTTAAGTATCTTCTAAACAATGGGAAAGTATATGTCAGCTTCATGTACAGACATGCAAGCAAATTCATCTCTGAAAACACTTGAGTGTAGAGTCCTTTGAAAGGATACACTGGAGCAAATGTCTGTATGCAGACAATCCTTCTCCTTCATGTTTGGTCATTTGACAAAGCAAAACTTTATTTATCAGTTTGTTTTGTAGGGACAATTCAGACTGTTAAGGAAAGATAAACTAAATGGGGGCAAGTACTCATCTAAAGAGCAAAGGATCGATTTTTTATATTAAGTTTGATGGCTCATTTACCCCAGCTCTACCACCCTTGATAAAGTTAAATATGAAGTACGGAAAGCATGTCTAGGGCAAACAGATGTAAAAGGACTCAGGCAAAGAATTACTGTAGTCATGAAATAAATAAGACTAGAAAAAACAAAACCAAGTCTAATTTGTGTTGGACTACCTTTTTTTTTTTTTATCATAATTATGTGCCTAGTGCACAGCTTGTAGACACGATCACCACAAAGACATGTAACTTTTCGGGTTCTTCTGGCCTAAGTCTGATGTAAACTCTTCTAGAAGAAAGCTGAATTAAGTAAATGATGATTACAGTGGTTTATATTTTCTTTTTAATATATGAAAACATTTATATTAACTTCTTGTAAAACTTCTAGGGCTAATATTCCTGTCAATGGAAGTTCTGAATCATAACAAAATGGAAGAATAAGCCTCAAATTGGTTACATGAATTGCCTGAAAATGCTAAAATCTGATCTATTCAAAAGCTATTCTTCTGAGAGATCTTGCACTAAATTTGGCCAACACCTCTTATCCTTAGGCATCTTTGAGCAGAAGAAAGCAGACTTACACACCAAAAGCAAAATAACCACACATTAAGGACATCAAATATTAATGGAAAAACACATTAAGCATTCATGAAATGACAAGTTATAAGATTACTTCTGTGGTTGGTATTGCAAATATTTTCTTATCTTTATGTTCAGAGTTATATCAGTCTATGTATTTATATCTTTCCTTACTAGTGTGATAGAGGAGAAATACAGAAGCTAACACTCATGGGAAATCTGCCTCATGGTATTCCATTGAAACGGATGAATGACTAATTGTTTAAACCTGTTTCTGGGTTCAGATTCTTGCTTTTAATTCAGGCCTATCTGAGAACAGCTCTTTCTTTTAAGCAAGGTTTTGTGCATAACTCAGGAGTGGAGATCACAGGAGGTGGCAACAGTTTAAACACACATCTCCACAGCCAGCACACATAGAAAGAAAGCTTCCTTTAAACACTACTAGTCCTGGTAGACCAGAAGGGTTTTCTCAGGTCCTGGATGACAGTTACTTGCAGGAAAGGAAGCCTTAGGACAATGCTAATTCTAAATGACAGAAAATCTGGTTGCTACATAACTTGTCTGAACTGTGAGAGACCCACACATGGTCAATGTTTAAATTTAGGCTGAACACAAAAGGAGTATGAAGGTGTATCCCACTCAAGTGTCTGATCATTTAGCTATAGTCTATTATAGCATTGATTTTTTCCCTATTACACTCTTCCTCAGTTTTCTGGTGAAACTCAGTTTGTCTTTCCCTCATGAGCACAGCACTGAGTTGAAGATCTTCAGAAAGATTTTCTGGGCACACAACAACCCTTTCCATCTTACTTGGATTAGGTTTTAGACAGATCCTTTTCATACAGGTATTAAACCTGCTGGAGAGCCCACAGAGCTGCATGAGGGTGCTGTCTGCAGATAGTGGAAAATAAAGCTGGTTGTTATCTTCATAGGGCTGAAACTGGAGATCATGTTAATTTTATAAGCTCCCCAATTTTAGTATACACAGGACTCTACAGGTAAGTAAGATCAAGGTAAAGGATTAATTGCCTGGTGAGCCCTTTGAGATTGGTTTGAGGAGAGATGCCAGGATTTATTCAAATCTTTCCACTCTGGAGACATATTTAACAATATTTTTTTATTAAGTATGTATATTTGAGGCTTTCTCTATACATGCAGTCTTATATTTGGTACACCTAGAGAGTTCTCTGTTGAAATAAAAAAATTATATCATTGCCAGAAATATAAAGCAATGGATCTGTCTCCAGACCCTATGTCTATGATTTCAAATACTTGAAAAATATCAAAGTATAGTAGTGTAGACATTTGTCCACTGGCAACAGAGCAGAAGAAAAATGTTCATAAATCAAACAATTTTTTCTTCAAAGATAAAACTCTCCTTTTCAGACAGCTTAATCTGGTTGCTCCTATCCATTCACAGGGTCAGGTTTATTTGGGGCTGCTATTCCTCTATTGATGTAAAATGTGAACATTTTCCCCTATGGTGCTATAAAACACTCATTTTGCCTCTCCTATTAGGAACTTCAGCAGACACTAATTAACCCTCTGGAGAAAATGTTTATAAAAATAACAAGGAATTATTAGCAATGAAGCAGATTTCTTTTTTTCCCCCAACAAAAAAGTCAAACTGAGAGAGTGAATGCATTATTGTTAAATTGTGGAGTTAACTCACTGGTTGAAAATTTTAATGAGCTGAGACACATGACTAGAAAGGTTTTTGAAAGAGGCTGTGAGTGTGTGTGTGTGTGTGTGTGTGTGTGTGTGTGTGTGTGCGTGTCTTTCCAGATGAGAATCTCTCACTTCTGAGTAACAATTAGAGAACATATTCCAAAATGTATAGATTTTTTAAAACATTTTGAACTTTGTTATTTATGAAGAGCCATATGATTCCTAGGAGGGGCAAGACTTTTCACCTTCTAGTCACAAAACTATAGGTAGAGAAGAATCACTCTTATTAGGGATAATTTTTAACAAGGGGAACTTTATCTGTGCAGAGGCACAAGCATCCTAACAATAGCTTTGACTCAACACAGTTTTATGATAGCTTAGGGAGTTGATGAAAAGTCTTTGCCCTATTTTTTCCTGTGAAGAAGAAATAGATACATCTCAATTATTCTCCTTAATTTCTGTTTTCCTCATCTAATAATTTCTTTCTATATAAACTGCTTATAACTTTAATAAATGACAAATTTTCATACATAAAGTTTCAAGATTGAGACTTTAATAAATATTTTTCAGTTCTCTAAGATAGCAAATATTTAGACTATAAAGCTTTTCAGATTTGCTTTCTGCTGCCTCCAAAACAAATGTATCGGCCTTTAAGTTTCCACTTATTTTTACTGATTTCTGATCAATTTACTAATCTCTGTAGTACTTCCCACTTCCCACTGTGCTCTCCTTACAAAAAAGAAATAATTGAATCATATAACATCTCCAATAAATTAAAATTGGAATACATAATTTTTGAAAGTTATATGAATAAAACATATTTTAGCATTTCAGTCCCTCACAGGTGATAGGTGTTCCTTACCCAAAGTGATAAAATTTAATCCTGTCCTTTTCTAGCACTGAATAACAAGACAACCCTTAGATGTTTTGCAGTACTAAAAAAAATCCAGCAACACTTACCTCTAGTGTTTACTTTGCTTCACTATAACAGAAAATGACCATCTGCAAATTGCGTTCCCATGTTCTTGAATTTGGAGAGAATTTGGTCCTTATTATAAGATTGATAGCTTACTCTAAACAAGATAAATATTTCATTCCACTACACAAAAAATATGTAAACAAAGAAGGTTATACAAATCACTTTCTGAATGCTCAGGAGATCACAAACATGAATTGCTCCTTCTTACAGCCCTTGCCTTCTGTTTCTTTTAAGATGAACTATATACTCAAAATGATTACAGAAGCTTTGTAACAACTTCTTAGCTAAATCAGTGTCTTTTCTGGAAGGCAATGGAAAAACGTTAGCTATGTAATGTCCAAGTATCTTTTATATGTTCAAAGAGAAGAACTCAGTATTCATTGAGTACTATATATCTATACTACATGCTAATAGTTTTCCTAGGACAGAGTAGAAAAGGATTGACTGAAATGAAGAAAAAGCTTTCTTTCAAACAGTTTCTGTAAATAAAGTCAGACATATTCACAGAATATTATGAGCAGAAGAAAATGGCATGAAATTTCTTTGAGAATTGCATTTTTGTTTGAAGTGCTCTCTTGCATATTGTTTAAATACAACTTTATTTCTCATACAAAGTACTGAGAGCAGTGGGCTTGCTTCTATTCTGTCCTACATCCTGTGGGAGAGTAACGTGCAGAGCCTTAACTCCATCATTCCCAAAATGCTAGGTCAATTTAGTTGAGCTACAATGGAATAAATACTGTTGCTGCTGCTGACTGGTGAAAATCACTTGTTACTTTCCTCCTGCTGAAAGAAACATGATTGAGGAATCAACTCTTGTAGCTATGTATATCTAAAAATTATGTGTTATAGAGGGAACACTCTCAATGCATCCAAAAAGACATCGAGGGACTCAATAGTGTAAAATACATATATCAGCTCAGCCCTATTGCTCTAGAAAAAAGAAAATAGATAAAATCCCCCTTTGGGATCCACTGCATATCCCACCTGATTTCCCACTTGTACATTTGGGAGACTAGAATATGAACGAGTTAATGCTAGATCCAGCCTAATTGTTAAGAATTAATCTAATTCTAGAAAATCTTATTTCTACATATGAAAGGAAAAAGACAACAGAAATAAGAATTAGAAAGCTGAATTTCATGCGTCCACATGGGATATGAATCTCAGATTCTAAAGATAACATCTCATCTCTTCTAACTGTAAGTTTCCTCCCTGTTTATTAGTAAACAGTAGACTTCAAAGAATGTTAAAGTCTGTAGCAGGGCATTTCCCCCACTACAAGAGCTTTTCTGTTGCTTCTTGGCTGATGAAATAACTCAGGGAATCTCACATGAGCCTTGCTGAAATAATCAAGGCAGTTTGCCTTGCAGTGAGTTATTTTGATGCCATGGGATTGATGCTTTCAGCTGGCAGCAAATATCTTGCTGTGGAAGCAAGATGTAGAAAGATAAGGTAGGATTTCTTACTGACAGAACCTCTACTTTACAAACTATAGAAGCTACACCAAACTTTCACAAAGCAGAAATCTTCTGCACATTCCCTGGAAATGTGGGGGGTTGTCTCTCCCCAGAGTTTGGAATGCCTGCTTTGTGGTTACTCATTCAGGGGTTGAGTGAAAGGACTCTGTGTACACTATCATCATTTTGATTACACTGACTCCTAATCCTAGCAAAGCAATAGTATAGAAATATATAGATATAGAAATTTAGAAATATATAGATATAGAAATATAGAAATATATAGCTTAATGTCATGCACTGTTTTATGTAATCTGCTAGTAGTTTTTTGTTTTATACTGTGTAGTAAGTAACTCTGTTTAAGGCCTTTTGTCTGTTATCTCCTGTGTATTATAGCTCACTTTATAATAGACCTGATCGGCCATTCTTAGAACTTGCAAGAGCAGTTTAGGTGCAGGCCACCTAAATTCAAGCTGCTGCCAAAAATCTGAGACTAAGGCAGGGCTTGTCTGAAGCTCCAACTCTATCCATAACAAAGTCATGAGAATCACATTTGTATATTAGAAATCATTATATTTTGCTACTATTTCTCTGCTTTGAGATGGCAACTTGTATGTGACTAAATCATTACTTTCTACAAGAATACCTAAACAAGAAATTAACACGAGATGGAGTCCATGACTTTGCAGTTATGCTTACAGCTACATAAGTGTGTAACTTCCTTCAATTGCCTGGATTAAATGGATACCCCATGGTTCTCTGTACTCTGAAATTTCTACGTTAGGATTAAGGAGCCCTTTGGAATGCTCTGCCAATTAAAAAACTCCAAGAAACAGGAAATTACTGTTTCCTTAAGACAGATAAATTCAGCTCTCACTCCATCACTGAAAGGTATTTTCCAATATAATATTATGCCTTTATTCACTTCTTCATCAAAATTTTCAATTTTTTTTTAAACAGCACAGGACACTGTGCAGGTTTCCACTGTCGATTCTCACCAACAGCTCATGCAGAGGAAAACCACCACTAGTTGCTTGTTCATACATCTAAGGCCTTATCATGACATCTGGTGCATCACACTCAAACTCAGACTTTGAGAGCTAGATGAGAGCTGTCAGTTTGGGAACCCATTTTGAAGTTCCTTTCAAAATGTCCTTTGGAAGCTCATGGTTTAATCATCTATCTGGCAGAACTATAGCAGAAAATGATCCTTTATCTCCAAACTCCAAATGACACGGATCACCTGAACTAGAAGTTCTAATTGACTGACTCTATGATGCTGCCAGAATGAATGTTGTGCTGTTTCTTGCCTTATTTGGCACAAAAACAAGAGGAAAATAGGTCTTCTGGAGCTGAGTCTTTTATATCACTTAATCCCAACAGAGACACTCTTCCTTGCTGAAGAGAGCAAAGTGCTTGTTAGGGACAATTCTTTGTGCCTAATTTCACAAGTTTACTGGACAATCTCCTTACTCTGACATACATTTCCTACACAGATCTTCAAATATTTGTCTGTTTTCTCTTGATTTTTTTTCCTGTGCTTTCTTTTTCAATTTTCATAACTCTACTATTGCTCTGGAAACTTTTATGCTCTTGCAAATTCACAGCTGTCCAGTTTCATTGATGAATATATATATCCTGTGCCCTGAATGTCTCCACCAAAGCCAGTACAAAAGTCATCACAAGCAACAATGGTATGAAGTAATCCACAGCTATGACAAAAATCTAAAGATGTAAGGATTTGTAGAGCACCCACAGACCACTGCATGGAACAAAAAAATCTCAGATTTTTGGCTATGAACTAGCAAGGTGTCATGCCTAAAACACCCACAAGAAAAATGATGACTTGTTTTCTTTAATTTCTGATATAAAAGAGTTGAAGGGTTTTTTTAATTCTAAGAAGGGTTTTCTTCAGTTGGACCACTTGCAACATAGTTCCAGTCAGAGTCAAAGAAAAACCTGCAGTTTGTACACGTCCTCATGACATAGTGAGTGCTGACTATTACAAGCACTGTTCATTCATACAGTCTTCATTTAACAGCCCTCACAAATTAGCTGTGTGTGTCCCCCACCCCTCCTGTAGGTAGTTGCTGCTGTTGGAATTATCACTCTGATCCATGTTTCATCCAGAGGTCTTCTATGAATTTCCCAGTTTTTGTTACACTGCTTCATTTAACAGCTTCTTAGTCTATCAGTTTTAGGGAAAGTCACCAGATAAACAACAGGTGAAACAGTCATTCTGCAAAACCAGAGAAAAAAAAAAGCATGCTTATTATGTTTTACCAATGCCCTTTGTTAATCACTCTTTTTTTTTTAAATTTGAATTTTACTTTTAATTGAAAAATATATCGGGTGTTAAATGCTTCACGTATACTGCATACAAATGAAATTTTTTTTAGTATGTTTTCCTCATACTTCTCTAGAAAAAACTTACTTCAATAATTCATAATTCATATCTTGCAACCAGCTCAATTTATGGCCTTTGATTTCAAAGTTCTTCATGAATAAGCTTCCTGCAGTCAGCTAATTAAAATAAAATAAAATAAAATAAAAAGTTATTGAGATCATATCAGAGTCGAGTAATTCCTTGTTCTTGTTAAAGCATAGTAACACCATATGACTATATTGTCATCTTTATTCCTAACACATACTTCAGGTTCAGCTGAATATTCTTTAAGAAGACACAATCAGTAAGAAGAAAATGATTTAGTTATGAAAGCTCATCAGTATATGGACTATTTTTTTTAAATGCAACCTAAAATATCCTGACTGAAATAATAGTGGCAAGAAAACATTTTGATTTGAAAAAAACCCAAATATTTATTTTAACCCTGAATGAAAAATCTCATACTGTCATCATAGAATAAAATTATTAGCTCCCGTTACATTATATACAGCTGAGTTCTCCAGTATAAATACCAGTAACTTCAACAAGATTGAATGGGAATCACAGGAGAGAGGAAGGAATAAATGAAAGTAGGTATTGACCATCTGACAGTGCAAAATCAGGTGACCATCAAAGGTGGGCTCTGGGGCTGAGTGGGAGAACGGGGAATAAAGCTGTATTAAATAGCTCAACTTTTTGCTTTCCCCTTACGTCATGTGCTTTCATAATTTATCAATTCATCATGAATATGATTTTATACGAGTAACAGAAATTGGTATGTAAAATCATTATTCATTGATGCTAAAAGGATTTGATAAGGAATCACAGCACAGTTCCATGGAAATCAGGAATTCAGGAATCTTAGTAGCTCCTTGAAATACTATGGCAAGAATGATATTGTAACTTCACTTGGCAAAGTATAAACACTCATAAGAAGGCAAAACTCTGTGCAGTTCTTTCTCCTCCCACCTCATCTCAAATAAAGTGTAGATTAGTCTTTGACAATCCTATACCATTCAGACCTAGGTGGGTAGTTGTTACATGCATTCCTTCATTCCATTTCTTTTCCTGGAAGTGAATTTAGTCCATCTTTCACTAGTGTCTTGATGATAATCCTGACCATCTTAAGCTTCTTAAATGCAACACAGCAAAAGCAGGAGTTCATTATCATTCCTTTCTGCCCTTTTCAGGGAATTTGCGTTGATTCCCTGTTACATTTGGCCATACTATTATCTTCTTTTTCTATCAAACCTTTAATCTTGGCATAATCCTTAGTCTTATACTGTCCTGGTTTCAGCTGGAATAGAGTTTATTTTCTTCCTAATAGCTGGTATAGCACCATTGTTACGATTTAGGATGAGAATAATGTTGATAATGCAGTGATGGCAGTTTTTGCTAACTGAGGGCAAAGTTGGCCAGGGGCCAATGCTCAGGAACTGTTTGGGCATCAGCTGGTGAGTGGTGAGCAATTGCATTGTGCATCACTTGTTTTGTATATTCTAACCTGATTATTTTTATATTATTGTCTTGACTGATATTATCATTGTTATTGTCATTATTTTCTTCCCTTTCTATTCATTAGACTGTCTTTGTCTCAACCCATAAGTTTTCTCACTTTTCCATCTCTCTCCCCCATCCCACTGCCAGCAGAGGAGTGAGTGAGCAGCTGTGTGTGGCTGTTGCCAGCCAAGGTTAAACTATGACATATGACAACAACATATTTACAGGCAATTTTATTTCAGTAAAAAGCCTTAGATTCAAGATCAGACCACTTAATTTGACTGGATTCAGTCTAACTTGACCACTGCCTTTTATTTTCTACTTGATGTACTATAACCTCCTTTTCTCATTTCTTTCAATATTCACTTTTGACTTTTCTAGTTTTTCAAAAGTTCTATTATTTTTTGTGTGATTTCATTTCATTGCAAGCAATACTCAATTTTCTTGTATTTTCAAAGCCATACATACCTTGTTTCATCTTAGTATCTGAGTGTGATTTATATTTTTGGTTTTCTACTATATTCCTTTCCAAAAATTTGAAATCGCAACTTTTCCAAACAGCAATAGATACCTTTACTCACAGCATTAAGTTCTGTCAAAATCAAGCATTGTGGTGAATGAAATACTGAAGGGAGGAATAATAGAGTTGTTTTATTTTCTGTCCTCTGTCTGGCTGTGGAGGGGAGTGAGTGAGCGGCTTTTGTGGGTGCCTGGCATCTGGCCAGGGTCAACCCACTACAATATCCCAGTATATTCCTTGTTGAGGATCAGTCTTGCATCTGACTCAACAAGGAAAATTACTGACAGATTTTTGACTGCAACACAGAATCACAGATTCATAGAATGGTTTGGGTTAGAGGGGATCTTAAAGACCATCTAGTTCCAATCCCCTTGCCATGAGCAGGGACACCTTCCTTTAGACCAGGTTGCACAAAGAGGCATCCAACCTGGCCTTGACCAGGCACTGGGGATCCAGAACTTCTCTGGGCATCTTATTCTAGGGCCTCATCACCCTCACAGTAAAGAATTTCTTCCCAAAATCTAATCTAAACCTACCTTCTTTCACTTCACAGCCATCACACCACATCCTATTTCTACCTGCCCTTGTAAAAAGTCATTCTCCAGCTTTCTTGTAGGTCCCTTTAATGTACTGGAAGGTGCTTTAAGGTTTCCTCGGAGCCTTCTCTCCTCCAGGCTGAACAGCTCTTAACCATCTCAGTCTTTTCTCACAGGAGAGGTGCTCCAGCCCTCTGATATGTTCATGGCCTTCCCCTGGACCTGCTCCAACAGGTCAATATCCTTCCTGTGTTGGGGGCTCCAGAGCTGGATGCTATATTCCAGGTGGGGGGGTCTCACCAGAGCAGAGCAGAGCAGAGAGGAAGACACATCTTCCTTGGCCTGCCGGTTGAGAACCAAGGTCCATCTTTGAAAAATGTTCTTACATAACTGGAAAACATTATGGCTATGTTTTGTGCTCCTTTCATGTCTCAGGACAAAACTGGCATCATACTTTACCTATGTAGACATTGATCCTTGTAAAGTTCTTCTCATAAACACCATGCTGAAGGCATTCGCAATGGAGTAGCATGAGTAGGTATATCTGATAAACAGAAATATCTTCTCAAAACACCCAGGAGTTCAAAGAAACTAGAGAAATATTAGCAGTCATCAAATACATGCTCATAAAGATATGTACCTACTGGATAATGTTAGATTCTTTTGCTTTTATTATTACTTTTAATAGTGATTAGTGTGGATTACTTCAAAACTTTGAGTAAATAACACAATAAAATTGCACATAATAAAATTACATAATATTTTTGTGATGAAAGATCCTTGTCACATATTGCAAAAAGACCTGTAATCTCTTCTGTAGTGTAAAAAAGGACATTTTTCAGCTAGAAAAGTCTTTTTTCATAATGCACCATCTCATTTTCCCATCATTCAGAGTACAGGTATGTTTTTACACTCCTAGTAATGGAAGAGAGAAAACCTATCTAAATCAACTACAGTCTCACCTGATCTTTGAAATGCATTTCAGTAGTATTTAGAAAATTACTGGTATACGAGACTACATTAATAATTTGGATACATACATTTATGGTTCATATTTTCTTGACTACTATTAAAAATACTAATGCCTGTTACAATGAGAATAGAATGATAAGAAATTTCATCTCAAGTAGGTCAACAAAAGACTGCAATGTGTGTCATCATAAAGTCTTAAATTTTGAGTCTAAGTCCTGTGGATTTCTTCTCCAAGATTTAAGGTATTTTGCTAATAAGCAGGAAAAAGGTACTGAGTTATCAAAGAGAAATATTTGTACCAAGCCAACATATTACTGCATAAATACCAATTTCTCTCATTCGTGTACATTAAATATGCTTTCTGGAGAAGGGTATAGTTAAAAACAGGAGGAGTAATCTTCATGAGGTGACTAATCTCTCTTCTTTCACATTTGAAAGAAATACAGTTAAATTTTGTTTTTAAACTGTATTTGAAAAGGGCAGAAGCACATTTCTGACCCTGTGAATGTTCTTTAAATTCTCTTTCTCTCCTACTGAAATCTCTTCAGGATAAAATATGAGGCAAAATAAGATCAGATGTAAATGCCATATACCTGTCATCATCATGAAACATTTCAGTTAATTGAATTTCTAATTCTGAGACACTCTATACTCCACTAAACATTGGGAGGGTTGGAGATGGAGAAGGGGGAGATTGTATGAAGTTGAACAGAATCATTCATCACTAAATCTTCATTCCAAATTAAGAGCACTTGAGAAGAACCATTCCAAAAGATCTTAACAAATTTTAGTTAAAATCAACACATTTCCAGTAAAATGCTTCTTGATTTTTCTTTTGCCTAAGTTGTCACTTAGCAGGACGAGATTGGTCAGGAGAGCTATTTTGCTTTATTTCTAAAGTCATTTTGAATAAAACAATTTAAGACATTACTAAAACAATTTAAGACATCACTAAACACTTAGAGTTTCCTTCCTGTCCCTGTCCAGTGTAGAATTTTGGTCACGCACTTTCAAAAATATGGGGTTTTGTGGTCATATTTCCAAAACTGGAAGAAAGACTGTGGTGTAATACTACATTTGTTATCCTACCAGCACTGGAACTTATATAAAAACATTGTGTTCTAGAGGTTTGAAGAATGAGCGTGTAGGCTTTACAAGGTACATTTACTCATTATGGTTCCTGCTATTTGTATGATATGTCCAGTTTACATTGCCTGGTAACTTTTCAGTTGTTAGACCATCCCTGGAGCCCAAAGTTCTAATCATAACAATACGGTCATCCTATTCGACTCCAATAATTTTGCTTAGAAACTGAAATATCCACAACCACATCTGAAATCTTTTGGAACAGCAATAAAATTGCAAATACAAACTTGCTCAAAAAATAAGAGTATAGCATTCAATATTGTAGGATTGCTACCTTTACAATCTTATTTGGAAGAAAGTGAAAACAAGGAGAATGTGTAACATCAAATGAAACCAATCAAACTGTCTTTACTAATATGTAAAGTTCTGGATCAGAAATATCCGCGAACTTACACAGTAAGCTGAAAAGATGATCCAATACACGTGTTTATATGCTAGTTGAGAGGGTTATAAAGCAGAAGTGGGAGAGAAACAAAATCATTCATCACATTTTTGCAGTTGCCATGGTTTAACCCCAGCCAGCCAACAGGTCCACACAGACACTGTCTTACTCCCCTACCAGCACAACTGGGGAGAGAATGGGAAGGGGAAAAGCTAGAAAACTTGTGGGTTGAGATAAATATAGTTTAATAGTGAAATCAAAAGCTGTGTATGCAAACAAAACAAACCAAGGAATTAATTCACTGCTTCCCATAGTCAGGCAGGTGTTCAGCCATTTCCAGGAGAGCAGGGCCCGATCACATGAAACGATTACTTGGGAAGACAAATGCCATCACCCTAAACAATCCCCCTGTCCTCCTCCTTCTGGCTAATTTATGGTCTAGAATATCCTTCTGGTCAGTTGGGGTCACCGGTCCTGGCTGTGTCTTCTCCCAACCTCCCATGCAACCCCAACCTCCTCATCAGCCTGGCAGTACAAAAAGCAGAAAGGGCCTTGGCTCTGTGTACGCCCTGCTCAGTAATAACAAAAACATCCCTGTATTATCATCACTGTGTTCAGCACAAATCCAAAACATATCCCTATACCAGCCACTGTCAAGAACATTAACTCTATCCCAGCCAAAACCAACACAGCAATATTGTGGGAAATCTGTGTGAAGAAATGTCTTTGGTGAGAGCAAGAGGGGAATTCAAACATCATAAGTCACATGGCAGGGAGATGTTTCCTTTCATAAAGCATAGTCTACACAGAGGAAGTGTGTTAAGAAGGTATAACTGGAAACTGAGGTAGGGAGCTACAGAAAGTAACATCCAAAGAAAAAAAAGGATTAAATACACATATTAAGCAAGTTCATTTCTCTGGTTATTTTTCTACACATGCTATTGACTCTTCTGAAAAAGCCTGATGCAGAAACGATCGAGTGCTTGGCATTTCCAAAAACATTTTTTGAAATAGAGATCACTAGAGAGCTGTGTAATAGGCAGAACTTCATTGGTGTTTTACCTACTAAAAGGTCAGCACTTCTTTTTCAAGCTTCTAATCTATTTCATGTCATTTTCAATTGGTGGTGTGGACTGATTGCTTACAGATATCCCGTTCCATAATAGTGTTCCTAGTGTACAGTCAGCTCAGAAGTTGGAACTAGCTGGGAATCTTGTCCTTGCTAGTAACTAGTAGATAAGTTGATTTAATTTGATAACAGTGTCCTAGGACAAAAAAGTATGCAATCTATTAAAAAATTCAAGTTGCAGCAAAAGGAATTAATATCAGACAAACAATTCTTGAATATAGAGAACAATAGGACTTAGACAGGTGTGCACATCTGCAGGGTTATGACTTTATTGGAATCACAGAGATGTGCTGGGATGGTTTCTATAACTGGAGTGTTGGAACAGAAGGAAACAGCCTCTGTGGGAAGGACACATAGCGAAGACAAGGAAGGTGTGTCGCCCTCTATGTCAGTGACCACCGGAGTGTATGGATATCTGTCCGGGGATAGAAGGGGAGAACAGAGAACTTATGGGTCAGGATTAAAGTGAGGGCAGGGACAGGTGACATTATAGTGAAGGTCTGCTACAGGCCACCTGACTAGGAAGATTGAGTGGATGAAGCCCTCTATAAACTTATAGGAGTGGCCTAACTTTCACAAGACATGGTTCTCATGGGAAACCTCAACCACCTTGATATTTGCTGAAGGTACAACACTGCCAAGCATATGCAATCCGGGAGATTCCTGGAATGTGTTGATGATAACTTCCTTCCCAAAAAGATAGAGGAGACAATAAGGAGAGGTTCTGTGCAGGACCTTATTCTCGCCAGGAAGTAGGGACTGGTAGAAATGTGAAGCTCAAGGGCAGCCTTGGCTGCAGCGACCGTGAAATGGTGGAGTCCAATATCCTCAGGACAGCAAGGATAGCATACAACAAGCTCAGTACCCTCGTCTTCAGTTGGTCCTCTTTGGGGATCTGTTTCATTGAGTACCATGAGATAGAGCCCTGGGGGAAAGACCAGCTCAAGAAAGCTAGTTAATATCCAAGGATTACCTCCACCATTGTATTTGAGAAGTTGTGGCGGTCTGGTATGAAGTTCCCACTGACTGGAAAAGGGGAAACATAACCCCCATTTTTAAAAGAAAAGAAAAAAATAACAAGAAGCCAAAGAATAAGCTCAGAAACTTCAAATTATATTTCTATTGTATATTCTGAATAATAAAGATGGCACAAAGGGAACTAAGGAGATGCTAGCACAAGCAGATTACAAATGAAAGAGAAAGCTGCTCTACCTCTCTAATTGAATTGTATACAACAATTTCTGTTCATGTATTCATACACTCATTATCACAGCTTAAGAGATTATACAATTTATTTAAATATCTGTTGATCTGTTGAACCAACTGCAGTGAAGATCTACCCAAAGAATTTAGTTGAATGGAATATTAATGGGAATATATTTCCTCAATTTATAGTTTATGTTTGCAGAGAGTAGCAGAGGGCTGTAGAGACATAAGCAGACATAGCTTTTTAATAGTGAATATGCAGGATGATAGTGTAAAAACAACATCCCTTTGTTTTCAGGGATATAAACCACATTTATAAAAATTCTGTATTATAAATTAGAGATCAGAATTACAAGATAGATAAATGTAAGAAAAAGAAATAAAGAGGGGACCACATTAAAAAACTTTAGGATTTGTGGGTTCTTGGTGTTGACTGTGAAAGGAATAGAAACCATTCTGTTCTACTGATTACATTGATTTGTAAAGCTAAATTCTTGAACATGTCCACTTTTGAATACTTACAAATGACATCGAAGTTGTATGACCTTTCTCTGCCACTGTGTAGTAAAGTATCTACTGAAAATCTAAGAAATCAAAGGTCGGACTCAATGATCTCAGTGGTTTTTTTCAACCTTAATGATTCTATGATACTATGAAACGTGGATCTAAAACAGGAGAATCTAACATTTTCTTTATTTCCTGCTCTCCAGTAACTCCCTTCAATGACCCAATAAATTATATATTAATTAAACTAATTCCTTCATTCATTACCCATCATTTCTGTTCTACTAAAATGTCTTTCTGTAGCAAACATGGTTTTATTGCTTTAGCACAGTGCAGAAATTAGACCAATAATATTTTAAGAATATCTTTCTAAAATATGCCTTAAATATATCATATAATCATAGACAATTACTGCCTCTCTATTCTTATTAAGAAAAGGATCTGCTGAGACTCTTCTGCTTTGTGAAGACACTCTGATCTTTGCTTTTCAGGAAAGCCTGTTATATACAGATTTAGAACTGAGGTTCTTTCATTGTCTCTTGTCCCTTTTATTGCTGTTGTCCTTGAGGATTTTATAGAATCTCTAATATCTTGTATAGATTGTGAATTTCTGTATGCTTACTGATTTTTTATTGTAAGCACAATATCCATGTTTAGACACATATTCTCTTATAAGCATCAATAATATTTACATGAATATTTAAATTTATTTTGTGAAAACAATCTAGAAATAATTAAAGATGGTCATAGTACTACAAACAGATTCACTTACAAAGACAACCCCTAAAACAAGATTTAATATAGAAGATGGATGGAAGTAGAACTATATCTGGATAGCCAATCTCTACATCTTTGGATTAGGAGCAGCAAAAAGGACTTAAATGTAGCACGGATACACTGATACTGACTTAAGTGTGCAAAGAGTTATTTGTGGTTCAATATCTGATGGCATATGTCAACTTAAAGGCAAATGAAAACAAAAAAGTGAAGTAAGAGGAAAAGAAAAAGGAAGGAAGGAAGGAAGGAAGGAAGGAAGGAAGGAAGGAAGGAAGGAAGGAAGGAAGGAAGGAAGGAAGGAAGGAAGGAAGGAAGGAAGGAAGGAAGGAATTCGGAAGGAAGGAAGGAAGGAAGGAAGGAATTCGGAAGGAAGGAAGGAATTCGGAAGGAAGGAATTCGGAAGGAAGGAATTCGGAAGGAAGGAAGGAAGGAATTCGGAAGGAATTCGGAAGGAAGGAAGGAATTCGGAAGGAAGGAATTCGGAAGGAAGGAATTCGGAAGGAAGGAAGGAAGGAAGGAATTCGGAAGGAAGGAAGGAATTCGGAAGGAAGGAAGGAAGGAAGGAAGGAAGGAAGGAAGGAAGGAAGGAAGGAAGGAAGGAAGGAAGGAATTCGGAAGGAAGGAAGGAAGGAAGGAAGGAAGGAAGGAAGGAAGGAAGGAAGGAAGGAAGGAAGGAAGGAAGGAAGGAAGGAAGGAAGGAATTCGGAAGGAAGGAAGGAATTCGGAAGGAAGGAATTCGGAAGGAAGGAATTCGGAAGGAAGGAATTCGGAAGGAATTCGGAAGGAATTCGGAAGGAAGGAAGGAAGGAAGGAAGGAAGGAAGGAAGGAAGGAAGGAAGGAAGGAAGGAATTCGGAAGGAAGGAAGGAAGGAAGGAATTCGGAAGGAATTCGGAAGGAAGGAAGGAATTCGGAAGGAAGGAATTCGGAAGGAAGGAATTCGGAAGGAAGGAATTCGGAAGGAATTCGGAAGGAATTCGGAAGGAAGGAAGGAATTCGGAAGGAAGGAATTCGGAAGGAAGGAAGGAAGGAAGGAAGGAAGGAAGGAAGGAAGGAAGGAAGGAAGGAAGGAATTAGGAAGGAAGGAAGGAAGGAAGGAATTCGGAAGGAAGGAAGGAAGGAAGGAAGGAAGGAAGGAAGGAAGGAAGGAAGGAAGGAAGGAAGGAAGGAAGGAAGGAAGGAAGGAAGGAAGGAAGGAAGGAAGGAAGGAAGGAAGGAAGGAAGGAAGGAAGGAATTCGGAAGGAAGGAATTCGGAAGGAAGGAAGGAAGGAAGGAAGGAAGGAAGGAAGGAAGGAAGGAAGGAAGGAAGGAAGGAAGGAAGGAAGGAATTCGGAAGGAAGGAAGGAATTCGGAAGGAAGGAAGGAAGGAATTCGGAAGGAAGGAATTCGGAAGGAAGGAAGGAAGGAAGGAAGGAATTCGGAAGGAAGGAAGGAAGGAAGGAAGGAAGGAAGGAAGGAAGGAAGGAAGGAAGGAAGGAAGGAAGGAAGGAATTCGGAAGGAAGGAAGGAAGGAAGGAATTCGGAAGGAAGGAAGGAAGGAAGGAATTCGGAAGGAATTCGGAAGGAATTCGGAAGGAAGGAAGGAAGGAAGGAAGGAAGGAAGGAAGGAAGGAAGGAAGGAAGGAAGGGGAAAACTCTTCCTATCTTCTAGCTGGAAAAAGAAAAAATATATGTATTTCCAAAGTGTGTGCTTAGGGATATCCTCACCAGTGCAGCAGGTGGTTCCCTGAGTACTTCTTCACCACAGCCATGATGTTCCATCAGGATGTGCTCAGTTGCCTTATGGGTTACTTGTGCTCATTACATGAGTATCACTGCCTGGAGCACACTTTGATCAACTACAGATGATGCACATGATAACTGAACATCACTGTGAAAATGTATATTTTAGATAATGCTTGTTGGTTATTTAAATAACCATTGTTGACAAACATTACCTACTAAATTCTGGTTTCCTAGAATAAAGCTGTAAAAACTAAGATGTACAAAGCAAAGGGTAAAAACTGGGGAGGTGGTGGGGAAGAAAGACCAATACTCACATCAGTGAAAATTGTCTCCCACAAGAAGCTCCATGTAATAGACATGACAATGATCCACACTGTCTCAAAGTTTGCCAGTCAAGAGGCCACAAAGCTAAGAGTGCTTTTGGATTACAAATCTGAGATAATATGTGGAAACAAGGTAAACAGGAAAAGAAACGGTGCACAAAGTATTCTAATGTTAGAAAACTGGTATCTGAGATGAACTTGGAGTAAATGGGAAGGAAAATCCAGACATGAAATAGAAGTGGTCTGTGTATGGATTACAAACCTGGTTTCACAATAAAGCATTCAGCTTTTCCTTTCTGCTTCATGTCTCATATGTCTAGAAAAGTCTTATTTCAGAGAACTTTTTTTCCCAATTTTTCTTTGCCTCTACTTGCTCTTTCTTCCTCTCTCTTTCTGTTTCAGTCTGTGTTATTTCAAACTACTTCTTCACCCTCCTTTCCCCTGCTTTAACACCTTCAGTGCTCCAGCTCTTCCCCTTTTTTTCCTTTCTCATTTCCTTTGAATTCTTCCTTTTTGTTCACACTTAAAGTATGTCTCCACATTCTGATACTCACACCTTTGTCCTGTTCTTTAAGTTTCTCCTCTGAAATGCCAAAGATTTCTTTTTCTCTTTGCCTTAGAAAATCCTGCCTCCTTATGTTCCCGCCTCCCTGTCTGCTCTTTGGCCCCTCAACCATTTTTATCTTCATTCCCCTTTAGAAACTCTGCCCTCAGCCATTCCTGTCTTTTTCCCTTCTTGAATGTACCCCAGTATCTAGGGATGGGGCCACTCAACTTTTGAAGTAAATTGAGGATGTTCATGTTAGTGGAATAAAAGTCAAGTAAGTTTAGACTTTGATGAGGTGAAAGAGCAGATACTATATAAATGTGATGAATGTTTCTGGAAGGATAAAATTATACTTTTACTTTTTCAGTCTCCTTCATAGATAGTACAGGAATACAGTAAGACTCTTCAGCTAAATTTTATTTTAAAGAGAGAGTATATAAGTAATAGATAAGTTTTCTTTTTTAATAAATCAGATTTTGAAGGTTAAAAGTTTTTAAAATCTAGTGTATCACAATGGCCAACTTCTTGAGCCTTTGATTATGTTATTAGGTGAAGATGGAGAAAAAAAGCTGGTGGAACATATTAAGAATATACTAAGAATGGTCTCTTGAGCAGTCAGTTTAGCTGCCCTAGAGATATCACTCTGCAGTACAGGTTACAAAAAAGCAGCATTGCCAGAACAAAAGCTGAAAATGCAGTTCTACAGGGACACATCACTCTACCTAAAGCAATTCATTAGTGCCCCTGATATTTAGGCAAATAGCCTTTTATGCCCTCCCCTTCTGCACTCAGAGCCACAGAACTAGAAATAGCACATAGGAGACACACTGCTGCCCAGTAGATTTTGTCTAACGCTGTACCTTTCAGAAAAATATAGATATAGGACAGCTGTTTTATTAGTTTGGGTTTTTTTAATTTCCCTTTTAACAACCCCAGTAACCTACTGTCCCACTGCAATTTCACCAGGTATGGAATCCATTTCCCTGTAGAATTATGTGTGAAGCCTCAATTAAGATCACTCAGCATTATGCACCTAACACAGGAGATGTTTTTTCCTTTGTGAAAACAATTATTAGGCTGATTTTCATTCAAATGCAAATATGA
Organism: Aphelocoma coerulescens; assembly: GCF_041296385.1. Taxonomy (NCBI): domain Eukaryota; kingdom Metazoa; phylum Chordata; class Aves; order Passeriformes; family Corvidae; genus Aphelocoma; species Aphelocoma coerulescens. The sequence goes on from NC_091015.1 coordinate 28,493,154, forward strand.
ACCAGTCCAAATAGACAGGAAAGCCTGCAGGCTGCCACTGACAGACTGAGAAGGAGTTGCAAAGCAGCACTCTGTTGCCAGTGTACAGCAAGGGAGATGGTTAAAATATGTTGAGGTAGACAGTGTTGTGGTATTTCTCATTACTAAAGGTCACTGCTCTGCTAGTTCATCACCATTTTTTGAAGAGAACTGCAGAAGGTTGTGTCAGGGAAAGAAAAGTATTAGACAAGAGACAAGAAATACTGCAACGCATTAGGCAGACAAAGAAAGCACTTAGTGATTTCAGATGAGTTGCATGGATATAACCTGGGGCACAGTTTGGCTCTGACTGCTCTATCTGCATATCACTTCCTAGTACCCAGTGCACTTAGTGGTGGTCTTACTTACAGGGCTGTAAATCCAGAGTATCTCTGCTGAAGACAACTGTCATGAAACAAATCAAGGCAATCCAGATTGATGAAATGAAATCGCACTCTGACCTTAAGTACTTGCTCTGTCTCAGGTAACTTTTTTTTTTCAAGTCATCCTAATAAATAATTTTTCATCACAAAATCCAGCTCCACTGCTTTTGTGGGCTCACAGTGGTATGTGCTGACATTACTTTGTTTCTTTTGGACTGTCTCCATTTTGAAAGAAAAAGACAGTCAAAGTTGCTGTATCCATTTTTGTAGGGCCAGGGTATCATGCAAAAGGAAAGCAAATTTATCTCCTTTCTTTCATTTCATCAGGGAATTGTTCATTTTTTGCTCATCACTTATTTAAAACCTTTTTGATGTGTAGCTGTCTTCAAAAGGTTGACCTATTTCTCACACTTCGGTCTCCAGATAACCTTCCTAGAAACCATCTCATTCCATTGTATCTGATGATCTCAATTACAGTGCTTGTTGGTCAAGTAAGATAACAAAGGCAGCAAATGCAGCACTGGAAGTGTGCTGCTGATGTCAGTAGCGCTGAGAGAGCTGAGCGGACAAAAAGCAAAATGAAATGTAACCTTTTACTCCTTAAATATAACTTTTGAAACTAAGTTTTAGATCACTTAAATTCTGTCACTGTAAACAAAAATTATTGACCTATTTGCCAAAGATGGTGGCAAGTTAGACAGAGCAACAGCATCTCTTATTTTGGCAGGAGCAGTAACAGGTAGATCCATCAAGTCACTCCAGGAAACAAGTCAGTGGAAAGGATATCTCCACACCTGCTACTTCCATTACTAATGCTCTCAAAATGGTTTCACCAGCTTTCAGTGCTGCCACAGCTGCTGCTTCATGTGCTGAATGTTTTAGTCTTTGGCAGCAAGAAGCCAGATGACGCTACTTGTGCAATTTATATCGCTTGTGACATACACAATTAATGACAGGCCTTCTTTCCTCCCCACTACTTTCGTTGCTCTGAAGGACCACTCCAAATCTGAAGGACCTGTTTCATGTTTATTGTTATTAATCTGAATCACAGTTGCTTCAAGACAAGTCAATCAGAATCCTGATCTATTAAGTGTCCGACATAAAGAATTTGATCCCTTTCAGAGATTAAACGTGATCCTTGGATTTTGAGCCTTTTTAATGTAACTCTCATTCTTACATACAGATTCTTTCAGCTTTGCCTAATGCCAGCCATCAACTTCACTACTGCTTAGCTACATTCACTGAATTGGCCTTGGTGAAAAAGCTGCTAGATTGCACACCCTTCAGAAGAGACTTGCTTTTCCTCCCTGTTTATAGAGCACCAGGCATATGTGATGTTACCATTGCGAAACTCAATTATATGCTGCCATATAATTAGCTGATGGAGGCAGGTCATTACCCTACGATTGATATCATAGCTCCTCTTCACTTCTCTGCTTTGCAAACACACAGGTGGAAAATGAAACAAAGGGTTTTCTGCATAGTCCCTATCCCACATGTCCAAATATTTTTGCTTTGCTATATGTTTTCCTGCACCATATAAATATATTCTTTCTTCATAAACATAGTGTTTCTAATTCCACTATTTTACACTTGCATAAATTTCAAGTCTAGTGTATTAAATCTGGTTAAGCTAATCCTGAGTCACCAAGAGGGCAAACTCAGTAGACCATTCTAAGTCTCTTTTTACTAGTACCCTTGATTACTCATCATTTAAGAACAGTTTCATGCTTGTCTCTCTGGATACAAAATTCATTCACTGACAACCAGAATCATTTTATGACCAGAGGGTAGGTAGGTAGTTTTAAAGTGAGACACGGTCTCACTGTGAATATATTCATTTCTGATTTAACAAACCTGCAGCAGACCATTTCAGTGTCTAATACACAAACAAAGGATGCATACACAGGAGAGGTTTGAGGAAAGACACAATTCCAAAGAACTCCCCATTTTCTTAGTAGGGAAAGAAAACACACCACCTATTATCCATCTGAGGCATTATACTGGTTTTGCACAGCCCGATTTTTGGTAGCAGGGGGGCCACAGAGATGGCTCCTGTGAGAAGCTCCTGAAAACTTCCACCATGTCCAGCAGAGCCAATCTCTTATGGCTCTGAAAGACGGACATGCTGCTGGCCAAAACTGAGCCAATGAGAGAGATTGGTAATGCCTTTGTGATGACATATTTAAGGATAAAAACAAAGTCAGGGAGTTTTGTCTTCTAGCCAGAGTAGGGGAGGAGGTGAGAACATGTGAGGGACAACAACATGGCAACACCCAGGTCAGTGGAGAAGGAGGGGCAGGAGGTGCTCCAGTGCTGGAGCCGAGATTCCTCTGCAGGCCGTGGTGCAGACCATGGTGAAGCAGCTGTCCCCCTGCAGCCCATGGGTCCAGGGGGATGCAGAGATCCACCCACAGCCTGTGGGGGACGTGCCCATGCTGGGGTGGGTGGATGCCTGGAGGAGGCCGTGTTCCACGGGGAGACCCGGTGGAGAGAGAGGGCCCTGCTTCCAGGCTGGAGCAGCCTGTCCTTGGAGGGCTGCACCCCGCAGCAGAGAGAGCCATGGCACAGCAGTTCGGGAGGGCCGTGTGCCCGTGGGAGGGGCTCACGCTGCAGCAGGGGCGGTGGGGCTGCTGCTCCTGAGAGTGGGCCCACGCCGGGAAAGTTCAGGGAGAACTGTCTCCTGTGGGAGGGACCCACGGCCTCACAGGGGAACACTCCTCTCCTGGAACAGCGGAAGGAAGTCTCAGTGATGGACTGACCAAACCCCCATGCCGTGTCTCCCTGCACTGTCGGTGGGAGGGAGGAAGGGAGGGGCTGAGGGGGGGGAAGGTGTTTTAAGGTTTATTTTACTTCTCGTTATTCTCCTCTGATTCTGTTAGCAATAAATTCACCTTGTAACTTTAAGTTAAGCGTGTTTTGCCTTTGAAGAGTTTTCTCCTGGTCCTTATCTCAATTAATGAAGCCTTCATTTTTTTTTTTTTTTCCCCCTCTCTCCTCTGCCCAGATGTGGCAAGGGTGGGTGAGCAACTCTTGTGGGTGCCTGGCTTTGGGCCAGTAACAAACCACAACAGGCATGTAAAAAAATTAAGCTAAAATTAAAAGGTTATTTACATAAAGAGTTTATGACCCAAAATCATAGCATATTTGTCAAATATTAACTAGAGTATTTATATTTAAAAAAAAATGGATGATATGACTGTCACTGACATACTCAAGAAATCAAACTCTTGTTTATGACATGATTTGACTAGAGAAGTTGGTCTACTTTGATTGGTCTACAGAGTCACAGATTCTGCCACAGAAAATAAAAAATCTAAAGTACTGAGATACACAGCGCCCCTGGGAATCTCACTAATCTTAGAATAAACAAGAATTTAAAATGCTTTGCTCTGTATTGCATTAAGAATCACATTTGTATTGTACCAGCTTGACCCTTGCAATGCGAATCTTATCTATGCAAATGAAAATGGTTTCCCTTGTGTTCATTATATCAACATATCAACATGTTCATTATATCGAGTAGTCTTTCTTGGTACTTTTTATGTGTAAAATACTAAGACTCACATATTGAGGGCCTGAGAATTGAATCAGATAAGATTTTAAATGTTTTTGTATTTCTCCCATCTACAAAATTAGAGCAATGTATTAAAATGTTCTTCAATTAACTAACATTTTTTATAGTTTTAGCTACATTTTGTATAATCTTGGCAAACTTCTGATTGGTACATTCACTGGCAGCAAGACAGGTACTTTCTTATAATCTATTTTCAACAAAACGCACATCAAGACTATTTGACTATGTAGCAGCTGACCTAAACTTCAAACAGGCATCCTACTTTTTTTGTAATTATATTCCTGAAAAAAAAAAAATTATTGAAAAATATATCAATTTTTAAAATTTATTTTCTCTGTGGTCTGGGAAGCCTATTTCTTTCCTATTCAGACTGCCTAAGACACTACCTGAATATCTGATGCAAATCTGTGTACAACTTCAAAGTAGAATTTAATCTTGCTGTAGTTTGAATGGGAACATAAATAGGGAATATAAATAATTTTGATCAATCACACTATTCAGTATAACTTCAGAAGTTCAGTTGAACGAGGAGTCTTATTTTGTTATTATAGATAAAATATTTTTCAAGATTTTCACTTTTCTATTTATCACCCAATGGGAGTGAGAAATGAGACTTGATAAACAGGTTGATGAAAATATAATTTATTAAATGAGATTTAACATGTCTATCTTTATACAAGAATATTACATGTATATATGAATTTTTAATTTGAAATTTTAAACTCTCTCTATAAGCAGTTAGACAGATAAGATGAAGCTTGCTCAGCAAGCATGTTTAGGTTACAGCTGGTGGGTGTCCTGCAGTAAAGATTCCACTTTCCACCACCTTCCTCCACAACTGTAATAATAAAAGTGCTGAATAAAAATGTTCCCATTTTTCCAATTATCTAACCTTAGAAAAATTAATTCCTCATATTTCAGGGTTTATACCCTGTATATGCAGGGTATATTCCGAAACCTTAAGAAGAGAAGGATAAAAGAATATGTTGTTGCATTTCCCAGTTAGATAAGGGAGAGTATAAGGAAGACAGAACCAGGCTTTTCTAGAGGTGCTCAGTGACAGGAAGTGAGGTAACAGAAACAAGTTGCAACAAGAAAAATTATGGTTAGGTATAAGAATGAATTGTTAATCATAAAGTTTCTTAAATATTAGAACAGGCACCCAGAAGGTGATGAAGCCTTGTTTTGAGTGGAGGAGTTGGACTGGATGGCCTCTAAGCCTCCTTCCTAATTTTTGACACCTAATCCTCTGATTATACTTGTACTCTTAAAAAGGAAAATATCTTCCCATTGTTAATCTTAGAATTTATATGAATGAATACTGAGTCTTAATTAGACCGGACACATAAACACTGAATCTTTATTCCTTCCTATTTGCTCTTTTGGCAAAAATCTCTGTAGTCTCACATCCCACACATATACAGCAAGGGGAAATGTTGGGCCTGTGATCAAAGATAGTTGTGAAGATTTTTACATGATATATTATATTACCAGAACATAAGGAACTGGAAAGAGTAGAAGTATGTATATGGGTAAGATTTTTTGACATTTGGCTATATATACTAGACCATAACTTCTGCTCTGCTAGTTATGGTGCTGGATCCATGGCTATACTTCTTGTCTCTATTCAGCAGTTTATTTAAAATCTGACCTTGCATTTCTGCATTTAGGCTTCATATGCTTAGGAATGTCTTGTTTAATTAAAGTTCTTCATAACTGAATTTTGAAGACTAAAAATACATCTTCCTTTATAAGAGAGGGTTCTTCCCATCCACAAATTCCTTGTCAAAGGAAGTCTGTTCATGACATATTATCTCAACTGGCCCCTGTCCTACAAACAGCCACACAAGCAGAACCTTTTACCCGCAGTGAATGTGTGGGAGCTCTACATTGCTGGGCAGGGTTTGTTCAGAAATCAGATACTTATCAAGCGTTATGATTGTGTTTTGCATTAGGCGCTGGATTTTGATCAGCCCAGCTCACTTGTACAATATCAAAGCCTGTGTATTTAGGAGCATTTTCCCGACCTTCCCTTGCCTCCTGCCCTCAGGTAGCAAGGGTATCAGCACCTACCTTCTTACAGCTAGATTGTCTGAAGCCTGAGTTGTGTTTGTTATGCATAGCATATCCTTTGCTAGCTCTCAAATGAGGATCCTAATTTCAATATGAGTGTCCAGACGCCTGAAATGGAGCATGAAAACTGAACACTGGTATGGCTTTTTTTATTATAAAAATGTCCATTTACCCCCTTAAGCAAACCTGGTAATTTTTACTCCATTGGAATCACACTTTCATATTTGCCGCTACATATTTGAAATTTTTAATAATTTCTAAAAGTTACCAAGAAGGATATAAAATGTGTAAGTATAAAAATAAATCTGGGAAGAAAATTGATTGGTTTTTAATTGGTTAAACTTAGATAATTTAAATACCAATTTGTGAATAATACAAATCCATAATCTTGCTGCAGAGAAGGTCATGTGGGGCCATGTAAGGTTATCTGCTTAATTTTTAAGGCAGAAACATGCAGTGGTCATTTAAAATTTCACTGAGTAAATCTTTAAATGTTGAATAAAACCAACTGAAATTATTGAAACATGTCCAAGCCACATCCTATCCCAAGACAAGACACTTGTACTCTCTAAATACACTGCATCTTGATGAAAATCTGAGTTTACTATTACTTTGACAACTGATACACAAATGTCCTTTGAATCACATGCCTGCCAACTGGTGTCCTGTTTTTATAACTAACCTAAGGGTTATTTCAGCATAAATGTTTGTATTTTTATGCATTCACGCTGTGAAGTTTCCTGATACATCTACCTGTGAGGGTCAAATTTGTAAAACTGCTTGAGCCACCATTTTTCTTTTTTTTAGAATTTACTGTAACTGCAAATTCTCAGAGAGAAGAAGCCCTGTCTCCTGGATGAAGTTCACATGAGCTCAGTTTTCTGCAAATTGTGAAAAATGCTCAAGAAGCAGCCCTTCAATATTCAGTTGGTGGGCTTCAGAGTGACCCCGTTTATTCCAGAGTTGTCCTTGGAAAGGCTTCTTGCATCTTTCTTTGCAACAGATGTAATTGGTGATTGCCAGAATTTGGGTGCTGGCCGAGATGAGTCATAACACTCATAGTTCCTGCCAAGCATAGATAGCTCTTTGTTCTGAGGGTCTGCAAGTTAGTGCAGATGTAAACAAAAACTAGAAAAATGGAGCAGTATCAAATAGATTTTATTTGTTTCTACTAAGAACTATGTTAGGTAGGACATGAGAATTTTAATTGTCTTGAAGTGATTAATTTTAAAAAATATTAATGGATTTTATTGTTTCTTCTCCAGACACATAAACCAGTACATACTAAAATAATTAATACAACCTGATACATGTTTATTTTTTCTGTCTCAGCATAGACTTGAGTCATTGCTCAGATCATTTAATAAATGTTAATAAACACATAATCAGTGTTATTAGATGAACAGACTCCAAAGTTCAGTATAATGAAAGGTCTACTGACAAGGGAAGAAAAAATTAGATACAATTCTGAAAGAGATTATTAAAAAGAAAAAAAAAGAGGAAAGAAACAATTCAGCTAGGAAACAAACAAGTTTGAGAGGTATTAAATTATGTAATGTGTCTGATTGATCCTGACTTTTGATTTTCCTCTCAAAAAGAAAACTACAATAAGGCATGCCTATCACAGTTGAATTTAGACTTTTAAAACCACAAAGTTACTGTGTTTTAAAAAGTATTGGAATTACTTGGGCTTCTAAAGAAGTCAAGACATTTCCCTTTCCAGAGCAATGATAGACATAAATAGCACAAAAGAGTTAAGGAGACTTGAGGAGAAGTGAAGGAAGGAATAGGGAAAACATCTGTTGGAAAAAGCATCTGTGGAAAAATATTTTCAATATATTGGGCTGTTGTTTGAAGTAGAGTTCAAGGGACTGACTGTGTGCAGGTGAGAAGGGGTAGATGACAGCAAAGGAGAAATTAATCCATAAAAGCATGTGATAGATGTTGCAGTGGCAAAATCAAATACTTACAAAATGAGAGAACTCAACAGTCTTTGCAGCCCTAGTTCTTTTCCCTGGAGTATGTGCATTATAACACATAATCACACACTGTGGTTTTTTTCTGCACAGGACCCCTACCCCATTGAGTGAACAGAATGGATGGTGATCAATTAAAAAAGAACAGCTATTCAGTGTTTTTGTTTTATTCTCATTGTTCATTTTGTGGACTTATGCCTTATCTACTGCACACTATTCAGAGGCTGCAATGAAGACAGAATTATTAATTTCCTCATGGGCTTTTCTCTGGCAGTCAGCTCCGTGATGCTCCACAAGCATTAATTTATCTTCACAAAGTGCAGTGTGATGTGAGAGGTTACTGTTATCCCCACATTACAGAAAGCAAGCTGAACCGGCGAGACAGTGGGAGACTGTTTGTTTGCAGTACATGATTGAGGGTTTAGCAACTGATTTCTCAAATTACATAAAGTAACACTTAGCAGGTTCAAAACAATATTCACATAAACTTCAGTTGTATCTGAGAATAGACAGAACCAGACCAACAGAAATCAGAAAAAGAGACACCAGTTCTTAGCAGCTTCTATGATAGCACCAAACTGGACTTCTACAGCAGAGACAAAATCCAAACATCTGTTTTGTTCACAACTCAAACAGCATTAAAAATTAGATCATATGGAAAGCACCTCGGATTCACACCCCCAGCAGGTCCAGATAATGCTCTCAATAAAGCATGGGCTCCTAAGGAAGATGACCTAAGCAGCCATTGAATCAAAGTGTCTGTGCATTTACGAGAGAATTTAGAACTGAAGTTACAGGGTAATATGTCATTTCATGACTTTACAATGCCTGGTTTTGCAACTACACAATGCTTTATGAAGTAGGGCAAATAGCTGTTTCTATGGTAGCTCCTGTACTTTTAAAGGGTTTTAAAAGGAAGCAAGCAGAAGCTCTTCTACAATGTGGTATCATCTTCTACATGATGATACCACATTGTCCTTTTGCAGATCTAGGAGGTCTGCATGGTCTTTGGCCAGTTCCACCCATGGTACAAGTGCTCTCAGCAGAGGGATATTGAAGGAGCCAGTGTTAAGGGAATGAGTCAGACTTACCCTGGTTATCAGAGACCTGATGTCTGCCAATCTTACTGCCTTAGCCATCCCAGCAAAAATGAACTGACCGCATACCCTCAGAAACGTGAATTATCTTTGAACTGAATCAGGGACTTCTTTCTTTGATTTGGTCCTAACAGGATACTCCTGAAGACCATACATGAGGCAGACTTCAGCTCTGGGGTCAGTCTTAACTCAGAATTCCTTAGAGTGTCAGCTGTAAGTCCTGCTTAATCCCTTCAGCCTTGCACTGGAAAATGATCATTTTTGCTGTGATTATCAGATGTTCTGAGGGGTTGGACTAGATTCATTAGGAACAGAACCCTCTTAGATTTAGCATCTTGAATTTTCATATTTCTTTGTGGGCTGTTTACCACTGTGCAAACCAGGGTCTTTTCTTATAATAATTAATAGTATTATCATATTTCATGTAAATTGGGACCTATCAACAGGGAAAATTTAATTTAAATTATTAAAGACTGATGAAAAATTACAGTTGAAAATATTTTTATGAGAAAATCATGCAGCTCTAATATTAGATTATGCTGCTCATCCTGAATTTAATGCACTTTCAACAGTAAAAGAAGTGGACATTAATCAAATCTTAAATACAATAAGCAAAAGTGAGGTAATAGTTCTGGAAAACTTCTGAAAGATATTCTTCAAGTGCTCTCTGTCCCATAAACCCATTATTCTAAATCATAAAAGTATAATTTTAGTATGACCTGGATGCTAACATATTTTTTGCAATCAAATAGAAAAAATTATCAATATTCTAGTGGCAAATTTGTATCCTCTTTTTCCTAATATCATGTTTAAAGGAAAGTTTTCTCTACTTTCTCTGTGAACTAAGGAGTTTCAGCCTGATCTGTACAAACACAATTTTAGAAGGGATCTCTAATGACCAGGATATATGTGTATTAAATTATTTCATACTCATCTCTCCCCTTCCACGTCTCCAAAACACATAAAAAATCAAAAGCAGTAAAATATGTATTCAAAAGTGGAGTTCTATAACCAAGATCACAGAAAATGTACAGTAAGGGTTGGGAAACCAAACTACAGAACTGCTATTAAAAACTGCAGAACATAAGACTTAGACATATAGAACATTGTTAGACAGCCCCCTTTCACTTCTCCTTACCTAAGGGTGCAGATTAGCCAAACTCTAAATTTTTAGGGAGTAGTACTTTTAAGAGTATCCTAGTTGGGGTGATGATTATATATGAGAAGACAGCATAAGATAAAATCTTGCATTTACTGCACTTGTGAAGCAAACCAATACAGAGTCACATTTGACCTTACCTAGCATTCAGATAGGTAATGCAGGCATGAGAATTTTTTTCATTCTGTCTTTTCCTCTATATAAGCATTTTGAGTGTGAATATTACAAAGCTGAAAGTGTGCATAGAAGCCAAATATGATGTTAAGGATTCTTTTTCTCTAAATGAGTATGAAACTACATGTTGTTCTCCAGATGCAAAAGGAAAAAAAATCCAAACAAACAACTTAGCAATACTTTTGCAATTATTTAAAGACAAGGAAGGATCACAATACATTCAGTGGGTGTTTTCAAAGTAAATCAGTAATAAGGTCAGACTAATAATTTTATACTGTGTTTCTCCAATGATCATTTGTACTTGACTTCCATTGTATAAGATCATGCATCCCTCTACTTTTCATACTGCCCACCTTCCACTCTGAATAGCAACTAAGCTGAGTATCAATATATTTCTAATCACATCACAAACTGACCAAAGTTTCCCATTTTGAAAACATTTGAGTGAAATTTAGTATGAAAGGAAGAATATGACAACCAGGTATATTTATAGCAGCTTTTCTTTGGAGGAGTTACTTTCAGGTGAATGCATCCTGCATTTGTGTCTTTCATTGACTTTCTTGTATATATGAATGAGATACGAAGAGTTTAAAAAACTTCTTTTAATTTCTCAAGTACACTGCAATGTTTAAAAAGCAAGTCATAGAGTCATAGTTGGCTTATATGTAATCAGAAGAGATTTTTGAATGTGAAACTTACAGTGAGAAAGTAAAGGTTAAGTACAATACTCTGCTGGCACTGGTGAATGCCCAAGGAGACTTCCACTTCAGTTTGGGGTCAAAAGTAACAAGTATAACTCATCCACTTAAAACTCTATTTCTCACTGAAGACCATTGATCTTCAAACATTCCAGAGAAAAATCCTCACTCAAAACCTAGTCTCTGAAATAACTGCTTTCCACAAAAAGAGCACCCAGAAACACTGTGTGATTTACTTCATTAGAGAAAATACTTAACAGATTCCTCAGGCCAGCTGTCCCATGGCATAGCACCTGAAGATTGAAGGCCGTATTTTCAGGAGTTTAGGCTTCAGTAGTGCCCTGATAACTGTTTAACCTCTGTGGTGAGATCCAAAAATGTTGCAGTGGAGATACTGCAACACGTGTATCAGACAACGAGGCCCGTGGAAAGAATATATATATATGTGGACGGATTCTTGATAGAGGTTTCAGAGATGTTTATTTCTCCAGCCGCATGGCCGGGGCTCTGCCAAGGAACTGCGGCAATCACGGGATCAAGGGTCCTTGCCCGTGCAGGGGAACACAAAATAACCAATGGGGAATGAGGCTGACCAGGGGCAGGGAAACCCCGTGTCTCCCCCCAGGGCCCCTCTCCCAGGACCACATGGCAGGGGGGAAGGGACCCCGACACAAAAACACCCTCATCTCTCTCCTGTTCTTCTCACCTTCTGCTGAACTCTCTACTGAACCCTCCATATTCTGTGATAAAGACGAGACAAGGAGTAATTTGGATTAACAGAAAAAATGAATCATATGATTACTTCAAACACATGCCAACTTTTTTTACAGGTTTTGTTGAGATAATCTCCTGCTAAAGTCAAAAGTTAGAATTATGTCGGATGCCAAGACCTGTATTTCCTCACCAGACAATAGTCTCAAAATTTTTCAGTTGCGTTGTTTGTTTTGGTTTAGCAAACCGCAACCTTCCCCGAAAGTGCTGTGGGGCTGCTTAGGGTAGAATGGCGGTTCCGCTCTCCCGTACTCCTTCTGGACAGCCCCATGCTCCTGCTCCGGCTAGCTGTCGGCTCCGCAACATGGTGACAGTAAAGGAGGGAAGAAGGGTCCCTCCATATGGACCTCAGAGGAACTTTTACTACATGGTGACAAACCAGTTCCCAGAGGCAGAGAGACCACGTGAGTCAGGGAGCTTGGGGTCTTATCTGGGGACGTGGGGGGTGGAGAGACTGCACGGAGAAATAATCTCAGGGCGCAGGGGTGGTACATGGGTGGAGTTGGGGTACTGGAACCCGAGGGTGTGGCCAGGACTAAGGGCAGGGGAAGGGGGGAACAATGTGGAAGGCAGACAATTTAATAGGAAAAGCAGTGGGGAAATGCAACACTGCGTTCCTCTCTTCAGTTTTGCTTTAATAGAGAGGATTAATGAAAAAAACCCCTAAGTTTCTTTCTAAAGAAATGGCTGAAGGATACAACTTTTCCTTGTTGATGCAATCAGCCTTCATCTAAAGAAAATAGTGTGTGAAGCCTTGGTAAGTCTTCTGGTTGTCTATTACTAGAGAAAACCATTTAGCTAAATTTGTTTGGCTTATCCTTTGGTGAATAAAACCTCATAAACAGGTTTGCCTGTTTACTGCTCATGTTTCCAAACTAGTTGTTCATAAGGTTGTTCACCTTATTTTTCTCAAAATATGGAAGGTTACTGACTCATGTGCTAGAGAAAAATCCATAGAGACTAACAGTGAAAGGTCACTCCAGTGTTTCTGTGATTTGACAGAAGGAAGCATTTGTGAATCAAATCAAGATAAGATTCAGTTGAAATATGTAATTCAATGTTAGTCTGGGTAAAGATAATCAAGATGCTTGTTGATTTGGTGCCACCTAATTGTAGTCCATATTGAAACAATAATGATGAGATATCTTGAGAAGAGAGACTATCTAATGCAGTTACCCCATACTCCTCTGTTGGCTAAAAGTACTAAGAAGAGTCAAATGTTATTTTAAAATTAAGAAAACCCATCAAATGAGTCTCCTCTCTTCCACACAACAGAAATTTGAGATTATTTTCTGCTTATGGTTTTAATGAGCAATATTTCCTCTCTTATGAAGGCACTCTGCATATATGCCACAAGAAGAAACAAGAAACAGAAAAAGGTGTTGTCAACTTCATTTATTACCTCATGAAGAACTGCTTTGAGTAAACACAACTCCTTTTACACACCCCATATATGCCTAGAGATGCCATTTGAGAAAAGTTCAGGACTTCAAAGCAGTATAAACATATCCTAAAAGACTTTAAGGGGTTTATCAATAACATTGTAATAGGGTATCTGGTATCACCATCATGTGCTTCTGTTTTATGACCATAGCTATTCCATAACAATGCAAGCATTTGTTTCTGTCGTGGGTTTAGGAGTTTTGCTTCAGTAATCTGGGACTTTAGGAAACCTTTGGCATTGTCAAAAAGTTGTATCAAACACATGGTTTAATCTTATAAAACTGTATCTACTTTCTTCTTGAAATCACGGGTTTCCTTCTTCCGCTTCTGTCAGAGACTGGAAAAGACAGATGTCTTGAGACATTTGGGGGTGTGTGGTGGGAGGGGCCTGTCAGGCCTTGCCCAGGTGAGGCAGTGAAATGCCCACCCCCAGCCCAGAGCTGGAGCATCCCAACCCCACTGTGTCTGTCAATCATTGGCACACGGGGGGCTGCCCCAGTCTTGCCTAACCCAGCTCCTGAGTGGCCGAGTGACTGGAAGTCCCACCTGGTGAAAGGCCATGGAGATCCGGGAGTTTAAAAGGCTGACCAAGGTGAGTATGTGTCTGGTTCTTCCTCCTTTTGGAATCCACCCGGGAGCTGGTGGCCGTATGTTTTTCTGTATTTTTTCTGTCCTTCTGACTCTCTTCTCCTTCTAATTCTCATTTCATTGAACTTTTTGGGTAATGTAAAATCGAACAGGTTTAAAGTCGTTAAGTGAAATGGACTAAGTTATTGCTACGGATAAGTGTTTTATGTTGAGTTGATTGTTGTATTAATATCCTTTTCCAAAGTTCCGTGATTTTCTATATTTTGCCAGTAAACATTTATGTAATGTTGACCTCTGGTTGGTATTTCTCCCGTGTGTGAATCCATAAATGAACTGAGGTTACAGGAACCTCAGTAACTCCCTTATGTTTAAATATTCCAAGTTGTTACAACTTCATCAGTAATTTGTACAGTTTTGGTTTTTTTTCTAATAGGCATCCTAAATATATTTTAGACTAATTAAAATTATTTATTCCCATAGCAACATTATACTTTAGTTTGAATAATTTTTTGCTTGCCTCATACTGCCTTGATGCATTAACTTAAAGGAGGTATTTTCCCTCCACTCTTAGTTTGCTCAGTTAAATAAGCTGACCTTTCCTCCTTTCTTTGGGTGTGTATATATATAAATAACGCATATATATGAAATTTTATATATATATAAATATATATATTCTGTCTGACATCTCAGTCATTTTGTAAACCTGCTCCAGTTTGAATTATTGCTTAATATGAACATGAATTTTTCACTTTCTCAGTATGTTAGAAATACTGCTTTTCCTCTCTAGTAGGAGCATCACACCTAATAATTTTGCAGTATTGCATCTGCCTTTTTCACAGTGTTTGTGTACTGCCAACTCTGACACCCTGTGCCTAATTACCAATCAAGGTTTGCTACCTCATGTTTTCAGAGGAAAATTCCCTGACTTTAGGCAATTCCTTCTGTTGTCTTGCTTAAATCAAATTTGATTAGTGTACTTCAGTTTTTGTATGAGATACATTATAAATGCATTTATATTTACTGAAGTGAAAAAAAAGTGATTGGCTAGTTTCATTTACTTAGAAATCAGCTCTATGACAAATTAGATCTATTTAGTTTAATCTATGAACTGTGTGTAAACAACATCGCATTTTATTCCAGTTTTCATTTCCCCCTTTAACAAAAAATTATACCAAAAAATTATTATTTGAGAAAAAAATAAAGAATCTTTCATTTCCATATTGTTTCAATCTCTTTTTTAGAATAAATACTGTATTCACTGTTTCACTATTTCACTCATAATGCAACTTCACTTTTTTATATTTCTTTCCTAATAGACACATAAATTACTCTCCTAATTGTTTAAAATATGTACAGTAGCGATTTGGCTTATTTATCATAACTAGAATGATAAACAGTTTGAATTTTTTTAAATTATTTTGAATGGAGTAATTTCCATGCAGTCATTCTCTTTTGCTATTAAAAGATATTGTTTTGATCAGTATTGTTTTTTTACCAATATTGAGACAAATATATACATAGTTGAGAACCACACTTGAATTCCCTTTTACCTCAATAGCCTCATTATTATAGCATTGCTGTCTTTCTTTGGACTAATTTTATTTATATGACTGCAACAACATCTTTTAATATTTCTTTACTCTTTCTTGCGATGCTGAACTCTCACTTTTGTCACTTGGAAAAATTTTGACCTTCAAGATGCAATTTTCTTGATGATTATTACTTTTTTGTCCATTTGTCGAATCTTTACTCACTGCTAATAGTCTCCTTAGGAAGTTTATGATACTGAAGGTCTACCATAAAAAGGGTTTTCTTCCTTTTATGAAGATTCAGTTCTAGGCAGGTTTTTTAATACTGTTGACCTTAGGAAACTGCAGCATTCCTCTGTATCCAGTCTCTCTCATTTCAATTGCCTTCTTTAAAGAAAAAGCATGGTCAGTTTGGGGGTTTTTTTTGCCTTGTTGCGTAAAAGAAGCAAATCAATTGCTGATCATTTTCTCTTTATACTATTTACTTCAGTTCATCCTTGCTTAATATTTGTATGCTTTTTGCCAGTTTGGTAGGTCTGAAGTTGCTGCATCTTCTTGGTTTTGTGATTATTTGGTGGTGAATTTGTTTATGTCACAGACGTCTTCAGACCTTTCTGTTGGAAAGCATCTTAATCAGCAGGTTGTGGTACTAATGCTTCTCTTGTATTTTAGAGTGCTACTCTAAGCACTTTGTAGTGATGTTTAAAAAGTGCTACAATATTAGTAGTATGACACCTAAGCCCCTTTATGCATTCAAATCTTATTTATTAAAACCACATATTGCTAAAATGTGTCAAGTGTTCCCACTAAAATCAATTAAGCTGATCTTCTGATCACTTTCCTACTATTACCTTCCAGTACCTGAAGGGAGCCTCCAAGAAAGATGGACAGAGACCATTTACAAGAACATGTATTGACAGGACAAGAGGGGATGGCTTCAAACTGAAAGAGAGTAGGTTTAGATTAAATATTAGGAAAAAATTCTTTACTCTGGGGGTATGAGGCACTGGAACAGGTTGTGCAGAGAAACTATGAATGCCCCATCTGTGGAAGTATTCAAGGCCAGGTTGGATAGTGCTCTGAGCCTCCTGGTCTAGTGAAAGGTGCCCCTGTCCATGGCAGTGGGCTTGGAACAAAATGGTCTTTAAGGTCTCTTCCAATCCAGGCCATTATATGATTCTGTTATTGTGGATCTACTATAGACCTGTAGGGAAAAATCATCAACTGGTTTCAGTGAAGCTATGTCTGTCTGTAGAAGCTGAAAATCAGCCTATAATTCTCAAGTAAAATCATCACCAGACTTTTAATTAACAACTTATTGTCAAGGAAGCTTTATAGAATATTTGTGTCAGAAATATCTAAAGAATTAAATGATACAATATGAACAGGATAGGTTAGTCAATATCCCATGAGAGTTAGCTTTGTGGGGTATCTGTCACTCAGAACTCCATTCCTCAAAGGTGACACTGATCATGCCGTAATTATGCCTCTCCTGATGGGAGAGATCTTTTAAAGTCCTTGCCAGTAGTTCGAGAGACAAACGGGACTCTCAGCCTTTGCTGCTTCTAGATAGTTGTTTATTAAGTCTTATCAGAGAAACAGAGTCACTAGCATGACCCAGACATAGTACAAAGCAGAGAATAGAGGAGAAAGCCGAATTATCAAGATTACATGGCCTCTTTAAAGGTAAATTAACCAATGGTTACTAAAAACGTACATTATATTTACTTTTCTACCAATTATTTTGTAACACAGCCAGGAACTGTGGAATTCTTTGTCCAATCATCCCAAACTACTTTTACTGCAGAATATGGAATAGTAGAAGAAGACAAAGGTTTGGAAAACAACAACAATCCTCCATTTTGATGTTTTTTCTTTTATCTATTTACTACATTAACAAACCCAAAACCTCTAAATTTTTCACCCTGTGACAATCTTACATAGTAGTCTATCACCTAATTTACACCAGTGTAGTTTCTAGTTCTTCTCTAAGAGTATGCAGTTTTTTCCAAGGACAGAGGTCAAAACCAGTGTTGTTCAGGGGGTTAAAATCCTTCAAAACAGGCAGAGAAATATTCTCTGCACTCTGGGTTCCTACACAAAGGTTTCCTTATGACATCCATTATCTTTACTCCATGCTATATAACAGCAGCTAGCCCAAATTCAGTGTAGTTTCACAGCTCTGTCATAATACAATTAAGGCTGAAATACACACTAAACTAGTAAAAGGCATACTTTAGCTAATCAGTTTTTTTCTTAAACAGACTCTTTTAAATAATCCCATGGGTTACCATACAGCTTTCTCAGACATTTAGTTAAAGACCAGATCTACTGAGTTACCAATTTTTCCTCATCCCTAGAGTTGTTGCTAAGGATATGTTTGCCTGTATCACTTTCTGAATTATAACTAACATTAAGGACTTAAAATAAATGGCTTTATTGTGGCTATTTGGTTATATAATTGCACACTAGAGAGAAGCAAGCCAAGTGTTTACCCTAATTCTATGGTATTATTTTGGAAGACTCCACTATACTAAGTTGCACCAAGTTCAATTTTCCATGTTGACTCAGGCCTACTGATCAGTGTGAGCAGGACTAAGTATACTGTTTTCCAGTTGTTCATTTAACAATATTCACACCCAAGGGGAACGCAGTTGTGCTGATACTAGACTTCATGACCCTAGAAATTTGTTATCTTCTTTTCCTCTCCAACTTTCCTGTGCCTCCATCCATTCTCATGCACAGTCTGGGTAAGCTATGAATAATACTTTCATGTGCCCTATAATATTTTACAAAACTTTTCCACACTTTTGAACAGAAAGGAATGTATATTTTCTAATTTTTAAGGGAAAACTCATAACATTTTTTCACAACTCCTCCTCCTTACTAACCTTTGCAAACCAAGTTATTCCTTTTTAATGGGACTTCAAATTGCAAGTACCTTGCTAAGAAATGCTCTTCTCTGCACTATATCAACATGACATTTCTAATAGAAAATGCTGACAATCTTGTCAAACATTCTGCCTCTCTGCAGTAGAACATAATACTCCTTCCCTCAGTGGTAGTTGAGATAATACACCAAATCACTCCAAATTAACCTGTGTTGCACAAGTACATCATCACTGAATTGATGTGACACAGGTGGGGATAGACATAACACTGATGTACAACTAGAACAAAATATTGGGAAACCATACTAAATTTTTCAAACAGCCAAGCAGTTGTGGTTTAGGGTTTTTTTTTTATTTTTGTGGGGATTATTAGAACAATATGTTTTTGTAAACAATTGTCTCAGCTTGTACTAGATTCTATTTTGTTTCATTTTATAGTCATAACTTAGTCTCAACTGCTTCTTGTATTTCCTTGCCTTCAAAAGTTTAATATTTCTTTTTACTCCTAAAAAGAAGAAACTTAACCGCAAGTGAAGCTAAAGGAGGCCTATTCTAAGCCTCAGCATTATACTGTACAAAAGATGTCATGGCAAAAATTGAAGTTGCCAAACTAAAGCAGACAGAGCATAGATTTAGCTTAGAAACCTTCCCACGGCTTAGTGCAGTGACTAACAGCAACCCAAGCAGAAGCCCAGATCTGTATCTTATACATGCATTGTCTTACTGGCTGTTTTCATCAAGATCTACATGGGGTTTGTTCTTGACCACAAATTCTATTTTGACTATAAGAAATCTATTTGCAATTTATCTTTTGTTAAGACAAATTTATCAAATCAAATGCTCAAGCTGAGCTCTAATATCAATAAATTAAAAATCAGAATAAAACATAGATTTCTCTATCAGATCTCCTTTTGTGAGCATCTTTAAAGCACAGAACATCACATTAACTCATTCAATCATCCATGCTATAGCACAGCTCTATATTTCCTTCCAGGAGGATAGTTTATGGTTTGAGAAACCTTTTCCTTCACAAAATGAACAAGGACACAAGAAACCTAATACATCTCTCATTGAAAAATAGCATCCCTACTAAGAAGATAAGTGGTGTCATTTTTTGAAAACTGATCCATATTTCTCTAATAAAAAAATATTTAGTCCTTCAGAGGAAAGGAAGGGCCAGGTTCACTGACAGACTTTGTCCTTCCTGTCACCAGGTTTTGCTACCCTTTTCTCTGCTGAGTTCCCAGCTGTCATGCTTGTGTGTAGCAGATGCCAATAGAGTATGGCATGAGCTGTTCCAAAGACAACAGGATGTCCTAAAGCAGCAGAAAAGAGGGCGGAAGTACATGTAATAAACATGTGTTACTGTAAGGGATTTATTTTTTCCCAGGCACTGGGCCCTGTGGTATTTGTCTTTGCTGAACCTTGTATGGTTCCTGCCAGCCTATTCCTCTATCTTGTCAAGGGCCATCTGACAGCCCTTCCTTCCAGACAATCAATGGCTCCCCTCAGTGTGGTATGTCTGTGGACATGCTGAATTCCCTCCCATGATCCACATCAGTACTGAATGTGTTAGATATTAGTGACCTGGTACCAACCTTTGAGGAACCCTCATAAACAGCTGTCAGTCAGACTTTGAATCACTGATCACTGGTTTTTGAGTTAAATAACACAGGAAACTTCTAGGGACCCATAACCCACAGCATTAGAGCATACTATGTAAAAAAACCTCATCAGGTTGTTTTTGTAATTGTTTAAATGGGTCTAGGATTTTCTATGACATGCAGGGAGAAGGGTCTTTTCAGATCGTGTAAAGCTGATTCTGGCATATTTTAAGGAGATTGTAGTGATGTGGAAGTCTCCTCCTGTGAAGTTTCCCAAAGGTGGGTAAGGGAGGGATCAAGAGGACTGAGAAGGAACAAGCAGGGGAAAAAAGGGTGATAAAGGGGCCAGTCAAGGATGAACAGGCTGCCTGTCAGTATGGTTTTCTGTCTAAACCATGCATTTATCATATTCCCATTAAATCATATTTCTAACTATTTCCTCTGATTGTCCTCTGTATTCCAAGTGAGTAAATGTGAATGATAGCAAATTTCTAGCTGAATGGGAAAAAAAAAATAATTGGCCTGACAACAAGCAACTGAAGTGGAAATACAAAGCTCAGCAGATTGTAGATCCAAGTACCAGCATCTAGGAGTTACCCATTTATCCAGTGGGTATCTCAGATTAGTTGGAGTGATCTAAACTGTGTAAGTTTGTGTGAAACAATCTGATGTCTGACTAACAGCAATTAGAGTGGGACTGCAATCTCCAGGGTCTCATAGGTCCCAGAGAAGACCAGGAGACACAGGAATCAGTATACCTGAAGTCTTCAAGAGCATCTACTGAAGTAATACATAGCAGCAGTCTATATATTTTGCTAATCACTTCAGTGCTAATCCATAAGAGTGGAGTACAGGGATCAGGCCTTCCATGGTGTTCATGTTTGTGTGAGTGCTGTGTGCATTTATGTGTTTGCTGGTGAGAGTAATGTTCAGGCTGTGTTATGCTCCATGGCTTCTGTGTGCATGTGTTAGATGTGGGTATGTACACGCTTTTGGAGGATGCAAAAGTAGCTTTGCTACTAGCTGAATGTAGAGCTACTAGTGACAGAACTGCTGCAGCCTCACATCTGTCAGGCTGTATGATTCAGTGACTTTCTACAGTACTAGGTTTTGGCTGACCAGCTGTGTGTCCCCTCTGTCTTCCTCTTTGCCGTCCCTGAAGGATGATATGAAACTTGCTTTTCCAATTATTTGGGCACCCTCTGAATGTTCATGACACTTCAGTGTTATAAGAGGAGCCTCACAGTGACATCAGCCAGCTCTACCAGCCCACTCCAGTACATGTGGTTTGATCCCAGGGACTCGTATACATGCAGCTGTAATCCCTGACACCTTCCTCACCACTGCAAGTAGTACGTTTTCCTCAAACTCTGCAGAGACTTCCTTTCCTGAAAGGAAACCTTGTCAGTAAAGACCAAGAAGGCAGTAGATGGACTTCTCTTTGGCACTACACCACCAAAACCATTCAGGAGCAGGCCCACATTTTGTTTGATCTTTCTCCTGGTGCACTGCACGTGTAATGGCTTCTAGCCACCCTTAACACGCTACGCCACAGTTTTAACTTCAACTATGCTATTTTTTTTTTTTTAATTCTACCAACAGGTATTCAATTTCTAATGCTAGGAAATGTTCAGAGGGCAATAAATATTGTCAAACCGAATTATTTTCTTACATGCAAAGAAGTAGAGTAGGACTCTTCATGACGTCATAGAGTTAACTTAGCCAGTGATGAAACAGAGAGTCAAGTGGTACTATGGTTCAAGAGGAAAACTAAAGCAGTATTTGGAAGACAGGTTTTTTAAAAATTACTAAACACTCTAATCTCTAGACTCAGGAAATCCTGTGTGTCAGAGAGAAGCTGTCATGTATGTTTGATCTCTTCTTATTTCTCCCCAGGTTCTACTTAAGACTACCACTGGGATGCTGAACTGGACAGATCCTGGATCTGAACTGGTGTGTACTTTCTTATGTTGCAGCTCTATATAATTCATCCCTAAAATTATCTTCAATTGTTATGCCTGCCAACAGTGAGCAACTCCTAGTGATGCCATTAAGAATTTTGCCTTTTCTTTTATACCCCTGTTATACCTTTTTTACAACTTCTGTATTCCTAGTGCTTTTTCCCTACATTCTTGGACTTGTTTGTTAAGATAAGAGACTAAACATTTTAGAAGCTCCGTAGCTAGAGATCAGTGTGCCCCAGACCCCAAGGTCTTCTCCAGAACACATTCTGTAAACTAAGATAGAATCATCCAGGGGAAGGCTCCTTGGGGAGGGGGGCTCACTTGAGCCTCTCATTGGGGAATCTTTGATAGATATGCTAATTAGTAAAACCTATAATGTTATACCTGATCTTTTGGGGGATATTCGGCAGGGTGCATCTCGATGCATATGACCTGGACGTGTGCACCTAAGGATCCTTAAAATAAATACAGAGGTAAAATCCCTTTTCCCCTTCTAACCATGTATGACTCTTGATTTTAAGACCAGGAAAATGCATCACTGGTATCCTCAGAGCACTAACCCAGCAATATTTCCCCATTCAGTAATTAATTTTCACAGTTCTGATTTGTGAACAAAATTACACTCATCCTCTTTTAATCATCCTGACTGTATAGGACAGAATGGAAAAGATGACTGAAGGAAAAAATATGCAATCTGATTTTGAATATATGCAAAAATCAGATGTTTTGAGTAAAAATATGCAGATTTTGGATAATGTTTTCAGATTTTCAGATTCAGAAGGTTGCATTTCTAAGAATAAAGATGTGTCAAAAAGATACTAAATCTATAATGAGTGTTTATAGAAAAATCTCATTACTTAAGATTATGCATCAATTTACTATTTTTCCTTTTAAAAGGCTTATACTTCTCTCTATATATGTGCTTTCTTTGGTATTGTCTTCTACTTCCTGAAATGTTTGCTATATAGTTGGTTAATGAAGATGATCTCATGAAACAAATGCTTCTTTATAAAGGGAAAGCCTTTCAGTGTTAAGGAGTTTCTGAATAAAAATGCTAAATAATTCATAAACTATTCAAACTAATGTTTGCAAATATATTAGTAATAAACTGTGATGTAATGCAGTCTCAGATATCTGATTAAGGCATTCTAGAATTCTTTGCAGTGATCTCAGTTTACCATTGGATTACAAGAGCTTTTGAACACTGATTCCTTGAATCTGTTACTTGCCAGTTCTAATTTACCTTTGACTATTAAAATAGAAGAACCGAAGTAAGAGAAGTATGTGTCTCTTATCAGTTTAGAATGACATAAGCACCTCTCTTTACATAGGAGGTTAAGCTGTTGAATTCTAAAGGATTTGTAGGTGAACCTTCTTTAAGCAGTAGATAAAGAAAATTAAAGTAATCTATGTGTAAACGAGAAAAATATTCTGAGAACATATGGAGATAAAATTGATCTAATATATAGCCTGTACTGAAATTAGGTCATGGGAAGTACTTACGTCTTACTATTTTTCCCTATAGCTGTCCTCAGTTCAAGAAACAATTATTTATTTCTTGCAGTTTCTTTGTAGTGAAGAGCCACATCTTCCAGTCTTTCAGAAAGCTCTGTGTACACTTCTAGGGCTTCAACATGAGCAAAAAAAGCAAATGCATTCAAAATTGTAACACTTTCATTTGTCCAGGAACAGAAAAGGTGTCTTGGGAAATACAACTGAAAACACCATTTCACAGTTCTGATGTGAATTTGTGTGCTACTTTGCATGCATTCTCACACAGTTTTGGGTTTCACAGCGAGATTGTGCTCTGCTTATTTGCAAGCAGAATATTTAAAATAGATTGACAGTCATGCTTTGTAGGTACCAATGTAAATGTTTGTAATAGAAAAAGCCCAAGTACGTGCCTATACTTTATCTCACAACAGCAAAGATCAGAGCATGCTGATGTATGCATTTTAAATATTCTTTCATTGTGCCAGTTGCTGATGCTGACTGATTCATTGCAGAGAGAAAAAAAAAGAAAAAAACCAGCACACTATCCCATATTCACAGACCTTGGACATATCATGTCTTAGCAGTTGTAGTAGTAAATTTGCAGCAAATGGCACAAATTCTGTTTTACAAGGAATCTATGGGTGTTTATTATGCCTTGAATGAGAATTAAATGCCACTTGCTGTAATCTAATATACCTCAGAAAAAAATAGCTCTTAGGAAGTATCTCCATGAGTCAGAGATAAAAGTTATCATTAGATGCAGGTTGTGTCAACCTTCAGTTAAAAGAATGGGCTTTCCCAGAAGCAGAGATTACTTTCCCTTCACCCTTTTTCAAAAATCCTTATCATAGTTTGGCATATATCAAAATAACCAGGGAATCTTTTCCATAGAGTTGAGGATATGTTAAAGAAATAGCAGGCTGCGAAATTTCACAGATTTAAGCCTGACAAAGCGTATTTAAAATCTGTGTTTGTCTATTTGAAAACAAAAACCAAAAAAATCCCAGCAACAAGAAGACATTTCTATCTCAATAATAACTTTCAACTGATCAAAAGCTGTATCTTTATGTTCACATGATTTTGAAACAGAAGCAGAGATTGAGTTCCGTTATTCACTACAAAAAAAAAAAAACAAAAAAAAAACATGAAAAAAAGGAATGTTGTCTGTACTGGATCAGTCTTGCACTGGACACTGTGCTATAGAATGTAATTTATCTTAGATCAATAGTTTCATTTGAACTTTCTCAAAGGCTGCAGCTCTTTTCTCTATGTTTTTTGTATGAACTTATTTCTAAATTAATTATGTGGGACATTTGGCTACAATGCTAAAATAAGGTCTCTTAGAATCAACACCAGGAACTGGGTGTAGTCTCATTGCTGTTACCTTTCTTATTCTACAAGCAATCTAATATGATTCTGATTTATATTTATCTTATAAAGAAGGGTATGGTAAATGTACAAGAAAAGCCTGCTGTGACAGTTCTAGCTTATTTGGTTAGCATCTATGAATAAATAAATTGCTGAACTGGTGCCACTTTTTATAGCTATTCTTTTTCTCAGCTGGATGTTAAAAGATTATCTCTTTTCTCAGAGATTTTCCTTTTAATGTGCTCTAGACCTGAATTAACAAGTCATTATTTCATGGTTTGTTTTTTTTTTTTAGGCTGATGTTGCAATACAGTAATTGCACAGTCCAGCATGCACTTTTCAAGGCTTTTATTTTGGGTGTTTTCAGAGAGAAACAGCCTCGACTGTGATGTGACATCAGTGTAATATTACTATAAATAAAAGTGCAGAGCCATTAGTGATAAATGAAACAATGTGGGTGAAGCAGACTTTAAAAGAGACATAAAGTGGCCATTTATTGTTCCGTTGGAATGCCCTCTAATTTGAGTTTAACAACTGAGGTGTCAGTAGACACCAACCAGTAAGACTTCTGATTAGCTTCCACATTTATCAGTGATACATGAACTTCATCTAAACAGTTTTAATTTGTCAGGAATTCTTGTACGAAACTAAAATTGGAACAAAATAAGCAAGACAGAGCACGAGAATATTGTACCTTAAGGGCAATGCACATGTTAATTAATTTTAACTGTGTTTCTAAAGCTAATTATTTGTATTAAGGTATCCTGTCATCAGTAAACTAAAAATAGCAATTATCACTAAAGACATTCCGTGATTATAAATGCTGAGTCAGGGAATCTCCCCTAAGACTAAAAGTGAACAAATTGTGCAGAATGAAACCAGACTCAATGTAATCCTTGACTTCCAACTGGGATTTCAAGTAGGCCTAAGTAAAACAGAACCTGCAAACTTCAGCAGGACTCAGGATTCAGCAGGATTTTATCCCATTATAATTTTAGGTCAATAAACCTGCAGGATGTTTATCAAGAAACTAGAAAAGTGTGCGAGTTGGTTGGTTGAGTTTTTTCATTTGTTTTGGTTTTTGTTGGGTTTTTTTGGTCAGTTGGTTGGTTTGGGGTTTTTTTTTTGATTTTTTTTTTGTTTTTTTGGGGTTTTTTTTTGTTTGTTTGTTTGTTTGTTTTTGTTGTTGTTTTTTGGTTGGTTTTTTTTTGTGGGACTGGGGGAAATACTGTCTGGGAATAGGATATGAAGAGCAGCTTTAGCACAATAACATCTCAACTATCGTTACTATTTCTCTTCTGGTACTGAAAGGCCTATGCATTTTGGATATAAAAGGAGGAAGCTGTAAACTTTCTTCAGGAATGATAACAAGCTGAGGAATGCTGAAAATTCAGAAGGGAAGATGGCAGTAGGCAAATGAGCTAAAATAAGATTATTTAATTCAGTATCCCTAAGTTTTCTAATAATCCCTTCTTCCAGATTTTCACATGAACTAGTTCCACTGTGAAAGTAAAACATTGATATTTGTATTGATTTAATGCTTCTTAAAAGTAGTCAGTAATAATATCTGTGGCTGGACTGGGGTGGAACAGCTGTTTTGACTGTAGCTCTGTAGTTCTATTTGGGGTTTTTTTAAAGGCTTTTATCCAGAGTTGATTAAAACAGCACTATTACAAATAAGGTAAAAGAGCACAGATATTTCTGGATTTTCTGGACTCATTTACAGCTACCAGAGCCTAGGGATGATGCCTTCAACTCAAAACACTGTGGGCTAGGCAGATAAAAGAGAAAGAAGCAAATATCCTCACTTTTTAGTAACATTTTGGGTTTGGCTGGTGTGAACTACTGAGTAAACCTGTTCATGGTAGTGCATGAAATCACTTTTCACTGAATATGAACATATATGATACTTGCTGAACCAGTTTTGGAAAGGACCTTAATTCTCATTAATTCTCTTTGGGTGACAACTATCTTTTTTGGAATTGTGATTGCTTTTATGATTTTGAAGCTGTACCTAAATGTACTCTCATGTGAAGTAAAAAATTTAAATGTTTTTTACATAAAATCATTTTTTCGCTTTTATAATAGAGATCTATTAATTTAGCGAGTACAATAAGTAATAACAAGTACAAAAAGTACAAAACTAATGTTTACAAAATGACAAAAATAATGGTTTGGGGAAACAAAATAACATTAATAATAGACTTGGAACAGAGAAAGTATGTTTTGCTCATTATGGAAAACTTTAATAATTTTCCTTTTATACTCAAGAACAAAAGACCAAAACAAGATTCTCAACATTGCCAGAGAACTAGAAGACAAGAAATACCACATTCTCTTTTGACCTCCTGCTTATCATTGGAAGAAGATATGCACCAAGAATCGAGTTGAGTAAGAGATGTCATACAGACAGTCCTGATTATCAGTTTAGCCTGAGTAGATCTTTATTATTTATTTTATTTGTTTTTACTTATGATTTTGGTTTGTTAAAAGGACTTATTTGACTACTGTCACTAACACTACATACTAAGATGTATGTTGAATAGTGCTAGGGTTGTTATGGGTCCTCTTCATTTCTATGTATGAAAAGAAGGCCCAGTGATTTCTTTTTAAGCTGTCAGGAATGCACCAGGGCTTCTCAAAAATGTCATCACCCTGCTGCCTACATACCCTGGAGACTTTAACACTGCAGGGAGGAGAAAGTAATAGAATATTGCATTAATTTTTCTTGCTGTTATTCAACCATGAGGAAGTCTGAAACACCTGAAAAGATATGACTGGTCCCAGTTGGATAATACTGTAGTTTTACTAGTAAGAGCTAAGGCAAGGAACCAAAAAAGACATGAGATTTCTCAAATCAGAAGCATCTAAAATTGAAATTAGAGAGGAGACAAAAAGCAGGCTAGGAGCCAGAAGCTCAAACAGAACTGCTAACAGATCTGGTACAATCGCATTCTATCTGTTATATATTATATAGCCTTTATTTAATCTCAACAGTCTTTCAATGGTAAAACAATCATGTTGAAAAATAATTAGTGAAATATCATAAAACCTTGCTTCATTTAAACCTCCTTTTAAGGTTTTTTCAGTCTTGTGTGAAGGCAAATATGCATTTATTTACCTCAAACTGCAGGAGCTGGCTTGCAATAAGAGAGACTTGAATGAGAAGAAGTGATTGATGAAGGAAAAAGGTCAGTTTCTTTATAAGGATTATCAACAGAGAGAAGCAAGTACAAAGAAAATTAAGCTTATGTCACATAGCAAATAAAACTTCAAAGTGAACATTTTAATATAAGGCTAGCAAAAAAAAAAAAAGAGGGTATATTAACATTTATTTAACTTTATCTTCTGTGTTATTATTTTTAAGGCACAGCAGTACTTCAGAATTGTGTTTGAGGTACTGGCCTACAACATTTGACCACACTTACAGTACGAGTGTAAAATCAATTTTCTGCACTCCCATTTATCTTGGTACTGATTTTAGCTGGCTCTCTAGCAGAATGACTCTACTGGAGAGGTTATTTTACTTCAGAGTGGCATTTCAGAAGCCTTAAATGGTCTGAAGAGATGGCATGTGACCTTTAGGAATATTTTTAACTCTGCTTTCCTCTGAAGAAGAATTATTTAACCCTGTGTGGTTATATGAACATAAGTCCCTCACTGAGCTCTTTGTGCATCTCAAAATATATCTGGCATTGACTTGTTTCACCATAACCGACTGTTGACCATACTGAACTTTTTAATAGAAGCTGAGGATAAAAACTAGATTGAAGGTACTTATCTGCTGCTTTCTTGGAGGAACATTTTGAGAAGATTAACCCGTTTCATTTATGATCTTGTAAGTCATATCTCTGTATTCTCAAACTTTATGATATTTTTATCTGTTTCAAATATAGTGCTGGTGTTTGTCCAAATGAAATTAAAACAGGGGTCTTGAATTGCAGAGGTTGCTGATTAGTAACTAGTTTAGAACAAAAAGGTAGAAATTAGAAATTCTTGACTATACTATATTAATCAAAGCAATCACCAGTCCTTTAGAATACTTACTCAGACAAATAGGTGGCTCAAAAATAAATTCAGATCATGACAAATGTCTTAAAGAACTTGATAACACTAGAGATCAATATCTAATTAACCCTGAGCAATGCACTATTACAGAATTGGCTACCTAGCAAGATATAATGGACAGCAAAACAAAAAGAAATATAAGCAAGTACTGGCTGCATATGAATAATTGAGAGAAATATAAAAGAAGAAAATATGTCATCATGCACAAAGTTTGTTAATAACTGGGGTGACAATCCAACATCGTTTTGACAAAAAGAAGAGTTAAAAATTCAAAAACAATGTAGAACCTGACCACAGCCATGCGAGAATTCCTAAGAATTCCTTGAAGTTCTCCCACTGCACCTTTTGATACAGAAGAAATGAAAACTCTGTAACAAATAGAATAGCTAAAGTAGTTAAAGTCTTTGTCTTTTCCGGTATTGTAACTACAGAACTAATAGTTTTTAGTATAAATAGTTCCTAGTTGTATTCTCAGTTTTATCAGACTATAGCAAATTTCATAGATGCTCTGATATGATAAAGCACAAAGAAATTAAATGTATCATCATTCATAGTTTAGAGGCTTTGAGGTCTAGTCCTTACTTATATAATATTTAAATTGTAGCCTGGCTGAGCAATTCAGACTTCAGATTTTTAGAGAACTAATACAGGCCCTGAACTAGGACACTCAATTTTATCCATAGTAACTGCAAAAGAAAGCCTGCTCCAAGGGCTAACTCGCCCTTCAAACTTCTAACACAATATCCAAATTTGCTTTTAATCTGAAATTCAGATCCAAGTGACCTGCCAAGCATCCTAAGAGTTTTTTTTAGAAGGTCCTTGATTTTTGAGGCATGGGCATTACTTTATCCATGTTGCTCTGTCAGACTACAACCATTACAGCTTGACAAGAAAGTAATTGATTTTGGAATTGGTGATGTGCTCTCCACTCTACCAATGCTCCTGTAGTAGCTACAGTAGCAAGCACCAGATGAATATTTGCTGCAGAACAAAGGCATATTTACCCCA
Source organism: Aphelocoma coerulescens (assembly GCF_041296385.1). Taxonomy (NCBI): domain Eukaryota; kingdom Metazoa; phylum Chordata; class Aves; order Passeriformes; family Corvidae; genus Aphelocoma; species Aphelocoma coerulescens. The sequence goes on from NC_091015.1 coordinate 28,523,037, forward strand.
CGTGCACTGTATCACTGAACTTCACAAACTCGTGTTATTCACTGTACCTTCCACAGAGCTCAGCAAGGGATTTTGAAGTGTGTAGTCTGGCCCACATTCCCTATTCATTTTCCCAGCTTCCATGGGTGTGTGAATTGAATGTACTAATTCATTTCAGATGCAAAAGCATCAGCACTATGGTTCATCTTCCTTTTCTGTCACATGACACTATATTCAAATACAATTTGGGCAAAGTTACATTTTTTAATTTCTTTTTTTGTTCTTCATCGAGAAAGGCTCCCATGAAGTAGACACGTGCAGTTTTTAAACTGGAAAATCCTTATGAGTTTAACCAAAGATCAAGTCTTTGTCTATCAGCAAGACATGAAGGCCCATACATAATCTGGCAGTGGAGTTCCTGCCATTACAGTCACTATCTCAGCAGCTCTATGTTTGTTCCCTCCATTCAAGTATTTTAAGTTTTGCAAAGTTAGAGGTAACATGGTCATGGTACCTTCTTCTTCACTAATTCAAATAATATATCAAAACTGGCCAATAGTGACCAGGAACAAGTTATGTTTTAGATTTCTGACCTGCAAAATTTTTAAATTCCAGATGTCAGTTTTTTAAGTTGGTAGAAGCCAGAAATAGAAAACTGTTTTCAAAAGCAAAACACTTCTTTGTAAGCGTCGGAGAACGTGGCAATAGCTGTTTTACACTAGCCTTGGAGCTTGGTGAGTCATAGATGCAAACTTTTAACATGGCAGCCAAAATTGCTCATTCAGCACACTTGGCCAAACGTACCTAAAGCTAAATTAACCTAAACCCCCAAGCTAGACTCTAAATTCCTTAGTTAATTATCAAGCTCTCCACGTGCCTAAACTTAGGCACTCCACATTTTCATTAATACCCTGCTGGAGGATTAGGTACCCATCTCCTAACTCACTCCATTGACATCAGAGAGGCAGCAACGTTTTTGCTTGACAGCCCAGGGTTTGTGTCTACTGCCATGATTATGGTCTTAGGGACAGCCCCTCCTCAGAGGAATGTCAGATTCTTGAGGAGGCAGAAGATCAAAGGGTAGCAGATGGAGAAGGAGTCACAAAATTTTCTTACACCTTCAAGTTGAACAGCCACGGAAGCAACAGTTAGTTATAAAAAGTCAGATAGAGACGAGGCAAGCAAACACAAATATTAGTCTAGGATGATGGGTAAGGGAAAAGGAAGAGTTCGAGATCTGTGACCTATTCCCAGGAACTGGTCTTTTATCCAGTGACTATGAATTCAAAATATGGAAACATGTTGGCACTCCTATGGCATGATCTAACTCCAATGACACTGAGTCATATTTAAATACATGAGTTTGTACAACATTAATCACAGTATGTTTTTTGTGTCTGCAAAAACCACTTTGTAGCTCAGAAAGTATTATTCTGGAAATGCCCACATGGTACAACCAAACTGATTTTCTGTCCCTCTCTGCCACGCTAGGTTAGGCTGTCTTTCATAGAAAGCCATATGTCAGAGCTTAGCAAAGTAATGAAGTATTTTGAGAAATACTTCTCTTGAGCCTAACTGGGTTTGGTCCCTCTCTCCCATAAAACAGGAATAACAGGTAATTAATCAATTAAAAAAAATCAGCTATACCAGTGAAAAGATGTTGAATTCTGTATATGTCTATTAAAACAATACAGATTTAGACATATTTGCCTAAGTAATTCTACACACCTGAAAAAATCTTCTAGAATTAATGCTAGCTTTTTTTGATGGTAGAAATCTAGCTTTTGGGCTTTTTTTCACTACACCCACAGGTAAATTATATTAAGTCAGTTTGCATGAGTTGATAAAAGTCATTAGCGTTTTGCATTGCCTCTGCTTCTTCCATGTATTGTAATCACATGTTTTTAAGCACAAATAATTCTAAAAACACTGGCTAACTGAAATGACCTGAAGAATCATCAGGTCAATAGTGTGAATTGAATAATTGTTCAATTTAGCATGTATTTCTATTTAGGCTCCTCAATCAATGAGATATCTGTGATAAAAAAAAAAAAAAAAAGAAAGAAAAAAAAAGAAAAAAAAGAACAAATCACCTACCTCATAAGTAATGAAAATGGAAGTAAAGTCCTACTAGGCATGTCTAGAGTTGCATCATCAGGGTCACCAAGAAATCTATTCCGCTTGTGCAATAACCTTGAAACATTTAATTTGGAGCCTTTCAGCTGTTCATTGTTTTTCAAACAAAACAAAACAATGACCCTTAAGGTCTCCACTCAGAAAAATATGGCATTGTCAGTAGGTATGGACTTAACAATTTTATTAATTTGGCCTATGTATTAGATTGGGTTTCATTAATGTAAAAATCTAAAAGTTAATTTCCGCAGTTGGTGAGGAAAGAGAGACAGTTTCTTCAAAGGACAGTTCAGAGAAATTATCTTGGGACAGATTCAGTTCCCTGTGAAGATGTCTGTCTCTTTCTATTGAATCATGGAATCATTAAGGCTGGAAAAGACCACTGAGTCCAGCCTTTGAACCACCACTATCGTCAACTAAACCATAGCACTAAGTGCCACATCCAGTTGTTTCTTGAACACTTTGAAGGATAGTGGCTCCACCACTTTCCTGGGCAGTCCATTCCAATGCTTGACAATCCTTTCAGAGAAGAAATTCTTTCTGAATTGACTATGATTGATTATAGAGGCAGCCTGAACAGCTGGCTTAAACGTCATGTCCAGCTTGGCAAATTTTAGAGGTAGGAGAGGTGAGTTCCAGTCCAGGTACAGGCATGGAACCGAGGGTCATCACTGCACAGCCCATCCCATTATCCCTTTGCTCCAACAGGAATTATACTGACATTATATTGGTACTAATCAGAATGAGTTAGGAGATCAGAATTTGGGCTGAAGAGTTTAAATATCGTTGCAGAGGAATCCTTGGGAAAACTCTAGTTTCATACAGGTCAGTAGCAATTCTTGATACTGACCTGTATGAATTATACTTCCAAGAGGCAGTGCAGAGTTATGCTGTCCATAACCCTACTCTGTGTCTAGACAGCACATTTCAGCCTCTGGGTAGTAACAATAGCAGATGCTTATTATATTTAATTATTAACCATCAGCTCTTTGAACTTATCACCTTAGTCTCTCAGCACCTGCGTGATGGATGGCAAAGTTCCCATAATTTCAACTTCCATCAGTCAGTAAGTAACAGGTGAGCATCTGCTAGTGCTCAGCAACCCCTCAGGATATATTCGGCTATCGTTGTGATTGTTCCTGATGGTGTTTTACACAAAATAAGTTAGGGTGAAAAAGGCATGCTAGGTTATTTTACACATATGCAATGTCAAAGTATTTATTGCCCTGAATATAGCAAATTTTAAATATAAATAAATAATACCAGTAGTACATTTATTATTAAATTTAATATTTATGCAGTGACATAAATTTACATGTCCTTTTAAATGCTTCTGTATTTTAGAATTGATCTGAAGCTTTATTTAAAGAAAGGAAGGAAAAGTAGGGAAGCTATGGGGAAGCTGTACTTTACCCTATCTGCCAGTGTTTTTTCTGCACCTAAAATTATGTCCATATCACAGAGTGAAGAAATCATCTTTGAAACTGTAAGCAAACAAAATAAGTTCTCATTGTGCCATTAAGAAAGCTGGTAGATTCTGCTCAGAGGTAGGACTCTGAAACACAGAACCTATGAACATGGATATCTTGCCTTCAGGACTCAGACTAATACAGCTAATACATCTCTATTGGCATCTAGTGCATGTTCTCTGCATCAGTGCATCCCCTTAGGTCAGAATACCTGCACCCTCCCTCACTGTGCCACAAGGAGTTTGGAATGTGCTTACAGCAGCAAAGAGTCTATTCCAGTCATCCCCTTCCATAGAGCTGAGTCACAGGGGAAATTTGCCTATTATGTGCAATACATTAGCAATTTTATCATTTAAAATCTGATTTCCTCTCAAAGTATTTTCATAAATTAGGCCAGAATAATGAAGCAGTTTCCATCAGATTCCTCTGGGAAACTACTGCCACATTCTCTCCCAAGGCAACACCCCTGAAGAGATCTCATTGCTGAGAGAATACCATATTCCCTTGCCTCATACATGATGTGAAAATTATCTAGAAAGTCACATTACTTATTCTTGTAGAACTCGGTAATGGAGCTTGGAATTCATGTGAGTCCACTGCAGAATGTCGATGCAATAGCACACCAAGAGACAAAAAGAGTATTTCAAACATCTGGTGAGTTGTGAAAAGCCCCTCCCCATCATGCCTGGCAAAATGGGAATAAAATGGCCACTTAAAATTTGAGCAGTAACCTTTGAATATTGCACACAGGTTATGGCTAGGTATAGAACAGAATTGTGTAATTTATTCCTGGTGCACAGCTGGCATACAAGCTGTATGCAAACGCACACACACATCACAGATCAAAGCTGAAGGCAAATTTTAGTAAGACAAAAGTGAAGTATAAGGAATACAATTTCCCAGATATATTCCTCTAGTAGTAGGCATTAAATCATGAAATCTCTATGGCTGCCCACCAGACATGGAGTTATGTACAATTTATGTTGAAAACTTATTATTGTTGAAGAACAGACTTTATATTTTTAAATACTTTCATAATTACATTGTTACATGCTTGGATGTATATGGAAAACATGATTTTTACATTCATGCACATATGAAAAAAGTATTTTTCCAATTTATTAATTGGCAATTATTGTAAGTGATGCAACTGTGTATGACTTCTTATACCTAATATAAAAAAAAATTTACAAATTCAGAAATGGAGGAGGCAACACTAGTGTTTTTTGAAGTGTTAAGAAGATGTTTGGAAACCAGTTAATACAAGTTGTGAATATGGTAAGGACCCTCTTCAAAGAGGCAAAAGAACATCTCAGTATTTGAGAGACTCTTACTTTCCCTGGTTTTTGGGGCCAGTCTCCTTCTTCAATTTTAGGAAGAGCTGAATGAGCCTCCTGTGGAGTTCTTATCTCCTATTCAAGGGTGCCTCAGCAAGACAGGGGGCCTTTTGCAGAGTGGTCTCCCTGAGGGATCCCTGGCTATGAAATTTCTGGTCTGTGCCTTGATGATTGCAAATTTCTTCATCTCTAACAATTTTTTTCAACTGCCACTGAAAGAGGAAAAGAGGATGTTTCAAAGCCTCTGTTGACATTTTAGAAGGTCCCTCCTAGTTACAGCTTAATTAACTTTATGACAATGTTTAAGTTATGATACAATCTTTCAGAAGTAATTTGAGGGTAATTTCCATTGTTTGCATTAATGTCTCAGGTAAGTCAGACAATTAAAATAGAGATTGTACCACAACAGTAAAATTATATATCAGAGATCTTCTGAATGTATGATAGGGTTATTTTTATCAGATATGCCTTCTGAAACTCCATAAAAGATGTTCATTTACTTTCCTCAGTTACCCCACATTGCAGCTGACTATGAAAATCCCCTTTAGAAGTATTATATGCTGCAAAACCCCTGGCAAATAACTGTCTTATATGATAAAGCCATCCATATCTTAATTAATTTTATTTAAAACAATAGAAGTGATACTGAGTCTTTTCTCAAATCCATTTTGCTATTTGTTAGCATAAAATCAAAAATGTTTTCTTCTTCTACAATGCTTTGGTCACTCTTTGTCTTGCTTCTTACATAAGAAGCTGAATGCAAATGTTGGCTTTTGTGTTCTATGAGGTTGTCCGTGCATTTTAGAACCCCAAATGTGGGAATTTTCAGAATGTGCTAATTTTATACATTTACTTTTTCTGTGTTGCTTAATCTTCTGAAGATCCCCAAGCAATCCAACTGTAATCTCCAAATAAATGACAGTGAATCTAAGTTTTTCCAGAGTACTGTTTTGTGCTGGTAGATATCTCACACTAACCAAGGGTATATAGATAGATTTGCAGTTTAAAATTTAATAGATTTTTTTTCAGAGTCTGGCTGCATGATTTAAAATGATCATTTTTTTTCAGCAGTTTTTCTACTCATCTTTCCCTGCTACTGCTGAGTCAGAGAGTTCAGACTGTTTAATTGAAAATGGAGTGACAAGTTTTTACAGCCTGATCAAAAACCAAAAAGAGTCAATGGAAAGACATCCTTTGATTTAATTTAGAAAGCTGCTCCAAAAACTTTATATATATTCAAAGCATATTTATTAACATAATTTAAAACTCTCTCCCAAATCCTGCTATCACACAATCTTAGCTAAGCACAGACATGGAGAACTTTAGCCTGTTTTGGCTAATTTTTCTTATTTTCCCTTGGTTTTGCTGATCTTATTTTTAGAAAAATAATTATTTTAAGTTAAGAAACATTTGCCTTTATAAAAAATAAAATCTCTCAAACTTATTTAAAGTGGCAACAAAGTAGCAGCACGCTAGTTCTGGGGCCTGATGCAAGAATTGAAATGAGGTCCTTTCGCAGTCAACTGCTGTCCCTGTTGGCCCTTTTTTCAAAGTCAACAGCCTGGGAGCATCCCTGCTCGTACTCTGCCAGCCCATTCAGTAGGTCAGCACTAACTGCAGAATGCCCTCTGTGCTCCCTGTATGCACTGCTTAGCCCTCACTGCCCTCTAGTCAGGACACCTGGGCATTAGGCCCTTGAGAAGAGTCAAAATTAGGCAGTCTGAAAGTCCTACTACACTGGTACAGTTATCAGAGATGGTGTTCAGTATCCTTCTGATATTGTGATCAAAGATTCAAATGAGACCATGAAAAGGATGTAGAAAGACACTTAGGTTTTTAAGAAACAAAGAAAGAGAAAGGTTGCAGCTGGAAGAGAATGGAGCCAGATTTCCCTTCATTTACAAGAAAAGCCTTATCCATACAGATTATCTTGATTTCACTATCTGAGAACTGACAGAAAGTGAAAGCATCACTGTACCATTTTCAAACGGTAGAGCTAGATGACAGTGTAGCAAAAAAAGTAAATCAAATGTCATTCACAATATTAACTGCATTTTTTTTAGAGTTGTGGCACTTTGTGTCATAGAAATACAGCTGTGGCCACTTTAGTTGACAACATTGTAGATATGCTTTCCTGTGCATAAATTTTGCACTGTTTATCAAATGCTTATCTAACCTTTGTTCCCTTATATAAATATAGAAATAAAAAATAATATTATAAATAATATAAAAAAAGAAGAAAAGTGAAGAGAATAGAGGACAAAATGTATTTTTGTGTACAGTCTATATACAGTAGAGCTTTGCCCCTTTGATGGGTCAAATGCAAATTTCTAATGCAAAACCCTGAGGCATCTTAGCAGGTAGAATGAAAAAAACATGTTTTCCTGGGTTTATTTATGAACAAAAGAGGACTTCACTAATTTTTACCCATGCATGGGAAGACACATAGGAAACTACAGAGTAAATGAACACTTTGTAGACCAGAATTTTATTCATTTTCTAATTGTGATTTGTTTTCATCTATTTGCATCACCACATCATTATACTGTTGCTGTTATTTATCTTGATACTACTGCCACCTTAGTAAAAATCAGTTGTGAAAAAACCCCAAACCTAAAGTATTATTCTCATTAAAGGGGAATATTGGTGCCTAGAAATAGATAAAGAATAAGAAGGAATCCTTTCTAGTGCATAGGTCACTTTTACATAGTCATTAGGAAAATGAATGTTCAAAAGTATGCTGTTCAGATGTCAAATGCACTAATAAATGCTTTGGAGAATGGTATGTGAGGTGCTGTCATAGTAATGATAGTGAGTCAATAAATCTCAGTTTCTAAATACTTACTGGGATATAAGAAAGTGATAGGTACTATTTTAGGTTGAACGTGTACTTCTTCAAAACACAATTTATTTTAAGCAGTACCTACTCATATATATATACCCAATAAGTGAAATATTGTAGTGGTTCCCACTTTGACCAACAGTTAGCACATCTAGGCAACAATATTTGAAGTTTTGCAAGAATTATTTAGGCATTGAATCCTTTCCCTCAATGATTACAAACTTTGCATCCAAATTTGTACCCTGGTCACTTTTATATGAAGCAGAAATAGTTGAATATAGTGCCAATCCCCCAAACTGCTGAGTGACATGAGCAATATAAGCATAAGCTCATCTTGGCCCTTAGAGTGAGTCCAGATAACTGTACAATCCATGTCCAGTAAATTTAACAGACCTGCTCTTCCCTGCTCTATTAGCACAGGTTACCACCTTTGTTCCCTGCAGTTAAAGCTGATATGCACCCCTATAACTTGGAGTGGCTTAAGAAGTGGTTATGTTTTCCATTTTTACCTCTCTTATGGGCACAGTAGCCTCTGTCCATTTGAGAGTGATAATCTCTTTATCATTTCATCCGTGGCCACCTGAAGGCACCCCTCAATGTATACAAGTCCAGAAAACCTCTTTCAACATAGCTTTCTAGCTCACCTAAAATAAACCCAACTGGTCTTTATGCTTGAATATTATACATATTTTATGCATTCTATTTAATCATGTCTGAAGGCTGTTGAAAGCTGAAAAATATTTCAGCAAAGCATTTCATTCGACACATACTACACTTTTTTCCCATACTCCCATAAGCCAGATAGCCTGGACAACATAACTTCTGTAAAAAGATACAGCAGGCCTTGAAAATTATTTTTCCTTTTCTCTTTTTTTTTAAGTCAGACAGCTCAAATGAAAGTAAATTCTGTAAAAAGTGAGTGCTTTATGAGTTTAATAATGAGAAATAGAAATATCATCTCAAGGAAAAAATATCAGTTTTAGTTTGAAACCAGTCCAAGTTAATATTTACAACTTCAGAGTGAACTTCAAAAGATTTGAAGTTCCAGAAATCAGATTGATTTTCAAAACTGTTACAATCAGAAATCAATAATTTGCTTGACTGAAGAATGCATAAATTAAACCCACATTGCTGAAATGCTAGCAAGAACTATAGATACTGTCTCTTGTGGAGACTTTCTGCCTATATTTTATATTCTTTAGGAAACTCCCATAGACACTACAGCACTTAAAGACCAAAAGCATAGTTCTCGACCATCCTTCATGCTCTACATTTCTTTTTCAAATTCAGCTATAAAATTTAAAGTCAAGAGGAAACTATGATCGTCTAGTCAAATGTAACATATCAAAGGTCATTGGATATACAGAATTTGTTCTTACGTTGATTTTAATAATTTGCATTTGGCTAAAATCTAACTTCTGTGTAAAAGGTATCTTCTAAAAAATGTACACTCAATCTGAACTGAATGACATCTTGTCATGGCTTAACCCCAGGGGGCAGCTCACCCCACACAGCCACTTGTCCACTCCCCTTCAATGGTATGGGGAAGAGAATCCCTAGAGAAAAAGTGGGAAAACTCACGGCTTGAGATACAGACAGTTTAATAGGTAAAGCAAAAGACATATGCACAAGCAAAGCAAAACAAGAAATTAATTCACCACGTCCTGTAGGCAGGCAGGTGTTCCGCCATCTCCAGGAGACAAGGGCGCATTTATGCGTAGCCATTAGCTGGGAAGACCAACACCATCACTACAAATGTCCTCCCCTTCTTCTTCCCTACAGTTTAGATGCTAAGCATGACCCATGTGGTATGGAATATCCCCTTGGTCTGTTGGGGTCAGGTGTCCTGACTGTGTCTCCTTCCAGCTCCTTGTGCACCCCCAGGCTCCCTGCTGGTGGGATGGAGTGAGGAGCAGAAAAGGCTTTGGCTCTGTGTAATCACTGCTCAGCAATAACAAAAACATCACTGGGTTATCAACACTGTTTCCAGCACAAATCCAAAACACAGCCCCCTAGTAGCTACTCTGAAGGAAATGAACCCTATCCCAGCCAAAACCAGCATACACTTACAGATGGAAAATCTGCTTGGCAGTTTCCTCCCATGATTAATGCTCCGTGGTTTACTTCTCAGCATCTGCCTGGCACTACGAGCCACTGGTTCTTGTTACACATCTCCTTTCTGAATGTCATATTTTCTCCCTTGGAAGAGCATTATCTGCTATAGTATCTTTCCTGTGATAAGTCAATAAGCAAAAGCTCTGAAGTTCATATAATGGAGACTTTTCCAGTTTTCAAATCAATTTTGTGGCTCTTTTTAAGTACTTGCTAATTTTTAAAGCTGCCTAGAAGCATCCAGTCTTAGCTTCCTCAGTGCGTGTGAGCTATCTATTAACCAGCTGTTTATGCATCTTGGAACCATGTCAGAGCTCTTTACTGAAGTGCCCTTGGGGATTAGGAAATTATATTCTTCTCCAAGATCACCAATTCCCAAGATTCGCCTAACTTCTTTGTCCTTCAAGATGTAATTTTAAAAACAAAATTCTGCATTTTGGGGGTTCACTAGAATAAAAATGTACCCAGTTTACTGGTGATTGAATAAACTGGTCTTACCATTATTTCTCTTCTCACCATTCCCTTTACAATTAGCACCAATATAGTAGCACACTGCTTCCAAAGAGATATTTCACACTGACACTTGGTTTTTGAAGACCTGTCAGTCATGCAGTTTAAACTCATATCTTACTGACACCTTGTATTGTGTCAGGTTCTTTAGTTAGATAAAAGGAGACAGACACTTGTCCACACTATCAGGATAAACATATATACCATTTTCAAACACAGTTAAAATGTTATCACCTAAATATTTTTATTTTATGAGACCAGTTATCTAAAACCACACTGTTGACTACCATTAATTATGTTCTTAGTTTTAAACACTTTTGAACTCAATCCTACTCAATCTTTTCCATTATTTTTCTGCACATGGTGACACATTAATTTTGCATTCACACAGTATCAACAATCTTGGCTATTCAAAATCTTACAAGGATTCCTATATTTAATAAATATTGATACTGTCAGTCCTCAGACATCCTTAGAAGTGCAGACATCTTTAAAATACTCCTTTTCTACTAAAGAGCCAGGAAAAAAGTCTGCTCTATTGTACTTGTTTCATTACAAACAGATTTATTGAACACTTATGTCTTCTCTGTCTCCTTACTAATAATTTTGTCATTTATTTTAAGAATAGGATACATGTTTGTTTCTTCCTCTTGAACAGCTTCTTTCTTTTCCTGCTATTGCTGTGGATCCCTGTATTCTTGATATAGATTTTCAAGCTTGACTGTGGCTATTTCATTCAGAAAAGCTATCTTTTCAGTGTCTTTATCTTCCTTCATTAATTTTCTCCATAAATTTTCACAATTTCTGCTTAATATCACTCTTTTTGGACTAAAATCTCTTCAGATAATACACAGAGGTTATATAGAAATATATACCTGCCATCATAAGCCAGTGAGTGGCTCTCATATTAGCTACTTCCTTTCTTTACACCAACCATCATTGGTGTAATGAAAGGAAGTGACAAAGCCTTTGTAGGACCAGTTGTGTGTCCTCACGGCTTGGAGCAATTATCAGTGATAGGAGAAAAGTTGTAGAGACAAGAAGCCACATTTCTCTTTTTCACCCACTTCCTTCACATGCATACTTTCCTCTGAGTCCAGGAGAGAACTTTCTGAGGAACCTGATTCCTCTGGGGTTTTGAATTTTTCAGGTCCCTGTAGGCCTAGAGAGGCCCCTAGTTCTCTTTCCTTCTTCATCAGAGACTGGCATCTGTTTCTCCCTGAATCTAACACAACTCTTACTTGAGTTCCCTTCAACTCTTGAGTTCTTGTGAACTCCAAAAGCAAATCAAGTGCTAAATTGTGGGTCATACCTTTTTAAAAAAGTATTCAACAAGAGTTCAACAGGACATTTCCACAAAAAGCTTGCAGTTTAGTCACATGGATAAATTATTAATCTTTGTTTCACCTGTATGCAACTGAAATCTAATCCAAGCCTCTCCTGTTACATCCATTACACCAGGGAACTTTTGTTTTCCTTCTTAACTGGAAATCACACAGTAATGATGGTTAAATTCTGTGTGAGCATCTTCTCTGAGGAACATTCAGTGTTTTCAAAGAATTTCACTACTTGTAGAACTATGAGAAAAGAATTCAAACATCTATAAATATCCTATTGTTTTTGATTTGCTGTCTTTTTTTGGCAAAAAGAATGGATGTTTTCCTCATGCCACAGATGCTCAGGACAATATTAATAATACATTTCAGGATTTCTACTTGTGAACATTGGCCTTTGTTCAAGATAAGAGTTCAATAATCACTACATACTTCTGAATAAATATTCACTTTATCTAGAGCTGATACAAAAATCTCTTTTATGATATCTGTCTAAATACTGGTCAAATTTACTAAATTTGAAGAGTGCAGATCACTGGAGAAAGTCTTGCTTAAAATGCAAAAGTACTAAAATACTTTAAAAGAACCATAACTTGATGTCTTCATGACATTACAAAAGATTGCATCTGGCTAATATTTTATTCTGACTCTGCGTGCATAACTTAGTTCTATAATATGACACACAACACGTAGGCACACAACCATCCTAAATTATTCTTGACATTCACTGCTATTATTCAATCTCTCCCTGCTACATCTCTCCTGGCTTTGACAGGTTCTACTTTGAGGTAACAAAAAACTTATAGATTGGTAGGACACAGCAAATTCAGAACATCACCAGATTGTCTAACCTAAGGATATGTTGGTGTGGAACACAGGGTGAAATATGTATAATATAGAGTATGAAAGCCTGCATATATCCTTTCTGAATTTGGAAAACTTAACACACTTAGTACAGTTATGAGATCTTGCATGTCTGTGACTGTTCAAGTGCTTCTCAAATGAATGTTCTGTATATGCTGTACCCAGTCTGATACTACAGAATGCTGGAATATTGAAGTGCCTGTATTTAAATTTAATAGTTCAGACTTCTTCAATTACTCTGCATTGGGACTGAGAAACTATTACATTTCCATTTAGTGAATATCCCCCTTAGCTGGTGTTACAATGGAGGATGGAAGCCTCAAGACATTTTGACATAGAGGCTGTAGTTTCAAGGTTTTTGACAGCTAGTCTTAGCATTTTAGTAACACTGACTGGAGTTAGATATAAACTTCAGTGGGAATATCAGAGAGCTCCAGAGATGATTTGCCACTTGCTAAGAAAAGCAGTTTGTACAACAAGAGAAAGTTTTCATATATTAATAAAAACAATTTCACAAAAAGACTTTGTGCTACATCAAGCAATGTCTTCATTTTAGCAGTTCCATTAGCAACAAGTGAGTTAATCAATGTCTTTTTGAACACCCAATAGCTGTTTAAGAGAGAGTGTCAGGTTGGAAAAGTCAATAACTTATCTGAAACAAAAGTGCTGGGATAAGGCCTATCTTTCTGAATCCCTCTTAGATAGCAACCTTTCTGTGGAACTGTGGAGCTGAGAGCAGTTCTTGCTCTGCTCTAAACTCCAAACTTTGGGCACAATTCCTCCTACTATTCCTTCCCTACTGATGACTTCTGTCAAGGCTTTTATTCACTGCCTTCTGCACCAGTTGAGGTAATGTTTGAGAGTGCTGGAATTCAAGAGACAAATTCATTTTTATAGGTATAAGATTTTTTTAACAGCATTTATTTTACTGATGCAATGAATACAAAATAAAAATATTAAAAAATTGTCAATTACCAGAGTAAAAGAGCATCAATTCCCATGATTCAGTGTGTGAGAGTTTACAGAGGACTCAAAATGTCTTTCCAGACTTTTTTATTGAAAATCTCTCAGCCATCCATGAGAAACACACTATTTTCTGTAGTTTCATCTCCCATTACCTAGGTCCCCTCCTTTGATGCAATCCCTTATACTTTTATGCCTTATAAAAATTGTAAGCACCTTAGGGCACAAATAAGTCAGTTTAATTTGTCTAGATAGCACCATTCTTTCCTAAGGCATTGAATGAATAATATATGGTAATTTATAAAGAAGGTATTTGCAAGTCAGAGGGCTTGCAGCAAGCCAGTGAATTGAAAAGCAAGAAAAATTAAATAAACCTTTTAAACAGGTTGGTCTTAATGACCAAGATACATTTTTTATTTATAAATATTTGGCATGAGGATGCTGTCCCTTGGCAAAGTACTTGCTCCAAAGATGGGAAAGCTGGCTGCACCATCTGAGCTTACATAGAGCTTCCTGCATGCACTTTAGAGCACAACTAGACCAGCAAGTGCAGCCCTCAGAGCAATGTCTAAAAATTTGTCACATTGAATTTCCAAAACTGGAAAGAAAACAGAAACAACAATAGAATGGTAGCAAATATTTTTTGCTTACCTTTACTAGGAGAAATTGTAGGATCAGAGAGTGGTCTGGATTAGAAGTGACTTCAAAGATTATCTAGTTCCAAGCCCCCTGCCATGGGCAGAAAGACCTTCCACTAGACCAGGTTGCTCAGAGCTCCATCCAACCTGGTCTTGAACACTTGCTGGGATGGGACATCCAAAACTTCCCTGCACAACCTGTTCTAGTGCCTCCCCACCCTCACAGTAAGGAATTTTTTTCCTAATATCTATTCTAAATTTACTCCCAGTCTAAAACCATTCCCCCTTGTCCTGTCACTACCTGTACTTGTAAATAGTCTCTCTCTGTCTTTCTCATAGGCTGCCTTCAGGTACTGGAAGGCTGCAATTAGATCACTCTGAAGCCTTCTCTTTTCCAGGCTGAACAATCCCAATTCTCTCAATCTTTCTTCATAAGAGACGTGCTCTATCCCTCTGATCAACTTGGTGGCCTGCTCTGGACTCAGTCTGACAGATCAATGTCCTTCCTGTGTTGGGACCCCAGAGCTGGATGCAGCACTGCAGGTGGGGTCTCAGCAGAGCAGAGCAGAGGAGCAGAATCCCCTCCCTCGCCCCACTGGCCACGCTGCTGTGGATGCAGCCCAGGACACGTTTGGCTCTCTGGGCTGTGAGTGCACATGGCTGGGTCATGTCCAGCCTCTCATCCACCAGCATAACCAAGTCCTTCTTGGCAAGGCTGGTCTCTATCTGTTCATCCCCCAATGTGTGACATTTACACAGGTAATGTGATGCATATTAAACACTCCTTGAAAACTAATTTATCAAACCTATGTTCCAAACAATCTGCCAAAATAAATTTTCTCACCATTGTATTAATATGAACATGCCTCTTTCAAACTTTCTTCTTATTCTTCTGACTATATTTCACCAGAAAACTTTTGTTTTAAACCATGACAAGACAAAGTTCTCGACTTTCCACTGAAAAAGCACTAGATTTCTTGCAGAGGCCCTGTGTACAGTTCATGCTCAAAAACTCCCGTGTATCCAGTGAGCATGTCCCATAGAACTGATGAGCCATGTGAAGAGGCCATTTGTCCTGGATTTTCGGACACCAAATAGCCTAGTCAGACCCATAAATTTTGATTTTAAGTACTTCAGGGCAAAAATCTGTCATTTTAATTTGTTGAGAAACCACCATTCTTTCCTAAGGCAAGGTGTGAATAATACATGACAATTTAAAAAGGAGCTGTTTGCTACTGTTACTGCTTCTGCAAAACCTCTAGATTCTCAGACAAATGACCAAAGTATTCTTAATGCACTCAGGCTATATTTTTAGGTGCAAGAAGAGGATATATACTTTAAAATCTGAACTTAGTACAAGCTACATATTCAGTGTTAACAACTGAAAATTCAGTTCAGGTTATTTGCTACTCTATTTAAAGTTATGGCTTGTATGGGCAAGAGTTGAAGTTTTCCCTTTAATTTCTTATAAATGGCCTAAATCCTATTGAAAGCAAGGTGGTATGTATCTAAGTGTTTCCATAATTAATCTTCCTAGTTACAAAGAAAACCCTGAAAAAACAACTTTAAAAACACCCCAAAGCAACTAAAAAGACTGAGAAAAAAGAAAAGAGACAAAAAAACCCCAACCCCCAAAAAACCAAAAACCCAAGCCTGAAAAGAGGAAGCATATTAAGTTAATAGAATAGTATTATAATATAATAATAGAATAATAGAATAAATTATACTAGAATAATATACTGGCTTCTTAAATTTCTTCCATCTTCATATTTCTTCAGAAAACATCACCTTATTATATAAAGGTACATTGCCAAACCAAGGCATTTAATGTGGCATGTTGTAGAAATTTTCATAATGCACCAATGATAATGCCGTAACTTGTAGATTTGGTAAAAACAGGTTACTAGAACAACATGTATCTATAGTTCTGTATACATGTGTTTCCTCTAGAACACTCCTGTTTTTTTTTAAATGAGCTATTAATTATTCTTATTGTTATTATTGTTCTTATTACGATGATGATGCTAATGATTAATTAATCATTATTAATAATATGGATGTAATGTGGAATTGCAGAATAAGGAGTACTACATATTGGAATATGTATAAAATTAGATACAAACAGACCCCAGAGTGAGCAGAAAGAAATCATCACCATTAACATCATTCCCCTCCTGGCAAAGAGGAGGAAGAACCCCCAGCAATTAACCTAGTTCTCCCAGTGAAGAGCTTTAAATAGTGATTGCTCATCATTAAACTTTCTTTTCTTTTTCTTAAGGAGCATGGGAAGAACAACACCAGAGAAAGAGACAATTACTGGGAAGTTTTTGTACATTAGTTTTACCTGTGTTACTACATTAGTGACCATAGAACTGAGATAATTCAGATTGTGTGTGCTAATACCATTGCATTTAGATTAAGAATATATTTTTGACTAACCACTAAAGCTTTAATTTAAGTTATGACTTCATATAGATGGTGCATTTCTTTAGCCCAAATAAATTGCACAGGTGTTTGTATTGACTGTTAAATATGGATGCACCAACATTCACATAACATCTGTTTATGAACAGTACCTAATTCATTATAACCACCATAAAGTCTTGGATATTTTGTGTAACGCCTGGGGTTCTTAACAATATTCTGAGATCTGGAGGTATCAGTATTTCTGTGAAACACGAGTATAATTAGGATCCATTTCATTAAGAGACTTCTTTATTTATCTTTCTTTTAGAAGTGGACTGTCAGATATCCATTTTCTTCATGTTCCGATCCAACCCTTTGTAAATCTCCCATTGAATCACTAAAAGATAATAAACCCATTGTTCAGACAAATGAAAAGAAAAATTGGTGCTTTATTTACTTCACACAGTTCTCCAGAAGCTCCAAAGCACAGAGCTTCTAAAGAAACAGACATGTCTATCTCCACTGTTAAAAAGCAGTACCTCCAGTTATATCTTCATGCAGTCTCTACCCACGTCCTGGTTTCAGCTGGGATAGAGTTCATTTCTTTCTAGTAACTGGTACAGTGCCGTATATTTTGGATTGTGTTGTTGCTAATTAGTGCTTAACCTAGGTCAAGGACTTTTCAGTTTCCTATGGACTGCCAGGAGCAGCAGGTGCACAAGAAACTGGGAGGGATCACTGCCTGTACAGATGACCCAAACTGGCCCAAGGGGTATTCCATACCAGAAAGCATCATGCCCAGTATATTAACTGGGGGCAGCTAGCTGTGAGAGACTGATTGCTGCTGAGGAACAGACTGGGCATTGGTCAACAAGCAGTGAGGAGTTGCATTTTACATCAATTGTCTTTCTTGGGGTTTATTTCTCTGTCTCTTTTAGTTGCCTTACTTTTCATTATACTTATTTTTATTATTATATTTTATTTTATTTCAGTTGTTAAACTGTTCTTATCTTAACTCACAGGTTTGGGTTTTTTTTAATCCAGTTCTCCTCCACATCTCACAGAGGTGGGCAATGAGTGAGTGACTGCATTGTACTTCTTTGCCAGCTGGTTTTAAGTCACTACAACCAGAAACACTTGGAATACCAGTGATCTGAAAGAAACAGGTTGTAAGAAGTTTGAAGAAGATTGAAAAGCAAACCTACTTTTAGGTGAGATGTTAAGTTTGGAAAGGACATAGAAAATGTAGGTTACTGTTCTGCCTCTGTCTTGTATACAAGACAGCACATACAAAGGGGTTTTTTGATGCTGCAGTTGACAGCAGCAGGACAAAATGAGGAGCAAGGTAGAATGTAAAAACCTGTTAAATAAAGTTCAAATCTCCCTGGCTAGATTAAACAATGGAGCCTCTGAACTGGACCAAAAAGCCTTTGCAAGGGGTGGCACACAGGTCTGCCCACCACCACAGTTCACTCTTACAGCTAGAAAAACAGGAGAAGGGAAAGCAATGCTAAAATAAACCCGCACAAGCTAGATAACACCAGTAGGCCGAGAACCAAGTTAGAAGGCTGTCACCAAAATCACTGTCAAGACAATGCTTTAACACAGTTCCTAATGAACATTTCTGAGAAATGTTACCAAACTCCTCTCCTTAATAATTATTTCCTTGTTTCTTGTGAAGATTCAAAAATTGTAACTGGACAAAGAAGGCAAATATCTAAGGAAGATGTTCAGTATTTCTGGGCAGAAACTTGAATATTGTTAGTTGTTTGCCAACCATAAACCTTCTTAATAGCAAATGGGTTATGGTTTGAAGGTATTCCATCATGCTGATACAGAGGTTTATATTTCAATTTCACAATTGGGCTGTAGGAGTACATTAACATTCTTATTAAAATTCTGTATTTTCACACATATATACCTAGATGAAAAGTTCTGCTTTTTTACTCAGATTTTCTACACCCAAAGGCAAATATTTTTAATTTATTTTATTTTTGATAAATGTGAGCAAAGTCAGCTCATTTCCTTTACCTATGCAAGGATTAAAAAATGCTCAGCATAAAGGAGTTATATGCTCAGTTTATGCAGGAAGCATCTGAACTTTAAAAGCTGATGCTTAACAGGTTGATACAGAGGATTAGTCTCCAGGCCAATGTGCAAAAATCAAACATTCACACAATAGGAATAAAAATGTACTAAAATTAATTATGCAATGTGTTACTTTGTTACTTGTAGCAAATCCATTTATTAATTCTGACTTTCCCAGTTAACTTATAATTGTGTTGCTCTTTATTTGTATTCAGAATCACATGTATGACACTGATCTTGCATAGCAGTGCATGTCTCCTTGGTGCATTGTTTTACTGAAGTATTTTCTACTTCATAGTTATGGTAAATGTTCCTAAGTAAACTGTGAATTCCAGCAATAGAGTTTGTGTTCTAACTTTAATTATCTTTCCTCCTCGAGAAGAGCAAATCTGAGATTTGGAAGGCTTTGCATCCCTTAGAGCTGGTTGGCAGTTACTTCTGGGCACAACTGTGGCCTTTCATCATAAGTAGAATTATTAGATTCCACCACACCACTGCGGGCTTGGGGAACTGTACAAATCTAACAAAACATTTGATCCTGCAGAAGGAAAATTAGCTTCTTACTCAAATGGAAAAGTAAGGATTTAAAAGACATGATTCTCACCATTTTCCCTAAACACAGACTTAAGATGTAAAGCAGAGCAGTGTCTTCTGAAATACTGAGATTCTTTTGTAGCCACAGGAGCACAGAAGTTTGACATATAAATTTAAAACAGATGAATAACTGACAGACAGCAAACACCTTGTCCAACAACAACTTGTGCAAGGGCATGGCCAATGACACATGAGATATTTGTGGCCTACAGAAATCTGAGCACCTGCAGTTTAGCCTAAGGACTTTGCTTTTACCTACTGCCCTAAGCACTGGCTTCTTCTCCAGCTCTACAAGATATCCACATAGGCTGCCATTCTTTCTCCATAAGATTCGTGCTAACCATGGCTTCAGGCAGGTGGACCTTTCCCTCACTATGAAAAGGGTATTCTCACCTTCTGTTCTCTTTCATTACACTTTCCATTGCTCTGAAATAGATTGGCCCCTGAATATTTGCTGCAGGTAATGGTCTTCTATGCAGAGGTCTTGTGCATACTGGATTGTTTCTTATGTAATATCCAGAGTATACCATTTGCTGGCTTTCAGGATACCATTCTAAAAAATGCCATCTATGATTGTGTCTCCACACAGAAAGTTTCTTGCCTGAAATGTACACTTTATCCCTTACATGTTACTGGAGATCTGTCCTTTTACCTTTTACAGGAGAAGTCTTTACAGGAGTGAGTGAACAAACTACTGGGGCAAAAAGGCAAGTGTTAGGAGATAAAGTGAACTGTCCAGCAGTTGTCCATTTAGACAGATAAACAAGGAAACAAGCCTGTGCTTGTGTCAACATTGCAAAGCAAGTTTTAGATGATGCTAAAAATCACCCCACCATTTTTTCCAAAACTGTCCTGCCTCACAATCATCTGTTAATTCAGTCTTGAACGTCTTCATTTCATTTACATAATGCAGGCCTTGTCACAGTGTGAAGTTCCCTAAAATAGTTATTGTGTCTTTGGGCAAATAAAAAGCCAGACAGTAGCAGAAACAAAAAACTGTAAGCATTTAGATCTCCTGCTGAGATAGAGATTATGTGTCTGGTTTCCTAAATATCCAAAGTGAGACTAGACTAAAGCAATGGTGTTTTGAGACCTCCCTAATTTCACTTGATGCCTTCCAACATCCTTGCTTGATATCCATACAGAGTTTACCCCACTGGGTTTAATTTCATTCATTGTCACCTTTCTTGGTGGAAGTAGGCTGAAGCATTCACATTCTTGACTCTGACTTACTGATTTTTCCAAGGCTATGCATTTCAAGTGTTTCAGAAGAGTACTTTAATTCTGCATGCCATGATTTCATGTTGTTCATACAAGGGTCTGCTGGCAGATGCTTGAAATTTGGCCCACCTATAATTCCATAACTATATATTACACATATAAATAATAGAAAGATACCAACACTTTAGAGAAAGATGGCTTTAGTCATTCTCTTTTCCCAGAAGGGATGTCTAATAAGTCTTGCCTTTTAAGAAAGATATTGCAAGACTTAATTAACTAATGTTTGTAAATTGCTGTTAGCTCCCGGTATTTTTAGGTGTCCTGCTAGCTCCCTTCTCTTAGCAGCTCAGTATTGCCATAAGCTGTGTGTCTTGCCAATTGCCAAAGGCAGGCAGATTAAGAGCTCTGGCAGATACGCAACCTGTACTGGGAAGTCTGGAATAACAAAACTTATTGAAGTAAGTAGTCCAGAGAGAGGGATGGTAAGGAAAAGAAGACTAAACTGATGGTGAGACAAGAGATAAGCTCATCCTCTATCCTCTTTCACTCTACAGATGGACATTTTCTCTACTGCCTTTCTCCTCTTGCTTGCCATTTTTCTCTGAGATTTATTGGAACATTTTAATCCCTTTTCTTCAACCTACTGCCTCAGAATGCCGTCATGGTCCCTTTTGGGGAGCTAAGTAGGATGCTATTACTTAGACCCACTGGCATCTGAATCCCAACTTTGTCACTTGCTCGCTGGAAGGGCTGTTTTTCTTTCCTAGGCCATATTCATCTAGGCCAAATCCAAAGCTCATTGAAGTCACTGACAATCTATCCCCTCTGGAAAAAAAAAAAAAAAGCCAGAAATAAAATGCTATCCAAGGAGAAACTGGCATTACTGTTTGCTGGAGAGCTGATTGAAGATTTGGGTTTTTTGTCACCAAACTAGGCATACAACTGCAATGCCAGTGCAGAGCATTGTGCCAGTCCCAAGGCCGTGGAGGAAGAGCTCTGATCTCATTTCAATTAACAGAGTTTACATTTTGTTTCATCAAAAGTACCTTGACAAATGCATTACTGTTTATGGACCACTGATTACATGTCCCAGAGTAGACAAGACAAGTAGTAAGACAGGGCTTATCTCTCAGCACATACTAATGAGGCTGTTCTGCGTGCAGCTCCCTGTGGCCAGATGCTGTACCTGAATGGAGTCCCACTGGGATTTTTTGTGGGTGCAGTCACAAACAGACAGTTGCAAAAATCATAGTTTAACCATCATTGCTGGAAAAAGCCAGGAGTGAATATCAAAGTTAAATGATACATTACTTTGCTGATGAGTAAGGATTCCACATCTCCATCTAGCTTTTGCCTAAACTCTAAACATTTGATATTTTTGGTACAGACACCTGGTAAGGTGTGTTCAACTACCTCAAAAAGCAGTTTCAAAAGGTTACTGAGACTGCAAAATTTCAGAGACCATGCCCACATACTTGTGGCAACAGCAGGCATCACGGAAGGGCCTCAGATCTATCTTAGCCAATAGACTTCATTCATATAGAAGCAACATTGCCTCTCCCTGCAAAACAGACACGAGCATCGCATTGAACTGGTGCCGCTCCTTGAAATATTTTAAAGGCTGTCAGGAAGCAGACTTGCAAGGGCTATTGCCTGTCCATTTCCCCAGGAAAGTGAGCAGCATGGGTTCCCCTGCAGGTTTGGACTTGTCCAGAAAAAGGACAAGTGATCGTCACCTCCTCTAAACGCTTCAAACATTATAGCATGGATTACTTAGTCTCAGCAGACTTCAAAAAGCCTTTGTCATCCATCAGAAGTGGCTTTGTCCTTCCCTACATGCCAAGCAGTGCCATTGTTTTGTAATGAACAACTTCCATCAGAGCGCACAATTTCTCATCCTGTCTGACTCTGCTGATCATTCTTGTAATTAAGCCTCCTTTGATTCTCTTTGGCAGCACACCATCTGCACAAGAAGGCACACCTGGAAAGCAGTTTTCCTCTGGTTTTTCTATCCTTGATTAAACTCTGTTTTAAAGCAGAGAGCCTTAATCAAAAGAAGTGCCTGAGTGGAGGTGTCTGTGCCTGTCTCACTTTTGTCACAGATTCCCTCTGAAGTCTGCAGGATCTGGATTTGCATAACAATTTCCAAAAAGGTGTCCACCATAGAGGGGTAATATTTTCAGAGGATTTTGCTTTTCAGAGAAAAATCCAGTGGTATGAATTGTAGAGGAAAATAACAGGGTACCATAGATATTTAATTGTTATCAGTATTAATTACTATAAATTCCTATAGAATCAATCATAAAAAATATTTACTATTTGTAGTATTATTTTAGGACTCACAAGAATCTCATTCCTGAGTTCAAGAAAATGTGAAAGAAAATATTAATCTTTTAATTAGAAACAAGTTTAAAATTATGCTACCCCCATAAGTTTAGGAACCAGAGGCCAGGTCAGTGCTGCACCTCATATGAGGCACAAAGTAGCTAAGCAGCATGAGAAAAAAAGAGAGAGATATCTTTCGATCTGCTGTATTTGACAGGTGTGTAGGTCTGGGGGGGTGAAGATCAACAAAACTTTTATGTTTGTTCTGTGTTGAATCAAATGTCAAAACGAAGATCCACATGGACTCAGATGTATGTATGAAAACATACATGTATATTCCAAACAGGTGCCAGTGCATTCTTCCTAGTTATTCCTTAACAAAACTGCACCTCACTGCCAGCCTAAAATCAAGCCCCATGCTGGTGCTCCTAGCTTATTACAGGTCTCTAATAGCTTCTGCTAGACTGTAACAAAGCTCTGAGTCCCTGTACCTGTTCACAAAATGATAAGCTGCTTCCTGTCTTTGATCTCTCATCATGACCTCTGCACCATGCAGAAAAGACAAGAAACTTTATCTTTTTCATGAGAAAACTTTTTTCCTGGTCATTGACTGCACTCAAAAGCAACTAGATAGAAAAGATGAGACGGGAGCCAACAGGTATAAAAATAAAAACTGAAAAAAACCATCCCAGTTTCTGAAGTGAGAAAATTGCATTAGAAAGGGTGTTTTTTAAGTTTGCACATAGTTGGTGCCAACAAGTTTGAGCTGCTTAACAGCAGTGACACAGCTTTGAAAAGCAACAGTAAAAAAGCACTTAGTTTACTAAATAATAGACCTTTTTGCCCTCAATGAAAGGCTGCTTCTTAACACACAAATATCAAGGCAAGCCACCTAATGGCACTAATTTCAAACCCTGCTGCTGTAGTGTTTAGTGCATGGGATACAAATTACAATGGATTCAAAACAGTTAGTGGTACATACAATTGATGAATAATAATGAAATGTCGTTTTATTAGCTTCTGAAATATGTGTGTGAATTTTCATAAAATGTCTGCTAAGAACTAGCTAGAATCTGTAACACTGATAGCTGGGGCTGGGCAAAGCTTAGAAATAGAAGTAAGTGCCTGAAAGACTTGTCACATTCTCAGTGGGAGTTATGCTATTTACATGGCTTGTAGTTCACATTTATAGCAGTGTGGGTTGCTCTATTTCTCTCACTTTACATCCTTTCACTGCAGTTATCTGCTCATTCAGCAAACACATTTCAACTGAAGCTTTCTTGACCTGATTTATCTCTTAGAAAATGCACCTGTAACAAGCACAACTGAATGCTCAACTCACACTGACACCATTCTTTTCTTCATTCTTCCGGGCAAAGTCTCAATACATTCTTTTCCTTGCAAACTCACATAAGCAGAACGACATTCTCACTAATAAATGGCTTTTTGTAGTATCTTATTCCTGTGAAGGGAAGGAGGTAACTACAGATCAGAATGATATGCTTACTAGTAAAATGCTTTTTTTAAATGTCTTTCTTCTGTAGACAAAAAGAAAGTAAATACAAATCCGTTTTTTTTTCACCATACTGACTTGCACAGCTATTCTTTTTGCTAGGACCAGCACAAGCTGACTAAGTTCTGCAGTGTGTCAGTACTTCACTTCCCACAAAATCATCACATTGACAATTCTAGTACCACATCTAAATCTGCTATGAACTGGATGCTACTCAAAAGACCAATTCCTTCTCCATGATATCACTGTTGTGCAAACAACTGTGCTATGGTGTCAAGAAAAAATGTAGCAGGCACATTTATTTTACCCAAAGGTAATGGAAAATGCTCCGTGTGCCTACAGCTGTTGCAAATCTTTCATGGAAAATTGTTTAAGGACTTGAGTAAGCTGTGTAAAGATGGTCTCTTCATTTGGTTTACTTACTATAGCAGGAATGCTTATAAATAGCTATCTGGATCTTTTTGTTTGCATACGTTACTAACTAGCAACTGTGAAAATCACCCTGTATAAATAAGACTTTACATAGGGTATATTATTGAAACAGAAATAATAGAGCAAAGTTTCTGGAAGGCCTTTCATCAAAAGATGTTGCTCAAAAGGCCATGTCCTGAGAGTTGTTCTCCCCAACAGGAGGCTTCAGCCAACATGAGACATGTGCTTAGAAGTATTTTTCTACCCGTAACCCAGCAGTTTTAACTTCATAACAGAGGAAAGAGATCTAGAAATTACATTCACCAAGTTCTAGGTAACAGTCAGTTCACTCTCAGGTAGTCAGCAAGTTCTCAGTTCAGTTGTTCAGTTCACTGTGCTGTCTGACATGTCCTAAGATACGAGAGAGATCCAAGTGGGGATAGCAGATAAAAGGAGATAGAAATGCTTCTGACAGATCGGGACTCACCTGGAGATCAGAGTGGGCTGAACTCTCCTATACAGGGTTCTTGTTATACCATTAATTTGTGGAACAGATCCAGAGAACAGAAGACACACAAGCACTGTGTTCACCTGTGTTCACTTGTTCACAATAAAGCGCTTGAAACAAATACGAGTAAAGAGTTGTAATTGATCCCCACAAAATAAAAGCGTGTGTCAGAAGTAGTTCAAAACCACAGATTTACCTGAAAATTCATTGAACATTATTTTCCTTTGTTCAACTTCTTTTATTTTCATACCATATTAGTTCTCAACTTGACATTTGCTGCACGATTTCTTGATTCAGAATTAAAAAACCAACTTAACAAGGGGAAGAGATATGCAAAATTAAAGGTTATTTATATTATCACTGGCAAAGACATTTAGATGCTCAAAAGACTGTTAAAGCTGATCTGAATCTCAAAACTTTTAATGCTACAATCAAAAATATGGCCAGAGCCTTGCTTCATTAAAGAAGCATAACTTATTTTAGTAATATAAGGCTTGAAAAAAACAGCAGATAAAGGTGATGTTGGCAGGGGAAAGAAGGAAGGGCAGAAAATAGTGAATTATTTCAGAAGCTCCTGATCCTCCAGTGCACCTGGGGAACTCAATCACAGACACAGCCCAGAGGAAACCCATCATACTAAGTCTACTGCTCTTTGCTCTATTGCAGCAAATGACACTACAAGTGATTCTCTCCTTTCAACACTTCTTGCTAATCATATTGGGATGAACAGAAATTCATCAGCTGTGGAAGTACTAAGGTACCAGTGGGAACTCACCAGAGAGTTAACTTCTTCCTTCTGCATGAAATCAGATTATCAGGCAAGGATAATAAGAATTAAACAATATGGCACAGAGCACCATCTAGAGAAATACAGACACAGGAATACTAACCCTGCCCTGCTTTTTCCTCCAAATGAAATGGCACATGACAAGGGCAGAAAATGAAAAATGAACATATTATTCCCAAAGCAGGACTATTAGTAAGATGAATTAAAGAAAAAAAAGGTTGGATATTCAGATACATATTTAAAATTGTGAAAATTTATCCCAAAGCTACAAACGTTTAGAAGATTTATGTCAATATAAAGCAACATCAGACTTTTCAGAAGATATTACTGTTAATAAGCTGCACTGGCAGTCAAATCAGGAGCTTTTTTATCTTTCTCCTGTTCATGTGACATAGATGAGTGACTGACCCACAAGCTGATGACTGTGCCCTTCAAAACACACTTTTGCCTCACCCTTATACAGAGGGAAAAAAGTGGAAAATTGATGATTAAATTGCACTTTTCTTGCCCTGGGGTACTGATCCAGTAATGCTAGAACCAAATATGTTCTAATACATAATGCTCAGATTTTTAAAAAGGTTAATCTTAATGGTAGTGGCCACTTAATTGGCCTAGATTGCCTGCTGTGTCCACTGTCGTTCTAATAGAAGACATGAGATCTAACTATGCCCTGCAGCCAAATGGTCAGGCAAGATATAAAACAATTTCCAGCAAATAGCCATTTATACTGAAGAGAATATATATACTGGAGAGAAAAGCTAGGAAGACAGACTGACAGCTCAAAGGCTCATCAGAGGATGAACTTTTAACATATGGCAAGAAGCTGAAGGAGGCCATGAGGTAAAAAAGTAAAGATGGCTATCAGTTCTGGGGCTGCTTTAACATATTTTGTTGTTGTTGCTGTTATTTCCTACAGTAAGTAGAAGCTGGTGTTTTCTTCTTGGCTGATTTCACCTTCATTGGTAATTCAGTGTAAGTAACATTATAAAGCCATAATTTGAAACAAAGCCAATATGCATTAATGGTTTAAACATCAAAAAAGATCATTAATAACCTAAGTAATCCTTGAATTAATGAGCTAGTGTCTGCAGACACTTTTTTGCTGTTTTTTTGTCCTGTTCCTTAATGCTGAATTGTTGGACAAGAAAGATTTGTTTTCTAAGTGCAAATCACATCAAATGACTTTATCATGCTTCATCCTCCCCACTGTAGTTGCAGCTAATGTCTTCTCCCACATTCTGCTTATATTTGATAGGCAAAAAATGCACAAGAGTTGAAAATACCATCTAAATATATACTTAATGTTAAAGTTCTCTAATTATAAGTTTGATTAGAATGAAGTAAAGATAAAGAAATGCAGTACAAAATATTTTTAAACAAGGTTTTCAAGATGAAGGTAGGAAAGTTTTCAGTATGGAGAGCAATTCCACCTAAATTTCAGTAATTTTATAGTTTGTGTAACAGCATCCTTAAAACCATCCTGTAACAATGGGGTAGCCAAAATTATTAGTATGTTACTTTAAACTTCAAGTTGCATCCAATGGCGATGTCATCTCAGATATGAGATTAGAGTCATATTCTATTTACAGAATAATTATACTGCAGATAACATACACCTATGAAAGAATTATAACTGAAAATTTCATGAACACTGATACCCCACTGTTTTGTTGGCAGGTCTCAGTTTTGTTATTTGTCTTCCAGATAGAACATGTATTTTCCAATTTCTTGTGCAATTTCTTTTGAAAAAAATCCAAAAAAATGAAGGGCCATCGTTTTTTTATTTAAATATTATCTAGCAAGGCACAAATACAAGTAAAGCAAAGGAATGTAATAAGATTATTTTGTTGATCCAATGAAAAATAAGGTTTTCTCCCTTGTCTTCAGAAAAATTCAGAAGGAAGTATTTTATGCAACTGCTCAGAAAGGGAAAGCATTTTTCCCTCACTGCAGCAGCTTCCACCTTTTCAGCCTAACTGAAATCAGCACTGAAGCTGCAGGTTTGATGCTTTGAGACTCCTGAATGGACAGAGTAAATTGACTCGATAGGGTTTATTAGCAGCAGTGAGGCAGCACAGTAAGCACTCATTCTATTCAGCACAATGATAAGTTTTTTGCATTTATTTGGTGGACACATTATTTAAATCTCTCACTGTGGCTTTTCCACAGTGACTACAAATGCTTTTGTGGGAAATTCCAAATACTTGAACAAGGATGAAATACTGGCAGGGTATACAAAGAATGTAAGCATCAGGTCAGGAAGACTGCAACACTTATTTATTTGGGGTTCAGACTGAAGCAAGTAATCCGACATGCTACAATATTTACTGTGGCTTTTCTTCTGTGTGACAAGTATGCAGAAAAATAAGCAGGATATTGACAATATATCTCAGTATTCAGGAGAACAGCTAGTCCTTTCTATTCTCATTAAAATTTGACTTTGGTGGGGTTACACTGATTTATGCCAACTGATGACACAATCCTTTAGATTTTAACAGTTGTTATAGATTTACATTTGCAAGCTAGAAACTGCCAGTGCTGGTTGGCTGGACATGGATTGGTGGCATTTCTTAACACTTCATGGATTTTTGACGAGTCCTTTATTTTTTCCTTAAAATAAAGGTAGACTTTGATGTTTTTCTTAGGGCTTGTTTAATTTACTGATTGCAGCTCAGTAAACAAAGATGGAAAAAGGACAAAGTGAGCACTAGCTCCACTGTGATACAGTATGGCAGAAACAGTTTTTGTTTATATGTTTCTACAGACTGGAGATGATTACAAAAATGCCATTTTTTCCTTTCATCTTCCTCACTGTCTCCCAAACTGGAAGATTAATATTTTGGATTGTCTTGAAAATTTTCATACTTTCTTGCATTACCATTATAAAATTCTGAAATTCACAACCAAATTCTCAGTTTTCAGAATATGAAATCCAAAAACCTTTTGACAAACCTGAAGATTTTTACAGAGATAGATATCTTTGTTCTCAATTTGAATCAAGATACAAAGCCACATTGTAATATATGCATACATGAGTGTACTGTATATGTGTTCATGTGTGCTTGTATATATATGTATACATAGAAAACATCTATCTGTCAGAAAATCTGACATGAAAATGATAGTAAGTAAGATACCACAGTTGCAAGCAAACAGTAGGAAAAACCATGTTGCATTACATATCTGGATTCATAATCATAAATCCATGGGAAAAAACATGGAAGCATTCAGTTGGGATAAACCTCATAAGGTCATCTGGTCCAGCACTTCGTCTCCAAGCTTGAAAGTTAGATGGAGCTTCAAAAATTAGGTGAGGTTGGTCCAAGTTACATTCTCTTAACACCATGTATTGGAATGCAAAAATAAACATAGCAAAATAAGTCACCTACACCATCCCCTTGTGCTGAAGGAGCATTAGCTCTACCACTTCAGCTCCATATTTCTCACAGGTTTTTGGAGAATTCTCATAAAAAGATTTCTATTGCTTATCCACCTTTTTTAATATTTGATTTTCTGTACACCTAGAATGGAAAAAAATACTGTTACTCAAAATTTGGATTTAGAGCTTTAGTTTAGAGCTCTTTTGTTTAGGTTTTTGTTGCCTTACTCTTGTCCTTCCTTAATATTCCAGCATAAGAAATTCATGTTGCCATTCTTAAACAGATCTTACTCGTACTGTTTTCAGTAGGGATCCAAAACCTGTCTCTTCAGGCTATTTACAAGTGTAGCTGAATATACTAAAATAACAGTAACTGGAAAATCCAGCTGTGAAAATACCAGAAATAATGCTATTTTCTGAACTCAGGAATTATTTTTCTGACTTAAATCATCTAAATTTTCATTACAATTTGTAATAATCACCAAAGCTGTCAGTTGGCCATTGACTCAAGACTTCCAAAAAGAGCAGCTGAAAGACTAAAAGGAGAGTTAAAAACTACATTTACCTCTATGATACTTCAGTCTTATTTATAAAGACCATGTTCATTTGAAAGAATAGCCAGTATTTGAAAATGGAAGACTAAAAGGGTATTAGCAGCAAGAGGATTTTTATTGTGTATCATTATGTTTAGCAGTCTGGAGAAAAATTTTGTGCTAGTCTATTCAGCCAGTAAGTAGAAGTGCTACAGCTGCATCTTACAGTGACTTGCAACAGGGTTACTCTGTTAGTTACATGCAAGCACCTGTTTTCTACATGCAGAAAACAAATTATTGTGGCCCTGTACATTTGCTGAGTCTTATTACATGAATAGCAGAAGATGGATTTTAAAGTCCCATTTAAAAAAAAGGTAACCCAGTGTGGTATGAAAATATATCTAAAAAACCAGAAAATAATTCCTCCCTTCACCTACCTAAAGTAAAACTCACTACAAATCCAAATGGTTTTTTTCCATATCAGTGAATTCTAACTTTTAAAAGAAAAGGATTTTTTGAAAAAAATTCACTTAGAATATATTTTCAGCTTATATACAAAACACCTGGACTTTTATTGGACCTGTTTTAGGACTTTGCTAACATGTATTCTTCTTTATACCTTAAACTGATCTTAATCCCTCAACAGCCTCTCAACAAAACTTTCCTTTGCTATTTATCTGTTGAATCCACAGACTCTGGTCACATCTCTGTGGAATTTTAGTTCCACTAAACCAGACCCTAAGTGCTATGACTCCCAAACATCTTCACAATCATAAGGCCAGAATAGGAGTAGAGTCCTTCTTCTCCACCATTGGCATCCTTTTCCTTGCTGCATTATGTCATAACACCCTGTTTTACAGAGTGCTCACAGCTCAGCTCTGTCTTAAGACATTCTAAGGAAAATTCTAAGCAAGATAGCCCCCAAACTATGCTACATTCCCCAGCCTTTGCTGATTATGTACAAACTTCCTCCAGATTTGTTTGGGAGTGAAAGGGGTGTGGAAAACTATCACAAATAAAGATGATGAGTCTCTCACAAATGATCTAAAGTAACCAGCAGCACAAGGCCTTGCATTCTCCCCACCATCTTTCAGCGCCAGAAGAGGATCTGCATCTTAATTCCTTGGCTTTCACATAAAGACTATTAATACACTGGAGTCTGTGGGTGCCCCATCACCTACTCCCAGCACATATAAACATACGCAACTTAGAGAAATCCTCATCAGCCTTAGACTGCATATTAAACAGGCAGACTTTTCACAGTGTCTGTATCTTCTCAATGATTTCAAGCTCCATAGGTTTGAGTTTGAAAGTCACATTCCTTCCAGAGCTTTTTCGATATTTTCTACTCTGTAGCTTGCCCACTGAAGCTTTGTGCTGTGCTGTTACTCCCTCACCTGCTCTTTCAGTTCATTGCAGGTTGCTCATTTCTTAACATCTCCTGGTTAAACCGGGGTATGTCTACCAATGAAAGTCTAATGTATTCACATTCCTGTAACCACAAAAAACAAAAAGCAACCAAACTGCTTCCAAATCATACATGGATGTTCTATTTGGAGTTTTAAAGGAAAAACAAGTTATTAATGAAGATTTCAGAAGAATTAGAAGCAGGTTGAGTAGATGTCTGCTGCTTATATAAAGATTTACATGTAAAGCTGCTTGAAAATATTTGATTTGCGTTAAGTAGCTTTTAAAAATCCAGAAAGTATTTTTTAAATGTTCTCAGATTTCTAAGCAATACTGAAACATCAAAGAGAGTTTGGGTGCTTCGTTGGGTTTCCTGGCAAACAAAAAAAAGAGCTTGAAAAAAAAGGCAAAGAAAATTTCAAAGACTTTTTTCTCCAGTTTTTGTCAACAATTTAATGGGAATTAAAATATTTTCTGAAAGCTCTAGTCACAAGAAACCAGCTGCTTACATTTTTTTTAAATGTATATTTTTAATTATCATATGTATTACCATATTACATTTATTCATAAAATCACGGCATGATCTGAGGAATGAAAGCTGCTTAGCCCTTTGAAGAGTTTCAAGTAATAAGATATTAAATGAAAAAGCAAAGTATCAGCAGTCTGACATTCAGTGCAAACACATACCAGACATATACTCTTCTCCAAGGCATATTTGGGTTAAAGGCACCCTAGAATATTGCAGCAGTTCTTTGCCAGTTACATTAGTACACAGTGAGTGAGGAAATATTTATTTTGGATATCACACTCTAGAAACAAATGCTTTGTGATGTTCATGAAATGGCGATTTACCAGTAGCACGGTAATACCACACCACTGAAAGCAGGACTGGAGTTAGTGCAGACTTGCAAGTGTTATTAAAAGCTGCACTTTTTTTCCTTAATCCTGTATTCAGGGAATACTGCCAGTTCTGATAATCAGTCTGCTATTTCCTCAGACTTTGTTGTTATAAATGTATTAACTTTTTCATAAAGCAATCTGTATTTGCAATTAATCAAGTGAGTTGTCTCTTTAAGATAGTAGCCTAGCAACTTCCCTGAAGTCAGGGGAAGTCCCAGTTGGCGCTGCAGACCGACACAGTTATTATCACAAGGCTAATCTAACTCGTCAGAGTGTTTCAAAGCATCTCTCTGATTAAAAGTGAGGAGAGAAAAAATTTGGTGAAAGCTCAAAAACAGTTACACATAGGTGAGTATTCTTTATGTGCATGTGAGCTAAATAATTTTTCAGGGGACAACTAATGTTTTTATTTCTCTAGAAATTAATACTAATTTGTTTCTCAAAATTTAGTACAAATTACCAAACAGGCCCAATGATGAAAAAGGTAGTTTTTCTTCTTGTTTTCTTTCCTCTCTAAACTAACCACTTATTCAAGTGGAGCAAAAGTAGGCTTTTGAGAACAGGAAAATATACTTTCTAGGTGAGCTGAACTGAGTGTGAACCCACCTAAGTGGATTATATTGAATTCATATCAAGGTGTCTAGATTCCTAGTTCCATGTCAGGCTAAAGACCTGATAATTTTTGGACTTAGCCTTTCACAGCTTCATGGCATAGAGTGTGGAAATACTGGGTTTCTGTAAATCCAAGGTTCCTCAATATCATTCCTCAGTCTGAGCGGCAGACTTTAGTTTTGGCTGAAAATGGCCATGGGGCCACCCTTGTATCAACAATAGATAGATCTTTCAACAGGAGCAAAGGAAACCTCGGGGGCAGAGCTTCATCACAGTTTCACTTTTGCATACACATTGTACACCAGTATATTATTTTTAATGTCTTCTGTTAAATCTAAAACAAAATTCTTCCCTTCCCCTTTGTAGCAACAGGAAATATTGTAGGGTAAAATAAGCAGCAGTAAACATGCTTCTGTCTTCTAGGAAAAGAATTCCTGCTAGCAGGCAATGGGCAACAACTTACAAGACAGGCCTCTCTGCCTGTGCCTTCTCTGAATGAGAGTGTAAAACCTTTTGGCATGTTCAGCAAGATGGACATAATCTGTGTCCATGCAGACAATTCAAAGGATCGTAGTGGGGAAAAGTTTTCCTAATTGTTCTGTTTGCTTTCTCTAAGCATCTTACAAGGATCAAAAGCCTCAAGCTATGCAGGGCTAATTTCAAACTTTCAATTTAACTTCAGTTTACGGGGACTAACCTGAAGACAAGTTTGTCCCTCGTGTAACATCATTTTTGTTGCTCTCCTGCATATTCAATCAAGCAGCAGATGTAACTCCTTTTCCAAAATCTCCTTGTATTCATTACCAGAGAAGCAGAACAGTTATGATTCAAATTGCTGAAAAGATTTCATTTAAATCAATATATATTGCTTGGGGGCTTTCTGTATGGGATTGGGGATGAAGACTGTTGCAAGCAATAGTAACTCTCTACCAAAGACAGACACACTGAATGTCGAGAGGCCTAGACAACTGGTTTGTATAATCACCTAATTTACATGGCTGATATGAAGCTGAGTATGTTTTTCTTCTTTCAGTTCAACTTGATTATGAAAGTGTCTTCCTACTAAACAACTCTTTGAACTTATTTTCAGAGGCAGTAAGTGACCAAGTGCTTACATGATTCTTGGAAGTAATTAAGTTAATTTAAAAAAAAATACTCCCTTTATTTACTTTTTGCTTAAACTTTCAAATTTGATTATCTCAGTTTGACCATTTGTGGATTAATATCGTTAGTACATCTTGCTTTGTAATTCCTCCTTCCAATGTGTTTTTACTGCTAAAGACTTTTAACTGAGACAAAAAACCAGATATTTTATCTAATTTTTCAAATGCTTCTTCAGAAAATATGGATAAGACTCTGTTTTTTGCACGGCAAACACAGTTCTCTCAAACTGCAAATAGTAAACAACTGATGCAGATCCTAAAGCATGAAGTTTTATAAGGGACAGGAATCAATAGGATACAGTTGAATGGAGTGGGAGTAATAGGATGTAAGTTAAACTTAAGAGACAGAGAGGGGTGACAGAGGATGTTTGCCTACCTGCTGACTTCACCTTTGCAATTCACTTCTCAGCCTAAACCTAAAGGGTTCTACAGTTAAAAGGCTTTTAGGCTTGTACTCAGATGTACGGGAAGTCAGCAGATAACTGTGCAGAGATGAGCACACATGATGTAGAAGAATCAGGTCAAACTTGGCATATTTAGATTCTTATTTGTTTATATGCTATAGGAATAAGATGAAATTTATTCTACAGAATTAAACTCAGTACTAAAGAAAAGCATGGTCTACTGTGTATAGCCAAAACAAATGTGGATACTGGGACTTTAATACAAAGTTCTATTACTTCCTAAATATCACCCTAGTCTGTGAATCTCAGTGATACCTACTAGATACCTACTGTGCTCCTGTGAGTAGCATAAGTTAAATATGCTTCATGGGTATGAAAGGGAAGAATTTTGTTTCATCAGTTTTGAGTACCTGTCATCTAGCTGCAGATTTACAGTTTTGTTTTCTAAGACCAGATATACAGTAGCTTTAAGAGAACAAAGGATCTCATCCCTGTGCTATGAATAGCACAGAACCTCTCACCTTTGAATTGAGTCATCAGGGACATAAGATAGGTTCTGTCCTTGCAAGCTAGCAGGTATTCCAACAAATTCTGCATAGTTGCTCTGTTTAATGGTAACTTTCTTCGGGAGACCAAGGGACTGTGTCCTATCTTGGTGTCATCTGCTGTGACATGTGACACAAATTTTCTCATCATTTTACAAAAGATATTAAGCTGTGAGTTTCCAGATATCCAGCAGGCCACACTTCCATGAGTCTGGAAATCTCAAACAAGTTAATACAGTGAGTCAAGTCATCACTAGTCTGTATCACAAGAAGTTAACTGTCTTTACCAAAGCTTCTAAGGGATGTCATCTGAACAATGCTTCCATAAGATACTGTCATTATAGGAACATAATCTTCATTGCTTGGATCGCCTTTCAGATGAGAATGGAAGAATATCACGTACTGAAGAATAGCCCAAAATTGTAGGCTATGTGGCCATTTACCATTTGAAAGGACATATCAGCCTAATTTAGCTACTTTGTTTCCCCAGTTAATAAGAAAACCAATGTTTAAAAGAATATTAGAAGTGGTTGGTTGGCTATGGCTTGAAATGCTATTCTAAGTCCATGAATAGCCCACCTATAGTAATTACAATTAAAATTTTGATAACTAAGAATTCACAACAGTCTCAAGGACTAGCCGTGAGACATAGCTCCTTGGCTGTAGTTCCAGTTGAGAAATCACTAGTTTGTAAACTGAGATAATCTGTGTTGTAGAAATACTGCTTTTCAGATTAGGTTTAAAACATTGTTAGGTCAGCAATAGTATGCTTTCACCTCCTATTCTATAGATAATTAGAAGAGATTCATCTGATGGCGACTGACATTTTAGTACTTTATGAGAACACCATGTTCTACAGATGTACTTTTAAAAAGCTGTTTTACATTTTAAGTGCAGTGTTAAGAGCAAAACATGTTCCTTTGGTTGTCAGGAGGGGAAAAGTTCTAACCTAATGTATGGCTGGGCAAATAAAGAATTTTTAAAGTCTACAGAATCTGGATTTTTATTATTTCTTTTATTTAACCTTGTTTATTTCAGAACTAGACCACTGTTGAATCATAATAAAAATAAGCGTACGCTTGTGTTTTCACATCCACTGACTCAAGCAGTGATAAAGATTGTTTAATGGAGTTGGTACTGGTATCGATTGCTCATTGCTTAAAAAGAAACTTGCAGGTTAATCAGATCTGCAAGTGTCTTTCTCATTATTTACATTGCTAAAGAGGATTAAATATTACGGGGAAAGACCAAGGTTTGCTTCTGCCAGATAAATAAAAATCAATTTGTTGTCGTTAGCAAATGTGTTAAATGTAGCAAGGTAACAAATCCTGCAGCCCTCTAGAGGATGATTTTTCAAGACAGAGTAGCCTCTAAAAGGGATAAAGACATGGTGGTGAATGAACATGGTACTATGTAGGAGGTATTACTCCCTTCCTCTTCTGGTTAATTCTTCTGTTAACCTTATTTCAAAATCTGATTTTTCATATAATGTGTTATATTAATCTCCACAGGGGATGGACAATTATACACAGCTGTTTCTTCTTTTAATCTTGTTTCCAATTCATAGCTTGAACATTTATTATGCAAATTGTTTATGTTCATGACATTCAGGTTCTCCAACAGATCTGGAGACAGCTAATGAGACTGGAAGTAGATCTTGATGAGTTTCTATAATGCAGAACACCTTCACCACATATTGTTTTGCAGCTGTACTTGCAAATTCCATATCTTTGTGTCTTTCCATCCCTCTGACTACTTGCAACACAAGGTGTATTGCTGACAGCCAAGGTTCTTGGCAAACTCTTTTGCTAAGCTCCAGCAGATGTGGTACCAAGTACCTTTTTCAGTAGTAATATCTCCCATATTTGTATAAGGCTACAAATGGCACAGATTTATAGATTAGGGAGAGTTGAACTTCATGTGAGACCAAGTTATTAGCAAAATTATATTCAAGTTTAAGTCTACTTTCTCTAAAACTGTCCTACTAGTTATGCTGGAAATATTTTTCCCCTGAAAGTGCGTGTTCCCAGACTGGGAGATCATGGAAACACGATTTGTATGAGGATATGTTGTTCTTTCTCACACAGTGGAGTCTAGTTCTGCAGTAAGTGGTATACGGTGTGTAACAACAGAACAGGTTCTTATCTCATTCAATTGCCTGACAGACAATGCAAGTCAGAGAGCATACCTTATCAGTGTTATGTTTGTTTACTTCTGTGTGTCCATATACTGTATAAATCTCTAAGCCATTTGGGTGAGATTAGAATGGAAGAATTGACAAAGTGACATGGGTGAAATGCAGCTTACACTTTGATTGCGTGTGGAATAGGCTTCATTTTTAAGTATCTGAATAAACCAGATTGCAAGGAGAAAAAAAAAGTGCTTGTTCTGCAGTTTGTGAGCTCAATTTATTTCCCAAATTGGACACAGGAAGAGGATTCAACTTTTTTATTGGTAAAAAATTAAGCAAAGATTGTAGCGCTGTGTCACTAAGAAGGCTGGCCTAAGTTGTAACAAACAGCTTTGTGCCATAGTGAGAGAAGGATATTCAGTACCATACCTTGTCATCACCCTTGGCATTCAGCTCTCCTTTCCTTGGGGAGTAGCTGATCCTGATGTTCCTGGACGAATACCTTTATGGACAGAAGGTCTTGAAAATAATTTCTAAATATTCTAAAGCTAGAGCTGATTGGATGAACAGCTTTTGATTAAGTGCCTCTTAGGCATCTGTCTACTTACTTCCAACTTGTGAATATTAATCCTTTT
The DNA here is from genome assembly GCF_041296385.1 of Aphelocoma coerulescens. Taxonomy (NCBI): domain Eukaryota; kingdom Metazoa; phylum Chordata; class Aves; order Passeriformes; family Corvidae; genus Aphelocoma; species Aphelocoma coerulescens. The sequence goes on from NC_091015.1 coordinate 28,560,780, forward strand.
ATCTTAAAAATCAACTTGTTAACAATCTACCTATTATGCCCACTATCACAGTTATCCTGGGATAACTGTGCAGATGAGCCTCCAGTACTGACAGCGAAGTCCCACCAAGAGCTGCTTTTAACATGTCAGACCAATTTCCTCTGTTAAAATACAAGAGAAAAACAATTCATCATCAGTGGATATTTTGCTGAATTCTTGTGATTTATGAAAATATATTGCACCTATCTAGAAGAAATTAAATATACTTTAATTTTATAAATTCAATTAAAAGCCTTCATAATGTATCATTAGTTTTGCACTGTAGTCCTTTGTATAAGAATAGGATGCTAACACTGCAGTTCCTCCTGCAAGTTTTCTCTCATTCCTCACTTTTATTCTGGGCAAGACATCAGTTCTATCTGATCTTTTCAAACAAGTGTTTACTGCCTCAGCCTTTTAGCAGTTTCTCATTAAAATGGGTCCCATCACTTCCTTCTTCCTGCAAGTACTTTAGCTCTGCCTGGAGCTTTGACAGGTCATGACAAGGGCAGGAGATATCTTATTGCTTCTAGGTACCTCTGAATGAACTGATTTTCAAATTTCTTGTAATTACTTAGGATAATCACAATGTCTCACTCATTCCCCTTGTAGTACTAGAGTAGCCAGTGGGAAATCCATCTAGTTCTGGTCATCCTCACAAAATCACAAGTCAGTGTTCAGCTGCAACACCAAAGGCTAACAGCATGTTGACCTGCATTAATTAGTAAGAACACAATCACCAGGATTAAGGTATTATTTCCTTCAATTCAGCCTTCCAAAGATCATATCTGGAGCCTTGTATCTGGGTTTGGGCCTTGTCAGTGGAAATGCAATACCAACAAAAGAGGGAAGATAGTCAATGGAGAGTCATTCCTATGATGAGAGTGCTGCAACACACAAAAGTACAGAGACAAGGCAGACAACTTCTGCTCAGCCTCATGAGAATACAATGGAACGCAAATTATTGTTGCTGTGCAGAAAAAAAGGTCAGGGAAATTCTCATCCTGAATCATTATTAGCCAGGGAGAAGTAATAATCATGAAGTAAATGTGTTCACTTTATTTCATGAGTGGTGGAAAAACAGTTAAGGACTTAGCTTTGGTTCGTGCTAGCAAGAACAATTATTGCTGTAGTTTACCTTCATACATAAACACATTTTCTCATGCTTTACTTATGCTTCCAAGAAAAAGCACTGATGAGTGATGTTCTTAATTCAAATAGGTAGTGGTAGAACTGTTAGTGGTAGAACTGGTAGAAGGTGCCAGCAAACAGTTGCAGGTTTTGAGAAAATATGGAGTTTACAACAATAAAGTCTGCATGGAGCTTGTGTACACAGCGCAATACAACAAAGCACAGATGACAAATGGCTACTAAGTACAGTCTCTGAAACAGAAGAGTCACTTCAGCCTGGGCAGCACAGACTAATAGCACAGCAGAGCTCAGCCTGTGCAGATACAAGTACATTTTCTCTAATTAAAAATAAAAATTATTTCCTGATGAAAGTTTTCATGATCCAGTGATTATATTATTCATCATCGCATAATCCACTAATGTATGTTTCCACAGATAGATTTGCCAAAAGTTGTGCAACAGGAATACAGAACAATATGTTCCTATAGAAATTATTAGAATGAAGATCAATACCATACTTAAAAAAAATATATAGTTACTATTATATTGATATGAAACTGCAGTGATGTACCTGTCATTTTTATTTTTAACCCGTTTGGAATTACACCCTTGAAATTTTGAAGAGAATTTGATTTCTTGTCTTGACCTACCTGAAGCCAGTGGCCTTTATAACATTAGGTAAGACATGTTACACGATTGTAGCAAAAGGGCATTTTCCTACAGAGTATCACTATGCATGCTTCTCCAAACAAAATTTGTAGGTACAGATCAAAGTCTAGCAGCAAAGAATCTGGACACAATACAATAACCAAGGCTTTTCCTCATACTTGGCAGCCTTTTGGGTTTCCTCTTAAGGAATGCATATTGCAGTTGACACATATTCCTGCTCTCCAGATCCTTCTTGACACCTGCTACAGTGACTCATTTAGCATTCCCCAGGACTTTGCGGAACACTTGAAAACTGAACAGGTTACAGAAGGCATCCTGCCCACTTCTGCACCTTAAGATTTTCTCACCTGAAAATAAAGATATTTCCCCCAGCCAATGGTGTCAGTTTTGAAATGCTGAGAAGAAGAGAAAATACAGAGATTATAATAATCCTACTGTTCTGTTAAAAAACTGGATGGAAAAGGAGAGAATAAAAAAACCACTTAATTTTGTAGATATACATGACATAAAAAATTTTTGTTAGTCATGTTCAGCATGAAGATGAGAGAGCAGAGTGTGTCCTGTCCTGGTCATGGGTCAGTAATTATATGACTGGCTGCAAACACCAATTCCTGCTCCTAAATTCCAGTCTTCCTGAGTAGGGATCTTTGCATTTTGCTTTATTTCTCTTTAATTCACAACACATTTCTGTTCGGCCTCTGGTTCAAGGATACGATTGCTGCAGGTATATTGTAGCACTGTAACTGTTGGGTAGACAAGCTGATTTATAGACCAGATTTCCTTTTCTTTTCCCTCTGCTTGTAAGGTAATGTAAAAAGGAAATATAAAATGGAGTCATAAAATAATTGATTAACTGACATATACTAGCAAATGAACTCACAGTTCAAAAAGGCAGGGGAGCAGAACAGATGATTGTCACATCTAACAGTGACAAATGCCACTTTACTGTTATGAAATGAAGTTACTAAGTGTTACTTTCACAGCAGACAAAGAATATGAGAATGCCAATGGGTTGCCTTATTCTGAATGCATTAATCTGTTTCCTGCCTCTTGGCTGACACTTTGTTTTGAGCTAATGGGCAAAAACTGATACTAAAATTCTTATTTCATGGTGGTGGTGGTTTGGGTTTTTCTTAAACAAAGAAAGATCCCATTGCTCATCTTCAGAGATTCAGCAGTCCAGATGGCTCTGTCATAATTTCAGCGCTTGCATAGTAGGAAGTAAATGGTTTTAGAATCTGCATGCTACAAAGAGCACTGGATGGCTTTCAGGTTTAGTCCACAGGATTATATTTTATGGCACTGTCTGACATTGTGGGCAGAGAATGATACTTCCACCAAATTATGAATAATTAACAAATTCTCAGAAGAAATTGATCAGGCCACTGGATTTTGGGATCAGCAACAATTTCCACTGGGTTCTTCATCATCTGAGTCAAATTTTCATCTTCATTCAAAGCCTGAGTTATTTCAGAAATCTGAAGACAACAAACAGATGCTACATTTTTCTAAGTCTTCCATTAATGCCACCTGGAATAGCCTGGCTATTGATGTCATCAAATTCCAGTGGGCTTCCTTGTCTACTGCTCTGTCTTGAAGGGAACTTCAGCAATCATTAGTGTTTCATCCAACAAACATTCATTTACCTTACACAAAGGGTGCAATTCCCTGTTGTAGCTGTCTCTATTCAGATATAAAACTCATTAATAGAACCACGTTTTCTTTAAAAGCAAAAGTGTGAATCAGAACAAGCTACAAAGTAGCTTGGAAGAGCTGAAATTAGTTTTTTCTGTGCTGCAAACACATATAACCATGGTGATCTTAACTGATAGTGCACAATCACTAGATAGTTCACTGCAAAATACAAAATGGAAACCTATTGCTTACTTAAAGTGAAACTGTTTGTCATTGAATGGGACAGCTTGCCTTTCCTTAATACTTCTGAGCTACTACTGTTTCTAACAGTTCTCTCATTTTTTTAGTTATTTAATCAAACCACAACATGGTGTTTCTTAATATAACCATCTTGCAAAAAATGATACCATGAAAGCACGCTGCTCATTCTGGCCTAAACCCAAATTAGAGCTGCCTGCTCAAACTGGTAAGTATATCACATGTCTTACAAATTTAACCTGATACTGCAAGCTGTTCCATATGGACATAGTATCTATACTGAACAGGCCCCAGGATCAGGATCCTTTCTGGGTTAGAAATCAGCTACAAATATTTAATATATTCTTCTGGTGCATTAATCATTTATTTTTATCAAAAATTTCTGCCTTCAAATAGAGTGGTTCCTAGATCCTCTTTGCCTAAATAACTGTAAATGGACCAGTGGTGTCCACTTCCTCCTTTCCTGTCTTTGGAAGGTATGCAGGATAATTAACTACTTCTATTACGATAATTAACTACTTCTATTACAAGGAGATTATCCACTTAATTTCAAAAAATTGAATTAATATAACTAAATAAGAAGCAATTTCTGAAGTTTATCAAGAAAACAAAGAGTGAGAGAAAGCACTATATAGTAATATAACTTTGTAAATATTTTTAAGTAATAAAACACAACAGTCTGATAGTGAAGTAAAAAAAACATTACTTTTTTAAGCACAGTAGGGGTTTTTTGACCAATTTTAAAAGTTTATAAGGAGTCCATTTCCATTTAAAATTGGCATTTGTGTTCTGTTTGTACTCTCCTTGACCATCACTGCACTTAGATTTTAGCATGTACCAGGGTCATATCTCAGTAATTAAACCCTTTTAATAAAATAAAATGTTTTGAAAATTTATGCACATTTAGAGAATTACTACAAATTTTCTGTATAAAATTGCAGTGGAATTTGAATATTTTATTTCTTATGCACTGTTCCTCTGGTCAAACTCCATTTCTGAAAATCTGACCTTGAAAGCATGACTTAATATTTCTGACTTCTGATCTAGTGCCTATTCCATTAAAAACTGGGCAGAGTTTTTTCTCTGTTTATCCTAAGAATCAGTTGGTACTGATGCTGTGTATAGCAGTTTCTAATTAAGATCCAAAATAATTTCTAATGATAAATTTTCATTAATGACAGTGGGTGCAAAGGTAGATGGAGGTAGATATAGATAGATACAGACAGATATAGGTATAGATATAGATCATATAGATATAGATGATATAGATATTTGGGGAATATATTCTCTCATGTCATTTTTTGCTATTACACTTTTTACTTCTTCCAGTTTCTAATTTTAGGAACTGCTACAGAGTATACTTACTAGGATATCTTAATGTTTTCAATACAGAACATTGAGACCAATTTCAAAACTTGTCTATGTCCTTAAGATGTAAAACGTCAATAGCCAGAGATAAGAGTTGACTTCTGGCCAATCTGCTCTGCAAACAGTACAGATTAGATGCAGATCAATGTACAATAAATGTCTCCTTGTCCTAATACGTAGTCAGTGCCCTCCCTGTTCACAAACCAAGGCCCTGTGTTAGTGTACTGATCTCACGTTTCACTTTGGTCCTAATGAGCAAGTGAAATCTGTATGATACTACTCCAATTTTCATCATTTTTTCTCCTTGATACTTCAGGTCTAAGAACATGACAAGGAATTGTGAAACAGAATTGCAAGGTTTCTTAAAACAGTATCCTTCAAAGTCTGGCCATCAGTTAATGGCTGGCAGCTCGATCAATACGAGATTGCATCAAGAACCTATTTCCTGCAGGAGGTCAGTAGAAATGTCTGCTCTGAATGGCTAACTAAAAACTTCTACTTATCTCATTACGTGCAGAAACACACTAACTATGGTTTTATATCTTCTCTTGACTGGTGGAGTGATGATCAAAACACTAATTGTGCAGGCTCAGAACTGCCAGCAGCACCTTATTTCTCCCCCGCACATGCATACTTTTTTTGTTTTTGCTTTTGCTTTCTGCTATGGAAGAGACAGCAAAGTGGATTTTAAAGCTAGCATTTCATCTTCAGGTGATCACTGTCAGTTCATACACATACTGGGCTAGTCAGGATTTAGCTAATGTAAAAGGGGCCTGATCCAGCTCTCACTAAAAATCAATACTCACTGATCTCAGTGGAAGCTAGATCAAGCCTCAAATACACTGGGGGAAATATTTTCTGAACGACAAAGGATAGTGAGACATAAAAGTCCCAATTCCTATTCATTACCTAGAATACCTCTTCTAATACTTCTTTTCCCAATCTGAAATAAAAATATAGACCAGGAAATGTAAAAAAGGTGTTACATCCCTGGACATAGGAAATTGCTGGCTTATTTTTCATCTTGACCTGAAGTTGCTATAAAAGTACTTTGAAAATTTCTACTGTCCCATTTAACCTATCTAGAACTCAGACTTTCTTTTAATGGATTTGGCAGAAAAGACAAATCAGAGATAAAGCAAAAAGTACGTGAGAGGGGCATTTTTTTAAGAGTTACCAAAGCAATATAGTTTAGTTGCATACCATCTTTTCACAGCAGACTCTCTCCAAATGTGCGAAGGTTTTATTTATATATCGATTGAGTAGATTGGGTTTTTGAGGAAATAAAAGAGAAAAAATATTTCTAATTATCATAAAAGCACTTTTTCACCTTTTTTTTTATTGTTTCCACACCTCTAATTACTGTTTGGCTTTATAGTAAGAGTACAAATGCATCTTTGCCCTCAATGGATTGTGACACTGTAGCTTAATAATAAAAGGCAAGCTCTTCTTTTTCTTAACAGCTAAAGGTCTGGGTCTTTGTTTTGGAAGGTCATTTGTCTTCTCTACAGTAAAAAGAAGAGAGGATAATCTCAGTTTGTTTAATTATGTTTACTGCTTCATCTTGCCTGTGAGCAAATATTTGTTGCAAAGGAAATATGGGCATTCATTGTGCCATCAAGGACCATAATTTTGAACCATAGAATTTTTAATCTGCAGAAAGTGAGCTTCCAAAGATGTTTGTTCTTCAATTACATGCTTAGAGAAAAAATCCACCAGATCAAATATACTTATTCTCTGGCCCCATAATGATCGCCTAATAATTTTCTGTTTCTGGGAGAAATGTACTTGTTTAAAAAATTCAGAAATTTAGCTGTTGGGGTACATTTATAATGACTGTTAGGAATGTTCGACATTCCAGTGGATTTAGATGGCAAGAAATGATCCAGCAGTAGTGTAATGTTTATGAAGCAATGGAGATGTCCACTGGATATTGAGTCTAGAGATGATAAAGGGATAACAATTACAAAACTTTAGGGCTATCTCTAATAGGATTTAGGTGCTTAATCCGTAGTAGGATTCATCTCACTGAACTCTAGACATTTACCATATAGATGTCTGCATCTGAATTACTTTAAGTCTCTATAGATAAATAGTCAGTTCTCAGTATAATTAATATTGTACTCTTGTGGGCATCTATAACAGGTCAAATGAACTGTGATTTACAAGTGGCTATTCCTCTTGGATAACAGTAGTTTAGCTACTGTCATACACGTAAGTGTCTTATTACGAATAACTAGGGACCTGAAAAAGGTCTGATCTGTGACCCTCAGGGTGTAATTTAGAAGATGAACTTCTGGCCAGCTGGGTGGTTTAGACTCTTCCAACTTCCTTCTCAGTGAGGGAGGGAACAGCAGGGAACTGTTTTAAACTGCTGATCACTGCCAGAACAATTCCGAGAGCTGCTATGCAGCAATAGGACCCCTGTTCCCTTGGAATACTCTTTTTTTGGAAGGTTTTCCTGCAGCTCGATAACAACAGTCTTCCTGTCTAAGAAGTAAACCTTCTCTGCCCTATCTCCTTAGAGGCTAAAGGTTTGGAAAAACTTTGGAATGACTAAAGCCTTTATACTTATGAATACACTGGCACAACTCAAGTTGTCATCTTAGAAAAATAGGCAGAATGGAATAAACCCTTTCTCTACACAGTGGTCACACCGATAGCATGCATTCATTTGTAGTATTCAGATGGAATATTCTCAAACCTTTTTCTTTAGTAAATGTTTCTGTCACATAATTAAACATTTTTATGTCTGATCTTGAAGGAACATGACATAATCAAGACTACATGTATATAAAGACTTTAGGCACAAGTTATTGATCAGAATGGATTGTACACACCAGAATATTATTAAGACTGCCCTAGATTATCCAACCACACACCTTACTTTCAAAACCATAAATCCAGTGAAAGTTTTTTTGTTCTTACTGTTTTCATTCAGTATTCACAAATGATGGGAAAAATCTTGACTCCAGGAGAGAAATTAGTGTTTTGACATTGACATCTCTGACAATAGCATTTTGCCTAATATATCTGCACTTCAGTAGCATACAAAGCATTATATCTTTTGCTAGGATGGAAGGGAAGTGCCATTGCTCCTGGTCTTTTTCTTTCTCTTTCATGTCTTTTACTTCCCATTTAAGAAAACACTTAAAAGTAAAGTAACTATTTATTTCCATTTTCTTTCTCTGATAATCTTTTTGTCATAATGCATGACAAACATATACCTAAATATTGTTCCCTTATGAGCAATTAAGGAAAACATCTCAGTTTGTTGAAATAAAATTGTTCTGGAGGAATGTCTACTTTAGTACTTCATATATATAAGTAAAAAAAAAAGATTCTTAGTCTATCATCTAAGTCGAAAACCTTTTTTTATGTAATTGGCAAATATTTATTGCTGCTGTTATAATACCTAGGTGCCATCCTGTACTATCTTTCTGCATGTCTGACTATCAAAAACCAGTAAATATAGTAACAGTAAACAGTAACAGTAAATATATATGACAATACAGGTTGTAGGTAAACAGAGAGCTGAGGAAGATCTGAGTTTTAAACAACTTGCCCAACACCTAGAATCAAAACACGAATCTCCAAAGTTCTAGTATACTGTTTTAACTTCCTTCTTTAAAAAAAAAAAACAAAAAACCCCCCCCGCAATTCCCAAACAAACCAGAGAACAACCATCAAACAAAAACTTCAACCAAAAGAAGACCAAAAATACCCAAAAGAACGTGCATTTATATGACACCTGATCATCTGATAGATCAGGGCATAGACTTAGAATTAGCAAAAAGGTAAATACTGTTTTGACAACTGTCTGTATTTTTAAGAGTAACATTTTTGACTAAATTGTAGTGCATAAATAATAATAAAATGAGGCCTTGAGAGGATATTTCTGAGCACAAAATGTGAAAAGGGGAGATCTCCTCAAACCTTTAGTGTTTGGCTAGCCTGTCAGCGCCCCACAAAAGCTGAGACCCTTGTGCCTGGCCAGTTTCCTTCAATTTCATCCCACTTAGCGTGTGCTTACAATTGTAGATTGTGTGCATAAGGCATCATTGTGGAATAGGTTTTTTGGGCATGTTCATTGCATTTCATCCAGGGAGTAGCAGCTGCATTTAGTCCTATAACTTCCATACTGTTATAGTGTCTGTTAGAATGTGAATAACACCTCCCAGTTTCCTCTTACTTTATCCCCAGCCATCTTTCCACAGTCAGGGTACAGAATATCTTCAAGTACAGCAATCTTTTCCTAGGCAACCATGATCTAATCAGTTTCCCTTAGTAGCAGGGAGTCACAAAATAAAGAGCAAGATCATAGCTGAGGTCATGAAAGTAACAGGACAATTCTTTGGAGATATTAGCACGGATGCAAAAAGATCAAGTACAGGTTACCAAAACAATGCAGCACTGAGAGCTGAATAGGGTTGGCTTTAGCAGACAACAGAGTGTAAATGTAGTGTGGAAAAATCTCATGTGGTGGAAAGACAAAGGAGATAGGAGCAAGACAGGGAAATCCCTACAAGGATGGAGTTGTGCCATATTGACACTCCTGGGCCTTCTGCAGACCTGCTGTCTGTTCAGCTCCACATCTTACCCTCAGAGAATCCCCCTTCCTCTTCAGTGGAGAAAGAGGACTGCTTTAAATTTACTTGCTATACACTAAAGTTAGCCATGGCAAGCTAGCAACTTCCAGCAATTCCTTCTTCACATAAGCTGTGTTGACCAATAAATTAGTGGGGTAAAAGTAAATCCTTGCCTCTATGGCAGAAAGAAATAAGGAAAAGATATTTTAAGTCCAAGGGACTCTTCTGAAAAACTACCATGAATTCTATGTTCATTCACCCAACTTCTCCTTTTATCAGTGTTAATATAATACATTCAGCAAAGTGATATCATTCTGTTTCACTAATGAAGCCATGACTGTGTGAACTCTGTTATATAATAGCAGTAATTCTGAGTAACATTTCTCGGGCAGTTATTCCACTCAGTATTTAAATTAAAGGAGGAACTCAGTGATTATGGTCCAGATGTAACAAAATGCACTTCATTTTACGTTCAATCATCCCTTAATTAACAGAGGATGCAGCAGATAGGAAATAATTGAACTTACTACTTTGCTTCTCTGTTTTTCATTAATGTCATTTTATTAATTCTATTAATGGGATAATTAATTTTTTTACTTTAAAATATATCAAATATGCTGGTAAAATTCAGGCATAAAGTCTATTTATTGCTGTGTTAAAGATATTGTGGAGCAACAGACCTACAATATGCTTTTCTGAGTTTTGTATAATTCAGAAAAGCCTTCAAAATCAGTCCAAAATTCAGCAACAGAGAGTTTATATCCTGCACCTGTAAATGACAGTCAGGAACTTTGCTCTGTGAAAAGCCTGCTACCTACCTGGGCTCTGTATCTTGTGAAAATAGAAGAGAACTTTTCTTTTGTCAAAACAAGTTCTGGAAGTGAGGAAGGATCAAATCACAGCTGAGGAAATGTGGGTTTTGCACTGTACTATAACACATCAAACTGTACAGTTCTGATCTGCCTTTCAGGACAGATATCTTCTGGATAACTAGGGTAGAATCACAGCTTCTGAAAGTGACACTTTTTTCGTACTGAATATGAACAGTTGTAATCATACTGACTTCTGAACACTGGTTCTCCCCTTATATTTGTGGATGTTCTTTTTTTGGAAACAGTTTTTGACAATAGGAAGCTTCTACTCTTGACTTTAGGATCACTGATTTACCACAGTTAAGTTAGCATTTTTCTCAATGTCTCAGTACAGTAACAAGTTCCCAATAAAAATATCTTCCAACATGTAGTATAGACAACAGCTCTGAGCACAATTTTTCTTTTTCATAGCAGAGGTTTATACCATTATCAGCTTAAGCTTTAATTGGATTTAACTAATTGGTAAACAGGATTTTTATTCATTAGTTTTATACATGTATCAGTTCCTCATTTAAGGTTTAATTTAAATTCAATATAAGCAACCGGATAGCTGAGATATGTAAAATAGAAAAAAGCAGCAAAAAACCTTGACGAGGAACAGCAATTTCTTCCCTTTGGTATTCTTAAAGATGTCTGTTATTAAATCTGATCACTTTTGCATACATATGTAATAATATTATAAAAAATACAGATTTCTAAAGAGGTCATCCTATTGATTTTGGTATCAACATGAAAAGAAATGCAAAAGCCCTTTAATTTAATGTTTTTCAAATTTGACATATAGTTCATACAAATCTGAGAAAAGAAACATACCAATTTTAAAATGTGTTTATATTTTAAAAATGAAAGTGGAAAAAAAAATATTGTATTGGTATAAAATAGTTCCATGGTTTTACAAAAGAATATGGAAGAGTGCTTAAATACTATAGCAACTTAAAAGAATAATTATTACTAGGAATAAATGACCACTCACAAAGCATCAGTTAATTTCCTGCTACAGAAGTACTGCTATTAGAGATATGGGATATTGAACTATGAACTAGGCCCACAAATTTCCATAAAACCCACAGATAATGCTGCAGCGCTTTGGTATTAATTTAGAAGGCTTTTCAGGTTTGTCTTTACTGTATTTATAAAAGGGGTAGTGGAAAATAAAGGATGAAAGCATAGGTGACACAATCTCTTTTATACATTCTAAGACCTTCCTGTGTATTTTAGCAAGATTCTGACTGTAATCACAGATGTTCTGATTGTACCCATCTCTGTGCCTTTTGTTAAAGCACACATGCATTAGCAGAAAAGATCTTTTGCTGTAATGGATTAACAGCAACATAAATTGTCCAGCCTTTCCCACTCATCACTTTCCTGCAATGAAACAGTACAAAGAAATATTCCCCTTACAATAAATCTGCCTATAAGTCAACATGTTAAGAGAAGATACTGATTCCATTCCACCATATGTTTCTATGTGTGATGACAAGAAACCCCATAGCCACAACATAATGCTGGCAATTGCAAAATATAGAGACAGACATAAAAATTATGGAAAGACAAGAGAAAAAAGAAAAAAAATGAACACTTGAATATTGGAGAAAATATTGGCCTAAAGCGGCAAGAATAAAGATAGGAGAGATAAAACACATGTAAAGAAGGAAAGTTAACATAAACTGATAAAATTAGAGACATTGAAGAAAAACACAGAAAAACAGAAACACTCAAAAAAACTTGAAGACTAAATTTTTTCCAAACCCATTAAATCATTTTAGGAAATATATAGAAAATTTTCAGTGCTGTCCTATAAAAATGAACACAATTTTCATTTGAAAGATGTCCAAATTTTTATGTTCAAACATATGTTCTCCGTTACAGGTGTCTCTTGCAAGTGAAGTGCTGGGAAGGGAAACAGGAATTTGACTACTGTAAGTTGTACTTTCCCTTAATTTTTGTCTTAATGCAATGATATTAGCTATATGTTACCTGATATTCAAAAAGTTTCTAAATACTTTTCATAGTAATGAGAGATCTTTTAGACACCTACCCAATCAGTTTTACTGGAATATTAAGGGTGTGAGAGAAAGGCTAGCACAAACAAACCTCAGATTTTCCATCTCCTTTTTTTTAGGGAGTCAGTTTTTCCGAATCCTGAAGTACATAGAAATTCATTCTTAATGTTTTCTGATGGACTTCATTGTTAAAGACCCCTTAATCCGTTGTAAAATTCCTATGAATAATTAGGCTTCTATTCACAAGATTTTTGCTGATGAGGTCTCAGATTCTGCTCAAACCGAGGTATCTTCATCTTCACTCAGTTCTTTTAAAAATATTTCCAATTACATATATTTTTAACATTTCTTTAGCTACCCCTGTTTTGACAAGATAGTCTTGGCTATAGAGCAGACCTTTCAGGCAAGATACTTTAATATGGTCAAGACAGTGATGATGTTCATCTTTATCACTCAAAGATTAAGTACATGAAAATTCTATGAGCTCATGTCATGTTCTCTTCTTGTGCAAGTCCATTGACAGTCATTTCACTACTCGGGAATCCCCGTTATAAGTAGCTGTTAGAACTATGGTTTAAATAGGAAGGGACACATTCTGCTTAACTGTTAGACTGGTTTAAATCCCAAGTAATTCCACTGAAGTCACTGGATTTGCTCTGGATTTAATCCATCCTAACTGAAAGCAGAATTTGGCCCTTTGATTCCTGTTGCAACTCAGTTGTTGGGAGATTTACTATATGGGGTGTGCTCTGTACAACTAACACGCTGCAGCATGGTTGTTGATCTACTTACCTACAGAGTAATAGTTTTATAACTGAAACTTCTGACTATAAATTGCAGAAAATTCCCAGCTCAGCTCTAATGTCAATTTTCAGGACGCAAAAATACAGCTTTCCACCAAGCTAGACTAGTTGAAATGGAGGTAGTTTAGTGCAAAATGCTTTCTAATACACTGAATACTCTGTCTGCAACACTCTAAATGGATAGCATGATGATTTGATAGAAAACCTAAAAATTACTTTTCTTAATGGGAAAATGGGTAAAAAATCCAAATACTATTGGGTGCTGCACAGCAGCAATTCATCAGCAGAACTGACAGCCAGCAGCCATTCTCACTGACTTCCACAGGTTTTCATAGAAAAATCTTGGTAATCTCAACAACAACAAAAAGATTGGTGAAAATCCATAAAGAAAAGATAAGGAATTAACATAGTCTGGGATTAAATTTTCTCCAGTCTACACTGCTTTCATCAAGTTTACATATGTGTACCAGCCTCACTTCAAATATAAACTGATTTATTTCAATTATACGATTTTCTTTGTACTGTATTAAAATATTCTAATCAGCAGAAAAGAAAATTACATGAAAAATAACAAATATACTCCTGACGTTTCTTGACAAAAGCCACAGGAATTCACACATGATTCAGGAGTCAGCTGGGAAAAGTCTACTATTGTGTTAAAATAGAAACAATCATACATCATATCTACTTCGTCCTAACTTATAGTTTGGATGTGGATCCCAACAGAAAGGAGACAGAAATTCTATAGTGAATTGTAAAATTTTGGAATCTAAATGTGTGTGTATACACCTATGCACACATATATATTGTATGTATACCCAATCTTCATCCAGTATTTTGTATTTACCATTATGCAAAATCTCCACTTTGCTCCCTCAGCAGTATTTATGCTCTTTAAAACCCTTACTCTGTTCTGAAGCTGTTTCATGTTTGTTTTCAAAGACTTCTTGTAAGATATTAGTGGGTTGTGGGGATTTTTTGACAGTAAAAATAAGAAACTACCTTTCCATTTGGGTTAGAACTGAGATGAAATGAGGAATGGCTGCCACCAAGCAGAAAATTTTCTCACTTTATGTGTGCCAGTTAATTACGACACTTCAGAGGCGCTTCTGAAAGGATAAGGCAAGCTGCATAAATTTAGCTGTAATCCAGGCAGGCAAAACTAATTTGCAGGGGATGGCCTTATCTAGCTGCTGCAGCTTTCTCAGAAAATTAACCTTGGATATTTGGGCCCAATTCAGAAAATGTTTGATTTTTTTGCCTTTCCTGCTCTGCATAAGAGAATTTTAAATTCAATACAATACCTGACTTTTAAGAGGCACTGTGAATGCTGTAGGCAGTTCAGAGTTATTACTGACAAGCAAAAAAATATATTTATATACGTACATATATACGATTGTCCTTCAGGCCCATTTTCCTGCCTTCTTGCCTGTGCATCAGAGGGTTTATCACCATATGTATGGGTGGGGGGGTCTTTGGATTAACAGAAGATGCAGCTCATTTTAATGTACTTAGAAAAATTCATCAAAGTTCATTGCAGAGTAAGTCATGCGTACTGACTTGTTCATTCCAGTGGAAATGAAGAAATCCCCATAAAAATAGAAGTTTAATGAAGTGTTTGAGCAGTCTTGCCTGTCATTCCAATTACCACTGATTTAGAATTTTTTCTTGATATACCACTATTAATTGCTCTTACTCAGCACAACCAAAAGTTTACCTTAGATTTCACAAGCTTCACCAATTCATGGATGAAAGATTTAGCTAATAAATGTTGCCAATTTCACCTTAAAATCTTCAAGCATATTACGAAGTTATTAAGTGCTACTGACTCCTTAGCATTTTGCAACTTACTTCATTAAGATTGCTTTTTATTTAACCTAACAGAATTGTGTTCACAGCATGACTCCCACTCTGCCCAGGCAATATTCACTGTAGGAAAGCATGAAAGCATAACTCATATAACATTTTGCTTCTATAATTTAACTGGTTTAAAGCCACTGGATGTTTCGTGGACAAGAAAATTTATTATATTTGTTTGATCAAATCTGATCATCCAAAAACATACCTAAGATTATTTGGAAAAAAATTTCTTTCAATATTTTTAGGTTGTTGAATCTTGCTTTCTCCTATTTTCAGAGAGGAGATATCTCCTTTACAGGCACTCATTCCTGTCTAAGCTTGATGACTAAAAATAGGACCACAGAAGGGTAATAAATACCTTTCAGATCACTTCACTGACTTCTGTCTTCACTGACAAGTCTTCCGAATTTAAAACAGCTAAATTCATGCTAAATTAAGCTAACCTCTAGTTAAAGCCCGTTAACCATTTTGATGTTCAGCAGTACATTAATCATGACAATATCTTTTAAATACATGCTCAGTTGTCATTCTACTTTGATTAGGCCCTTGAAAAAATACAGCTAGCTTTCAAAAGGATCTACAGATGTTATGCATATAATTCTGAATATTTCTATCCAATGTAGAAAATTGCATGGCAATGCAATCTTCTTACTTGCTCTGAATTTTGCCAGGTTTTAACAACCAAGGGCTACTTATGGTCAAAGAAACACAGGCTAATTTAGCACTGTCCTTCCCACCCAGCTTCAGTATGCCCCAAGATACCTTTTATTCTTGCATCATGTCAGTACAGCTTTATGCTAATATCCAGATAATGAGTAGCTGTCAGTTGATCCTGATTTTGGCCTTCAAATCAATAGAAAGACTTCATGTAAATATAAATGACAACATAACCCGTCTATAATAAAAGATTTTTCCTTTCATTATTGTAATTATCCTTGTCACTGTTATTTTTATTACTACTTAATTATTACCACTGCAAAAGTTTGCAATGTGCTAGCTACTACACACTCACATAGAAAAGTCCAATACAGCTTGTATTCAAAGAGATGTACACTACATGGAAGACAGAAGGGGGACAGTTAAATGTACAGATAAACACAGACATTTTCTTAGGGAGTAGAAAGATGTTCAAATATAAATGTTCACTCTTTATGTACAGGTAAACATAAAAAGTGATCAAGCTGAGGTATGAAAAAAATTCTACAGGTAAGTATCAACAATAAGCATAAAATGAACATTGACCAAGGCATCTGACCAGCAAAGCACAGACAACTTCCTCTTTCAAAGAGAATTTTTGCAATTATATTCTTAAAGCAGATCTTAAATTGCTTCAATTTCTGAAAGTATTCCTCCTCTCTGAAGTTTTATATAATGTTAGTCAATACTCTTGAATGTACAGATATTCCACTCAGGGCAAATAAAAATCAGGGCCAAGCTGCAAGACATAGAAAGATATTGATCTTCAGAATTTTTTGCTTCAGTCTTTACCATATATTTAGTCAGACACCTTAATTTGCCTGGGTTTTTTTATACTGGACACACAAATATTGGAGCCAGGTAGTCATTTGAATTGTAAATATTACTATCAACATACAATGAAATGAAGTAGCTGATTCATCACATATGCCTGAAAGTGTCAAGAGCATTGTCAGTGATTTCTCATATTTTATCCCTTTCCTGTGTAATGAGCAGTCAGGGTTTGTAAAAGTGTTTTCAATACATAGCCTGGTGATTATTATGTATAGGAGCCCTAGGCAGGTATTTCCAGATTTCTAAAATTAAAGAAGTTAAAATCAGAACCTTCACAAATGTTTGTATTCAGCACTAATTTACGTGAGTTTTCTTTATGTGCAACTTCCTATTCTGCATAACCTTGAAAAATTGTCTCATGTTGCTAAACATTACTCAGAAAATTCAGTTAAATACTGCCAGGCATCTCCTAAGTTACATATACAGTCTTACAAGACAGTCGATGGAAAGAAAGAAGCATTGTCGCTGATATGTACTCACTGAGATATAAATCTGGTAGAAGGCTTATTGTATGATTCATCCTTTCTTTCACCACTAAGAAAAAATCTTGATTACAAATTTATCATGCAAATAGCTGAAATTGAGCATGCTGAATCATAGCCTATATACTCTTTGCATTTTGTTATGTATCAATATCTGAAATTTTATTTTATTTTTCTGTTAGTCAAGGAAAGGTCAGGGATAGAACCACTAAAAACACATGGAATGGTCAATGCTCATGAAACTGAACCCCGGATGAAAGAATTCTACCATGTATTTTGAATATTTACCTAATCTAACATGATCACAACTGATCACAGGCCTTCATAATGAGAGTTTTCAAGATAGGACATGATAATATCATAGATATCCAGCGTAACTGGACTAACATTAGTATTAGTCACTACCACAAATGATTCCAGCTGTGCTGATAAAAAGTGCATGGTAGAATCTGGAATCACCAACATAGTATTTATCATTTTCTGAGTGAGGAGAGTAGCTACAAAACCGTATGCTTATGAATCTCAAAACACATGTTGGCATGTCATTTAGCAAATTAAAAACATGGTTAAAAATACTGAGAAGTGTATTTAATATGAGGAAAAATTGTCTTATTGGTCACTACACAGAGAATGTTTGGCTTGGAATATTTCCATTTTGTTGGGATTTTTACTGTCTTGAGGTTATAGAGAGAAGGTTTTAATACCAATATTCATTGTATTGTTTACACACACACTCAAAAATCTAGGTGAAATGGGAATCTTTATAATTGCCTCTTATTTGATACATTCAGGGTCTTTCAGGTGATCTAAAAGGCAAAACTGGGATTAAAGAAAAAAAAACAAAAAACCCCATTCAGGAGCAAAGAGGAACTTCAGCAACATAACAATGGAAATGGGTTCATGGTTGCCAGACAAGTTCATACAAAGACTCCTCAGGGTGAGGACAAACCCTGCAACATTGGACTGTGACCACACTATTTGCTAGTTCATGTTAGGGCAGAGATAGAGAATATAAGAACCTGTTCAAATGGCCAGAGTTAAAAAATCACAGTCAAAAAGGAAAATGTGATCAACTGTGTTAGAATAAACTGAGTAGTAGTTGAAACTATAGGTGGAGAACAGTCTATCAGACTTGGCAACATAGGTAAATTAAATTTGATGTAAGACATCATCACTAATAACTCAAGATGCTTTTCAACGAAGGAGCCAGACTACAGAGACAAACATTACAAAAGAGTGTGGAAATTAAGGACTGATTCTCAGAAAATTCAAGAGTCTACATCTACAGCTTGTGCAAAGTATTTTTATTGTATTCTTTGCATACATTGTATTTTTTTTGATTCAGGTATGCGAATTCCCTGACTATGCATCTTGGCCATGTGGATTTGCCACAAGGTAAAGAGGATGTGAATGTATGTCTTGCACATATTGAACCAATAAGCCAGCAAATAACAATTGATTTTATTCTTTATCTCTAAATTTTTTGTCTAATGGAAAAAAAGAAAAAAACGAATACATTTTCTTCTTCACTCTAATTTTCCTTCTTCCATTTCTTTTTCCACATTGCATTATTGAGAGCTGCCAGTAGTATATTTCCTGAATAAATGATCCATCACTGTTTCTAAGAAAAAATATGAAAAGCCAAGCTTTATTTTTCGTTCCAATAACTATGAGTCTACCCATCTTTTCCA
Organism: Aphelocoma coerulescens; assembly: GCF_041296385.1. Taxonomy (NCBI): domain Eukaryota; kingdom Metazoa; phylum Chordata; class Aves; order Passeriformes; family Corvidae; genus Aphelocoma; species Aphelocoma coerulescens. The sequence goes on from NC_091015.1 coordinate 28,579,689, forward strand.
ATTATTTTCCTTTTGGATTAGGTTTATTCTATCTTCCAGTAAATCCTTTACACACACAGTTAGCATTCACTTTTTTCTATCATTCAGACTAGTCTGTGATAAAGGCAGTTTTGCTAATGAAATGTCAAAACACCAAGTGGTTACTTTTTAATTTAGCCCAAGGTAGAGTGTTGTAGTTTAGAGGCAGTGACCCACTGCTAAATTCAATTTCCCAACTGTTTAATTAATTTATGTATACAATTTAATGATATTTAATTTTATATGCATATTCAAGATATAGTGTGTATTTCTAAATTCTTAATACATTACTAAAATTATTTAAAAATTACTAAAACCATCTTTTTCTTCTATGGAATTATTCTATCAAATATTTTTTATTTAATTTTGCCATTTTATCAATTATATTGTGTTTCCCAGGAGGTCTAAATAAATGTAGCATAATTTCTAAGACTGGAAAAGATAATACCTTTTTAACCCTTTTTTGTGGGGGGCCAGAGGGGAGGAGGAAAATGGGGGTTTACTTTGGGTTGATATATTACATGTTGTGTTCATGAAGAAGAATCACCAGGATGTTGTGAAACCAGTAGAAAGCAACCTGTGTGTTCATTGTATTAGGCAGAAAGGCATTCCAAGGAAAACTGGTTTATGTATTACAGTCTCATGAGGAGCTTTGGTTCTGTGCTCTAGAACCATGCAGGAAAAGGCATGTTTTCCTTTGGGATTAATCACAAGTAAATAATGGAACTCCACACTAATCTGTACGTTAGAAAATAAAACTACATGAAGTTGTAAAAGTAACAAAAGAATCAGAGAAGGTCTGGTTATAAGGGTAAACAATACTTGAGTATTGAGGAGTACCATGAAATATACTGTGTTATGATAAAGGCTCTTCCCAAACTCAAGGCTCCCATGCTGTGCGTGCACTTTAGAGTAGATAGTCTGTACAACAGAACTTACTTTTTGAGTAGATAGAGAGACCAGTGGAAGGAACAAAAAAATCATGTTTCACCCTCTGACTATAGTGAGAGAGAAGATTAAGCCTCAGAGAGGTTGCAGTCTTAACACTTTACCTACTAGATTCTGCTTTCCCTTTGCCAGAAAAGGAGGTAAAATTCCAAGGGAACCACCTGTAATTATGATTTTTATAGCCTTTCTGGATATATAATGAAGAATTAGAAATATCTGAAGAGGGAAACCCTGAATGACTTTGACTGGTTCAGCTAATGATGTAACATTGCAGGCAGCAACATAGTCAAATTCCAAATGCAGAGCACAGGTTATTTAGTGCTAACCCAAGACCTCACAACACTTTAATAGTCATCAAGAAGAGCAGGTTTCATTCAGAAGCCCTCTTGTGAATGAAACGTAAGAGGCTGTACAAACCACAGAGTCTTGGCCAAGTTCTACACTAAAACTATTGGCTGAAAACATTAATTGCAGAGTCAATCTACAGTATTATTCTTCACTCCTTGGTCAGCACTGGCTATCCACATTGGAACATTCCTTAGGGATTTTCTGTTACTAATGGCCACTGTTGAATGTAGGAGCAATGTAAGATCTGAAGTGGAATTCATCTCACCTAGCTTTAGACATTAAAAAAGTTAGACATCTAAGTCTGAACTGGAGAGAAACAGGCACCTCTAGAGGGCAATTCATTTGACCTATCTCAGGTGCCTATTTTAGTCAGAGATGAAATACCCTCTAGAGATGCCTAGATTTCTCTATTGACTAAAAAGGAAGCCTAGGGCAAGCAGTTCAGTGCTAGACTTCTGACTTTCAGACCTGTAATTTAGAAGAGATATATCCCACTCACTGTAGTGATAAGGTTCAGTTTCCACACTTAATCACTCATGCTGTTTTCAGTTTCACATAATAGCCAAGAACTCATCTCTAAGTATTCCTCATTCACTCCTTTTAATTTCTATTTTGGGTTGTTTGTTTCTTCCTAAGCACTCATTTTCTCATTGAAAATATTCATTTATAGCAAGTTCATTGTAACCTTCCTATATTTCACCTTCAAAAAAGATGTCTTAGTGATAACAGCCAGAGTGCATAATAAAATTACTATGTTTCATCCAGCTGTTATTCTCTCTTAAGATTTTCTTTTTGCTTCTGAGGTGTCTGAAGCCTCACTTTTCAGGTCTCTATAACGGAAATAAATTATTGTCTTTCTCTATTTAGTCACTGATTTAATAAGATTATTTGTTCAGCATTGTATATGATATGAATTAAATTCTTATAATTGATGCCAAGCATTTAGAAACCAGAATTAGTGCTTGAATTGGATTTAAATTTCTTCTGGTCTAGAGCCCTGACATTCCCAAACCAATTTTCTACTAGTGTAACTCCACTGACTTCAGTAAAATCTTTACAAATGTAGCAAAACTGAGAGAAAAAATAAACACAGGCTTGTGCTAGAGAGCCAATCATTGCAGTTGTTTCTATTAATTATTTAACTTTATATTCCCCATTAAAAAATACTTATTTAAAAAAAATTATTTTTGGCTCAAAAAAGTGGACAATGCCACTATTACTTGCTAATAGTAACACAGATTTGTGGTGGGGTTTTTTTTTGGCCATTGGAAAAAGTCTTTGTTAGTCAACTGTTTCACAGAGCTGTTAATTGATATGAACAGCAGCTTATGTTGCCTCAGTATTTAAATTTAAGTATTTTAAAGAATGATCCAGCATGTGTTGTTCTTTTACTCAAATCAAGAGTTCTTTTATTAAAATATAATCCATATATTTTAATGTCCTTTCAGTTACTTCAAATATTTAAACACAGGATTGCTAATGTAAAAGTTTTATAATGCAGACTAAGTGCAATCAGCATAAAAATAATTTGACAGCCTTCCACATTGCTGAGTAAATGAGGCGTAACCTTAAATATGAAACTTAGAGGCTGGAGATTTCTTTAGACTATATTAGAGAATTTATGACACTGCCTTTGGGAGAGGAACATTTTTCAGGAAAGTTTATCCCATCTCCCATAGGCACAGCAATTTCTTCCTAAATATTCTTAGATTATCAGCATGAGCAGGTGTTTTTTTGTTCTCTGTAGGTGTCAGAACTGCAACAACAGAAGTAAATTTTGTGTGAAAGAGTAAGTTCTGGAAATGTTTTGCAGTTGTTTTTCACATCCACTACATGAGCTTGACTGTGTGAACTAGAGTATACTATTTTATGTCCTAATAGTTATATTGCAGACTTAATCCTACAAATGCTGAACAGTGTTCAAGTACAGGTGAATTTTCCCACCAATGGACCTTCAAGACATGCAACAAAATTTGATTGTCATTAATCATTGTGAAGCCATTTCCCATGGCTTCACAACTGTTTTTCAAGCATTGAGTGTTTGAAATAAACAGCATCTTGGAGAACAAGAGATTCTATGACTTGGCAGGGAGATCTTAGGGCTGGGTTTAGCCCTTTATTTTTGTTAGAGAAGCACACTAGATGTGCAACAGGATGTTTCAATGTGTTCTAAATAGTGTACATTTATGCATTGTACTATTATTTATAAATAAATTTAATTTATAAACAGTGCCTATACTTAGCAAGATGGTGATAAGTGTACATTTAGTAAAGCTTTCCAGATTTAAACCACGTTAAGGCTTCTATGGCTTTTACTTCAGTGTTGTTAAGGTATGGCAGATCAAGAAAAAGTGTCACCAATATGAGCTGAAGGTACAGTGTCCCATTATAAAAAACACTCTTGGGACCAATGGTCATTTGCTTGGGAAAACAGTGAAGTTCAAACCAGAAGAATTTAAGCATGAGAGAATGTTTTGTCTGTAAATAAAGCAGGCTAATGCATAGTTTTCTTGCTATTTAAGACATTCCAGTAACAGTCATTAGATAGTGTGGATCAAAATTCCTGCAACCAGAAATCAGGGCGTTTCTTCCCAGATAAATCTCCAGATTACAGAATCAAAATTCTCTTTCTCTCTGACACTGATGGTGTGCTATTCATTGGTATCACTTCAGCAAAAAGGAGGAAGATTAATATCTTCCTCCAGAGATACCCTGATTATCTCCGAGGTATTTCAGTGCAGTAGATTCTGGATTCTGCTTCCTAATTTGTGAATGAGTTCTTTAAGGACTAATAATCTCATTTAGGGGTGGAAAGAGGGAAGTATGCCCACTCTGGCCTCAGGCATATGGCTAAAAAGCCTAAAACCCCATTTTATGTACATGCTCATCTTCTAGTGTATGTTAAACATGTTCTAGTAAGGCATATTTTTACCTAGGTTTTTGCCTTTTTAAAAAAAATCCTAAATACAGTTCTCAACTAAGTGTAAGTATGAAAGAAGCAGCAGGAATTCAGGACAGAACAAAAATTAAAAAGCCTTCACTCAGCCCTGTTAGGTTGTAGACATCCTCACTCCAGGAAGCTGTAGAAGCTGAAAGTTTTACATTCAAGTTTTTTTAGGGATATCTTTTGTCCAGCTGCCCGTAGTTCCTGAGCAGTGTAGCAGTGTAGCAGTGTAGCAGTGTAGCAGTGTAGCTATTTTATACAGTAAAATGCAACATAATTCAACTATGGGCCCAGCCTAAGAGATTTTAAATGTGAGGATGCAACACAGCTATAGTAACTAAAGTTAGAAATTAAAAAGTTACTTGAAATTATGTAGTCTAACAACAAATTAAACATTGCTAATATCTCTGAGCATGTCTGCAGAAGGACTTAGTCTGGTTGCAATGGTCCAGAACAATTCTCTTAAGTGTAACTATGCAGACAAAGCCAAAAATGAAACAGCTACAGATTTTCAGTTCAGGGGCAAAAGAATGAGGAAGCTATTCAAAAACATTAAAGAGAGCAGATGAAAAAATAATGTTGTGACAGAGACAAAATGAAGCGGTATTTTTGAACTATTGCATGTATACTTATTAGTAGAAGTGGAAAGAAAAATATGAAAGGACTTGTCATTGCTTCAGCTTGTCATTTTAAACGTGATAATTACACAGTAATTTATCACTGTCTCACAATTTAAAGTAAATCAAAGTGAATTTATACTCTGAACACAAATGTGTCAGAACTTTACAACAAGCAATACCTTTTTCATTACATGGAAGCAGATGTTGGCAGCAATCTTGGTAACAGAAAGCCACTCAAGACAAAAGCACTAAAAGAACACCAAAGTTGTGAGATTACTATCACCAAACACATTATTTCTTTCAATTTATCATTTTATGGCACTTCTTGCTTCTATTGTATCACCAAGTTTTGAGTTTGATAAGTCAGGGACCAAAATGCCTGGGTACAACCCTATAGTATCACTTTTTTGAGGTTTCCAGATAAGTCTCAGCCTGGTGTTTGCTACTTTATTGTTGATTTATTTGCATGTTTTGCTATGTTACCATATCCCTTTGAATCCTAAAGACCAATACCAAAGTGAAAAGGTGCTCCCAAACAAAGTACAAAAAGTTAGAAAGGGAAACTTGAGTGAGTATGTTTGTGTGTGTATGTCTGTGGTTGTACACAAGTAGATTGCTCTTATTCTTTGTTGTGATTCTACGCAAATCTGGTGAAGATTGTAACACAATATTTATGTAAACATATATACATATATTTGTGTAATTATGACTAATTTTACCTATGCCTATATATATTTTTAAGTTGACTCAGGTTTTTCTAGTCTTGTGCTTTTTTTAACATCAGTATGACCTCAGCAAAGGAATGTCTTTGGTTTCTGTGCTTGACAATTTTGCAGTTGTTATAGGCAGACTGAATGACTAAAATAAAAACTTCAACTGATATTTGTATTTAATCTCTTACTAGAAGAAAAGGACTTTAACAGATTAGGAAACTCAAACAGTTAAATAAAGTAATAATTTAAGGCAATAAAAAGATTCGGAATTTCCTTCCTGCAATTTCTCTCAGACATCTCTTTCATATTAAGCACCTGTAGTCTCTAATGTAGAAGAAAAACAATAGTCATTCTTTCAGTGAGCTCCAGTTCTCCTACTTACTGAAAGATGAAGAGGATCTATTTGAGGTGGATGAAAGGAGAAAAAACAGGCTGGGATAGAAACTGAGTGGAGAAAACTAGGATGTTATGGAGTAACATGGTGGAGGGAGATAAGGTTGGGGTCTCCAGATATATTACATACAGTGTCAGAGAATAAATAGCACAGAGTAGGGGGGTGTAGTGTGGGATTCAAGCATCTTGCTGGAACAGTCCAATGTAATTCTGAAAGATGCTGCTGCTGCAGTCTCCCAGCCAAACTGACCCTGGAGTTTCTTTTCAAGGTACAGAAGAGGCTTTGTTGATTTTTGATGGCATAGCATGGACTTAGGAGTGGTTCTGATCCAAGGCATCTGAAGGCTGCACACAATGTTATAGTTGGAAGGAACTGTAAAGAGTCATACCAGTCCCTCCTCGTGGGTGTGAATCAGCCTCTGTACTGAATAAACCGGGGGACTTTTGGAGAAAAAAACATGTAAAATCACAACTAAAAAATATATGAAAATTCTGCACCTGTTACTTAAATCTGTTATTTCTAAACTCTTGTATGTCCAACTTGGCATTCTTAATTACTGTTTCCTATATGGCATTCATAAAAATTCACTGTGCTATTATCTATAACAAAACAAACATAATAGTACATTTTAGTTTTCTTTCATTCATATAAAGGTACATTGCAAAATGTATCTCTATGGAATAGATAAATTACAAATTTGAAATGCCAATTCTTTTTCATGCTTTTGTGAAAATGTTTGGTGGAGGAGTGGAGTATAAAGTAAGAAAGAGAATGTTTTTCTTTTGTTCTGCATAGAAAAAAAAAAAAATCAAAAGCATTTCCCTAACACAAGGTAACACAAGTACTCACTAAGTCCCTAAAACTGGAAAGTAAGCATACTGAACTATATTAAAAAAAAAAAAAAAAAATGTAGACAAACATCTATAAATGAAAAAGAGAAAAGAGTGAAATGAGATGTGACTACTTCTGAGCACAGGGATTTTTAGGCAATATATTCATTTTCAATAGTTGTCAGAGAAGCAAATGTTCCAGAAATACAGGAGTTGAGGAATTATCCATCATCTCTCTTGGTGAAACAAGACCTAGCTAGAGGATGAAATACAATGAAGTCATAAGTTGACAGTGTGGGCAAGGTCATACTGCTGTGCAGTTTCAATAGCCAAGATAAGCAGCTTGTCTTTTCTTTTACCCAGCATCTTAAGGACTAATCATTTAAGTTTTCTTAAATTTCTCACTATGACTGTCTGGTATATTAGTACAGAGATGACACTTACAAGGAGCAAATTTCTGCAAATGAACAGCATTGATTTACATCATGCTTCCTTTTTTCTCCATGAAAATGTATACCCACACATAGCTGAAACAGGACTAGCCAGAACCTTCTCATAGGTTTTTTGTGGTTTTTTGGTGGGAGATATTAATGAAAAAAAAAAAGGAAAAGGGAGAAGTTACAATTCTGAAAATGTTCTATTTTTACAATGGTTGGAATGAGGCCTTCTGAAATGGTCAAAACTTTTAAATTAAAATACCTTCTTCTTTTTAAAAGCATTTTTTCAATCAAAATTGTTTACTTAAATAGATTTATTAGAAGTTAAACATAAAATTAAAATGTCAAAGCAAAAATTATCATTATCATTAATGTTTGAAGTGAAATATTTTTTTAAAATTCCATTTAAAGAAAAAAATTTATATGTCTCCACCTAATAACCTTCTGTATTTTTTCCTGAGAGTCTTAATTTAGCATCAGGACAGAGCTCCAACTTCCAGACACTTTTCAAGAATGTCATGCTACTTTATAATCTTTTCCATCAAACAAAACCTGTATAGATAAAATTTTGCCAATGAGGGAGCAATAATTGTTAAAATAAGAAATTAATTAATTTTCAAACAAACTGTAAAAAGATATTATTTACTTTCCAAACAGCAAATTCCTGTACCAGGTTTACAGTGCAGTAGGGAAGAGCTGCATCCTTGTCCCCTTTTGTCGCAGCCCTCTGGAAGCATTCTTTTTATCCTGCTGGTGACTGCTGCTGCAGGGATAGTAGCTCTGCTGGCTCCTTAGCATAGTTTCCATGGAGAAGAGCTGAGATAAGAGGCACAGCATTCACATCCACTTGTTGCATTTATTAGTTCTTCAAGGGAAGATCAGGACCTGAAGCACCATAGTACGAGACATGGAGCTCCTGGAGTGGGTTCAGCTGAGGGCTACAAAGTTGATCGAGGGACTGGAGCCTCTCCGTTATGAAGAAAGGCTGAAGGAGCTGGGCCTCTCCAGCCTTGACAAGAGGTGACTGAGAGTCTGTAAGTATCTGAAGGGGGGATGCCAAGAGGATGAACCAGGCTCTGCTTGGTGGTGCCAAGCAATAGGGCAAGAGGCATTGAGGAGGAACTCACGCACAGGAAGTTCCACCTGAATATAAGGAAGAGCTTCTTTACTGTGCAGGTGACCGTGCACTGCAACAGGTTTCCCAGAGAGGTTGTGGTCTCCCTCACTGGAGAGATTCAAGAAGAGTCTGGACAGAATTCTATGCCATGTGCTCTGGGATGGCCCTGCTTGAGCAAGGAGACTGGACAAGATGATCCACTGTGATCCCTTCCAACCTTACCCATTCTGTGCTATTTTAACTAGCTGTTTAAATCCTCTTCCAATGGGTGCTTTTACAAACACAATTAAACTCAACCAATAGGTTTCTAAATTCTGGTTTTTTCAGTCTCTGAAGATTCCAGTGCCGAACAAAATATACTTCGACCTTTACAGTCATTATAGCTTGAATAATTTTCAGTTACTTAGTTTATTGAAGCACTGGATCTCCTGATTTAACTCAGGTAATTGTACTTAGAATGAAGCTGTTGAAGAATTTGAGTATGGATTTCTCCCATGAGCAAGGATTACAACATTCAACCTTTACAAATTAGCATATTTTGGGGGTTTGGTCTTTTCACTCTTGAAACATAAATATAAATTCTCAGAAATATGAAAATATACTTGCATGAACAAAGCTATATTGTTTTAACATGCATTTGATAGCTGTGAATAATATTAATTCTCACTGGCAAAGCTAGACAGTGTATACTTCATAAGGCCTGCTGTGGTATCAAAAGTGATTTAAGTAGGATCACCCAGGAGCTGATAACCTCATGGGTGAGATTAGCTGCTGTTAAACCCACAACTAATACCTGAACTGCACTTTCTTTTTATGCCCTTGGAATAAGAATGTTTCATTTGATTTTTTCTGAATCAGAAATGGCAAAGGAAATACATGGTCATATTCTCTTCCTTACAGATGACTCTTTCACAAGGTGAAAGAATGTTTGCGCAAATACAAATAAAGATGCAATTGTTGTAGCATTCACCCAGAAAATAGTCTATGGCATTAAACAAGAGAATTCCAAAGGCTGATGCTAATGTATGTACTAAACAGGAAAGAGTAAATATTATTCCTTAGGAAAATTGTCCCAGAAAAAAACCCCGAACTATTTAGGTCAGGAAAACACAGCAATGCAGGTAGGACATTTGCAATCTGTGAGATCAAGTTCAATATTCAGAAAGAAATTTCAAACAAACATCATGTGTTAGAGAGTTGTTAACACAACAAACAAGTTTCATGTTTTAAAGCAGTATTTTCTGGAAGAATAAATATTTATCCACGTTGTTCTGTATTGTGTCACATGAAATATCTATATTTTCCTGAATACAAACGTAGATATTCCTCATCTCAAGTACCAGGAACACCTACTCAATAAATGGCAATAGAGCCCTACTCCTTGGCCTGCATCCTGCCTCTTTCAAGCTTGTCAATCTACATCTCACTACTACATGGAGATTAGAGAAGATCTTGAATTTAAACAATAATATATTGTGGTTTAACCTCAGACAGCAACTAAGTACCACACAGCCATTCACTCACTTCCACATCCTGCCCGTGGTGGGATGGGGAGGAAGATCAGAGAAAGTAAACCCTGTGGGTTGAGATAAGAACAGTTTAAGAATTTAAACAAAGTCAAGTAATACTATAATAACAACAAAAATAGTAATTGTAAGGAAAAAGGAGGCAACATAGAGAAATAAACCCCAAGGAAGACAAGTGATTAACAATACAACTGTTCACCACCAGCTGACCAATGCCCAGCCTTTCCCCCAGCAGCAATTGGTCCCTCCTGGCAACGTCCTCCCAGCTTATATACTGTTTATAATACTCTGTGGTATGGAATATCCCTTTGGACGTTTGTGTCAACTGTCCTGGCTATGCTACCTCACAGCTTCTTGTGCATCTCCTCATTAGCAGAACAGGGAAAATTGAAAAGTCCCTGACTGAGGGTAAGCACTAGTAAGCAACAATTAAAACATCAGTGGGTTTTCTACATTTCCCTCATACTAAATCCAAGAAACACAGGAGCTGGAAGAAAATGATACCAGCTTTTACCAGCTACTGGAAGAGAATTAACTCTATCCTAGCTGAAACCATGACATAATGAAAGATTTCTTCATCTGACTTTGCTTTTGGAAGCTTTTGGACATTTAATGAAAAAGGGATATGTAATTTGGAAGAGAAAAGTGTTGGTCATTAATACTTACCACTACTGTCAGTTGTAGATTAGTATGTTTATACTCAAACAGAAATAAATTAGGGCCACTTTTTTAGCTTTGCTTAGCAGACTGTTGAAATATTATTTCAGTTTGTTATTTCCAGGCTTTAAAATTCTCAAGCAACTGTGACAACATTTCCCTATGTCTTTAAATTATACTGGGAACACAAAATAGTTTCCCATCCAGTTTATTCTCAAACCTTCTTGAATAATCACAAGAGGTTTGTCTCAGTATAAAGTGATGTTGAGCCAGACTAACAGCTCCCATGCCAATTCTCATCTTTCTGGCTGCACAGATGGAGTGAAAGGACTTCCCTGTGGGTTTTTGGCAGCTAAAATAATCAGATCACCTAACAATTGTTCCAGTTTTTATAAAAGGATGTTATCTCCTCCTAAATATAATTACCCATTCAGAATTCCTCTGATTATTTCTTAAGAAATGCTTATCATTTCCACTTTTTCAATGAAATATGTCAAATATTGTAGCAGCAAAGTGGGTAGCCCCCTGTCTAGTTATGATTTAACTTCTTTCTGTTAAAAGATCTTATTTTCATTTCTTTGGAGACAAAGAACCAGACAGATAAACAAGGCAACAAAACATGCATTTTTTTCACTTAAATTAAGAGCTGGGGGAAAAAAAAAAAAAAGCAGAAACCCACAGATCTCACATGTCCAGATATGCAGCTGTGAATTCAGTACTGCACCGTGTTTCTGAGGGTCTAAGCTGATTTATGCCAGCTGAGAACTTGGCTTGACTCAAAAAGCTGGATAATCAAAGATGTCAGTCTACTCTGAAAACTTTCCTTAAATAGCAGATCATGTAATCTAGGGGGACTTAGAAGAGCTTTCATTCAACTCCCTCATCTGTATAGTCTCTTACTACCTGAGAAATACAGATAGCAGATACACTTTTCACTCCATTTTCAACACGTCTCAAAAGGAAGGCATATAGCCTTTCTCACAGTGTGCCAAAGGAACAGAAAATGTTCTTAGTCTGAAAAGACAGCCAAAACAATCTGAATAAATGCTTAAATGTAGAAGTCTGTTTATTTTTTATTTGCATTAAATGAGTAGAAAGCTCTAAATCCCAATCATCAGTAATGCTTTGTCTTAATTCACCACCCTACTACTTCAGCTGCATTTCAGTATACTTCCACCGAAGTTAAAAGAAAGATGTATCACCATAAGCTAAACCATTCTTTATTCAAACCCTCCAATATCTGCCATCTCTAATCTTTACATGCCTGCTGAATTTTGATACATATTATGAACTTTTGTTTTATTATGCACATATAGAAGCAGTCATATACTGTGCCCTTCTGTGTGTCTGTGCACATGCTCAATTATATACACCCTGTCTGTGTACACATACTGCAATGACCTCACTGTGCTTGGTTCTTATCAGATAATTGCTCAAGTGTAAACTGTTTCCCGTGCCATATTTTAGCAGCTTGCTAAGGATATTTAACATGCTCTGAAGCTGCCTATTTTTGGCTCCACATTGTGAGTCTATAATTTTTTTACTATACTTAATGCTTTATATGATGTGCTGAAAATAAGTATTTAATTTGCACTTCAGTTAACGGCATTTATTGTACAGTAAGAATCAATTGACTGCTACAAGGACCCTTTTTATGATTTAATCCACACAGAAAATTCAGTTGCTATCACACTATCCTCAAAATTGCATCAATAATAAATATAAAAGTAATATATTATTAGCAATGGGTATCTAAATGACATGAAACAAGATATATAGAGAAAATTAGCCATCAATTAGCTTACTTTCTTAGTGTCAAAATGTATTTAAATTAATTTAGTCTTTCACTAATTAATTCAAATCAGATTTACTTTCTTGGTTTATGGGACAACTAAATTTCTAAAGAAGGCTTTTAGCTTTACTGTGGGAATAATGGAAGCATAGCTATACCCGCAATATACATGCATCTCAATTCAGCAGCACTGGATTGTCATTTATAGTCCCATCTCCTAACACACGAATGCAAACAGCATACTAGGTTTGCCTTCAAAAAACTATAGGATTCCCATAAACCTGCTGGAAAATATACTGAAGTAGGTCAAAATTTAAATCATCTAAACATTTAAATGTTTTGAATCATGAATGTTTATCCAGTGGGACATTTAGTTGCACTGATGCTGCACTGACAGGGGAGGAGTGACAGAGAGCTACATAAAGTTGTAAAATGAAGGTGAGGGATGGTGAAAGCTCTGTAAGGTTACCCCTCTCGCCTCTGCCATTTATGTGGCTTCAATAGGTGTGATGCAAATTAAGATGATAGGTGGTGATAATCTGTGATTGCTAAAGTAGAAACTAGGAGACATGAAAATTCTTGAGAGAATACTGGAGAATTCAGCATTAACAAAATGGTATAGTTATGTTTTAAATTTATGCCAGCCTACTAAACATTAAGATGAAGGTCCTAGGGTCTAGCTGTCTTTAGTAAAATAATTAGACTGAAGCCTAACAGAAGCACAAAAAGCAAATGAATGGACATTTTCAAAAACACATTTTCCACTTTCCCATCCACAAAGCTTATTTTGCCAGAGTAAAAATCCATTCCTGTTCCATCTCTTCACCTTAGCTTTTCTAAGACATCAGCTCAAATGCAGAGGCTTCACATGGTGTCATAAAGGTCAGCATACATATGCTATTTCCTTTGCCAATCTTGAGAACAAAATCCAAAATCCGTTTTTCATATCAGCAAGCCCTATTTTATGGCCCGAGAAATGTGAGGTTGTTGCAGATGAAAACCAAATGCCTCAATCTACTGTCAGAAACCACCAGGCAAAACCTGCAGAGTTAAAAGAACATACATCTCTCTTTGTAGCTCAGAAAGTAGCTCAGACATCATCTCTATACCAGTAGGAATGTCCAGATAATTTAAGAGGCAGACTTAAAAAACTGAGTACTGCAGCTGCTGAACCCTTAAGTCAAGGACTGAATGACAGTTTTAAAGACTGTGCCAAAAATGTACAGTTGACCAGAGACCTACAGGAAGGTTAGGCTGATAATTGTTTAATATAATTGTCTTAGGCAGTTGATCATAGAATCATAGAATATCCTGAGCTGGAAGAGACCCATAAGGATCATCAACTCCTATCCCAGACCTGCACAGGACCATACCCATGAATCACACCATGAACCGGAGGGTATTGTCCACAATTCTTGAACTCTGTCAGGCTTGGTGCTGTGACCACTTCCCTGGGGAGCCTGTTCCAGTGCCCAACCACCCTCTGGGTGAAAATATTTTCCTGATATTCAACCTAAACCTCCCCTGACACAGCTTCACACTAGTCTCTCATGAGTCACCACAGAGAAGAGATCAGTGTCTGCCCTTCCTCTTCCTTTTGTGAGGAAGTTGTAGAGTGTGATGAAGTCCCACCTCAGTCTCCTCTTCTCCAGGCTGAACAGACCAAGTGACCTCAGCCACTCCTCATAAGGCTTGCCCTCAAGGCCTTTTCCCATCTTTGTTACCCTCCTTTGGACACTCTCTAACAGTTTAATGTCTTTTTTATGTTGTGGCACCCAAAAATGCCCCCAGCACTCGAGGTGAGGCCACCCCAGTGCAGAGCAGAGTGGGACAATCTCCTCCCTTGCCTGGCTGGTGATGCTGTGCCTGATGCCCCCCTGGACATGGTTGTCCCTCCTGCCAGGGCACTGCTGACTCAGATTCAGCTTTCTGTTGACCAGGACCCCCAGGTCCCTTCCCACAACACTGCTTTCCAGCATCTCATTCTCTGTCTCTCTGTACATCCAGGGTTGCCTCATCCCAGGCACAGAATCCAACAGTTTCTGTGTTAAACTTGATACTGTTGGTGATTGCTCAGCCCTCTAATTTGTCAAGGTCTTTCTGCTGGACCTCTCTGCCCTTGAGGGAGTCAACAGCTCCTCCCCTGAGTATCCCTTCCAGTCCTGCATCCAAGTGGTTTATGAAGATGTTGAAGAGCACAGGCCCTAAAATTCTGCTATCTTTAGCCATAACCTGAACCGATGGGACACAAACCAGCTCATGCCCATACAATGTTTAAGTACATTGGTGAGAATTTAACATGTTCTAGTTCCTGACACTCAGCCTCAAAGGTGGCTCATTGGTCAACTGAGTGAAAGTGGCAAGCAGTGCCCGTAACTTCTCATCTTGTTCTTTACCTGTGTTCCCAGGTTCCATTAATCCTGCTACTCAGCTTTACAGACAGCTAATTCTCTACAACATCTCCTATTTCAGTTGGTGCTAGGCACAAAGAAGTATCTTCCTCTGTGCCCTCTTTGTTAAACAAAAAAGGAAGACTGGGAATAAAGTATTTTTTATATTGAAATTACATTTGCCCATTGTCCAACATCTGGTATAGCAGACACATGACTGGAGGCTGTGACTCCCAGATACCATCATTATTCCAGTAACTAACAATCATTCCAGATTTCAGCACTGACTTCCTCTTACCTGAAA
The DNA here is from genome assembly GCF_041296385.1 of Aphelocoma coerulescens. Taxonomy (NCBI): domain Eukaryota; kingdom Metazoa; phylum Chordata; class Aves; order Passeriformes; family Corvidae; genus Aphelocoma; species Aphelocoma coerulescens. The sequence goes on from NC_091015.1 coordinate 28,594,727, forward strand.
ATGCTTTCACATTCTAATATAAAGGTAAAATCTTTACTAAATGTGGCAATGAACTTTTGTCTCTCACTTATTTTTTGAGCTGTTACAGTCAGTTGTGCTGACTCTTCATATGTCCAAGAAAGACAAGATGGGGGAGAACAAAGCTATCTTATGTTCACATCTTATCAAAGTATGAACTTTAAATGCAGCAATAGCTGTATCATGAACCAGAAACCAAAATGACACATTTCCAGAAACTAGGAAAAGTCTTCATATAACTTTCATGCCTTTTATCTAGCTTGATAACAAAGCTAGTTTGTAGCTTATAAATTGTTCTGACACAACCAGGAGAGTTTATTACCTCACTTTTAAAGTTATTGAAAATAGGAATCATGTAGTTATTCAGTCACCATCTTCCTAAAAAGCCTTGTGACGATGATTGTTAAAGTTCTTCAAAGTCAGCTAAACCTTGCGAAAAGAGCAAAGCAAAAAGTTCTGCTAAGGCTGAAGGTGGCAAAATTTTCTAATTCACCCAGTTTTCACTTTAATAAGAAGCTTTAAAGCAGCTTTTGTTATTTCCCAAGGCTTCTTAAAAGTTGTTTTAATAAACACTTTTCTGTTGTGAATCTTTTCATCTGTCTTACATCTTCAGAAATTATCAACCTTAACTTCTCTCAAAAAATCTTCATTAAGTCTCACTGCTATTTCTAGCTTGGACCTCTCTTTCCCGTTTAGCGTTTTTAATCATTGATTCCACAGAGGCTAGCTTTGAGGATTTGTTTTTTCTCCATTTTGGGTCACACCAGGACTACTTCTGTGAAATTCAATTAGAACCTTATAACAGGTCCCTATAAATCTCATCACTTCAAAAAACAAACAGTAAGATTTTGAAAGAAGCACTCCATGACTGCCAGAAGGCATTTATTAGCACTTTGTCAGAAAAGCATATTTGTTTTGGGTAGATCAATCAAATCTACTTCAAATGACAAGTCCTTGAGCTCTGAATAGTGTGGACCTAATATAGAGATTTTATTTAAAAAAATATACCACACTTCATCTTAGCATGAAAGACTACAGAATGAGCTGACTATTAAATGCAAAATTATTGCTTCAGAACATTTACTTTTACCTTCAACTTTAGGTAAAGGCTTGTTCTCAGAACATTTACTTTGTCACCTTGATCTGGACCACCAGAATAGCCATTAAGGCTTAGCAAATGATTGCTTTTCCTTTCTCAAGTCATCATTTCCCAAGCATGTCTTTTTAAGCTACAGAAAGCACTGACTGATTTGACACATTTAAGGCATGCTTGCATTAGGAGAACCTACAATAGAATAATTGTATCAATGTCCTTTAAGATTTCCAGCATCCCAAGTCTCACATTACAACTGCACAGAGCACCTACTCTGGGAGATTTCAGTGGTAATACTAATCACACTGGTGAAAATTTCACCTCAACAGCTATGCTGCTATCAAGTAGGTCATCTTGAGATTTTGTTCTTGATGTCCAAACTGCCTAAAGATGAGAAAGAGGCAATCAAAGAGAAAGACTTTTAAATAGCACTAACAATCTAAATTAGTTGTGAGAAAGAACCAGCAATGTTGCAGTGAAAAATGGAATTTATTTACGAGCAAGTTTCAAAATAATAAGAGGCAAATATAATATTTTTACCATTTGGGCTAGATATTTCTATTAGCTTCAGATGTCTTTTCGGTAATTGTATTTTTGTCACACAAACTGTAAACCATGAACAGTTTCAGGAAACAAGATCATATTGTCTTGATAGTTGTTAAGACATTTATTTGGGTTATGGCAGAAGTTTTCCTGCAAATTAGAACAGAGTTAAATCCAAGTTGCTTGACAACCCAACCATTCTGCAGAATGCCTTACATCTTGCCCCTTCTTTATGTGCCCTATGAAGCACTCAAGAGAATCTCAGTGCTATTTACTACTGTATTGGACTACCATGGTTTTGGTAGTGGGGGGGATACAAGGATGGCTTCTCTGAGAAGCAGCCAGAAGCTTCTTCCATGTCCAACAGAGCCAATCCCTGGCAGCTCCAAGGATGGATGTGCTGCTGGCCAAGGCTGGGCCAATTAGAAATGGTGGTGATGCCTCTGTGATAATATATTTAAGGACGGAAAAAAAAAAGTTATTGTGCAGATGTAATTGTGGCCAGAGTGGAGTGAGAACATGTGAAAGGAACAGCCCTGCAGGCACCAAGGTCAGTGGAGAAGGAGGGGCAGGAGATGCTCCAAGCACTGGAGCTGAGATTCCTCTGCAGTCCGTGATGCAGCCCATGGGCATGCAAAGATCCACCTGCAGCCTGTGGAGGAGACCCACGTTGGAGCAGGTGGATGCCTGAGAAGGGGCTGTGAACCTGAGGGAGGCCTGTCTGGAGCAGGCTCCTGGCAGGGAGCTGCAGACATGTGGAGAGAGGAGCCCATGCTGGAGCAGGTTTCCCAGTAGGACTTGTGACCTTGTAAGGGACCCATGCTGGTGCAGCCTGTGCCTGAAGAAAAGCTCCCTGTGGAAGAGGGACACATGATGGAGCAGATCATGCAGATCTGTTGCCCATGAGATGGACTCATGTTGGAGAAGTTCATGGGGAACCATCTCCCATGGGAGGGACCCCACTCTGGAGCAGGGAAATTACTTTTTTCCCTGAGTAGCAACAGGAGCAATGGACAGTATGATGGACTGACCGTATCCATCATTTCCCATATCCTGGTCTGCCAGGGTGAGAAAGAAGAGCTGGGAAGGAGGGAGGGGTGGAAGGAAGGTGTTTCTAAGATTTATTTTACTTCTCATCATCCTGGTCAGATTTTATTAGTAATAAATTCAATTCATATCCCCATTTGGAGTCTGTTTTGCCTATGATGGTATTTGATGAGTGATCTCTCCCAGTCCTTGTCTCAACCCATGAATCCTTCATTATATTTTGTCTCTCTGTTCAGTTGCAGAGGGGAATAATAGAATGGCTTTGGCAAGTGCCTGGCCCCCAGCCAGGGTAAATCCACTACAACTATGTATCAAAAAAAAGAAAAAATCCAGCGGGAGTTAACAGACAATATAAGGAAATGATTAAGGCAGTCATTCATTCCATGGGAGACCCAATTAAACTTTCTACCTGTTTCAAATATGACAGAAGGAAGAGTATAATTTAGGTTTTCAACATCTAATAATAGCTTTTAAATATCTATGGCCAACATATATCTGGTTTTGACTAGAAAATACATTTTGACCAGAAAATACATTTTGATCTGAACACCTCACTAAGTGAAAGTTGCTTTGAAACTGTTAGGCTAGTATACCAAAAAAAAACCTCAAAAAAACAACAAAAAACCCTCAAAACCTACAAACAGTCAGTTCCAATAAATTGCCATTTGAAATTAAGGGAAGCTGTCCAATAATTCCCAAGGAATTGTATCTTCTGAAATGTTTTACACCAGTGTAATTCTCGGTTCTTATTTTTACTTTTAGGCTCTAAGTCAGCTGAAATCACTGCACTCTAGTGACTGAGGATGTGAGACAATTTGAGTATTGTAATCATTCAAGAGTTCTGACTACAGAAGAAGTGTTTTAAAGTTGGGTGAATAGAGGTAGAGGGAGCATAATTATCCAGCACTGCCATCCAATGTATGTTTAATATTTTCAGCAATATTCAAAGAACATGCACTTTCTAATCAAGTGTCTTTCACTAAATGTCTTCAGACCCACGCAGGTGAGGATCCAATGCTTACTAAAATCAGTAGGAATTTATACCTTGACTAAAAACTCAGTACCTGATGCTCTGGATTATATTCCATAATGATTAACTTAAGAAAAGAGCTAACAAGTAGCAGAGAAAGTTTAAACTCAAAAAATCAGTCTCCTGGGGCCACTCTTCTAATCATTAATCTACAAGCTTTCACCTTAGAATTCTCAAATTCCTTGTTGTGTGGAAATCTGCAAAGAAATCTGTCAAGAGTTACTTCATAAAATACCTAGAGTTATTCTAGAGAGCTCTGTTGAAAGAAAATAAAATTAATCTTCACTGAAAAGGGCATGAGAGTCTTACAGTTCACACATCTCTGCTTCAGCAGTCATTTTCTTTTTCTGTTGAAGAACATCTGACTTTTTTAGTATTTGCATTTGTTACCATTTTTATCACTGATAACTTTACATTTGTATTGGTTTCCTAAGTACAGTATAAAATATGAATTATTTACACAGTCGCTGTTCAGATTATCATTACTTTCCTTTTCACCTTAATGTCATCACAGACGTCACACCTTCCTTGCTAACCTGATGTTGATTTAATGACTTGACTTGCTCACAACAATAATGCCTCTTATATTTCAAGCTGCTTAATGCAATTGTGTTAAGAATATCTGAAGTGACTGTGCAAGCAAATTAGAATTACCACATTAAGTTTTATGGTAAAAAATGATTACAGGAGTTTGAATGCCAAATTAATGAAGAATTTAAAGACTTTATATAGCCCCCAAATAACAAGCAGTTTTGTTAAATAGAGCAGCTAAGAATTAACATTCTTTAACTGTGGCTTTTACAGGGCTTCAGCAGGAAATTCACAAAATCATTCCAAACCTCTGATGCAAATGCCAGAATACACATTGAAAACTTGTCAATTCAATTAGAGACCTTCCCGAGGACAATGACCTGGATAGAAAAAACATTCTGACATTTTAACCAAAATAGCCAAAGTGACCGTCATCCTGGCAAATGGTAACTGAAAATGTCTCAAACCTGGACTGAGTTTCCCAAGGACATCTATCATAACTTCCTTCTGTTCAGCCCTGACATCCTCACCTCCATTTCCGCCAACTAACTAAAAACTAACTTCTTGACATCCTCCAGTACCCCAGGAAGAACTCAGATCTCTCCAACAAATACAACTTTATGGTACAGTAGAAACATTCATTAGTCAAGAAACTAAAATGGAGATGTACTTTTGTCTCGGTTTGAAAGACAGGTGTCTGCTAAGGAAGGCAGAAGCCCCCCTTGAAGTGGCAGATGTAACCCCTTTCCCTCTGAGTTATTATGATTTTGAAATCAAGGGTCTTTAGGCAAAGATGTGGGAAATAGGAATAATAGTTCTTTACGATAGATAGATAGATAGATAGATAGATAGATAGATAGATAGATAGATAGATAGATAACCAGTCAAACAAAACAACAACAACTATGACAGTAACAGCAAACACAAACCCAGTCCCGGCCTTCTCGGCTGTCAGGCCCTTTCCCCTCGGGTGCAGTTCCGCTCGCAGCCGGCAGGGGCGCTGGCGGCTCCCGGTGAGCAGGGCAGGTGCGATGGTTCCCCCGCGGCTGCAGGGGGCGCTCCGGAGCGAGCTCGGGGAGCACGCGGCTGCTCTGGTGCCCTGGGATCCCGGGGAAGGATGGAACAAAGAAAAAAACTTCACAAATCCCGGCTGGTCAGCCGGTCCTGGACTCCCGGAACCGCAGGCTGGAATGGCAGGCTGGAGCGGCAGGCACAAACACAAATCCCGGGTGGCAGACGAGATGTATCCAAAAGGGGAACCCCCCGGGGCTCCAGGCAGGCAGGGTGAGCACGGCTACAGCGTAGCGAAGGCTCGAAACAGCAGCGGTGCAGGGCGGCCCCAGCCCCAGCCTCCAGCAGGGCAGGGAAAGCAGCCTTGGGATCCCGGTGTTGTTTCCAGCAGAAAGGAAAGACGCCGAAAACGGGAACCAGCAGCTCTTCTCTCCGCGCTCTCCAGATGCTGAGAGCGAACTCCCAACACGCTCAGGTGAAACAAAGAGTAGCCAGGCCCACCCCACCCCCAAAACGGGCTGCTTTGTCTTTCTTAAGTATAGTCATTTGTCCCCTAGCAACATGCATATAGGAGAAAATTCCTCTAACAGAAAAAAACTAGGACAAAACTAAAACCCCAACAACTCTATCCACTCCTAAGGTGCATATATTTACGACAGTCAGAGAAGATGTAAATGTTTTGTTTCCCAAATTAACCTGTTAAGATTCAGCCACCTCACGTCACTGCTTAACTGAACATCTAAGTGTACATGCTTAATGAGTCCAGGAGAAATTCTAAGAGTGATGAAGTTACTCCCATGTTTCAAATCAAGTAAATGTGTAACACAGTTGTTATAGTCAAATACGAGAAAAATATAAGCCCATGGTACATGACACTTATTCCTTGGAATTTCATTGTAAATAGACATTTCTAACTTCTCCATGTTACACAATAAGAGGAGAACTCTTCTTAGAGTTCCTCTTTTCCTGTCATTGTATATTGAAAAAGTGCATGTCTTGCAAATGGAATAGTAGACTGCTAAAATATCATTATTTTACTGTAACTGATTATGTCTGCTTTTCCATGCAATGCTTACCACCCAAAAGTTTACTTCTGTCACTTGAAGAAGCAAATGTATTTTGTCGTTAGCTTGACCTACCACAAAAACATGTTTATGACTGCGATAAAAAACATTTGAAAACTTGAGATACAGGGTCAAGTACAGCATAAAATTGATCACATGTTATTTCCAAACCAGTTTGCACCATCTTGGCTAGTGCTAGATGTCAAACTAAGCGAAGCCTATTTCCAGTTACCATATACCTATGCTAATGTTTAAAGAACTAACAGCCTGACAGGCAGGAAAAAGGATGAGCAAAAAGGGTATAAAATTACTGTACAGCAATTAATGAATATATACTATTAGCAGTCATTCATTCTTGGGCAGTATTTTTTTACTCGCCTTCCAATTCATTGATCATTATGTCAACAATGCTACATTGTCATGGGGAGTGTTGAATAGTGAGAACATAGGAAAAAGGACAATACAAAAATAGAAGTAATAGAGACATTTAAAGATGTTAAACTCAGAGAAAAGCTTTTCTATGATCTTGTGGAATTATTTGTTTAGAATTCTTATGAGCAAGTTTGAGATATCTGTATTCAGAGAATCCAAATTGCAAAAGAAGTCAGGAAAACAAAGATGTCTAAAACATTTTAATGCAGAGCTACTTCCTATAAGACATGCAAATCACATTCTGATTCCATAAAAATTGCCTCTCCCTCAGACTTCATTCTGCCAGTATTAAAAACAATACACATTAAAAAAGCACAATGTTTCTTAAAGTTCCCTGCAGATTTGGATAAAAAGGGCAAAGCTCTTTAGTCTACAGAGAAAAATAGCAGATTTGGGTGTTCTCTGTTATTGAATCTGAAATACACCATTTGCAACCGAAGGGAGCACAGCAAAAACCTAGTCAAGGTTCCAGAAGGAAGCATAATATATAGCATATGCATATTTTAGAATTCTATTTCAAGATTATGTACCATATTCAATTTTAGAGTTTTAGACCTAAGTCTTATCTCTCCTGAATGCCTACAATCCTGTCTTGGCAACAGAACTAATGTAGCTGAGTTAGTGTACCTGAAAAAGTACCTCCCTTTGCTGTTATAGCTGCAGCGTATCAAGAGTGTATCTGCATGTACAGAAAACTTGCAATGTTTTAATGATATAAGTGAACCTTCCAAGTTACTTCAACCAAGTGAAAATGAAAAGATTTTGCCATACTGTCCCTAACACATAAAACTACAACAGAATATAGAAAGCCCTAATCTAATTTTGGATTCTGGGATGGCTGTAGTGACTTGGTGTCAGCTAGTAGCCAAGCACCCACAGGGCTACCTACTCCTCTTCCCTCAAGAGGGGCAGAGGAGAAAATAAGAATAACAACAGAGTGAAAACTCATGCGTTCAGGAAAAAAAAATACAAGGAAATCACTGACCAAGTATTGTTACAGGCAAAACAGACTTGGAGAATTTAACTTAATTTGAAACATTTAGTTATTGACTTGAGTATTGGGAAACAGCTTCACTACAGACACCTACTCTCCTCCTCACTTGCTCATCCTCCATGTTGTTGCCACAGGCTACATTCAGTCCCTTTGGTGAGGCAACTTGCACCTCAGGAGGGCGGGGTGAGGATGTAGGGGTTTCCTTCAGCTTCTCTTTGTTTCTCACTTTTTTCTTCCATTGCTCCTTCCAAGCAATTTCCTTTGCTCTGGCATGGGTTGTCCACAAGCCACAGGCCCTTCAGGGAAGCATGGGTTATGCACAGACCACAGTCTCTTCTAGGATGTGCCTCTTCCAGCATGAAGCACCTCCTACTGCTCTGTCCTTGTTAGTCCTTTTTTCTCCCATGTCCTGACTGGGAGAAGGGGAGGGGGAAGTGTTGATGCTCTTTTTTACCACTCATTTATCTTTTATAAATACAAACTGAAAAACTTATTACAAGCTACAGCTTCAGTATTCACTTTTCTGAGCAGAAATATCCCTGACTCTCTACAGATGTGCCACATCTACATGCATTTTGAATACCTCCAGGGACAGTGACTCCCTTTGGCAGACTGTTATAATGCTTGACAGCCCTTTCAGTGAAGAAATTTTTCCCAGTATCTATCTAAACTTCCATTGGTGCAACTTGAAGCCATTTCCTCTCATCCTGTGGGAGAAGAGACTGACTCCCACCTTGCTACAACCTCCCTTCAGGTAGCTGTCGAGAGTGATAAGGTTTCCCCTGAGCCTCCTTTTCTCCAGGCTGAACAATTCCAGATCCCTCAGACACTCTTCATATGACATGTGCTCTAGATCCTTCAAATATCTCAAGTGTGTTCTCTTAATGCCATTCTAAAGATTTATTCAGATGATGACACACTAACTCAAATAACTGTTTTGTTTGGGCTTTTTCGGAAAACTAGCAAAGATAATGCCATAGTTCTGAATTTCAGGGCTGACCAAATTTGAGTTGAGGCAAAATGAAAGCCAAATGGGATGAATACAAAAGAAATAGATACAACAAGAGCACAGCTCTTAATGGAATATTTTGTTACTTGTTAAATTTTACTCCTCTGTAAACACAAGAAAAAAACCTTCAGATATTTAATTACTATATCTATCTATCTATCTATCTATCTATGTATATCACATTTTTAGGCATCCAGTTGAATACATTCATATATTGGATTAGAAAACAGTAATGAATTAGAATGTGTTTTTTCATATTGCAATGAGTATAAGTCAGAGCCCTGACTGGAGAGTCTGACAGAAAGTGATGATTGCAGAGGGAGTATTGGGAAGAATTCTGACTGAATCTCCAATCCTTGCAGCTTTAAACAGCATAGTATCATTTCTTACCCTTTTTTCTTTTTCTTTCATGTCTTTAATTTTTCTTTGGATTAGATGTTACCATTCAAATTATTTGCATCAGGCAGGACTTTGGTCTATAGGCACTGTGGCCAAGTCCTGCTTAAGTTACATATAATATGGAAAGGTTTGCTCTTTTGTACATGTATGCTGGTTAATCTTCACCCATTTTAAAATACACTCAGCACACTGCATAGCTTGATTCCTGCACAACTACAATTTCTGCAAAATATCTAGTCCAATGCAGCTGGAAATATAGTTTAAGCATGTCTTTTGTTTATTCAATCTCTAAAATTTGTATTGGGAAATATATCTTTTCCTACACAAAATACTACTACAAAACACTTTCACTACCTTCACTTAGTCACAGAAGTATGTATTTGTATGTGGTGCATCATGAACATTGGCTGTCCACGTATAACCTTAGTCCTTCTCACAGAGACTTATAATGGCAGAAATGGTCATAAGCTTGAGAAACATTAAACAATCACCGCAAATATTTGCAGCAGTTCACAGAACAGGAGAAGGTGGCCACTGAATTTGTTGGTCTTTTGATGCAGCACCATAAACTCTGCTAATTGGTCATTGATTCCAGTCAGGTGCTGAATGGAAGCTGCAGAAGCCCTCCACAATGTTTAACCCTTCAAATCATAGAAGATGCTTTCAAGTTTAGATTCACTTCCTTTTAAAGTGACAAAATACTAAAACCAGTCAATTTTAGACTAAGTAGGTAAGCACAAATACTTTTACATCACAGCATCAAATCTTTTAACCAATAAAACCAAGACCAACAATTCTTCAGGTGGACCTCCTATGATTGCTAAACTGTATAAATGAAAAACAAGCTTCTGATGTAACTAGTGCAGTACTCATTATTTATCTTCTCCTAGTTGAAATTACTATGAAGAAATTATATCCACATCTGGAGTGAAGCCATTCTGGGAGCAGAACACAGTGGTCATCATAGGTTCAGTAGCATAGTACAGTAGCCTTTTAAGGAGAGATTACCTTGTTGAAAATACATTATTAAATAGATAACAGTGCAGCTTACAAGCTGGAATCTGTCCAGGCCACATTTTTTATTGTTCAGAGTTCACTGGGATCTTTAATGACTCAAAGTAGGTTTCTCCTTGGTTCTCCCTCAAAAGCATTTCAGATATTCTTTTAGAATCCTGAACCTTAGATATCCCACAAGTGAAGAGCTAAAGGGAAATGAAAAGGGCAAAATGTCAGTAGTATGTATTGGTTTAGTATAAAGAATCCCCAAAAGCTCAGGAGACATCTTTTTAACGAGAAGCAATGGTTTGTGGCCAGCTGTTCCTCATCATTATGAAAATGTTAGCTCCAGCAAGATGTACAAGTGGGGACTATAAACACAGTATATTGTAAATAAAGTCTGTGTGGATAATCTACCTATTAATATAAAAGGCACAGAGAAGAGACAGACCGAGCTCATATACTGACTGACAATTTAGGGCAAAACATACTGTTTTTCTTCACCATCTCAATGAGAAATTAGATGTAACCTGGGTCTGACAACAACTGAGCCTCCTTAATGTGTTTATTAAAATGGGAATTGAAATGCTGAGTGGAAACGTGGTGCTGCATATGAATCTGACAGACACTCTTTTGAGTTCTTTTACACCACTAGGCTTTACATGCAGTAGGATCATGCATTGGACTTCTTTTCAAAACACAGCATAAGTGTGGATTTATGGAACTTTTCTGAAAGCTATTATGAAAAACATACAACTGCAGGCAAAGAGCTAAGTTTATCACAAACCTCAGAACATTTTCTGCCTTAATAACAACAGGGAGTTAGCCAGACATGAAGGAGTTGCAGCAGGTATTTCAACACTTTCTGTCCTGTGATTAAAGACTGTCTACTGTCTAACATTAAATGTTTAGAATTTATCTGACAGCAAAACAACTGAAAGATATCAAGAACCTTTTCCATGAGTTTTCCATAGCAATTTGCTCTGCAGGATTTCCTTTTATTTTAAATATTTCCATAATAAACCAGGGGAACAAAAAAATAAATCAAATTTACTGTATAAGCTATTTTTCCATAGAGTTGTATTAATGCAAATTAGACATAAGTACTTTTCCCAGTTATATTTGGGCTGGAATGAGGTGGAAGGAACGGAAAGACAATTAACTTTAGGGAGGGTTCCTTCCATTTATTTTTCTCTTTTCCCTTCCCTTCCCTTCCCTTCCCTTCCCTTCCCTTCCCTTCCCTTCCCTTCCCTTCCCTTCCCTTCCCTTCCCTTCCCTTCCCTTCCCTTCCCTTCCCTTCCCTTCCCTTCCCTTCCCTTCCCTTCCCTTCCCTTCCCTTCCCTTCCCTTCCCTTCCCTTCCCTTCCCTTCCCTTCCCTTCCCTTCCCTTCCCTTCCCTTCCCTTCCCTTCCCTTCCCTTCCCTTCCCCCTCCCCCTCCCCCTCCCCCTCTCCCTCTCCCTCTCTCTCCAGCAATTTGCAGTAGATTTAGTGCCTGACAGTAGTAAACTGACAATGCTGCCAGGCAAAATTATTCTGAGACTTTCAAGGGGCTTTGTTTATCACATTTTTCAATTAACCTCTGCATTTTAACGTCATCATATAAACAAAAATTGTTGTTTCCTGTCATTATTTCCTAACGTCATAAAATCAAGGGGCTTGGGTATTTTTGCCTTTTCTCCCTCTTATTTAGCAAAAGGAGAAAAAGGACATAAATTTCAGATTACAGAAGACCACCAGAAGGGGCAAAGGGTTTGATATAAATTACATTTCTACATTAACCTTTCTTTCCTTTCTTTCTTCTTCTGCTTTTGAAGCGAGAAAAGTGATTTCCATACAAAAAGCATATTTTACAAGCTTAGAAGTTTAACCTGAGGAACTTGAAGTAGATACACATTTCATTACTAAACTAAACTCAAGTTTTAGGAATGCAGTCCCAAAGAGAAAATCATAATTCTATAGCTCTAAACCTCTTTGCATGGCTAGAGAAGCACTACATGTCTAAGAATTCTGGCATTGCATTCAGATCAGCCATAATTTTAAGCAACATTAGCTACACAAGTCTAGTTGTAAGGTATTACTGAAATCTCATAGCTACAACTCAGATATGTTTAACTACATGGAATAATATTCCTTTTTTCTGCTTTGTCCCCTTTATCTCTTCCCAAATCGGTGCTGACCATCCATATCTAGAACAGAAGGGAATGTAACTGTGTGCCCGAACTCAAGCAGTTTGCATTGCATGTGTGATACTTTCTGTCCAAACTGGGATTACAGACCTGGTCACACAATAGGCCTGTTTGTAACAAATTCACAGGCACTTTTCCACATCTGTTAAATAATACTATTTGTGTGGGATGGACTCAAATCATTTAATGCTTGATATCTGTCTGCTTACGAGGAAGCTTGGAAGCTGGTCCCCCTCGGCTCCCTTTCAGGTCAGTGGAGAGTAATGAGCGCTTTCAAGGTTTGATTCATTTCACTTCTCTTAGACAGCTGCTTTAGGATGAGACAAATTGCACTTCAGACTCTACTCACTGTATTGACTACATCTCCACTGACTATGAATGGAGCCCAGGGCACAAACATTACCCTTGATGAATCCAGTCTTTTCTATTTTTTTCCATTGTCTGCTCCATGTACATCAACTAAGAGATCACTGACTATATTCAGAAAGTTAGTGATTATTAAACATGCAGTAAGACTGGTAGACAATAAGCAAATTTTAGAGAAAGAGAACTGAGGTCAGAATTTGGAGTGGGACTTGGGGGACTGCACTGAACTTTTGTACACTGATTTTTATTTTTTCCCCTTGCTAGCACCTCCCTCATGAGTGCTGAGAGCCAAATAAATTGTTAATTCTCAATAGCTTATTTTTTTTTCCAAGCCACAGGTAGATGAATTCTCACCTATTCACTAATAATAAATCATTTTAAAATCTGTGAGTTTTTCACTGCATGGTCAGGCATATGACAACTTGTAAAGTAGGAGCTAAGCATGACTGATACTGAGGAACACTGTTGTCCAATGTTTAATCTGGGTAGCAGCTGCATAAAAAATTGAGGAAATTTGAAATAAGCCTATATTAAACTGAGAATGGGAGGAGGGGCTGGACTAGTGTTAGACTCATCAATTCAAGTGTATTTACATGGTCTCCAAAGCCAGGAGAGAACTTGCCTTGCTGTACAGTCTTTAAAAGGCATAGCAAACACTAGGATCTGGACAACAGGGGACTTAAGTCCAGACTCAGAATTATGAGCATGAAGAAGACCAGGCCAAGGCATGTCTTTTAGATCATATCAGTATGTAGTGCATGTGTGTGCATGCCTCACTAAGCAGGAGAGCTGGCTGACAGTCAAGACTTTTAAGGTTGGTTGCAGTCCTATATAGAAATAAATATCTCATTTAGAACATACAAGTATCTCAAAGTCACTCACTATGTGCACCAGCCCTGCTTGAACTACTCTATGTACCATGCTTACAAACTTTTTTGTTTGTAAACTCAGCACCTGGATAAAGCTCGATGTCCATCATTTTCCAAGAACCACAGCTATGAACCATCTCCTGAGGTTATTAAATGAAATCAGGTTAGACCTTTCAAGAAAGGAGAAAAAGTAAACAGCATCACTGCCCCATTTTCTTGCCTCTTTATTAACTCAATAAATACCCCTAACTTAGTACAGTCTTTGGGGATTTGGGAGATCCAGGCTTAAACCCTTTTTTGTCTCCATTGACTAGAAATCATACCCCTTGCCTACCAGCCCAAGTGTGCCCTAACCACAGAAGTATAGATTATTTAGAAGTGACAACTCTGTTTCTCTCCTGTGAGGTAGACTAATACAGGCCAATACAGGCTTTGGCATAGAATGAGCTGCAAGTGTTTGTATAACCTGCTCGTTAGAGTGTTGTCCTTTTCCCAAAGCAGATGTGGATCTCAGAACCTGCTCCACATACTAGCTAAGAGCATAGGTTCCACCAAACAGCAATTAAGGTTGGAAGGGAATGCTGATATAAAGCATATTGTGAGTCACTAAATTCCTTGTAGTAAACATAGGAGTATATGGAGCTCTATTAAATACTTCAGGCCTCAAAAATAAACAAAGAGCAAAGGTAAAATTAGAAATGTTTATGTAAAGCAATATTCCATCAATACACAAGGTAGAAAGGCAGTTCCTTCAGCTTCACAGGCAAATGCAAATGTTTCCCTCCTAAAAACCTGCAAGTTCAGATTGCATTAGAACTTAAAAGCTTTAAAAAAGTGTGATCTTCACAGGGTACATATTAAGTAAATGATTCTGACAAGAATTGACTGAAAGATTTCTCCTGGCAGCATCTTTATTCATATTCTCCTTGAATGTAGCAAATCCAAAGTGCTTGAAAATTCTGGTAGGACAAACTTCTCAGCTAGTGGTAAAAGATCTATAATCTCTACTTTGTAGATTGTATCAACTTGATTGGAAGAAAAAGAACCATAGTTAGCAGACCTAAAAACAAAGCTATGCATGGACTGGTGATCAAACAGGACAGAAAAAAAATACATAAAGGACAATAAAAAATTCTCATACACAAAAAGAAATTTACATCAAAGTTCAGTAACTTGAATGAGTGGATTCATTCAGATATCTCAGAATTAGCATCACAAAGGAAAGTCTGAAGCAGAAATCAAAAGTAGAATTGCTTTTGCAATATCAGTATTTGCAAAGTTCAACATAACCTGACAAGACAAGGATATCTCAAGTGCATCAAAGATAAAACTCAGAATAACAGAGAATGCCATAGGCTTAAAAACACATGAAACCTGGACTCCAGCAGCATGGATCAAATGACACATTCAGGTCTTTACATTCAAAGGCCTCCAAATAAACACACACTGCATAGGAATAACAACTCTATTAGAATGAACGTTTCTGAAATAATTGCATCCCATGAGTCTGTGCAAGCAACTGGAAAAAGAGACAGCTGGTGGGCTGTGAGGAAAGCAACAGGCCTTGCAAACACAACACAACAGACAGAAGTCAAAAAGTAGAGAAAAAAAAAGGCTCCCAGTGGCCATACTCAGAGATGCCAGCATGAAAAATGTCCATTTGGACAAGGAAATTAAGACAATCAGACAGTTTCTCCACGCTAATAAGAATTACCTCAAAGGCCAATAAGTACTTGAAAATAATAAATCTATGATAATGTAAGTCACAAAAAAAGGCTGCAATTTTTTTTTCACTGGGCTAAAAGGAGCAGCTTCATGTGTAAATTCCACCAACTTTATCCTTAACACTTTGATGCAGAGGTCCAGCATATAAGGAGTGTATGCTCTGGATGGCTTCATTGGTACTTTGTGGCGTGGCAGTGTTAGACTCTGTCCAGAAATGGGCTTAGCATTTCATCAGTAATGGTTTCTAAGGTCATATTTTAAGGTGATCCAGCATCAGTTATTACTTAAACACATTTGTTACACAAATAAACTTCTGTATTAGTTTAAACGTACCTTGTAGCTTAACTGTTGCTATACCTAAAAACATATTTCCTCCATAAATATTAAAGCCTGGGGGTCAACCAGTCTACCCCTGAGTTTGTGCAGAACAGTAAGTTGTGCATGATCTCAGTTTACTAAGTCATGGAATTTTGCTTCTCTCTTAAGTTTCTGTAGCAGAGAGGTTGGACCAGATGACCCCACCTTTGTCCCTTCCAACCTTACCCATTGCTGAGCAGTCATCTGTCCTGAAGGAGGTGGAACACTCCTTTGAAAAAGTGCAACTGTTAAAAATATTGTTTATTTTCTAACAATGGCTTTAAAAGAAAAACTTAGTGCAAAAACTTCAAGGGCAAAGATAACAGAACAAAGATACTTTGCAAAAGCCAGACTTCACAGGTCCTGTTCGTAGTGTTCCTATTCATTTCCCTCAGAAGTTTTTGTCTGTAAACTGTTGAGTATTTAAGAACAGACACATCCAGTGCTGAATCATATATGTTGCTCAGGACAGCGTGGGCCATAAATTAGCCATTAGAAACCAGTGGAGGAATGTTTTCCTGAACTAAATACGTAGTCCACATAATCAACTACAGAAGGCATGGGCATGTTGTGCTTCAGTCAAATTAGACTCATTTGGGGTAAGATTTTCCCATGACTGAAGGAGTTTGCATAAATCTGAGCAGAAGGATTGAATGGAAAGAATATGTATGGCTTCAGGGTAGAATCCAAAAAAATCCAAAGTTTACCAGAGACAAAAAAAAGATCTAGCTTATAATTGAATTAATTAGTCTGGAAGTTGTGAGAATAAAGGAACATAATACATTTTTTCAATACTGTGTTTTGACAGTCTTCTTTCCTTTGAAGAAAAAGAACTGAAGCCTTCCTGAATAGTAGGAAATATGTTTATTTAAAGTCAAAAGAAAAACCTAAAAAACTTTAAAAACCTTTTAATAACATATTTAAGGTATTTATTGAGTATAACTATTAATGGTATAAATTATATAAATTTAATTGCTTTATAAATTTAATTCAAAATATTTTAATCAGTTATAAACTTAAATACTTATCATGTCTTTTAAGGATTTTTATACTTTTTAAGGTCTTGGCAAAGGTAAAATGCTAGCAGTTCAGCAGTCTATTACACAATCTTTGTAAACAAGAAGATAACCAGATTTTCATGACCCAGATCTACCTTTCAATGTGAATACATGGACTAATTCTGTGGCGCATAGATGTTGCTTTAATTATGTCAAAGGAAATCTACCTACTTTCCTTCGATACAGGCTTTTGAATGATTGCAGCAATAGGCTGAACATAACTATGATAATCTCTTTGTGTGTTGATTTTAGCGCACAAATTAAGTCCTAGTGAATTATTCACTCAGTTCGTAATGGAATAATTCTACTCAAATCAATGGAACTAAACAATATAACCCAACTGGGAATCCATCCAATGGTGTTCCTACAGTCATTTTAACTTGCTTTAGTAAAATAGCATGTGATATCATTTTCCTTTTTTCTATTAGTGCAACATTATCGTTCTGTTGTATATCATATAAATTCAAAATGTTAGTTTTACAAAATCTGTTGGAGCACGAGGCCAGATTTTTTCCTTTTAAGTTAGTGCATTTTATATGAATACAGATTAGTGTGCATGTATTTTCCACATGTTTGTGCATCCACCTGGTAATCTACCAGGTCATAACAAGTGAAGCTCCATGGGCTTCTCAGGAAAGATACTGCAAGCTGCAACCACTGCAATAATTTATCTAGTATGCCCCTCCTCCCCACCCTACAGAGGAGAGTCTGGAAGGTTCTGTGCATTGGTTTGGTTATATGAGGCAGCCTGTGCTCAAGTCCCTCCTTCCATTGTCAAGGCATTCCACTGACCCTTCAGGTAGAACCTGGGGAGAGGAATGTGCTTTGTGTATGTACATGTACAGTGAAGTAAGCGATTTAGGCAGGTACAGTAAATCCAACAATGCCAGCAAACATGGACTTGATACATCTGTGCAGATGAGCTGAAACTTGTATTTGTCATGATGAGATGGAGATATCATTGGTTTGGGGTTTTACTGCAGGTCAGACACCTTTCAGTTAATGCCTTATGGTATTTTTAACCCACACATGAGATGTCCAGTCTGTTCTCACCCATTCCCTATGGTTTTTACCATGTTACTGAGAGCAGCATTTGATAAAGGAAGATTTATTTCAACAGTGAAAATGGTTTCCCAGACTGCTCCTGCTATGTCTGAATTTCTGATGCTCTGGTAAGGAGTACTATGAATCTACATAACACTTTGAAAGAACAACTCTGTCCAACAATATTTCCCACTTAAATAGCTTGGGTAAGTTATTTATGGCCTCACAGACTCCTGTCATGGGTAATGTCAGTGATTAGCTAAGGTGATCCCTTGGTAGTCTAGCAACAGGTCTGACTGCTTAATAGGAAAGCATTCAAATTTGTGGCATGGACATTGATTCTGTCACTTCAGAACGAGCTTTCACAGCTTCAAAGTATTCCCCATTGTGGGAACACTGTCACTTTGTCCAGAAAATTGACTACCTCATGATTTACTCTTCTCAACAATGATCAGCTCCTTTGGGCCTGACCTGTACTGCCAACATATGTGAACAATATTAAAGATCATGTTATGGAGAATTAAGGACACAGATGCACTAGCTACAATGTTCTTTTTAGCATTCAACAGGGATTCCATGCTGGGCAGCTAAAAATCTCTGCAACATAGGTTCCAGAGGTTTGAGACTCAGCATCAAGCTCTCACACCACATTGTCTCATAACATCTCACATACAATCTACCCATAATTCACAATGGTAGAAGCTTATAGGACTGTAGCCACCAATGCACAGAAAATCTGAGGAGGAAAATAGAGCTTTAAATAAACAAGAAATAAGTCATGCAAAACGAAGACTACATTCCCAATTTTTCCACTGTCACCTGGATACAAATATAAAGGCAAGGGATTTTCGTGTGAAATGCTAATGAATTTCCTAGGAACTTAGCTTCAACAAAGCTGAGAAGCATCTGTTCAGTTTCAGTGAGGCTTGAATACACCAGGTAACCTCTTGAGAACTCCCGATAACATCTTTGGTGTGGCTAAAAGAGAAGAAAAGCAAACCTGAAGGAGTCAGCTAGACTACTAAATATTTTTATGCACCTGTTTTAAAATCCCAAAACCTTGCTGAGTTATGAAAAAGACAATCTGTTAGTATGACCTGCACTAAACTGATCATTTTTAGGGCTCATTGATATAAACAGTCTCAAGTGTTAATTGGCATCCACATTGGACCGATTCAGTAGCTAGGGAATGCTGCATCATAGGACAATTCCCCATCATGTCTAATTTTATACAAGTCCACCATCTCATACCACAATTAAATATACAAAAATCACACAACTATATTGGGTAGAAGAACTTACATGTTTCCATTCCTAGAGAGGAAAAAGTAACATTTTCTTCAGGGACAGACTACACAAAATAAAAACACTGCCAGAAAGTCAGAAAATAGAGCAGTGTATGCTCTCAAAGGACCTTGAGCTACCAAGGTTTTTGACAATATAAGAGCAGTCAGGTGCCAAGGCTCAGCAGGACTAGTCATATCTTGGATAAATTCCATCTGGCTCCAAGAAAAAGGCACTAAGACTCAAACATCTGTACGCATGAAAATGAAACTAAGCATTTGGCAATACTGAGAATACATCCAGTATAAAAAGTGATTTAATTAATTTCTAAACAAGTCAGTGAAAGCATATGCATAAGCCAGAAGACCAAATATATTTCTGTAGCTTCCTGTTAATAACTCATGGCGAGGTACAACCACTTGACCCAAGGAAAAGCCTTTTGTAGATATGCTTGTTCCCATCAAAGGGCAGACTGACACATCGTCTTCTGTGCATTATGACATCAGTTACTTTGTCAAAGGAAGTCCAAAGCAGCTAAATATGTCCTATATATTTCTCTAGGAGAATTTTCATATGTGTAGAGCCTTGTCCCAGCTATTCAAATAATGGGAGTCTGTGCCAGTTATTGTGACATGGATAACACTTAATTCTTTAGGGAAATACTGGACTCTTTTTTTTTTGTTGGCCTTTTGACAGAGGACAACAGGAAGTTAAAAAAAGCTGCTCTGTGTGAACTCTCCTTCACCCAACTGGTTACAAATAAGAGGGCATAATTGACACCTTACTTGCTTAATTTAGTAAGAATTGTGCTAAACAGAAAAGAGGAGGTAGTATTGGTTGTAGTGATAGATTAAGGTATCATCCTTCATTTTAGACAATCACAAGAAGCCATTTTCTGACATAAAGCAAATATAGCAAACAAAATGTCTGTTTATGTGACATGAACCTGCAGCAAGAGACGGGAAAGGCAGTTTTCTTCTTCATACCCTTACCAAACAACACACATAACATTAATTAAAACAGTCTAGTTCAATAATGTGGCTTGTGTCAGTATTGTTCCAGAGATTCTGAGACTCAGAACATATGAAAATATCAAGTGACCACTCATGCAGAAGCAAACCACCCCTCAGTATAACCAAAAAATCTCCACTGTTTGTGATCTGTTTGCCCAGTAGGACTGACAAGAACCCCAAAAACAGAGCACATGGCTTCCCAAAGAACAACTAAAGGCAATTGCATGGTGTCCCAAAACCTAACTCTGAAGGAGCCTCCCTAAGAAATGCCAGGAAAGATTATTCAGAGTGGGGGGCAATAGTAAGAAGGTGTTTTGAGAGAAACTCTGGTTCAAAGGATAAAAGCTTGGGGTTTTAGACAAGAGGTTAAGTAACTGAAAAGTTATCCAGCTACCAAGTACTTAAATTTTTGTTTCTAAATTTCTTTTTGGGTTTGTACACACAACATTGTCACATAAACTTCAATTTTGTTTCAGTGCTAAACCTAGATGATATTAGAGCAAGAAAATCATGGTGCAATGATTTAAGCTCAAGATGCACAACTCCACACAGCTGGCACATATAAAACTATATGTTTAGAGCCCAGCAGTACAGAATCCAGCAGCATTATCCAAAAATCAGAGACTCTTTCCTATCAAGCTGAAAGAAGGAAAATATGATATCAGGACCCATTGTTTTTAGAAAGGGGATCTTTACAGCAACATTGTCTAGAGACTCTCCTGAAAAAAAAATCAGTAACGAGACATTGTCAGGATTCAGACAGTCACCCAAGCATCACAAGTAAGAGCTAAGTTTGCACAGGTCTCTATAAGAGAAACAGAAGGAAGGCAGGAGAAAAAAAAAAAAGAGCCCAAGAAAGACAAGGAAAGCACATAAAAAAAAGTCACTAGAAAAAAACTTTAGAGAAAAACACAAATAGTTTCCTGTTTGAAACTTTCCAATTCAGAGAAACAATAGAGTGTCTAAAAAACTCCTCTATCAATTTCTCCACCAAACTGAGACTATCAAGAGGCCAGATTAGTCAACTATCACAGGACAGAACGGACAGCTAAACAACATTGGTATTACTTGTAATAGTGCTAATGCTGCCCAGTCATGATTCTGATTCATACGTGCTGTGAAAGAGACAGTTTCTGTCCCCAAGAAATTAACATCTAAGTTATCTCCAACTGATTGCTGGATGGCTGCATGGGACCATAGAAATGTTTTCCAAACCTCACTTCCAACCTGCTCCCTCATCAACAATGATCCCAACAATCAATGTTTCCACAACATCTGAGCCTAATGTCATCTACTACTAGAAGATGTTTCAGCAACGTGATGGAACATATTTTGTATTTATCTTCAATGAGATTAGTTTCAATTTCTTCAATTTTCTTCAATTAATTTCTGAAAGGAAGGATACTTTTAATAGTGTACTCACAGAGGCTTATAGCCACACATATTATTAAATTAAGGAAGAACAACTCTGAGATGCACAATTTTTCTCTTTCACATAGATGCTCAACAAAAAGGCTTGCAGTTATCTTCCACCAGTTCTGCCCTCTCAGACAATCTTCTACCGTCAGACAAAGCACCTCTAAACATTAGCAGGGACTACATCCTGGTGCCAAATATGCCAGGACCTTCCTCACTCCATGGTCACAGTTGAGAACACTTCAGCTACCCCAACTACTGCACTTTTGTCCACTGACCCTTCATTCTCTGATTATAAATGGGCAATAGAATACTTGAAAATAATCTGCAGTAAGTTCTCCTCTCCAAGCGTAGGAGAACTGACTGAAGCATCCTTAATACCTGCCTCTGTGGGTGCAAGACCATGCAAAAGACTAGAGAAATAAAGGCAGTAACACTTCTTTCAGGAAGCACTCAATGGAGATGGTGTTTTGGTAGCCAAGCACTAAAAATTCCCATTTGTTCCAGAAATACAAATTTGTTCCTGATTTCCATGCTGCATAGGAATGGATAATACATGATCTCTGCAGAAGTTCAACCAGTTTAACTGAGAAAAGCTCTCAACCTACTGTGACCACTGTAACATGCAGTATATCCTTCTGAAGTGGAGCTTATACCAATATGCCCACACTATTCTTCATTAAAATGTCCATTATGCCTCATTAAAAAAAGTGTTTTCTCACCCATGCACACTAAATAATAACAATTAACTAAATACCTAAATTTAATTTAAATATAATAAGAATCATTATGTCTGCAAATAGTCACTAGCAGTCATTTTCAAACAAAAAAAATGAAAAAAATATAAAATAATGGAAATGAAGACCCAAAGGGACAGCATGATCTTAGGATGTTATCCTTACATTGACATCTTTTGTATATACAATTTTGTTGTACCTCATCCATTACAGAAGCAAAGTAAATGTGATAGGAAAACATTCTGGTTATTGTTGTTATTACAATTACAGTCACACCAGGGATGAGCTCTAACTGAAGTTAGTTGCATACTTGCTGTGTGTGACTTCTGTAAGGATGTCAAACAAGCCAAAGTCTTTCTACAAACTGGTAAAAATAGAAACACACTAGTGCTGATGTTATTTTGCAACATGGTATTTTACTCCTATCCTTAACATCCCCTAATACATCTACTGACATCTATAGAAAAATAAATAAGTAAAAACGATTTTCTGTATTTAGTATTTATTGGCACTGAGACATATGCACTATACAACACTGAGGTCCCTACAGTGTTAATACTTGTTTCTTGGAGCAATAGAGTTCCTATCAGGGAAAAAAAAATCAACCAACCCACACTACTTTTGATTAGAACAGTTTAATCCTAATCCCTTTTCTCTGATCTTGGCAGAGGATTTTAAGCAAGTAACTATATTTAAATAACTACCCAGAATTAATCCTTCTGGTTGCTCAAGGCATGAAGGGAAAGCAGTCAGAAACAAAGAATCCAGAAACATGTTGCAGCTGTTTCTTAGAATTCACTATTTATAATTGAAAACATTCTTTTTTTTCTTTTCTTTTTTTTCTTCTCTTTGTGTGTGTGTGCGTGTGCGGGTGGTGTCTTGTCCTTTTCACAATAGCAAATATCAAGAGAGGAACAGAGCAGGTATAAAATATTTCAGCATGAACTTAAGTGTTTCTGACAGTTTACAACATTCTGCACAAGGCTGTATATAGAAAGAAGGTTCTTTCTTCTATATAGCTTTGGTTGATTTAATAAAACTGGGGGAAAATTCCCATTTTTAGTCTCAGGAATAATTGGTTGAAAGCATCAAGCTTATTCCTAGTTTTCAAAAACAGGAATTGTATGTACTGAAAAGGAATTTGATGTGTAGCTGTAGTCCCTCTGATCCTACCTTTCTCTTTTAATATTTGGTTCTTTCCAGATACAGTGGACAAATTAAACAAAAGAACCCCATCTAAGGTGTAAGTAAATCTTTTTAGACCCATTTTAAATAGCAAAAATTGAGCCAAAAAGTACATAATGCACATGAATATATGTTACAATGAAATACTGTTATACCGAGTAACTACTTTTTAGCACATGAGTGTGTCTGTTTTGTTCAGGGACTGAGTACTTATAGTAGGTTTTGTCTTACAGAGAGCTAGGAAGTGAGTGTCTGTTCTCAGAATCTCTTAATCTGCAGCACGTGTTTTAAAACATACAAAAGTACAATTCAAAACACACAAAATAGAATGAGGAGTGTTGGGAGGATGCTCCAACAATACCATTGACTTCTGTGAATGGCAATCTGCCAATTTGTAGGTAGAAGAGACAAGCTGGTTTTGTTTGGGGTTTTTTAGAGGGGTTACTCTTCCAAGACTGGATTAGCAAAGATGGTTAAAGAGTGGGAAGAACTAAAATATTGCATAAATTAACTTTCATCGTTAATAATGTTAACATTTTTAACAATAGTTAAATAGTATTTATTCATCCACCGACTGAGCTGTATTGGAACATGTAACCCATTATTATAACATTTCAACAATTCACCAACAATCTACCTTACTACTAAGCTTATGCCCCTTAGACCTTAGGAATCAGAATATTAAATCCAGAAAAAATTAAATTGTTCAAGGTCACACAAGCAGCTAGGGGCAACAGTAGACTTTTCCTAGCCTTAGGTCTGAAACCCTGCTTCTTGAACCAATATAAAAATTATTAGCTTAGTTAAGAATTTATGAAATAGGAAAGTTTTTAAAAATTATTCTAAAGAAGTTAAGTTTCCTTGTCTAAAAGAAATTGCAAGTTCCTATATCTTGTGATTCATGAGACTTTAATAATTTTTTTTTACAGTGTTTTCTCATTTTTCTTGAAATGGATCTCTTTTATATGGACTAGTCCTCATTTGCCTTTCCTTGAACACTTATGTAAATGTCTAAGATGTCAATAACACAGACCCCTTTATAAGAGATTCCATTATAATTCTTTCATCAGATCACTTTCATAGTCCTTGGGCCATAGTTCTTACATTTGCGTTGTATATTCATATCTCTCTAATTGACAGATTTTCTATTTTGCACAGTTTTATATCCTTTGTCCTGATTACATTAGCAAAACTCCACATCCAATTTTAAAGCATTTCTTTAATTCAGAAGTAGGTCATTTTCTCAAATTTCTAAAGCACCTTCAAATGCTTGGACAGAGAAGAAGATCAGGATTCTTTAATTTTTCTGTGTTTTGAAGAAAGATATACAGTGAACTTGAGAATATGGTAATATCAGCTCAGAAACCAGTCTCACCTTTAACCTGTGGGTTAACAGTCTAGATGCAATATATCAGTAAAAGCAATAACATTGCTGCTCAGGGAAAAAACACTCATTTTGTGATATGCGCAAAATGCAAATATTTCAGATATTTTCAGTGTTATCAGCATACTTCCAGTCTTCTGCTTACAATTTAGTTGTAGAAGCTGAAAGCTCCTCCATCCCTCAATTTATATGATTCCAGTAGGTGGCTAAAAGAAGTCAAAGAACTACAGTCAGCAAGTGCATGAAGAGTATCCAAGGAAAATTTGTGCTTTTCCCAAACCAAGCAATTACCAGAATCTTGCACTGTTAAACATAAATATTTTGCCAGATCAATTGTCACTGCAGGGAAGTTACACAATTTCTTTCACACATCATATAATCTGTGGGTCCCACAAACACGGCAGAGAGAGACCAGTGATGGCAGCAGCAGACAAGTGAACTTTTACCTATGGTAGAGGGTTTAGAAAAATTATAAAAAAACCCCCAGCTAATAATTGTGAATACAAAGCTGCTAACTGCTTTGTCTGCCTGCATTATTTCAGAGTATACCACGAGTTTTAATCCATTATAGTTATAATAAAACATTGTCTCTATATAGTTAAAAATAAAACTCAGATCTCCTCTTTTTTTGCCTTCTGCAACCATGTGGCATTGCTAATGCAGAGGAGAAATAAAATCCAGATACCAAAGTCATGCTTTGTAGTCAATTAAAGCCCAGCTGTCGGCCAGAGTTAAGGAAATTATTGTGCTGTTTGTGCCATTTCTAATTAATAACTAAGGATTAATAAAGCAATTTGGAAAAAGAATGTACCAGGTAAGGATTTATAGGTAGATGAAAGTAATTTTATTGTAAATAATCATGGATAAAATTAAATGGGAGCTAAGACATTTTATGGCGCAGCAAAAAAAAAAAAGTTTCACATATTTTTCAAGCTCTGCTTCTCTTAGAAGCATATTAATAGAGGTGAAGGTACTGGAAAGTCACAATCTCAGCCCTGACAAATAGTTAGCTCAGAGACATCTGCAATGTTTACATTGCAGTTCTCTGCATTGTTGCAAAAAGCATGAAAACTGATCTTAAAGGGAGACTTGTCCCTGTTTATTGTGTATTAAGGGTCTTAGAGGCTTCACAGTTTGATGGGCGACTGACCACACTGCTGAGAGAGAAATTTTTTAGGTTTTACAGGAGCCAGCCCCAGGAGCTGCACTCAGGAGCTGCACAAGACCTACTGCAGGTTTATTAGGTTTTCTAGCAGAAAAAAATAATAAAGTCCAGTTACATTGGTCATGAATTTTTCTGCCCATAAATGAAGGAAAGAGCAATTCCCCATTCACCTTCCAAGGCAGCTCAGCATGCACAAATATGAAAATATTCAGTTCTAGGGCAATGTGTGCCACTGTCTCCCGAAGCCCATCCCACTGCACAGACCTTGTGCAAGCTGCTGTTTCTGACATCCATACTCCAAACATGGGTCTTAACACACCCTTGATCCACAGGGTGACGTGTCCTTATGGCTGACACACAGTACCAGCTCAGCCTGGGTGCCTGAATTAAACTCACCTCGCACTTGTCACCTGTGGAATCCTGAGGCTCCTCTCCAGGAGGGAAGCATCAGCTGCTTTCAAACCCCTGGGAATGGAGACTGTCCTGCCACAGCACTGGCACCCTGGCAGGCCGTGGTGGGGGGACTGGGGGAGTGGAGGGGAGTCCATGAACTGCCCCGGCTGCCAGAGGGGAACAGCTGTGGAGCAAGGAGTGACCACCCTGTTGTGGGGACCTGACCCCTCAGGTGCAGAGACTGAGGGCTTTGGAGCTGTGGGAGAGTAACACCTTCATGTCAGGTGCATCAGGAGCCTAATCTGATGATGAGTGCAACACTTTGAGCCCAGCAATGGGCACAGTCTGAGCTATGCACAAAGAGAACTTGGTAAATGCTTCGGTCTTGCTCTTAAATTCTCTTCTATCTCAGACCAGACAGAGTCCAAGTCTGCAGCCCCTGTCACACCCCAGTTTCTTCTCTTGCTCTGCCAGATGGTCTCTAGCTCTCCAAAATAGTTATGGAACAGTGAAGGAGTGAAAAATTTCTTTGTAGTCACTGAAAAACATGTAAATTTTGACGGCAATAATGTGTACTGATCGGGGCTACTGTAGCCTAATAGTGCCCTCAGGAGCCTGACAGGTATATTGTGGCTGAGAGTTCAGGCTGCAAGAATCCCTCTATTACAACTCTTACTCTGAGTTTCTCATTAGATATTGTCTTTCATAGTATATACTGCCTTAATCATCTATTGCCCTACTGGAAAAAAATCAGGCATGTATTTGGAGAAAAAAATACAAAACCAATAGCGCTTACAGAACCGAGTGTATGACAGTATGGAGCTACTTCTCAAAACCTTGCTAGCCTGTCTGTGCTAGGGCCCTAATCTCCTTCTGGATGTACAGTTCTATACCTTTCACTGGTACTTAGATAGCTTACAACAGCGTCTGAGTGCCCAAAAAGAGGTTTTACAAGCATCTATGCATTTCTCTGCCACACCTTGGAAATGGGATCATATTCTCCAGACTGTGAAAATGTTTGTTTTTATACATCTCACTTCTTTAAAAAAACAAAAAATATATTTTTTAAAAAAGCACACACATCTGGCCTACTGACTGCCAAGGAGTTTTGGAACATTTAGTCTTTAGAACAGTGAGCCCTAGTTTCTTCTGTGGTTTATTTATATATTTATATATTTACATCCATACAAAAACATAAACATATGCACGGAATAATAGACCCTTGTACCTAGGAGACTGAACAGTTCCAGTTTGAATAATAAAAATATAATGCTTCAGGAAGGATTAAGAGTAGAGTTCAGATTGGCTTTATCAGTATATATTCATATGTCTGCCGTGCAGAACTGGGACACAGGTATTTGTTGCTACTACTGTCAGGTTTCTGCGATTATTTTCACCAGGGAGGGAAGTTTCATGTAACTTAAAGGTGAGTTTTTACATATGAGAAACCTTGGCCATGAACAAATAATAAAGAGCACTAATAAATCTGCTCAGATGTAATTTTTTTTTTTAAACCTTGAAACCTGAGAGAATACATTGCTGTTTAAATTACTCCATTTTTCAGGGACAGTTGTAATTTTGCTATGGTGTTTTTTGTCTTTTTTCTTGATTTCCCCATTTACAAAGTCAATGCTCAGAGTGTCAGCTGCTTGCATTAATTCTTTACAGGGCAGCAGGATAAGAATCAAAGCAAACAGTTTCTTTCTTTGATTTGCCGTATACCAAACACAGCTGTAGTTCTACCTTCTGATTATCTCCCTGCTTCAATTTCATTTGGAGGATAACTTGTGTTAAAAACAGAATAGATCACTTTATCTCCATACTGCACATTATTTTTGTCTTTTAGAAATAGATACTAATTCTTAGCATAAAACCACCCAAATATCAAGTATAGGATTAAAGGATAGTTTGGAAGGGAATAGTGTGATCAGTTTAAGTAAGATTGATATTTGTCTTATTAAATTTATTATCCTGCATGCCATCTTGAGTATATTTCAAAATGTAGGTCGAGTAAACTCTTTCTTAATCTTTATGCACCAGTTCACAGAATCTTAGAATTGTAGAATCAAAGAATGGCTGAGGTTGGAAGGGACATCTGGAGGTCATCTTATCTCATACCACTGCTTAAGCAGGACACATAGACTGTGTCTAGATTCCTTTTGAATATCTTCAACAATGGAGATATTCATTTTCTCAGATCAACCTGTTGCAGGGCCCAATCACCCTGACAGGACTTTCAGGTTAGCTTTGAATATGAACCAACATTCTCGGGCCCCTGTTCCCCCCACAGCTTTATGCCATGGAACCCTTCCAAGCACATCCTTAAAGAGGCCAAAGTCTGCTCTCTGAACTTTAGGGTTGTGAACTTGCTTTTTGCTCTACTCCCTCTTCTCTGAATCCTAAACTCCAACACCTCATGGTCACTGCAGCCAAGGCTGCCTCCAACCTTTGCAATTCCAATGAGCTCTTGTTTGTGAGCATGAGATCCAGCAGAGCATCTCAACTCATCAGCTTCTTTGTCACTTGGGTCACGAAGCCATCATGGATTCCCTCCAGAAGCATCCTTGATTGCTGTGTTTTCCTTCAGCAGATGCCAGGGTGGCTGAAGTCACCCGTGGGCTCCAGTGGTCTTGGCCACTTATTCTTTCTTATCAGGTCGCTTTAGCAGACACTACATCCATATTGATGTAATCTCTTTAATCCTTAACCATAAGCTTTCTGTTGGCCTATCAATCCCGAGGCAGAACTCCATGCATTCCAGCTGTTCTCTCACATAAAGGCCCATTGCTCCTGACAACCATATATCCCTCCACTGCAGCACTCCAGCCACAGAAGACATCCCACTAAGCTTCTGTGATCCAAACAGGATTGTACCCCTACAGCTGCACACAGATCCCCTCGTATTTGTTCCCCATGCTGTACACAGTGTGCAGGCACTTCAGAGGAGCACCCCAGCATGCTGGTTTGTTAGAAAGGGTTGGGACAGTAGTGGTGTTTGCCCCAGAACAGGCACTTCCTTGCTTACATGGAAGTGCAGGAGGTGGCTCACTGGAGTTTGATCTTGGTGATTTTGTGTTCACCTCACTCCAATCCTTTGCTTGTCAGCCCAGTCCCTCACCCCCTCACAGGTCTGCTGTTAACTCACTCTTGATTATCCTACCCTGTACATTTAGAGAAACAAATTTGCAAAATTACATACACAGACCAGTTAGAACTACCTGGATTTTGAGTTTTACTCATTTTACTATTTGTTTTCAATTTAATTAATTCTAATAGAAATTGTACTAATCTGTACAGAGTGACTTTTAAAAGCAGTTACTACTTTGAGCCTCATCTTGTTTCATAAAACACCAAGAAAACACAAATGGTAATAAGAGAAACACCTTTACAAAGCAAAATCTTGGACCAGACATTCAGGTAGGCAAAGCAGAAGAACTATTCTGTTTATTTTATCTGGGGAATTATAACCATGACAGCAGTAGAGTTCTACAAATTTAAACTAGTCAAAAAATCAGTCTGATTTTCATACCCCTTTCACCCTAAGATTCTCACTATTTTTCTCTCACTATTTATAGAAAAATTTTCCAGCCCTTTAAAGAGTGAACAAAGTTAGGTGCTGATAGAATAATGCCTTGTGCAGGAAAGTGAAGAGACATGCATGTTTACTCCATTAGGAAAATGCACAGGCCAGTTTCCAGCTTTGGGATGATTCTTCAAGCAGCTGTAACAGGTAAGGTAGAAAGGGTCTCCCATTCAGTACGACTTCATGGTAATTTCAGCTCAGGACACAGGCTAACAAAATACCCTTTTAAACTGAAAGAGGGTAGATTCAGATTAGATATTAGGAAGGAATTCTTTACTGTGATGGTGATCAGGCACTGGACAGGTTACCAGAGAAGCTGTGGATGTCCCATCCCTGGAAACACACAAGGCCAGGTTGGATGGGGCTTGGAGCAACCTGGTCTAGAGGAAGGTTCATGACTGCGGGGTTGGGACTAGATAATCTTTAATGTCTTTTCCCACAGAAATCATTCCATGATTGTTTTTCTGTGAATTCCACATGTCTTTTGCTGACTTGCATGATGGGGAAACATTTCGCTTGGAATAAGAAAGTAAACAAAATATTATAGAAATTGGATATTTGTTTTTCACACTTTTCATTCTAAACTTGTCAGAACTTCCTTATCATCAATATGTTAAACAGATATACTATACACTGTAGAAAAGCAGCATTTCTGCAAGAATTCACCTGAATTGCAAATGATACTACAACAAGCCAATTTTTTTAGCAGTAGAGAAGACATTTTGATAAAGAGTAAAAGTGAAAGCCAAATACAAGCCACATTTTTCTGTGAGAGAACCGGTTTCTATTCATACACATGCAAATGAGTGCATAATAACTCTCTTCATTTGGGATTTTTAAAATGTTATTATAGTTGTCAATTGCTATAAACATGCATTTTAGTGTGAAGAAGGTAGAGCATTGTTTGGTATAAGACACAAGGGAAGAGGGAGCAGAAGTTAGGAATTTAAACCTTAACAGTCTGTTCTTGAAGAAAATTAGATCTATATGATCTTTCCAAAGTTGCCTAAATTAGAAGTATCCCACTCATCTGAATAACAGCTATAGTTAAATAACAACTCTGGTACTTGTTGAAATGTTTGTATGATCTACTTCATGTGACCAAAGGAAGTAAAATCATCTTCATAATTTGCCAAGTATTGGATAATTTTCTTTCTTACTAAAAATAATACAACTCTACAAAAAATGTAATTTAAATTGTTAAAAATGAATTATTTTGTAACATAAATAAATTTCCCCAGAGCATCCTTTCATATATATGCTGTTATACTATATAAGTGGGTTACCAAAAAAATTAATCCTTCCAGGTATTTCATGGCCTGTCTGTGGTATGCAGTATGCTTTCAAGATAAGCATTTTCCTGATAAAGCATTAGCAGTAAGGTCTGTGCTAAATTTATGCTGTTGGCCCAGTTTCCACAAAGGTTTATTTTACAAAAACTAGAACTCAGGTGCTGCTGCTCTACACCACTTCTATAACATTAATGTGGGTCACTGACATGATGACAGAAAACTATGATTTCATGTCAGTAGGGTTAAAATTTCAGACTTGGATAAAATGTTTCAGTCAGAAGGGACAATACTGTCAATGAACAAAAAGACATTTCCATTTATCTTATCTGATGGTAGAAAACATACAGAATAAGGAAGTACTACAGGAGCACTTGCTAGCACCATTACAGCTAAAGAGGACTTTCACACTGGGGAATGCTTTAAGTATTTTACTTCTTACATGGATTCATTTCCCTTGCAATTACCTTTATGTGTTCTATTATTTGGGCTGCTTCCAGTAACTGCTTCTACTAATGCATGCCCTCTGCTTCTCTTAGTCTACCTTGCAATTACATTAAAATATGTGTTTTAATAGCATCAGAGACATTATTTGATGTACTCTGATGTCAAAATTAAGCCTTTGTTCTATAAAAAAGAACATATAAATAAAAAGTACTTGAACAGGTTTTTCATTCTGAATATTTTTAAAAGTAGTTAATAATATATCTTTGCTGAAGATACAAAACAGAAACAAATGAGATCTATAGGTAAGATATATATACCTTGCAAAATTTTTTTTAAATTTTTAAATTTTTAAAATAAAAATTTGTTTTAAAATTTTGCTCAGTGAAATTATTCCTAACTAAATCTTTGTATATTCACCCTTAGCACCTAAATAACAATTTTTTTTACTGTATTATCTCTGCCTCAGCCTGATGGAGATGTTTATAGATGACTCAATTGCTTCCAATTAAGAGTTGATATAAAGCTCAACTTTCTACTTTGTTACTCCTTATTTTCACTCATAGATTCACAATCAGAAAAAGAAAAAACTCACAAAATTTTGCAGAGGAGAATTATATAGAAAAAAAATGATGGTAAAATTTAGGAATGCAAACTTTAAACTATGTTTAGGTTTTCCAATGTAAAATAAGGATGGAAAAGTTTCCCAGAATCTGTGTCTAGAACTCATATTTTTTCTCCTCTCATGTATGTATTGTAAGCTGCTATTTCACCTAAACCAATTTGCTTAGACACACTTCTAACCTTAATTAGAATGTTAGCATGAGCTGCTGAAAATATTAATAGCATTGCAAACCCAAACCTTCACAAATCATATACAGCTTGGCCTAAAATTTGCTAGGTTTAAAAAGTATCATGTGTGGACTGATTTTTTTTTTCATTCATTGTTGGGTTTTGAGAATTAGTATAACTTTCCAAATATTATTTATATTCTATCAGTTTGTTTTTGCTGTGCTTACCATGCCCTCTCCCACCAGAGAAAATGTTCTTGGCTTATATGCGGACTCTAAATCTTCAAAAGGAGAGGGACAGCCTGCTAAAACTAGATATTCTTCCTTCCCGGGTTTTGCAGGAGACATCAGTCCAGTTTGCTTTACTGCCTTAGGAGAAAACTTAGATTTGAACTAGACCTTCTGAAAAGTTGCAGTGATGATGATAATAATACTGGTCTTGGTGATGTTGGTGACAATGGAAGGCAGAAGTCACTTTTGTCTCTTTTAAAGGAGAGATGACAATGGCAGGCCATTATCTTGGCCAAAGTGGAATCCAGCATATGCAACCTTCTGCAGCATTCCTTACTGGTAGTGGCAAACCGCTCCTGAGAAGGAATGTTCTTGCAGGTAGAAGAAAAGCTGCAAAAATAGGAAAAGACAAGTTTTCAGCAGGACAGACTTTTTGCTGGTAAATTCTTGATCCTGCTGTCACCTACTCTCAGAGATGTGTCTGTAGAGCTATCAGAGTATGACTGAAAGAGATTCACAAATCAGAACAAGTTCATTTTGGATACTTATGGTAAGTTATAAGAAATGCTGGGAATGCCTTATTAACAGATCTGTCTGATAGTTGACAGTGACACCATTAAATCTCTCTTCTACAAATGAAAAATTTGGTCTTAATTGCAGGAAGTTCAGGTATGAGTGGCAGTGAAGCCATTCAGACTTGACTGTAAGCCATAGCAATTAGGGATTCAGCTTCTGGGTAAGTACAAGCAACATCTTGTGCCATGTCCACTGCAAATTCACTGGTGAAAGGAAAAATGCTGTCAAACATTGCCAAAATAACTCCTGAAAAATTAGAACATTTCCCTGTGAAATGTTCTCAATTCAGCTGTTCTCAACTGTCTGTTGAACAGAATGTTACCAAATTTAAGATAACTAAATTCAAGACAGAGTTCTGGTTACCTTCAGATGACCATATCTTTTCTAAAGGCCTTCAGAACAAGATAAAGCATTAAAGACTTAACAAATTTTTAAAAATACCGCTTCCAAGGTCAGTTCTGCATGGTGATTTTTACTGCATTGGAGTCACACTTTAACAAACTCTCACTTTGTGAAAAATGTCTTTAGCACATGCCATAGGGCAGGTAAGAGATATGGTCCAGCTGCTCTGACAAGGTTATGTATCCATGAATTGCTGAGTCACATTCAAAGATAAACTGCCATTCCCTGAAATCTGTAATTGAAAAGCTTACATGAGATCCATAGTAAGCGAGAAAAGACCAGTCTGAACAACAAAGAGATAGATTGTAAACCTAATGCCATTAAATGCAGCATAAATACTCAGATAATTTAAGACAGTTAAACCATCTTTTGTATCCATTTTAAAGTATATACCTGGAAAAGTTAAAGGGAAACAGTGCTATCAGTACTAACTATATGAGTTCTGGAGAGCTTACACTGGCTACACCATGGTCATTACATCTGTAGCATCTTTATTTTTATGGCTTACCTCAAATAATATCATCCCATTTTAGCTTCATATGGCAATCTATTAACCATTTATATGCCTGATGATGTTGAATGATTATAGTCAAATTATCTGTCAACACTGACTAAATTGAAGCCATTTGCTCCTTTGGTCTGAGAGGAAACTGAAGGAAACAGTCAAGGTAATTCCATGTTTGTTCTGGTAGAAATACTACTGGCAAAAAATAAGATCCTGTTGAGTCCTCTATTTCATAATAGACATAAACAATTTCTGTCTTTGCAATTGTGAGTTTTTCAGCAAAAACGAGTCAGATTGCAAAATTTCAGCAATTTGTATTACTTTAAAAGATCAAGATTCTGGAAAAGGCACACTTTTCCACCACTCTTCCCAGGATGGAAATGTGCTATGCCTTGCATCACCAGTGACAGTTAAAAGATCTGGGGACCTTGGCCCCAGAATCTGTTCTCTGATTGCTTTGAACATACTCGGCATGGCACCACAGCCTCTGTCACCCTGCAGCTGCTTGTGGCAGACTCAGCTGTGGCTGACAGCATTTAGCAGATGGGGGAAGTGAGATGGAAGCTGTGGGAGTGCAAGATAGTAGTTCTGTCTGATGACTCTTCTTGTGTAAGGTTTCCACACTGCTTGAGCAAGAGTGGTTTTTTTTCACACAAAACTCAGATGCTCTCAGATGGTGTCACTGACCATTGAGTATGCAATGGTAGTCTAAATAAAGTTTCAAGAATCTGAACAATTAATGGATGGGCTAATTAGAGACTACTCGTTTGTGACACAGCCAATAAGTGGTTCATAGCTAGCTAGTAGAAATAAATGGATTTCTGAAGGGCTAATACTGTGTTTAGCAGAAGAGCAAACAACAAGAGAAAGAGCTCAAGAGCCTATAATTACAAGTGTCATAATGACAAAATACAAGAGTAAA
This sequence comes from Aphelocoma coerulescens, assembly GCF_041296385.1. NCBI lineage: Eukaryota > Metazoa > Chordata > Aves > Passeriformes > Corvidae > Aphelocoma > Aphelocoma coerulescens. The sequence continues at coordinate 28,629,819 of NC_091015.1, forward strand.
CAAAAATTGAGATCAGATATGTTTGCAATAAGTGTTGAAATAATCACAGCACAAAATAAAGGTACAAGAGGTTCAGAGTTGTTTATTCAATAAAATTTCTTCTGATATACTTGAAAACATAAACACACAGATTAGTTGTAATGTACTCCAGTGCAGCTGTGCAGACCCACTTTGACTTTGCCACAGCCCCAGTATACATCACCAAATCATATTGAACCCCCAAATCCTACTGTACTGGTGAGTCTGAAGAGTGACTTATCAGCACTTTTTTATTCTTTCTTCTCCCATGATTATGAAAATTCACTCTGCTCAAGACTTCCACTCATGTTTCTCCCTCACACCTTTCCTCTCAGAACTATATTCTTATATGATTTATTCTACACATTTTCATGTTTATTCTGCTCCACTTAATTTCTTTCCAACATTCTCTGGTACTGCAGCCACTTCTCATTTTAAAGAGCCAGTTTTCCTCTCACACCTTGCCTCCTAAAGCTTCCAAATGACCTTGGTAAGGGTGGTTTCCTTAAAGGTTGTCAAATAGCCTCCAATTTAATAAGTCCAGCAGAACCTTTGTATTTAGCAATCTGTTTGAGCATGTGCTTTAAGATGCTAAGATTTTCCTTAGCAATAATTTTGTGTCAGACTTTGCATTAGTCTTATAATTAATACTTGCCTACATGATTAACTGTGCTTCTTCATGGCAGTAGCAGAGGCAAGGCCAGACCTTGGTCTGACAGAATGGCATGAGTATTTTCTTTCCACAGTTCAGTAGATAAGGGTCAGTTATCTTGAGATTTGAAGGGGCACAGCATATTTATTCCTTGTATTTTTGTATGCAAGGTAGAAAGTTTGCATCCTTAATCTTCCAGTCTTATAAAAATATTTTTATTCCTTCTTTCCCTTTCAAGTTTTTCCTTAGTTCTACTTACTTTCATTTTGATATGACAATAAGAGACAACATATTGTAAGTTTCAGCTCTCATTTTTTTCAGCGGGCTTAACCTTAAATGCATCTTAGTGACGAAATCCTCACTTTTGGGAGGGCAGAAGCATAAGCACTAATAACATACAGAAGATGCTGCTTCTCTTTACAGGGGCACAACTCAGTGGCTTCTGCCAAGTAAAGGAAGAAGTTTGGTCCATTTCATTCATTTCATACTTGTTGATTGAATTAATTTGTTAGGCCTATACATGGTGGTAGATTTTCCCTTTTCAGGACAAGTACATGCAGTAAGTGTGCTCTTCATTCAGTAAAACGGATCATTACCAATTGATGCAAAATGGCATAATAGATATTGCTGTTTTTCTTTTGCATCTAGTGTTGGTGCCAGCTGGGGATTAAATTGCCTCATATCCCACACATTAATAATTTCTAGGGCTGACATTTACAAGCATAGAATGAAGGATATTTGAGGCTTTCAGATTAATGTAATTTCAGAGATTCTGGATTAGATGTTTACATGCTCGTGTGGCTGCTCATAATTAAATTGAACTTTAGTTATTGGCTGTACAGATATCAAAACTCCTTAGATAAACATTAATAAGATATACATAATACCCATGTCGTGTATATATAGGATGTCCATAATATCTTTTAGGCTAGGTTTATCAGCAGTAAAAAAAATGTTTCTATACTCTCTAGTGTAAATGCACATTAGACAAAAACATTATCTACTACTTTTTTTAGTGTTTTTTAAAACCACAATGGATCCCAGTTTCTTCCTGCAGAGGGGATACAGATTTTCTTCTTTCATAACGGAATGGAAAGTAATGATGCATTCCAACAAAGGCATAATTCTTTCTTTTGGTTATTATGATCAACTTCCCTAAATAGAGCAAAGGACTAAGATCAGAGTATACTACATGAATCCTCAAGTAGCTGAGATGGACGTGATTTTGTCTAAAGAGATATTAGCAAGTGTAAAACTATTTCTGCGGGCCGTAAAGCTTTGTGTTACACCAATCAACTGCACAGTTTCTGCTGAGATCCACAATGCTATGTATCCATGTTGTAGGCTTTGGGTGAAGTATTGCCCTTTCTGCCACTACCTCATGAGACCACAGTTTCAAATTCTGTTTGGTTTAGGTTCATTTTCCAATTTCTTTGCTGCTTGGCATTGGCCTGTTCCTTGTATCTCTCAAGCATGGCCTGGAACATTTACTTTTCCTTACAGCATCTGTGGTTTAGCTACTCAGCAAAAGAAGTTTTGATTCCAGAGCAGGTCAGTATAAGTGATGTAGGTGTAATCTTGCCTGTGGGTGTGCTGGGATCAATACTGAACCTCCTCAGTACTCAGAATCCCAGTTATGCATTGCAAAACTTTCATGGAAGCTGAGCTGCCATGTATTCATTTTCTACGCTTAAACAAACTAGATTAGAGCTGCCTCTGGTGTAGCATTTCTTCTGGTATTTCTTACAGATTGTGCACCTGTTTGATGACAGCTGGGCAAGAAGCTACTCTCTTTAAATAGGAATTCTCTAGTTTACTGTAAATGATATAATATTGTTTTCATCACTATATGTTCTCTTTTTCCTTCTCCTTTCCTTATTTATCTCTGGACTCACAATGTTGTAGCTGTCTGAGGATATTCCATAGGAAGAGAGTGGCACTGCATTGCTGCAGACATTTGATCTGGAAAAAAATCCTGTAATTTCAGTATATTCATGTAAAGGAGAATCAGGGTAAAAAAAACCCTAAATGTGGTCAGTAAATTATATGTATATAGTAAGAACAATATCAATAACGTCTCATGAAAGAAAGGAGGACACTTGGGATTTTAAGAGGCTGTTCATAAAAGAACAACCCAACTAAAATAGTAGTTTTTAACACCCTCCGAGTGACAAATTGACAGATGTTGTGCAAAAAAAGGACAAGCAGGAACTGAAAAATGCCAGAATGAAATATGCTTTCAATTACAGGCTTACAACACCTAAAGTATACTCTTACTGCTCTAATTTAAGAGGTAATACCAAAATTCCTATAAAGATGAGCATAGCTATAGAGGAGGGAAATCTCAGACCTCATTAAAACAATTTTTTAAAGTTTTTAGGAATTAACAGTGCCATCTTGAAATTATTCTACAAATATGGGCAGCAAATTTAGAGAGTGCTGGTAGGGGGTTGTGGTATCAGAGCTGCTCAGATAAAGAAATGAACATGTTTCTGCATTCCAAGGAGCTGCAGGAAACAGAAAAGCCTGCATAATCTATTAGAGATTTATAGTAAACATGCCTTTTGATCACAAGGCACATATTGCTGTTGCAAGTTTAACAACCAGAGAAATAAAGTCAAGGTGTTTTCTTGGCGTTTTTTTTAAACTGGGTGGAGATGTTGCTTTTTTCTTCTAGAACTGCTACATTGTTATGCATGAGAGGAGTTGTTTTCTAAACAATGTTGAGGGTTTTGGTGGTTTGGAGGATTTTTTCCCCACCAAAAAAGAAAAAGAATTTCTCCTTCTACTAACTAAATTAAAAGGAAGAAATTACAAATTTCAGGAGTTGCTCAGTGGCTCTATGGCCATAGCCAGTTTGGAGCAGAGTACTTTCAGCACATTTTTTCTGTGATAGCTGTTCTCACAGGTGCCAAGGATGATATGGTCAGAGTATACGTGACATCATGAACATCAACAGTAAAGACTTCATTCGAAATATAGTCACAGGTAGTGGTTTTTTTACAGCCCTGGTGTCTGAAGTTATGTGAAGGTGCAAGATCTTAATTTCTTTGAGAAAGAAATAATCTAAAATGAGTTTTCCATGCCTTTTTGCTACAGAGAAGAACTTCACAATCTAAAGATTCAAAAAACAGAGCATAAGTGCTAAAAAAAAAAAAAAAAAGGACAGATTTTTATCCTTATTTTTGCCTATACTTATTATTTTTTTAAAACTTGGGGGTTGGCTATACTGTTAATGTGTAAACACGTAAAAACTTGCAATTACCATCCAAAAGGTACAAACAGGAAACAGAAGCCCAGACAGTTCAATGGATTTGTTCAGATTTTTGCAGAAAGCGGTAGTCTGACTCTAAATCTCAATCCCCCAGACCATAAGCCAATCACTTATTCATGAGACTATCTTTACAATTTAGGTAATGCTTACATAGAAAGAAAACTAAAAAAAAACAACTGTGTGTCAAAACTAAAGCTTCTGGGAATATTTATTTTAGATAAAAAATACTTACAGTTATATATGCAGTAAAACAAAGAGTCAATAATAACCTGTTAATCCTCAGTGTTAGCAAGGGAAATTTAGAAAACCTTGCAGAGGAAAGCTCAGGAACATGTCTCAAGATGTTATTTAATTTTAAAACACGAAGTATCTATCTTCATTCACCTTCAAACTAAAACAAAGTACTTTCCATTTTTTTAAGCCTCTCTATTCAGAAGGCAGATAGAAAAGAGATCATATTAACAGAAAGTTTGATTTTTTTGATTTCAGTGAGTTTTGCACTGCTAACATCTACATTTGAAACACATGAGGGCAGTTAGGGGAAAATCGGTGTACAGAACATGGTGTGCAAATGTATTTTTTAATATTACCTACAAAAATCCAGAATGAAGTGTAGCAGGAGGCAGACGAACTTGCAGAGATTATGTAAAGGTACTCAAAGTCCCTATGTTAGTGAATTCTTGCTAAGCCCTCTTTAATATCTCCTATCTGAATATCTTCACAAAGAACTGTCTTTTCTGATTACTACAACCACAGCTACTACTGTGGGTAAACTGGTGAAAGGCATACTACAAAGAGTATGGAAAGGGCTGAGTTCAGGAACAAAAGTAGGTTTACATAGCATGTACTCAGGATTTATAGCACAATTGTCTTTTCAGAGAGGGTCACTTTGCAATACAATAATTGTTTCATTTATCTTGTGCTGAGTTACAATAGAGAGCAGACTCAAAGTTGATTAAAAATTAAAATGCACTTTATTCAATATAATGGTAAAGTGATGCTGCGTAAATGGAATGGACTTTTCCATTTCTCTCATCATAGTCTGCTCTCTGGTTTCTTTTCACATGCTGATATTCTTAAATGCCAGATATTTTCTGCAAATTTAAATGTTAAGGATTGAAAGAGATAATTGCTCCCCAGGCTAATGGCCACTATTACATGGAGCATGACTGGACCATTCTTCTGCTTCATTTGGTTCACTGATATTCCCTTCAGGAGGTCACCTGCTGTACTCTTATGGTATAGAAATACAATGAAATTATTTCTTACTCCATAGATTTCATAGAAATATATGATAGAGATATATTTGTATTGCATAGAAAATGCTGGGTCCCAGCACATGAAAATTTCCAGAGCTGGACTTCACAGGACTTCATCTTTAATGATAGTAATAATTTTATTTGTTACTAAAGAAGATTCCTTTTTTTGGTCCTCAGATTTATTCTTGACATTTCATAGTGTAACCACAGTTACACAAGATACAGCAAGTCATAGATAATTAATGACTACTAAGACCATTTTCTCACAGGATTATGTAATCAGAATAATTTCTCAGATGCAAATTTCTCAAAAGCCCAGCTAATTTTTCAGTCCTATACTTACACTCAGGTTCTTTGATAATCCTATTCATTCTAAGTTACGTAAGTAAAGCACTTAACTGGTATTTTCACCCAGGACAAATGCAAATATCTACCTCCTCAGGTGATGGTTCTTTTACATAGTATGATTGCATTACCTAGATGTCCAGGTTGCCTGTCCAGGACAGGGTTAGTTTTTGCAGTAGCCAGGGGTATGGCTAGGAATAGGAATCCTATCCCACCTCACATCATTTTCTAGGAGCGGGGTAAGGGGTCCCTTCCAGGTCAGGGTAGTGTGACAGCATTTGGCCATTGTCAGAGACAGTGGTGAGCACTCGCCCTACTCGTACACTTTTGTTGTTAATATTGTTGCTGTTACTGTTCGTTTTCTTACCACATTGATGTTTCCAGTAAATTGTTCTTATCTCCACCCACAATCTTTACCTTTTCTGTCTCTAATTCTCCTCTCCAGCTCACCACAGGGGAAGGCAGGGTGGGAGTGGGAAATAAGCCAGCAGCACATGGTTTCACTGAATCACAGCTTCACAGAGTACTCTGATATGGACAGGACCTATTCTTAAATATTATCATCAAATCTACTGCCTGTAGCATCTTTTGAGAAAAAGCAGATTCCCACTGGTCACAAATTTCACGTGCCTTAGATTTTTTGATCATTATTGTTTTTCATAATATGAATATCTACTTCCTACCTTCAGAATAGTCTTATTAAACATAATTAAAATCTCACCATTTTGATTTTTCTTCTACTCTACATTGTTGCTAGTTTTTTAAATATTGTACGGAAAATGAAGCTGTTAATTGATATTGATTAGTTATTAATATTTATTTCTATATAAAAAGGAAAGATACTGTTAGGTGCTTTTATTGTTTTCTCATGAGACTCTTTATCACTAAAAAACATGTCATGATTTTTCCAGATAGCAAAGGAACTACGTAAGACATATTACATTAACATGCACTAAGGCCACAGAATATCCAAGGTTAGCCCTCTTTCTATGTCCCCTTTACCAAAGCCTTGTTTTTCAGGTTGGCCATGGCACAATGTTTAAAGTCAGAACACTTGTTAGCTCATTAAGTGAAACCAACTTCAGTGTAAATCACACTTTTACAGCACAGCCTCTGTTAAAAGTCAGAACTTTATAAGAGTGGAGGAGAATCCTCACTTGATGAGGGTGGTAACAGTTCTGAAAATTAGCAATATCCACAAGTATTGATAATAAGCATAAGTATCAGAAAAGAATAAAATTAGTCTTGAGTCTAGTTAGAGTCAGTGGAAAACATAGATGACAAAACAAGCAAAAAAACCCCTAAACCCAACAATGTGTCTCCTTACACATTCTGCAGTTTCTCACATTATTCTTTTTCATATGTTATGGAACTGAAAACTCGAGTTTTCATACTCTTTCCACTGAAGCTCATTTTCCATAATTTTTTTTTTTTTTACTCCTCCATGCAGTTATCCTTATGTACAATGAATTATGTAGGAGTGACCTATCTTTGTCTTGCCTCTGGGATTGTCTTGGATGGGCTTATTTTACACTGTGCTTTGGCTTCTCAGTTTTACCTGTTCACTTTACAGCTTAGCAGCCTGTGCCACTTGGGAGAACTCTTGTTTATTTGGACATATCTGTATGGGAATAAAGTAGAGCATAACTATTTATTATTAAATTTTTATATATTTTCAAAATTTTACATGTGGGCTCTTGCATCCATCTGCCTAATCGCTCCATTCTGTCAAAGGCTTCACATAAGGATGTACTTCATTGTTTTATCCTCTTATTTAGGATCACAGTATTTATTAAGTCTTTGGCACTTTCTAGGGTGACTGTGCAGAATATTTGCTGTTCATTTATTAGCAATTCCACTTTTTTGCTCCTTTTGTATGGTAATGTTGCAGTGGGGATACTGCAACACGCCTATATCCAACCAGGAGTCCCGTGGAAAAGAAATATATACGGACGGATTCTTGCTAGATGTTTCAGAGATGTTTATTTCCCCAGCCGCATGGCCGGGCTCTGCCGAGAGACTCTGCCCCAGTCACAGGACCCGAGCTGCTTTGCCCGCGCAGGGGAACACAAACCAACCCATGGGGAACGAGGCTGAGCAGGGGCAGGGAAACCCCGTGCCTCCCTCAGGGCTACATGGCGGGGGAGGGACCCCAACATCTCACCCGTTTTATTTTAATAAAAGGAGAATGAAGACAACTGGATAAACATAACAGGGACAGTTTCAAAACAAAACAAGCCACCCTCCTGAGTCTTTAAATGTCCAAACAGATTCTGTGGAACATCTCAGGGCTGACAGAAGGGAGACAGAACTCTCTGGACATGCCTGTGGGGAAACTGAGGCAGGAGAGGGTTTAATTTCTTTCCTCCCCCTTTTCATCCCCCCATCGGCATCGGAAAGGGATTTTTGGGGAAACAATTGGCAAAGGCAGGGTTTTGTGAGGGGAACCATGGATGAAAAAACGGATTGGGAATACACTGGGGGTAATAGGACATAGGATAAAAGGGAAAGGTGGGATTAGGAAAGGGAGACTGTAGGGGGGGTTTACAATGGAGATAATGTCTAACATGACTACGATTTTTTGCATATATACTGCCTTTTACAGGAACACCATCAGGCCCAGTGACCTGCGATGCTTGTAACCCTTTTCTACCTTGTATGATTTTGAATTCCACCACCTCTCCATCTCCCAAGCTTGGGATGCATTTTTCAGGGTTATTCTTTTTAATAGCAGTTCTATGCACGAATATGTCTTGCTGGTTATCACATCTTGTTATAAAACCATAGTTTTGTTTAACATTATACCATTTCACTGTCCCTAAGATCTTAGCTACTATGGTCTTTTCCTTTTTCCGAGTGGCTGCTGTTTTCTGTCTCGCTGTGTCTTTGCTCTCCCTTTCGGTCGCTCCCGTGTTGGAATTATCGGCGCTGCTGGTTTCGGCGCCCTTTTCCCAGGGTCGCGTTCGGGGCCGCGCGGGCCGGGCTGGGCCGCGCCGCTCCGTTCGCCGTGCGTCGCCTCCTCTGCTCTCAGCTGCGTTGCCACTGGCAGGGGCTGCGCCCACATCTCAGCTGGGTCCCCGAGCCCCCCCGTGCCCCGCTCCAGCGCGCGTTCCGGCTGGGCACAGCTCCACTCTGCCACCGCCGCCAGCCGCCGCCCGCGCGCCGCCCCTCTCGTTCGGGCGCTCTCGGGGCTCGCTCCACCACGCGCTGCGCGGGGCCGTGCGGGCACTGCCGGGTCTCGCCGCTCCTGCCGCGCCTCGCTCCACCACCGACACTGCGGCTCGCTTGGCTCTGCCTGCATGCAGGAACTGCCTCGCTGCTGCTCGCAGAGCGCTCGGTGCACGTGGCCGAGGCCGCACGGTCCCTGAGCCAGGCTTCCCTTCGCCAGAACACAGCTGACATTGCTCAACAGTCTCGGTTATTAAATAATATTCACGAAAATATTCTTCCATCGGCATATATTTTGACTCAAATATTAACTGGGTCCAAACGGTCTTCCAAAAGCTCTTGGTAAGAATTAAATCCCAAGAAACATAGAAAAAGTTCTTAAACAACCATGCCAGGAAGTGTTTCAGTTCTTTCTGAGCTTGAATCAAGCTAAAATTTACAAACCGTTGTTCAAGAATCATTTTAAGTTTAAGATAAATGTCCATATGCGGCTCTGAAAGCCAAGAGTCTTCCCGTGGTTCCTCCATAGTTTAGATGTGGAATAGCAAAACAAAACCAAGAAGAGGAATCCAAAGTTTCCAGGGTTTACTCACACAAAGTCGCTTAGGGATCGGGGATGGTTCTGCCCTCAAATCTTCACCATTATGTTGCAGTGGGGATACTGCAACACGCCTATATCAAACCAGGAGTCCCGTGGAAAAGAAATATATACGGACGGATTCTTGCTAGATGTTTCAGAGATGTTTATTTCCCCAGCCGCATGGCCGGGCTCTGCTGAGGGACTCTGCTACAGTCAGACCCGAGCTGCTTTGCCCGCGCAGGGGAACACAAACCAACCCATGGGGAACGAGGCTGAGCAGGGGCAGGGAAACCCCGTGCCTCCCTCAGGGCTACAGGGCGCAGGGGAGGGACCCCAACATGGTAAATCTTGGTTTCTTTTTCTACATTCCTTTTTACCCCTTGATTTGTTCAGTAAACCAGTTCAGTTCTTAATTTCATCTTTAAAACCAAACCAACAATCCAGCTTTCTTAGTGACCATTGTATATGCCCCCTTAATCTCATTCCAAGAAAAGCAAGGACTGTGCACTGAAGCCACCAGCCTCTTCATTACTGTTTTTGCTTTACATGGTCAAGGCCACACAGCCACTAAGCATCTACCTCCATCAAACTGTTCTCACTGGGGAAGAGGTACCTTGTTTATGTTCAGTCTCACAGAGGAACATGAATTCAGACAACTGTGGGTACAACAGTGTGCAGACATCAGATGACACACAGCCACGGGATGGGTAGTGGTATACAATAAAGGAGGTGTTTACACCATAGAGCTGGTATTGGGCATAAATGCTGAGATCTGTGCAACAGAAGACCAGGGAACAGTAAAGAATGAGACAGGACAAGGAGGAAAAGAAGAGCAAAAAGAAGACATGGAAGAAAAAGAAGAAAAAAGTATTCTGAAAATAGTCAGGAGACCTAGATGAGACAAAACACCTGGTGCTTAAGTCCCCAGAAAATGAGAGTAGATTTCCCTAAAATGGACTTCAGCTTGGAGCTTCTCAGACCCCTTTATTTAATACCAATGGCTAACTAGTCTGGAACTATACTAAAGAAAATAAAGGAACTGATTTTTAGTCTTTCCAAAACCACGTTAACCTTCCCAAATTAATAAGCATGTGTTCTCTTTTGAAAGCTTTCTAAATAGTTCTCTGGCTAGGATGACTTAAACTACAGCACTATAAAATGGGATTTGCAAAGAGATCAGTGAATATAAATAAGAGTGGAAGGCAGTGCATATTGCATGGAGTGCTGCCATCTTTTGGTTATAATAAATTAGGATTATTTCAAGAGAGCCCTGAATATGTCTAAGAAAGATGAACACAGTCTGAAAGCATAATATGTAAACCAAGTATTATTAAATAAAATTACTATTGTTACTAAAAAGACTAAATTTTTTATTACAGACAGTCTGAAATGTGAGATTGCTGTTTAAAAATGTGTCCTTTCATTTAGACTACTGTTTTAACTTTTTGCTCTTTCAGAGATCTGGGTAAGCAGAATAATAAAATATTTCTTCTCTTGTTGTGGAAGTTGAGCATTTAAAGCATATAACACATAAAGAATATAAAAATTATTAATTAATTGAAAAACCCCATCTTTTTGTAGATTTCTATCGGTTTGGTTTTGCTTTTTTTCTTTCCACATAAGGATGATATTTTTTCTTTCTGTGTGTAATGAATTTGAGGTAATCATATGCTCAAATTCCACCTTCATCAGAAACATGTCTGCATAAGTGACTATTATATTGCTCTTTTTCTTTCATATCATCTTTATAGATTAAAAAACTGTATGCATAGAGCATTTATTTAGCTTTAGCAGAGCCTAGAATTTGATGGGGGGCTGGGTATTTTTGTTTTGAAGGAAGAGAGTCATTGGCCCTTGACTATTCTAATTTTGAGTTTTCTTTAAATTTTTCAAATATTTCCTTACAGTCATGTTAAATTTCTGAATTCATGGCTAATAGTAAAAGTTTGAAAATGTGATTTGAAAGGCAGGAAAGCCAATAGCCAATATCAGAGTTAAATACAAATTATTTTCTCTGGAGCCTTTTGAATACTGAGATTTATAAATTTACGATTTTAATTCTCTGAAAATGTATGTACTTGCCCTCAGATTTATTTGCTTCCTCACAGCTACAATGGCAAAAGAAACAAAATTTTAAAAAATTTTAAAAACCGAAACCTATTACCTGCTGTAGTGGCTTTCTGTCATTTTCTGTGCAAAAAAGGTGTTTATGGTGCTAATAATGATATTCCTCACTTCTTCAAAGTGTTTTGTTTACCTGGTAAGAGAATCAGTGGAACATCTCGTCTAAGGCTGTTTCTTCCATTCCTTTTACAAGATTCCAGCTGATTTAGGTTTCCTTTTCTTACATGAGTGTGTTTGCTTGGTGCAAAGACATTGGCATTCACTATTCCACATTGTGTATGTTTTGTCCTTTTCTGGTTCTGCTGATGCAGTAATATGTTTTCTGTCAAAAGCGTTTTACAGGCACATTACCCTGCTTGACAGAAACAGCGAGCTACAAGGATTTCCTGAGGAGAAACTTCCAGATGCAGTGTGTGAGATTTCTCATCTCCCAACTACATTAATTACATTATCTCCCTGAAACAACATTCTAAATGAAATCATTCCCTGAAAGTCTTACACACAGTCCAGCTGTCTGGACTTCTCTGATGTTTCTGTCATCTATAAATAAATCACAGAAAGCCAACTGGGAGGCTGCATACTCATTTTCTGCTCTCTCAATATCTGCCAGTCATGGGTAAGGAAAGATTTTCAACCTGGAAGCTGTGGGGAGATAGAAGTTTACCAATTTCAAGTTTTCAAAAAATCTCAAGTGTGGTTTTAATAAGATATAAAATTGGCTTTAAAAAATGAAAGTATTTTAAAATAGATTTTTAAAATATTTTATCTCTTCTTATTTATTTTGAAGTTCACTGAGGTCCTATTTTCACACACTATTATAACCAAGAGGACAAGAATTTTAGTTTGAAAGCAAAAAAAAAAAAAAGTGATTTCTACATAGCCATTCATTTTTGGAAGCTGGAGCTTCCCAAAAAAAAAAAAAAGGTAAGGAAAACCATGAGAGCTGGAATAAAATCATAAGTATCAACAACACTACTACAGAAAAGTTCTTAACTTGTAAAGATGGTGCAGTCTATGAGAACAGAACAATACTATTGCTTCCATAGGCAAAAAGATCATATATACTGCTGTACTTAATAGTTAAATAACATGGATGATGTGTGATATGTACAAACCCTGAGACTATAGCTAAGAGGACAGGTTATTTTGTTTTATATCTGCTTTTTTTCACATTAATGGGGGGGGGGGGAAATAATTATGTCATCGCTAATAATTCCAGTCAAAAGATTAAGAGGCTAAACTCAGATATGGCATAATTGAATTTGTACTTACTTTCACCAGTTACAGATTTGGCTCATTATTTGTATTTTCACGTTGCTTCAAGCAGCAAAAATACTTTTTGACCTTGTGATCAAAGGGAAAAATGCTCACAATTTGCCTTTGAAAGACAAACGGGATATGCAGCTTTCTGAGTCATCTTTTTTATAGTTACATCCTACAAACTTTGATTATAATAATGGGAATTTTGCCTGATCATAGACCAATCATAGGCCTAATTTAGCTCAAATTCATACAACTCCAATGAAAACAATTGGTTGAATCTGTTTACACTCAAACTGATTTTGGATCAGTTCCTTTGAGAGACTGTATTTCCCTTCAGCTATTAGAAACTTGTCTCCCAAAGGTAGAAACATTATCATATCATTTGCACAAAGGAACAACATCAAATGCTGCATACATAAGAACAGAAAATTAAGTTTTAAAAGAGCTGTGTGCCTCTTTCTTTAAGGACTTTGAGGAAGAAAGTATACAAGTGTGACCTTATACTCCAGTACCTATGGGATGCTTCATGGAATGAGTAGATTCCAGTTTTTCACATTTTTGTTCTCCTTACTGCAGTCAGCTAACATCATTCCACACATTCTCACTTAAAACAGATCAAAAGTTGGGAGCACCTGCAATGATAGTAGTACTTCAACATGTTCTTAAAATTGCTGCAGAAAAAAACGATCTTTTTGTAAAAAACGCAATATTTGCTCTAACTGTCATGTCATGGTAGACATTTTTCTACATCCTGAAATTGTGTTGGGATTTTTTTCTCTCTTCTTCATTGTCTTGTTGCAGGTATTGTTTTCCTGTTTCCTGTAGAGCTGAAATGAGTAGAATGTACCAAAGAGTTGGTCGATGAGAGTGAGAGTGAGAATACAGCAATAATAGCAATAATAAAAGCTGAATGCCAGTTCAGAGTAAACAGAAGTATCTCATAGTATTCTTGAGAATAGAATTGAAGAAACAAGATTCATTTAGAGTCTTGACAGGATTAATTCGCTAACAAATATCACCTTTATCATCTCAATGCTCTTATGAGATAGTCTGAGAACCAGCCATTTCGTGCTTGAATCAGTGATCAGTTTCTGCATATACAGCAGTATTATTATTACTTTTTACTCTCACATGGTAAAGTCTCACAATCCATTCAAAGCTAAGATTTTAATTTTTTTAAATTATGATGAGACTTTCAATTAGACACAATATGTCATGAATATGCCCCCAAATATGCCTTGATGGAACATGATACTTTGTGGTGCACCCCTTTTAGAATATGAGGTCAGATTTGCATGTTTTATCTCTCCTGAAAGCATGAGTTACTCTTTAGAAGTAATATGTGTGGTCAGTCATGATCATCTGTCCATAATTAAGTCTGAAGTTTGAAGAGTTGGATTAAAGGGATAACAATGGTCCCAGAAAATTCTTATCTGCATAGGTGCCATAGATATGCTTCCGTCATTTTGATTTAAAGCAGTTACAAAGATTTTGATGAGTGTCCAGTATTGGGACTGGCACATTTTAACATTTTTGTTGGTGATATGGACAGTGGGACTGACAATATGAAGCTGTGCAGTGCTGACAACACATTGAAGGGAAGGGATGCCATCCAAGCAGACCTTGACAGGCTTGAGTGGTGAGCCTGTGGGAACGTCAAAAAGTTCAACAAGGCCAAGTGCAAGGTCCTGCACCTGACTTGGCACAAGTACAGGCTGTGCAGAGAATAGATTGAGACTATCCCTGGGAAAAAGAACTTGTGGGTTTTCATGGACTCAATATGACTCATCAATGTGCTGTCACAGCCCAGAGAGCCAACTGCATCCTGGGCTGCACCAAAACCAGCAGGTCAGGGGAGGTGATTCTTCTCCCTCTACTCTGCTCTTGTGAGACTTCACCTGGAGTACTGCATCTAGCTCAGGGGCCCATAACACAGGAGGAACGTGGACCTCTTGGATCGAGTGCAGAGGAGGGTCACTAAATTGATCACAGGTCTGGACATTTGTCCTATAAGGAAAGGCTTAGCGTGTTAGGGCTGTTTTCATCCAGGAGTGGAGAAGGGTTTGGGGACACCTCAGAGCAGCCTTCCAGAACTTAAAGGGGACTTACAAGGAGGCTGGAGAGGGACTTTTCACAAGGGCATATAGTCACAGAACAAGGGGGGATTACTTCAAACTGAAAGAGAGTATATTTAGATTAGATACTAGGAAAAAAATTATTTACTGTGAGTGTGATGAGGCACCCAATCAAGTTGTCCAGAGAGTTAGTGGAGGCCCCACCCCCTGAAGTGCTCAAGACTAGGCTGGATGGAGCTCTGAGCAACCTGGTTGAATGAAAGGTTCCCTGCCTATGGCAAGGGGGTTGGAACAAGATGATCTTTAGGGTCCCTTCCAATTCAAACCATTTTATGATTCTTTCATTTTGGCTGGGAAATAAATTTTATTTCCTTCTATTACTCTCAATGGCTAAACAAAATATAGCTTCAGTCAAAAAACCCACAAAGTAATAACAATTAAAAATCACAAGATTATAAGCAGTATTATGACACTTGACAGAATTATTCTTAAAAATATAATTCTTATCATAAAATCTCTCAAACAACAAGTTTTTAGACTGTGCTGTTGAGCACTTGTCAAAATGGCATAGATCCTACATATAGTATTATCTTTAAACAATGTAAGTGTGGGGCTTCAGGAGGAAATAAAGATTTCTCTCCCAGTACTGGCAAGGTTAGCGTTTATGTCATATAAGATGAATTGTGGCATTCTTCCTTTCTCTGTCAGCGTTTATGGATCTCTTCTTTCTTCTTTCGTCTCTGTTTCAGTTAAAATTCTCAAAACCTATAATCACTTCCTGAAAGGAGCATTTTCCATTCTTTTTGATATGTGCTTTATATTTAGGTATTTAGGTCAACCAGAACACGATGCAGAGTGATCTCACATATGGAAAGATATAGCAATCTTAAAAATTTCCATAAAAATTATAACAAACAAGTCTAGTATAGATGTTGAATGTTGTGGTGAACCACAGCCAACACCAGGGTCAGCCAAATTAAGTGGACCAAAAGGTCCATTGGTTTGATGCCTCCACAGCCCAAAAGCCTTGCAGTCACAGGGAGCACCCGAAAGGCTGTGAAAAATATGTAGATCCGTGCCTTACCATTGGCTGCTGCCCTCCCCTCCCCTTATTTCTCATATTTGGTTGTCTTTGCAGAGAGTTCCATGTTCCTCGGTAGTTGATTGGCCCTTGCTACTCCTCCCCCCTCACCCCTTCTCCCATTTGCAACAATTCATTTTCCCTGCCTTTGTAGCACCCCCTAGCTGGTGTATTATTGGTTACCACATGTTTTCCAGGCCCACTCTGTAGGGGTATAAAACCCCATGTCAGTCCCATTTTCTCGGCTTCTCTGTGGTTTTCCTGTGTTCTTGAATAAACCCTCTCCCCCACGAAGAAGTTTCTCCACTTCTTTCCCGCCTCCTTCGCACACCTTGGCCATCGGTGGGCAAGGCGAACCCAACCAGGAGCTTTGCCTGCCCTCCTGTGCTGTGATCAGCCCCTGTCCTCCCCTTCGGAGCAGGCAGAAGATTGGCTGGTGCTCAGGGCAGTGTGCTAGCCGGCAACGGGCTCGTAGCAGTTCAACATAAAATGTCTTTCCTTTTGCTGTCTTATTCTTCATTTCCTTATCATTAAGAAAAATTTCTTCTAAGAAATGCTTGTTAGGCATTGCAACAGGATGCCCAGAGAAATGGTTGAGTCACTATCCCTCTAGGGTTTCTTTAAAAGTGTAGCTGTATCACTTAGAGACATGGTTTATCGGTGGATGTGTCAGTGCTCAGTAAATGATTAGCGATCTTTTCCAACTTAAATGATTCTATGATTCTATGATTCTGTTCTATCATGCTTAAATATCTAAAGCTGGACAATCAAGTCTATCAGATGCAATGTAACAAGGGACACCGGATGAATTTGTTTTTAACTTCTGAAGCAAGTGATCTAAAATGAAGACTTTGACACCGAAAATAGTCATTACATCCACTTCTTGCACCATGTGCCAAAAATATGTTTCTAAAACCTTTGTTTAATACCTTTCCATCTCAAATCATCCCCAAATCTCACTAAGCAAGTAGTTAGATTAAAAAGTTCTCTGGACAGCGGGATTCTGCTTTTGTACTTGCACTAAATTATTCTAGTAATATATAATCTAGACATCTAGATCCTTTCAAAAAGCCAAAGCTGGAAGCTTCTCAGAAGGGCAGCAAAGTACTTAGCAGTTTCAAGCCCATGGAAATATTCAATGGAAACATACCACATAATGAGTAAGACCTATGCCAAAATGTAATAGTAGTAAAGCATTTGGTTAAAATACTTCTTTAAAAAAGAGAGTAAGAATAAATTCATATTTTTTTATTAATAGACAAAGTTTATTAAAGTTTATTTCAAGTTAACCCTTATGAATTGCATCAGCCCTAAATCTTTCCATCAAGATTTTGAAGTCTTGATGAAGCTAAATACTATTGTCTCATCTATTGCAGTATTCAACTCTTTAATGAATATTATTTAAAAAATCAAACCTCAGACCAAGGACTAACTCTAGGACAACAGATACATTCTCATTTTGCTAAAAATGTTCATTGAGCCTTATTCTTCTTTCTTGTCTGCCAGAAAAATCAGAATAATTTCTCCTTTTATCTCACATCATCAAACACAATAAATGTCTATATGGGGTCTCTTCAGTTCTATTTTCTCTCTTTTCTCTCCAATTTGTAAATTAACCTGAATAATTTAATTTACCTCACTCACTCATTTTCTTTGTACCTTTTGCTACTGATAATTCCTCCTCTTTACAAGAGATTAATATCTCCCATTTTGAAAGCATCAGCCAATGTCTCTATATAAGATTAGCAGCAACAGGCTATATAGCTCATATGTAGATGAAATAATATGGTGCCCTAACTACATCCAAAAGTGAAAATTCATCTCCTCTGCATCAAATATATTTTTCTGAGTTCTTAATGCATCAGGATGTATCATAATGGTACTAGTTCTGTACCTGGACTGCTGCATTAAGTGTTCAGGCACAATATAGCGCCAACAGGGACACCTGTTTATGGCTCCAATCAAGGGCTTCGTGTCTGCCCATCCTGTATGTCAAACACCCACAGCTGTGGGTCTAGCCAGATTTTGCTTCAAAGCTACTCCAAAGTAGAGTCTATTCTGTTCATCCTTTGTGATGCATCATTTAAAGCCAAATATGACCCATGGATTATCTGGAAATGATCTAATGCTAAACTTTCTGTTGCCACATTAATATTCCAACTTGAAATACCAGGATCTGCTACATATGTCAATATGCTGATATATTAATTTATATTAAACTAAATTATATTATGTGAAGTAAAAGCCTTACTATGCTGTATTTCTCTCTTTCGAAAGACAAAATTAATAAAATCAACTTATATAGAGTCTTAACTAAATGGAGGTTAACAAATTTCAGAGATCTGAGAGGTAGTCTTAGAAATAGTTTCATTTCTTTTTCTCTTTAGAATCTGAAATTATGTTTCATATCTTCTGAATCTTTTTTCTTCCTTTATGTGTCTGTTCATAATTTAGATGAAGTGAAATGCAGATCCAGAAAATATATACATATGTAATCTATGTCTTTCTCCTTTACTTCATCATCACTGACCTATTATATAGATCCTTTCCTTTTCTTCTTTTCCTTTGTTTCTGGCATTGGATCTTGTGAATGGCTGTGCAATTTCCTTTGCTATATTAAAACTTGCCTTTTCTTTTCCCCCTTAGTGCAGCACAACCAAACAAAGGACAGAACAAGGACACAGAAACCATCATGAAATGCCTTTTATTTCATAGCTCTTTTCATCTGCTTAACAAATAACAGAAACCACGGTTAATCGTTGCACACTTCTGGTTCCCTGGGCACTCATGGAGCTCTCCATATGGTCTGTTCAAAATGGAGGCACTTGCATATATCAGATCTAAATTATGCAAAAAAATATGATCATACAGTGGAACAGAGTAATAATAGAAAAGATATCTACTCAAGAAAAACAGAAACCTAGCTAATAATCACTCTACATTTCCAACTCCCAGGGTAGGAGAACATTGTACTAAATACATAAATCTACATTCTGACATTAATTTCATAATATTTAAAACATATTCACTCTTTGTTTCTTCATGCAAGAAACCCAATAGCACAATGAATTATTTTGTTTTCTTCATTCCTCTCCTCTTTCTGCCTTTTTATTTTCACCTTGCTCTTGATACGGCCAAGTTCTTTTAGGTCCTCTTCTTTTTATTTACCATTTATTTTGCTTTCCATTCTTATTATTGTCTTCATCCTTTACTATTTTACCACTTTTTTTTTTTTTTTTTTTTTTTTTTAAATGAGCATGCCCTAGGATAAGCAGGGAGTCTAAGCAAAGAGAATAGTGATTGCTGTCTACAGAGAAAAGTTGAAAAAATTTTACTCACGTGCTGTAGGCCTTGCATTGAGCAACCTCTGGGGAAGGTTACAGATGCACATTACTGATGAGCAAAAGTGGTTACAATTAAAATTTTTTGATTCAACTTTGCTTTGCTTCAGGTTCTGAGATGGTACATTGGTATTTTGAACCAGGGGTACTATTAAGCAAAGAGGGCAGGACAGAACAAATACAGGAGTCCATTCCTAGCTGGCAGAAGGAGACCAGACTCTTAGCTGGCAGAAAGAAGCATCCAGTCACTCTGAATGCAACTGCACAGTTGGATACCAGGCATTGTTAACATGGGCAACTGACAGATGCAATCACTGCAATAGATTTGCCTGTTCAGGTGAAAGGAAAGTACTACGAAGAAAAGGAACATGGAAGAATATTCTGACTGAAGATTCAGAAATCAAGAAATGGAAAACTAAGTTTTCCTTAGTTTTCTTAATTTAGCCTGCATGTGCTGTAGACTTAACGCTTAGCCTGGTAAGTGTCAGTGCCTACCTCAGCTGCAGGACACTTTGTCAGCTGAAAAGGTGTGTAGAAATATTTTATGTACCTTAATCTGGAAAGTAGCATAGACTAAATTTTCCTATAGAGATGACAGAGAACATGTGATATTACACAGTCTTAAATTGGGTAACCACATTCAATTTTCCCACGGGAACTAAGCCTTATTCAAAATATGAGATGGACAGTTGCCTGCACATGAACCAGCGCTGCGCAGTAGGAAGAAGAAAAAATAAGTGAATATGGCTAAACCTTGTGCCAAATCCAGCAGATGAGCTGGTGCTTTCAGATTTAAAGGTCTAGAAAAAGCAAGAATAAAAACAGCAGTGGTTCAGCTACAGACTTACCATTGAATACCTACTCTACACTGACAAAGTGAATGTCAGAGCTGGCTGCTGACAAGATTCATTCTGATACATTTTGAAGATGTTATATATGTGTTTCAACAGGGTAGAATCTCCTATTGTATTAGAACCAGCAAGGTTAGCTTGTCACTTTTGCCAGTGGGTTAGACCCACTTTGTACTCTATGAGACAAGGCAAATTCCCTGTTTTTAATTCCTGTGGCCGTGTAGGGAGATGCCAATCACCTGATGAGTGGTAATAGTTTATGCTGCTCTACCCACTTGCAAGAACTGGGAATGAAGTTTCTGAAACATCTCTCAAATTGGTTTTAATATTGCTTTAATAGAAAAGATATTAAATTGTGCATTCTTGTTTTGCAATATTCATAGATTTCCTTTTGTTTTAAAACTCCATGTTAGAAAGATAGACTTTATTTTAAATAAGTTGATTTTGGACTCAAAGCTCTAAATCATAGTGTAATTTTTTTCATCACCCAAGTTTCTTGATAATGGAAGATATGAACTTAGGGTTATGTATTATTAAATAGTAGATTCATTTAGAAGACTTATATAGTAGATCTGAGCCCTTATATAGGCTAGCACCTGTATTCAGGAAATACCCAGGTAATTTTCTTTCCCTTAGACAGCTTTTAATGTGAAACTTTTCTCGGTATTTCCAGATAAAAAATTACCTAATTGTATGCATGCATGCATTGGTCTGTGTTCTGATGGGAACTTATGATTTCAGGAACCTAGAATCAGTTTTGAGACTTATCTGTCACAGTATCCCCTCTTCCAATAGAGAATGGAAGAAAGACCTGTCCTGCTTCTATATTGGATGCATTCTGCAGTTCAGACTCTTACTAGAAAACTCTATAGCCTTGCAATGCAGATTCACTGCAGTGGAATATACTATCATCAGCTGCACCTGTATGATGTGTTCTGTGTTTAACATGTCCAAATAATTTAGTACGTTTAATTTTAAGCTTAATTATTATTGGCACTAAGCACAGATAAGACAATTCAGTTGACTTTAACAAAGTAGGTCTAAATATGCAAGGGACTTAGTCTTTTTTTTTTTTTTTTTTTTTTCATTTGGATTTGGTTCTTCAGCATTCAAATGAAGATTTGAATTTTATATCCTCTGCTTGGTACAATGCATCTTTTCCTCTCAGGGAAGTTTATATTAACTTAATTAGACAAAAAACTGTATTCTCATAAACATTAATGTTGTCACATTTTTCCAGTCCAAGAGTAACATATAAAGAACAAGCCCACCTACTAGTATTGCTGGTTCTACCAAGTGTACTATTAGTACAGTCTGCTAAATACAATTATGTCTCTAGGACAAGGGATTGTCATATAGCTTAACCAGAAACTAGCCCTTTTGCCCTAAAATATGACTAAATGAACTGTATCCAGTCCTTTGTAAATTGTTTTCACTTCAATTTTCCCTATGTACAGCTACTGTCCTTTGTGTGTGAGCAGAGGAACAGAGGAACCGTGTTCCCATGAGTGACTGCACACACAGACACACAGACACAAGCACATACATGCACACACCCTTCATAACACCTACAAGAATGTGGAGAGACATCATGGGACTCCACAGTCATTTCTCACCTCCTCTCACTGGCTGGAGCTGAAGCCCTCTTACAACACTATCTTTCCTCTCATCTTCCTTCTTTCTCACTTACAAGTCTCTGTTTATCTATTTGAGGTTGATTGCTTCTAAGCCATTTTAGGAAATTACTTTTTTTTCTTTTTCGAAAACTTCCTATGGGGATGTTCCTCTGACCCAACATGGTTAAAAAGTGGATATTGTTTCCCACCTGTTTTTAACCCTATGACTCTATTTTAGGGGTCCAGATGTTTCTCTGCATGAAAATAGTCTTGGAAAGACATTGATTTCCTAAATGCTCTGTGCATTTTGTTTCAAACTTCTGAACTGGACATGGCAATCCTAAAGAATCAGCATGGAGCTGAATTCATGAGAGATATGCTGATATATACTGTCAAGGACTGCAAATTGCTGCACTACAACTGAGCAGGCATTTTACCCAAAAATTTATTTGGAAGGTGTTTTAAAGATCCTTTTTGTAATATTTTCTTTATTAACAGAAGGAAGTGTGCTTTATTAGCAAAAGAAATATAAGTCTAAGGTTCTCAGATACGAATTTTAAGAAAGGCTATGGCTAGGAGGGGAGAAAACACAAATAACTAATTCAAGGTGAAAAAACCCAGGCATACGGAGCCATATGGAGGATGGCCTAGATAAGAACAAGAGAAAAATTCAAAGCAATTAGTTGTGAAGCTCTGGGAGAACAGCATGGATATGAATTTATGAATGTTGCTTGTCTCAATCTCAATTTGAATTCAATTTATCCGTTATCCCCTTCCCTTCCTACTTGCTTTAGTAGTGCAGAATAATAAAAAGAAATAAATCTTCCCACTCTTTTTCTATTTTGAATAGGAATTAATCAAATCGACTGGTTTTTCTGCATAATACATTTTGTTGTGACTATTTTCGCCAACACATGCAGATTTGATGCATTGTGTGATTACTGTTTCTGCAAATCTCAGACACCTAATCATTTCTTTCCTTACATACAGTGAGAAGAGATAAGATTCAACTGGAGTCCTAAGAAAAGTATGTGAACTTGAGCATATTTGGTGCAATGCTTCAAAAATATACATACACATCCTATACATATGTGAGATGCTTCACTGGAAAAGGGGCCTGAAACTTCTTGTACTGTTAAATTGGTGTCAGGGAAAGCTTTTGTTGAGCTGAATTTGAGAGAAGTGCCAAAACTTGCCTATAGGTTATCAAAATATTGTAGTGAAATGATACATATCCTAAGATAGAAATTTTTCATATTGGCTTAAAAAAACTAATTTTGATTAAAAAAACCCCAAGACAGTGTATACAGATTTGCATTGAAACAATTAAATCAGTTTAAATTCACAACCTTTGCAATTTCCATCATGAGTTTGACAAGCTCTAAATCTAAACACAACAAAAGCCAGGCTAAAGGAAGTGGAATACTACCAGGAAGGGTACAAGTTCAGTTTCCAGGTATCTTAAAAACTAACTGTGTGGTCTCAAAAATATGCATAACTATATGGTGCTTTCTCAGTCAGTCCCCTGTTACCCCAAGCAATTGTGTCATTTGATGCCTATGACACACTAGGTGATGATTTTTGCCTCTCATTTTGTCTACAAATAAACCTAAATAACTATGTCTACAAACATGTCAAAAGGTTTAAATAAAATCTGAAAATGTTTTGAGGTCCAAGATTACAGATACTAAGGAAGTCCAGAACATTTAGGAGTTGTAATAATGTTGTATTTATCAGTGTTTTTCTCTTGTACTTTGATCTTCACAGTCACTTTCCATTTCAAAGCAATAAAATATTGAACAATTCCCTCAGATGGTGGTTTCTGCATAAGAATTCTCAGTTCTTTCTGAGACACCCTGCATGACAGCCAGCACTGGGATAAGAAATGGCAGATGGCTGAATTGTGAAGAATCAGAATTGTATAAATGAAATTAAAAATATGACAACTGAGTTCCTTATGTGCTCTGTATAAAGTCACAGTTAAGCAAATAGCTTGCATTTCTTCTTACCCAAAATGGGATTTGACCAGGGGTATAAAGCTAAATATCTGTTAATTGCTTGGCTAAGCAAGACATTAGGTATATAGCACAATAAAAAACAATAAAGCTGTACAACAACATGCCTACATTTCCCTTTGTATTTATTAGCCTCCATATAAACTTACAGTTTACCAAAGACCTGTTGTTTTTGATTCCCAGACAATGGTTGTGAGGAATTCACTAAAAGACCAAATGTGACTCATTGTTATTACCTGTGTGGCTCCATTAATTTAAGTGGACCCACTTACATATGTAAGGTAAGAAGCATTTGGCCCATAAACTGCTTACGTTCAGTACAATAAATCCTTAATTTTCCAGGAGTAGCTCTGCTAACACACAGAAAAGAGAGAGTTGTATTCAGATATAATATTTGCATACTATGTAATATATTTGTATATGTTCATTTTTAGCTGCATAGATAGCAAAAATAAAGATGCATGTTGCCATAACAGTGGCAGTATTGGAATATTTCTCCAGGCTGCTACAATGTCTATATTAAAATGCAGAGGAGAAATGTCATAAGTACACTTCTTGAAATAGAATGGCACATCAGTAACAGTGTTTAAAGAGCCTCTGTTCCAAAAATGAAATGTTCATTTCATTTACACTAAACCTGAGGTAGGTTTTTTTTTTTGTTAGGAGGGAGGGGGGAGAAGAGGGAATGTTGCCAAGTGAGAGAAGATGGGGATGGTTGCAAAGAAACATTTAGTCAGTAAAACACCATGCTTTCTCATAATGTCATGCATCTCACTCACAATAATTCTTTCTTATTAACTGCTTGGGAACAATTTATTTTCCTCTCAGGCTATGAAGGCAAGTGCAAGTGTAGCAGACTCTGGTTGGAGCTGATAAGCCATCCTATAGAAGGAACACTGCTGGCATGATGAGATTTGTTAAAAGGACAATATCCCATTGGCTCAGACAAACCATGCTGTATATCAAACCTATCAACAGTAATATCTGCAAAATAATGCCTTTATGTATCTGCCAACTGCCACAGAAGGCTCTCCGGCATTCCTTTGGAAATGTGGTTTGATTTTTTAATTTTTGTTTTGTTTGGGCCATTGACGTATATAACAGCTGAAGGCTCACCTACTTTCACTTAAATTTTACATTATTTTAAAACCCATCCTCTAAACACACTAAGCAGAAAACTGCACTAAACAAACCAGAAAATGATCTGTCACTGATATAAAAAAAAATCAGTCTTTATGATAAAAACATAAGCAAAATAAACCAAACATCTTTGCATTGTTAAATTATTGCTGTATCACTGTTTACAATGTTTTTACTGAACTGCATGATCTTAAAAGAGCATAAATAAAACAAATAACTTTTAACCTCATGATTAACACTCTATCTCCTTTTTCATCATCATTGGTTTTAAAATATTATTTTTTTCTTTTCAAGTGATTCTGTTTGCTATTTATAAAACTGTTTCAGATGTCAAATGTTCAAACACTGTCCTGCTTAGATTTTTTTATATTAAAAGAACATCCTCAAACTGTTTTTAATGAAAATTTGTGTTGGTCAAGGTCAGTGGGGAAATATAGTTTTATTTTGGGAAAACTACTATCAAAGACAGTAGAAGCTTGATGATAGGAAATAAATTTGCATCTCAAAGAGTTCTAAAAGACGGAAAATAAAACTTAAAGTTATCTAAAACTACAGGCAGAAGATTACTTTTATGTCCTCAATATTCACATTCTGGCAGGAAGAATAAAGATCTCATAAAACTTCCAAGAGAATTTTTCCAGTTAAATCTGTTGGTAAGTCTCAAGTTGAACAGTTCAATAATTGTTTGAGTGGCAATGTCATGAACAATGCAGACGGAAATTCTATTTCTCCTCCACTCATTTCATTACAAATATTTCTAGGAGATCAGTACTTATCTGAGTGGACTGCTCAGCTTAGATCATAAATGCTGGACTCCCTGAAGAGATTAAATTGTGCAAAAATAAATTCCTTACTGCAAATTTTGCTTTCCAGTGTGAAGGGCAGCTTTCATATCTGTAAAAGGGCAACATGAGTATTTTTGCACTGGAGGATAGAGAGGGTGGATGTGAGAATTCAAGTATTGGATACAGGAAGAGTTTGTCTCATAAGAGCAATGTGCAGGCAGATGGACAAGCAGGGAGGTACCTCCTGTTGCAATGAAAATTAAATAATATTTCATTCTTCTTCAGACACAGTTTTCCTGGGGTGAGCTGAAGGTGTCTGTCATGACAATACCTAAATCCTTATTACACTACTGTAGCCTCTCTCCATTTCCCAGATGTCCCCTGACAAAACTCATCAATCAGAGTGAATCTGCAACTACTTGGATTTATGTAAACAGGGCATGAGAAGGCTGAGATTACTGATGAAGCAGGACTAAACCCACTCCTCAGCTGAAATCCCATGTTGCTTGAACAACTATTATCATGTCACCATTCACACATGGAACTATCTGTGCTCCTGTACTTCACCAGTCATCACTGTGGAAGTCAGCCACACGGACAAGGGCTCAACTAAACAAGGGCTCAGAGACTGTGTATGCAAGTTGCTCTTGCACCATGTATGGAGAATATCCAAATACACACATGCACAGGAGTGGAAGATGGATTAGTTCCAGCAGACAGTCACTGCAACAATTTTCCTAGAAGATAAATACTTCCTTTTTTTCTTTTTTTTTTTTTTAATTTAAAAACTGGTAGACATCTCCATGGTTACAGTTCACTGTCAGTCATCTGCCTTTAGCCTTTTGATGCAAATCCTTTCAAACATTGGAAGCACGTCTAGCGCTTTCTTATTTTTACTCCAGCTCCACGTATTCAGGGCTGTTTTATGCATGGAAGAGCAGCAGACATGTATACCATTGTCTCAGCCTTGCAGAACATGATGATAGCTGCTTGCATGGAGCCTGCATGCCCGCAGACTCAAGCAAAATAAAATCTGTTCTTTCCAGTTGTCACAGACAACAGGTTTTGACCACTGGTTCAAATGGATATGATCCATTTAATCATGATGCATAAGGCCTGAGGCACTCAGCTACACCCCCGAAGTGTGAAAAAGGAAAAAAGAAGAAACAATGCTCCATGAAGTTCAACAGTTATGCTGGTTCAAAAGCTGTTTGTTCTGCTTCTCCACAGATATCCAACACTCAGCACATAATGGAGCATTAGGTGGCTCCAGCTCCTCCTAGTGAGATCTACTTGTTAGAAGCAGTTAAGAAGCTTTTAGCTCCCCTCTGTATTTGGGCTGTGATCTGCCATCCCCTTTACATGGGCCACTCAGAGGGAATAGGTTTTTTTATTTAACTTAATAAATAAATACAGTCTTTTCCAAAAATGAAGCTTAGCTACTAATTAACACTTTTTGATTAATGTAAGCAATTTATGAAGATTATACTCACAGTGTTCAGTTCAACAAAACACTTAAACTCATGCCAAACTTCAAATTCATCTCTAGTAAAACATCTTAAGAACATAATTTCCTTCCTGTAGCAGAGCTGATACCAAGAAGGGAAAGCAAAACTCCCTCTTTTAAAGGACACTCCACACTACAGGAATATTATTGATAGCAAGAAAACAGTTTGTGAGCAGATTGAAATTTATATGTATAAAGAGATAACAAAAATGTTAACTAGCAAAATATTTTTTTAACAATCACAGCTTTATGTCACTCATTGCACTGCAGCCTAAGTTCTCAGCTGGACAAAATGGCATTGGGAGCAGGTCTGGAATACTTGTAGCCGAAATCATGTACTGAATTCCTTTCATAAAAGTATAGCTCATGCATTTAGCTTCTGAAGAAAATATTATGAATATTCCTGGACCCCGAACTTGTGTTTTGAGTTGCTTGCACTCTCATAGAATATTTCACACTGTCCACAAAATGCAAACTATCCTTCTGGCAACTACTGCTCCTAAAATCTTTCTTAGTTTTCACTACTTGTCTATAACCTCTTTGGCATTTATGTCAGTAAGTAAAAATCCCAATAAGAGGCAAGCATTGACATCTTCATAACATCCAAGCAATGACTCCTGCAGAAGAAATTATATTTTAGTGTCATGCTCAAGCTGCCCACCTAATTGTATCTCCAGTTTATCCCAAGACCCGAAAAATTGGCATACAGCACTGCTAACAGGCATACTGCCATACTGACAGATGAGTTAAAGCAGCCAAAAGATGGGATATGATCTCCAATGTTCATTTCAAGTGTTGCTTTCCCAGCCAGGAATATCATATCTGCAGCTTGTTCACAGGGTTTGCGCCTATGGCTGAGGGCATAAACCAGCACTAGGTCAGCTCTGAGGTATATTCATTCAGAAAATTAATGTCTGTTGTCCCTGGCATGAGACATGGTTTCAGAAATCTACTGTTGGCTTTGTTGTTAAGTCTCTATCAGTGGGTTCCATTGATTTGTCTGGTAGAACCTACAGTACATTGACCAAGAGTGTGAGAAAGGTGTCCAGAAGTATTAACAACATAAAATTGAGTTTTGAAGCAAATGTTGTTATTGAGCCAAAGCTCTGAATGAATGGTGCCATCCAAAATCCTTAATATGCCACCAAATCACCAGGAATCACACAGAACCCTTTAGGATTGAACAGATATCTTGAGACCACCTAGTTCAACCCCCCTGCTTAAACAGAATTAAGTAGAGAAGGTAGCCCAGTACTATGTCCAGACAGCTTGACTGTTTCCACATTGTGTCTGGGCAAACTGTTCCAGTGTTTGACCAGACTCACAAAAAAACCTTTTTCTTGTGTTCACATGTAATTTCATGTTTCTTAATTTTGTCCATTGCTTCTTGTCCTCTTGCTGAGTGCTTCTGAGCAGAGTTTGGCTTCCTCTTCTACTTTGTCTTATATCAGTTATTTTGCACATTGACAATATCCTTGAACCTTCCCTTCTCTAGGCTAAACAGTTCCAGCTCCCTCAGCCTTTCCTCACAGCAGAGATGCTGCAGTCCTGTCATCATCTTTGTGGCATTTCACTGGATTCTCTCCAGCATATCCATGTCTCTCTTGTACTAAGGAGAGCAGAACAGGAACCAGAGCTTGGTGTGTTTCTTCACCAGTGCTGACTAGAGGGAAAGGATCAACTCCATTGACCAGCTGGCAACACTCCTACTAATGCAGCCCAGGACTCTGTTGGTTTTCTTTGCCACGAGTATGCAGTGCTGGCTCACAGACAGATTGTTTTCCACCATGATCCCAAGTTCCTTCTCTGCAGAGCTGCTTGCAAGCTGGTGGCCCCAGCACATAATGGTACACATTCTACCACAGAATCAGAAATTGGCATTTCTCTCTGTTGAACTTCAAAAGGTTCCTGTCAGCCCAGTTCACCAGCCTGTTGAGGTCCCTCCAGATCACAGCACAACTTTCTGCTGTATCATCCACTCATCCCAGATTTGTTTTATATACTAGCTTGCTGAGGGTTCACGCTGTCCCATTCTCCACATTGCTGATGAAGACGTCCCACAGCACTGGTCCCAGTACCAATCCCTGGGATACACCACTAGTGCCTGGCCTCCCCTGGCCTGACTGTTCAACCAGGTTTTATATCTAATGCCTGCATATTTCCAGTGAAGGTTTTTAGAAGCATGTTCCTACACTCTACATAGAAATTTATTTAGTTGTGGGTTTTTATGGCTGCAGTGTATGCATCATCAGAATTCAAGCTTTACTACTGAGTCCAAGCAATGCATAATAACATGATTGTGCCAAGATGTATCTTTATAGAAATAATTAATTTAATTCCTAGTTTGTAGTTATGCTAATTCTGGTCTTTCTTTTCACATACAATTGTGCCAAAGTAGGTGGTAACTGGGTGTGATTTAACTTTTCATCCACACATGAGAGTAAACCAGAGCAACCAGTTTCATCCCAGAGAATTTGGATTCAGCTGCCAAACACAAGTGGAAAATTGTGAAATGTGATTTACTAAAACAATTTCAGTAGAAAAAGATTAATTACATGCAAAATGAAATGTCTGATGGCTCCCACTTATTAAGTCTCAACCAAAGTGTTATTGTAGCTCCCATTAACTTGTCATCTTTCTCTTTCAAATTTAAACTGAAGTATATAATTTAGGTGAATTTTAAGAAAATAAGATTTTTTTCACCAGGCAAATCACAGTTTAATTAGAAGGATAATATGTACTCAGCAATGCTGCCATACATATCACTAATTTTTAAGTGACCCATCAAAATGTAAAATTTAATACTGCTACCTTATGCTTTGGCCACGAGTTGGTTTCTTGGGTACTTTTTTCCTGAAGCTGAATTCATGAATGCTCTCTGAAACAGCACTGTTTGTTTTCCACTCTCTGCATCTCTGGATCACTAGTTTAATACTCTGCACTGCTTTAATAGGAATCCACATCAAAGTGGTAAGCTTCCTTCTGCTGCACCGCACAATAGAGTTGCTAAACGTTAACAATGCCCCCTGGGAAGGAAGGGAAAACACATTCCTAAACCCTTGTAAGTCAGAGCAAAATTGTAACATTCTCTGTATTTGAAGGCAGAATAACATCAAGAAAAACTGTTGGAAAGGGACTTGTCGGATACGAAACACAAAATTCAAGTTATCAGGATAAGAAAAAGTTTTATTTCTATTTGTTACAATTTCAAAGTAAATAGCTCCACAGGGTTAAGAAAAGCAGCAACTTTTAAGTGGGAGAAGAAGACCCTGTATCTGGCAAGTGAGGGTAATTCTTTTTTCACATTATACTCTGTAACCCATTTGTATAAACAGTGTTGTAAACACATAGATTTGTCAAATTGTAGATATCAAAGCAGTCAAAATAGTCCTCCATATAGGTTTATAAAATGATAGCACATTGTAGAGTTATAGTATTTCTAAAATATAGCAAAAGACACTTTTCAGTATTTTTTTCTGCTATACATTTTACTGAATGAACAGCTCTTAATATTGGACGAAAGCCTTACAAAAGACAAAGCTGCAAGAGAAGCTATAGGTTCCCATAACCCTTTGTCCATCTTTTAAGCTTTCAACTTTCTATTTCTTTTTTTTTTTTCTCAGATGAAATGAAATGTATCAAACCCAGTTCAGTTTCTGCCTTTTAAAATACCGAAGGTGAAAAACAGGGAAGATGTGGGTAATGTGGTAAGCAAAAAAAAAGCTCTGTGAGAAGGCAATCTTTGTTCTGTATCAGCCATTGCCAGAATAGAGAAGCAGATGTTCAAAAAGAGAAATGAGAGACTACATTTTCCTTTTTAATATAAGGGACAATAAAGTCTAGAAACGTATATGTGTGATATGCAGATCTGCAGTGAAAAAAGTCTTATAACAGAGGCAGGGAATAGAGGTGACAGTGGTTATGGTGATAGAACAAAGGCAGAATATTGCTCAAGGATACACACATCAGTGTCAGTTGATTGGACAGTACCAAAAAATTCCTTAGAAATGACATCCGAGGATGAAATATCATGGATATTTTGCTAAGCACCTAGCAGTATTTGAGTCACTGGCTAGATTTTTGCTAAGATCAGCTCTTCTGTGTTTGGCCGCTACCCTCACATTCATTTCCTCTCTCCAGGAAGCTCCCTTGCTAGAGAAGACTCCCCATGTGAATCTGGGCATTTGCTGCAGCCCCCTCCCTCATCAGCCTGACCTTTCTTACTGTTGGTCATTCACATTCACTGCTTTTAGATATTGTCCTGTTCTCCAGCCTACTCTTCAATGAACAACAGGTTCCATTACCATCATAAGACCCTATCTAAAGGCCCTTATCTAAACTCTCTTCAATATTCCAGCTAGGTTGGGTTCTGCTTTTTTGGCTTTGTGTGGATTTGCATCGATTTCCTATCACTTCATATTAGAACTTTGTCTCCCCATATTGACTTAGCAGATGAAAAAATCAAGTCCCTTTTTATGTACTTGCCTGTATTGTTTTTTCTTAGCAAAATGACCAAGTCCTGTTCATATGAAGTACTTGGCTGGGCACAATTGAAATAGTGCCTTTCTTAGTATTTAAATAGAGCTATAATTCTCCACAGGCAGAGAATGAGAATTCTAGGTCTTTATCCATGCTTAAGCTTTCTTCCTCACCAATTTTTATAAGTAATTAATAGTAATTAATAAAAAACTATCTCAGTATTGAAAATGGTGGGCATGATCATACATTTAGGCTTGTCCATAATTTGACAACCAGCCATAAAACAGAAAGGTTTTTCTTTGTTTTTGCAGCCTTTTTTTGAGCCAAAAATGCACAACTGTCTCAATTTAATCGCTTTATTACATGCTTCTAAATTATTTTTTTGTATGCCACAAGTCACTGCATGGAACCTTACCACCTGTTTCTGAAAATGTGTAATAATATGTGCACATTCTGGTTATACTCACTGTTCTCAAGTAGTTACTGAGTTTGATCATCTTCTGCTGGAATTCAGATTAAATTTACAGTGTTATGACATGTTGCCTTTCTAGGATGAACTACTCAATGTAAAAGGACCTCAGAGAATGGCTGTTATTGAGCATAAGCAGGAATTGAATACCTTCCCACTTCTTCCCTTTTATCTTCTCTTTTTCAAAACTGAGTGTATAGCCACTTCTTTTTGAAAAGTCCTCTGGTTTATTCTCAAACCTCCAAAAGGCATAAAATCAATGTGTAGAGAGTTTGTTTGACTTCTCCCTTTGTGTGTTTAATAGTTTTGTGGCATTCAGTGGATTGATACCAGAAGCTTTGTTGTTTGAACATCCCTGATGCCTCTTGGAATTTGTCAAAATTCGGTTCCTCAACACAGAGCTCAACAAATGGTTGTTCACCCTTACTGAGCTCTTCATTACAGCACTCGTTAAAATACTGCACCATCTATCTATCTAACAGCATTCTGTGTAAATGTGTATTCTATTCATGTGATAATTCTATTTTTGTCCTTTTTCAAGCTTTGTTATTTTTAATAGTCTTGCCTCCATACGGTGACATCCTCATAGAATGACCTTACCTTATTAGTGTTTCTGCTCCATCTGCTTTACCAAGCTAGGCAAGTGTTGTCGTTTGCATTGTTCTATCAGTCTCTTGGCATTTGTTTTATCTTGATCATATTCCTCAGCAGGAATCTGACTCCCATCCTGAACACATGCTGTTCTTACACTGTTGGCAGACAGTGTACATAATTAACCTTTTTGCCATTCAGTTTTGCCCACGAAAACGGCTTCAGAAGGCATTTACTCTGCTTTATTTTACACTTGCTCGGAGCACAGAAGTCACAGACTGGATCTCTCTGTTGACCTTCTCACAAGGAGGTGCCAGTCACACTGGAATAAACCAAAGTTTCATCCATCAGCCTGATCACAGAGCAAAGGTTTGATGGGCTTCATGAGGGACCCAGAATCCAGGCAATGCTTAGTGTGAGTTTTATCCCTCCTTCTATTTTCAAATCTTAAGCAGAGAAGCAGCTGAGTAATTTTTGACCAACTGTACCTTCCACAGGTATCTGTTTAACTACAGTGCAGTTTAAAGTAGACAATAAACCCTTCATCGGCTCATACATAGACCTATTAAGTACCACAATTTTCTGCTCTTCCACAGTATTTCCATGTACTTAATATTCTGGAACTGAGGATGGCTAAGAAATTAATAAAAAAAAATCTCCCACTGCACTTACAGGTGTAGGATGCAACATGGCTTTCCCTAAATAGAGTGTGATCTTCACATGGGATACTAAAGCAGCACAGCTCTGCTGACACCACTTATGCCAGCTGAGAATCTGGCCACTGATTCTTTATTGAGACATGAGTATAATCAGTGCCATTAATATCTTGCCAGAAGGCATTAAACCTTCTTTTACAGTTTACTGTTTTTGTAACTTTTTTCAATTGTCTTTGCTGCTGATTGGAAGAGGATGTTTGCATTACTGATTGCAATAAGGCTTAGGGGAGTAAGGATGCAACAAAACAGGCTCACATGTGGACATGCTTCTGAATTTATAGTATATTTGTTGGTTCATCTCATCTACATTTGGGAGGGTGAATTGGTCTGTAATTTGGGGTAGTTCTATCAGCCATTTTGTGCCATGAATGATTTTACCATCAAATAAAATTGTTCTATATAAAAGTAGAAAGCTCTTCTCCACTCATTTAATTTAACAGGCAAAAGTAGTCAAATGAGGAAAAAATCCAAATGAAATAATTTTTTAAAAAAAACAGGTTATTATTCAATAAACAAGCTAACAGATGAACATTATCTAAGCACAAATATTGTAGAGTAACACAGAGATGCTGCTGAGTAAGAAATATTTGTTTTATGGAGAGAGTTGTGTTCTGTGCTGTTCTGCAGTTCCCTGGCCTCATTTCTTCCCTTTTTCCTTCCTGTCTCTAATCTGACTTTCCTTATGTAAAGGGTGGATAAGACCCATGTTGCTTCTTCAGTTTTTTCTCTACTTTTCGTTTTCTTCCATCAAAACTGAGTATATAGCTCAATTTATCTTTCAAGTGTAAGCACTTTTTTAATGCCTACTTTTTATCCGTATGGTGGCATTTTCAGTCTCAAACAAGTGAGGTTACAGTTGCACTACAAGGCTATTGTGTGAAGTAGGAAACCAAAGATGACAAGTCCTAAGAGCAAGATAGGAAATCCTGCAGGCTCTCATAGAATCTGTTAGATTCTCTCATAGAATCTCATAGAAGAGGTGAAATAGCTGAATTTACTGACTTGGTATAAAAGCAAAGTCCTGAGCATGCATATTTCCCTTCCCCCATCCTACAGCACCCGTGCTTAGAAAACATGGCACACACCTGTAATGAAAAGAGGCATAATGTTCCTACTAACAAGGTCACCAGTTTCAATCAGTTTGAGCTCTGGATCTCCCAGATTTTATCCATGACATGCAGACTGCTAGCCAGAATCAGGAAACATTTTTTCCCTACTGTGGACTATACCTAGTAATACCCAGCACAAACCCCTGGGCCAATGGCTACCTTGATAAAGTACTAGGGAAAGCAACGTGTCACCCAGCCCCCTTTCCTGAGGAATGCTGTGAATTCCCGCAGAAGCCAGTGAGGACCTTTCACCAGTATTTAATTAATTTCTCGGTTTGGTGAAATGGGGCAAATGGTCAACAATTTGATTCAGCTGTGATACCTTTGATGGATGCAAAGGCTGACACATGGGACACCTACATTATTTCATGATTAATAGGTTTCTTCCTAGTCAGTGTGGTGCTGAGTGTGTCCAGCTCTGAAAGGAGAGAAAATGTACATCACCTCTGGGTACAGCTGAATTTTACTCCCAGCAGCACCCTGGCAGTAGGACATTGGATGAGATCTGTCAAAACATGTTTTCACAGAGATGCTGTGGGACTTAGAAGAAAGAAAGATTGTTGCATGCTATCAGTTGAGGCTCACTGAGAAAGCAGCTACCTAGACACCAGACAAATAAAAAATAAACTCTATATAAAATGTCCAGCTATTTTTATAGCCTAACTCAAAATGAGAAAACCCAGAGTTTAAACTGCCAGTTCATCTTTAATTTATGTTTTTCTCTGTCTTTCTCTAGAGGTCTGAAGAACAGTAAACGAATTGAATAAACTAATGATGTGGCATGCAAATAGGATGAGCATTTAAAAAAATACCCAACCCTGAACCCCAAAAAGCCACATGACACTTAAAATAAAAGACAATATTTACTGACTTAAAGGTATTTCAGGGAGGCATTGAGA
Organism: Aphelocoma coerulescens; assembly: GCF_041296385.1. Lineage (NCBI taxonomy): Eukaryota > Metazoa > Chordata > Aves > Passeriformes > Corvidae > Aphelocoma > Aphelocoma coerulescens. The sequence goes on from NC_091015.1 coordinate 28,665,176, forward strand.
TTTGCTGGGGGTTTTTACTTAAGGATGTAATCGTAGGGTCTTCAATATATGTTCAATGTCATTGTAAATTGAGAGACAGCCATTGATTTATCTCAGATGTTAACAATGTAAAATTGTGAAGGATTTTTTCAAAAATCATATACACAAATATATATGACACAATAAATGACACCTGCCTAATTCATCTTCTAAGTGCTCTGCTAGGAACACCGTGCCTCTCCCCTTTGATTTAATGGAAATTAGTTTCAGTGACGTACAGTGAAGTGGAGACACCAGGTTCTTTCTTAAATTGGGGAAAATATGAGCCCCGTTACCTTTACATTTTATGAGTTCGTTGCTCTTTAGTGTTTGGCAAGACAAATAGAGTTACATACTGTGAGTGACTCAGAACAGAACTTCACTATCAATCACCTGCCTGACTCTGCACAAATTCTGTAGGGCATTCAGGACATTTTGCTGCCTATGAATATTTCAGACAAGATGAATCCCTAACAGCTTCCTGATGGATTAATACTGGAAAGCAGGACTTTTTCTTGTTTTATAGCAGTTTGTCAAAACACTATTGCCACTAAAGCTCTGCAGTAGCATGTCTCTTTAAATGAAGAAACTAACCCAGAGGAGTATCACTGACTCCCTTTATCACAAGTCATTTGAAGAAATTACATTTAATATATTAATATTTCATGAACTGCAACAGCAGAAAATGGAGAGTTATTGCTCCATTGTTATGGAGTTTGTTTTAGCTTCTAAGCCTTTAATATGGCACTAATGAAAATGAACTACAGAGGATGCTTTAATAAAGCCACCTCCCAGCCACAGTCATCCAAAGGTGTAGGCTATGGGCCTGGATCTCTTCTAAACCTCCAAAGGTTCCCCAGTGCTATGGGAAGAGAGTCTCTAACCCTGAGAAAACTGTGGTTCTTGACTGTTTTTTCATAATGACAAGCCATCTTTCACTGCCAGAAACTCTGGAAAGGGACTATTCTATATAGAGAGATGACTGATAACTACAACACACATGCTCATCATTCCAAATTGCATATTATGCAGAATTGCTCTGTGAACACATTTACCTGCCCAAAGATCTCCAGTCACTGCTGCAAACAAGGCTTCCAAAATGTTTAAGATACCTCTATCAATAGTGATCTTGTGATAGGAAAATAGGATTACCTTATTTTTATTTTTTTATTGGCATCTTATTATTTGAGCACAAAGGTGACAGCTTAATTTTAAATACATATTAATTCTGCTCCTCCAGGCATCTTTAAGAGAGTTTTGTAAAACTAGTGGAATAGATTTGTTGTGATTTGTGGTTCTTATCTCACATTAGGGAAATCAGAAGTACCTATTAAGTGCACAATTTTTATCAAAATAAAATTTCATTGGCATTTGTTTAATTAAATGTATGTCCATCTAAGTACATAGAAGGCATCTATTAGTTGTCTATTTTTCTAATCAACCTACAACAAAATACTGTTATCATAAGCCACGCATATGAAATCATGATACAGTCAAGAGAGGATTCAACCTAATGTCCACCTTCAGCTAACCTTCAATTCCCTACTTTTTTTACAGAAATTTCCTCTTGATTTTAGCTCATCTCCAGCCTTAATCTGTGCTTCCACCTCCTGTTAAACAGCTGCTACATGCCAGTCCAAGGACAGCTGCATTTCAACTCATGTGAAAAAAATCTTTTATCTCCTATGACTACTTCTCCAGGTTGTTGTAAGTATTAATTAAATTTTGCAGAAGGCTTTGAGACATTTGGATGCCTGCAAATTGTTATTAATTACAAAAAAATTAGAACCTCATGCTAAAAGCAGGTATCTTCAGACTTACACAAATAAAGTCATATGTGCCTAAGCATTGTTGAACTTTGCAGTATTCACAAAAAAGATATGAAATTTGGAGGTCGGGTTTACTTTGAGTCAGAACATGAGCCTCTGCAGAATGGAAAGAAAATATGCCAACTTTTCTCATTTCAGACTTTGTCAAAAGACAGAATATTTTTCTTTATTAGCACAAATATTAAACATGATCTGACTAATATCATTCCGGTACATCTGTTGTTGTAATGGATATGAATTTGCCAAGCTATTCTCTCATTTTGTTGTAGTAAGAATAAAAAGCCCAGCCCATTAACAAGAACAGGGTAAATGATCTCACTTCATCATTTTCTAAGGGACTGATGGAATATGAAATGAGTTTCATGGTAGTAAAGCATCACAGTATTACAGAATTGCTTGAAATTACATAGATAAATGGACAGATAGCTGCAAAGCAGTCTCTTGAATATTTTTATATATACATATTTACATATGTCTGCATGTATGTACAAGTGTGTGTTTATATTTACATTTTAATACAGAATTAGAAGAGTATTGTTTAACTTTTATTATTTATACTTGTGACACTGTATATATCCTTACCAGACACATGCTCATCCTGTGACAAACCAGGTCGGTATAATTTTGGTTTTCATCTGCTGAGGATCTGGCACTGCATGTGTGCATACATGGATGTCTACATATAGATATAGATGATATAGATACACATGCATCTACAGCTACCTGTACCAGAAGATAAGGAAATTTGGAGTGAGAGCACCTTAGGTTATCTTTTTCCATTATAAAGTATTCTATGCCCTTTTTATGTCTTCTACCTCCTTTGGTGCAACATGCAGACATCAAGAAAGCAAAGAGAAAATCCTTAAAAAAAGGAAAAAAAATGGAGATTGCTTTGAAATAACATGAATCTTTAGCTTGGTTTATTTCTTTATTTATTGAACATGGTTAAAATCAGGGTTTGCCCTGCAATGGCTAGATTCCTCATAAAATTTTAGGCCATCTTCCCAAAAAATATTCCAGAAATGGTCCCCTCATGATATGCTATACCAGAGATGCCATGAACTGATGGAGGTTGTACAGTACTTCAGGACAAAAACCCAGGCTTGTTATCCTTTCAGAAAAATTTCATTTTTTTAGATTTAAGGTGATAAAAGGTGCCTATTTAAGTTCTGAGCATCCTAACATATTTCTTACAAAAATGCTAACTTTCCCTTGGCACATGGTTGAAACGATGAAACTCAGCCCAAATGGGTAACAGCTTTCAAGCTCACAGCCAAATGAGGAAAAATAGGATTTTGGAGTGCTTTGAAGTCTTTCCTTTCAGAAAACTAAAAAATAACACTTTAAGTTCTGCTGTAAACAATGGAGGGTTAGTTTTAAAAATCCCAGTTTCACATGTAAGAAGTGCTAAATGTGAACTTTCTTCTTCTTTATGTAAAAATCTAATGATGGCTTAATCAATTTTACATTATTTTTACATAATACTTTGTCATTCTTCCATGCACAACTTGGTCCCACAGGGAAGGGGAATGAGGCTTACAGAAGCAGCTAAATATCTTAGTGCATTCCAATTTCCATTAATATGATTCTGCAAACCTAAATAATTTTAAATAATTTTCCCCATAGCCTTACATGTTCCACAGCATAAATGCCTCTCACATCATGACTTTCTCCTGGCACCCTGTCCCTCAGGGAGCAGCCAGCCCTCGCTGTGCCCTGGAAAAAGGGTATTGGTAGCTGTGAAACTGGGATGGATGCCTCTGGCAAAAGCCATCCTGAGCTATAAAGGTCATCAAAGAAGAATTGCAGTCAGATTCTCTTATTTGATAATCAAGCAAAAATACTTGTATTTGAGCAGGCAAAAATACTTGTATTTGAGTAATAAAAGTATTTTTCAGTTAAATCTGTTATCCTTGTTCAATTCAGATTCCCATGGAACTCAATGGAGATTTTCATGAAATGGAAAACATGTAGATTTTCAAGAAATATGGCCAAAGAAAGGAAAGGGGAAAAAATTTGTTATTAATAACTAATTATAATCAACACTTTAATGTTAAGATAAGAAACTTAGTAAACACCTTCAGACTGATGGAAAATAATGTTAAAATTTTAGACAGGTATGCATCAATTTTCAAGAAGTATACTGTAATCTACCAGGTGTAAATGTGAAATGATCCCCTATTTCCTAAGAATCTTAGCTATTTGTTGCAACATATTTAATCCCATGTAATATGTTTTCTAATATTTTGCAAAATAAATGTATGAATACATATCCCAATTTGTACTGTTGAAGGTGTGAAATTATTCCTCTACACACACATGGTTTTGATTGTTGGGGATTTAGAATATCCTGAAGCTTAGCTAGGAAAAAATTGCTACAGTTGAATATATTATTGTTGAAGTAATTATTCAACGGAATTTGAAATAATCCATACAGAACAAGAATAAAATAAAACAGATTTTTTAAATTTACCATTTAAAAATAAACAGTGGATTTTTTTTAATACTGTTTTGGGGATTTAATGGATTTAAAAAACCCCTTTGTTTTAGGCACTAAACATGGTAGTGTGTTTCAGTTCTCATAGCCTCTGAGCCTCCTTCACATTGCAGTTATCACAAATTCTCTATAATAACAAGATTATTTTGTTTACAAAACCACAATATTGCAAAACATTTGCATCACTAATGTAATTAAGTACTTGTGCACATGCTAATGTGTTCTACCTAATCTTAGGTTTGCAAATTTTCAATTCTGTGTAAGGGATAGAATTATAATTTTTTCCTTTTACTAAATGCTTCAGGGTTTAATGACAAAAATTAACTGGATAGCATTAGTGTATTCCAAGAGACAAAGAAAACTATGCTGCAGGAAATTATCCTAAAATTTTCCCATGTAAATTTTATGTGACTAATGCTAAGCATGCATTGAGCTTTCAAGCAATTAAAATGTTGTGCTATGTTCAACCATCATTTTGTGCCCCAAACCCAGATAAAGAGAATAACTGCTGATCAAATACTCCTAATCCAAAACTAATTTATGTCACTGGAAACATTGTACATATCTGGCATCCTATGAAAGTGTAAAGACCTCTCTAAATGCATAGGCTAAAACAGAACTCCATTTGAAATGCTCTTATTGAGACTAGGTGCTGTCTGTTAAAACAAATTACTTTTAGTCATCTGTGCTACACCCTAAGGTGGAATACCTACTCATTGTTACATTAAAAGCTCATGATTCCTAAATAGATCTTTCATTAATTACTGCCTAAGAAAACAATTGGCCTGAGCCAGAGAAAATGCAGATTAATTATCACTGCTCAGTCACTCGTAGGACTGGATCCTCAATCTCAATATGGCTATATAATACACTGCTAATGAGGCTTCATTAGAAAGCACCCTCTCCCAGTCTAAATAATTTTTTATCACATTTATTAGAAAATAAAACCCCATTTCTTTGATTTTCAGAGTATTTTCCATGATTTTATCTATGAAAATCCTAAATGTCCTGCTTATTTCTGCACATTTATTTATTTCTGCACACTTAAAATAGCTGTAATTTACCACACAGATTCATTATGAAGAAATTGATTACTTGTCCATATCTTCTTTGTCTTATAATCAAGAATTTCCAGAGTAGGGACAGCAGTCATATAACTAAAACATGATAAACATATTAGCAGAAAGTAGCAGAAAGGAGAAGTCTCAACTCTTCCACTATGGTCAAGCTCTAATCCATGCAAGGAGTGAAGAAACAGAACTTAAAATACAATAAACAAAACTTCAGGCCACCTCTAACATTTCTTGGTTTACAACCTAATCAGAAAGATGTCCCAGCTAGAGTCCTTCCCCAGTGCTTAGCCCAGCTGGGCTGGAGATCAAATGACTGGGTTTACATCTCTTCAAGGTGCTCACAGTATCTGAGTAGCCAGAAGGTAACTTGGAAATCCTATTTTCTCATGGACTTACGGTCTTCTATTCATGAAGTTACAGTGACAATTATTGCCACTTTTACTGTTTCTGAAGAATTTTAGTGCCAGGTCCTAGGCAAGTGAGCTCCTAGTGATTTAATGCTTCTGAAGATGAAAAGGTTATCTAGTAGTTAGATATAGAGATTAAATATTAAAAAGCCATATTCATAAGAATTATTGAAAACTCTCACAGTCCTGAACATAACATTGATTTTTCATTAGTTGCTAAAAATGAACACTTTGTGAACAGTTTTTTTCCTGGTGTGTTTGCTTGCTCCTGGTACAAAGCCTCAAATCCACATTCAGATGTCACTCATGAACCAGGATAGTCTCCTAATTACTGAATACTCATTACCTGAATCTATTTTCTTTCTTGTGGTTAAAGTGGTACCTAATTCAGGTGCAAAACCACTATCACTTAAGCTGAAAAATTGGCTAAAATTCTACAATGAATATTAGCAGTGCACATGACTGAACTGTGTTGAGTTTAGTAGTAATTATTTTAATTTCTGGCGACAGCTGAAGCAATAGATCATAGTATCACTGCTCACTGTTAGAAAAAGCAACTACTCAATTGCTGTTGGAACCCTGAGTTCTACAAATTTCAGTCTTTCAGTGCTGACAGGCAATGATCTTCAAAAGCATACTGCATTTGACCTGAGGCCTTGGGAAAGGCTTCCCAAATTGTGTGATAACACTGAGGTTGTTGCTGTGTAATTAAAAGTTATATCAATGGGTGGAATATATAGAGATGTAGAAATATTAGGTTTATGGGATACAGTAACAATATGGAGGATTTGGGGTGTGGATTAGCTCTTCTTCTTTCCTACTTCTTCACAAATCTGGGTGTTCTGGTATTGGTTCAAAAACCCACAGTTTGGAACATGAATAATTAGTTATTGGATTATGAGTAAAAATAAATTAGTTGGCATTCCATAATTGGATAGATTGGGCTTTAAAAGACCTTGGAAGTTAGAACTTGGGGCCATTTTCCACCTTGTTAACTTAGAAGGCACACTCTGTGCAGCTATGCCGCAGATAAGAATTAATAAACATCAATTAGAAGAAGAACCCTGTGTTTCTTGCATTTTAATCTGAACTCTGAGTACAAGAACTCATGAAACAGAGGCAAAGAAGAAAAGAAATGAAACAGAGGAAATTTACAAATTGCTTAATAAGTGGCTAACAGCAGAAAGGGGGATAAATCCTGTTGCACACTGGAGTGTCTTTACTTTCAAGCACTTGGCTTTATAATCTCAGCATTGTTGTCTTAACATCTTTTTTTTTTTCCTGTACTAAATCCTGATCTAAATATTCTTACTTAATATTTAGAGCTTGTCATATCCACTTAGAGCATAGTTAGGTATACTTCAGGCCACAGTGAAGCTATATTCATCACACTCTAGAAGTGGAAGACAAGTACTTAAGATTCAGTAGAAGCAAAGCATTATAAAACTGCCACTTTTAAGAAGTCCATATGAAAGGAAAAAATTTTGATATAGTTTATATATTAGTAAAAGTTGTTCTAATAAAATATGTATCTATTCTTTGAGCTTAGATTAAATAAAAAATAAATTAGATAATAAAATTATTTAATACTGAAGTAGAAAAGTAACCCTCAAAAAAGACACCAAAATATACTACAACAACAGCAGCATTTCATTGTTCCACTTCCCCATGCAGTGACATTAATAAAGAATAGATTTGTGTTCATAAAATGAAGTTCAATGTTTCCTTAGTTTCTCTGGTGCATACAGTTAGCAATCAGTGCCAAATTAAGATATGCTTCCAGCCTGTTTTTTTCCATTGATTGCTGGAAACCAAGTACCACTGTTATCTTTTACTGCTTTGCGCTATTCACCACAGCTGCAATTTTCCTATATGTACCTTCACAAAAGGAAAAAGGAATGAAAATTTATAATGTCTCCAAAATGAAACTCCAGTGGCCAGTTCATTTTTGCTCTCCTCCCTCCTGTTGTTCTTGTTTACACTCTCTCCGTCTCCCATGACTTTGGCAAGCTGGTGAAAGATATCACTCCTCTTCAGCTTTCTGCCACAGCCCTTGGAAAAGTTTTCATCTCCCTGCAGAAAGGAAAAGGTCTCTAACTACAGCAGACAGAGAAAACCAGCAGGTTCAAACTGGATCTTGGGCAGGGAGAGAGCAACACAGAGAAAATGAAAGGCTGCATAGGAAAGCACTTGTGCAGACAGAGCAGGAGACGTGTGCGCACACTGAGCGTGGCTGGTGTGGGCTGACCATACACCGAGCCTGGACGTGTACATGAACAGCAACACGACAGGTCTTAAAAATGACAAATCCCCCTAATTAATGTTGTTTGCTTCATATTTTTTGAGAACAGAAACATGTTAAAGAAACTAAGAGCACTTGCTTTATGCCTCAGCTCTTATGCATGGCTTTCATTATTCACTGAAGCTTGAAATTCCTGTGCCAACCCCTTCAGGATTGTCTCTGCCTTTTAGAGCAAAGAAAAAGCAATGCTAGTTGTAAAAAAACTTTGGTTATTCAGACATCCATGTAGAAGTTGATTTATTTTTAATAGAACTGCTGTACTTTAGGTTTAAATCATATTAATGTAAAAGCATGTTTCCTAGCCCATTAAAGCTTAAATTGTGCAGATTAATATACTACATCTACTGCTGCTCTGTTTTGGAAAGCAACCAAATTGAAAATGCAGTTCAGTCTGAAGCAAACATATTTTTATTAATATCTTTGATATAACTGGTCTTGCTACAAACAGTATATATTGTCAGTGTAATTTGAGGCAATTGAAACAAATGAGGGTATAGTTATGCCAGATAAAATATAAGACCATTTCATTTCCTCTGCGAAATGTCAAAGTTTATGATTCTGATGTCTAGAATAGAATAGAGTTGAGATAACCACAACCCACACACCAGTTTCATTTGTGGATTGCAGACACTTCTTGATCTGTGCCAATAGATTACAGTAGTATGTTTTTAAAGAGCTCATCATTTATATAAGAAGACAAGAGTTGAAATGAAAATGTGTAGACGAAAACAGCCTTCATAAAGTGAAAGAAGCCCAAGATAGCTGTAAGGTGACATAACATCTATCAGTGAAATAGAACAGCTGTCTCAGGCAAGACAGATAAAAGTAAATGACTTCAAAGCAGAGGAGGAAATTCAGGACCAACCCTGGATTCCTCAATCCAGAGGGGGGTCCATAATGGAGAAGAAGGTTTGAGTATTAAACATAGGATTTTAATACTTCTCCATACTTGGCAGTGGCAGGACAAATATTGGAGTAGATTGTGCATTACAGGGGTTCAACATGATAATTTTTGTCATTCTTTTTGGGTTTGGTATGCATATGACAAATCAGATTAATTAGAGAGGAATTTGAAATTTTCTAAAGCATCACTCAATCATGTCAAAAATTTCTGAAAGTATGTTTTCACCTCAAAAAACCCTGTGTTAGAGACAGAAAAATATGAAAAAAAATTCATTATCTGTCTTGAACAACCTAAGTAATTATGAAAATTTGAAAATTACTGCTGAAATTTGAAATGTTTAAATACTACAGAGTTGTAAATATTGTCATTCCAATTAAATGAAAATTAGTGCCTGTTTCTGTAAAGTCTCCCTTGAAATTAAGCAAGTGAACAAGAACTAATGCAGTCTAGCCTGGAAGGAAATATAATTTTTAATACCCTGTAGCTGATCAAGCAAAATATTCCTATTTCAAACATAATGTCATTAGAGTTGATTGGGATGATTAATTTTGATTGGGCAAAAAATTGCCTAACACCAAAGTTAATTATCTCTTCAGAAGGAATAAAGGAAAGAGATTTAAAATTGTTGTAGGGTGTTGGGTACTATTTTTATGTAAAATGAAAACTGTGCACTTATAATCATATTTTATGTTTCTCATTATGCAAAGTCTTGTTTCCCTACATTTGCATGTGAACTCGAATTTCTGACAAAGTTCTGAACACCCACAGATGAACAGGTCCATCACAGCATGTATTAATAAAAGTGAAGGTGCTTGAACTCTCCATAATGGTAAGAAAGATACAATTAGAACTGCTGTGTAATGCCCCAGCAGGAGTCTGATTGACTGTGAGGTAACAACACAAGTATTTTTCCTGTAAACAGGCCACCAGATCACTGGAAACAGTAGTTAAAAGTGAAAGACTTTGTTTACTCTATTCTATTCTTGCATTTGTGCTGGAGGTGGGTTTTGCAAACTAAATTTGCTCACCAGCTATTCATAAATACAAATGTAATTTGCAATTTTCAAGCAGTGTGATACATTCATATAAAGGAAAATTACTAAAATAATGCCAAGAGAAATACTTTAAAGGCAAGCTGCTGTAGTAGAATAGCCCATTTTGCTAAACAGTGTCTTGCACATGAAGAAATTATTATTTAAGACAAGACAACTGACACAGCAGTAGAAAATTCTGTCTACAAACCAAAGGCCCCGTGCTTACGGACTAGTACATGCTAGTGCGTGACATTGCCAGTGAGGTTCAAGGGCCTTCATCTGTGAGACTGGCAAAAGACAATTACTGCTTTTTTTTCCAATCTCCACCCTTGACTGACTTGATTGGACCTTCACTCATCTGAGGAAGATAGTGATGATGATGATCATCATCATTATTAAAACACAACTGTTCAAAAAGAGGCAGCAAGAGAGCTCACTGTGGAAGGTTTACTTCAGGCAGTATGTTTCATAGACCAAGCAGCTGCTCTGCCTCCATGCAGCCAGCTTCCAAAAATCCTGTTGGCAGTCCTGCTGATGCTCCTCCAGCCTTGCCATCTTCCGTGAGGAATACTGTCTCCATCAGATAAAAGACTGTATATTCGCCATCATCTTCCTTGCTAATGTCTTTGATATCCTGAAGGACAATTCATTGTTTTAATGCATGATGTAGTGCAATTCATCATGCAGAAGAACAATGCTAATCCCCCTTCCTGTTTGCATCAGCCCCTATTGTATCTGAATCAATCTGAGCTCATTTATATTAATCATGAGTTGTTCGTATAGAAAAAAGTCACTTGCAAATTGTATGCATAGGTACCATACAGATGAGAAATCGAGAGAGAGTATTAGAGAAGATAAAAAGAGGAAATGAAAAGTGTGTTTGATTTTTTATGTTTATAAAGCAAAAAAAAGGTTAAGCAAACAGCATATAAACAGATATTACAGAAAAATAATATTCAGGAAATAGAATGTGGAAATGCAGATAAGCTCATTTAAAGGAGAATGAAGAAGAACTTTCAAACTGCCAGAAGACTTAAAATTCCCTTGCAGTTTGCACTCTCAAAGAACTGCCACATGAACACTATGTGGTGTTGCAGATACCTTCTTAAAGGTATAGTCTCTCAGGTACAGTTCTGTACCAAGTTGAATATTTTTGCACTGAGATTTATCAATCTCCTCTCCTAAGTATGCAAGCTGACACTGATTTATTGTCATTTCCATTATTAAGGGTTTCTTAGAATGAATGCAGCATGCTATTACTTGTAAAAAAAGATTGGCTTTGACTCTTCAGTTTACAGTTAAGCCTAAATATAATTGATTATTGCATTTGTTTTTTAAAAATGCATTTATTTGTTACAAATTTATGCCTAATTTTTGTAAAATAATATAAAAAATAATTTTTCATCCAAAACAGTAACATTGAAGCTAGCTGTGCCATCAGAATTGAACTATATTCTTAAGTAATTCTCTGACTCATACCTATCATGCTTTTCCATCGACATACTATGTCACAAACCAGTGTATTTTAAAGTTGAGAGTACAAAATAATCCTACATAATATTTCATATTAATAGTTCTCAAGGCAGAGTAAAAAGCCTTGGTGTAAGGATGTTATGTCATTTAAAATTTACTAAGTCAGAATTCTTATTTTTCTCTTTAGCTCTTAATATTTATTAACTTGTCAACTTGGATGCAAGCCAAATTCCCTATTTCTAGTAATGACTAAGAAATTTTCTTTTCTGGTTTTAAACCTTATAATTGAATATCTCATACAGAGCAGTTTCAGACAAATATAGGAGCAATCTAAAAGTACAGTTAAGCTACAACCATACTTTTTACATCATCGGTCCTGCTCCAAAGGATCAGTTCCCCCAGAGCATTCATAAAATTCCACATAAGGTTAATGTCCCTTAGAAAATAGGTAACTAATGGGGGAATATAAGTAATCTTGGTATCCAGGCAATATTTATCAGAAATCTAGTCCAATAAATGGCAAAATATTAGCATTAAAATAATTTCAAGGAACAGAAGAAAGAAAATGTACAATTTAAGTCATTGGCTGATGTTTTGGTAACCAGATCTGGTAATGGTGTCAATCTGAGTGCCATGAAGATGCCTTGATTCTTTGGTAGGGGGCAGGGTGGGTATTCACTAAATGGTCACAAGATACAGCTACTTCAAATATATTAAAATCTTAAATTTTTACCTGCTAATGCTCAAATACATGATACAAGCAAGATAAGGACTCAGACTGGGTAAACAACCAGAACCCATTCATACTGAAAAATTCCTGATACTGCAAGGATTGTATTTTTGTGTAAACTACTTTATGAATTTTTCATTATTTGTTTGTTTGCTTTTGGTGTTTTTTAATACAGAGAGAAAATAAGAGGCTGTTTCATTACTGTGGTACATGTGAGGCTGAAGAAATTATGTTGGCAACTGCCCTCAAAATGAAGTAAATAAGAGTGTTATCACCAACAGTGTGGTTACACTGGGCTTCATGAGGCTGAGAATTTCAAGAAAACAGTAATAAAGGCATTTAAGATGCAGCTATAGTCTCATCTACAGGTTTCCCAGCATGACTTACGGTATGTAACAGAGAATAATTCACGCCCTGGATGTTTTCATAAAAACAAAATATCATAAATATTCAGGCAAAAAAGGCCTGGTCTGAGAGGTATCAGTATTGATAGGAATTATTTAACACACAGGCAAACCACTAGATTATTAGAAGATACAAGAAAGTCTTTAAAGGATTCATCCATCTGAAACAGGATCAGAAAAATATTGCTGAAGACATACTTTTTGAGCTGGATATATGTTCTGCAATATGATTTATGAAATAGGAATTCCATCATCCTCTTTATTGTACTGCTAGCTAAAAAAAAATACTTTAAAATGGCAGTTTTCTTCCAAAATTAAGATTTATTGAAGAGATAATCAGAAAGGTTAGACTTGTCAATGTCTGCTGGATATATGGTTTAAGCAACTCATTTTTCATTTTGCTAAACAATGTTTTAAGCTTATAACAAGTTTTCTAAAAAACACCCTTCTTTGCATGAAGTCTTATTTCAGCAACTTTTTTTAAGAGAGTAATGAGGCAACCACCAGGTTTCTAAGTCATCAGAAGCAATTCAAGACTCCTCAGTGTTCTTATGTTGCTTCCAGTATTATAATATGAAAACTTTGTCCCTTATTTCTAGCTATTCCTTTATTCAATAGCTTTATGTAAATATATATAAGAAGCCTTGATAAAAATACATGTTATATTTCTCAAGTAGAATGAAATTCTACTGGTATCCCCACTGTTTGATGAATCATATAAATTAATAAGTCTTGTCACACAGTAGCAGCCCTGAAACATGACAGGAAAGTAAATTCCTCATTGTAATTAGTGGCAGGGTATTTACATATTTATCCATTTTTTTCCTCCCATCTACAAATATATTAGTGGTTTACATGATTTTTTTAGTTTACAACTTGCACATAGTGTTTCTGCCTGAATATCAGATAAAAGCTTAAAGGAAGGCTTGGTCTTTTAAAGGAAATCTCTTTTCTCACTTCATTCATCCATTCATCATCTAAGCCTAGGGCCTCCTGAAAGCTGCTGCAAAGAAAAGGGTGGATGTTCTGTTTTTTCCCTTGCTTTCTGGCTGTCATTTATTTTATTAGCAACACTACAGGGGACCAATTATACCAAAAATAAACAAGATATCTATTTGGGTTTTTCATTATTTGACTGCTGCAGTTCCTTTTCCTCTATTAGAGATTTTAAGCAGAAAACACCCCATGGTTTTTCCTATAAACAGTATTTTGAGAACATACTTAGAGTAATAGTATTCAGTGGTGCAGAATAAACACAATCATAATGTTAAAATTATTAAGAATGTCTCTGGATTTGTTTCTGCACAACTGCAAGCTTCAGTGTGAATTTCAGTCTGGCTGCACCTTACACTACCTTTAAAAGAATAATAGCAATGCTGCCTTGTTTCAAAAACTTTACCAGAAAAGAACAGCTTTAGCCAGTGGTCCCCTGCAGAGCATTCGGGAGATGTACTTGAGTTAAATAATAGCCGTGCCCATGTGTGTAGGTCAATGTTGTCAAATTTACAACCTCTGTCAAAGGCAAGGCCAAGTCTTGGCTTCGTTGGCCCATATGACTTATGACTCACCTTGTATATCCTTATGGCTTACAGTATTTGTCCTACTATAATAACCTTGGCAAAGAAGAAAACCACACAATGCACTCAAAGAAGGGAGTTTATACCACATTAAGCCACTAGCTAGTGATTGGACAGGAAAGTTTGGAGAATGGACCACAAAAATGAATTATTTGTTCCTTTGACACTCAAAACACATGCTGGATGCAATCCCAAGGTTTGCTCGTGCCAGATATATTTTTGATGATTGTGATTTCAGACACAATTTTCTATTAAAGCCCAAATATTTAATACCATACAGACAAGAACTGAAACTGAGGGCAACTACTCACACATCTATTCACACTAATTAACACTTACAAGATCTGTGAGAGCCTTTGACTAAAACTCTTCATTTTTACTTTCATCATTATTTTTATTTTTTTATTAAGTTTTCTTGCTTTTAATGCTTATAGGCTTCCTGAGTTAATTTGTCTCACAGCTGCCCCATGTTTCACTAAGTCTGTGAAATATCTTCCTTGGCTCTATATGTAGAATTATTTCTTCTAGAAGACCAAAGAAACACCAGCCTACTTATCATGTGAGTATCAAAAAACAATGACAACATTCATATTAAATGTCAATAGTAATGTGAAGAGTAGGATAAGTTACTGTCCTTGTTAAATGTAATTTCGTATCCCTCATATGTATTTTATATAGATTATAAATCTTCTGGGCATGAACCCTTCCTCTGTCTGAAAAAGAGTGAAGAGTTGTAGCTGCATATTTTGGTTAAATGTAGGGCAAGGATAACAGTGAGAATGGTGCTGTGGATGTAGTCTGCACATCACATTTTTTGAGTATAACTTGAGAGCTGATGGTTTTGTTATGGTGTGTATGTCAGAGCGGACATATGCGTACACAGTATTAGCAGTGCAGGATGCCAGAATCTGTGCTGAAAATTGTGCATGGAATGATGATGGCCTTGAGGTATTTCAGAATATTTAGCTGCTATTGAGCTCTGCACTTGCTTGAAAATGTCTGTTTCTTTCCAGCTTATTTTAGACTATTAAAATAATATTTTTTCATAGAAGCTTCAATACAAAGAAGCATTTCTATGTTACTTATTTTTTGTTAAGTAGTCTTCACATTTATATTGCACAATCTCTAAAATCTCTATACCTGGTGAAAAGCATGAAGGAGTACAATGATTCTGTTTCAAATCCATCTGAAATTCAATCCAGCATTGAATTTCACCCAATAGCTCTTACTAAGTTTATGAGTGAGCTTAGGGAGTTAAAAACTACCTGATCGTGGTATTACCACACATATTGGTGAAGTCCTCTCTATTACTACTTGAAGGCAGGTTGTAACAAGGTAGGAGTCTAATTCCAGATCTAAATTGCACTTTTCCCTGAAGTTTTTCATTATTTCTGTAAAGAAGAAGGAGGCTAGAAGGATCAAAAGCTCTGAGCTGCTTTGAGGATGACATTCTGCAGTCCTTCATCCTGAAAGATGCCACATTGGATATGTTTTATATTGTACCTAGAGAGAAGACCTTTGTACAAAAAATTAATCAAGAAATTCCCTGAACAATGACAACAAAAAAATCTCTATTTGTAGTTTGAGCACAGACTAAACATTGATATTTTGGTAAAGGAATTCAAATGATCAAAAGATCAATTATTTCAGTGCTATTCTGACATGCAATAGAACGCTTGGTAGCAATGATCCATCAGAATACAATAAAGAACATTTTGCTGATGTAGGAAATGTATTTTTCTCTGATGTAACTCTTCAAAAATATGTTGGTCTGATGCCTCAAGTACGGCATCGTGATTCAGTTAGAATCAGGGATCTCCAGGAAAACAGCTAATAGATTATGAGCAGTATAATGCTACACCAATTTCTGAAAGCTGAATGAATGAGAAATGGCTCCAGGTAAAGGCCCATTGGGGAAGAAACTCTGTGAAATACCAAGTTATCCTCCCATAAAGCAAATCCCACACAGCAATATGTTCTTATTACTATTACTACTTTAAAATCTAAATCTAGTAGACTCTCCTCACTGCTGGGAAGCATTTTGTTATGCTTAGATTGCTTAAGAAGTACTATCATGCTTGATTCAACTTAAAATGTGCCTAAATAAATAAAATCTTTCTGGTTATCGCTTGTGCTTTTTTTCCTAACCAGCTTTTGGAATAAGTTAAGGGGTTTTTATGCAAAATAAATTAAGACTTTGTTTCCATCTCTTCTTCCCTACCAAGATGTAGATCTGTTGATCCACTTTTACAAGACTGAACACTGGTTTAAGTTTCTGCAGTGATTAGGTTACTAAAAACTTCATGAAAATCGTCAGCTGGAAGGAGGAGACCCAAACAAGTATCTCTGATGTAAGGGAGACAGGAATTCAGACAGAAGGAGACAGTTATTGACTATGGCTGGAATCTGACAGATGGCCGCACAAGCACGCATCTAGGACCCTGGCTAGCCACAGCACGTGCTTCTGGTGCATGTCATGAGATGATGGAAAACTTGGGCTCACTTTTCTTGGAAGAGTTAGGGGACAGCATTAAAATCTGTAGGAAACGAGTTATTAATAATTCTACAACTCACAAAATAACTGGCTTTTATTTTGTTTATTCATGCACCTGAAAGGTCAAAAATTTTAGGGAGCTTTTTATTTAAACGTGAATATTTGTTTCAAATGTATAGTAAACAAATAAATTGTCCCTGGAATAAGTGGACTTCAATGGGATACTTTCAGAATCACAGAAAAAGTAATTTTTAACAGTGAACAGAGAATTGTATTAGAGAACGGAAGATGTTATTTTGCCAGAAACTAATTCTCCATCTTCTTGTCTCACTGCAGAGCTTCTGATTATATCCTTCTCCCTAGTTCCTTACAACAATCGTAACAGAGAGAGTCAGGCTGATCCTTCTGTTTGACATAAAAATCTTTTTATTTAAACACTGAATTAAAGAAAAAAAGAGAAAACTTTTGAGTGGCAAGTTTTTTTTGACCATTATTATTACTATTCTTATTACTACTATTACTACTCTTATAGCTGCTTCATGCTTTTTAAGAGCTAAATAAATAGAAAGGCAATTTCTGGGAAGAAAAAGTAGCATCCCCTATTAAATGGGGGGTTTTCCAAATTATTATACCATTTCTTATGTGGCTTTAATACCAATATATATGGAACATCTACCTACTCATATAGGACGAGGAAATTCATCTATAGGTTGCAGCTCTGACTTATTTCCTTTCTTCCTTCCAAAATGCTGAGACTGGAGATGAAGCTGTCTGCCTAATGTGTTCCAGTACAATCACCCCTCACGATGAGGATATCTCACATAATTGCTAAACTTCCAAGGAGTTGCTTGGGATTTAGAAACACTGCTCTCACTGACTTTAACAAGATTAGTGGGACTCTACCACACACAAAGCTTTGAAAATTTAGGTGGAACCACTAAACATTAATGATTACAATTGTTACACTCAAATAAATTAAAACAATTGAAATAATATTACTGTAGTGTGTCACCAGAATTTTATGACAGTTTTTCAAAAAATAATTCATCAAGGAATTTTACTTTTTCTTTTCTTCAAATATGCTTTTTGATGTCAGCCATGACAAAAAATTCCCAAAGTAGTGCTATTGACTCTATTAGTGCTGTGGAAATGGGTAAGAATTCTTTTGTTTTCTGTTGTTCAGAGAGAAATGCAAGTGTTTTAGAGCTCTTATAAGCTATTGCTTAAGTGTTTTTCATTGTGGTATTCTAGTCAGTTCCAGAATATATATGTCTATATATATATATATATATATATATACACACATACATATATCTTGAACTTTGAGGAGATAGAAAAATAATGAAGGAAAAATGAAAATTGGTGAATGAGTTCTAAAAATACAATATTTGTCTTAATGTTACAATGCATTATAGGGATGGTATTGGGAAAATTGGTGGAGAGAGAGTACTAATTTTTTTTGAAAAAAGGAAATAATGAGAAAAAGAGCAAACTGGGGTTAAAAGCCACAGTGTAAAACATTGAAAAATAAATGTCAGCCTTTACCATGATAACTGAGAGAACAGAGCACCATAGCCGCTAGGAAGTCTGGAATCAGAGATTTTGTATGCAGGGCAATGGGAATTCTGCAGCGAGATGCAGACATCTGACTGCAACACGGAATGAAGTAATATGGACCTCAATACAGAGCTAGCGAGGGAGGCATAAAAACAAGGTCAGTGTCCATCTTCTTTTCTGCTCATCTCTGCCTGCTGAAACCAAAGCAACTGTGCTTTAATTTGGTCAGAAAACTAAGTGAAAAACACTAACTTCACTATAGATTTTAATACAAGCTGCTAATTACAATTCCCAATGTTTCAGTGCAAGTCAGCTAACTTGAGTTAAGCAAATCCATTTAGAATGAATCATTATTATAGTTCTTTAAGTGCATCTAAGAGGCTGGAGACCATTGGGCTCATCACCCCATTTTTAGGCCACTCATTCTCAGTTTACTTCATGCCAGAACAGTGTGCCTGCTCCCACTTGGCTTTAAACTTCAAGACAGGAGCCTTTTAGGGCTTTAAAGCACCTCCAAACCTTTAATGCTGACCCTTCAGAGCACTCGTATTCCTTTGGACCTGTGTTAGGCTTATCAGAGAAAGGTCTGAATGCATCTGAGCAGTGTGGGTATTTGGTGTGGTTGGCAAGGAGAGGAAATTGCACTGAGAAAAATCAAGATGCAGAAGGATGGGAAGTTGTGTTATCCCACGTATGAAAGATAGAAAAGAAAGAAAATTCTCACTAAGGAGTCGGCATCTTGTTTTATTTAATGTCATCTTATCCCTTCAGACAAAATTCTACTGGTTCTATCCTCCAACAGAGGCTCACCTGAACCTCAGCTAACTGCACATATCCAGGGCCCCAAATGTTGTGTGCACAGTGTATTCATTGATGGCAATATATGTGTATGTATTTTTTACCTAGTATTCTAAACAGAAAGTTAATAGAATACATTTGCCATTTTCATAAATGCTATTCCTAATATCAGAAGTGAAATTATAAAGTGAATTCCTTTCACTGACTGGATTGACCTTGGAGGTATTTAGTAGATCTGCAAGTTTCAAAATTTTAAGCTGAGAAATGTTTTATTGTGCAAACATAGAGTGAACTGAACACTGCTAAGGCATCCACACAAAAACTGACCCAGGCAGCTACAGTTCACAGGATACTCATATAGACAAGTAATAAGCATCAATAAGTTCTGGAAACTAAAAAGAACCAAAATTATTGAGTTCCTTAATAAATTTACTTACAGTAATTGGTTGCATTTTAGTGCAACTACTATAAAAAAAGAGAACAATTACTTTTAGTATCTATTTTGGAATCACAGTTAACACATTTCTAACAATTTTGTAAGTTTGTGTGCTAAAATTACCTTATTTCCTGTTTTGCCTTATGCATGGTATAAAATGGAGTGCTTTAAATTCCAAAACAAATTATCAGAAGTGTAAGTTTTATATTCCCCTAAGTTTATAAGGAAGAAGTATACCTAAAATCACTGCTTAATTAGAATTCAATATATGATTCCTTGAGGTTTCACTTAAAGGAGTAAAAACTCACCATGAAGCTTTCAGTTTTTCCATTTCTCTCACAAAGAGTCATTGAACAAAAATTTATTGCACTTTTCCCCACCTTGACAGCCACTGGAGATGGAAAGCAAGCCCTTGAGCCTGGCCAGGTATCCAACAGCTCTGCTTATCATGCAGTTTTCTCCTCAGTTCCCCCTTCCAACAGTGGATAAGGGCAAAGACTATCTGCATGCAATTACAAATTTTTGAATGTCTCACAGTGACTTTGGTTTTATGTACCTTGTTTAAGGTACATAAGGCTAGTGGAAAAACAATCAACTTCATGTTTCTGTTGGACCCTTGATAAATGATTCTCAGCTTTACCCACAATTTATTAGCTACTCCAGGTTATACTTAGTAAGTGGTACAGTCACGACAAGAAATGTTTTGAATCTTTTTCTTAGCCAGAAGGCTTTTTTACAACTTCATATTCAAGGACTATGTGTTTTTCCTGTTTCTGCAATAGTAACTAGATTTCTCTATAATATAACAATGCAGTTCTGGTTATTGCCTGAACATTTTGTACCCAACTAGATACAATAGCTTACTTTTTCCTCACAGAAAGAGTTGCTTGGGATAGGAAATAATGCAACACCAGAAAAGGAAGTCTATATAAGCCTTGAACAAGATTAAACACTGTGTAAGGGTGGTGCTGAGCATAGTCTTCACAGAAAAGTGCTCTTCACAGTCCCAGTTTCTTAAATAGAACCTCTTTTTATTCCTTGGCAGGTCTAGAAATCTTTTTTTCAACATCTATGCTACCAGCTGGATTTTTGTTGTTCAGTAATTAAGAAACTGCTTAAAATCAAGTGCAAAATAATAAAATACTCATTTCTTCCTTCCCCCCCACCCCTTCACTACACTTGCCTCTATATATAATCTATTTAATTTATCTTTCCTACTCTTTTTATTCATCGTATGTCCACAATGCTGAGTTTAGGATTGAGGTAATTTTACAAATGTTTATCAGTTCCAATGTTAAAAATAAATTGGACCAACTTGGTGTTTTGAGCTGTCAGAGTTCAAAAGTGAGAATTATAACCATCCATGCTGGAAACCAGAGATTTGGTGAACTCTAAGCTTTTCTTCAGGCAGAGGAAGCTACACTCATGCTTGTCAAGGAGATTAACGAGAAATCTGATTGAGTCTGGAAGACTATTGCTGCAGTGGATTACAAGTTTGATCTTCTCTTTTTTCAGGGATAAACTACCTCAAGGGCTAGGACACTGGCACAGAAAAGCAGATAATATCACTGGCTGTGAAGAAAAAGTGTGCCCATATGGCAGGCCAAATAAATGAAAGCAAATGAAAGTGAAGCAATCCATTCAACAAAAGTGTGGCTGTGTGCTGTTGTACAGAATTGTCACTTTTATTTTTGTACTTGTAGATTAACGTGCACTCTTTCTCCAGCTCCTTTCTATCTTATTTATTCAGACTGTATACTCTTTTGGAAAGGTCAGTCTAGTATTAGGACTGTGCATTGGATCCCGGAGCTGTCACAGTGCAAATGTTTAAAATTGAGTCTTTGAATAATAGATTGAATAAACACAGGGATAAAGATTTAT
Organism: Aphelocoma coerulescens; assembly: GCF_041296385.1. Lineage (NCBI taxonomy): Eukaryota > Metazoa > Chordata > Aves > Passeriformes > Corvidae > Aphelocoma > Aphelocoma coerulescens. Next base: position 28,686,590 of record NC_091015.1, read on the forward strand.
AGCTGCTAGTGGAGTGTGGAATTTCAAAAACTGCATAGTACACCACATAAAAAGGAGGGAAATTAAGGAGAATCTAGCAGCTGACAAAAAAGACATGCCCTCTAACTCTTTGATCTCAAGGACAACATGTGTATTCAAAGAACACTTAACTAAAAAAATCATCCAAAAACTGAGATTGAGATTGCCAGAACTGGACATTTCCTTGCAGACTGCATGTTTCTTAAACAGGTCTTATCTGTGAATATAAAAGCAAACAAAATTCCCACCAACCAACCAACAACAAAAAGATAATGATAAAAAAGCAGGATTTCAAAGTTATCCTTTGTAGTATTTATTGTATTCAAAAGCTATGGCAAGATAAAACATCACACATACATGTATATATACTATATGTACTATGTATATACTTATTTGCAAAAATAGGGCCATCCTAAAACAACCAATAAGTAAAGTAAACCACAGTAACACCCAACAGCATTAATTTCAGCGATAGCACATCTGCACTAAAAGCAGCTTTCTCACTTCTCAGTTTATGCTTTCTGAGCAAGATCAAGAAAGGATTCTGATGGTTTTAACTCTATCCTAAAGCAAGATGATCACTAAATCAGATAAACTATTAATCTGTTTAAAGCTTGTTACTCCTGTTTTGCCAAGGCTGAGATGCTTTGCAGCAAAAAAAACCAGCCAGGACTCTTCCTGCCAAGAATCAGACATCTCATGCATGTTTCATAAATGTTTCTCCACTGAAAACTCAAGGATTAAGCAAACACTAATTCAGTTTGCAAAAGCTTCCACTAATGATTTTTAAATAATGCCAAAAGAAATCTTGGTCCTATTTAAAGCAACCGTAAATTTTACCTCTAACTTTTAGCCACAGTACAAACCTTTTCAATTTTATATGTCATCCCAGTGCACTGGATAGGCTGATTACTATTTTTGATACACTTCTTAAACTCCTAAATACCTAGATAGATGGCTTTTTACTATTAAGTAAAATCTCCTTAAAATTTATGTAGATAAATCCACACTTATGCCTGCATTGACTGTTCACAGAAAATACTCACTTCAAGAAATTAAGATTTCACAATAAAGCTTTGCCATTTATAACATAACATCACCACACCCCAAAATTTTGTGTGAAATTGATCAATTCTCAAGTAAGAACCTTTTATTGCAAGATGAAAAACATTTCAACAGAATAGCAACATTGTGTCTAAAAGAATGCTGATAAAGAGTTCTCTTAGAAAGTCATAAATTTTATGCAAGAATGAAGAAATTATAATAAACACCATCAAGATTTTCTTTTCAAGTATGCTGGAATACCAACATGGAATATTAAAACACGCTAAGAAATAGGCTTATCACCTGATATGCTTTTTATGAGCATAATCACTGTCATTGCACCTTACACACCTCACATAACTGGGAACTCAGTGGAGAGAAGATAAAGAGAAATTTTCCTTTCCAGGCAATAAAATGGCAAGAGAGCTGCTCACAAACAGCCACTGGGTGACTGCAGTAGCCTCTGCTGCTCTAATGATGCACAGATGTAGGTGCAGCTGGAAGGGCTTGAAGGGCTGGCGCAACGCAGCGCTTGGTGGACCACTTCCAGCGCCAGAAACACAGAGCTCAGCTGAGAAATCCTGCCTTCTGCTTCCCCAACATGAGTGACTCTCCTTTAAGAACTGATATCCCTATAGAGATTCAGCTGCAAAAGGACACACCATGCTCATGAAGGAGAGAAGACCATATGCCATTTAACTGTCACAGGATATGTAAGCTCTGCACTGCTGTGTGAATGTCACTATATTAATGTGGAACATATCACCTGAAGTGCAAATATTAAAAAGTATTTCATGTGTGTGTACTATATCGATATATATCACATACTGTGTGCATATATGTGCACACTTTGGTAGAAAGTATTTTGAACTCACAGATGTACAAAATAATCACTTACTTTAATGTATGTTCTTTGTCCAAACAGGACATATTGTAGTTTGCAAAATGTCCAAAAGCATTTTGTAGTTTGCAAGCACAAAACCACAGAATTCCCATGGTTCTTTTTTCATTAAATGGTCTAAGTCTCTCAGTCTTGCCTTTTAAAATCACAAACTATGTTCCAGACCACATAAATTCACAAGACAGAGGGCAGCACTGCACTATAGTAATTGAGATGGCTTTTAGCAAGCCTGGACACCAGCAGCTGTGGTCTCATGGCAGTGTGAGGTACCTCTGCTAGCTGGAACAGATGCCATGTGCTATGGTCGTGGCTGGACTGCTGCTAGTGTGAAAAAACAGGCTTGTTTTCCCAAAGTCACACTGCTGTGGGGCACAGGAGTCTGCTGAACAAGTTTCCTTAAGGCTTAGGGTGTACTTGAAAGTGGGCCGTATGGTCCTTTAACTGACAGCATTAGCCAGAACATCCAAGTACACCTCTCACTAGAAATCAGAAGTTAATTTTTCTTCTCTGTTGGAAGTTGCATGCATTAATTAGTCCCAAGAAAATTAATATAGTCAAGATTGCTTAAAAAAAGCAAGGTCTATTTGGCTTAGGAAACAGAGATAAAATGCAAAATAGTATGCATTCTACAGAATTAAAGTCACTGAGTCAAAAAATTGTGTGACAACTGAACTTGCTAAATTTAAATGTATTTGTGTGCATGTACAAAATAGTAAGTATATGAAGTAGCTCTAAGCTCTGACACCTTGGATTTGTAAAGCAGCTTTTATGAACCACCTCTACCTATCATGGTTTAACCCCAGCTGGCAACCAAGTCCCACACATCTGCTCTCTCATTTTCCCTCGGTGGGATGGGGAGAGAATCAGAAGACTAAAAATAAGAAAACTCATGGGTTGAGATATAGACAGTTTAACAGATAGAACAGAAGTCACAAACAAGGAATTCATTCACTGCTTCCTTGGGCAGGTAGGTATTCAACCATCCCACAAAAGCAGAGCTTGTCACACCTAACCATTACTTGGGAAAACAAACACCATCACTCCAAATGTCCCACTCTTTCTGCTTCTTCCCAAGCTTTGCATGCTGGATATGATGCCATATGGTGTGGAATATCCTTTTGGTGAGTTCAGATCAGCTGTCCCAGCTCTGTCCCCTCCCAACTCCTTTTGCATCCCCAGCTCACTGGTGGGATGAGGAGCAGAAAAGGCCTTGACCCTGTGCAAGCCCTGCTCAGCCACAGCTAAAACATCCCTGTTATCAACATTGTTTCCAGCACAGATTCAGCACACAGCTTCATTCTATCTACTGTGAAGAAAACTGACTGTATCCCCACCAAACTCTACTGAAAATCCAATCCTAAAGGGAAATGTTGATCTCATTATAAGCAATCACAAAATTTCACTTGACCACAGTGACATGAAAATATCATCATGGACATTCCTTCCTTCCCCACAGAACATAAAATAGTCAACAGGCTCTGAATACAAAGCCTGCTGTAGCTGATGGGGAACTCTTCATTTCAACAGGTACCTTGTACAGTAATATAGAATCTGGTTTGAAGCAAGTAACACCATATGTGTCCCTTCTGGATCTACAAAGATCTCTACCTGGTATTAACAATATTTCAGTAGAAAACAAGACAATACAAAATACAAATACCTTTGTGTCCTTTACAGTTGCATTTTTAAGTTGAATATTCACTACATTCTCTCTGTATGTGGCACTAAATTTATTTCATTTTATGCTACCAAATAACACACTCATACAGTCTTGAAAGAGGTAACAATATTTTATCTATTTAATGTACAGTGATATTGTTTTGCCCAGGATATGAGATCCCTTCTTTTTCAGAGAGATTGGGCTTCCATCAGATCATCTATTTGTTGGTAAACATTTTGATGCCAAGTGAGGTTTCTATTGCAAATTCTAAAAAGTTTTACTTGGATCACTTAACTTTTCTGCTTACTTGGAAACCTGGTGACACAGCTGTAATGAGATGTTGATGGGGAAACATGTTATTTCTTTTTAACACAAAAGTACCAGTGATTCCAGCATGTCAGGAAATAGCATAGCCCCACAGAAGGAAAGCTCCTGACAAGAGGAAGATATATGAGTGAAGTGGATTTCTCAGGCTAGTAAGCAGAAACCCTGGCTATCTAGCTGAGGAGAGGATGAGAGAATAAAGTCTGAAGACAAGAAAAATGGAGACCTTAAGCAACATACCTATACACATTTATATACTGCTGTCACTGAGCTTTTCTCATTTTCAATAAATGCAACATACAAACAAACAAAAAAATCCATCCAATTTTCTGTGTCAGAATTCATGTACAAAAACATTTCCCTGTGACAATAATTTGTAATGGAGGAATTCATTATACTTCCACTGCACATTTTACATCCTCTGCTTTCCTATGCCTGAGTGAGTAGGCTGCTTGTTTCTGTCTCTCCATTCTCCTTGCTTTGGATGTAACAAATCTCTTTTTCTGGGGTCTCCAAAAGCTCATTCTTCTTTCACATAACAGCTCTCTGTAATGAGTGAAAAACAGTAAAACACATCCAAATAGAATTTCAGATACACTACTGGACTGTTTATTTTGCATTTAATGTGCACACAGGTAGATAATGGAATATTAAGCTCCATTCAGAAGAGCTCCACTCTTCCTGAAGCAGACTGTTCAAGCTCCATGAGCCAGCAAATGCAGCTACGTGGCTCATTCGACTGCTGGGGCAAGCACCTACACTTCAGGATTGGGAGGTCTACTGCTATGTACAATATAAGTCATGCCTACTGCCTGACCACTGCATACTGTGCTCTGTGGTGGAAATAGTTATTTGGCAAAATACTCTAAATTTGAGGATCTCATTTTACCTTTGCCCATGGTTTTCTATGCATTATCAGCCCAAGCGCAGCTTAATAAACTGTAGAATTTGTAAAAACTCAACTAATCTTTGCTCCAGCTACCAGGCCAGATGAGAAAGATTTGCTTTGATATGGGAAACAGGAAAGGTTTGAGTCATCTTTTTTATCCTCACTCTGTAAACACTGCATGGCAGTCTCGATCACTTTTAAGCACTCAGCTGTTGTAGTCTGGGCCATTAGTCAACTCCTGACTTTATTCCCCTTTGCCAGGGATTGACAAAAGCAAACATTCACCAGGGACCTGGATAAAAAGCAGGTCAGGTGGTGGTTCCTCATAATCCATCCATCCAACCATGAAAAAGAGTTCTTTCATATTTAGGTGTTATGCCACCAGCATAAAACAGCTCCTGGAAATTTTGTCTCCCCTTATTTTGGGGAGAGTCATATCCAACTGCCTACTATGCTACACTTCATTACAGAAAGAGTGACAGGGTACCTGCTCCAATGCTTTGAGTAACAATCTGCTGAAAAACTCTTTCTGGTGACGCAAGTGTTAAATTTTCATAGATAAAAATAAAATTAGATTTAAGATGAAAGATCTTCTAAAACTCTTTTCCAGTTTGAAAGCATAAGACAAGTTTTGTTCAGAAACAGTAACATAGTCTGAGACATAAAATACTATGAGCTTAAACTAATATAAATGGTTACTGACAATGAAGTCATTAAAAGAAAGCATAAATTAAAATACATACAGTTCAAACACAGTCACATGTTTATTTTACAATGTCAGAATGTTTTAGAAACTGTGCTGTTACGAGGCAATGCAGAAAGAAAGAATATTATTTTCAAAATTAGCCATATATTGTTTTTATTTCACACTATGGCACTAATACAAACTTGTCATTAGTAAACTAAATTCAGAAGACAGTGCACCAGATCTTCTTCTGCAGTTATTCTGCTACTGCTGTTTTATTTTGCACAGTACTTTAAAGCCATTGGAGTATCATGCTTTTGTCTTTACTCTCAGACTAATTCTCACTGCATCCTAATAGGCCAGGCAGTCATGGCAGGTGTAACAAACAACTTCTTCATTGCCAAATATGCAGAAATTGAAGGACATAAACTAAGAAAGCTCCTGCAATAGATCCAAGAACTTACTGTAATTGGTGTAAAACCTGATACAGCTCCATCTGCCTATTCCAGCACATGTCTGTTGCTCTTTTTATTTCTCCTGGTATACTTCCTGAACTTAC